>NW_027203493.1:30305000-31512500 GCF_024711535.1 Dipodomys merriami | reverse complement strand
CAGAACAACTCTGAGATTCCATGTTGGTGGGGGTGTTGGGAAAAAGGAATCCTATTGCACTGTTGATGGGAATGATGTTTTCATTTATTGAGACAATCCTAGGATTTCTCTATTTCTCTATTTTGGTACTATGTTGAGTTACTTTTTTTTTTTTCTGGCTATTTTTGGGTTTGAACTCAGGGCCTGAGCACTGTCCCTGAGCTCTTTTTTGCTCAGTTAGTGCACTACAACTTTGAGCCAAAGCTCCACTTTGGTTTTTGAGTGTTAATTGGAGATGAGAATTTCATGGGGACTTTTCTGCCTGGGCTGCTTTTGAACCCCAATCCTCGGATCTTAGCCTCCTGAGTAGTTAGGATTATAGGTGTGAGCCACCAATGCCTAGCTAATTTTGTTGAACTAATGTATTAAAAAAAAAATCTAACCTTCAGTTGATTGATTCTTTTTTACATATTGCTAGATTTTCTTTGTTAAAAGATTACGTTTATTTTTAGAAAATTACATTGATAGCCAGATGCTGGTGGCTCATACTTGTAATCCTAGCTACTCAGGAGGCTGAGATCTGAGGAGTTTGGTTCCAGGCCATCCCTGGGAGAAAAGTTCGTGAGACAGTTAACTTTAGTTAACTATCAAAAAGTTCAAAGTGGAGGCATAGCCCAAATGGTAGAACACCACTTTGAGCAAAAAAAGCCAAGCGAGAGCACAAGACTCTCAGTTCAAAGCCAAAAGTACCTGCAAACTAAAAATTTTTATCTAATTTATCTGTGTTTATGAGAGATGTTGGGCTGTAAGTTTTTCTTTTCTGGTTGTATTCCAGTCTAGTGTTGCTATTTAGGTTATGCTGGCAACTTAAGAAGTGTTTCCTTTTTCACTATTTGCTCACAAAACTGTGTTAAGATTGAGCTTTGCTACTTCTAATTTTTGTTTATCTTTTTTTCTTCTTTTTAAAAGTAGCTATCAAAATATTTATACTTGTCTTCTTTTGCAGTTAAGGAAACTCAAGCTTAAAAAGTTAAGCACCATTAGTTAGCTGGCAGTTACTGATCTGAATTAAATATGAATTTTATTTTACTTCAAAGTCCTTGTTGCATAGTGTACATGGAGGAAAATGATTGGCCAGGTGTTATATTATGCATGTGTTAAGAAATGCTAGAAGTTTTATTTTGAGAATGAAAACTTCTTTTGAAGATTTACTTTCTGCCTATCTTAAGAGCAAAAGTCTTGACAAATTTTCTTATTTATTTGTGGCTTAATATAGCTAAGTTTTATGATTCTATTGGCTCAGTGAAATGAAAAGTCCATCCATCCAAAACTAAACAAGTTAGTTTTATTTCTTTTTGGAAAGAAATGGTTACTTGGAATTTACTGGGCTATTTTTCCAAATACACGTATGATAGGTTAAAGTTGGTTAATCCTAAACTGACAGGCCCAAGGATAAAGGAAAAAGCTTTATATAAGTGAAATCTAAGGTGATTTTAAAGACATCCTAATACCTTATTTTCTCCCAATTTGAAACAGTCTCATCAGAGAACTTTTTTAATTTTCATGTGGATGCATCTTTTTCTTTTAAGGGGTACAAATTACAAAGCTGTTCCTTGTTTGTTGATTACTAAGAAATTCAGAGTTTCAAACAATTATTTACTGATAACTTTTTATTCTGTGGCTACTTAAATGATTTTTTTCTTCAGGGTTGTATTGGAAATGTTTTACTTTTTTATGAATTTCCAGCAGGTTTTAATGTTATTTAGTCACTAATATTTATACTGTGCCAATATTATTTTATTTGTTTAATATAAAAACCTCAATAAGTTATTCTCATTTCCAGTTAACTTAATTATGAAGTCTGGCTCCCTTTGTAATAGCTTCTCATTTTTAAATCATGAAGTGTTATTTGATGAAACCAATAAGAAAATAATGTTAGTAAAAGTAATGCTTTTTAGCTGAAAAATGTTGTGTTATAATCTCAGGATTTTAGAGGGAGAAACTTCGAGTTCACTTAATCTTTGTGATATTTGTAATATGATTATCTCAGTAGGATTATTTTCTTGACAAATATAGAATTTGAGTTTTTTTGATAAGTTTTTTATTGTGAGAATATTGTGCAGAGGGGTTATAGTTACATGAGCAAGATAATGGGTACATTTCTTATCAAGCATTGTTGCCTCCTCCTTTGTTTTTCCCCTACCATCCCTTCCCTCCCACCTTCAGAATTTGATGCTTAAATATCCTTATTAATTATGTATATTTTCAACAAGGGAGATGTAGTTTTCTTGAAAGGAATAGGTATTTATTTTACTTGGAGTCATGTTAAAGACTGACATTAAAATACTGGCTTACTGGTCTTTCTGTCAGGAACCCCAAATCCTTTTTTCTTTATGTTCAATAGTTCTGCTAGGTCACTATGTGGACTCTAAATTTAGTAAGATTGATTAGTATGAGAATTAAGGATTTAGTTTTGTTAATTGAAGTTTAGTTTTTGTAGGTTCAGTATATTGATGGAATTGGAAAACTTTTTCTCTAAAAGTTCTTTTAAAATTCTGAGACACAAAAATAAGTTGATTGGTTTTATTATGTTAATGCTATGAAACTGAAAATAAACTATCAACATAAACTGTTAAAAATAGTATGGGAAAGGAAAAATTGGATGTTAAGTCATTTATGGACTGACAACTCTTATTTGCTTAAGAATAACATCTAGTATTTTAAAAACTAGCATAGAAAAGGCTTTCTAGTTTTTCCCAGACTTGGAGTATTATTTCTCAAAACATTTACTGAATTTGAAAAAAGAAAATCCAAATGGAATTTTCACTGTTTTTTCTCTTTTGTGTCTTTACATCTCACATTCAGACAGTAAGTGTGGGAAGCTGTTGCTGGCAAGATCTCTAAGAATGAGTTGATTCTGCTTTTGAGGATGTCTAGTGTCATTGCTTTCCTTTTTCTGTATTTTATCCTGGCTTATTTATTTTATGGGAACCTGACAGTGAAAGGGCAGAAGGTCAGTTTGTAGAGAAATGAGATGAAACTGAAACTAAAAGTGGTTAAATACAATAGTCAGTTATTAGTTCCCATTTACTTGTATGTTATGCATGGTAGAATTTAAATTCCTACATTTTTTGTCATCTAGGATCTCTGATTGGATTATCACTTTTTACCACTTATGTAACAGATCTGAATGTCCCTTATGCACACAACATTTCTATGACCATTCAGTTCATTGATGGTGCCTAAGTTATAAGTATTTTATCCTTAATGTTGTAAAACATATAGAGCTTTATCTTCCTAATATTTTATTTTATGTAGTTTAATGGCAAAATAAGTGTATTTGTTTCTAATGTAGCTTCCTGCCATTGACATGAATTAATAGGTGTAACTAAGTTTTTCTTTAGCATTTTCTGTAACTATTTTTTTAGCATTTTCTTGAGTTTTACATTCTTGTGTAAACATGGGTAAAAGGAGTAGTAGATAGTATATATTGTTTATCTTTAGATTTTAACTTGATCTCCTTATAACAAGCAATCAAAATAGTTTCAAAAGTCTGAACATTTTTAACAACGTTTCTGCTCAGTTAAAGAATTATTTCAGGGGGCTGGGAAGGTGGCTCAGTGGTAGAGCGCTTGCCTTGCATGCATGAGGCCCTGGGTTCGATTCTTCAGCACCATATAAGCAAAAAGAAAAAAGCCGGAAGTGGTGCTGTGGCTCAAGTGGTAGAGCGCTAGCCTTGAGCTGAAGAACTGAGGGACAGCGCCCAGGCCCAGAGTTCAGGCCCCATGACTGGACCCCTCCCCCCTCAAAAAAGAATTATTTCAAAGCAATATATGTACTTAATTTAAAATCAAATAATACTAAATGACTTAAGATAAAAATAGAACTTCCTTTGCTGACTCTTTACCACTCTCTAGTCCTGTTCCCCAAAGGCACTCTCTCCTAGTTCTATTTTTTTCTTCTTAAACCAACATAATTTACAATAATGTGGCTCTTCTGCCAATTTTTTGGTTTATGTAAATCTTTCATGAAAATGTGGATTTATTTTTCATTCTCTACTCTTCTTCCATTTTCTTACTATTATATTCCAGTTAAAAACAAGGGAATAACATTGATCAAGATACATTAAATTATTGATTACATTCATTACATTGATTTATTGAATGGTAACTCCTCTGTACAACTACTTAAAGATAATATAAATTTAATTAAAACACTTTCTATATTGTTTGATTGTAGAAATAATGTTTTGAAATAAGTAGTCCACTTTTTTCCCCCCTAGATCCACTGCCATTACCAAGTCAGAAGCCATTCTGATTTTTCTCTACCAGATTTTAAGATTTTCTTTATCCCAGTGTTTCCAGATTCTGTGATCATGTACCTACCTAGATAGTGTGATCTTATACCTAGATCCTGTACCTATAAGTTTTTGTGCTGATAGTTGCTGGGACTTTTTACTTAGGAGATTAGTATCTTAATTTTAGGAGAATTTTCTGTTTAAAAAAATTCTTTTTTCTTTTCTTTTTGATTATTTCTGAGCTTTATATTAGTTGGACATTGAATTTCCTAGATTACTTACTTAATTTTAAAGTATTTTTTCCCAGTGTGTGTTAGGCATTTTATTTTTCTAGTTATCCTTCATTAAATTTTTCTATCTTATTGAATTAGAAAATTTTTGCTACATGATTTTTATTTTTTCAGAGAACTGCCAATTCTGTTCCCATTGTGTTTGTTTTTGTGGTTATAGGGGTGGAACCCAGATCCTCAAGCATGCTAGGCAAGTGCCATACTACTGAGCACATCTCTAATCCTCTAGTTTATTTTTTTTCCAGAGACCAAAATTCTGGTCTCCTGTTAATCTGAGAGGAAAATTGTAATAGATAATGTTTCAAACATATGGAAAAGTATAACGAAGAGCATACTTGTAGGATTCTCTAAATCATGCTGCTAGGATAAATCCAAGTAGGCCCCAATATTTTCTCTTAAATTTTTTTTTTAGGTATTAAGATTGCATTCTGTCTGTCTGTCTGTCTGTCTGTCTGTCTGTCTGTCTGTCTGTCTGTCTGTCTGTCTGTCTGTCTGTCTCTAATATAGTATTAGGATTTGAACTGAGGGTCCTGAACTTACTAGGTAGGCATTCTACCCCTTCCTTTAAAAAACAAAAAACAAAAAACAAAAACTTTAGTTGATTTTTAAATAAGATCTTTCTCTGGGGCTTAAACTCAAGAGCCTTGTGTTCTTGTTTGCCTGGTGTTCTACCTCAGCTCCACTTCCAGCTTTTTGTGGATTAGTTGGAGATCAGAATCTGATGGACTCTTCTGCCTGGGAGTGGCTTGGAACTGAGTTCCTCAGATCTCAGCCTCCTGAGTAGCTAGGATTACAGGCCATTATTGCCTAATGAGGATTTCTTGTTTCTGCCTAGGATAGTCTGGACTGTGATACTTTTTGCTTCGTATGTAGCTGTGATTACAGGTTTGTGCCTCTATATCTGCTTATTGATTGAGTTATGGCATATTACCCAGGTTGATATCGAACTGTGATCCTCATTATTGCTGCCTGCTGTGGCCTGGGTTTGTAAGACTGAGGTTGGCCTAGCTTTCTAATATTGTTGAGATTCTTACATCTATTTGTGTAAGTGGCATTGGTCTAATACTGTTCTTGTAACATTTGTCCTCACTTGGTTTTGATTCAAGACCATATTCGATTTTGGAAGAAGTCAGTGAATGTGACTCCTTTTCTGTTACCTAAAATAATACATAAAATTGGAATTGTTTCTTAAGTGCTTGATTTAGCATAGTTTGAGTCTGTGGGTTTTTGTGTGCCCCATCCCTTCTTTATGACCTTGATATTTTCTTCATAAAATACATTATAAATAGTACTTCCAGTTCTGCTAGTGAGCCAGGCACTGGTGGCTCACGCCTGTAATCCTAGCTACTCAGAAGGCTGAGATCTGAGGAGTCCGGTTCAAAGCCAGCCCAGGCAGAAAAAGCCATGGAATTCTTTATCTCCAATAAACCACCAGAAAACTGGAAGTGGTGCTGTGGCTCAGGTGGTAGAGCACTAGCCTTGAGCTGAGCTGAGCTGAGCTGAGGGACAGTGTTCAGGCCCAGAGTTCAAGCCCCATGACCGACAAAAAAAAAAAAGATCTGCTAGTGGTCAGGATTTTTTTCCTTTTTCTCTCTCTCTCTCTCTCTCTCTCTCTCTCTCTCTCTCTCTCTCTCTCTCTCTCTCTCTCTCTCTGTGTTAGCTCTTTAACTCATTTTTGAGTGATAGTTTCACTGGGTATAGAATTTTAGATTTTTGTTCCTTATGAGCTAATCTTCCTTCTTTCCTTCCTTCCTTCCTTCTTTCCTTCCTTCCTTCCTTCCTTCCTTCCTTCCTCCTTCCTTCCTTCCTTCCTTCCTTCCTTCCTTCCTTCCTTCCTTCCTTCCTTCCTTCCTTCCTACCTTCCTCCCTCCCTCCCTCCCTTCCTTCCTTCCATCCTTCCTCTAAAACGTCTTTTGAAAAAAATTGAATTTGTTATTTTAAGTTTGGCAAGATGAACAATTGGATTAATCATACTTCAACATGTGACCTAAGTGGACACTAATCTTTGTAACAGGTCTTCTAATTTTCTAGCTGTGTTTATGACAAAAGTACCATACAGTCCCAGATTCTTGAGTTTTAATAGCTAGAATTATTTAAAAAGTTTAAACCAGCTTTTCTGAATCATGCCTAATAATTGGTTTGGAATGGGAATTCATTCCCAGGCTTTCTATGTACCTAGATAATTTTATTGTCAATTCAGAGATTTAAAATACAGATAAAAATGGATCTGAAGTTAATAGTAAAATTCTAGTACAAATCTGAACACCTTTTTTCTTTCTCTCTTTCCTTCTTAAGAAAATATAAAATTTAATTTAAAAATTTGCATGCAAAGAAAAAGAACCATAGTAATAAAAGTACATAATAAAATAATGCATAATAAAGGTTCTACTTATATTCAAGATTGACTTAAAAAAAGTGAGTTGCTTACTGATAAGGTAAACATACTTGATCAGTAGACTAAGACTGAATATCTGAACACAGACACATGTAGGTATAATCTGTTGATTTTAGGCATAAATGTCAGAGCAACGCAGGAGAAAGTAACTGGTGAAACATTTGGATGATCTATGTAGAAAAAAATGAGGACTAATTCTCACTTGTTATTATCCTATACTGTATACTGTGCTTGTCACTCTAAAAGCTGTATAAAAAGTGAACTCAAAATGGGTTATAGTTCTAAATTGAAAGCCTAAAAAATTATAAATGAATCTGGAAGAAAATACAGGCAGTAGGATACCAGCAACATTAGAAAGAAATTATTAAACTGATTTGTATTTTAACTAAAAACTTACATTATTTAAAGTTATTAGTAAAAAATGAAAAGGTAAGCTAAAGCATAAGAAAAGAGCATTTATAATGCATATATGATACATAACATGCTACATATGTAAAACAACATATGTAATAATTACTAAATAAACAGAAAACAAATGGCCCAACTAAAAATAGACAGAAGATTTGAACACTGCTGGTAGAAATATAAAATAGTGTATTTCTTTGGAAAATAATTTAGTTTAGAATATGATGTTAAAATCCTCTTGTAGATATTGAAGATGAAAACATACATTCACATAGAAATTTGTTCATACATGTTTTTCACAGTATTATTCACAATAGCCCTAAGCTGAGAGTCACTCAGATGATGACTATATATTTCTATTGGCAAATATGCCCCAGGAATAATAATTGCTTATCTTTAGTTCATTTTTTATATAGTCATCTTCTTCCTAGAATCTTAATCCAATTTAATCTGATTCTCAGCTACTTCTATATATCTTCAAATTATGATTATTTTCTAACTATAACCAGCAGGAACACTGTTCTATAGTGAACTACTTCAAACTTTGCATTTCCAGCTGTGGTAGATGTGCTTAGATGCCTTTATCATAATAGTTCAACACAAATAATTGAGGAAATGATCTTTTTTTTTTTTTTTTTTTTGGTCCAGTTGTGGGGCCTGAACTCTGGGCCTGGGCGCTGTCCCTCAGCTCTTCAGCTCAAGGCTAGCGCTTTACCACTTGAGCCACAGCGCCACTTTCGGCTTTTTTTCTTTTTTTTATGGTGCTGAGGAATTGAACCCAGGGCCTCAGGCATGCAAGGCAAGCACTCTACCACTGAGCCACTTTCCCAGCCCAAGGAGGAAATGATCTTTAAAATATGTATTTAAAGATATTATTTCCTCTTCAGAGAAGTCTCTCTTTAAGTCTTTAGTCCACTTTTTGATTGGGCAGTTGTTTCTTTGAGGATTTGTTTTTGGAGGATTTAATTTTTTTGAGTTCTAAGTATAGTTTAGATATGAGGCCTTGTCTGTTTTATAACTAGTGAAGATCTTCTTCCAGTCTGTGGGCTATTGATCTTACTAGCTGTGTCCTTTGCCATGCAGTAGCTCTGCAGTTCCATGCAATCCCATTTGTCCAACCTTTCTTTGATTTGTTGTGTTTCTGGGTCTTTATTAAGAAAAATTTGGCCTGTGCCAAGGAGCCCTAGAGTTTCTCCTATTCCTTCCTGTAATGTTTTCAGTGTATCTGCTTTGACGTTGGTGTCTTTGATCCATTTGGAGTTGATTCTGATGCAGGGTGATGTATAAGGATCTAATTTTAGTTTTCTACAGGTGTTTAACCATTTTTCCCAGCACCATTTACTGAAGAGACTTTCTTTCTTCCATTCGATTTCTTTTTCGCTCCCTTTATTGAAGATTAGGTGGCTATGTCTGTGGGTCCATTTTTGGGTCTTTGGTTCTATTTCATTGACCTTCAGGTCTATTCTGTGCCAGTACCAAACTGTTTTGATTACACTATGGCTTTGTAGTAGAGTTTGAAATCTGGTATTGTTATTCCTCCATCACTGTTCTTTCTGCTAATGATTATTTTTGCTATTCGAAGTCTTTTTTTGTTCCATATGAATTTTTGGATTGCTCCTTCTATTTCATTGAAGAATGAGGTTGGGATATTGATAGGTATTGCATTGAATTTGTAGATAGCCTTTGGCAGTATTGCCATTTTCATGATATTAATCCTCTGAATCCAGGAGCATGGATTCTGCTTTAATTTCCTTTAAAGTTCTGCTTTAATTTCCTTTTTCAGGTTTTTAAAGTGTTCATCATAGAGTTCCTTCACTTCTTTTTTTTTTGGGGGGGGGGGTCCGGTCGTGGGGCCTGGGCGCTGTCCCTCAGCTCTTCAGCTCAAGGCTACCACTTGAGCCACAGCGCCACTTCTGGCTTTTTTTTTTTTTTTTTTTGCTAATGTGGTGCTAAGGAATCAAACCCAGGGCCTCATGCATACAAGGCAAGCGCTCTACCACTGAGCCACCTTCCCAGCCCCTTTCACTTCTTAAGTTAATTCCTAGGTATTTGAATTTTTTGTGGAGCTATTACAAAAGGAGCTGCTTTCCTGATTTCAGCTTCACTCTTCTCATTATTGGCGTACTGGAAAGCCATTGATTTTTGAGGGTTAGTTGTATACTCTGCTACTTTGTCAAAGTTTCGAATCAGCTCTTATAACTTGAGAGTGGAGCCCATCTTAAATACAAGATTATGTCATCTGCAAAAAGGGAGAGTTTCACTTCATCTTTCATTTGGATCCTCTTTATGTTTGCATCTCATTGCTCTAGCTAGGCATTCTAATACTAAATTGAAGAGGAGTGGAGAGAGTAGACATCCTTGTCTTGTTCCTGAGTTTAGAGGAAATGGCTTTAGCTTTTTGCCATTAAATATAATGTTGGCTGTAGGTTTGTCATATACGGCCTTTATTGTATTGAGAAATGTTCCCTGGATTCATAGGTTCTCCAGAGCTTTCATTATAAAGGGGTGTTGGAGCTTGTCAAATGCTTTTTTTGCTTCCATTAAGATAATCATGTGGTTCTTATCCTTGCTCTTGTTGATGTAATGTATTACATTAATTGGTTTGTGTATATTGAACCAGCTTTGCATCCCTGGAATGAATCCTGTTTGATCATGATGTATGGGTTTTTTTGATGACTTATTGACTTGATTGTAGACACATGAAGAAATGCTCAACTTCTCTGGCCATAAAAGATATGAAAAATCAAAACAACATTGAGATTGAGATTCTACCTCACCCTGGTTAGAATGGCTATAATAAAAACATCTAATAATGACAGATGCTGTAGGGGATGTGGCCAAAAGGCCACAAGTGTAAACTTGTCCAATCACTCTGGAAATCAGTATGGAGGTTCTTCAAAGACTATACATAGAGCTCTCCTATGACCCAGCAATCCCACTTCTGGACATTTACCCAATTGATTACTAACAAGGCCATACTAAAGCGACCAGCACAACTATGTTTATCGCAGCATTATTTACCATAGCTAAGATATGGAACCAACCCAGATGCCCCTCAGTAGATGAGTGGATAAAGAAAATTGTGTGTGTGTGTGTGTGTGTGTGTGTGTGTGTGTGTGTGTGTGTGTGTGTGTGTGTGTGTAGTGGAATTCTATGCTTCCATCAGAAAGAACGACACACTGCCCCATTTGTTAGGAAATAGAAAGACTTGGAAAAAATCATATTAAGTGAAGTAACCCAGTCCCAAAGAAATTTAGGTCCCATAGTTCCCCTTATTTTCAACAATTAGTTTCCCTTATTTTCAACAATTAGAATACATATAGGATAATCTTATCAGATGAGCTGAAAAGCTCAAAAACCATGTACAAATGACTATATAAGATGATGCTAAGTGAAATGAACCCCAAGTTATGGACACAAGAGGTCTGTCTTTATTGTTATTGTTTTAAATTACCATGTGATTTTATTTGTTGTTGTTGTTTCCTTTGTATGTTCTTTCCCCTATGGCATATCCCCTGTTGTCACTGTACTTGATTTTGGTACCCTGCATCTTGTATATACATGTCTAATCTAGAGAGGGGAAGGGGAATTACAAAATGCTGAAACAGGGACACAGGATGACCTGTTTTTAACAGGACAGTATATTGGAAATGAACTTTACAACTACAGGTGGGGGTGGGGGGGGGAAGGAAGGAGTGCGAGGGGTAGGGGAGGAAAGGGATAGTGGGACAACAACTGGGAAGGGAAGGGGTAACAATGATCTACAAGTAATGTGCTCATTGCCTTACTCATGTAACTGTAACCCCTCTGTACAATATCTTTACAATAAAATAGAAAAAAAGATAATATTTACATTTTCCTCAGATGCAGACCTAAAATTGGATATTCTAAACATTTCAACTTTAAAATTACAAGTGGACCTTTTTATATTATTTAACTATTATTTAGAATTGATCTATCTATACAGTGTGAATTCAACATCTTACATTATTTCTTGAAAATATATTTTCTTGTTCAATCCTATTTGTTTCCATGAAATTTGCTGGCTTACTTTCTTTGTATACTTTCAATCTTTCTAGTTTTGATTGGTTTATTAAAAGTAACACCCATGATGATTATCATGAATTATATTAAGTACTTTGGCCAGGCTTTGTGTTCATTGTTTTACATACATTATCATGAAAACATCTCAAATAGTCCTGAGAACTACTTCAGGTACTGAAGCAGGGACAGTTTGGAGATAGGGGGTTATATTGGGAGGGTCACAAGGAGTTGTTGGTCTTCTAAAATTTCTTTTATTTGTGTGGCTGGAACCATTGGGGAGAAAAATCTTAACATTGTTTATGATCTGTTTTCTAATATTTTTGACATGTTTCAGCTTGAAGCCAGACTGCCTACATTGTAATCTTGATTTCACTTATTACCTGGTGAAATTGGGCAAGCCATTTACCTTTGCTTCTTTACCCATAATTATATATATATATATATATGTTATAAAGATACTGTACAGAGGGATTATAGTTGCATGAGTAAGATAATGAGTACATTTCCTCTTGAGCATTGCTACCCCCTCCTTTGATTTTCCCCTATCATCCATTCCCCAATTTCATCCATAATTTGAATATGAAAATAATACTCATTAGGTGGTTATGAGGATTTATGTACATTAAAATTTGTATATATGCCAATTGGGGCTTGAACTCAGGGCTTGAAATGCTTGCTTGGTGTTTTCACTTAAGTTTGTTGCTACCACTTGAGCCATACCTCCGTTAAAGCTTTCCCTGATGAATTAAGGATAAGAGTCCACATTTGTCTGCCTGGATTGGCTTTGAATCACCATTCTCAAAACTCAGCCTCCTGAATAGCTAAGATTACAGGCATGAGCCACTGATGCCCTGCAATTAGAGCATTTAAAGCCCTACAACAGTGTTTGTTACTTGGAAGTTTTTTCAGTGAAAATAGTTAAAATTTGATTTTGAATGTTTCGATCTTCAAAAATTTTAATTTCATGCCTTCTTCAAAACTCATTACCTCTCTAGTTACAGTTAAATTACATATCCTGTATAGTTATTTTTTATTATATATTTTAGCCTAATATACTACTTTATATAGATTTACTAGCTTTCAGAGAATTAGTATATAATGTAGATCAAAACCTTTGCTTTAAATAATTTTCTTATATCCCCAAATTCTATGACTAAACTTAATCTTTGTCTGTAATCCAGCCCTTTTGGAGACAGCCTAGGCTACATACAAGTTCAAGGCCAATGGGAGCTAGATAGTGAAATCTTGTCTTAAAAAACTCATAATCTTTGCAACTACCCCTTAAATGAGGGAATTCAGTTCTGGAACAATGCTAATAAAAGGTTATTAAGTACAAATATTGTAACAGGTTTGATGCTTTAAAAATACTAATGACTTTGGGAAAATAATAAATCTCAAGATGGTAGTGATTGATAAAATTGGTATATAGAGAGAATTAAAGTTTCATTTTGAGCCAGGTGCTGGTAGCTTACACCAGTAATCCTATCTACTCAGGATGCTGAGATCTGAGGATCATGGTTCAAAGCCAGCCAGGACAGGAACATCTGTGAGATTCTTACCTTCAGTCAACCACCAGAAAACCAGAAGTGTTGTTGTGGCTCAAGTGGTAGAGTGCTAGCCTTGAGCTGAAGAATTCAGGGACAGTTCCCTGGCCCATAGTTCAAACCCCGTGACCAAAAAACAAAACAACAACAACAAAAAAAACAAATTTCATTTTGAGATGAAATAACAGCTTTTCAAAAGTTTTATTTGCTACATGTGGGAGAAAAATTGTCTTTAGTCAGAATTTTCCATTAAAATATTGAAATAGATGTCATATGTGTTATGGTTTTACATAGAAAACATGTTTAATAACACATGGAATGAAGAACAGGCATCCAACACATTCTCTTCCAAAGACCATTGGGGACTTTCAACCACTCTAGAGCACGACTTAAAAAGCTACTGATTTAATTTATTATGTAATAAATGTTAGATTTAAAAAATAATAGGAAGTAAAAATAGGTTATAAAATTGTATGTTTATTGGTATGAATGTATATATTTTTTGTTTAAAAAGCACAGCTGTATTTAGTATTTGCATATATGCCAAAAATGAGTGGTATTATCTGTGACATAGCTATTAATTAGTAATTTGGACTTTTTTCTTGCTTTGAAAATCTGTTTTGATTCTGTATCTTGGCTATGGTAAATAATGCTGTAATGAACATGGTTGTGCTAGTGGCTTTAGTGAAGGCTGGTTTGTGGTCATTTGGGTAAATGCCCAGAAGTGGGATTGCTGAGTCTTAGGGAAGCTCTATGTTTAGTCTTTTGGGGAACCTCCAAACTGCTTTCCAGAGTGGCTGAACAAGCTTACATTCCCACCAACAATGGAGTGGCGTTACCTTTTGGTCACATTCCTGCCAGCGTCTGTTATTATTAGTTTTCTTGCTAATGGCCATTCTCACTGGGGTGAGGTGGAATTGCAATGCTGTTTTGATTTGCATTTATGTCCAGAGATGTTGAACATCTCTTCATGTGTCTACTGGCCATTCTTATTTCTTTGGACAAGTCTCTCTTTAAGTCTTCAGTCCAAGTTGTGGAGATGAGAGGGAAGGGATGGTAGGGGAAAAACAAAGGAAGAGACAAGAATGCTTGATAAGAAATGTACTCCTTACCTTGCTCATGTAACTATAACCCCTCCTCTGTACAGTATTCTCACAATAAAAAACTTAAAAAGTCTTCAGGGGTTGTTTTTCTTTAAGAATTTATTTTAGGAAGATTTAATTTTTTGAGCTCTAAATATTTTAGATAAGAGGCCTTGGTCTGATGCCTAGCTAGTAAAAATCTTTCCCCATTCTGTGGGCTTTCTGCTTATCTTGCTAGCTATGTCCTTTGCCAGGTGAAAACTCTTCAGTTTGATGCAGTTCCATTTATCCAGTCTTTCTTTGATTTGTTTTGTTTCTGGATCTTTACTTAGGAAGTTTCAACCCATGCCAAGGACCCCTAGTGTTTCCCCTATCTCTTCTGTAATATTTTCAGGGTATCTGTTCTTATATTGAGGTTTTTGATCCATTTGGAATTTATTATGGTGCAGAGTAATATGTAAGGATCTAAATTCATTTTTTTGCATGTGTATAGCCAATTTTGCCAGCACCATTTGGTGTAGAGGGATATTTCTTCCTTCTTGTGTTTTTGGCTCTCTTATCAAAGATTAGGTGGCTATGGTTCCCATCGTTTGTAATAACTAGAATATGTCTGAATATCTACAACTTAATGCAATGGATAGTAAAAGACAAATAGCTACATTTGAACCTCATTAATTAAATAGTACTTTAGGCATTCACACACTGAGAACAAAGAAGGATATTCTTAGGAGAGGATAACAATGGCTCAATAGCTATGTGTATATAAGCATCATATAAAATGATGCTTATTGAAATGAACTCCAAGAAAGGGAAACAAAAGTATTTTTATTGTACTGTTTGCAGTTCTTTCTTTTTTTGTTGTTTATTTTTCTCCTTTGGTTTATTTCCTGTTTTTGATTTCTGTATTCTTTGTCTTGTATATAAGTTTATCTGCTTTGGGGAAGGGAAGGAGAATCATAGAAACAGTGGGATGAAGGGTGAACCAACTCAACAGTGACACTCCCCAGACACTGTGTTGGAAATGAACTTTACAACTTAGGCAGGGGGAGGGAGGTGAGGAAGGGATAAAGTAGAAGAAAATGAAGGAGAGGATGACACTTCAAAAAGAAATTACTCATTACCTTACTTACGTAACTAACCCCTCTGTACATCACTTGTAAAATACAATTGAAATAAAAAATAGGTTTTACACTAGACACTATGTGGAAAATGAACTACACAACTTGTGGTTGGGTACAGGAGGGAAAAACTGGGAAAGAACAAGGGAAAGAGTGCCATTGTCCAAAGGAAATGTAGTTATTACCTGACTTATGTAACTATAACCACTCTGTACATAATAGTACAAAATAAAATAATCAGTTTTAAAATCTTCTACAATGAATATGTTACATTTAAATAAAAAGTTAAAAAGTTGAGAGAAGCAATAGCTCTTATGGGATGTAGAAACCAAAATATGATTTGTTGTAGAATTAAGTTTGTATGATTATCGTACTTACGTATATAGGGCTTGTCAGAGATATATATGCTTATTACTAATTTTTAATTTAGTTTTGACTAATATTTTTGCAAAATATAAAACTATCATATGAGTTTATGTAGAATAGGCAAGCTATGCAGTTGAATTTCCTCCATCCCGCTTTCCCTCTGTCCCTCTCTTTCACTCCCTCCCTCTTCTTTTCTTTTTCCCTCCATTCTTCTTTTCCCTTTCCCCTCCTGTCTCCTTTTCTTACAAGCCTGAAGGCCTATCCCATGTTAGCAAGTGCTCTATTATTGAGCTACATACCTAGTACATAATTTTCTATTTTGGATTAATGATTTTATTACTGGAATATTGACTCCTTATTCATTTAATAATTTACTCGTGCCATGTTGGTAGATGTTTTTCCTTTTTTTTTTTTTTTTTTTTTGCTTAAGGGTCAGAGACCTTAAGTACTTTTTGCTGTAGTCAGCCATCTGGAAATTTTGTGGTTTTGACTATCAACAGATTTTATTAAGGAAAACATTTAGCTAAAGCCTACTATGTGTATGCGCACATTAACCCTCAATTTATCTTTCCAGATGACATAATAGAAAGAACATAGTTTTATGTTGTTGCTAGCAGATAATGATTCTTTTTATTTCATTTTCATTTGTGACAGTTAATTTACTTCTAGTATTTACAAATTCTCCAGATTTTAAATATTATAAACAAGTCACGCTTGTTGTTAATAATTCACATAATGTAGTGAGATTTGAAATGGCAAGTAAAAGATCTTGTCTCTTATTCTCAGGAAATAAGCATTATTAGTACTTTCTTATTTTTCTTTCCAGACAATTTTTGTGCCTATGAAAATGTAAGGACAAGTTTGTGCATAAATGGATGCATTTAGTATATATATATATATAAAACGCAATATGTTTTACAGTATTATGCTACAGTATTTTGTTACTTATTGATATTATATTTATCTTTTATAAATCCATCTTGTTCTTTATGGATTGTAGTGCTTTTTTGAATAAAAATTATTAAATTTATTATATATACTACATATATACTACATATTATAGTATATTAAACATAAACTTGTTAAATTGTTAGTAAGAGTTTAAAAGGAGTTACCAGATTGTCTTTCAAAGTAATAGCAATGGTTTCTCTTCAAATATTTTTTCTTTATATTCTGGCTAATGCACAAAAACAAATAGTTGACATTAGGTATGCACAAAAACAAATAGTTGACATTAGTTAGATAAGTTTTACTTTTGAACAAATAGCATTTTCTATTATAATAAAGGTGTCAGTTATTTTCATTTTTTAAAAGAATTTTCTATTGTTTTAAAATGTGTTCCAAATACAATTTTCCATATCAAAATTGAATTTCACATTTTATCCCAAAGATAGCAGTACTGTGCCTAACATTCTTATTAGAAAATTAATACATACAGCTATATATGATCTAAAGTGATTACAGTTAATGATAATTATTTTTAACATTTATTATATGCAAGCTGAACTTAATAGACTTCATATAATAACTATCGTTTGACTTCATGGTAGACTATTATTAAACAGTAGTTAATAGGAGTTTAGAATGAATGATTAAAAAGTTTTAGCCATCTCAATATGGATTAGATCAGGCAAGATTCATATTAATGCAAGATTCAGGGGAGCTTTAGTAAGGAACATGTTACATGAATTTAAAGAATTTTCTTAAAAATGACTTATTAGTTGGAAGGCAAAAAATAGTAGCTACACAGAAAAATTAGAGTTCACCTTGGCCAATATTTTTATCAACAGCATTGGCTAGGTGGTCATTAGTGTCTTTAGATGAGATTATGAGCAGGATTATTGTGTTAACCAGGACTGTATAATCTGAATCTTGTTATGAAAACATTCAGAAAAACTCCTAAGGAGGCATACTCATTATTTTAGTTCATTCTGGTCTCCCACTCATGACTCTTCTCTTGGCCCTATTTTGTTTTTTTTTCTATTTATAGATCTAATTTATAGAATAGCAAAATTTATATCTTAAATTCATTTACTTTCTTATTGTGCAGACATGATTATTCATTTCTTGATGTATTTGATGGTCAAAGGTACTGACCATGTAGGGTGGCTCAGCGTTGCACTGTTCACTAGGACATTCTGCACTGTTCATCATGGTAACTACTACTTAGCACTTGTTGAACCTTTAAAATAGGGCAAGAGTAGCTGAGAAATGGAAGTAAGGTGTTTTGTTTGTTCAGTTTTGCTGGTACAGGGCTTAAGTTCAAGCACTGGGTCCCTACTGCCATTTGAGTCATGGCTCCGCTTCCATCTTATACTGATGGTTAACTGAGATAAGTATTTTACAGACTTTCCTGTCCTGGTTGGCTTTGATCCATGATCTCAGATCTCAGCCTCCTGAGTAGCTAGGATAACAGACGTGGCAGCACACACCTAGCATAATTTAAGTTCTATTTAATTTTTTTAAATTGTCGCTTGATACTAGTGACTGTTACATATAATAACATAGTGCTAAAGCTACTGTGGTTTTAGCTTCTTTGTAGCTTGATGGTACTGTGAAGGTCTGTGAAGGTCTGACTTAACATCCCTTAGCAAAGAGAGCATAGTAAAAATATAGTATTATTTTAAATTTATTTAATAGGTTTAAATGTTCTGATATTGTGAATTATATTGTAAAATTAGATATTGACTTGTTGATTGACTGTTTATATTCTGCCTAATTCCAAATTAAGATGATATGTAAATGTTAGGAAATGATATAATGTTAGTAGGATTATTAGTCATAAAAGAAACATACTTTTAATAAAGAAAATAAAGGAATAAGAAGAGAAAAAAGTCTAGGTAAAGATTCATTTTTTTAAAAAGTGAAACATGTCTGTCCCAACTGGTTGGTCAAATTGTAATAGAAATTTAGTAAAAAAAAAAAAAAAAAGATATAAAAAAAGACATGCCATTTTCTCAAGAGCAAATTTTTGTCCAAAGATTGAACACAAGAAGAATTCATTTTATCTTATAAGGGGTATCAAATCACATAATTGATGGCATCATTTCATAGCAATTTCATAAAATGATGGAGATATTTTCATCATATTTACATCATATCTTGGTGAAAAATATATGAAGGCCTGGAGTCTTTCAGTATTCATGTTAGCAAAGTAGGAACAGATGGTTCTGCATGAGATGATGGGAGCCCTGGCTGATAAAGCAAACTTTGAGCCAGAGGCACTTAGCTGAGTCATTTTCAGGTTTTTTTTTTTTTTTTTTTTTTTTTTGTCCATCATGAGTATTGACCTCAGGGCCTGGGCGCTGTTGCTGTGCTCTTTCACTCAGAGCTAGTACTCTACCACTTTGGGCCATAGCTCCACTTTCTTTTCCCTGGTGGTTAATTGGAAATAATACACACACAGACTTTCCTGCCTGGGCTGGCTTTGAACTGTGATTCTTAGATCTCAGTTTAGGATTACCGGTATGAGCCACCAGTACCTAACTACTTTCAGTTTCTTGATCCAAAGACATGCTATGATAAAAAGTGCTTAGACTGTTGGTTTTTTTTTTTTCACAAAAGGTATCCAATAATGTACTAATAATGTACTAGTTTCACTCCATGAATCATATGGCTACCGTATAACTTCTCAGGTTCAGAAATCCATGTAGCAAACATTGAGGAAGTTCTTAAATTTTGAGGACAGTGAAGATCCAGTGTAAAGGATGATACAAACTGATGTGATGCCGTTTTATCTTGTAAAAGAAGAAGCATCTATAACATAAATTACTCATGTAAGTTTGTAAACTTAATGAGTAATATGAAGATGAATTCTGTGAGACTTTGATTAAAGAAAGATTCTATTACAGGAGAGTTAATCTGGGAACTGAAAGAAAGGCAACAAAAAAACCCACAAGAATGAAGTTGAGGGGAAGGGTCATGTGAACTTATGTTGGAAAAATACAAATAGGCTATGCTTGCAGTGACTTGAAGGGTAACATTTTATTGTCTCTAAAAAGTAAGGAAAGCTGGTGAAAAAATTTTCATGTAATAGATGTTGTATTAAGTTATTTATTTATTTATTTTTACCATAGGTACAGGGGATTGAACTTGTGGCCTTACACTAGCTAGAAAGGTGTTTTGCCACTGGACATATGCCTCCAGACCCTTTTTGAGGTAGATCCTAACTTGGCCTGAAATCCTTATACTTGGACTTCCATTCTTCACTGGAAATGACAGGTGTATGCCATAGAGCTCAGCATTCGTGCTTCCCATATATTTGAATAAATGACACACCCCACTGTGTCCAGCCATTTGTTGAGATGGAGTCTCACAAACTTTCATGCGGTTTGAGGCCAGCCTAAGCAAAAAAAAAAAAAAATGTTGGTTGTGGGGCTTGAACTCTGGGCATGGGCACTGTCCCTCAGCTCTTCAGCTCAAGGCTAGCACTCTACTTGAGCCACAGTGCCACTTCCGATTTTCTGGTGGTTAATGTGAGAGTTTCATGGACTTTTCTGCCCAGGCAGGCTTTGAACCTTGATCCTCAGATCTCAGCCTCCTGAGTAGCTAGGATTACAGGCATGAGCCACTGGTACCTGCTCTAAGCAAAAAATTTTATGAGACTTAACTTGCTTTCTCATTGAACACCAACTTCTGTTCAGATGTGACTGTGTAAGAGAAGTGTTTCCTGAGTATCCTTTCTAAATAATCTTCTATATATCTGCCTAACATTACATATTTTAAACTATTTTATTTTGCATTTTACTTTATCAGCTTCTATATATTTATTTTTCTCCCTTTCTAGAATACAAAGATTTTTGTCTTCTATATTTCTGTATCCTAGAAGCCTAGAATAAATTGCCTGATGCATAATACTTGTTGAGAAGCCTATAATAAATATTGGTGCATAGTATGTGTGTTAAGTAAGTCTGTGTTTCAGAAAAGATTTCAGTGATGAACTATAAATTTGGTAGTCAATAAACATGTAGATGGAACTTAAAACGGTAGGAATGGATGAGATTACTAAGAGACAGAGTATATCTAGAGCATAAAGTAGGACTCAAAATTCCATTTATAAACCAGTGTAGGAAGACCTAGACAGATTGAAGGAAGACCAGGCGAGATATGTCATTGAAACTAAGAAAATAAATGTTCTCAGGATACAACTGGATTGAACAATGGTGAGATTTGTGAGAGATGCTTTGTAATTTTACCATTAGATATGGAAAGGTAAAGATTATCCTTGAGTTATTTTACTGGGATAGTTTTGATGGGTTTCAGATTGAGTGTATATGATAGAAGAGTGTAGGGAACTTTGAGAAATTTTGCTGTGAAGGATAGTGAAATAGAGAATTGCATTTTAATCTTTGGCAAATGATTCCTATTTCCTTGAATGATAACTCTTTAGTAAATCAAATTTATGATTTTTTTGCTGATTTCATAGATAATTTCAAGTGCCAATTTTGTTTGATATTCACAATCATCCTGATAAACATGTAGTATTATTAACCTCAACAGAAGTTCTATCTCGAGATCTGAGGTGTAGATGGTTTAGTAATTTTCTTAAGATTATACCTGTGTATGGTAGAGCTTTTGCTGTTATCCGCTGTGCTATCTTGTCCCTACATTAAGAAAGCAAATGTTTCATCTTCTAATTCTGTTAAATATACATGCCTTTGGTGAGTCATTTGGTAAAGTCAAGAATTCTTTTTCCTTCACTTATATCTATTATATAAATGTATATATAGGGCTAGAGTGTGGGTAAATATTCTTTTTATAATAATCAAGTTTTAGAGCTAGATGGGACATTTAATTAAATAATGATGAAAAAATTCTAATCAGGTAGACCCGTTTTCCAAATTAATTCTTCTCTCCCATTTTTTTGCCTTTTCTTTTGGGTGTGAACTTTATAATTTCAGATTTATTTGTGTTTATAACAATAATCAGTATTTATTCCTTCATTCACTTTGCTACCTTAGAAGGCCTACTACATGTAGAGTGACAGACTAACCATATCAGATTTATAATTCTTTTTTTTTTTTTTTTTGTCATGGGGCTTGAACTCTGGGCTTGGGCGCTGTTCTTCAGCTCTTCAGCTCAAGGTGAGCATCTACCGCTTGAGCCACAGCGCCACTTCTGGTTTTCTAATGGTTTATTGGAGATAAGAGTCTCCTGGACTTTCCTTGACTGGGGTGGCTTTGAACTGTGATTCTCAGATCTCAACCTCCTGAGCAGCTAGGATTATAGGCGTGAGCCACCGATGCCCGGCAGATTTATAATTCTTAAATATACTCTTTTGGTTTCATGATATTCTATTTTGACAGTCATGAATAACATGCTCATAGCTGTCATTCAAAAGGGATGCTTATATTTTAGTCCCACAAGTTTTTTTATATTTATCTATTATTGAAAAGTCTATCAATATTACTTACTATAGGGCTTATGCTGTATGTGTAGGATTTTTATAGTTTGTTATTAGTAACATGCTAATAATTTAGTAAATAAGTATACATATGTAAATTATTAAATTGAGTGTACAGTGCTCTCTTGTGTTAATGTTTGATAATTAAAATTTAAACTTAAAATTACTTTAAAACTTAAACTACCATAATTCTTGTTTGATACTTAAGCATATTACTTACTAGTTGGCCTGTCTTTATAAATAGAAATCCGTAGGTGAGAGAACCTACCCTTTAATCCCTGTTATTGTTGGACAAGGTCAAATGTTTCTTGGAGATATTTTCCTAGGCATTTACCTCCAAATGTTAGAAATAAAGACCTATTGATGAATATGAACAAATAAGAAAATATATTAATCCTTTTATTCATCAGCTTCATAGTTTACTTGTTTAAGACATTTTAAGTAAAAACTGGTCAACTTATTGAATTAAATTCAAAATAAATTTGATTTAATTCAATAAATTGACTTATTTTAACTCTTTCTTTAAAAACATATCAATTCAAAGATTACTGGCATACTTTCCTAGTGACCTCTGGCCAAGAAATAATGTCTGTCATAGGCAGAACTACATTAGCTGTAGTCTCTCAAGTTTCCATAATGAAATATTTTGCCTTAGTGAAAATAATTCATATTTCCCACTATTCCTTTGTTCACTTTTTCATTTATTACCCTCCTGGTTGCAAAATCAACGCTTATATAATAAAATGGCTATTTTTGTAATTGCATGTATTTTAATTTCTAAGCAAAAAGTTTGCTGAAATTTTTTTATGGTCAAATTCATCTGAAATAAATGATTGATATTTAGAAGTTGGCTTATGTAATTTTCAGTATTATACCAATGATAGGATTATCATTAATCATGTTTTAGTATACAACTAGGCTTTTTACATTTATTAGTGTTCAAATACTTTTAATTTTATTCTTTATACTTATAATTTTATTCAAATACTTTTAATAAAAACAACACATGACTGAAATGATTGAAAATGATGAAATAGTGCTATATAGGTTAGGGTTCTTAAGCTGCAAATAATAGAATTTAACTGGCTATTTTTAAGAACTAAAAAAATTGATGAATTTACAAAATCACTGAGAATTCAGAAAAATTAGGCTCAAAGCATAGGGTACAGGTAGAAGATAGGCATCTAACAGAACCATGGCCAGAATGACAGCACAACATGTGTGAATTAATATATAGCTGCCGCGGATAATTGAGTACTTACTTTCTTAGTATTCAGTATTGAATATTTTCTCATTCAGTTTCAGTATTGAATACTGTCACCTTTGAATGCACCTGTGCCACCATTACCTCATTTTTCCATTACCTTGAAGTTGCTGCCATAATTTCCCATTTGTGGAAGCAGTGTGGATCCTCTGTTCTTTCCTGTATTGAACCATTTTCTTTCAGCTTAAAGACCTAGATGAATGTTCCTGAATTGCTGAACTACAGTCTAATGTAGTCTAAGGCTGTACCCTCAAAAATATTTAAGAAGGTGAGTTGCGAAACACTTTCAGATTGTGTAGTAGAAACTGAGCTCTGTGGTCTATTAATACTAATCAGGTAAAGAATTTCTCAAATGGGGGGGAGGGGAAGGATTGGGATGGGGGCGAGGGGGGAGGCTGGGAAGGGATGTGAAGGGTAAACAAAGGAGGAGGCTGCAATGCTTGGTAAGAAATGTATGCATTATCCTGCCCATGTAATTGTAACCCCTCTGTACAGTATGTTCACAAATAAAATTTAAAAAAAAAAGTAGTAACACTAAAAAAAAAAAAAAAAGAATTTCTCAAATGTTGGAATAAGCTCAGCTTTTAATTGGCCAGAAACTGACAGATAGCCACTATATTGACAGTCCATTGCATCTGTTGATACTGCATCTGATTTCTTTCTGTTTCATTGTTTTATGAATTTTTCAACTGTATGATTGCAAAAAGAAAAAATTCATAAATTAAAAATTGTGTATTGAGAGACTTGGCTGGTCATATATTTAGCTGTTCTTATTTATAAAGAGGATAATTTCCCAACCTTTGCATTTTTATTTATTTGTGGTACTGGAGATAGAATGTAGGACCTCATGCATGCTTCTGAGCTATAACTACAGTCTTATGATGTTATTTTTAGCTATTTTTTAAAAGCAGGTTCTATGAAATAAAGGTAGTACAGATAACATACTGACAGTGCTGTTTGACCACATAGACTTTTACTACTTTATAAATTCAGTTTGGATACTTTGCTTTGAAAGTCTAATAGAAGGAACAAAAATGTTTGGGCTATATTTGAGATTACATATTAATATGACCCTTTTCCTGTTATCATTAGGCATATGATACTTACTAGAATCCACATGTATTTTTGGATAATCACATCCTATTTACATTTCACTCAGAAATAAGTCCTCTGAACTTCCCTAATAATTCAAGATTTAGCTGTTTTTCTCTCGTTGGTATATTCTTTTCATTTTGCTAAAGCACATGTACAAGTACCATTTAAACAAAGAGTAAGTGGAACCTATTTTCTGAATTCCTACATACTTGAACAATATTTATTCTCAGACTTGATTATACAATCTACATTGTAGTTCCTAAGTTTGTTAAAATTATTTTTCCCTAGAAATGTGAAGGCTGTCTTGTCTTTTCTGATTGGGTATCGGCTGAAATCAAATGCTGATTCATGGTGGACAACATGTTTATTCTCTGAAATTAGAGGGATTGGTGAATAATTATTCCCTTCTTTCTTGAAAGGAATTGAAGACAGGGTTTTCTTATAGCTTATAATGGCCTTGAACTCAACTGTCCTCCTGCCTTTGCCTTCCTGATGCTAGGATTATAGGAATGAACCACAACATTAATACTTTTTAAATCCTTTAGAATAGAGAGGTTTGTTAGGAAAAAACAAAACTGTGATAATCATTGCAGAAGAGTGAGAAAGAAGAAAGTACAAATAAGATTAGAAAATCTTGGATTACCTCATTTTTTAAAATCCTACATAATTTTGATCAGTCTTGGTTTTAGTAGTATTGATCAATGACATACTTGGTACAATGATCATCTTTCTTTTCTTTTCTTTTCTTTTTTTTTTTTTTGGGTCCGGTTGTGGGGCCTGAACTCTGGGCCTTGGTGCTGTCCCTCAGCTCTTCAGCTCAAGGCTAGCGCTCTACCACTTGAGCCACAGCGCCACTTCCGGCTTTTTGCTTATGTGGTGCTGAGGAATCGAACCCAGAGCCTCATGCATGCAAGGCAAGCACTCTACCACTGGGCCACCTTCCCAGCCCCTGATCATCTTTCTTCAAATAAAGAAGCATATTTTAAATATAGAATTTAGATACTTATTCATTCACTTTTTAGCTTTCTAAAAATTAGAATTTGTCCTTGGCATATTTTCTTTGTCTTTCAGGCTAGGGCCTAGATAAGTTAACTGAGTAATCCAATTCCTTTCAACCCTTTTTCTCTTTCCATTCCTTATAATTATACTTATACTCATGGTAATTGTGGGAAGAATTTAATATATAATTAGGAGAAACTGAACAAAAAAGAAATTAGCATGTGTTTGGACTTAAGTGCACTGGCTGAATAAAGCAGTGACCCAAGGATATCACTGAATGGTCTGCGGAATAGGCTAGGGTTCTACATATCAAGGGAAAATAATAATAATGAAATGTAAGAAAGAAATGTGGAAGGGAAGAAAGGTTTGAAAAAAATAATTTGACAATACAGTATATTACCAAGAAAACATCTTTAAATGCTGTTAGGCATGAAAAATTGTAAATTTTTGGAAACCAAGTCAAGCATTGTTTTAACTTCCTTCTGTGAAAAATGGGCTGACAAATCTATTGTTTTCTGCCATACATGTTCATGTTTGAAACATACCATTGTTGAATAAAGTTCATATCTGACGTAATATATTTGACCTTCCACAGCTTGTGGCATTTTTGTTTTCTTGAAACACGTGTTTGTCATTATTCTGTCTTTTAGAAAGTTCATAGGCATTCATCCAGGAAAAGAAACTAACAGCAACCAAATGAATCTATATTATTGTCTAGGAAAAAAAGTATTTATGTTTGTAACCACACCCTGTAATTGTAATTGCCTTTCTTTTTTAATTTAAATCTTTTTTTTGGGGTCTGGTCGTGGGGCCTGAACTCTGGGCCTGGGCGCTGTCCCTCAGCTCTTCAGCTCAAGGCTAGCACTCTACCACTTGAGCCACAGCGCCACTTCCGGTTTTTTTCTTTTTGTTTATGTGGTGCTGAGGAATCGAACCCAGGGTCATGAGCATGCAAGGCAAGCACTCTACCACTGAGCCACCTTCCCAACCCTTTAATTAAAATTTTATTGTAAAGGTGATATACAGACGGGTTACAGGTTATATAAGTTAGGTAATGAGTACATTTCCTTTTGAACAGTGTCACTCCCTTGTTCATTTTCTCCCAGTTTTTCCCTTCCCAGTCCTCCCTCCCTTCCTTCCCCTCTCCTTCCCCCTCCTCCTCCTCCTTGCCCTCCTCCTCCTCCTTCTTGCTGTCCCTCAGCTCTTCAACTCTAGGCTAGATAGTGCTCTACCATTTGAGCCGGCCATTTTGGGCTTTTTCTGTGTACATGGTGCTGAGGAATCCGAACCCAGGGCCTCATGCATGCAAGGCAAGCACTCTACCACTGAGCCACCTTCCCAGCCTCCTTTCTTCTTCTTTAATTATATTTTATATCAGAATATTTTAGTGTGGATTTTTTTTGGGGGGGTCGGTTGTGGGCCCTGAATTCTGGACCTGGTCGCTGCCCCTCAGCTCTTCAACTCAAGGCTAGCGCTCTACCACTTGAGCCACAGCACCACTTCTGGCTTTTTCTTCTTATGTGGTGCTGAGGAATCGAACCCAGGGCCTCATGCTTACAATGCAAGCACTCTTCCCTCCCAGCCCTACATCAGAATATTATGACAGACTAGCACAGTGGATTTTATACTAAAAAATAAAATCTAAATTTTTCTTATACTGTAAATGTAGTTTTATCCATCTGTAACTAACTGTATATTATTGCTTATATTTTGTCTCATGAGTTTGTGACAGTAGTTTTCTAGAATTTCTCATTGGGGGTCAGAATTTTTATTTTTTTATATGCTGTGGTATAGGGTTCCTTTGATTGGATTTTAAAATCCACTACTGTTTTATTTTATTTTATTTTTTTTTAAATTTAATTTTATTTTGTTTGAGAACATACTGTACAGAGGGGCTACAATTACATGGGCAGGATAATGCATACATTTCTTACCAAGCATTGCAGCCTCCTCCTTTGTTTACCCTTCACCTCCCTTCCCAGCCTCCCCCCTCCCCCCACCCAATTATACCCCCCTCCCCCTCTCCACTACTGTTTTAAACTAGTTGGATTCTTAAAATTTTGAACTCTTTAATTAATGCCGTAAGTTGATTTAATCTTATAATTAAATATTTTAGACTATCACATAATTAATGGGTTATAATTCCTGAATAATTAAGCATTGCAAATTATTTTTAATAACTCTCAAAAAATTTTTAGGAAGTGTGTTCCATACATACCTTAGATTAATCACAATGTACTCTACAGTATTTAATTTTCCTTGATAATAAAGGGTTTTGACTACTAATACTCTAAATATTAAAATGTTATCTATACAAATACTTTCCTAGCACAATACTCTTGTTTTAACCTAGCATCATTCTCTACTTTCTGAATAACTGGGATGGTCAATGTGTATCATTGAGTTTTGACCACTTAGGTTCATTTTCATAAAAATAAAGAAAATGCAGCCATATGTTTAAAATACTAATTTGGCAATAATTTGTTATAATAGTTTTTTTCTAATTGCACTCCCTTTCCCCCCCTGCTAAATTGTAAAGTTTGTTTTCAACATGATGTCTTGTATATCTCATTGTTACAATGGGTCCACCTATATCCCTATTTAAACAATTTGTTTTTTCCCTTCCCCTCCCCAAATTATACCAACATCAAATACAGTGGAACCGGGTTATTCCGTGGAGGAGGAACATACAAAGCAACAAAAAAAATCACATGGTACCTTATAAATACATTAGAAGCAATAGCAAGAAAGAAAAAACCACTTGTTTCCCTATCTTGGGGTTCATTTCGCTTAACTTCATCTTATCTGGTCATAGGTACATAGCTGTTGATCTTTTCTACTTGTCCCAGGCATATACTAGTTATTGCAAATAAGGGAAACCATGGGACTTATGTTTCTTTGGGCCTGGCTTACTTCACAATATAATATTTTCCAAGTCTTTCCATTTCTTAACAAATTGTTATAGTAGTTTTGACCCCACATCAAAATTGGCTTCTTTGAGATATAATCCATACATCCATAAAGTCTGCACCTTATCACAGTCTTTAGAAGAAGGAAAAGTTAAACAATAGACATGTGGTAAACTTTTCTGTAATTGGGCATTTTGCAGTCAGTAACTGTGTTTAGAGAGAATGTATCAGTTGGTAATAATTGTTATTGAATTATTGATTAAAGCCAAGTTATTATGTCTGGCCAGAATTAGAAGTAGACTAATAATTAAAATAGATACTGTTGAGCTAACACTATGTGCTAAGTGCTTTGAAGACATTACCTCATTTGAATCCTTTATGATAATAAGGTGAGATAGCCACCCTGTGGCTAATACCCGCTCCAAAAATTACAGTTCATAAATGAATTATGCTAGATCTTTTTGATTTACCATTATTACTACCAACTTTTAGATTAGGGGAAATAAAATCAGAATGTACAAATAACTTGATCTTTACATTCTTATAATGTAAGTACCAGGTCCGGATCAGAGCAGCTCATCTCTCAGTCCAAACCCTGTGTTTTTAAATCATTATGTAGTTTGTATTAAGCAAACATTTACAGATTTCCTATGCTGTGCCTGACATAATGCATCTCTTAGAAGGCCACAATTACCTCGCTAGTCTGCCTCTGAGATGAACACAGGTAGTAACTCAGAAGTCACTAGTCAGCAAGAAGTTCTAGTTGATTTTCTAACCCTATTCAAATTGTGTGGTGGCCTATTAGACCTGTTAGATCAATTTTCACAGACTCTTCAGTGGCATATGTTTTCTAAAGGAAAAACATTCATAAATGTATGCTAAGTGTGAATCTGACAAAGTGCTATAGAAGGTGAAGGCACTGAAACTCATACCTCTCTGTACTCTGAAAGAAGATGAAAAGTTCCTAAGTATAAGGGGTGGGGAGGAGTGTGGGAGGGGGCGGAGGGAAGGGATAATGGGAGAACAACAAGGGAAGGGGTAACAATGCTCGACAAGTAATGTACTCATTGCCTTACCTATGTAACTGTAATGCCACAATTCAGCATCTTCACAATAAAATAAAATTTTAAGAAAGAGAGGAAATAAAATGTAGGGAGGTCCAGATGGTACAAAGCTAATATATTAGTATTTATTATATAAGAAGAAAGTAAAAAACCTGAAATTTGTAGCTATATAATAAATGGTAATATATAAAATATAAGTAGCTATTTAATGTTAATGAGGTTGTAAAGCAGGACAATAGTGAGTAATAGTGAAGAAATTGTATAATAGGTATTTCAGAATAATTATAAGATATACTTACATACAATATTAGACGTTTCGCTGCAGAGTGTGGAAGAAAAGCAATGTTGTATAGAACTGATATAAGATAGTAAACATTTTAGTAGTTGTGTAGAAGAGATAGGTTGTAATTATTTGTTACTGTACCTTATTGCCACAAATGGCTGTTTAAACTTCAACTATAATTACATAAAATTAAAAATCTAGTTCCTTAGTCAGACTGACCACATTTTAAGTGCTTAGTAGCCACATATGACTAATGGATACCATATTAGAATATTTCCAACATCAATACAAGTTCATTTGGACAGCACTCAATAGATACAATATAAAAGTATGCTGGTTTTACTGGTTCTCTTGCCCTTAAATCACATGAGCACATAGCATTCCTTCTCTTGTGAAATGCAGTCCTCACTAGACAAATGAACTTGGACTTCTTAACCTCTAGAGCTGTGAGGTATACATTTGTGTTCTTTATAAATTAAAGTGTGCTTTTTTTAGGGTGTAAATTCAAAATTTGGTTGGGAGACTGAAGATGGGTCAAAGTCCTTGATTATTATCTGGTCAGGAAAAATTATGTAAGGATAATGACCGGAAGAAAAAAGAGAAACATTTTTAGAATTTTCAGAAAGCACCTAACATGTTGGGAATAATGAATTTTATACACTTTTTAATGTGTATATATCATTCTTATTGTTGAATAAAATCTTGGAACTAAGAAGGTAGATAGTAGAAAGCAAGTATCTGTGCTTTCCTCCCTTGTAAGGTAGGGTCTAAGCCTTTTATTTGGCCTGAATTTCCTGAGACTAGGTATAGTCCATGAACTGAAGCTTGGGGTGAGGGTGACTTTAAAGAAAAGAATAGAAAACAACCTGAAAAACAAGATTAGAAAAGGATATCTGATCAAGAACAAATAAACTATAGGTGAAGTTTAATGTTCCTAAAAAAAGTTTGTAGCTGGTTTCAGCATAGTTTTTTTTTTTGAGGATGGAGGTGAGATTGTTTCTGTGAATTAATCATTTTAAAGAGGAAAGAGCTCTGTTACTTAATCAAGTTTTTTTTAATGCTTAGAGATTATAAATTAAAGGTGACATCAGTTGCATATATTTTGGGACAAGGAGACTGATAAATCTTTAACTTAAAAGTGTAGAACTAAAATTTCTGCAAGAGAATGAAAACTTAGTTATCATAAGTGAAATCCAAGATTAATGAAAATCATACAAATGTACCTGTTGCTTATAAACATATTCAGATATTCTATTACAAATGAATTATGTTAGAAATTATGGACAATATTTATAGAACAATTGGGAACTGACTACAGTTTTCTTTAAGGTACTACAAAGAATGAGAGGTTGTTGAATCCTGGAGGTAGGTACATGCTGCTCTGATTTTCAGAAAGAATGTTGTGTCCATAAACAGTAAATGAATTGGTTTGACTTTGATCTCAAGAAAGATTAAAGAGATGAGTTTTGGATGCCTTAAGAGAGGTAGTCCGGGCTGAGAAGGTGGCTCAGTGGTAGAGCGCTTGCCTTGCATGCCTGAGGCCCTGGGTTCGATTCCTCAGCAACACATAAGCAAAAAGAAAAAAAGCCGGAAGTGGCACTGTGGCTCAAGTGGTAGAGCGCTAGCCTTGAGCTGAAGAGCTGAGGGACAGCGCCCAGGCCCAGAGTTCAGGCCCCATGACCGGACACCCCCCCCAAAAAAAAGAGAGAGGTAGTGGTCACTAGGAATCTATATGGGTTTCACGGTAAATAGTTTAGATTGATTTACTCCTCAACTCTTCCATATACTAGCTGTGTAGCAGTGGGGTATTTGCTTTATTTCTCAAGTTCTCAGTTTACTCATTTTTAAAATGGAACCCCCCCCTATTATTTAGCAGTGTAAGGAGTAGTATATTAATTTATACCTTTAGTGCATTTAGTACAGACCATGGTAAATAAGCCAGTACCAGTGATAAGTAGCTGTAGAGATAAACACACAGACTACCTTAAGAGGATGGGTTTCTTTTTTCACAGATGGTTCCAATGTTGAGGTGAGGTGGATGGTGGACAGACAAAAATATCAAAGCTCTCTTTCTTCCAAGCAGCTGCTTCTTTCTTCATCAAACCCTTTCTCTGTTGGTTGTTTAGTAGAACAATTTTTGTCCTATATGGCATTTGAAAAAAAAGTTTGTGAGACTACCATCTCAACAGAAAAGCTGGCTGTAATCTTAACTACAGTGGAAAGTATAAATATGGGGATCATGGTGTAGGTGCTCAGGGCAAAGAGTGAAGCCTGGTCTCAGAAATAACCAGAGAAAAATGTAGTGGAGATATGACTCAAGTAGTAGAGTGCCTGCCTACAGATGAAAAGTCCTGAGATAAACCCCATTACCTCAAAAAACAACAACAAAGAGAACAAAACCATAAATCATTGCATTTGTTTAAAGTATTAATCATCCATGGGAATTTTTAAAAGTAGGAATTGTGTGTGAGTATGTATGCCTGTATGAGCGTGTGTGCGTGTGCACGCACACACATGCCTTTCCACATGCAAAAAACTGAAATTAGATCCTTACATATCACTCTGCACCACAGTGAATTCCAAATGGATCAAAGACCTCAATATAAGACCAGATACCCTGAAAATATTACAGGAAGAGATAGGGGAAACACTAGGACTCCTTGGCCCTAGTTGAAACTTCCTAAGTAAAGATCCAAAAGCACAACAAATCAAAGAAAGACTGGAGAAATGGGATTGTATCAAACTGAAGAATTTCCACATGGCAAAGGAAATAGCTAGCAAGATAAATAGCCCACAGAATGGGGAAAGATCTTTACTAGCTATGCATTAGACAGAGGCCTTGAGCACAAAGAGGCTCAGGGACCACACTGAGGCCCTGAGTTAAAGCCCCACATCTGACATATATACCTACCTACATACATACATAAATTAACTAGCTTAGAGCTCAAAAAATTAACCTCCCCAAACATCCTCAAAAGAAACAACACCACCATTAATAAGGTAGCTGAAGACTTAGAGACTTCCCAAAGAAGAAATAAGAATGGTCAATACACACCTGAAGAAATGTTCAACATCTCTTTCCATAAAAGAATTGCAAATCAACATTGAGATTTTATGTAACCCCAGTTACAATGGCCATTTATCCAGAAAACTAACAATAACAGATGCTGGTAGGGATGTGGCCAAAAGAGAACACTACTATACTGTTGGTGGGAATGTAAGCTTGTTTAGCCACTCTGGAATGCAGTATGAGGTTCCTCAAAAGACTAAACATAGAGCTTCCCTATGACTCAGCAGTCTCACTCCTGAACATTGACCCAAATGACTACAAACTAGCCTGCACTAAAGCCACTAGCACAACCATGTTCATTGCAGCATTGTTTACCATATCTAAGATACGGAATCAACCTAGATGCCCCTCAATGGATGGATAGATCAAGAAAATGTGGTATATAATCCTCAGTGGTATTCTGTGCTTCCATCAGAAAGAATGACATTGCCCCACTCGTAAGGAAATGGAAAGACTTGGAAAAAAGTATATTGAGTGAAGCAAGCCAGACCCAAAGAAACGTAGTTTCATTTAGAATGTGTCTATAAATCTACAAGTAAACCCAATGGATAGTAAAGAACAAATAATAACACTTGGACCTGATTAATTAAACAGCACTCTAACCAATCACAGTGCGTACTAGTCTTGAGAAAAAAAAAAGCCTAAAGACTGCTCAGGCCCTGTGCTCCAAAAAGCATAATACCATTACAGGTCATAAAAATTATCAATACAGAAAAATGAGAAGTATCTCTCCTCTCTCTCTCTCTCTCTCTCTCTCTCTCTCTCTCTCTCTCTCTATCACGTGTTAGGTGATTTCATGGGCTCTCTCTAGCTAGTGGGTCAGATATTTTCCTATACTGAAGGGTAGTCAGCAGGCAGTGTTGCCTGTGGTTGACATCATGGTAGAGGAATAAAAGGGAAGCTTGTAATTTTCATTATAAATCTTTTATGTACTGTATAACTTTTTAGAGAAACATTGAATGCATAATTTCTATAAAATAATCAGAATTTAGTGGTGGTGGTATATACACACACACACACATGTGTGTGTGTGTGTTGTCAAAGGGCAGGGAGTAGGGGGAAATGACTTTTAAAAGAAACTTCCTTTAGAGTCTTTCTTGATTTTTAACTTTCATATTTTGAATAAAATGACTTTAAAAAATAAATGGTTTTTATAAATATGGGTAAAACATTAAAGTCACAGATAGTTCATAATACATTTGAATAGAAGTATGCTAAATCTTGTGCTCCAGAATTTGAAAACCCTTTTGAAATAATATCCTCTGGACACTGGATATAGAATGAAAATAAAAAATATATAATTGACATAGTGGTTAAATATTTAATAATTTTATGACATGTACCCACATGTCTTGTACATCTCATTGTTACAATGGGTCAACCTGTATCATTATTTAAACATTTTGTTATATCTCTTCCCCTCCCAAAATTATAAAAATGTATATACAAGATACAGGACACTGGAATCAGATACAGTGAAAACAGGTTATACTATGGGGGAGAACATACAAAAGAAACAAGAGAATCACATAGTGCATTATAAATGCACTAAAAACAATAGCAAGAAAGAAAAAAAAACACTTGTGTCTCTGTCTTGGGGTTCATTTTGCCTAACATCATCTTATATGGTCATATGTACATAGCTTTTGACCTTTTTTGCTTGTCCTAGACATGTACTAGTTGTTGCAAATAAGTGAAACCATGGGACCTATGTTTCTTTGGGCCTGGCTTACTTCACCTTTATGCTAATAAGTTTGAGAATCTGAAAGATATGGACGAATTTCTAGCAAATATTGATATGCCCAAACTAAACCAAGATGATTTAAACCAACTTAACAGACCCATATCAAGCATTGAAATAGAAACAGCAATAAGAGACCTCCCACCCAAGAAAAGCTCAGGACTGGATGGATTTACAGCTGAATTCTATAAGGCCTTCAAAGCAGAACTCACAACAATACTCCCCCAACTCTTCAATGATATTGAAAGCGCAAATTCACTACCAAATTGTTTCTATGAAGCTATCATAACCCTCATCCCCAAACCAGGCAGGGACTCATCAAAGAAAGAACTATAGACCTATTTCTTTGATGAATATCGATGCAAAACTTCTCAACAAAATTTTGGCCCGTTGACATCAACAGCTCATCAAAAATCCTATAATTTAAATTTAAGTTTAAAAATATTGATGATTAACTTTACAATATAGTATCATAATTCCACATTGAGACTCCAAACTTGAAATTGGTTACTGAATGGGTAACAATAAGTTCTGTGACTTATGAATTATTCTCATGGATATATATGTTTATGTTTTAGAGTGGCTACTGTTTTGATGCAGGTGGCTGAAGAGGCAGCATCCATAAATTAAAACATGAATTCCATTTTTTTAGAGTGACAAATTCATTTTTAATATGAAAGTAATCAAATATTATACAATCACCTGACCCAAAGGATAAATTACAAAAACGAGGTTAGCCACAATTTGTACTAAATTGTTTTATACTAGGCTTTTTCTAACAAAGACACTTCAGCAAAAAACCAAAATACAATTTTGTTTTCTCAATGGAAAAGTGCATTGGCTTTTGAGTACTTTACAATGTGGGGCTCATTAAGAATCTGAACTATCAATCTTAGATGGAAAACCCAACAGTTTTTTAACAGTCATACCAGATGGTATTGAATGTCAACTTCAACCGAAGAATGTCTTCTTCTACAGAAGACTGCAAGATAAGATAACATTAGTCTTTCTCCCATTTTCCCAGCCAACAGCTGCCACTCAGTTACTTTACAATTTCCTGTATTAAAGATTATGCTCAATAACCAAAGAACAATAATTACAAATTACATGCCATATAAACCATTGTTTTAAAAGATTTATGTTTCTCCATAAAATGCATTCAGCATTTATCCTAGCAGACACATTTACTTCACTTAGTTCATGAATTCCATTTTTATGTATTTTAAAGTTTTTCTGAGAAATCAAAGGCTTTTCAGTACAGATGTAATTTCGAAGTCAAATATTCCTTGAGTATTCACACATAAGCATTAACTTGCTTTTATAAAAACATTTTTTATTGTAAAGATACTGTACACAGGGGTTACAGTTACATGAGTAAGGTAATGAATACATTTATTATCTAGTATAGTAAATGTATTCTTTTGTTTTTCCCCTGTAACTTGCTTTTTTAATACAATACTCTTTTCAGTTTTGTGAAATAGATGTAATGACTTAGTCTTTAAAAAGGTACTATTAAAAAGATGCTAAAAGGTACTAATTATATTTTTATATTACTTTTTATGAAATAATTAAATTTTTTTTATTGTGAGAATACCGTACAGAGGAGTTAGAATTACATGGGCAAGATAACGAGTACATTTCTTATCAATCATTGTTGCCCCTCATTGTTTCCCCTTCCCATCTGATTTAAATAGAATGTTGACATTTATTTGGAAATTCTTTTCAAAATAGGAAATTTTTTTTTCCAGTGAAATCTCATCATCTAACTTTTTTTTGGAAAGCAAAAGCCAACTTCAGAAGTTTGTAGAGCTTGTTTAATGTCATTGTAGCTGGGATTATATAAGCTTGCAGGTGTTCAACTGAACTAAGTAAATCTGACCAATTATACCAAATACATAATAGGGGCATACTCTACTTTTTTTTTTTTTTTTTTGTCGGTCGTGGGGCTTGAACTCTGGGCCTGGGCGCTGTCCCTCAGCTCTTCAGCTCAAAGCGAGCGCTCTACCACTTGAGCTACAGCGCCACTTCCGGTTTTCTGGTGGTTTATTGGAGATAGGAGTCTCACGGTCTCTCCTGCCCGGGCTGGCTTTGAACCGCGATCCTCAGATCTCAGCCTCCTGAGTAGCTAGGATTACAGGCATGAGCCACCAGCGCCTGGCATCATACTCTACATTTTTATGTCATCTTTAACTCAATGATATCAGATGGATATTTTCCCACTGATCCTTTATAGGCTAAGATTAAATAACAAATAGAAACCTTGAAATAATGTGTGTCACTGAAAACTAACAAGAGATAATATTAATATTTAGGGTCATCTAACTTTTAATTAAAAATCATCTATTATTATTTGGGGTAGTTTTGAAGACAGCTACTTTTTTTTATTATTATTATTACTTTTTTTTTGGTCGGCGCCCGGCTGACAGCTACTTTTATTAACTACATGATAGTTCAAGTAAAAAGGCAGTGATTTTTCTCTTAACTGTTTAAAATGTTCTCACAAAAACGATAGCATTGCCCTGTGTATTCTACTTGTTAATACTTATGTAAATGAGAAATAATGGAAACCCCATAACTTTATATCATTCATGTGATATATTTATTATATAATATTGTTTATTAGCATTTTATATAAATTAGAATTATGAAGTGTTACACTTGCTATGTTTCTGCAAATTGATCTCTTTAACTAAAACTTTATCCCTCTTGATCTGAACAAGTATATGTTGAGAAAATTAAGATTTTATTTCTGCCGGGCGCCGGTGGCTAACTCCTGTAATCCTAGCTACTCAGGAAGCTGAGATCTGAGGACTGTGGTTCAAAGCCAGCTCGGGCAGGGAAGTCCGTGAGACTCTTATCTCTAATAAACCACTAGAAAACCGGAAGTGGCGCTGTGGCTCAAGCGGTAGAGCGTTAGCCTTGAGCTGAAGAGCTGAGGGACAGTGCCTAAGCCCAGAGTTCAGGCCCCACAACCGACCAAAAAAAAAAAAAAAAGATTTCATTTCTTTGAGTTGATAGCTAATAATAAATCTGGAAAAAGGCAATTATCATTTTGTAAAAAAGAATGACATTGCCCCATTTGTTAGGAAATGGAAAGACTTGGAAAAAATTATATTAAGTGAAGTAAGCCAGGCCCAAAGAAACATAGGTCCCATGGTTTCCCTTATTTGAAATAACTGGTATATGTCTGAGTCAAGCAGAAAAGGTCAGATAAGTTGATGTTAGGGGAATGAACCCCAAGATAAGTATTCAAATGTTTTCTCTTTCTTGCTATTGTGTCTTAACATATTTATAAGATATTTCTTTGTTGCTTTGTTTGTCCCTCCCCCACGGTATAACCCCTGCTTTCACTGTATTTGATGTTGGTATAATTTGTGGAGGAGCAGGGCAAAAACAAATCGTTTAACTAGGGATACAGGTGGACCCATTGCAACCATGAGATGTACAAGTTGTTATGCCGAAAAACGAACTTTACAACTTTGGTGGTGGGAGGGAGGATCTAGTGGGGAAAGATAGGGGAGTATGGGAAGGGATGGGAAAGGGAAACAAAGAGGAGGCAACAATGCTTGATAAGAATTGAACTCGTTATCTTGCCCATGTAATTGTAACTCCTCTGTAAGGTATTTTTACAATTAAAAAAAATCACTAATTCTTTTTTTTTTTTTTACCAGCTTCCTTTCACCTGATAAAGCATTTCTTAAATATTGTTTATAAGCAGTATGTATCAGCTTTATTGTTTTGCTTTGGGTTTCTCTAAAAGTAAAGCTTAAGACTGAAACATGGTGTATGTAGGTAGTTTTATTTAGCGGGTGCTCCTATCAAGTAGAATGTGAATTGGAGAAGTGAAAAGTAGAAAGGGATACTAGGAAAGCTATTTGCATTATTGCAGTGCTTGTTCTGGTATCACAGGCTAATTTCTTCTGAGATATCATGAAATGTATTCAGATTGCCTCCTAGACTTTCTGTCTGAAGGATAAGTGACTAGAACATTTATCTTTATCTCTTTTTTAAAAATTGGCAGATGGCTGTCCTTCTTCCTTGGGAAGTTAACTTGTCCTTCATATCCAGGCTGCATGGTCAATCCAGGCTTGCACTGCACTGACCTCGAGAACCCTGAAACAGTAAGGGGAAGGATGGGCAGATGCATGTTTAAGTGGCAATCTGTTAAGTGATGTGTATCTTCCCAAGAAGATAGTTCTAGCTATAATTAGAAATAAAGTTCTGGTAAAGATTAAGGGAGACTATAAAGTGCTTAACATATTGCTGGTACACATAGCATATAGTCAAGTTCATCATGACCATCATATTATTTTATTAGTAAAAATAGTAAATTAGATTAGTTTTCATGTATTAGTGTTTCTCCTTTTCCTACCCTTAAGCCTCACATACACCTGCTCAGTGTTTCTAATTTTATTCCTTTTTTGCACTTCAGACTCTTAAGAAGTGCAGGTTTTGGTTAATTGAACTTTGATTATCCTGTTATATTTTTGATTCATATTCAATGATTAAATGGTTGATGATGTTCAGAAGTTCAATTGCTGTCTTTACTGGGCCTAAAATGGAAGTCATAGAAATAGAAAAAAAAAAAAGGGAGAACTGAAAATCAGTTTGACTAATATAGATTTGTCCCTGAAGTTCAAGTAAAATGTTATTAAGAGATAGAATAGTACTACAGGCTAATAGAAATAGAATACTGTACTGACTGTTGCAATGTTAATTCAGAATGTGTGCCACAGTAAGTAGCCTTTTGTAATTCACATAAATGTAACCATTGTGTAAGTTTGATTTGAGGGCACATATATGTTTTTCTTTTTGGCTACATAGGGAACAATGAAATAAAACCTCATTGACGTAGTTGAGCCTGATAACATCTCCTGGCTGTACTGCTGATGACTCAACTGTGGTTTTGGTGGTTTTGTAGAGCTCCATAAAGCATGTTAGACTTATAAACATATTCAAACAGAAACTTTTATGAGGATTTAACTTTTTTAGCCACAAAGAAAAAAGTTTAAATAAATGCACAGGTTTGGGTACAACTATCAAATCAACTAAAATTTAAAATGGTATATACCTCATAATTTACTTAGAGGAAATTAGTTTGAAACATTGAATGACAGTAGGGGAAAAGATTCAGAAATTTCTGATAATATATTGTAACTAAGCTAAGAAGGAAATAATAACAATGGACACTCAAAAATAGGAAGTTAAGTTTTTTATTTCTACATTAAATGATATTTTAGAGTAAAATGGAATCATATTTTGAAAACATAAAATCACTGTAACTTTAAAAATTTTTTACTATGATTTAAAAGTTAATTTTATTTACTTTTTTGTTTTTTGTCCTCAGTTCCGGGGCTTGAACTCAGTACTAGGCTGCTATCCCTGAGCTTTTTGTCTCAAGACTAGCACTCTGCCACTTGAGCCACAGTTTCACTTGTAGCTTTTTGCTGCTTAATTGGAGCAAAGGGTCTCACAGAGTTTCCTGACTCATGGCTGTAAATTGTGATCCTCAGATCTCAGTCTTCTGAGTAGCTAGGATTACAGGCATGAGCCACTGGCATTTGGCAATTTTATTTATTCATGTTTTATAGGATCTGCTGTGTTATTGAGGTTGAAGTTTAGATGCCTAAAATTTTGCTGACATGGAATCAGTGTCTATTACTGTTTACTTTGAAGTAAGATTTTAAATGAGTTGCATATTGTTTAAGAGGAATGAATATATTGATATTAAAAGAACTTTTGATACACATGTACTACCTGCTATGTGCTCAGTATGCATAACTCTCAATTTGTGGGTGATGGTAGTAACTCACCTATTTTAAGTAAATGTATAAAACAATTCATCACAAATTTTAAAAACAAAACTTTTTATATTAGTATCTGTTGTTTATACTATTAATGGTGGCTATATTCAGCTCAATAATGAGTAACCAGGTGGTATATCTTAGGGTACCTTCTATATGCAGTCGTATTCTCTTCCTTCTTTTCAAATTTGTAAAATCCAGCCAAAATGATAATTTATGAGGAAAGGCTACAAGTGTTTATTAGCTGGTAGTTTTGTTTATTAAAATTAAATGTGGATTCTGAAATTAAAAAGAGATTTTTTGCTGAAGATTGCTTCAGGGTATGTTAATTGTTGATAGTCTTAGCAACTTTTCATTTAGTAGAAAAATAGAAATTCTTTGCACTTAATTAAAATATGTATTATTTGTTTTATTAATTTAACATATTGCATTAATTTCCATTGCCTTGAAAATATTTACACTTTGCAGACAAAAGTTGAGTGCATTTACATTTATACTATTTTTTTCAGTATGTCTGACCCTACACATCTGTTTGAAGCATCTGCTTTCTGTGCAAGCAGTGTGTAGCCTTAGATTAGTGTAGTTATCATTACTTAATAAAGTTCCTTTTAGCTCTACATGTAAGTGATATGTAGAAATATGGCACTTAATTGTGACAACACATTAAACGTTGTTGCTGGATCATGTAGTAGTTCCATTTAATACCTGTATTAGTTTATCTTCCCACCAACTCTGTGTAAGAATTTCCCTTTCTCTGAATCTTAATAATTGTTTTTTTTTTTTGTTTTTAATAATAGCATTCTGAATAAGGTAAGATAGTAGCTCATTGTGATTCTATTCTCATTGAAACTTTTTTTTGGTCAGTCGTAGCTCTTGAACTCAGGGCCTGAATGCTATCCCTAAGCTTTTTAGCTGAAGGTGCCGTATCACTTTGAACCACAGCAGTACTTCTGGTTTTCTGGTGGTAATTGGAGATAAGATTCTCATGGACTTTCCTGCTGGGATGGCTTTGAATCATGATCCTCAGATCTCAGCCTCTTGAGTAGCTAGGATTACAGGCATGAGCCACCAGTTCCTGGCTCTCATTTCAGTTTCCATTTGAATTTTCCTAATAATTCGTGATATTTGGCTTTTGGGGTTTTTTCATATTTTTGTTAGGTTTCACACATTTTTTTCTAAAAGAAACATCTGTTCAGATATTTTCTCATTTTTAATTGGACTTTTCTTTTTGCCATTGACTTTTGGTGAATTCTTTGTCTGTTGTAAATATTAACTCTGTGCCACAAGGGCAAGCCAGCATAATTTTTTTCTCTCATTTCTCAGTTTGTCTCTTCACTCTATTCACCATATCCTTTACTGTTTGGAACTTTTGTCTATTTTTCCTTCCATTGTCTGTGCTTTGGCAATTTATTTTTTCAAAAAAAAAAACCATTGTTTAAGCTACTTTCCTGTAGTGTTTCTCCTGTTTCCTTCTAGCATTTTTTAAAAAAAAATTTAGCTCTTTATATATATATATATATATATATATATATATATATATAGAGAGAGAGAGAGAGAGAGAGAGAGAGAGAGAGAGAGAGAGAGAGAGAGAGAGAGAGAGAGAGAGGGTTTTGTGTGTCATGGAAGATAGCGGTCTATTTTTAACTCCCCTACATATGGATATCCATTTTTTTCAATACCATTTATTGAAATAAAAAAATCCTACCCATTCTCTTTTATGTTTTTCACACTTTGTTGGAGATTAGTTGGCTGTGAATTACATTTCTGGTTACATTTCTGGGTTTACTATTTTATCTATTAGTTTGTGTGTTGTTTTTCATGCTTTTAACATGTTGTTATAGTATAGCAATAGTTTTGAAGTCTGATACCAACAGATTTGTATGTGTGTGAATAGAGTTTTTAGTTTGTGTGTGTATGTGTGTATATATACATATGGTATCATGGTGTTTCCAGCTTGTTGTTTTCCTTAAGACATCTTTAAAGTTAGGTGTAGTGTCGTGAGAATAAGTGAGACCTGTTTGAAAACTATCAAAAGTAAAAGGGGCTTAAGTCATAGAGTGCTTGACTAACAAGGACAAGACTCTAAGTTCAAACCCTAATACAAAAGAAAAAAAGATATCATTCACTCTTCAGGGCTATTTTAGCACCAAACAAATTTTAGGATTTTTTTTCTCTTTCTAAAGAATGTCATTGGTGATTTGGAGGAGACTGCATTGCATCTATAAATTACTTTGGGGTAATTATAAGTATTTGAACAATATTAATTCTTTCAATCTGTGAACATAGGGTACATTTTCATTTTTTGTATCTCCAATTTCTTTTAACAGTGTTTTATAATTTCTATTCTAGAAATTAGCCACCTAAATTTATTACTACATACTTGAATTATTGTAGCTATTATGAATGTTATTACTTTCTTGATTTCTCATCAGTTTCATTATTGGTGATAAAATGTTACTGATTTTTATGTTTTTACAAATTTACTGAATTTATTGGTACCAACAATTTTTTAATTTATTTATATGTGGATTACATATATGCATATATGTTTAAATATTTAATCACTTTTTGCTAATAGGGATAAACTTGACTTCCTACTTTTTTGACTTCACTACTTTTCCTTGCTTTATTGCTCTGGTTAAGTCATATAATACTATATTGTGTCAGAGTAGTGAAAGTAGTGGATGGGACTACTAAGCAGCCGCTTCCTCCTCAGATGTGTGTAGGGGCTCTGAGCAAGTTCACAGGACTGGTTGACCTGTTTGGGTGGCTGCCCATTGGGCGTTTCCAGATCCTAGATGGGTGAGGTCTCAAGATAGTATTTTTACTCAGGATAATGCAACTGTTTGCAAAGATTCTTCAACAGCTCCTCCAACTGAATTTAGGCTTCCCTAACAGCAAATACTTCAAACGACTATGGCATTATTAGTTCTTTTGGGGCTTTGCTTTTCCCACAGTGTGAAGATATTTATAGTTTAGCCTGATCTTAGCTGGAGCAGGGCTAGTAGATGCTGTGCACTTTATTACCTTCTGTATAAAATCATCTTGAGCCTGTGCTCTGCACAGTTTTTACAGTACCCATCTACAATACCCATATACAATACAATACACATATATTCAAACAATTTAGGGGAAGAGGAGTTTGTTTTACTTTCTTAACTCTATTTTTGTAAAGGAAATTTCAGCAAATACCTTTTGGCATCCATCTCATTGATATGTGATATAACTTGTGCTCTTAATTTCTGTTTTTGTCATTTTATGAGTCACACTTTGAATAACACTGCTCTAAGATATATGCCTAACTCTGGAGTTCCTGGGTCATTCATCTTCTGCTAATTATACAGAAAATTTTGTTTTCTTGAAGTTTCTACATATTCTAGTTATTCAGATTACACAGAAGGCAGTCTGCCAACTATGACTTTCACTGTATCATTTTTTAGGTTGTAATATGAAGAGTATTTCAGCCTAAGACTTAACAGCTTTTTGAGACTATAATTTATATCCTAGAGACAACAAAAGAAAATAAGAGTTTTTTTTGTTTGTTTTTGTTGGTCGTGGGGCCTGAACTCTGGGCCTGAGCACTGTCCCTCAGCATTTCAGCTCCAGGCTTGCACTCTACCACTTTAGCCACAGTGCCACTACCGGCTTTTTCTGTTTATGTGGTGCTGAGGAATCGAACTCAGGGCCTCATGCAAGCAAGGCAAGCACTCTACCACTGAGCCACCTTCCCAGCCCTGAAAGAAAAGAGTAAGTTCCTGCTGAAGTGTTGATTCCAAGCTAATCTAGCAGGAGGACAGTTTATTAAGTGAAATTGTCTATAGTAGAAAATACTACAAAAGAAAGGAACTAAAAAGAGGTAGCAGACAGAAAATGCATTACACTTTGTAAGGTTTTATAGACCTTTAAGAGTACAATTAAAATGGAGTGTACACTACTTACGTTGGCAGCAGTTTCAGAGTAGGCAGCTTGGACTTGTCTAAATGCATTAGGAAACCACAAATGTGTGGCATCTCTATGTATGTTAAATCTGTTTATTATGGCCTTTGGAAGACTAAAATTATTTTAAGATTTTTAGCCCTAAGAACAACATTTCACGTGCTTGGGATTGACTCCTACCCCCTCAATTAAGATTACTAGATGTGAATACAAATATGCATCTTGGCTGTAAGAATGCTAAAAGTTTGAAGGGTCATGTTTTTAAAATCATTTATGGGTCAATGAAGTTGGGAGGAAAGAAGGCAGCTGAGTGTTAAACTATCCTAAGTATGCTTTTCTTAGCAAAAATTTTATTCAGGCTAACAAATCAGGAAAATGAGTAGGTCATTTATCTCTGCTTACTAGAATCTTGTTGAACAAATACAGTGTGGATCATACTTGTTATACTGTGATGATTATACAGTTACACAAATTTATAGATTCAGAATATAAGTGAATTGATGCTAGTTAGATAACTTGCAGTACTATATCATGTGTTTCAGTTTTATTTTTTCTGTTCTGACTTCCATTGGTGAACTTGAAAAAAATAACAAATTTACAAATGGTTTGATAAGAGGTATGGAGATTAACATCCCCAATCTCCAAAGAAACTTCGATAGGTTAAAAAAGCAAACAAGTTGATCTAAAAAGCCAGTTGTACATGAACATCATGGAAAAATCTGAACTATTACAATGTCAAGGATAACAGAGTCAAGAATTTTTGGTTAATATATTAAAAAAATAATACTGGCATTTTCACTTAGGCCTTTACAATTCCTAGATGGGCACTGTACTGCTTGAATCATGCCTCCAGTTCTTTTTGGCCTAATTAGTTTTGGGGATAGTGTCTGTCTCCTTTTGCTTGGATCATGATCCTTGTATTTTACCTTTCTCGCTGTAGTAGGGATGCCAGGCACCTGAAATTGTCCTAATCTCAGTCTCATGCATGTTTGGAATGACAAGCATCACACATTTACCTTTAGGTTGAGATGGAGCCTTGAAAACTTGTCTTACTCTGTTTTCCTTGAACCATAATTCTCCTGATTTTCTTCTTCCAAGTACTTAGGATTACAGGCATGAGCCATAAGGGCCTCACTGGTTGTTAATCTTTTCTTTGGGGGGAGGCACTGTTAAGATCTTAAAATACATTAATTAGTGTCTCTACAATGTAGCATGCATGCTGGTTATTTCACAACCTAGAATAATTATATTAGGTACCCTTAGGGACATATAAAATATTGTGTAAATATAATGTAGTGAGTCTGCTAAAATATATGAATATTTATTGGTAAGTATACCATATCCATTTAAATATAATATAGTGAGTCTACTAAAATAAATGATATATTTATAGGTAAGTATACCATATCCATTTTTGGCACTGACTCATGAATTTCCTAAGTGGGTGTAGTATGTATGGATTTTCTTTAAGAAGAAATAAGTTTCCTTGAGCTGGAAAGAAAAAGATTGCTTTGTACAGAGTGTTGACAAGGAGATGGTAATAATAATAATTGATAAATTTTTGAAATGATTAAGGTGAGTTTATTAACTAAAATAGGATTCAGAAAGTGAGCCCATTGACAAAATCTTGCCAGTAGCTTTTTTTTTTTTGCATGACCCTTGAGCTAAGGTGTTTTTGTTTGATTTTTATTTTATTTTATTTTTTTACATTTTAAAAGGTTGTAAAAGGAAAAAAAGAGACAGACAGTATGTTATAGATACTTTATGTGGCTTTCAACACCTAAAATACTTTGTCCCTTTACAGAAATACTTTTGTCAACTTGTGATATTAGAAAAGTGACTGAATAGACAATACTTTTTTGCAACCAGAAGATTTAAGACCAAGGACAAGAAACAACAAATAATGCAGAATGTAGAAATGTATATACTGGATCAAGATAGTAGAAAATCTAATCATGAATTCAATATAATTGAAAGAAATACAGGATTCATGATCATGGTAATGAAAGCTTGCCAAAGTTAATTTTACTTCTTAGAGCATAGCAACTACTATATTGGATAAGGAAGTAACCAGAAAGCTTGCTAGGAAGAAGGGAGGGGGAAAAAAACCCAACTTGTCTAAGGCTAAGAAGTTACCGTTGATATAAACTGAACAGGCAGGCAAATACTTACAAATGATCTGCCTATTCAAAGGGGTATCTCTGTATTTATGTTTTTCTGATTTTTAAAAAAATAAATCTATTTCTTTATGTGTGATCTAACCCAAGGACAGCTTTTTTAAGTACCTTTCACAAAAGTGCTTTATTGGTGAGGAAATAGCTCCACCCATTGACACTGGTTTTAAGTTGATGAATGATGAGCCTTTGAAGAGCACAGGGACAGGGAAGAAGCATGTCTGGTAATATTTAGTTTTTCTTAGACTTTTAGTAACTAGTTGTGATTTTGGGTTTATGTTTTCCTTTTTGTATTAATTAATATTAAAGATTATTGTAGCTTATTTTAGTGACTTTATTCTGAATATTATATATCCTTTTTATCTTTTTGATTTCTCAAAAGGACAATATGTCTGAAATAATGAAATATTCTGACAAGAGATTATTCTTATTTTAACCTTCCCAATTCCCTTCCCATATTTAAGCTATTTTAGGCATCTATACTTGAAGAGGCTATGATTTGTCTTAACATATGCTTATTTATTTATGGTTTATAACCAAGTGATTTTTTTTTCAGATGATCCTATGGGATTGGGACTTAAAGCAGTGGCATAAACCTCATTACCAGGTAAATATAAATGAAATAGCAGTGTTATTAATTAATATCTGTAATGAAACTTTTGATCTCAAACTAAAGTTAAATTCGCAAGATTTCCTTGTTAGAAAATTTTCTTTAGCTAAACTAAGTTTACAAGAACCTTTAACTGAGCTATATTAAAAAAAAAGAACATTTGTAAGTGTTAAGAGAAATAAACTTACAAATTTATTTTTGAAGTGTTGCTAATTACAATCTGGGCTCAGAACAAACTGAAAGCTTTATATTAAAGATGAGACTACTTTTCAGTAAATTTTCACAAGTTAAAATCTTAAGTATCTACTATGTATAGGAAGAAAGAGAACTTTACTAGTGACTTCACATGCTTTAATTCAGTTATAGCCTGTATTCACAGACATAACCTCTATCCTGATTTAAAGTGATTATTTTTGCTTATTTAGTACACATATGAAATAACATACTACATATTTTAAGATGATTTGTTTGACCACTTAGGAAATACATATCAATATCAGATTAAATGAAATAGAAGTATCAAAAAAATCACTGGCGAATGTTTTCTATTCAATAAGTATGATGTTCTTAACTGGATTAAATGTTTTGCTTTATAGATATATTCCCGGTTTTTTGACCACTTAGGAAATACATATCAATATCAGATTAAATGAATTAGAAGTATCAAAAAAATCACTGGCAAATGTTTTCTATTCAATAAGTATGATGTTCTTAACTGGATTAAATGTTTTGCTTTATAGATATATTCCCAGTATAAATGTGTTTTTGTATTCTTTTCTACAAAATTGCATAATGTTTCTATATGCTGTTTTGAAATGATGTTTTTCACAATAATGGATAACATTTGTAAATATACATTCACTAATATTGTATAAATGTTATTGAATTATTTCTCTAGTTGTTTTCACACGAAGTTTTGAAAAATGAATATCCCTGTTAATGACTGACTTTCAGTTTTTTGCTTTTTAGTGGTATTGGAGTTAGAAGTAGAAGACTCAACACTTTCTAGTCAGGTGCTTTTACCACTGAGCCATTCTTCTACTCTTGTTTTTATTTTTTTTAAATAGCTTAAACCATCTTCCTAGTATCAGCATCCCAGTTAGCTAGTATTACAGGCATGAGCCATCAGTGCTCAGCTTACTTTACATATTTTAATGACTTATTTTAAAATTTTCTATGCAATAGGTAAAATAACCCATAAGAATAAAATATTGTTGGGCTTTGATCAGCAAAATAATATAACCATTGCAGTCCAATAAAATTAAGGAGAAAGCCATAACTGACTAAAAGAATGTGGTTCTTTGAGCTTATTTCATAGTGGGCTTCATTACCATTCATATTCACAAAGATTTTCAGATTCCTATTTCCTGCTAGAGTATCTAAGCTATTGGCAAAATCTAAAAGTAAATAATCTATTATGGCTCAAACTGTGGACTTGTCAGTCACACTGGTGAATTATTGTAGGCATCTCTATCCTTTTTAGTTTTTTTTCTCTTTCTTTTTCTACTTTGGACTTAAAAAATGAAGTGTAACAATTGTCTGTAAAAGTATATAAATGTACAGTTCAATGAATTTTCTCAGACTGAATCAGGGACTGGGAAGGTGGCTCAGTGGTAGAGTGCTTGCCTTGCATGCATGAGGCCCTGGGTTCGATTCCTCAGCACCACATAAGCAGAAAAAGCCAGAAGTGGAGCTGTGGCTCAATGGTAGAGCGCTAGCCTTGAGCTGAAGAGCTGAGGGACAGTGCCTAGACTGAGTTCAGGTACCAAGACCGACCAAAAAAAAAAAAAATCAGCACCTGTAAAACCTTCTTATGCTCTCCTTCAGGTCATTATCAACTTCCCTTCTTTGTTTTAAGGGTTATAATGAATCTTGTTTACATATATGTAGATGTAGATATATGATTATATATTAAATCTTAAATAGTTGTACAAAAGAGTTGTTATTCAACAGAGCAGTTTATGAATATAATGCATCTTGAATGATGTCACCACCTTAACGATTTTCTTCCATCCCTTCCAATTATCCTCATCTCAGTTTTCTTAATTTTGTAGAACACGCATTGAATTTATCTTAACTTTGAAGTTTCAATTTAGTTATACTGTCTTTGGACCTTATATAAATAGAAGGAATTTAATGTATTTTCTCTTAAAATTTTTTTTTTATTGTGAAAATATCATACAGAGGGGTTACAATTACATGAGCAAGATAATGAGTTAATGTATTTTCTCTTGTGCTTCTTTTAAAAAACTGTTGATGAGAGCCAGGCTCTGGTGCCTCAAGCCTGTAATCCTAGATGCTGAGGAGGCTGAGATCCAAGGATCATGGTTTGAAGCCAGCCTAGACAGGAAACTCTGCAAGACTCTTATCTCCAATTAACTAACAAAAAGCTGGAAGTAGAGCTGTGGTTCTCAATGGTAGAGTGCTAGCCTTGGGCAAAAAAAGAGCTCAGGGACAGAATGTAGGCCCTGAATTCAAGCCCCAGAACTGTCACCAAAAACAAAACAAAACAAAACCCTGTGAGATTAATATTACATAGCACTAATCTATTCAATCTTCATTCTATTTAATATTTCATTGAATGAGAATACCGCCATGTATTTAACCATTGCACAGGTAGATAAATATTTGTTTGATTTCTGGTAATACTGCTGGGATGACCTTTTGTTAGGTATATATCTTGGTATGGATAGTTACCATATACATGCATACATTCACTTTTGATAGTCAATGCCAGATAATTTCCAGAGTTTGTATTCATCTTTACCCAATATTTAGCTGCTCTACATCTTCACCAATACTTGGTAGTATCTCTTTTAAGTAATTCTGGTAGCTGTTAGCTATCTTATAGCTTGAAAATTTGCATTTTGCTGATGACTCATAGGTTTAAGGTTTTTTTCATACGTGAGTTGGCTAACCAAATATCCCTGGTCAAGTCTTCTTGTCCCTCTTTATTTTTTATTTTGTAATAACTAGGAGTTGTATATGTATTCTGGACATTTATGTATGTTTAGGTATTCATATATATGTGACACATATATATGTATATTATGCATGTATATAATCTCTAGTGAGAACTTTTACCTCAGCCTGTTAATTAATGTCGGTTTTCTTTTGATGAAAATATTGCATAGCCAATTCATCAGTCATCTCCTTTTTATTTGTTTGTTTTTAAAATTTATATCTTCGGGGCTGGGAGGGTAGCTCAGTGGTAGAGTGCTCGCCTCGCATGCATGAGGCCCTGGGTTTGATTCTTCAGCACCACATAAACAGAAAAAGCCAGAAGTGGAGCTATGGCTCAAGTGGTAGAGCGCTTGCCATGAGTTGAAGAGCTAAGGGACAGTGCTCAGGCCCAGAGTTCAGGTCCACAACCGAACAAAAACAAACAAAAAAAATAAAATTTATATCCTCCACCTCTTTTTGGTGGTACCAATGTTTGATCTCAGAGCCTTGCCCGCGTGAGGCAGGCACTCTTACCACTTGAGCTATTTTTTGAATGTCTTGTTTTTTGCCCTGGCTGGCCTGGATTGTAGTCTTCCTATTTATACTTCCTTCATAGCTGGGATGGCAGGCATGTTCCTCTATGTCCAGCTTCTCATTGGGTGAGATAGGTTCTTGGAAACTTTGGTTTGGGATGGCTTTGAATTATTATACTCCCAATCTCAGCCTCGTGAGCCACCACTCCTAGGTTTTTGTTTTTTAAGAGCAGTGGTCTCTTGTTATTTTTCCTCTATCAGCCTTCAGGTAGCTGGAACAATAGGTATATATCACCATGCCTTGGCTCTTTTTGTATTTTATTTAAAATCTCTGCCCCCAAGAAGATTTTCTTGTATGTTACATTATAGATATTTTGTTGTTTTACTTTCCATCTCTGCTGACCTTTTAAACTCTCATATCTTCTTAGTAGACTTGAGCTTCCAATTTGTTGTCCCAGCCCTTTGAGACTATGGGGAGCTTCACTGTTTCCCAGACTCTGAAATTGTTCCATTCTCTTTGCCCTATGTAACAAACTTGGCTACAAGTGATGAACTGAAATTCTATGAGGGGAAGAAATTAGCACAGAATGTTGGGTTCATTTCTTTTTGTGTGTGTGTGTGCCAGTCCTGGGGCTTAAACTCAGGATTTGAGTGCTGTCCCTGAGCTTTTTTTTTTTTTCTGGCTTTATTGGTGCTTATTTGGAGATAAGAGTGTCATGGAGTTTCCTGCCTACACTGGCTTCGAATTGTGATCTTCAGATTGCAGCCACCTGAGTAGCTAGGATTACAGGTGTGTGCAACTGGTGCCCAGCCCAGATTTAATTTTAAACATTACATTATATATTGCTTACAAAAGCTTAACACAAAGTGATGCAAAGAAAGTGAAATGCAAGCACAGTCAAGCAAATGCATATTTAAACCAAAAAGCAGGAATAGCAACATTAATGTTACAAGATGAAATCCAGAGTGAAGCACACACAAGAATGATACTATTTAGTAATGAGAGATATAAAGATGTCCCCTAAATACCATTAAGTAGGAGATAAGGTAACAAAAGTAAAGAAAAAAATCCTTACAGTATATACTAACTATATTTCAACAATTTTAAATTAGAATTATATTGTTCGTTAGAGTATATGTCAGGGTCAAGTGAATAGAAATTATATTTAATAGGTAAATTAGTTATGTATTGTGAGATTGAGTTTAAATTAAAGGAAGTTTTGTAAAAAGTGTTGTATTTAATGTAACAATACATAATTTTCCTTTTATCTTTTCTAGAATTCTGGAGGTGGAAATGGAATTGATCTATCAGTGCTAAATGAGGCGCGAAATATGGTGTCAGATCTTCTGGTTGACCCAAGCCTTCCCCCACAAGTTATTTCTTCTCTACGGAGTATCAGTAGCTTGATGGGCGCTTTCTCAGGTTCCTGTAGGCCAAAGATTAACCCTCTTACACCATTTCCTGGATTTTACCCATACTCTGAAATAGAGGATCCACCCGAGAAAGGAGATCGAAAAATTCACAAGGTTAAAATACAGTAATCATCCAACACTACTTTAATATTATATTCCAATGAAAACTGCTCCTTTGAATATTATATAACATACAACTTCTTTTCTAAGAATGAACTGCATTTATTTTGTATCATGATCCTTGGAACTGTTGAGGCAGTTATGACTCAAGTAGTTCTAGATCAGTACTCCAGTTTTTATTTTATTAATTTTATTAATTTTCTTCTAGTACCACTGATCAAATTCAAGACCTTAAACATGTCAGGCAAACACTACATCCCCAGCAATTTTAATTTTAAATAACATTGCTGTAATTGGAAGCTATAAATGCTAGCAGCTCAATGCTGACTCTTTTACTCAGAAGACTTTTACTTATTTCTGTTTTTATTAACATGCCCATAAATAGTTAAAACAATAAAAATTTAAAACTATTAATATTTTAGTTCAATAAATTTATTGTATAGGTAAGAAAACTAACCAAAAGAAATGAAATTCTTTTCAGTTAATTTTGTTAATTATAGTAGTTAGATAGAATCTAGAAAAAAAAAGGTAAATTTAGCTTTGGGATGGATTTTTGATCAGTTAATTGAATATTGACAGATCTCAGCAGTAGGGTTTAAGATATATTGAAAAATTAAAGCAAAATCAAGGCCAAAATATCTAAAAATTACTGATAATAATCTGGATTATGGGTGGTTAGATGATGCTTTCATTTTAAAAACACTTTAAATTTATTTTTATTTATTAAAACATTTTTATTAGTGCCTGTGTTAGTCCAAATCCAGTTAATAATGTGACTTACATATGCCATTATTTTTTAGCCCTTTATCTTATAAGAAGGAGATTAGTTAGAAGAATTCAAAAATGATAGCAATAATCTTCAGTAAAATAACTTTAGTGTATTCTAAGAATTAGTTTTCACCCAAATTGTTGCTATTCCTTTATATTTTCCATTGATATTTGTTACTTGAAATAATCATTTTTAAAAATAATAATTGTTAAAAATCTTAATAATAAACCAAGGATGACAGTGCACTTCTATAATTTGGGTGGAAACAGGAGTATCTCAAGTTCTGGGCCAGCCTGGGATGGCCAGTCCAGGGTAAGACCCTGACTCAAAACTCTAAAAATAACCAAAATACACTTAACCATGAAAGTCATATTAATATCAGTATTATATTTGTTACTATGCTTACTGGTACACTTTAGAAAAAATTTTTTTTGCCAGTCCTGGGGCTTGAACTCAGGGCCTGGGCACTGTCCCTGAGCCTCTCAGTGCTCAAGGCTAGCTCACTACCACTTAAGCCACAGCATAGCATCACTTCTGGCCTTTTCTGTTTATGTGGTACTAAGGAACCGTGGGTTTCTTGCATGCTAGGCAGGCACTCTACCACTAAGCCACATCCCCAGCCACCTTCCCAGAAAGATTTTTAAACATGCAGAACAACTAAACACCTCATATTCTGAGGATTGTTTATAAATTAGGCCTATTTTGGATGCTGGATACTGATAGGAGTAAAGCCATATAAAAGTAATGAAATAGCTTTCATTCCTTTTTGTATACTTTAAATTCTTTATTAGAATTCCCTATAATTCATCCACTTTATCTATAATTTTGGAAAGATGTATTAAAATAATGTTATTTCAGAAAGAGAAACAGCATTTATAAAAAATGGTTAGTGGGCAATATCAACTATTTGATTAAGACTAGATGAAATTAAAATCAGCAAATGTTATATAAAGAATTTTCACTGTATATCTCACCATGAGCCTTTACAAAATCAATGTCATTGGGAAAATGTAAATCTAATATCTTTGAGATAAATAAGAGAAATTAGTAAGAAACAAAAACTATGTAAACCTCAGTTCAAGAATTTTTCACAATAGTAAAAAATGTAATATTCCCCTTAATTTAACATTTGGAATAATAGAGAATATCTTCAAAAGTTTGGTTATAGCAATGCTTAATTTGTTCTGTATTTAATTTAATCATTAATTTGGAAGGTAACATAATCCTGGCAGTTGCTATGTTAGATTTCCTTGTACTAAAAATATAAAAAATCATTAAGCTACAGAGCTGATGATTCCTAATTCCAAACTTGTCCTTTGAAATAGATTGTTAGATACACTTTAAAAATTTCTATTTACTTATCTTGAAACTAGAAACAAAATTTACAAATGAAAAAATCTAGCTGAAATTATAGAGTTCATAAATTGTTTTTGGTAATACTGAGGTTTGAACTCAGAACCTTGCACTGCTATCTTTACACTCTGCCACTGAACCACACTTCCAGCAGAAATAATTTTTTATAGGAGAGAAATAACTAGAACAACAGTGTGGAATATGAGACTTGGAGCAAATTAGCAGATTTTCAGAATGAATTTTTTTCACCTGTATATGTTAAAAATATACTTTTTGTTTATATTTTCATATTCTATTATAATAATTATGTATGTGTCATATTAAAGGGTAACAATTGTAACCATTGTTAAATTATTTTACAGGGAATAAGTAGTAGAAATAGTTTACCGACTCCACAGATGAGAAGAAGCTCTGGAACTTCAGGATTGTTACCTACTGAACAGTCTTCAAGGTGGGAACGGAGTAATGGCAAAAAGCCTCACCAAGAATTTAATATTCCAAGGTAAAATTCCCAGAGCCTTTATAGGAATTAAAGCATGACTTTATTTCTGCAAATAAAATTTGAAGTAGTTCTAAAAGCAGAAAGGAATGTTTGAAGTTAGATATAGGGTAATATAATTAGTAATAATAGGCATAATCAAGAAATGCTAGGTACCAGTTGCTCATGCCTATAATCCTAGCGACTAAGAAGGCCAAGATCTGAGGATAGAGATTTGAAGCCAGTTCAGGTAGCAAAAATCCTCGAGACTCTTGCTCCAGTTAATCAGCAAAAGAACTGGAGATTGTGGCTCAAATGGTAGGAGTGCAAGCTGTGAGCAAAAAAAAATAAAAAAAAGCCAAGCAAGAACTTGAAACCCTGAATTCAAGTTTCTGTACTGGTTCACTCTCTCTCCCAAAAAAATTCTTACAAAGAAACTATGACTTCTCTCAAAATTAATGTTGAGTACAAAGCATGATGGACCTTAATATTTTGTCAGTGAGATAATAGTTTAGGGAAACTGTTGTGATTTGAGTACAGGATAGTGGTACTGCTTTTACCTTTACTGAAGTTACCTTTACTGAGGCAGTCACCAATGTATGGTGTACAAAATTAGGTCAGCAGTTACTGATTTGTGAAAGGAAGAGCACATTTCTAGGGCCCATCACAGTTACTGTGTTTAGGGTTGCAAGACTCTGTCAAAATCTATTCTAATTAGAGACTGAGAGGACTAATATATTCTATAATCTGTGAGAATTTACTTGAAACTAAACAGTATCAGTAAATAGGCTAGGAAGATGCAGGAACTAAAATCTGAATATAAATAAAGTATCATTTACTCTGTTGATAGATGATTCAATATTTGTTGTTGTTGTTGTTGTTGTTTTGGTCGGTCGTTGGGCCTGGGTGCTGTTCCTCAGCTCTTCAGCTCAAGTCGAGTGCTCTACCACTTGAGCTACCATGCCACTTCCAGTTTTCTGGTGGTTTTTATTGGAGATAAGAGTCTCACAGACTTTCCTGCCTGGGCTGGCTTTGAACTGTGATCCTCAGATCTCATCCTCCTGAGTAGCTAAGATTACAGGCGTGAGCCACCGGCACCTGGCTATGATTCAGTGTTTGTCATTTGAAAGGAAATATGCTGATTTCTTATGTGGTTAAAACTACTCCTTTGTCAGTTGTCTGTGATAATAGAATTGGAATTAAGGGACATTCCATGTTAAAGCACCTTCTTATTAGTGGTCATGTTATGCTTCATTTAGTTTAAATTGTATTGATTCTTATTTGAAACAGTAGATGGCAAGATTAGAACATAACCGTTAAAATTCATGGTAAGGTTTATATGTGAAATATACTCAGATATTCATAATTTTCCAAATTCTTTGGTGTTTTTTACATTTGAATTTTTATAGTACATTCAAGTAGATTGACTTCTTTGTTTTATTTTATTTTATTAGTAATTCATTTTATTTAATTTGTGTGTATTTTTGAGCCAGTATTTGAGCTTGAACTCAGAGTCTTGTGCTCTTGCTTGGCTTTTTCACACATGGCTGGTGCTTTACCAGTCACAATTCTATTCTTGAACTTTTGAACTTGAACTTCTTTTTTTTTTTAAAACAAAAGAAAAATGGAATGAAAGGATATATAAAACAGAAGTGTTAAAGCATTTAGAATACAGTACAGAAAAATGAATTGGGCTCAAATTTTGGCTAGAACCTAACCGTATGTCTTTTTTTTCCCTTTTAAATGGATGTATGTAATGGGGAAATGGAAAATAGGATATGAGGAAGTGAACTGACTACATAACAGGAAGGTTTATTTTGAAATACTGCTGCATTAAAAGAAGGATAAAAATTATTCTTGAGCAATGGTTTATAGTACATAACAGCAATGAATTTGCAGTTAAAGAAACAATTGATACATAGAGTTAAGGCAATTTGTATTCAGCTGCCTCAGATGACTTATATTAAAATAGAAACACATCCTGGAGCAAAGTAATATTTAATTTTTTCATTGCTGTTTCTTTTGTGATACTGGGGACTGAACCCAGGGCTTGCTAAGCCTGCTTTCTGTCACTTGAGTCACACCTGAACACCTTAATCTTTTAACTCTTGAGAAATGTTCATGTAACATAAGCATAGGCTATATTTACTTACCATTAAGTAAAACAAAATCTGATGCTTCATAAAAGATTTAGAAATTTGAAGAGTAATTTGGTTGTATAATATCTATCTTCTTTAAAGGGAACAGACTAAATGCGATTTTGCTGGTGTTCAGAAGCTGGAACCTCTTAGTGATAGTTTTAACAAAATGTTGTTCATCTGCTCTGTACAATATATATGGTAATCTTTAACTATATGTAACTATATATCTAGTGTGACTAAAGAATTGAATTTTAAAATAAATTAATTTTAATTAATTATATTTAAATACAAAGAGCAGCATGTAACATGTAGACAATGTATGTCACCAGCATTGGACAGCTCTAGATGTTAAATACTTAGTGTATTTTTGCTCAAGAAGGTTTAGGCTTATAACAAAATCTGATAAATTCATGACTCTGGATTAATCTTGATTTTATTAGAATACTTCAGAACTGATTTCTCATAGCCTAAGTTTTTGAGACTTGATTCGAACTCATCTTTGGATTCTGGTTATAGCTTCTCACACTGTGATTTTGACATGATTCCATTAGTAAGCTTCTCATACTCTGAATGTATTCCTAAAACCAAACTTCTTATCCCTCCAGATGCTTTTTCATTGTTGTATCAGCTAACTTGTTCTGCTTTTATTTCCTAGTACAACATTATTGTTCTATGGTTTAATGGTTGCTTATAAAATGGATTTACCTAGAAAACTTGTTATCTTTGTATCCTATACCTGATTCCACAGATAACAATTGTCATGTGTATTTCTGAAATAACTTGCCCTCTCTATTTCTTCTCCTTTGTCATTTTGTCTACATTATTTCATACTTTAATTACAGTACTTAGGCTATTAAGTCAGTATCTTAATTGGACTTCCAATTTCACCACTATGTAAATTCTCTGATTACTACTAGCAGTCTTCCTTAAAGAAAACTTTAATTTTATGATTTTTCTACTTACTAAATTTTTGGACCCATTATCAGTGCTTATTGAATAATAAGCCTGGAACTTGAAATACAGTTAAAACCTCATGACAGAACTATATCCTAACTTAGAAAGCAAATAAATCAACAGAGTTGAATAGTCTTAAAGAATGAGAGTAGTATGAGGCTCTGGGTTTGATCCCCAGCACTGAAAAATCAGTTAAATAAAAAATGAGAGTAGAAGAATAATTTTGGGGAAAAAAATCCATGGGCTGGGCAGCAGTGGCTCATGTATGTAATCCTAGCTACTCTGGAGACTGAGCTCTGAGGATTGTGGTTAGAAGCCAGCTTAGATAGGAAAGTCTGTGAGACTCTTTTCTCAATTAACCACCAAAAAGCCAGAAATGGAACTATGGCTCAAGTGGTAGACCTCTAACTATAAGCAAAAAAAAGTGCTCAAGTCCTGAGTTCAAGCTCCCATACATACCAGCAGCTGCACACTCCCCAACCCCTTGCAAATAGCCATCTGAGGCTGTTTTAGACTTCCTTTAAGTTTTCTAATAATTTTGTTTACAGTTGAACTTACTTGAAAATTAGGTTTGATTTTATTTTAAAATTAATTGTACTGCAAGCAAATGGTACCACCTCTTAAGGGTAATCTTCTTCCCTTATTTTCCAAGGTAAGATAATCTTCCTTGAGAAATGGAGTATGAAAGTATAGGACACACAGAAGGAAGTGGGGAAGGGCTAATTGAGAACTAAGCAAAGAAAAGTTGAATGAAACTAGATACGGAATCTAGATTTGTCCTTGAACCTATAACAGAATGCCCTCGTAAAATAAAACAGGCCCATGAATATCCAAAAAAGGAAGGTAATATTCATGGTGTGTTTCATATACACATGCCTCGAGTCCAAAACTTTTGTACAAATTATTAATGCATTTACTTTGTAACATATAGCAAATTGTCTTACTGATCATACTATTGTACTATGATTATATGTCTATATGTAATTTCTTTATAAAAGCCCTCAACTCTATATTAAGTATAATGGTAATCAATATTTGTGAGGAAACAGGAAAAGAAAATGATGAAAAACCACTTATGGCATTTCTCATTGATCAGCCACACTTGCCTTATATAAGAACTTAATTGAATATGAAATTCTTTGGCCTTATCCTAGACACTGAATCAGAATCCCTGAAGATGGAATGAGTAATCTGTGTTTAAAGATGACTTCCACGTGTTAATAGAAACTTGCATTAGGCCAGGGAACCAGAAAACTGAAACCTGTGGTCCTCTGGTCCATAAGCTGTGTTTTTGTTTTTGTTTAGTACCAGAGTTTGAACTTAAGGTATATACTTGCTATGCAAGTGCTTTACCACTTGAAGCATGCTCCTAGCCCTTTTATAGAAACACAGCTATACCAATTTGTTTGTTATTGTTATGAATGCTTTTGTACTACTGTGACAGAGTCAACATCTGTTACAATAGAGCTGTTACGGACTGCTTCAGAGTCTAAAGTCTTTATTAACTTTGCTGATTATTACTTTAGAATGAAGAAGCAGATATTTGCTAATTGAAATGAAGATAAAAAAGGAAATAAAACTTTTTTTGTAATTTAGTTCTTAACTTGTTACCTTTCCTTTTCAGTCAAGGATGCTATCTGAATGGGCCTTTTAGTTCGAGTTTCTTGACAGTGCCAAAGCAAAGGTCATCTTCTATATCACTGTCTCACCATGTAGGTCTGAGAAGAGCTGGTAAGAAATTCTTTTTTAAATTATATGTATATTGTTAAGAGACAAGATTTTAATGATTTGTCCATACTGGATCTAAAGGATCTTTCTGTATCAGCCTCTCGAGTAGCTAACTGGTACTACAGATACATACCATCTTGCCTGCCTTAGAAAGACTTCTTTCAAAGATTATGGTAGTACAATTTTTGCAAATATCTAAGTTTGAATACTACATATTATATTTAATTAACATGACTAAATCTATCTTGATTGGCTACTCTTTGACCATTAATTTACTTAATAAACACATTTTGAACATTTACTGTGTACGAGGCATTTTGGTAGGTATTAGGATTTCAAAGAGAAAATATAGAATTATATTACTAGCTTAAATATTTGTAAATCTAGAATAAGGGAAAAATCTTGAAGAAAGGTTTTTTGTTGTTGTTGTTGTTGTTGTTTTTTTGTAAAGTGGTGATTCTGGAGCAAAAACAGGAGTATGTCAAAAGACATTGGCTACATCCTAGCAAGTCATTCCTAATTGGATTATAAAATATAATAAATTAAGATTAGAGAATGCTTTAAAACTTCTTAGGTGAAAGATATTTTCCAAATATAACAGTAATGACAGAGAATATTGATATTCGTAGTCAGGTAATGACTGAAACATATAACCAATATATCTTTTGTGGGAGTTCTGAGGTTTGAGCTCAGGGCCTTGTGTTTGCTAGGCAAGTGGTTTAGTATTTGACATACACCTATTTTGTTTGGGTTGACCTTGAACAGAAGATCCTTCTACTTATGACCTCTCATGTAGCTGGGATGATAGGCATATACTGCAGCTTCTAGATTGTTTTCATTGAAATTGATCTTGCTAATTTTTTGCCTGGTCTGGAACTGGTCTTCCTAATGTCTGCCTTTCAAGTAGTTAGGATTATAGATGTGAACTTTGCTTGGTCCCCTAAATACTTTTTTTTTCTTTTTGGTCAGTCGTAGGACTTGAACTCTGGGCTTGGGCGCTGTCCCTGCACTTTTCAGCTCAAGGCGAGTGCTCTACCCCTTGAGCCACAGCACCACTTCAAGTTTTCTAGCGGTTTATTGGAGATAAGAGTCTCAAGGACTTTCCTGCCGGGACTGGCTTTGAACCGCAATCCTCAGATACCAGCCTCCTGAATAGCTAGGATTACAGGCGTGAGCCACAAGTGTCTGGCTCCCTAAATACTTTTATATACATATTATATATACATATATACTTATATATATTTCATATATAAAATATGAAATGTGAAGAAATAGTAATGTATTATTGATGATCAAGCACTAAAGGAAATTTATTTATGACATTTGTTCTGATTTGGCAGTATTTTAAAACAACAATGATTTCTTAAAGAAAATAAGAAATGGGCAAAATGTGGATATTTTGACTAGAGAAAAAATGGGCAGCTAGAAGTGAGAAAGTGTTTGATTAAATCAAAATCTTGTTTTGGGTTAGGAGTAGATTGAATGCAACAGCAAACAACATTGAACACTAAGATAAATAAAAAACATAAACAAAAAAGAGGGAAAATTTTGCGATTAACATATGTCATATGTAAGAGACATATGACATGCTCCCAAAGTTCTACTGTATATGTGAAAAAGTTACAAAGGAGAAAGATAATCAGAAGGAACAGTTTTTCAAAATGAAAAAAAGAAAACATCAGATTCATAAAGCTTTGTGAACTCTAAGCAAACTAAATGCAGAGGAAAAAATCACAGACAAAGCAATCAAATCTCTGGATTATGAAGATAAAGAGAAAAGTCTCAAAAGTGACCAGAAAAATTCAGATTACTTTCCAAGAATAATGTTGATAATGACTTTTTAACAGAAACTATGGAAACCAAAGCCAATAGAATATCATTTTTAAAACATTGAAAGAGAAAAATTATTACCTACAGTTCTCTGTCTAATGAAACAACTTGAAAGTTTAAAGTGATGTACAAACTTTTGTTCACTGTCTTCAACAAACACAAATACACATAAGTGAATACACTAATTAATTTCATTGTGATAACTATTTCACATGTATAGTATATGTAAATCAGCATTTGGGTTGTATATTTTAAAAGTATACAATTTGTATTTATGTTTTTACATTATGAAATTTAACCTGCTTTATTCAGTCTACTAGTTTACATGTTTATTGTATCTAGAAGAAATATTAATAGCAACATCTAGTGTCTTGATTGAATAACCAGGCACTCATAACTTAGCCAAGGTGATAGCATCACACCTATCTATATATGTTTTATGCCTTTAACATTGTAGGTCTTTATTGTTATTTCTTTCCTCTGAATTACATTTTACTTGGATTTCTATTTCAACTAAAGTCTTCCACCTTCCTATATTTCTCTGGTAAGGCTACATTGCTTTAGTTAAGGTAATCACCAACCAACAGGATTGAAGCGACATCTTTAGTGTTTGGGTTTTTGTTGTTGTTTTTGTTTTGTTTTTTAGTACGCTTTATTTTAGCATTTAATACTAGTTTGCTTTTCTGCTATATTCTAGGTTTCTTGAGTTTCAGGGATGGTATTTTCCCCTACATTGTAAAGCCGTAGACATTTTCAATATATATACTAGGTTGCCAAATATTTGTTAAATGGATGGATGAGCTGAAAATATTTAGGATATTTTAAAGAGGGACATGCTATTGTATTAGTGGATAACCTTATTACATCCTCAACTTATGTTTTGTTGTTAAGAACATTAGTTCTTAAATAAATTGGAAGTTATATAAATAAGTAAAATAGAATAAAATATAATGTTATGGAATAAAAATTCAGTAAAAACTGAGACCCTGTTCATGTAGATAATCACTGTGGTATCTTTTTACAAATTGTGAAAGGTAAAGAACATGGATTAGTTGAATGGGGTGAGATTGATCAAGATATGTTTTATTCATAAACTAGTTTGTTAAATGGCAACTCCTTTGTACAACTATTTAAATATAATTAAAACGAATATGCATTAGGAAAATTTATCCTACGCAATATAATTAAAGTCACACTCTCAATATGTGCTATTTTTATATAGTATTCTGTCAAAGGCTGTTTACTCAATAGTGACTGATGATGACAGGTATAACAATTACTAAATTCCTAGAATGTCTTGTGACCCCCCTTCAAAATTTTAACTTTTTAATTACAAATGCTTTTTATGGAGAAGGAAAATGCTTTTTATATAAACATAAATATAATGAAAACATATATATATGTTTGTTAACATATATTCCTTTCTTTTAAATTTTTAAGGTGCTTTGCCCAGCTTGAGTCCTATGAATTCTCCCAGCTATGGTCCAGTGTCTTCTGGCTCTCTAACTAATCGATCACCCATTGAATTTCCTGATACAGCTGATTTCCTTTCTAAGCCAAGTGTTGTTTTACATAGATCTCTGGGTAATGTACCCAGTACACCAGATTTTAATCAGTACTGTAGAAATTCTGATAGCAATCTGTGTAACAGGTAAGTTTCTTAACTTTATATTAAGACTGTTATCAATTTTCTACTTCTATCAAAAACTAGATGATAAATTAATCCTATCCTCTTTAGTAGTTTTTATTCAAAATAAATTTTTTCCCATTTCAGTGCTACTGATAATTTTCTAATTAAGTATCTCCATTGAAGTTACTTATGAATAATAGTAATTTTAACATGCATAACATTAGTGCCTGTTTGTAGTATCCAATGTTAATTCTCATTTCTGTTTTGATAGGAATATGTATTTTACCTCAGGTTCCAATGGTGACTTTCAAAAATATTTTATTTCCTTCAAGAACAGACAGTTTCTAATATGTAAAGATTTTTTGGGGGGAGGGTATCAGTTTTAGAGTTTGAAGAGGGCCTGGCCTGAGCACTATTCCTGAGCCTGGTGCTCAGGGCACTATCCCTGAGCCACAGCTCTGCTTCTGGCCTTTTTTGTTTGGTTAGTTGGAGAAGAGAGTCCTACAGATTTTCCTGCCCAGGCTGGCTTTGAAATGCCACCCTCAGATCTCAACCTCCTGGGTAGCTAGTTTTACAGAGGTGAGCCACAGCACTGGACTCCACCTAAAGACTTATATTTACCATAGATTGGAATATTAGGATGTATTGTATTTGGAGTCTTAGTTAAAAATTAAACAGATTTTGTAATCGTATTTAGGTTAGGAGCTTTTAAGCCTCACAATATAAATATATTTATCTATTGTATTCTATAAGCTGCGGACATCAAATACTAAAATATGTTTCAACATGTGAATTGGATGGTACAGACCACTACAGTGGAAAATCAGGTAAGATTTGAGTGTGCATTTGAGTTTAAGAGTAATTTCTTATGGTATTTGTTCTGAATGTATGAATAAATAAGTTTAACTTCCATTTATCCATCTGTAAGTTTTTATGTTTTGTTTTTTGCAATGCCTGGAACCTAAATAAAGAACTTGTATAGTCTAGGCAAGAGCATAACTGCTGAGCTAAATCCTTAATTCTCATTTATTCATCTTTAAAGTGAAGATAATGATTTTATAGAAGAATTATTAAGAACAAATTACAACAAAAAAGAAAGAATAATTTTAAAAGAACAAATTATAAATAGTTGATGATGAAAGTACTTTGAAGATTAAAAAATATGCAGATAAATATTCTTTGGTTTTGGCTAGTTTTGATAGATAGTAAGACTTGTACTAAACACAGCCTAAGCTCCAAAGTGTTAGCATGCTGTCATACAGTGTAATTATGCATGTCATAGAAAAGTATAGTTAATTATGTCATTCTGAAACATGTTTTATCGTCAAACAAAAATATTGTTGTTGATAGAATAATTGTTTATAACTAAAAATTAATGATCTTAAAGGACTTAATTTGTTTATTATTCTATGGGTTTAGAAAACATTTTCTGTTTAAGGTAATATAAACAGAATAAATAGGACTATTTTTAAACATGTCACTGAGTATTATTTGGTTTGTACTCCACTTTTCCATGTGAGTTGAGAAAGAATATTATTAATTACATGGTCGGAGAAATATCTCAAAATTCATGATATTTTGCTTTAAAATTTACAATGGCCTAGTTGTATTCACTTATAATTATGAATGTTGATATCAAATTGGAAAGAAAGTTTGTGCTGCTAGGGATTGGCTTTTTCTATTTCCCACTTGTATAAAGAATACCCATCCTTTTCTTTCATCCTTGAGTAGATATATAATGTACTTAATATGTGAAATATCTGAGTTACCTAAGCACAAGGCACTTGTGCAGAATTTCTGACTAGATACAACTCAATGGTATACTTTAAGCAGAATTCTATTATGGTTCACTCTGGGTATTTTAAAGCAATAACCATTTTTCTTGCAAAGCTGTACATTTATGGCAACTATATTTTTCTTTATTGCTATATGTGCTTTTTGAAAGGTGCAGAAGACAACCGTGTTTTTTTGAAAGAACCATTCAACCTTACGGAAATTCAGCAGGAAGAGGAAACAGAGAAGAGAGATTGCAGAAAATTATTTTTGGAAGGTGATAATCGCCTAATGGAAGAGGCACAGCAACCAAATGTAAAAGATAAATTCAATATGATTATGTTAAAGTATAAAATATAGTTTTACTCAGAATGAAATTAATTAATGTAATGATATTTTCATTTACTTATTTTTATTGAGAAGTTACAATAACTGAAATAGTGCTTTGGCTACACAGAATAGTTAATATATATATAGTTAATAGTTATATATAATATATATAATATATGTAGTTAATAATAGTTAAATAAATAAACTTATCATCAGAAAGCAAGAAGCTGCATTTATTTTATTTTTTTATTTTTTATTTTTTTTGGGTCTGGTCGTGGGGCCTGAACTCTGGGCCTGGGTGCTGTCCCTCAGCTCTTCAGCTCAAGGCTAGCACTCTACCACTTGAGCCACAGCACCACTTCCATCTTTTTTTTTTGCTTATGTGGTGCTGGGGAATTGAACCCAGGGCCTCATGCATGCAAGGCAAGCGCTCTACCACTGAGCCACCTTCCCAACCCTGCATTTATTTTAAAATGAATACATTTATTTAATTTTATAGTAGATATAGGTTAGTCTATTTCTTTGATGTATATTTTAAAATATAGAGAGAAGTTGTTTAATCATTTAAAAACACAAAGAGAACAATATACCTAGAAAAGCCGTGTTTTTCTTGAAGTTCAAAATGTGAGCTTTTAGGAAACAATCTTACCCATTATTTGGGGAGTCTGTCTTAGTAATCAATGTCAATATACTGAAATGAGCATCTCTCCCCGCCCCCCCCCCGGCCTTTTTTTTTTTTTTTTTTTTTAATGCAGACACTGTGGCTTGAACTCAGAACCTGGGCATTGTCTCTTAGTTTTTCCACTCAAGGCTGATTCTCTACCACTTGAGCCACAGCATCAGTTCCAGCTTTTTGGCAGTTAATTGGAGATAGGAGTCTCATGGACTTACCTTGTCTGAATTAGCTTTGAATCAGAATCTTCAGAGCTCAGCCTCTTGTAGCTAGGATTACAGATGTGACTCACAAGCACCAGACTCTTACCTCTTGATAGCTGTAACTTTTAAAGTGAAAACAATGGACTTTAGGTTAATTAATTTTCTGATAGAAGAAATGTTTATATTTGTATATCATTCTACAATGAAAATGAGCAAATGCAGATAAAAGTATATAACATATAGGATATATAATACAATAGAAAACACTAATGATCTTTTTAATTTTGGAAGTGATAAGATTTGAACTCAAGGTCTTGTAACAGTTTACCAATTGGGTCATGATCCTAGGCCTTTCCATTTTTAGTTAATTTTCCTCCAACCTTTTTTTTTTTTTTTTGGGGGGGGGGGTCCGGTTGTGGGGCCTGAACTCTGGGCCTGGGCGCTGTCCCTCAGCTCTTCAGCTCAAGGCTAGCACTCGACCACATGAGCCACAGCGCCACTTGCGGCTTTTTTCTTTTTGCTTATGTGGTACTGAGGAATCGAACCCAGGGCCTCAGGCATGCAAGGCAAGCGCTCTGCCACTGAGCCACCTTGCCAGCCCTTCCTCCAACCTTTTTATAACTCCTATATACCTGAGATTGGTCCAAATCACCATACCTGGCTTGTGCTTTGAGATAAGATCTTGCTAATCTTTTCCCAGGCTAATGATTCTCACGTCTCTATCCTGGGGATTACAGGTGTGAATCATTTCTTCTGACACTCTCAGTCTTTAATATTCAATTTTAGCTGTTCTCATTTACATGTGGATTTCACAATATCTTGTTTTTTTTCCCCTAATATACGTACAGATTGAACAAGATGCCTCACTGGACCTGATGTTAGTAGAAGATTATGACTCATTAATAGAAAAGATGAGTAATTGGAATTTTCAAATTTTTGAGCTTGCAGAAAAGATGGGGGAAAAATCAGGAAGGATTCTCAGTCAGGTTTGTTTTCAAATATCACTATATTTTTCTATACATTAATTTTTCTCTAATGTTTATAAAAGCAAAACCTAAATATAATAGTGCTTTAGATATTAATTTAGCATTTGCATTATTTATTGAAGTACTTATTTTTTCAAAAAAACCCAAATATATAAGACAATTATATTACATGTAGTATGCATATTTTATATGTAAATATATATGTATTTTATTTGATTATATTAATGGAATTTAGTCAGAGAAGTAATAATGACTTACCTTCCTTTGAATCTTGAGGTATAAAAGGACATAAATAATATTTTAGTTCCCACTACTGTAACTGAAGCTTTATTTTTTTCACCTATCACTCTATAAGGACAAATGGTTCATTTCATGCTAGAACTTAGACTCAGAGTCTACTTGATCCATCTATATAACAGTGTTAGTCTCACCTTCACCAAAATATGACTCTAATTAATTCCTTAAATACCTTATTTACAAAATGCAAAACCCTAAGGATAAATTATATTGCAGACATCAACGTTCATCTCATTAGGTTCTTTAGGGACAAATGTGATTTTCTGACTTTCAAAAGTACTTTAAAATAGGAAGATTAACAATATTTTCCACTTAATTATGAGTAAAGAACTAAAGAGAAGAATGGGAAATTTAAAAAATTGAGACATGATATGTTTGGTTTCTTTTGGTTACATGGCCCATAGATTTATATCTTTTTTTTTTTTTCTCTCTCTCTCTCTTTCTCTCTTCCTATTTTTGTCATGAGTCTTGATCTCAGGGCCTGGTTGCTGTCCCTGAGCTCTTTTTGCTCAAAGCTAGTGCTCTACCACTTTGAGCCACAGCTCCACCTTCTGGTTTTCTGGTGGTTAATTGGAGATAAGAGTCACATGGATTTTCCTTCCCTGTTGGCTTTTAACTGTGGTCCTCAGATCTCATCCTCCTGAGAGCTAGGATTACAGGTATGAGCCACCAGTGTCTGGCTCAGTTTTATTTTTGAAGAAATAAATTGTAAAGAAGCTTTTAATAATTTAATGATAAATACATGATTAACCATCCTAAATGAAAATAAAAAAATATCTTATTCATCTGTAGATGGAAATTTGTTGATTTTTAAAGTGAACTTAATTTAATTTACATTTAGGCTATGTATACCTTATTTCAAGACACTAGTCTATTGGAAATATTTAAGATTCCCACTCAAGAATTCATGAACTATTTTCGTGCATTAGAAAATGGCTATCGCGACATTCCATGTAAGTATTAACCTATCTTATACATAAATTCAAATAATGCAAGATCTTTCCTCAATAATACATTTTTCTCTTCACATGGTTCCTTAAATTTTTTTACTGGAATTTTAACTCAAGGCCTTGTGCTTGTTTGGCAAGCACTCTACCACTTGAGCTACACCCCAGTCCCCTTAAGCATTTTTTAAAAATGTTTTCTAATTGTAAAAATACAGTACAGAGAGGTTCCCCTTAAACATTTTTTTAAAGTACATGTTTGAGAAATTTTTAAGTAAAGATTTAAATATAAAATCTGTATCACTTACCATTATCTAGAGTTAAATTTTGATAAATACCCTCCAAGACTTTCTCCTTACATAAACTTATTTTTGTGAAGTGAATCATAACAATGCTTATTATATACTTTTTGCCTTGTTATAAAGTATACATCTATACTAATATTCATCAGAGTACTTTATCTTTCTAAATATTTGCTAATATTAAGTCAAGAATTTCAACAATATTTCTATTTTAAAATATTTTAAATTTATCCATAGAACTTGTATTTTAAAACATGTTCTGAGTTATGGAATAACTTTTCTTTTTCTTTTTGTCTTTTCTTTTTTTGGTGCTGAGGATCAAACCCAGGAAGTCGTACTTGCTAGGCAAGCGCTTTGCCACTGAGCTACATCCCAGCCCCCCACGGAATAACTTTTAACTTTGGCTTTTAGTGAATTTAAATTTCATATTAGACAAAGATACAACTTACTGTATGTGTTGGAATATTCTGTAGTTGCCTTTCATATGGGCACATTACCTGAAAAATAAATCAAAGAGAGTCTTGCTTTTGCCTGAGGCTATTTCCATTCCTTGAACCCCTGTAACTGGGATTACAGGCATGTACCACCATACCTTTCCAAGAGAACTTTTTAATATATCAAGATATATTAGAAATAGATAAGATAAAACACAATTGTGGGAACATATACTAACTCATACATGTTTATTTGTGGGGATGTGATATGACCAGAAAGTGATTATACTTTATAAATGTCTTAGGTCAGGCTTAAATAATGATTATTTTAATAAAATATTTTAATGACTTTAGATCATAATCGTATACATGCCACAGATGTCCTACATGCAGTTTGGTATCTGACAACACGGCCAATTCCAGGCTTACAGCAGATCCATAACAATCATGAAACAGGAAATGAAACAGGTATGTCTTCCTATAAGTTCTTATTTTAATTATTTGATTAAATATAATCAAGCTGTCTAATTTTATTGCCTCTTCAATATTTTTCTTTAACCTCTGGTACATAAAAGAATTACATAAACTATGATATGTAATACTGACAAAAAAATTTTAAACCTATTAATCCACTTAAAAGCTAGATTTAGGTCTAGTAGTTCTGGGTTTACCTTGTTGCTGTCTCTTTCCCATCTCTTTCCCATCCTGTTGCTCTCCTCGCAGAGGTAGCCATTATTCTGAACATTGCAATAATTATTTCTTTGATTTTTTTTCAGTTTTTGGTGCATTCCATGGGTGTATTATGTATAAGATATATAGAATTACCAACCTAAAAAGAATATATTTAAAAGTTTCACATAACTATTAAAAAACTTTGTGATCAATCAAATCTGCTTCCAAAAGTAAATAATAGTCCAAATTATAAATATAATTATTTTAGTAACTATAATTAATTATAACACAATTCTTGTATTTGAGGATATAAAGGGGTGGAGGGGCTACTCCAATAATATACATATATCAGAATAGAATTTATTGATGCCAGTACTTGAGAAGTGATAATACCATAGTAATCTTTGTAAATGTAATTAACTCGGCCCCATTTTACATTTTAGTAGTTAAGTTTAATGGATTTGCTTTATGTCATGTTCCTTTTGGTCTACCATCTCCATTTACTTTCTAGTGTCCTTTGTTCCTTTCAATGGTTCTGTCCTTTCATTGAATATCATTTTCTTTGATTTTTTTGGTGTATAGATAGAATCACTTTTGTCTTAGAAAAACATTTTCATATTTCAGCATGTACAAAGATATAATTCCATCATATTTGTATTTTCTGTTCATAAATCAGCCTTTGGTCTTACTGTATGATGTAATATGTGAATGTAACTTGTTCCTTTTCCCTTTGTTGATTTTTAGTGTTTTTATTATAATGCATCCTGGTTATTTTGGTAGTGTTCATTGCTCTTGGACATAGCCATGTCCAATAGGGATATAGTGGTGTAAGATATATGGAGGGACAAGTTTTCCTAAGTTCAGGGACAACTGATACATTAGAAACTCTACTTAAAGAGCTCTTGGGATTCTGAAAACAAATTTATATCTGAATACTGTTGCTCTAGTCCATTGACTCTAAGGCTATAGAATTGATGTCTAGAAAATGGGAAGCATGTAAGGCAGTTTAAAGTTTTTAAGTTTCTAATTTTTTAATATGGCCTCCAACAGATATAAAAGAGCTTTTTCTCTTACAGATTTGGGTACTTTGTGGAGTCTTTAGAAAAAACAAACAAGAATCAGATTATAAATCTATTTTGAGACAAATGCAAGCCATCTTCCTAAAACAACTATTCTTTCTACAGAAATTCTGCTAGGTTATTATTCTGGTAGATACTGAATATTTAGCCAGTGACTTTATGCTTATCATGTGATCTGCCCATAATGAACTTGGTGCTGTTTGACTAAGTTGATAGGTGCAGTCATCAAGGAGAGGAGTTTTATATATTGAACTACTCCTGGAAGCATAAGTTCAGTCTCCTATGGTACAGATTCTTAATACATTGACACTCCTTTCCTAATGTATGTACAATTTAACGGAAAGAGAAGGACCAAAAGATGAGTGTTACTAATAGCTCTTCCCACTATGCCAGTGTCTTCTGGCATACATCCACCCAAGAGTATCCTTTAATGGATTGGCATAGAGAACTTAGTTTTCAACCCAGACCTTGGAAAGGGTTATGCAAAATGGGAAACTGAGATAGCTAGGCATTTGGCCACTTTGAGTCCTCTATGCTTTTGAACCAATAGATAAATGATAAAGAAAGGGGATTCACGGGGACAGTGAGAAGCATGTCTGAGGAATCAGCCAATATGCCCATCAACCAAAGACAGACACACAGACACACAGACACAGACACACACACACACACACACACACACACACACACACACACACACACACACACACGATAATTCAGTCATTTTCATGGTTGCATTATCATTTCTATGTTTAGAATTCCTTTAAGAATCTTCTTGGCATTGGTTTAGTCATTGTGAATTGTTTTAGTTTTTGCTTATCATGAAAGGTTTTTAATCTTAATTTTTAAATTTCTCTTTCAATTCTGAAGATTAGGTTTACTGTTTAGAGTAATTAGGGCATGAAATAGATCATTCCATGCCCTCCTAGCTTTTAAACTTTATGTTGAGAAAATCAGCTTTTTATATCTGTCTTCATATATGATGTGGTGTTTCTTTTTTGCAGCTTTTGTTTTAAGTATATTATGAAATTGAGTGATTCTATTCCAGTATCTTCTATTTGGAGTCACATAGCCTCCTGTACGTGGACAATTATCTCATTCTCAAAATTTGAGAAGCTTTCTGCAATTAATTTATTGAATATGTTTCTAGTAACTATAGCTTAAACCTCTTCTTTATACCCATGAGTCGTAGATCTGATCTCTTAATGGTATTGAAAAGTTTTGCATATTCCATGTGTTTCATTCATTTTGCTTTAAAAAATCATTGTCTGATTTTTCTAACAAATGCAACTTATTTTTAAGACTTAAAGGTTGTATTCTATTTGATCCAGTCTTCTGAGGAGGTTTTCAACAGAGGTTATTTGACTTATAAATTTCTAGAATTTCAATTTCATTTTTTAAATATCTTAGAATTTCTATATATTTATTAAATTCCATTTTCATATTTTGCATTACCTTCCTTATTATATTCAGCTGCTTATTTGCACCCTCTTTGAATTCTTACAAATGATTATATTCTCTTTTAATTCATTGAGGTATTTGTACATGTTCTCTTTGTTAATCATTCTTACCATCTTTTTTTATTATTAAGTAGTTGTACAAAGACATTACAATTCCATAAATTGGGTTATCAGAACAATGCTTCTAGAACAATGCTTCTTGATCAGTGTCACCCTTCTATCATTCTCCCCCATTTTCTTCCTCCTTGCCCTACCTTCAAGTTACATAGTTCAACTTTTACATAATGTACATTGACTATAATGATTAAATTGGCCTACCCTTTTTCCCTTCATTCTTGTTCACCTACTTTTATCCTTCCCCCAAAGGCATGTTTTCCACTTTTTGGTATTCATTTTGGTAAACTACATTAGTTACTCAGAGAAGTCACAACTTTGGATTCCTCCCATAAATATAGCATCTTTTAATCAGTTTGTTTGTATGTAAACATATAGAGCCCTGTTATGTTATCATACGTAGCTGTATTTTACATCTTACTTCCACATATGAGAGAAAACATGCACTGTTTGTCCCTCTGAGACGGGCTTACATAACATGATTTTTTTCTAGGTCTCTCCATTTTCCTACAGATGACATTACTCTTTCCAGTGAATGAGTAAAATTTCATTGTATATATGTACCTTTTCTTTTTTATATTAATTTTTGTTACATATATACACTTGTGTATATCAGATCCTAATATGTAAGTTTAAGCAATTATTGAGTATATATTTACCATTTTTCTTTTTAAATATATGTTTTTATAATTCTATGTGAAATTCAGAATGGATATGACATGCTGAAATTCAAATTATTGACACTGATATTAATAATTTGTCTTAGAAGTTTGCTTTCATATATCCTTTTGCATATATTTAGTTTTTAAAAAATATTTCAGAAATAGGTTTTTCATATTTATTTTAAAAGTTAATTTCTATAAAAATGGCATGAAAGTAATGAAATACAGTATTTCTGGAGCATTAAAGTCACTGTTAAACAGAATTGTTGTAATAACAGAGAATCAATTAAATTAGGCTCAAAAAACATTGTGTATTCAACAAACTAAGTCATTTCTAGTTTCCATAAACAAGGACATTCATTCTCTCTTTCTCTCTCCACCTCTCCTTCTCTCTCCCTCCTACTTTCCTTTGTTTCTCTTCCTCTCCCTTCTTTCTCTCCTTATTGGCATAAATTAGTTTTACACAGGGGAAATTTTGTGTGTCTTATATCTTTGGTTTTATGTGCTATTTATTCCAAATAGTTCCTTTTTTATAATTTCATAAGATCTCATTATCAAAAATAACAGCATGACTATCTAGATAAAGCCAACAAAGTACATAAAAATACAAGTGCTATTAAAGACCAAAAGTACCAATGGAATAGAACTGAAGACTCAGAAATGAACCCACAGACCTGTAGCCACCTAATCTTCAATAAAGGGAGCTAAAAAAATAGAATGGAAGAAAGACAGTCTCTTCAGTAAATGGTGCTGGCAAAATTGGTTAATCACCTGTAGCAAACTAAAGCTAGGTCTTTATATATCACTCTGCACCAGAATCAACTCCAAATGGGTCAAAGACCTAGAAGTAAAAGCAGACACCCTGAAAACATTACAGGGAGGAATAGGAGAAACTCTAGGGCTCCTTGGCATAGGCCAAAATTTTCTTAATGAAGACCCAGAAATACAACAAATCAAAGCAAGGTTGTACAAATGCATGAAACTGCAGAGCTTCTGCCTGGCAAAGGACATATCTAGCAAGATCGATAGAAAGCCCACAGATTGGGAGAAGATCTTCACTAGCTATACAATGGACAAGGGCCTCAAATCTAGAATATATTTAGAACTCAAAAAATTAGATCCCCCCAAAACAAATTCTCAAAGAAACAACTGCCCATTAATAAGTGGGCAAAAGACTTAAAGAGATACCTCTCTGAAGAGGAAATAAGAATGGCCAATAGATACATGAAGAAATGCTCAACTTTTCTAGCCATAAAAGAAATGCAAATCAAGACAACATTGAGATTCCACCTTACCCCAGTTAGAATGGCTATAATCAAGAAATCTAAAAACAACAGATACTGGAGGGAATGTGGCCAAAACGGAACCCTACTGCACTGTTGGTGGGAATGTAAACTTGTTCAACCACTTTGGAAAGCAGTATGGAAGTTCCTCAAAAGACTCCACATAGAGCTCCCCTATGACCCAGCAATCCCACTTTGGGCATTTATCTAGATGATCACAAAAGGCCATACTAAAGCTAACCACACAACTATGTTTATCACAGCATTATTCATCATAGCTAAGATGTGGAACCAACTCAGATTCTCCTCAGTTAGATGAATGGATCAAGAAAATGCTATATATATATATATATATATATATATATATATATATATATATATATATATATACACATACACACACATATATATATATATGTATATGTATGTATGAATTCTATGCCTCCATTAAAAAGAATGACACCACCCCATTTGTTAGGAAATGGAAAGACTTGGAAAAAATTATATTAAATAAGCCAGGCCCAAAGAAACATAGGTCCCATGATTTCCCTCATTTGCAATAACTAGTATATGTCTAGGATAATCTTACCAGACAAGCAGAAAATGTCAAAAGCTATGTACATACGACCATATAAGATGATGCTAAGCAAAATGAACCTGAAGATAATGGGCACAAGAGATTTTTTTCTTTGTTGCTGTTGTTTTTAATGTACTAAGTGATTTTTTTTGTTTCTTTTGATGTTCTTCCTCCATGGTATAACCCTGTTGTCACTGTATTTGATTCTGGTGCCCTGCATCTTGTATATACATTTTTCTAATTTGGGGAGGGGAAGGGAAATAACAAAATGATGAAACAAGGGAAGTGACAGTAGGGGAAAAACAAAGGAGGGGTAACAATGCTCAACAGGAAACGTACTCAGTGCCTTACTTATGTAACTGTAACCCCTTTGTAGAGTATCTTTATAATAAAAATATTTTAATAAGAATCAAAAGTATAGTATATAGAGAGAACATATTATTCCTAACAAGGGAATAAAATAGAGTTGATTGAAATATTTCCTGTTTTCCATGTTTCCTCTCTGTATAGTCTTCATTCCATTTGTTTATTTATTTGTTTGCTTATTTGTTTGTTTGTTGTTAGTTGTGGGCCTTGAACTCTGGGCTTGGATGCTGTCCTTGAGCTCTTCAGCTCAAGACTAGCACTCTATCACTGAGCCACAGCACCACTTCTGGTTTTGTGGTGGTTTATTGGAGATAAAGGTCTCAGGGACTTTCCTGTCTCAGCTGGTTTGAACTGTGATCCTCAGATCTCAGCCTCCTGAGTAGCTAGGATTACAGGTGTGAGCCACCAGTGCCCAGCTTCCATGAGTTTATAAAAATCTTCATGGAAAAAAGAAAGGAAAGAAGAGTTATAGAGTTAGTGTTGCAAATGAAATTTAACCTTTCTGGATGGGATTTGAAAAGCATGTGTATTGAGGGTCCTTGTTTGATGAAAAGATAAAATCCTAATCTCCATGTTTTTAAAAATAAAAATTAATTTTAAATTTCATTTTTTCTTAGATCCAATTTCCTGGCCATTATCTAGCCTTTAAATAACAAATATTTAGAAAGTCATATTTTTAAAAAGTGTTAGCCTGAGTAAGAAAGCATCAAATGTCCTATGAGAGTAGGAATAATAGAGTCCTCTGATGGCCTGCAAAGTTCACAACTCCAGGATTATATTTAGCATTATTTTTATATCAGTTGTGTTGGAAAATGTTTATTCCTTTAAAGCCCATGGTGTACTTTTTAAGATAAATAATCATACTACCTATGGGAATTCTGTCTTTAACAAAATTGTGGGGAAGATAGCTTCTAATTCTTGTTTATTTTGCTACTTACTGTTTCTCAGATTCTGATGGTAGAGTTACTCGTGGGCAAATTGCTTACATTTCTTCAAAGAGCTGCTCAATTCCAGATGAGAGTTATGGCTGCCTGTCTTCAAACATTCCTGCATTAGAATTGATGGCTTTGTATGTGGCAGCTGCCATGCATGATTATGATCACCCAGGGAGAACAAATGCATTTCTTGTGGCTACAAATGCACCTCAGGTAGGAACTTCTTTTTAAGAATGTTTGATAAGTAATTTTGAATATTAATAACACTTCTGTACATCCCTTTATAAGCCATTCTTTATTTGAGTCCTAAAGCCATTCTGGGGCTGGGAAGGTGGCTCATGAGGCCCTGGGTTCGATTCCCCAGCACCACATAAGCAAAAAGAAAAAAGCCGAAAGTGGCACTGTGGCTCAAGTGGTAGAGCACTAGCCTTGAGCTGAAGAGCTGAGGGACAGTGCCCAGGCCCAGAGTTCAGGCTCCACGATTGGACCTCCCCCCGCCCCCAAAAGCCATTCTGTCTCTCCCTAAAGCCCTACATTGTAATTAATTGAATAAAAACATGACTATAGGGTGTAACAATGCTCCATAGGAAATGGACTCATTACCTTGCCCATGTAATTGTAACCCCTCTGTACAGTATCTTTACAATAAAATATATTAAATAAAGAAGTAAAAAAGATTTCCCCAACACACCTGTTCCTGCATCCTTGCCAACAGTTTTAATGATTACTGTTCTCAATAAAGAAATAGGAACTTAAAAAAAAACATGATTATAGTAAGTTAGGGGAAAAATCACTTTTCTTGAACTAAAGTAAATTGTTTATGACATAAATAATATAAAATCATATATAATGACAAATCATATAAATCATTGCCTTGTGAAAATTTTGGAAACCTTTCTGAACACATTTTTGTCTTTGATCAAACTGATAAAACTGGCTAAATCTAAGCCATAATATGGCTAAAAGCTATAAATTAAAGGATAAATTGCTAATCTTTCAGTTGCTCTCCCCATTCTGTTAAAATTTGCCTTAATATGCAGACCCTATGTTTTTTCATTATGAACATATTAATATGTTTGTACTTCTTGTGTAATAATATTACTTTTGTATCCAATATATCTGATCCTTTAGAGTCATAGTTTAAAGTGATAGGAATTCCCAACAATTGAATGTAATCAATGATTACATTCTCATACTAGTAATCTGATAGGACATGAGGACCTAGAACTACATATATGGTTATAGAAAAACTAAACATTGTTGTTGGTGTTTATGTTGGTTCCTGAAATTTTATACATGTATTTCTAGCCACATGCCTCAGAAAAAGTAGAGACTCAATTGGATGTCATTGACTCACACCTGTATTCCTAGTATTCCAAGTAACCTTGCCAGGCTGAGAATGGGAGGATAGCAGTTTGAGGACAGCCCAACCTGGAAAGCTCTCAAGATCCCTTTCAGTCCATAGCTGGATATACTAACACTACAGCTATACTGTATTATCACTGATAACAGTGCATGTTAACCCAAGCTATGTGGGAGGCTGAGAGTAGGAAGATCATGGTTCCAGGCTGGCTCAGGCAGAAAAGTTCAAGAGACTCCATGTCCATATTTCTTCTCTTTCAAGATATCACAAATAATGAATTCTTTTTGTTAACCCTCATACATGCAAAAAATTAAAGTAATGATACACAAATATAATTTATACAAACGGTATATTGAAAACAGCTGCCTAGCAAGGGTGAAGCTTTGGTTCAAATAGCAGTACCACTAAGGTATATAGTCTGGAAAAATAGCTGTTATCTTGGCACTCCTTTACCATGAAGTTCTGGATTTGTGTGAAAATGTCTAGTAATCCCATATCTTCTTTTGTCCTAGTTACCACCCTTGTTTTACTCAAAACACATTTAGATAACTTTCACAGGATGATGGGATATATTGTTTTTAGTTATTGGATACCTGAGAATCTCTCTGTTTTTTATCTTAATGGTTCATGCTCAGTGGTAGCTAGTTTAGAATGCTGACTTAAAAATAACACCCTTGCCGGGTACTGGTGGCTCATGCCTGTAATCCTAGCTGAGAAGGCTGAGATCTGGGGATCGCGGTTCAAAGCCAGCCTGGGCAGGAAAGTCTGTGAAACTCTTATCTCCAATAAATCACCAGAAAACCGGAAGTGGCATTGTAGCTCAAGTGGTACAGTGCTAGCCTTGAGCTGTAGAGCTGAGGGACAGTGCGCAGGCCCAGAGTTCAAGCCCCACGACTGACAAAAATTTAAAAAAAAATACCCTTTTATCTCCTGGTTTACTCTGTCCAAGCACTAATATCATAATTATCTTTCTCCTCCTTCCCCTCTTCTTCCTTTTCTCTCTCCCTTTTCCATTCTCTCTCTCTCTCTCCTTTTTTCTCTCCTCCCCTACCTGCAGCTTCTCTCCTACCCCATACAAACACATTTGTTTATTGCTTTTCTTGCTTTACTAGAATGTAAATTCCATGAAGGTAAATTCATTTATTTAACAATGTCTAAATAGTGTTTGATCTATACATTATGCTCTATTGAGCTAGGAGTTTACTTCTTCTTGATGAGACAATGCTATTTTGATAGTTTATAAATTTTCATCAAATTTTAGCATAACTTTATCAAGACTATTAGAAATTGACCCTGTAGGTAGTCTTTGAAGTGAACCTTTCTCTTTGGAATTTATGATGTCTATTAAGATTAGTATGAAGTTCAATGCTGGTGGCTTATGACTTTAATTCTAATAAGGAAACTGATATGAGGATCGTGGTTTAAAGCCAGTGTGAGCAGAAAAATCTGTGACTCTTATCTCCAATTAACCAATTAAAAGCCAGAAAACAGAGTGCTAGCCCTGAGTACTAAAGGCTCAGAGACAGCACCCAGTCCCTGAGTTCAAGCCCCGATTGGCATGCAACACATACACATATCAAGCATTGTTACCTCCTCCTTTGTTTTTCCCTTACCATTCCTTCCCTCCCTGCCTTCCCAACTACCCCCTCCCTCCAAAGTGGTAAAGTTCGTTTTCTACATAGTGTCTTATACATCTCATTGTTACAAAACTGGGTCAACCTGTATCCTTGTATCAGCATTTTGTTATTTCCCTTCCCCTCCTCAAGTTAGAAAAATGTACATTACTTTTCTGGGGCTGGGAAGGTGTCTCAGTGGTAGAGTGCTTGCCTTGCATGCATGAGGCCCTGGTTTCAATTCCTGAGCACCACATAAGAAGAAAAAGCCGGAAGTAGCACTGTGGCTCAGTGGTAGAGCGGTAGCCTTGAGCTGAATAGCTGAGGGACAGTGCCTAGGCCCAGAGTTCAGGCCCCATGATAGACCAAAATATAATATAATATATATATATATATAAAATATATATATATTACTTTTCCCACACTTGGGGCACAATATTATATGTACAAAGAAAATGAAATTTGGAGACAACCCTTTCATTTACTAGCTATGTGTGCTGGAAGCAAAGGTATATCTTAACCTCTTTGCAGTTTAGTGTACACATTTATAAAATGATCACCTTTTTCATAGATATAAAAATGATAAAATATCTAGTAGATAGTAGGTACTCATTCTATTTTCACCGTCTTCCTATTTATTTCCTATTTTTGAGATTCCTGCTTAATTTTTCTTTATTCATTTTCAGGCAGTTCTGTACAATGATAGATCTGTTCTAGAAAATCATCATGCTGCATCAGCTTGGAATTTATATCTTTCTCGACCAGAATACAACTTCCTTCTTAATCTTGATCATGTGGAATTCAAGCGTTTTCGATTTTTAGTCATTGAAGCAATCCTTGCCACAGATCTTAAAAAGCATTTTGACTTTCTTGCTGAATTCAATGCCAAGGTTTGTTATGCAAATTTGTGCCTGATTTTCAAAAGGGAAAACATTGTTGTCAGTGCTACTGATGAAAGTTACTTTTAATTTTGTTGAATTAAAATTAATACTACTCATTAAGAATAAACACTTGATACAAGTAATACATCTGTTTACAATGACTTTTAATTCAAAATACTATTGTTATATTTTCTTTTGGTATATATATTTCACTGATTTATTTTATTTTATTGATTTTATTTATTTATTGATTGATTTTATTGGTTTTCTTTTACATATACATAATGAAGAACCAATTAATTATGTCAAAAGATGTTATAAGCAGATTTGAGAATGTCATACACAGTGCTATGTAATGTATTATATGTGGTTTTTGTTTGTGTCCGTCCTGGGGCTTGAACTTAAGGTTCTGAGTGCTGTCCCTGAGCTTTTTTGCTCAAGGCTAACATTCTACCATTTGAGCCACAGTTCCATTGGTTTTGGGGGAATAGTTAATTAGAGATAAAAGTCTCACAGACTTTCCTGCCTAGTCTGGCTTTGAACTGTGATCCTTAGATCTCAGCTTCCTGATTAGTTAGGATCATAGATTTGAGCTACCAGTGCTAGGCCAAAGATGAAAAGAAGCTAATTTTGCCTGCTTTGCCACCCACTTGTTACACCTTGTTTGTATTAGTGAGTCTTTAGCTAATATTCAGGAGAAAAATCCCTACTCTTCCTCTTGAGAATAATTAACTCATTCAGTAACAACTAGAAATTCCCTCTAAGGGCATTCATTATGCTGGGGAAGAGTGAGAAAAAAAACAGGCTAGTCTCCCCCCTGAAAGAATTACTATTTACTAGAGAACAGAGAACTGCTCACCTAGCATAATGTTGTATTTGGTAATATAGCCTATCTCTCAGAAATTTTTGGGTGAAAAAAGTTAAAAACCTTGTTTTAGATTGCTGAGAATCCTGCCAGAAATCTGCCGTTTTTCTCGATTATTTTTATAATGATTTTCTCTACATTCAGGAATAGAAGGTAATCAGGGAGTATTAGATATAACCCCCTCTATATGAGGTCATCACAATATTAATAAGATGGTTAGCTGTATATTTATATTCATTTTTATTTTTACTTAGTAATAAAAATTATTTTATGCTAAACTCACCTTTTGCAGGTGAAAGATTATCTGTTCAACACTCAATACGTGCGAATCTGTATTTTGCAAGGATTAATGTTCTGATATTTTTCAGAAAACAGCCAAGAATAGGGCTCCTTTCAAAAGAGCCCTCCTTTTAAAAGTATTTCCCTATTTTCCTTTTCCTTACTAGTTTTCTCTCTTTTGAAACAGTGTTTCACTATGTAGCTGCAGGCTACTCTCAAATGAGCCGTGGAACTCAGGCAATTCTCAGGCAGTCTTCACAGGGCACTGGTTGTGCCTATAAGGCCTATAATTGTAGCTGCTCTGGAGGCTGAGATCTGAGGGTGGCAGTTTGAAGTCAGCCCAGGCAGGAAGGCCCATAAGCCTCATCTTCAATTAGCTACCAAAAGCCATAAATGGAGCTTTGGCTCCATGAATCCCTGAGCAGAAAAACTCAGGGCACTATGTAAGCCCCAAGACCAGCAACAACAATAAAAAAATAATGGTCCTCCTGTTTTGACCTCCCAAGTGCTGGGACTGCATCATGTGTGCTACGACATCCAGCTTTAAGTATTTCTTTTTTCTTTTTGGTGGTACTGGGATTGAACCAAGACCCTCATGCTTGCTAAGCATGCATGTATCACTGGAGCCATGTTCCCCATTGGCTTAATTTTTTTTTCCCCCTGTGGTGATGGTCTTCATAATTTTTCCTTTGACAAAGGCTTTGGTGTAAAAAATCCATAATTACACTAAAGTTCAAAAGCTATAATTGGCCCATTCTCTTCTTTTTTTTTTTTTTTTTGGCTGTCATGGGACTTGAACTCAGGGCCTATGCACTGCCCCTGAGCCTTTTCTCTCAAGGCTAGTGCTCTACCATTTTGACTCAAAGTGTTACTTCTGATTTTCTGGTGGTTAATTGGAGATAAGTCTCTCAGACTTTTCTGCCGGGGTTGTTTTCAAACTGTGATGCTCAGATCTCAGTCTTAGTAACTAGTATTACAGGCCTGAGCCACTGGTACCTGGACGTTCTCTTCATTTTTTACTAAGGGAGCTTTGGGTTCTTGAAGGGCCTAATAACTTTGTCTGTCTTAAAGAGATAATCTCATCTAGTTAAATAATGTTAAGTAATATTTTATATTATAAACAGGACATTTCGATTTATTAATCATCATGGCAACATATAAATTGGTAGTGTGTTTCTAACTTTACAGATGAAGAATGTTTCAGTTAGATGTTGTAATTTTATTGTATTCATGCAATGAATTATTAAATCATTCTGAGTTAGGAGTTAAAACTAAAAAGATAAATTTCTAGGATTTGTGTTCTTTAAACTGTATCACTTTGCCTTTCACAGTGAGAGCCAAATTCTTAGCTCTTTACGTGTTCTTTTTAAAGATTCAAATAGTTATATTTTCACAATTTTATTAATATATGTGCATATATTTACTATGGATAAAATATGTCTATATATAGATTATAATTGTCATAATCTCAAATGTTAATACCCATAGGTGTTTGCTTTTAGAATGCTATGCTTTTTTTTTTAACTAAAATTCTCACAATACTTAAATGGGATGTTTAACTCATGCAGATTTATATTCTGGTATAAACTGATTAAAAGAATCATTTACTGAAATTTCTTCCTGTCATTTGAACAGGAAACAGTTTTAAGGTTGGTTGGCTAAAAAGTAGAAAACTCCTCATGACTTCAGAGACTAAAATAATTCTGTTTTTCCAAAATAGGCTAATGATGTCAATAGTAATGGTATAGAATGGAACAGTGAAAATGATCGCCTCTTAGTCTGCCAGGTGTGCATCAAATTAGCAGATATAAATGGCCCAGCAAAAGTTCGGGATTTGCATTTGAAATGGACTGAAGGCATTGTTAATGAATTTTATGAGCAGGTAAGTTGAAACACGGAATTTGTGGGATTTTTTAAAAAAATTTCATTGTTATTATAAAGTCGATGTATAGAGGGGTTACTGTTACATGAGTTAGGTAAAGAGTACATTTCCTTTTGGCAATTCTTTCTCTCACTCTGTCTCCACCCACAAGTTGTATAGTTCAACTTAGTGTCTAGTGAGTACTGCTGCATTTGTTTACCCTTTGTCCCTCCATTTCTGTGCATCTCCTGATTTGTGGGATATTTTTAAAGAGGTTCCAGGTGAGTGAAATTATTTTGAGGATTTGGATATCTACATTAAGTGAAATTAGAGCTGCATTTGAAAAGGGTTAGAGTGTGTTACATTTGCTGAGATTCTTTTGTCTTTCTCACATCTACCTTTGCTGCCAAAATTCAAAGTAAGAAGAAGAACAACAAAAAGCTTACTGACAATCTGGGATGAATTCAATGTATCCTCAAGTATAGACAGTGATTGTAAAGTTCCTTTCAATTTGAGAATCTACAACATAGTACAGTTGATATTTAGATGAAGCAGTTTTTAAGTGATTTCAAAGTTTGCCCAGAATATATTTATATATTTAAAGACTAGCACCCTGCTTTCTTTTTAATTTTTATCCTCCTTCCCTCCCTCCCCCTCCCTCCCTCCCTCCCTTCTTCCTTCCCTTCCTATCTTCCTTCCTTCCTTCCTTCCTTCCTTCCTTCCTTCCTTCCTTCCTTCCTTCCTTCCTTCCTTCCTTCCTTCCCTCCCTCCCTCCCTCCCTCTCTCCCTCGCTTCCTTTTCTCTTTTCTTTCTTTTGAGACAGGGTCTCACTATATAGTATAAACTAGAGTTGAATTCATGATCCACCTGCATGTAGCTTCCTGAGGTCTGGGATTATAGACAGGTCCATCACCTTGAAGTTATCACCACATTTTCAGCTCTGCTGTAAAAAGAGTATCTAGAAACATCAGATCAGTTGACAAAAATCCTAGTTCTCTCTCTCTCTCTCTCTCTCTCTCCCTCTCTCTCTCTCTCCTCTCTCCTCTTGCCTCTCATTCCCTGCCTGTGTGCTGTCCCTGAGCTCTCCAGCTCAAGGCGAGCACTCTGTCACTTGAACCACAGCACCACTTCTGGTTTTCTGATGGTTAATTGGAGATAAGAGTCTCACTGACTTTCCTGCTGAGGATGGCTTTGAACCACCATCCTCAAATCTCAGCCTCCTGAGTAGCTAGGATTACAGGTGTGAGCCACCTGCACCTGGCTTCAAAGATTTCTTTCTTAGGGACATTTTCTGTTGTTTCTGTAGGATTTTATTTGCTCATAACCAGTAAATACTGCTTCAATGCAGAATTTTATATGTTGTAGGGTGTAATTAATTTCCAACTAGCTCAGACTTTAGTAATACCATTTGTCGAATGCTCTCTTTTAAGTAATATTGCTTTTATTCCTTATAGCAACCTTGTTAGTTTATTTAAAATTTATATACAATATTGGGCATAGAAGTTCCTCAATACTACAACTTGTAAGTAACAAAAGCAAGTTTTTAAGCCACATCTGTTATCAAGTTATGCTTACTAAATTTCTAGAAGCAACGATGAGGGCATCATAGGACAATTTGGACTTTAGGCCCAAATTCTCACTTCAGTCACAGTACCTGTATTTTTAATTCGTTTTATATATTAGCCTTTCTCATTTAGATTCATCAAAGGGTTTTGTTATTAGAAAAAGGAAAGAGCTGAGAAGCACTTGCAAAATTTAGCCATGTAAAAACTTGAAGTACAATTAAAACAACAAAAATTATCTATTATATCATTCTTTTTAAAAGAGAATATATTTAATGTTATAGAATTTTGAAAGTTGTTAGTAAAATTGCTCATACTTACTTGAAAAAAATTCTATTTTGGGGGGCTGTGAAGGTGGCTCAGTGGTAGAATGCTTGCCTTGCATGCATGAGGCCCTGGGTTCGATTCCTCAGCACCACATAAGCAAAAAGAAAAACGCCGGAAGTGGCACTGTGGCTCAAGTGGTAGAGCGCTAGCCTTGAGCTGAAGAGCTGAGGGACAGCACCCAGGCCCAGAGTTCAGGCCCCACGACGGGCCCCCTCCCCCCCCCCCCAAAAATTCTATTTTTTTGTAAACTGATTGATGTATGTTGACAGAATGGGAGAATAAAATTAGGATATATCAAGTAGAGAAATTATGACGGCAGTTTTTTTGTTGTTGGTTTCATTTTTTAATGGTACTGGAGATTGAACCGAGGTCTTCATGAATGCTATGCAAACACTATACCACTTAGCAACATATAAAAACATATTCACTGATATTTCTTTGTAAAGATTATTTTGATGTGGGTATTTTTTTAAACCTCAAGATAATGTTTTTATGTGTGTTTCAGTCCTGGGACTTGAATTCAGGACCCGGATATTGTCCCTGAGCATTTTCCCCTAAGAGTAGTGCTCTAACACCTGAGCTACATCACCACTTTCTGCTTTTTGGGGTGCTTAATTAGAGGTCAGAGTCTCATAGACTTTCTTGCCTGGGTTGGCTTTGAAATATGATCATCAGATCTCAGCTTCCTGAGGTACTGGTGTGAGCCACCAGTACCCAGCTCTCAAGGTAATTTTAATATCAAACTTTGATAGTTGATTTTCAGCAATTTAAATTGTATTTTCTCTCTAAAATTCTCAGGGAGATGAAGAAGCAAATCTTGGTCTACCTATCAGTCCCTTCATGGATCGTTCTTCTCCTCAACTAGCAAAACTCCAAGAATCCTTTATCACCCACATTGTGGGTCCTCTATGCAACTCCTATGATGCTGCTGGTTTGCTACCAGGTCAGTGGATAGAAGGAGAGGATGATGATGACACTGAAAGTGGTGATGATGAAGATGGTGAAGAATTAGATACAGATGATGAAGACATGGGAGACAATCTAATTCCTAGTAAGGATAATTTATTTAATAACTACAAATGCCCAAAATTAATAACTTCAGATGCCAAAAATTTAACTTGGATTAAATGTTTGTTTCTTTCTTTTTTTCTTTTTTTTTTTGGTCAATCGTGGGGCTTTGAACTCTGGGCTTTGAACTCAGTGCTTAGGCACTGTCCCTCAGCTCTTCAGCTCAAGGCGAGTGCTTCATCACTTGAGCTACAGTGCCACTTCCAGTTTTCTGGTGGTTTATAGTAGATAAGAGTTTCATGGACTTTCTGCCCGGGCTGGCTTTGAACCATGATCCTCAGATCTCAGCCTCCTGAGTATCTAGGATTACAGGCGTGAGCCACCAGTGCCCTGCTTAAATGTTTGTTTCTTAGATGCATAGTCAGCAGTCATACCTTGGGTATGTTCAGATTCAATAGTCAAGTTTTGAGCAATGCCGTGGTCTAGGTATTGTGCTGATGCTGTCACACACAAGAACTTTTGTTTAATTAATGACTAGTGTCTCTCAAAGATACTCTCCTTCAGCCAGTGCTCTTCATCAGACTCCACCTGTGTACTCATGCTAGGGCTGTGGCCATCTCTGCACATCTATAAGGTTGATGGGAACTAGCTAGCCTCCTTTATCTTACTCCTCCTCAAATACTTTGCAGGAAGTTGAGGAACACAACTTTCAAAGCAACCTAATCTGTCTTTCATTTGGTCTTGGAAGACACATCAAAACAGTGAAGAAGCAAAGGAAAATACATTCCTTGGTTTCCAGGGGAGAACTAAGTTTTATGGTATTATGAATTTGAGTTAAACAGTAGCGACATGTTTTCCTATATAAGACAACAAGTATAAGTAGAAAATAAAAATGTTACCTTTGTAATTGTGAATGAAATCAAATATTTAAATTATTTTATTATTATATAAATTATGCCTAGCCAGTTATTTTTTCTATATACTTTATAAGTCAGAACAGAGATGACTACAAAGAACATATTTCCTATCCCTTTCACACACATGTGCTTTGTATTTAGGATTAGCATAGCAATGAGTAATCTTAGACTGTTGCCACCTGAATATCACTTTGCGAAGACAGGGTTTTAAAAATTAATTTTCACTGGAATGTTGATAATTACATTTGCTTTAAAACACAAAAAGCCTTTGAAATGTCTTCTTTTTAAAAAAAATTTTAATAAATATTTTTATTGTACAGAGGGGTTACAGTTACATGAGTGAGATAATGAATACATTTCCTATGGAGCATTGTTACCCCTCCTTTGTTTTTCCCTTACCATTCCTTCCCTCCCCACCTCTTTTCTCATTTTCTTTCTTCTTCTCTCCCTCCCCTTCTCCCTACCTGTCCCCATGCCTCTCCCCCTCCTTCTTCTCCCTCTCTTTCTCTTGGTTTTGAACTTCATTTGTTTTGATTTTCATCTGAAATTTCAGTATTATACTTCCCTCCTTCCACCCACTCAATTACCTCCATTCCTTTTCTCTCTTTTCTCTCTGTAATACTAAGTACCATCTAACATACTTAAATTTTGTTAGTCTAGATGGAATCTGGGTGCCATAGCACAGAGATTATTTAATTAATCTTTCTATTCACTATTATAACCTTAGTGATTACATGCCTACTTACAATATAATGGGCACTTAAACCTATTTGTTGAATGAGTGACTGAGTCATATGGCTATAATTAGAATTTGTCTATTTTAAATTTCACAGAGCCACAAAGAAGGAAAGGCAGGCGGCGAATATTTTGTCAGCTAATGCACCACCTCTCTGAAAACCACAAGATATGGAAGGAAATCATAGAGGAAGAAGAAAAATGTAAAGTTGAGGGGGATAAACTACAGGTGGAGAACACATTACCTCAAGCAGATGAGATTCAGGTCATTGAAGAAGCAGATGAAGAGGAAGAGCCTCAGTTTGAATAAAAGGAGAATCATACTAAAGCAGCCTGGAGGGCTGTTCCCAGGGTCAGAAATCATTACCTAATGTTCACTGTGCTGACTTTCAACTGACCATTCGCATGTGGACCAGCCTTAATACTGTGAGAGGATCCTTGCTGTTCTGGCAGGTTCCCACTCCTAAGCACTTTCACCAAATGGACTACAAAATTATTCATAGAGCTAGGCTTCGTTTGGCCTCTGTTGCAAAGTCCTCCCTTGAAGTCTTCACTGGTGTATAAATACTTTGTGATAATGCTGCTTTGCAGGGTAGTGAGCTCTCATTTTCCAAGGGGATGGGAGGCTGTAACTATAAACTCTCAAGTGACTTATTTCAGTTTCCAAAGTGGCCAGAACTTTATGCTTTTATGAAAACAGGATTCATACAGTATTTCCAAATGCATCTTTTATGTCTTTGTATTTTTTTAAATCTATACCTATCTAAAAATGAATCCATTGTGGCCTTTTTGAGGGATTTCTGCTCACTGCAATATACTGCTCAGTGCTGTTTTCCCAGCTAGTTTTATCCATGAAGGACTGAGTAACCTTTGTTATATTTAACAAAATCCAGGTGCATCAATTTCTGATGCTTTTTATTGCTGTGTATTATCTACTACATGTTTATTTTTGCTCAGAGTATTCAGGTTTGCCATGGACATCAGAAGTCAGAATTGTAGTGTTACTGATTTTTATGATCCATGGTTGAATTTTAAATCTGTTTAATAATGAAGGAATTTTGTTCTTTAGTCAAAACTGTTCTTTTACTCTTGCTCAGGATTAGTATTATAAACATTGAATTGTTATAAACATGGCATAGATTTGCCAGAAGAAAAAAGTTGTCCTAATATTAATGTTAACTTTTTATGAATAGGTATCACTTTGTCTTCTTGGATGAATGTGAGACTAATTAAAGCCAAGGAAAAGGAGCTATCTGTCTTTTCTTTCATGAAAAAGTGAAATGAAATGAATATCATCAAAGATAAAAGTAATATGATGAGCTCTGAAAGACATATACATTGAATAATTAGAATATGTGGCAATATTATATCCATATTTTAGGTGTAAAGTGTTTGGTAACTATAAACTTATACTCATCTATTAGATTTTTTTTATACATCAGAACTACATGACAGAAATGACCTACCAGTACATAATAATTTTGGAGCCCAATTGTAAACCTGATTTCAGAGATAGAGTAAATAATGGGAATACTTAGTTTTTATATAAAAGTCTGAGTAGTTTGGTAAATTATTTCACACAAAAGCATATAAAAATGATATTAAGATGGCTGTACAGAAATGGATTTATAATATTGATATAGTTGTTAAGGTGGCAACATGTACCCTAGTTGTGAAAAAAATATTTGCTGTTACAAAGAACAACCAACATAATACCAAGATGGTAAATCTAATACTTTTCATTATCCATCAAGACCACATGTTTTGGAATCATGCAGCTTTGAAGACAGTAAACCATTGATTTTTCAAGGTGGTTAACTTAAAGTGTGATATTGGCAGTTTTTTAACCTAACTACAATATATAGGTTATCTGAAAGATCTCAAAGCTCTTTTGAGCTGGGTATGGTGGTGTATATATATAATCCTAGTACATAGGAGGTAGAGGCCCAAGAATTGAAAGGTTGAGGCTACTTCAACCTCTATAAGTGAGTGAATCACTAAGCTTTATTTATTAAATGTGTTGAATGTTGCTGAATTCTTTCCTGCTAGTTTTGCTGCCATTGCCACACAGTTTGTAAACTAATATATTACTGAATAATAAAATTGTAACCAATAATATATTGAGCTTGCACTTTTTTATGTCTATATGTATGTTTGCATATGTGTATATCTGTGTATATACATATATGTGATAGATCACCTATGTTTCTCTAGAATACATTTTGCATTCTACCTAAATGTATTTCCACTATTATTTTCTTTCCTATAGAATACATTATACACAGGTATATGTGTTAATTCATATATGTGTATACTCACATAACAGACTCAGTCAAATTTCTTTTCTTTTCTCTTTTCTTTTCTTTGCTGGTCCTGAGGCTTGAACTCCAGGCCTGGGTGCTGTCCCAAGCTCCACTTGTTCAAAGCTAGTAATCTATAATCTATCACTTGAGCCACAGCTCCACTTACAGCTTTTTCTGTGATTCATTGGAGATAACAGTCTCATGGACCTTTCTGCCTGGCTTTGAACTGCAATCCTCAGATCTTGGCCATCTGAGTAGCTAGGATTACAGGCATAAGCCACCAGCACCCAGCTTCAAATTTCTACACCATTATATTACTTAAATAGACTTGTTTATTATTAATTTTATTTTCTTGAAAGAATCATGTTCTTATTCTACTAAAATATGATTACTGGACACTCAAAAATAATAGAATTCTTAAGCTAGTTAGCTCTTGCTTAATAGAAATAAAATAACTTGTCCAAGGAGACAATATTTTTATTATTTTTTTAAATTCATGTTTGTAAAAAATGAATATGAGAATATACTACATAGATACATATCTGGTATTGTTAGATAGAATCTTAATTGAGAAATTGCCATAATTCATCTAGTTTCGTTTTGTTGGGTTCTTTTGGGTGCTAAGGATTGAACTCAGGCCTTTTGCATGAGAAGCAAGTACTCTACCACTAACCTTTTTTTACCTTATATTTCGGGTCTTATTGTGGTTGCTCCTGAATCAGATTTAATTTATTCCATACTTTATATTAGCATCAATTAGTTTTACAATGTGGTTTCATTTTGACATCTCCATATATGCACAGTGTACCTAAATCAGACTCATATCTTCTTTCATAGTTCAGCCTAGTCAAGGAAAAACACACACACGTAAGACCCTATCTCAAAAATAACTAGAGCAAAAAGAGCTAGACGCATGCCTCAGTGGTATAGCACCTTTCTTCCAAACATGAAGCCTTGAGTTCAAACCCAGTAGTCCAAAAGTAAAAATAATAAAAAGAGAGTTTCCAAAGTATGCATTTCTTGATAGCTCTTGGGTGATACGATATTGATGCCTCTGGTTCGTTGACTACATTTTTATCAGCCAGTTTCTAAAATATATAGGAAAAAAGAAATTGTTAAAACTGGAGGGTCTGGGATGAAAGAAGTAATTAGTAAACAAGAAGGTAAATCTAAGCAGTCAATATCTATGTGAACTAAAAATAATTACTATTTTGTGAGGTGCAAAAAATACCCATAAAAATCCTGGGTAACCAGAGCATGTACATTAAAAGATATAGTCTTTAAAGGGTTTTATATAGGAAAGAGGGTAAGATACTAACTGTACTTTTACCACTGTGTATAAACTACTAAGGGTATGAAAGCATAAAATTTCTTAAGCATTATATGGGAAAAGTAAGAAAACAAAAACTAATAAAGATGGAATAAATGGGAGAAGGAATCAATACAGAAGTAAAAACAAAATGGTAGGAACACATTGTAAAATATCAGTGCCTACAATAAATATGTATAGACTTTTCTTGCTAAATAATGGTGATTTTCAAATAGGAGCTGAAAAATAACTGGCATTTATGTATTGCTTATACTGTATTAGGTATTGTTTCTAGTGATTTGTGATTTCTATATAATAACTTATTTATATTTTATCATCATTCCTGCAAGGTAGGTATAACATATTAGTTTTGCAGAGGAAGAAATTGAGAAACTTGTCTATAGCAACCCAGTAAGTGTGTCAAATTAGTGAAAACAATTCAAATTGGACAATCTTGGCTTTAGACAATGTGTTTTACTTCATTGTTTCAGAAACATTTTAGTGCTGTGCTATTGACAGTAAATACATATAAAATGTGAAAATAACAGGATGAGGGAAAGCAATGAGAAAAGATGAAATAAGTTCCTAAAGAAATTGGATGCCTTATAAATTAAAATGTATTTAAGGCTAGAATGTTAGTGATAGTCACTATACAGTATTGAAATGTTTTATGTCAAAGGAATATAAATGTACACACCAAATAAAACATATCAACATGGGGATCTTCAACTTCTATTGGTCATATAGCACCTGTTCTTAACTGTAACATGTTTCTCCACAATTTATTTTTTGCTGCATTGCAATAAACCAATACTGTTTGCTCAATTTAACTTCCCCCCTTCCCTGCATTATTTGGAACACTAAAAAGCTATACCAGAGTGTATTTTAAAAACAACACCACTACTGATGCATTATACAAATGAATATAACTTTTACATCAAACCTAGGATTATAAGGAAAGTTTATAAGCAAATTTAGTTGTGAAACCAGATGCATAATTCCTAAATAATACATGTGCAAATTGGGTTTATTCCAAGAATGAAAAAGAGTCCTATTTAAGTTTGATATGATAAACACCATTGACCAATTAGAGGGATAAAAAAATGATCTAAAAATGAAAAAAACTAGGGCAAATGTCATACTGATGATATGTTAGAATTGTTCTTTTAAACAGACGTTTGCTGCTATCACTTAAATGTGCTAGGGGAAGTTCTAACTAGAATGTAAAAAATGGAAGAAAAGCCATAATTAGGAAGAAAACAATACTGTCATCACAGAAAATCCTAATCAATTTAGGGGAAAATATCATACATTATTACTATTCAAATTTTAATTCCTTTATAGAACAGCATCAAATTCTTGTTATGAATTTTAGTTGGGAAATTGTCCTTATGTTCAGAATGTTATCTCTTTGCAGTGATTATTTATCTAGTAAGTCATTCATGGAGTATCTGGCTTGATGGCTTTCATCAGTTCAAAAAAATTCTCAGCCTTATTCTTTTTTTCTTTTTTGAGTTTTCAATTACACAAATGTTAGATCTTAATATCTCTTTCCTGTATCTCTTAAACTTCCATGTTTCCTATATTTTTGTCTCTGCCTTGTAAATTCCATTTGCTTATAAAATTGTTATTGCTCAGTTCTAGAAATTTCATTTCTTTTTCTGTTGTGCTTTTCAATTTATTGGTGAATTTGTCAGTCTTGTCTTTTTATTTCTAGGTGCCATTTAAGGACAACCTGACATGTTGAGGGAATAATACTCATTACCCTTTAAAACAGAGAAACAGATTAACTTTTGGGTGATCTTTGGTAGGCTCTATTCTCCATTTTTGTGCTCTATAGTCCCCTCTTGTCTTTTTATTTTTAGGTGCCATTTAAGGACAACCTGACATGTTTTTGTACATCTGACATGTTGAGGGAATAATACTCATTACCCTTTAAAACAGAAACAGATTAACTTTTGGGTGATCCTTGGTAGGCTCTATTCTCCATTTTTGTGCTCTATAATCCCCTCAGAGTGGGGCTGGTAGCTCATGCCTGTAATCCTAGGTACTCAGGAGGCAGAGATCTGAGGTATGATTCAAAGCCAGCTCAGGTAGGAAGTCTGTGAGACTTATCTACAGCTAACCACCAGAAAACCAAAAATGAGTTCAAGCCCCATGACCAACAAAAGAAAAAATAAATCTCTTGATTCTTTTTTCCCTCAGGATGCCATTACTTATGCAATCTAAACACTTCCAACTGAAAGTTACGTGACAACGCCTCAATTGCTTAGTTAGGTGAAATCTGAAATATGGAAATTATTCTTGTTCCAGAAGTATTTTCAGATGTGCTGTAAGAGCTTAATTTGTACTCAAAATAATGAGAGTGAGAGGACACTTGTCATGTTTCTGATTTCAGTATGATGTTGGCTGGAGGTTTGTCATTCATAGCCTTTATTAAAGTTGAAGTATGATCTTTCAATAGCTTCAGGACTTTTAACATGAAGGGATGTTGAATTGAGACAATGACTTTTTCTTGAATCTATTAAGATAACCATGTGATTTTTGTCCTTGATTATATATTGTATTATTGAACCTCTGAATAAAATCAAGTAGATTATGTATGATCCTTTAAATCTGATGTTGAATTCAATTTGCAAGTATTTCACTGAAGTTTTTACATCTATATTCATCAAGAAAATGATCTAGTTTTCAGGCTTATTTTTGTTGTCATTCCCTTATTTGGTTTTGGAATAAGAATAATACTGGCTCTGTAGAGGTGAGTATTGAAATGTTCACCTTTCTGCTTTGTTGAATACATTGATGAAAATTAGTGTAAGTTCTTCTTTAAAAGAACTAGACATTTGTCCACTTTAGTTTTCCCAATTTATTGGAATGTTTTGAAATAATCTTAAGAAATCTCTGGATTTCAATGGTACGTATTGTAGTAACATAGGTCTTCTTTCGGCTTGATCAGTTTAGCTAAAGTTTTGTCTAGTTCATTTTTCCCCTTGTTTCAGTGTTGTTATTCCTCTTCCCTTCCCAAAATTAGATAATTGTATATACAAGATGGAGGTATCAAAATCAAGAACAGTGACAACAGAGGATTTACCGTAGGAGGAAAAACATACAAAGGAAACAAAAAAAAAACCATATAGTACATTAAAAACAATGAAGAAAGAACTCGTGTCCATATCTTGGGGTTCATTTTGCTTAGCATCATCTTATATGGTCATATGTACATAATCTAATACTAATTATTGCAAATGAGGGAAACCAGAGGACCTATATTTCTTTGGGTTTGGCTTACTTCACTTAATATGATTTTTCCCAAGTCTTTCCATTTCCTAACAAATGGGGTGGTGTAATTTTTTCTGATGGATATAAATATATGTATATAACATTTTCTTGATCCATTCATCTACTGAAGGGCATCTGGGTTGGTTCCATATCTTAGCTATGGTGAATTAGCTATGGTGAATAATGATGCAATAAACATAGCTGTGCTAGTAGCTTTAGTATAGCCTTGTTTGTGATCTTTTGGGTAAATGCCCAGAATCGAGTTCATTTTGAAAGAGCCAAGTCTATGACTCATTGTTTTGTATTATTCTTTCACAGTTCATTTTTCATTAATTTAAGCTTTCATCTTTATCATTTCATCTACTGATTTGGGGTCTGGCTTATTTTTGTTTTCATGAGTTTGGGGTACATCACTGGGTTTGAGATTTCACTTTTTAACAATATAGACAGGCATATCTATAAGTTTCCCTATTAGAACTGAATGCTGTATCTCACATTCTGATAAACTGTTTTCATTTGATTTTAGATATTTTAATTTTTTTGGGGGGGGTCTAGTCGTGGGGCCTGAACTGGGCCTGGGCTCTGTCCCTCAGCTCTTCAGCTCAAGGCTAGCGCTCTACCACTTGAGCCACAGCGCCACTTCCAGCTTTTTTTTTTCATTTTGCTTATGTGGTGCTGAGGAATCAAACCCAGGGCCTCATGCATGCAAGGCAAGCACTCTACCACTGAGCCACCTTCCCAGCCCCTAGGTATTTTAATTATAATGATATAGATGGTTCTTTTCTAGTCATGCTTTTTTGGGTTTCTAAATGTCTCCTGTACCTGGGATATCAATATCTTTCCCTAGATTTCACTAAATAGATGTTCTATGCTTTTAGTCTGAAGTTTGTTGCCCTCTCCTATACCAAATTTGCAAGTATGTCCTTTTAATAATGTACAGGAGATCTTGGAAGTTGTGATCATAATTTCTTTTTTTTTTCTTTTTTTAATTTAATTTTATTTTATTTGTGAACATACTGTACAGAGGAGTTACAATTACATGGGCAGGATAATGCGTACATTTCTTACCAAGCATTGCAGCCTCCTCCTGTGTTTACCCTTCACATCCCTTCCCAGCCTCCCCCCTCCCCCCCAATCCCAATCCTTCTCCTTCCCCCCCTTCCCCCCTTCCCCCCCCCCCCCCCCCGCACCGACGTTGTAAAGCTCGTTTTGGACATGACAACTTGTACTTCTCAATGTTGCAACAGGTCCACCTGTATCCTTAAACAACTGGTTTTTCCCCATCTCCTCCACAAGTTATACTGACATCAAATATAGTGAAAGCAGGGGTTATACTGTGGGGGAGGGACATACAAAGCAACAAAGAGATAATCTTATAAATGCGTTAGAAACACATGCATGAAAGAAAAAAACCTTAAAATACACATCTAAGGGTTCATTTTCCTGACATCACATTATCTGACCTTTTCCGCTTGACTCATACATATACTAGATACTACAAATAAGGGAAACCATGGGACCTATGTTTCTTTGGGCCTGGCTTACTTCATTTAATAGAATTTTTTCCAAGTTTTTCCATTTCCTCACAAACGGGGCAATGTCATTCTTTCTGATGGAGGCATAGAATTCCATTGTGTATATATACCACATTTTCTTGATCCATTCATCTACTGAGGGGCATCTGGGTTGGTTCCATATCTTAGCTATGGTAAATAATGCTGCAATAAACATAGTTGTGCTAGTAGCTTTAGTGTGGTCTTGTTTGTAAACATTTGGGTAAATGCCCAAAAGTGGGATTGCTGGGTCATAGGGGAGTTCTATGTGAAGTCTTTTGAGGAACCTCCATACTACTTTCCAAAGTGGTTGAACAAGTTTACATTCCCACCAACAATGAAGTAAGGTTCCTTTCTGTCCACATCCCCTCCAGCATCTGTTGTTGTTAGAGTTCTTGATTTTTGCCGTTCTAACTGGAGTGAGGTGATATCTCAATGTTGTTTTGATTTGCATTTCTTTTATGGCTAGGGATGTTGAGCATTTCTTCATGTGTCTATTGGCCATCCTTCTTTATTCTTCAGAGAAGCTTCTCTTTAAGTCTTTCACCCACTTATTTATTGGGCAGTTGTTTCTTTGAGGATTTGTTGTTGGAGGGTTTAATTTTTTGAGTTCCAAGTATATTTTAGATATGAGACCCTTGTCCGTTGTATGGCTAGTAAAGATCTTCTCCCAATCCGTGGGCTTTCTATTGATCTTGCTAGCTATGTCATTTGCCCTGCAGAAGCTCTGCAACTTTATGCAATCCCATTTGTCCAACCTTTCTTTGATTTGTTGTGTTTCCGGGTCTCTATTCAGAAAATTTCGGCCTGAGCCAAGGAGACCTAGGGTTTCTCCTATTCCATCCTGTAATGTTTTCAGAGTGTCTGCTTTGAGTTCAAGGTCTTTGATACATTTGGAGTTAATTCTGGTGCAGGGTGATATATAAGGATCTAGCTTAAGTTTTCTACATGTAGTTAACCAATTTTGCCAGCACCATTTACTGAAGAGGTTGTCTTTCTTCCATTCTATTGTTTTAGCTCCCTTATCGAAGATTAGATGGCTATAGGTCTGTAGGTTCATTTCTGGGTTTTCAATTCTATTCCATTGGTCCTGAGGTCTGTTTTTATGCCAATACCAAGCTGTTTTGATTACTATGGCTTTATAGTAGAGTTTGAAATTTGGTATTGATATTCCTCCAGCAGTGTTCTTTCCATCGAGGAGTGTTTTTGCTATTCGGGGTCTTTTATTGTTCCATATGAATTTTTGGATTGCCTCTTCTATTTCCTTGAAGAATGAGGTTGGAATTTTGATAGGTATCGCGTTGAATTTGTAGATAGCCTTGGGAAGTATTGCCATTTTCACGATGTTAATCTTTCCAATCCAGGAGCATGGGAGGTTTTGCCATTTTTTAAGTTCTGTGTTGATTTCCTTTTTTAAGATTTTAAAGTTTTCATCATTGATCATAATTTCTTATACACAATACTCTTTCAACCTCTCTGCTCACCCTTCCCACTAATGCCCACACCAGAGATAGGACCTGTGTTAATTGCTATCTTTTGAATATATTATTGCACATTTACATGTTCAGTACTTTAATCAGATTGACCTCTTATGCTTGCTTTCTTTATCCCCACCACTCCTATTATACGATATAGCTTTCTGTGAGTTCAATTTTGCTATCTTCATTCAAGGCTCAATGGTATCCCAGTGTTGTTTATCTCTAATATTTCCCTTTTCCTCTTTCCTTTTATCCCCTCAAGTAGTCCCACAATTACAGACATTAATGTCTGTAAATACAGACATAAATAAGAGACCCTATGAGTGCTGATAAAAATATGTTTATCTTTTAGGTTTAGCATCCACATGAGAAAACATGCAGCTTTTGTCCTTCTGAACCTGGCTTACTTCTCATAATGATTACTTTCATCCATTTCCCTGCAAACAATATACTTTCATCCTTTACAGCTGGGTAACATTCTATTTTGTATATGTGTGTATATATTTTCATGATCCATTTACCAGTTGTAGTGCATGTGGGCTGTTTCCAGCTTGACTATTGTCAATAGTGATGCAGGTCCCTCTATTGTATTCTTACATTCCTCTGGATAGATGCCCAGAGTGATATCACCTGGTTTTACAGCAGTTTTATTTCTAATTTTTTTCAGAAACCTCCATATTATTTCTATAGTGGTTACATATAGTGGTTATATTCCTACCAATAGTGTAGTAGGGTTCCTTTTCCCCTGAATCTTGATCAGCATTTCTTGTATGTGTTCTTGATGACTATCTCACTCAAGGAAGGTAAAATCTCAATGTTGTTTTGTATTCCATTTATGGCCAAGGATGTTGAATATTTCTTCATACACGTATTGACCAATAGTACTTTTTTCAAGAACTGTGTTCATATCATTTGCTGATTTATTGTGTGGTCAATCCTTTTAGAGGTTTGATCTACATGTATGTGTATTCTGGTTATTAATCCCTTGTTAGATGTATAGGTGACAAAGATTTTCTTCTGTTTGCTAGGTTATATTTTTATTGACGATTTCCTTTGTTATGCAGAAGCCTTTTAGTTTGATATCTTCTCATCTGCCAATCAATTCTTGAACTGACTTGCTGAGCTATTGGAGTTCTTCCTATTCAATATTGAAGTTTCTGCCTCTGCCAATATGTTCTAGGTTTCAGGTCTTACACTAAGATCTTTCATCCACTTTGAATTGATATTAATACAAGAAAAAAGATGGGTATCAAGCTTCAGTATGTCGATATCCAGTTTTCTTGCCACCATGTTGAAAGTCTATCTTTTCTCCAACTTATGTTTTGGGTTCCTATGTCAAAAATCCAATGGCTGTAGCTGAATGGATTTGCTTCACGGCCCTTGTTCTAGTGGTTTTGATGTCTGTTTTTGGTGTCAGTACCAGGTTATGTTATTATGGTTCTTGAGTATAATATGAAATTTGGTATTATAATGCATTCAGTATGCTTTAGCTATTCAGGCTCTATTGTGCTTCCATGTGAGGTTTAGAAATGATTTTCTGTTCTGCTAAAATTGACACTGGGATTTTCATGGGGTTGTGCTGAATCAGTAGATTCCTTTCAGTTGCATAATCCTTTTCACAAAATTGATTCTGCCAATCCATGAGCATGAGAGGTCTTTTTAACTTTTAATATATTCTTCAATTTCCTTTTTCAAGGTTTTATATTTTTCATTTTCACCTTCTTGGCTATTTACTCCTCTGTAAAGGCTATTGGAATGGAATTGTTATCCTGATCTTTCGAAGTCTATTTATTGGTGGTGCACAGAAAAGGTGCTGATTTTTGTGTTGGTTTTGTATTCTGCTATATTGCTAAGCCTTTTAATATATATATATATATACATACACATATATATAAGATTTAGGAGTTTTGGATCGGAATCTTTATGCTCATAAATCTCTACACACTGAAATTTTTTTTTGTCACTGAAATTTCTGCTGTCTTCTCACTCTGGCTAGGAATTCCAGTACTATTTTGAATAGGCATGGGGAAAAGGGATACCCTGGTCTCATTCCTGACTAGAGAAAATTATTTGTTTTCCCCTAATTATTATAATATTGGCTATAGGCTTGTCATACTTCATCATTATTATGTTGAGGAACATTGCTTCTATTCTTTGTTTCTTTAGGGATTTTATCAAAAAACATTTAATTCTGTCAAAGATTCTTTCTATATCAACTGAGATGATCATATAATTGTCTCTGGTTCTATTTATGTGCTGTATTATGTTTATTAATTTACGTATCTTTTTTTTTTAATTGTATTTTATTTTATTTGAGAACATACTGTACAGAGGGGCTACAATTACATGGGCAGGATAATGCATACATTTCTTACCAAGCATTGCAGCCTCCTCCTTTGTTTACCCTTCACTTCCCTTCCCCGCCTCCCCCCTCCCCCCACCCAATTTTACCCCCCTCCCCCCACCCAATTATACCCCCCTCCCCCCCCACACCGAAATTGTAAAGCTGGTTTTGACATGACATTTTGTACTTCTCATTGTTGCAACAGGTCCACCTGAATCCTTAAACGACTTGTTTGTCCCCATCTAATTTACGTATCTTGATCCAACCTTGCATACTTGGAATGAAACTAGTGACCATGGTGCTCAATCTTTTAGCAGTTTGCAGGTATTTTGTTGAGAACTTTTGGATCTATATCCACTGAAGAGATTGTTCCGTAATTGTTTTGTCCCTGACAAGTTTTAGAATGACTGTAATACTAGCTTCATAAGATGTGTTTGGTAGCTTTACGTCGGCACGTCACGGGAGGGGGGGGGGAGCGTGTGAGGTCATCGCGCGGGCGGGCGGGCGGGGTCGGACGGTTTGAACGAGACGAAGACGGAACCTGAGCCGGGCGCGGGTAGTGGACGCGGTTCCGCCGAGAGCCGAAGATGGCAGTGAACGTATACTCAACGTCAGTAACCAGTGATAACCCAAGTCGACATGACATGCTGGCCTGGATCAATGAGTCTTTACAGTTGAATCTGATAAAGATTGAACAGTTGTGCTCAGGTGCTGCCTATTGTCAGTTTATGGACATGCTATTCCCTGGCTCTATTGCCTTGAAGAAAGTGAAATTCCAAGCTAAGCTAGAACATGAATATATCCAGAACTTCAAAATACTACAAGCAGGTTTTAAGAGAATGGGTGTTGACAAAATAATTCCTGTGGATAAATTAGTAAAAGGAAAGTTTCAAGACAATTTTGAATTCGTTCAGTGGTTCAAGAAATTTTTTTTGATGCGAACTATGATGGAAAAGACTATGACCCTGTAGCTGCCAGACAAGTCAAGAAACTGCAGTGGCTCCCACCCTTGTTGCTCCAGCTCTGAATAAACCCAAGAAACCTCTTGGCTCTAGTGGTGCAGCTCCACCGAGGCCCATTTCAACACAGAGAACTACTGCGACTCCTAAGGCTGGCCCAGGGGTGGTGCGAAAGAATCCTGGTGTGGGCAACGGGGATGATGAAGCAGCTGAATTGATGCAGCAGGTCAAAGTATTGAAACTTACTGTTGAAAATTTGGAGAAAGAGAGAGATTTCTACTTTGGAAAGCTAAGGAACATTGAATTGATTTGCCAGGAGAATGAGGGGGAAAATGACCCTGTATTGCAGAGGATTGTAGACATTCTTTATGCCACAGATGAAGGCTTTGTGATACCTGATGAAGGGGGCCCACAGGAAGAGCAAGAAGAGTATTAACAGTCTGGACCAGCAGATCAATATTGAATTCTTCACTCCAAAATCATGTGCTTAACTGTAAAATACTCCCTTTTATTATTCCTAGAGGATTCACTGGTTTCTTTTCATAAGCAAAAAGTACCTCTTCTTAAAAGTGCACTTTGCAGAAGTTTCACTCCTTTTCTGATAAGTTTGAGTTAGGAGCTTATACCTTGTAGCAGAAGCAGTATTAACATCTAGTTGGTTCACCTGGGAACAGAGAGGCTGACCATGGGGCTCAGCGTGTGGATACTGGTCACACTGAATTGCTGAAGAAGGTGTTTGGTGAAACACTGAGGTGGCACCCTCAAATAGAGACATGTAAAGACTGAATTGAATTTTAAGCTAATGTGAAATCTTGGCAAAGAACGTTTTAATAAATGCCTTAAGAGTAAAAAAAAAAAAAAAGATGTGTTTGGTAGTGTTCCTTTCCTTTGTACTGCATGAAATATTCTGAAGAGTACTAGTATTAGTTCTCTGAAGATTTTGTATAGTTCATCAGTGAATTATGTCTTGGACTTTTATGGGAGACTCTTTATTACTGTTTTAATCTTATTATTTGTTATAAAGGTATTTAAAACTTCATATTCTTTTGCTTCAATTTTGCTAGCTCAAGTGCATCTAGAACTGCATCCATCCCTTGATTTTTCAGTTACCTTGAATGCATGTTTTCAAAGTATTACTTCATGATCTTCTGAATTTCATTGGCATTTGTTGTGATAACCTTAATTTCACCTGCATTTTATTTTGGTCTTTACCCTCCTCCTTTTAGTCTGATTGGTTAAGGGTTTGTCAATCTTATATTTTAGAAGAACCAACTTTTTGTTTCACTGTACAGTTTTTTTTAAGTCTCTATATCTATTTCATTGACTCATTCCATAATCATTATTATTTCTGCCTGCTACTTTTGGGTTTGGCAAGTTCTTGTTTTTCTAGAAGTTTGAGGTGTTTCATTAGGCTATTTATATGACATCTCTAGGATCTGACAGAATGCTAGGGTATTTGTTTTCTTGTATTGGCTAAGACTAATTTTATGTTTTGAAATAGTATCTATCTCAGAGAATGTTCTAGAGTTGCTAAGAATGTGTCCTGTGAGTTGTTTGGAGAAATAACTTGTAAATGTCTGTAGAGTCCATTAAGTCTGCCTAACATAACTATTGGAAAGAGTGGAGTGCTGAAGTCTTCCAGTATTATCATGTTGAAGTATATCTGTGCTTTAACGTCTAGTAGTGTTTAATGAAGCATGGTGCACCAATATTTGGCACATAGGTATTAGCAATTGTACTTTAAGGGATGCCAACATCATCACTAGTTATTTGTAGTCAGGTATACATTCAGGTCTAAGTGAACCATAATCTCATATGTAACACATAATTTTAAGTTAATTCATTTAAGAATGCTGAGATACAAAGAATAGTTTTCTGGGTGTATCTAAAAAAACTTCCTTTCCAAGAAACCATTCAAGTTTTTCCTCTTTACACGAAGCTGAGTATAGTATACAAGCCAGCCTTAAGACAAAGATATTTATTATTTGGTAGATAAATCAGAAAGATGGGAAAAACAGGATCTTACCACATAGTTAAGGCAATACTAACTCTAAAACTTCAAGTTTCATTTTATTATTTAAGTAAATAATAAAATATTTTCCCTGCACGTGAAAAACCTTAATATTTTAAATATGCAAACACTCTTGATTAATAACATAAAAACTTGCAAATATTCAGTGTACAAGTCTAAACTAAGATTAAATCCTTATTTTTAATAAATGTCATTGTTAAATCCATATTCTTAATAAATGCTCATAAACTAAGTTACAAGAATAGTAACACTTAATGTATAAAATGACATGTGAAGATAGTTATAAACAGTGAATATGCATTCCAGTTTATTCAGGGAAATCACAATTTACCATTTTTGTCTTTTCATAATTATTAATAACAATGTTACATCATTCTCAAGTACCCTAATTTACAGTTAACTTGTCTCTAAATCATGTTTTTGGATAGGAATATTTTATCTTTCAAAATGCAACAATCCATTGAAATGTGTAAAAATCTCTAACAGATTAAATGTTTCTATTTTTAAGTCATACAACTGCTTTTATAAAGAAGTGAAGCAGGATAAATGGCTGTTCCTACAAAGAATCAATAATCCCATGACAGTTTACTGCAACTTTCAATAGACAATGGCTATAGGATGTATGCTTAGGGACCCCAGCAACCCTCAATTTTTAGGAAGAACGACACAGATCTTATGAGGATATAGGGAAGAAGACTGGCAGGCTCTACATTAGGTAAGTATTTCTACTATTATCTACTATTGTATCTAAAATGCCTCTGTAGTACAAACTCCTCATTTATTTGGAATTTAATTTCTCCATTAAACTTCTAAGCTGGACAAGTACTACAGTCTATTAATGGCAGTAGATGATCAGAGAGGAGTTAGCACTTGGAAGCAAAGCTTCCTAAGGCATAAGACAAACAGAGTAAGGAAGGGATGACAGGAACTTTGTACTGAACAAGCAGTAGGGCATCCATGATTTTTGGTTTTTAGCGTCTTATGAAACACCTGCAATTTGTATCTGTTTCTCAACAAAGAATTCTACCTTAGAAGTAAAATAACTAATGCCTATTATTACTCTAGTACTGTTTTTATTTATTTATTTTTTAATTTAATTTTATTTTATTTGTGAACATACTGTACAGAGGAGTTACAATTACATGGGCAGGATAATGCGTACATTTCTTACCAAGCATTGCAGCCTCCTCCTTTGTTTACCCTTTCTAGTACTGTTTTTAATAACACACTGTGTTTACTTTATGATACTGTGGCTTTCTTCTAGATACTACACTAATTAGGTTAAAAAGGTTTGGAAGTAAGTTAAAGACACAACTTTATCTTCTAAAACACCTATGTACTTTCAACGTCTTTTGGCACAGATAAGGTAGGGCTGGGGCTGTAATGTCATACCTAATCTGGGCTTTAGATTTGGAACTAGGTCATGTGAAAAATGTAAATGAAACCTCTGAAGCAATGTTGTAAAAAACAAGAACATTTCCATCCAAGCAAGCTGTTCTCCAAGACAATGTCTTCTCCCTAAAGAAAAAGAGATACAGTAAGTTTTTAAGGCCTGTATTTCCTAAAATTGATGTCTGATGTTTGGTTGCAATTAATGAAATCTGGAATTTTAAATGTTACAAAGTTATGTTTATTAAAGGATTCTCTTAAATCTTCCAAATACAAACTAGCATTTTCAGCTTTCAGAAACTATTCCTTTATGTTCTTTTGTTAGGTCATAGTTTTCTTTTAAGGGTTTAGTTCCATCTGTTCTATTACTTCTCTTAATTTCAAAATTACCGCGTCTTCAGATATGTTGTAAGAGATCTAATTTGAGGTTTGGCATTTTGTTCAATAGACAAGAGAAGCTCATTTCAACTGATGAAATGTGTATTCTTCTTGAGGATGCATATCTAGTCCATGGGTCTCTTAAATGTGTCGTATTTCAACGCAATATTTCCTAGTAAGAGACGAGGTAATATAAGCTGGGAGGCTAGATTCTAGTTTTACTTTAAGTTGTCATCTTGTTCCTTTCTCAAAGTCTGTTTCTCAAGACATGTGTTACTACATTCAAGCTCTACAAGTTTGATTAGAGTCAAAAGTTTCTAAAGAAGCTTTGCTTTTCAGCAGTTTAATTCTAGTTAATTAAGACTTACTTTGAGTAAAAGCAGCTGATACGGTGTATGTGCTGATACCCGGGCTTGAACTTGGGCCTGGGCACTGTCCCTTAGCAGTTTTGCTCAAGAATAGCACTCTACCACTTGAGCTCCACTTCTAGGTTTTTGCTGGTTAACTGGAGATAAGAGTGTCAGGTACTTTCTTGCCTAAGATGGCTTTGAATCATGATCCTTAGATCATAGACTCATAAACAACTAGGTTTACAGGCTTGAACCAGGAAATTACTCCCAGTTAATTACTTTTTTTTTTTTTTGGTCTGGTCGTGGAGTCTGAACTCTGGGCCTGGGCCCTGTCCCTCAGCTCTTCAGCTCAAGGCTAGCGCTCTACCACTTGAGCCACAGCACCACTTCCGGCTTTTTTTCTTTTCGTTTTATGTGGTGCTGAGGAATTGAACCCAGGGCCTCATGCATGCAAGGCAAGCATTCTACCACTGAGCCACCTTCCCAGCCCCCAGTTAATTACTTTTAATCAAACCTTTCTCTCCTAGAAGAATCAATATTATTTAGTCAGGATATTTAATTCCAGAAAGGGATGTTTAATATTCAAATGTTATATATTCTGAATTTATACTCATGAAAATTGTCTTACCCAGGGAAAAAGGTACCAAAGCATCCTTCTTGGAAAAATATCCATTGCTGTCCAAAAATCGCTCAGGATAGAACATTTCTGGGTTTCTCCAGTACTTTTCATCGAAGTGTACAGAATAAAGATTTGTAATTATGGTTGTGCCTTTTGGAATGGAATAACCACGTACAACTGCATCTTCAGAGGTTGCATGGAAAATCCCTAATGGAACTATGTTACAGAATCTTAAAACTTCATGTAAAACTGCTTCAGTATAAGGCATTTTGCGTTTGTCATCCCAAGAAGGCTTCCTATTTGGGCCTATAATTAAATCAATCTCTTTCCAAACTTGTCCTGAAAAAAGTTAATCAACACAATTCTTAGAACTGTATATATGTGTGTGTATGGCTATATGTATATTATATTCAAAATAATTTTACTTGGAGTAATACTAAATATCCTACAATAAGCCATCAGGATACATTCAGATTTAGATTGTTCATTATTTGGGAATTCTATTTAATATATACTATATATCTTTTACTAATAGTAGTCAATGCTCTGTGCAGCTTGGTCATAAAAACAAGTAAAAGAAAACCAAACCAATAAATAAATCAATCCAGAATTGAATGAGGAAAATTGTAAAACAGTCCTTGCGTTCAGTGAGGAAAATAGTAAAACATAAAACTCAGTTGAGAGAAACCAGAGATTCAATTTTAGCTCTGGCACTTCTAGACCTTTAGCCTATGTCCTCACTCATAACATCGGTACACTAAGTCCTATTTCAAGACCTTTTTTACATGAATGCAATACTATTATCATACTATTAGTGTGATAATAGATTTAAGTATTTCTCTTCTTGACTATCATAGCAAGAGTTTCTAGAGGTGCTTTGTACATCTGCCAGAGTAGAAATATATGGTTCATATATATAGGCAGACCTTGAGATCAAGAAAATCCTTACCTTGAATGTTTGGATAAAGGGCCATGAAAAGCATTGCCCAACGTAGCACATTGGTTGTTGTTTCAGTTCCAGCAATGATCAGTTCACCGACTGAGAAAATTAGATTTTCTTTGGAGAAAGTAGATAATGGATCACTTTTGCCCTGATCCATTTCATCTAAATAAGCATCAACAAAATGCTGAGGCGAATGAGGCTTTCTGTTGGCTGACGCTTTTTCAATAAGCCTGGAGAGAAAATCATAAACCACATCTGCATTTCTAAATAGTTGTTGATGTTTTCCAAAAGGTAAGATGCCAATCCATGGAAAGGCGTTATACAGGAAGACTGAGGCACTGGCAGCAAGTTCTACATTTTCACTAAATAACTCAATCATGTGCTGAAAATCAGTGTCTTCATAAGTAAATCGTTCTCCGAAAAGGATAAGATTAGTTATATTTGAAACAGCATTTGTTATTAATTGTTTAAAGTCAAAAGGTCTGCCTTTGTAAGTTTCAATAGCATCAGTAAAAAACTGAGTTTCTTCTAAGATCTTAGATTCAAAAGACTTTTGACCATATCCAAAGTAGCGAAAGCTGTTTACAGCTAATCTTCTGTGATCAATCCATCCTCTGCCATATCTGGAGTTGAGTAAGCCTGAAAAAGATATTAAAATTTTGTATAATTCCAACTTTTCTGTATTTAACAACTGAAAAGGCTATGGAATTGCAAAAAGAAAAAAAAATTTAAATGAATAGTTATTTTCCTAATTATCTTTCCACATGACTAGGTAGTTGGGTCTTATTCTCTGCTACTCACTAGCTATAGAATATTAGAGAGAACCTGTCTAATCTCCAGAAGGAGATTGGAAGAAAAGATCTATAATTCTCCCGACACAGGAATTATGACTAGTTTGGGTTAATTCGACCTGGGTTGTTCAACTTTTACTATAAGACTAACTTATAAAAGATAATGTCTTTAAGGGAAAATTTTTACCTTGGATTAAAGAAACATCTGAAAATCATTCTTTTCGGGTTGGAAAATTTCTACTTAAACCAGATTTAGGATATAAGTTTATTTATGTATGTATGTATTTATTTATTTTTGTCAGTTGTGTAACTTAAATTCTGGGCTGGCCACTGTCCCTCCGCTCTTCAGCTCAAGGTTAGTGCTCTACCACTTGAGCCACAGTACCACTTCTGACTTTTTCTATTTATGGGGTGCTAAGGAATCGAACCCAAGGCCTCATGCATGCGTGGCAAGCACTCTGCCACTGAGCCACCTTCCCAGCCCCTATAAGTTTATTTTACTTATTTATTTTTTGGGGGGAGGTCCGGTCGTGGGGCCTGAACTCTGGGCCTGGGCGCTGTCCCTCAGCTCTTCAGCTCAATGCTAGTGCTCTACCACTTGAGCCACAGCACTACTTCCGGCTTTTTTTTCTGCTTATGTGGTGCTGAGGAATCGAACCCAGGGCCTCAACCATGCAAAGCAAGCGTTCTACCACTGAGCCACGTTCCCAGACCTAAGTTTATTTTCTATACAAGAATATTTTACCCAGCAAGGTAATCTGAATAAAATGATAATGTAATATAAACATCAAATAATGAAGGTAGGAAACAGCATAGGCAAACAAGAAGCTCATACTTTTCTGAGGTGGTTAATGTTTCCCATAGAATTCTAGAATCCTGACAGTGTATCTGCTGCTGTCCTGATATGGTTACTATAGAAAATATCCTTTTTATATTAACTATGAAGAAAATTCACAGTATCTTTAATGCATGTATTTATGTAGCTAATGTTTTCTAGGTACAATTACATTCTTCACTAGGACATTGGACAACCTATAATGAAACATGTCAAATTTTCTTGTGTTCATGAGGTACATATAAAATTTAAATTCCAACAACTTTTGTGAAGCACTTTTAAAATTAGGTGCTCATTGATCCAGCAATTCCACTCCTGGGCATTTACCCAAAAGATTCCATACCAGGATATAGTAAAGCCACTAGTACAGCCATGTTTATTGCAGCACTGTTCACCATAGCCATGGTATAGAATCAGCTCAGATGTCCCTCAATGGATGAATAGATCCAGAAAATGTGGTACATATACAATGGATTTTTACTCATCTATTAGGAAGAATGATATTGTACCATTTGTAAAGAAATGGAAATACCTGAAAAAAAAAAGATCAGGTTAAGTGATATAAGTCAGGTCCAGAGAAACAAAGGATGCATATTTTTTCTTATATGTGAAAGCTAGATTTCACTTACAAACTCATAAGTAAATACATTGGGTAGTCTGAAAGTGTATACAAATGTATTAACTAAATATAGTAGTGTAGATTCAAGGGACATCTCAAATAGAGTAATTCCTTAGAAAGTTGAGAAAAATAAAATACCAGGAAGTGGGTATTAGAAAGGGTTGATATGGGTCAAGGAAAAGAAGAAAATGCAGTCAAGAGTCTAATGTATATCCAATAAAATTAAGAAGAGTGAAGGAAGGAATGGTAGGGGAGGGATGTTGAAGAGGACTTTGATCAAGATATATTGTATTCATAAACTGTTTGTTAGATGACAATTCCTTTGTACAACTAATAATAAAAAGGAACCTCCACAATATGTAGAGTATTTACTGAAGCAATTTTATATCCTAATAGTCTACTCTTGCTCTCCACATTCCCAGATGACTATTCATTCAACAAACATGAATTCAAAATGTGTTTATGGAATATCTATTATGTTCCAGGTAGTTAGGGATTTATCAGTGAAAAGAAGAGTCAAAGATCTCCATTCACACGGAACTACAAGTAGGAGTGATAGACAACAGATAAACTACAGAGAAAAGTGATACAAAGTAGTCATGGAAAGTTTAATCTAGGTAGTGAATCTTTAGATAAGTAAGTAAACCCTTAGGTACATGAGTTAGTCAACCAAATATTTTGGGGAAAGTAACTGTAGGTAGACACAGCAGCTGTAAGAGGCAAAAACAAAATGAGAGCAAAGAACCATAGCAAAAACATGACAGCATATTAGAGAAATGTGTGATTTTGGTACATACAACAAGAAGGTATGGAAGCACATTTTCATATTAATCCTATATTGGCCAAAATGGGGCTGAGCCTATCCAAAGAGCAACTTATCTCCATTCTTGCAGCTGGGTAATGGTAGCTATGGTTTCTCATTTCCAAGGTCAGTGCATATGTATTTTCAAAGCAGATATTTTTTCTTATTTTTAACCTATTGATTTAAAAAAATAAACAACTTGAATTCTCACTTTATATCCATGATAAAAAATAGCCTGAACTCTAAGTTTACAGCTTTGAAAATACATACTTTGTCTCAAGTATTATTCTTGTCACATCATCTTTCATTTTCATCACTTTCTTAAAGGTTTTATAATTGTGATTTATTCTTTTGTCTAATTATTATTAAGGTTATTCAAAAGGCTGCAGATTTGATTTACATTTCCTTACTGCTTTACTACATTATGATCCGAAATTTTAGTCTTTAAAATTGGTTCTGTTTTTTTCATTAATTGATTTGTTTTATGATTTTGAGCATTTTTCTTTTTAACTAAATGGCTTTTTAGTCTACCTAAACAAAATGTTAATTTTTTGAAAATGTAAAGTTGTCATTAGATAATTTAAAGCATCACGATTGTAAAAAAAATTTTATTAAAACCATTGTATATGGCTGGGCATAATCTTAGCTACTCAGGAGGCTGAGATGTGAGGATTGTACTTCAAAGCCAGCCCTGGCAGGAAAGTCCATAAGAACCTCCAATGAACCACCAAAAAGCCAGAAGTAGGGTTGTGGCTTAGGTGGTAGAAGAACACTAGCCTTGAGCATAAAAGCTCAGAGAGAGTCAGACTCTGAGTTCAAGCCCCAGATCAGCACCAAAGAACGAACAAAAAAGATTGTATCTGATTTCAACATTTGGAGACTTTCTTCTTACCAACTTAGTCAACTTTTAGCTATCCATTCTGTTGAATATAGATAATTTGATATTAATCCATATGGCATGCTAGTTCTTTATTTAAGCTTCACAGTTCATTTATGTATCTATCATAATAGTGAGTAATTAAGAAAGGCTCCTTCAATTTTTGTAAGCTTATAAGTAAAACAATAGTAAATATGTTACAAAATACTCATCTGACATCAAAAAGACACTCCTGATTCAAATATGTGTATGCATATATACATGTGCACACTCTAATTTGTTTCATAAATTTTACAACTATTAGCAAGTACTAATTCTTTAAAACATTATTTGTAATATTTATTAAAACTGGTTTAAAAGAAATGAGCATGTCCTCAGATATTAATATTTCCATAAGTATATAAATATACTTTTGTAATTAGAAAGAATCCAAACTCTATGCATTTAAACTACCTAAAATAAGGAATGTAATGTTAAATAGTTTAATAAGCCCCTAAATAGCTGAATATACATACCTCCCATTTTTGTCATTTTTATGAAGAGAGGAAGGCATGGTCTATCTGCAAAAATTTCACTTTGATGAACAAGGCATTCCTTTATTGCATCATAGCCATTGAGAACCACAGTTAATATGCCTCCAAGATCTAAACTGAAAATCTTTAAGAAGAGAAGAAACAATCAAATGGCAGTATGTACAAAGAAATACAATCAAGAAAATCCACACTTATAAGCCCAGCCCTTCCAGTAGTCGTTACTTTCCTGAAAATATGAGCATTTATTGGTCAACTGACAATATCTCAATAGCACAATTCATTATAATATTCTGTATCTGAAGCTATAATCATATAAGTGGTAACATGGAAAGAATGGTACTCAGGAGGCCTAGGTTCTAGTTAAAGATTTTCCATTTGCTGGTTCTCTCCAGCAGCCACTTTGATGGTATATAAAAAATTACTCATGAAACAATATTATTGCCATGAGAGCCAGGAGAATTTAATCGACAGACACATTAAACTCTAGAATCTTCTCTGTCTTCTGATTTTAAAGGGTCAGAGAGTACCTGTTTGCTTAGGGAGATGAAATAGCTCATTCTAAGGAATAGTTAAAGGATATCTAGAAGCAGTAAGATAGGTACAAACAAGCTCTCATCTAGTCTTTTGATGGGATTATTGTAGAAGGCTAAACACTTAGAATCCTGTATCTACTCAGAAACAAGATAAGTACTCATACAACCTGCAGTTTTTCTGCTGGCATCAGGCATTTACTATGAACACCTTTTACTCAGAATTCCTACACACAGTCATAGTTTTCATGGGGCTTCAGGGTTCTCACAGGGGTCTAGGGTTCCCACAGCCATTAGATAGATATTAGACCTGAGGCAGTTCACTTAACCTTTATGGGCTTTAAGTTGCCACAGAAGTTATATTTAACTTATATGTTCTTTTAGGATTCATCGGACCTCAAATATATAGAAATCTGTTATTTTCAAGATGAATGGAGAGGCAACACCATCTGTTCATTATTATGCCAGATTCAGGGGAAGAGCTTATCAGAGGTCTGAGAGATAACTCTCAAGTAGAAATACATTGTAAGCAAGGCTCATTTGTACTTGCCTCATGAAGGTAGCCCTGAACAACTTAATGAAAAAAGACCTTGAAGGAAAGACATTCACCACACAGGCATAGGTGACTATCCTCTCAGTTTTGCTTGACAGCTTCTTACAGACAAAATATTGAGACAAGGCCTATCTCTATATGAACAAGATTTAGTATGGTCCACACTAGTTAAAAGAAAACACAAGATTTGGAAGAGAGCAAAACTTCTGCAGAAGCATTTATGTCAGCAAAAGTGATAGCAATTGTCAAGTGGAAATGAAATCAGTCCCACCTGAGTGACGTGTCCACCAGAGTCTCAGGCACAAGTGTGGGCCCTGGAACTGGGCAGTAGGTATATTTAGAAACTTGAGGAAAGAGTATATAAGTACCACTATTAGTACAGGTATGAGTCAAAGTGGCAGTGGGAGAGTTTTCCACACAAGGGAATAGTTATGAGCCGATAAACTGAATCACAGGGGAGTGGGTGAAAGCAGTCTTTCAGTTCCCAAAAGCAGTTAAATAGTGTTGTTATGAGAAGATCTTTCACAGAAATGTAATTTTAGGAAAACCAATAAAAACAGCATAAATTAATATAAGTGGTCCTGATGTAGGGAAGAAAAAACAAGTAACTCATAATTTCACAAGGATAGGCAAAGACACTGGTATTGAAAGCTATACTAGTATAAACACAGAACAGAGAGGAAATGTAGTTCAATGTAAAGTTTTCAAATGTAGATGCTAGAGTATAAAAACCAAAAAGACATTATTACAGAAAGATGGTACTCAAGGACTTTGGATATTATTTTTGAGAGTAAAACTAGTATTTTATTCTGGTATATACTGCTTTTAATGACTGTTGGTAAATTTTTGTGAAACTTAAATTTTTGTGAACCTTGAATGTGTTTGATATATGAAAAGGTCCACTATTAGACCCATACATTCTTTGATTTATTCAATTGTTTTTTTTAGCACTTATTATGGGCAAGTTCTGATGCTGGCAGACATGTAAACAAGAATATATGACACTTTCTCTTTAACTTCTATAAGTCACTCTATGATCTAAGTCACTTCCTTTCCCTGAAAAATCAGTTATACCTAAATATTTTCACTATCCAGTTAATGATCACTTTATCTATCTTCAAGTTTCTCAAATCCTAATGTTACAATTGCCCATGTGACTCATGTTTTCCCCAAATCCCAAATCACCTACTCAGAAGTCAAGTTGTTTCTACTTTCAGAATATAGAGTTTGACAATTTCTTATCATTTCTGCCAAAAGTTGGATCTTAAATGTTCCCTAACAGCCTATGTGTTAAAGGCGTGATCTTGGAGTTTGGTACTTCTTGGGAAGTGGTAGAAACTTTAAAAAGTAGGGCTATAAGCTTATATGGCCGTATGTACATAGCTTTTGACCTCTTCTGCTTGTCCTAGCAAATATTAGTTACTGCAGATAAGGGAAACCATGGGACCTATGTTTCTTTGGGTCTGGCTTACTTTACTTAATATAATTTTTTCCAAGTCTTTCCATTTCCTAAGAAATGGGGTGGTATTATTCTTTCTGACAGAGGCATAGAATTCCACTCATCTACTGAGGGCATCTGAGTTGGCTCCATATGTTAGCTATGGTGAATAATGCTGCGCTAAACATAGTTGTGCTGGTAGCTTTAGTATGGCCTGGTTTGTGACCATTTTGGCAGATGCCTAAAAGTGGAATTTCTGGGTCAAAGGGGAGCTCTATGTGTAGTCTTTTGCGGAACCTTCATACTGCTTTCCAAAGTGGTTGAACAAGTTTACATTCCCACAAACAATGCAGTAGCGTTTTTGGCCACATCCCTTCTAGCATCTGTTGTTATTATATTTTTTGATTATAGCATTCTAACTGGGGTGAGGTGGAATCTCAATGTTGTTTTGATTTGCATTTCTTTTATGGCCACACAAGTTAAGCATTTCTTCATGTGTCTATTGGCCATTCTTATTTCCTCTCCAGAGAAGTCTCTCTTTAGGGATGGTAGGGGAAAAACAAAGGAGGGGGTATAATGCTCCATAGGAAATGGACTCATTACCTTGCTCATGTAACTATAACCCCTCGGTATAGTATCTTTACAATAAAAAATATATATTAAAAAGGTAGGACCAACTGGAAGATTTTAGACCACGAGGGCAATGCTCTGAAAGGTGATGTTGTCATCCTAGCCACTCCTCTTTCTCTCTCATTTTTACATCCTAGCTTCCAAGAGATAAACAGCTTCCTCTATTCCACACCTCTACTATAACGTACTGCTTCACCACAGGCTCAAAAGCAATGGGGCCAATCAACCATGTAATGAACTCTCCAAAATTAAAAGCTGAAACCAGTCTTTCCCCTTATCTCAGGTATTTTGTTACAATAACACAAAACTGACGAAAATAACCTCTATACTGGTACTGTGATCCAAATTAACTACAGTTCTTACGCTTCATGACAACCTCCACACTATAGATAATTCTCAACATGGCATATTCCTGCTTCATGATTTTGTACTTGCTTTTCTCTTGCTCTCATGTATTCTTGTCCTAATAGTTTGCTCCTTCATTTCCTTGTAAGCCTTTGATCAGTTGCTATCTTTACAGTGAGATCTGCTCTAGCAAACCAATTTAACATTTGACCCTCTAGCATTCTGTTTCCCTCACTCTAATTTAGCTTATTTTGAACACTACATTCTTCTAACATAACTTAATAAATCATGGTTTAATTGAAAAAATCATGTTTATAATTGTCTTACCTCCACTAGGCTCTACTAAAATGTAAGTTTATAAGGGGAGGGGCCTCTTTTTTCTTACTGCTATATCTCCAACACCTAGCATAATACAAAGCAAATGATGACAATTAACAAAAATATTCTATGATGGAGGCATATACTTAACCATATTTTCACGACATTATAGACTAAATTCAAATAAATAAATAGTAAATGTTGTTGATGCTCTGGTGATTGCCACATTCTTTAAACCTTTCTCCATTTATTTTTTCATGTGGAATGACTCTGTTGACTATCATGCTATGCAAAATTAAGTCTTTAAGAATCATCATCTGTTGCCGGGCGCTGGTGGCTCACGCCTGTAATCCTAGCTACTCAGGGGGCTGAGATCTGAGGATCACGGTTGAAAGCCAGCCCGGGCAGGAGAGACCGTGAGACTCCTATCTCCAATAAACCACCAGAAAACCGGAAGTGGCGCTGTAGCTCAAGTGGTAGAGCGCTCGCCTTGAGCTGAAGAGCTGAGGGACAGCGCCCAGGCCCAGAGTTCAAGCCCCACGACCGACAAAAAAAAAAAAAAAAAAAATCATCATCATCCATGTAGCCTTTCTTGATGCATTCTTGCTTCCTGGTTAGAATCACAACTCACACTTAGAAGCTCTCATGAACTACCTTAAAAGAAATAATGTTTACTGGGGCTGGGAAGGTGGCTCAGTGGTAGAGTGCTTGCTTTGCATGCATGAGGCCCTGGGTTTGATTCCTCAGCACCATATAAGCAAAAAGAAAAAAGCCAGAAGTGGTGCTGTGGCTCAAGTGGTAGAGCGCTAGCCTTGAGCTGAAGAGCTGAGGGACAGCGCCCAGACCCAAAGTTCAGGCCCCACGACGGGATTCTCCCCCCTCCCCCAAAAGAAAAGAAATGTTTACTTTCTCATCTTCAACCTGCCTGATAAATTATAACTCCTTAGAAGCAGTGATTTCAGCTTTGAATCCTTCAGAATCTCAATTAGTGCGTTGCATAAAGTTCTCAATGTTTGCTGTAAAAATAAATTGTTATTAATTTCACTTGCCTTAAAGCCATTATTTTATGGTCTTTATAGTACCTGAAAAGTATATGACAAAGCCAACTGTATTGGCATTGCTTCTTGAAGTCTAGCTTAATGTTAAAGTTGCTGCAGAAACTTAAAAGACTTGGAGTAAATCCCCAAAGAAATGGTAACTTTTAGTGTAGAATATTTCTTTTCTTTTTTTTGGGGGGGGGGTCCAGTCATGGGGCCTGAACTCTGGGCCTGGGCGCTGTCCCTAAGCTCTTCAGCTCAAGGCTAGTGCTCTACCACTTGAGCCACAGCACCCCTTCCGGCTTTTTTCTTTTTGCTTATGTGGTGCTGAGGAATCGAACCCAGGGCTTCATGCATTCAAGGCAAGCGCTCTACCACTGAGCCACCTTCCCAGCCCTGTAGAATATTTCTATGTAAGAATTATGAAGACTGGATTTTTCTGCATGTACAAAGTAGGTTTCACTTGAAGTGACTGTCATAAGCAATTTAAATGTCCAGGCTTTCATCTGTGCAATCACATTTCAAAAAAAAAAAGACTGAAAACATAAGATTGTATTTCCAAATAAGTCATATAAACTACTTTCTTCCCAAACTATAGCAGATAATAATTTCCTTCTACCTCTAGCAAAGGTATTTTAATGGCTCTTACTAACTTTGAGACTGACGGAATTGAAAAGTACTGCTAAGACAAAGGGAGGTCTTATGGGCATTCTAGTATAATAATAGTATAATTATATACTAGTATAATAATATTGAAGTGGCTTAAACAGTTTTGTTTTAGTGGTTATCAATTCAAGTATAAGAGTAGGGGTAAACCAATGCCCACTTTTCAGTGCATATAACCTCATTTTTTTTTCTTCTGTTTTTCCTCTGCCTCTTCTCAATTTAACCCTATTTGTAGTAAGGAGCTCTCATAGTAAATAAAACAAAATAAAAAAACCAAATAATTATGGAACTCTCAAAAACTAATACCAAGAAAAAAACTATTATTTATGCCCAGTTCTCATCTCTTAAATTAGATCTACATATCACTACATGACAGCTTTCTGGCATATTTATATCCTAATTTGTAACCTTGTCCCAAAGGAATATTTGTAGTAAATACAGTTCTTTTTAGTTCAAGTATCTATATATGGAGATTATAATTCTCTATTTTGTGAGAAACTATTTCAAATAACTGTCCTGAAAATACTTTTAGCAGTTTTTAACTCTCCTGCTAAAACTTTCAAAATATACTCATACCAGGAGTACTGGATGGTGGAAAACAGAATCTAAGAGTTACAGATATTTTCTTTACCTAAATCCAGCTTCCCTTTTGTGACCAAACCTTTAGTAAGCTGAAGAAACTTAGCTAATGCTTATAAAAGTTAGTTTTCTCACCAACCTAAATTACAATTAGGTAAAGAATAGTTAAATAAACAGTTAAGCATCAACCTGAAATACAATTGTCTAAGACTCTGCAATTTTCCCTGTTTCTGATTAATAAATTTTCACTCTGCTACTGGATTCCTTAAAGTTGTGTTTGTTTTCTTCCTCTTTTTACTCCTGCCACCAGGCATGTGCCTGACATGTTGTTTCACGTAAAGCAGTGTAATTTAAAACTATCCAGAATAGGTGGGGTTTGAAATGGTTCAGTGCTCTGGATGAGTGCAGATTGACAGTGAGATCAACACACTGTAGGCACATTGATTGCTAGGCCATGCTATTAAGAGCACGTTCCTGGCCATTCAGGCCAAGAAGGCTCACTGTACCGTAAGGCTCCCACACTTGTTCATGTTTCTTTTTTTAATTAATGTAGTCGCTTTACAAAATCTCTCATCCGACCCCATTTCTGCCAGGGCCATTCCCCTGTGTACTCTTTTCACCTTCACAGTAGTCCTTGCTCAAATGACAACATCGAAGAACTAGTTCGGATCTAGAACTCACCACCTGGACTCTCTGACAAACAGAACCTATGCCTCCACAGGGTCGAGAAGTTTTTGGCCACTGAGCGCAGGCGTGGGTCCAGACGCAGCTCTCAGTGCGCAGGCGCAGTGCTCGCTGGGCGCCCACACCAGAAGGCGGGAAAGTCGTCACTGCCTGGCCTCGAGGTAGTGGCACGGAGTTCTCCAGGCTGAAGCTAGGTTCCTCGCCCTACCTCGTCAGCGAGAGGACCCTCCCAGGGCAGCCGCGACACGGTGAGAAGCCCCGCGTTAGCCCGAGCCGCCGTGGGTGCCGTACCTCGCCGTACACCTGGCTCTGCTTCCGCATGTACACGTGAGGAAGGTCAGCTGAGGTGGCCAGAGAGTAGATGTTGCCGATACATGGCAGCCCCCGAGGGCCCGGGGGGAAGCCCGCTGGCCGTCTCTGCTTCAGTAGCTGGCGAACCACCAGTGCTAACAGCAGCAGGAAGAACGCGCCCCCGAGCACCGCAGCGAACACCTCAGCTTTCCAAAGCTTCCTCATCGGTCCGCACACTCGGACTCCCACAGACGCGCTGTGGGCCCCCCCCCCCGCGACGGTCCCGCCAGCTCAGCCGCGCTCCCATTGGTTAGCTATCCAGTAGTCCCGCCTTAGTTCGTGGCTATTGGCTTACGGAATGTAGGGCGCTCCTGCCCAGTCAGGTTAGCTGTCTCCCGACTTGGTCTCGCCGGGTCCGCTTTGCGACCCATAGGAGCTGACGCGGTGAACACTGACCCACAGGGCACCGAGCCCGGTGGCTCTTTTCCGCGATGTTGACATCGGTACGTGGACTACAGGTCAGGTTAGTTTCACTCACTGGGCTAGGTGGATCTTGGCTTTCTTGCCAGCCAGTCCTTTTGTAAGGCGTCCTTTAGGTTACTAGGTGTGCCTGTTTCAGACTAAGACCAGAGAAGCTTCCAGCACTATAATCGGTACCTGCCTGAACTTGACAACTTTCTGAAGTTCCATTAGAGAATTCACCTGTTATACCAAAAGAAAATAATCGTACTGTAATATTTTACTTCACTCGTCTTTATAAGAATCGTGATGAGTTAGTTATGAGTTTGACTTGGTTCGCCTACTATTTTCCCTGTGTCTGGTTTTCCCAAACGGATTACTTATGGGCCTCTCGTGTGCAGTTGCTCAGGGGTAATACTCTTTGAGATCGTCTCCTACCTAAAACTACGCAACTGGTTTCATATCGTTATTTCATTTTTATTAGGCAATTACTTGCAACCCAAGACCTACGGGGTCTCTAATTATGATTTGATATTGGCAGGTTTTGTAGTTCTCATTCGCTTAAATTTCATTCATACAATAAATATTTAGTGAATCTCTGCTTCCTGCAAGATGCCCTAAGCAATGAAGATATATATTTTAGTATGAGCAATAATGCTCTCCACCCACAAAATATCCACTACTGCTGATTATAAATTCTTCATATATTATCTTTAATGATTCTTTAAATTCATATTAATCAATCCTTATCAATCTGCTAGAAAAATGGAAAAATAATGGTAAGTGATTATTGTTAGTCACTAATGTCACAAGATAGATGCTGAGCTTTCAGATGGGGTACATAATGCTGAGGCATCTACCAGATGCCTGAGGTCAGCTCTGCTTTCCCCAGCATCATCAGGCTTACAGTGTTTGGTCTAGATACAGCTGTTAGGCAGTAGAGGCACTTGATTCAGAAGTGACACTTTTTCATCTTTTATTTCAGAAAGATTATTTTTTTTTTAAAAAACCTACAATTCACTTAACGACCAATCTCTACCTTAGTAGAGAACTCAGTTCACCCCAAGCTACCTGTCTTATTGACCACCCTTTGAAAGATAATTAGAGAGCTTCTTAAGAATAAAACTTAGAAGCCGGGCGCCGGTGGCTCCCGCCTGTAATCCTAGCTACTGAGGAGGCTGAGATCTGAGGATCACGGTTCAAAGCCAGCACGGGCAGGAAAGTCCGTGAAACTCCTATCTCCAATAAACCACCAGAAAACCAGAAGTGGCGCTGTGGCTCAAGCAGTAGAGCGCTCAAGCACAGGGACAGTGCCCAAGCCCAGAGTTCAAGCCCCACGGCCGACCAAAAAAACAAAGCAAAACAAAACAAAACAAAGAATAAAACTTAGAGCCCAGAGCCTTCCCCACAACCATCTATATTCTCTTGATGCTCAGCAAATATAGCTCCCTGTGCTCCTTTTTCCTTCATTTCCTCCTCCTAACATTTTTTCTTTAAATGACAGAAAATGATCAGTAGTATTTATCCATGCTTTTAAAAAATTCACCACAGTGTGTATGTAGTACTAGAGTTTGAACCCAGGGTTTCACACTTGCTAGGCAAACACTCTACCACTTTATATAGCCACATCCCTCCACCCACTACAGGGATGTTTGGAAGTAGAGGATTTCACTGTTTCATAACAGTATGCAGGGTGGAATGGGTGTCTGGAGAAATATGAATAAATTGTACAAATCTTGACATCTTGTATGTAGAATTGTAATTGTTATTATAGAGAACGGCACAATTTTGCTCCACTGAGAATCTCTTTTCCAGCCTTTGGGAATTGCTTTGGTTTTGGATATGGTTGGTTCCTTCACCTCATGTTGAGGCTTGGTCCTAAATATGGCAGTGTTTAGACTTGGGATTTTCAAGAGGTAATTAGATCATGGGAACTCTACCAATATGAAGGAATTAATGTAGTTACCTCAAGTATGGGTTATTCTGAGAAGGGGTCATTAACAAAATCTGAGTTTGGCTTTCTGTTGTTTCTACTGTACATATTTGATCTTGTCATCAAGAACCTACTTCTTTTCTGCTTCTCTGCCACAGAGCAGCACATAGCTTTCTGTATAAGCCAAGAAAAGACTGGTGGCACACTGGACCTGCAGAACTGTCAGCTATACAAATCTCTTTTCTAAATTGTCCAACCTCTTATAGCAACAACAACAACAACCAAAAAGAACCCCAGTCAGGAACTGCCCCTTCAGGACTCACTCTGAGAGATGGTGTTCAGGTGAGAGTGTCTTATGGGCCCCCTGACAAATTTTAGTTGCTCGCCATGCTGGGGTATTCCTCTAACACAGAGTGATGTAGATGACAACAATTGTGTTTGCTGTGTAGGTGCTGGTTATTTTTTGAGATAGGGTCTTGGTTTCTGCATAGTATTATCTGGAACCACAATCCTCCTGATCTCATCCTCTTGCTTAGCAGGGATAAAAGACATGGCTACTGGAGCCTGCTGCTTCCTTACGTTTTGCTTCTAAAGTGAACTCTTCCCATACCTTACCCTACTTTTGGGAGATGGCATATCTAAATGATGATTTGGGTACAAAATGGTGCATAGGAATTGGGTTTTTGACCTTGAGTTTTCATGGTACTTTTAGAGGAATAGCACCAGGGTAGGGTTTGCAGACCAGGTTTCACTAAATAGGATTTGAGGGCCTTATGAAAAGTCTACCTTTAACCACTAACAGTCTTTCCCTTCTATTGCTTGAAGTTCAGCATTTACAAATTAATATATATGGTCCTGTTTCCTAAAATAGGCTGATTTTAAAACATTACATAAGAATGGAGGGATAGGAATTTCCTAAAATGACACACACACACACACACACACACACACACACACACACACACACACACACACACACACATATATATATATATATATATATATGTTAGTTAGTTTATTATGGCATTTGTAGGTGAGACCAAATGGGAAGTACAATGGCTCTGGTTTGTTGGTGGTATGGCATAATGATGTTGATGAGTGCTGGCTGTAAAGATTTAAGAAAAGGAAACAGAAAGGCAGTAGAGGGTTTCGTCCCTTAACAGTGTGTGTGTGTATGTGTGTGTGTGTGTGTGTGTGTGGTTTGTGGTGTGTTGTACTGGTCCTAGGGCTTGAACTCAGAGCCTGGATGCTATCCCTGAGCACTTTTACTCAAGACTAATGCCTGCCACTTGAGCCACACCTCTACTTCTGGCTTTTTGGCAGTTAATTGAAGATAAGAGTCTCATGGGCTTTCATGCCTGGATTGGCTTTGAACCACTATCCTCAGATATCAATCTCCTGAGTAGCTATGGTTATAGGCATGAACCAAAGGCATAAGCCACCATTACTAAGAAACCCTTCATAATTTTTCTAAAAGGTACATCAACCTAGAGAAATTATTTTTCTTAGCATTGGGAGGCATCCTGCTATTCCCTGGGGGATGATAGTCAACAAACCCTCTGGTAATTCTTCACCTCTTGTTCCCCATTAGGCCATTATATTTTCTTGTCATGTATTTCCCCTTCTTGTGTTTGAATACAATAGAAGAAACAACCTACCAGTGGATACCCAGGTAAATCTATTGCCTTGCCAAGAGCTTCAGCCCCATGCTACATAGCTAAGGATATTTATATCACAGGCTCTTCCCAGCCACCCACACAATCCTTTGGCCTGACTTCAGCAGGGCTTCTTTTCTTGCTGTCCCTTTTTACTGTACCAAAGTGGAGTCTGCAGAATCTAGAGCCAGGAGACTATGGGCATCCTGTACTTGAGAACCGTTACTGATGCTGTGACATAGACCTGTGAAATATCTACTCAGGAAAAATATTCATCTGCGGAGATCTGAGAGAAGGCGTGTGTATACTGTGTTAACATGGCATAAGACTGTCAGGGCTGCATCTGTTGTTGGCGTATGTGTGGTTAAAGAGTGAGTACTTCTGGGTGTCACAATGAACTTAGGGAGTAAATGGCTGAGAGAAGATGAGCCCCTATGGAGAGTATATTTCTAAAAAGAAGGTCCTGGATGACTCCAGAGGTATCCAATAATAGTGATTGCCTTTGGTTGAGTACTGACAGTTGGTAACTTTGGGGACTCCAGTACCTCCTATGTGCCACTGGAGGGCACAGAAGGATGGGCTAAGGAGGGTCTGGCCCTCCAGCTCAGGCAGCCCTGCAGCAGGTGAACCAAGGTGGACTGGTCTGACCCAAGTGGCTCTGTAAATACTCCCATCATTCAAAGCAGCTGTGCAAACAGCCTCCAGAAGGGCTGCCCTCAACCTGATGGGAGAGAACATGTGTGTGTGTGTGTGTGTGTGTGTGTGTGTGTGTGTGTGTGTGTGTGTGTGTGTGTGTGTGTGTGTGTGTGTGTGTTGGGGAGCAGCCAAATTGGCTGCAATGAGGAGCCTTCCGAATGGGGCTAGGCTGAGCAGTGTGGGTCCCAAGGAAGGCATAATTGTTGGGAGAGCCCATGGGAGTTTTAAGTCTGCCTGTTTCTAGGCTCTCTCCTGGTTTTCCTTTCCTGTCTAGATTCCCCTGGTCTCTGTGTTTTTTGTTTTTGTTTTTTTAAATCAGGGAGACTGTACTTCAAAAGCTGCCAGTCTCTGGGCAACTTTGATTCTAGTCATCCCTTCGGTGAGCCCTAATTCCTCTTCTCTGAGCAGGGTACCACCTTCCCAGATAAGCTTGTTGCTTGGGAATTCCAGATCTCTACTCTAACAGTACTCAGAATCAGATGAGCCCTGCATTTGTGTTTGGAAAGATGCAGTTCAGTGGAAACTGGAACTTGAGCTTTAGCTACAGCATGCTCCTTGGGACTAGTCATTAAACCAAAGCAGTGTAAGCAGGCAATCATCAGGAGATAGGTGTGTCCATGGATCTGGTGTGAGTGGGGACTGGTGTGGCACTTGGATCTGAGTTCAACAGAAGTCATATTTCTTAGCTCCTGCTAAGGACAGGTGTGCATGCAGGTAAGAGACTTCAGCTCTGTACCTGTCATTTAATGTCCCAAGGACTAGGGATATGAGTCTTACCCTCCCCTCTGAGTTTCTGAGTTATTGAAATAAATGAATAACCTTGCACAGGGAAATATGGTTCCATATTTCTCAGTACTTTGCTCAGGCTTTCTAGCTTCAAGCAAAATTTGAAGTCCTCAGGTTTAGACATATCTCTCTGCACTTTCAGCATTCAAACCATTTACATTTGTGGATGCCTTTCATGGGCTTTCAGACCTAGAGAGGGAGTCACACAGGAACAGAGGCCGCTCTGCCACACCCACCCTCTTGGAAAAGAATCTCCAAAAATACAGGAGGCACTTTAGAGAGTTCATGTACAAATGCAGAATAGTGTATGTCCCTAGAAATTTAAATTCCTATGAAGAAAGAAGACTATAGAAGGAATAACTAACCCTCATCCCAGCTCTACATGTTCTAGGGGTGGGGAAATTTTTTTCTTCCAATGAGCATTTGGATATATAACATCATTCATGGGCCCAACTTAGCACTACAGACAGACAGCTATAGGCAGCTGATGAGAAGTATATGAGAAGCATGTGCCTGTCCCATCACATACCAAGTAATTTTATGGGAATGGGAATGATCCTCACTTGCTCTTGTTCACAGAAGGATGTATGGGTTGATATTTTGTGGAAAAGGTGAGAAAGGATGGAAAGATGTGGAAATGAGGTCTGAACATGAGGGGTCATGGGAATTCCTAGCTGGGACATTATTTTGGCTAGAGAAAGCTGAGCAAACCCAAGACATCTTCAAAGAATTATGGGACAGAGACAAAGAGGGAACCTTCTGAATTCCTCTTGAGAAATGGTAGACTCAGTTTGTCATGGTAGGGAGAGATCAGGTATTTGGACAGAAGCTGCTCAGAAATAAAAGTAGGAAATATGGAAATATAGACATAGTTGGCCTGGTTTAGTTCATTAGAAAGTAAGTGAAACCCCTAATATGCCACATTATCTCAAAAGTCTGAAGAAGGCTGTGGCAATGGACCATCATCACTAATCAGTGATTTTTGCTGGTGGCATCATTCCTCATTTAGTGCCCTTATGGACTTTATATATAAAGTTTTCTCCTTTCTGCCTCTCAGAATCATGGCCCTATGGGAGGTAGGCAGCCTTCAGGTGACACAGCCAAGCCAGAGGCCCACACTCTTCCCAGTGCTTTTGGGATCAGACTGCCTCAGAGACCACACTGGTGCTTGGCTCTTAGTGAATGAACACCCTCAGATGGACACTGGCCTCAAGCCTGAGCCTCAGTTGTCAAGGTGACTACTTCCTCAGGGGAAGAAGAGAGCAATTCAGACCTTGCCTCCCTCAGTGAGAAGGATGCATACATTCAACTGGCTTCACTAGTACAGGACTATGTGCAAATGAAGACCAGAGAGCTGGAGATGGAGCAGGAGCAGAAGCAAGAGCAGGACCAGGAGCCAAGGGATCCAGGTGAGGTACCCTATCCAACCCTGATGTATCTCAAAGGTCATATCCTGGAGAGATAGGAGAGACACACTGGCCAGGAATCCAGCAGACTAAGCTTGTTCACCAGGACCTGAGGCCCAGTTGTTTTAGGCTCCACTGAAGATAGAAATTATTTGTAGGTGTTAATAGTTGAAATAGGAAGGTGTGGATTTTTCTTCACCACAGAGGGACATTTTTCTAACACTGGAATGGATTATGTAAATGGAGTATGAAGCCAGGGAATGGATACCATCAAACTTTTAAGATGCCCTGGCTGTAGATAAATGGGACTCTAGTTAATCTTAGTATGTTGTTCTTTCACACCTTTCATTTTACTTTGTCAAGGTGAAGACCTTGCAGGAAATGAGATCAGATAGAGCACTAGCTCAGGTTGAGGGTATCTGTGGAGATATTTATGATGTTCCAGGGCCAGGGATAGCACCTTTTCCCAGCCCTGGACTGGCCCAAACCTGACCAGGGAGAAGCAGAGGATGCCCTTTGTGGAGCATGAACGAATGAACAGAATGTGGAATGTCAGAAAAGGTCACCCTTCCCCTTCCCAGCCCTGGTTTACTGCACCTCCTAATGGAGGGTGTGTGACCTGCCCTCTTGGCTTCTCCTGCTCCAATTCAAGATCCCCCTGCCTAGTCTAACTTCTGCTGACTGCATATAGGGGGCAGCTCCTAGTGCATGGTACTAACTGGCATGTCTTCTCTGCAATGTAGACAGCCTTGTCACTAAAGTGTGTCAAACTCTATGTTGTAGGCATGTACAGGTAGGACCTGAACACATTTTACACATTCTCCACCTTTGGCTTCAGTTCTGAAATATCTGATGGGGAAGGAGAAACCGCTAACAGTTTTGCTCCCTTCACTTTAGGGTGCATCGCATTGCCAATTGAATGCTCCTCACTGTTGGCTGGTTTTTTTCCCATACTGGTTGTATCTGGTTCCTCTTTAGTTGTTTTTAAGCTGGTTTTGAAGACTTTGTTCTTGACATAGAATGTTGAAGACTTCAAGATAGGATAGAAAATTCACAGTAAGAACAGAGCTTGGTGAGCAGGAAAAAAGCTCCTAAACACCACTTAGCATGTCCCTATGTTGCCATTTGGTCATAAAACTATATCTAAATGGCCCTGGGCTGCAGCACTTCTTGCACTACCCAAGTCTCTGGTCTTGAGATGACCTTAGGAGCAATAATAATCAAGGATGATACAACCCTAGACTTGACAGATGGTCTCTGTGACCCAGCTCAAGTAGCAAAAACAGGTATACAGCATGCAGGCAAGTATTTCTGAAACAGGATGACCCAAGTTCTGTTTTCTGAGCCTCTTCCAGGTGAGTCTTTGGGGATTGTTCTTTTTCTTGTGGAGAAATCCTCAGCATGTAGCATCTATAGGCTCTGTTATGTGTCTCAGAGTGGGATGGCAGGCAACTCCACATTCATTGTGAAGACTAATTCTAGCTTTTGTCAATCACCCCTTACTGTCACCAAAGAGACAAGGGATGAGTGCTCCACAGGTGGTCCGCAGCCAGGAATCAGGAATCTCTGTAGGTTCTGGTTTTCTGTGACATTCTTTAGGGAGTGCTCCTAGGAGAGTTTGCAGGATAATTGATAATTATCCTAATTAGGAGTAACACTCAGTTGGCATAGTGGTACAACTCTGACATTGCTTCATTATATGCAGGTACCACAGAGAAGGCTCTTTATCACTGGCCTCTCCTAATCTCAGAGGCTCACAGTTGTTCCATGTATGTATGTGTGTGTGTATGTATGTATGTATGTATGTATGTATGTATGTATGTATGCATGCATGCATGTATGCATGTATGTATGTATTGTTGGTCATAGGACTTGAACTTAGGGCCTGGGTTTTGTCCCTGAGCTCTTTTGCTCAAGGCTATTGCTTTACCACTTTGAACCACAGCACCACTTCCAGTTTTTGAGTGATTTATTGGAGATAAGAGTCTCATGGACTTTCCTGCCTGGGCTGGCTTTGAACCACAATCCTCAGATCTCAGCCTCCTGAGTAGCTAGGATTACAGACGTGAACCACTGGCACCTGGCTATTTATTTTTTAATACAATCTTATTGTTATTATTAAGGCATTGTACAGAGGGGTTACTATTTCGTAAGTTAGATAATGAGTACATTTCTTGTTTGGACAATGTAACCCCTACCTTTGCTTTACCCTAGTTTTCCCCTCATGTCCCTGCCTACAAGTTGCATGCTTCATTTCCCACACAGTGTATACTGAAATAACACTACTGCATTTGTTCACTCCCACTCCCTCCCTTTCTGCATCTTTCTTTGCTCTTCTCAAAAGACAAAAAAATATCCAAAGTCAAGAAACACCACCACCAATGACACTAAAAACCCCGTTTCCACATCCTAGAATTCATTTTGATAAATAGTATTTTAAATGTTCAGATTTTGAGTTCCTCCCTAGAGTCATTCTTACTTCTTCTACTGAGAAGTCTCTCTAGCTCCATAGTCCATTTATTGATTGGTTTATTAGTTCTTTTGGGGGGGGTCAATTTTTTGAGCTCTTTGTATATTTTGGATACTAGGCCTATGTCATATGTATTGCTGGTAAAGATCTTCCACTCTGTTGGCTATCTTTCTAGTTTAGTAACTATATCCTTTACATTGCAGAAACTTTTTATTCTGATGTAATCCTACTTGTCAAGTCTCTCTCCTGTTTATTGTGTCCCTGGGACTCTTCAAAAAGTTCCTGCCTATGCCTGTAAGTTATAATGTTTCCCCACTCCATCTTAGAAATTTCAGTGTTTCAGTTCCCATACTGAGGTCTTTGATCTACTTTGAGTTGATATTGGTGCATAGTGACAAACAGGGTTCCAATTTTAGTTTTCTTTTTTTTTCATTTTATTTTATTTTATTTTATTTGTGAACATACTGTACAGAGGGGTTACAATTACATGGGCAGGATAATGTGTACATTTCTTATCAAGCATTGCAGCCTCCTCCTTTGTTTACCCTTCGTATCCCTTCCCAGCCTTCCCCCCACCCCCCCACCCAATCCTTCCCCCCTCCCCTCCCCACACCAACGTTGCAAAGCTCTTTCGACATGACAACTTGTACTTCTCATTGTTGCAACAGGTCCACCTGTATCCTTAAACGACTTGTTTTTCCCCATATCCTCCACAAGTTATACCAACATCAAATATAGTGAGAGCAGGGGTTATACTGCGGGGGGAGGGACGTACAAAGCAACAAAGAAATAATCTTATAAATGCGTTAGAAACAAATGCATGAAAGAAAAAAAACATTAAAATACATATCTAAGGGACAGCTTGGTATTGGCATAAGAACAGACCTCAGGACCAATGGAATAGAATTGAAAACCCAGAAATGAACCTACAGACCTATAGCCATCTAATCTTCGATAAGGGAGCTAAAACAATAGAATGGAAGAAAGACAGCCTCTTCAGTAAATGGTGCTGGCAAAATTAGTTAACTACTTGTAGAAAACTAAAGCTAGATCCTTATATATCACCCTGCACCAGAATCAACTCCAAATGGATCAAAGACCTCGAAGTCAAAGCAGACACTCTGAAAACATTACAGGATGGAATAGGAGAAACCCTCAGTCTCCTTGGCTCAGGCCGAAATTTTCTTAATAGAGACCCAGAAACACAACAAATCAAAGCAAGGTTGGACAAATGGGATTGCATGAAGTTGCAGAGCTTCTGCATGGCAAAGGACATAGCTAGCAAGATCAATATAAAGCCCACGGATTGGCCATACAACAGACAAGGGTCTCATATCTAAAATATACTTGGAACTCAAAAAATTAAATCCCCCAACAACAAATCTTCAAAGAAACAACTGCCCAATAAATAAGTGGGCTAAAGACTTAAAGAGAAACTTCTCTGAAGAAGAAAGAAGGATGGCCAATAGACACATGAAGAAATGCTCAACATCCCTAGCCATAAAAGAAATGCAAATCAAAACAACATTGAGATACCACCTCACTCCAGTTAGAATGGCAAAAACCAAGAACTCTAACAACAACAGATGCTGGAGAGGATGTGGACAGAAGGGAACCTTACTTCATTGTTGGTGGGAATGTAAACTTGTTCAACCACTTTGGAAAGCAGTATGGAGGTTCCTCAAAAGACTTCACATAGAGCTCCCCTATGACCCAGCAATCCCACTTTTGGGCATTTACCCAAATGTTTACAAACAAGACCACACTAAAGCTACCAGCACAACTAAGTTTATTGCAGCATTATTTACCATAGCTAAGATATGGAACCAACCCAGATGCCCCTCAGTAGATGAATGGATCAAGAAAATGTGGTATATATACACAATGGAATTCTATGCCTCCATCAGAAAGAATGACATTGCCCCATTTGTTAGGAAATGGAAAGGCTTGGAAAAAATTCTATTAAGTGAAGTAAGCCAGGCCCAAAGAAACATAGGTCCCATCGTTTCCCTTATTTGCAATATCTAGTATATGTATGAGTCAAGCAGAAAAGGCCAATTTTAGTTTTCTATATATGGATGTCCAGTTTTCCCAGCACTGCTTATTGAAAAGGCTATCTTTTTTTCACCGTACATTTTTGGCTCTCTGGTCAAGTATTAGACAACTGTGCAAGTACATGGCTTTATTTCTGGGTCTTCTAGTTTGTTCCATTGATCTTCAGGCCTCACAATCCTTCCCTTTATTTTACCATAGTGGTCCATCCCACAACCTAACTTTTCACTAACAGACCTTTTCTTTCCTTGATCCTTCAAAGTATTGTTACTGTCCAGGACAGAGTCTTCCACACTTTCTTTTACATGGCCCTTTGGCAGGCTGTTCTCAAACCACAATGCTTTTGCTTCTGTTTCCCAAGTGGCTGGGGTTTCAGTCACAAGTGTGCTTCTGGTCAAATAGTTTGATTTCTTTTTTTCTTTTTTTTATATGTTTTTATTTTGAAAATACTGTACAGAGGGGTTACAGTTACATGAGCAAGGTAATGAGTACATTAGGTGCGAGGGAAGGGATGGTAGGGGAAAAACAAAGGAGGAGGCAACAATGCTTGATAAATAGTTTGATTTCTGATGATTATCTTTTCCCTATACCTTCCCTAAAGTTGAGGTTTATAGGTCAGATAAAACAGTTTATTACCAGGAGGTGGCAGTAGAGAACTATACAAATGACAGTTAAAAGCTCTAAAATATTGTCAATCTGAAAGAAAAAGAAAATGGATATAGAACTCAGAAATGTTTCTCATTTCTGAATAATTAAATTCACAGGAAAGTAAGTGAAATCTCTTGAGTTTAATTGATGCTGAAATGGCTGGGGGATATTTGTTGACTCTCTAGTGCAATATTGAAAGAGCCAGTGATAGTATATCCATGAGGGAGCAAATTGTTCTCTATTATGCCATTAAAGAAGTTGATAGCAATGCTATTTTATAAATATTTAAATAAGATAAGATGATAGCAATACAATTTTTAAAAATATCCTTTTTTTCTAGAATAAGAAGTCTTTATTTCTAAGTAGGGTTATAAAAGGTCTTAATTTTTACCATATGGCTGTTCTATATCTTACTGAGATAGTTATGGTGTTTTTCTTTTATTCTGTCAATATGGTGATTTACACTGACTTTGGATGGAAAATCAATCTTGTGTTCCTAGAATAAACATGTACAGATGAGAAAACTACAGCCCAATAGGTTAAGCAATCTGTTTAAAGTCATAAACAAGTAAATGATAAAGCTGGAGTTTAGGATTCAGAAAGGCTAGTTGTACATCTATTTTTATTATTATTTACTATATTAATGGTTATTGTATATTCATGAAATGTATTTATCTGTATTTTCAATAATAATTGCCTTATACATTTTGGTAAGAGAAATGATTTTTCTTTCTTTTTCTGAGGACGTTTTTGTTTGATTGGTTATATTTCTTACTTTTGTTGTTAGTGGTGGTGGTCATGGGGCTTGAACTCAGGGCCTGAGTGCTGTCCCTGAACTTTTTGGCTCAAGGCGAGGCCTCTACCACTTTGAGCCACAGCTCCACTTCCCCTGTTGGTTAATTTGGAGAAGGGAAGGGGTAGGGGAAAAACAAAAGAGGGGGTAACAATGCTCGATAGGAAATGTACTCATTACCTTACCCATGTAACTGTAACCCCTCTGTACAGTATCTTTACAATAAAAATATTCATTAAAAATAAAAATAAAATATATAAAAAAGAATCTCATGGACTTTTCTGCTGAGGCTAGCTTCCAACCACTATCCTTAGATCTCTACTGAGTTGCTAGGATTACAAGCTTGAGCTACCAGCACCTTTATTTATTTATTCCTTCTTAAAGTTTCCTTTGTGGTACATATTTGAATTACATATAAAAGTTCTTTATCAGATGTAGTAATGTTCATATTTTCCATTTTCTCATGTATAAATTTTGAGGACATTGTCTTTTTGAAGAAATTAGTTTTATCAAAATTGCTAGAATTATTGACATACAATTATTCATACTATCGTCCTTTGATATCTGTATGGAGTCTATCCTTTTATTCTTTATACTGGTAATTTGAACATTATATGTTATTGAAACAAATATTGTGATTAATAATAATTTTCAAGAATCTACTTTGGGCTATGTTGAATTTCTCTATTATTTCATTAATTTCTACTCTTGCTTTTGTTATTTTCTTTTTTCTCCTTTCTTTGGATTTTTTTTACAGCTTTTTGTGATGAAGGAAGAAATAACTCATTTTAAATTATTTTTCTAGCATATGAAGTTAAAACTTTAACTTTTTCTATGACCATTTTGGCTATAGTCCATAAATTTTGATATGTCTTATATTGATGTTTAGTTATATAGAAGTATACTACTTAATTTTCAAATATTTGTATGTGTTCTGTTGATTTCTAATTTATTTTCACAATGATCAAATCCTTTCAGTGATTCCAATTCTTCAAAATTTATTGAGAATTGTGTTATATTAGCATGTAGTCTATTTTAGTATTTTTTCTAGTATAACTTATGGATTCTGTACTTGGTTGTCAAATTGTAGGTCAATTAGGTTGAGTTGCTTAATTGTGCCCATTGAAATCCTATGTACATTGTAATTGCTGAGCGCTTTTTCTGTTGGCTGTTGGGAAGGATGTGTGAAATTCTCCAACTATGTGGGTTTATTTATTTCTCTTAATACTTCCAGATATTTCAGTTGCATATAATTTGAAACTATGTGCATTTAAAATGTAAGTTTTTTCCCCTTACTTCTGAATTTATACATTTTAAGATTGTGGAATGTACCCTTATTATTTCTAATACTGCTTATCTTAAAGTTTGCTTACCTGGAACTGTGTAACTATTACATATATATATATATATATATATATATATATATATATATATATATATAGTTAGTGTTTTCATGGAATGTTTTTTCTCATTCGTGTGTGTGTGTGTGTGTGTGTGTGTGTGTTTGTATGTGCCAGTAGTGGGGCTTGAACTGAGAGTTTCACATTCTTGCTTGGCTTACAACTGGCACTCTACCACTTGTGCCATACCTCCTTCCAGCTTTTTGTTGGTTAATTGGATATAAAAGTCTTTTGGATTTGTCTACTGGGGCTAGATTCAAACCTTGATCCTCAGATCTCAGCTTCCTGAGTAACTAGGCTTACAGGTATTTGCCATTAGCACCCAGCTTTGCTTTGCTTTGCTTTCCTTTTTCCTTTTTCGCTTTTTCCTTTCTTTTTTCTTTTTTTCCTTTCATGTCCCCTCCTCTCCCCTCCTCTCCCTTCCTTTCCCCTCCCTCTCCTCTCCTCTTTTCTTTCCTGCCTTCCTGCCTACCTTCCTTCCTTCCTTCCTTCCTTCCTTCCTTCCTTCCTTCCTTCCTTCCTTCCTTCCTTCCTTCCTTCCTCTTTCTTCCTCCCTTTCTCCCTTTCTCTTTCTTTCTCTCTCTCCTTTCTTTCTTTCTTTCTTTCTTTCTTTCTTTCTTTCTTTCTTTCTTTCTTTCTTTCTTTCTTTCTTTCTTTCTTTCTTTCTCTCTCTTTCTTTCTTCCTTTCTTCCTTCCTTCCTTCCTCCCTCCCTTCCTCTCTCCCTCCCTCCCTCCCTCCCTCCCTCCCTTCCTCCCTTCCTCCCTTCTTTCCTTCTTTCCTTCCTTCCTTCCTCCCTTCCTCCCTTCCTCCCTTCCTTTCTTTCTTCTTCACATAAAGATAAAAAGCATACAGTTAGGGATTGTTTTCTTAAATATAGTCTGATTATATTTAATTTCTGATAATAATGGAGCTTGTTTTTTGTTCTATTTATTTTGTTCTTGCCCCTCTGGTTTATATTCCTTTTTCTTGTTTTCTTTTGTCTGAAATGAATTTGCTTAATTCTTTTCAATGCTGTCTTGTTCTTTGATTTTGGCAATGAATTTATTTGTCAAGACTTACTGAACTATAAGCTTTAAATGAGTGTATTTAATTTTGTGCAGATTATGCATCAATAAAAAATTTTAAAGTGAACAGAAGAGTAAAATGGAATTAAAAAAGGAAAAAAGGAAGTAGATTTAATTTCATTTTAATTGTGTTTTTAAATGTAAGTGATATAGAATACTTCTGCATATTTATGAGGTATGATATATTTTGATAATGTATATAATATATAATCTAATCAAGTAATTAGCATATCTGCCACTTCAAATATTTGTCATTTCTTTGTTTTGGGAATGTTAAAATAAGTCTTCTCTCCTTGCTATTTTGCAATATGGAATAAATTATTGTAAAGTATAGTTACTCTATTGTGCTATATATTATAGTTTAGTCCTTCCATGGAACTGTATTTTTAATCCTATGGCAAGCCTCTTTTTATCTCTTCTTTCTCCTACCTTTCCTCAGCCTCTAATAACCACTATTATATTCTCAATGGTTATGAGATCAACTTATTTATCTTCCATGTAGAAATAAAAACAGTTGGCATTTGTCTTCCTGTGTATGGCTTATTCATTTAATGTAGTATCTTCTAAGCTTATCTCCCTTTGAAATACTGTTATCAGTATTTCATAACCCAGATTTCTGGATCATGAAATAGTTCCATTTTCACTTTTTCTGAGCAACTTCACTACTGTTTTTCACAACTGGCTGTACCAGTCTGCCTTTCTACTAGCAGGGTATATATTCCCTTTTCTTCATATCCTTAATGGCAGGTGCTACTTATTGCCTTTTTGATAGCCATTCTAACTGGGATACAATATTGTCTTATTGTAGTTTTTATTTGCATTACTTAGGTTGAGTATTTTTTCAGGTACTTGTAGACTAATTGTATGTCTTCTTTGTGTGTGTGCATGCCGGTATTGGGGTGTGAATTCAGAGCCTTGCAATTTTTCACTCTAGGCTGATGCTTTACCACACCTCCATCTTTGGCTTTTTGCTAGTTAATTGGAGATAAGAATCTCATGGATTTTTCTGCCACAGCTAGCTTTGAACTGTGGGCTTCAGATCTCAGCCTCCTGAGTAGCTAAAATTACAGGTATGAGCCAGTCAGTACCAAGGTATATGTTTTCTTTTCAAAAAATGTCTGCTCAGATTATTTACCCATTTTAAAATCAGGTGACATTTTGCTATTGAGTTGTTGGTTTTCTTATATTTTTCATACTTTCTTTTTGGCTGGTCCTGGGCCTTGAACTCTGGGCTTGGGCACTATCCCTAAACTCCTTTTGTTCAAGGTTAGCTCTCTACCACTTGAACTATAGTACCATTTCTGGTTTTTTGGTTATTAATTGGAGATAAGAGTCTCACAGAGTTTCCTGCCTGGGCTGGCTTCTAACTATCATCCTCAGATCTCAGCCTCTTAAGTAGCTAGAATTACAAGTGTGATCCATTGGCACCTGGCTTATTTTTCATGTCTTTAACTGAAAACATAATCCTTCCTTACACTTTCTGTTTCTCTTATAATCCATGATTTCTATCCACTAGTGTGTTACTTATGGTTTAGTCTCCATTTCCAAAATAGTTTTTCTTTCATGTCTAATATTTTCCTTGTTTTTATAAACTCCATTTTCACTTCTTGTTCTCTTTTCTAATACTATTTTAGAGTTATGTTGAAACTAAGTTGTCTTTTTTAACTTCTATTATTTGTTTGTTTAAAATAGTAGAACATAGTTATACTTTATTTGTGGACATGTTCTTCTGGATTGTTATAGTTGCTTGAAAGAATATTACTCTGACAATAATTTCCAAGGATTAGCTACTTTTATTTTGTACTATTATTTTAATAAGATGAGTTTTCCTGTGTTAGCAGGGAAGATAGTGTAGTTTTCCTAGCCTCAGGGTTTTAGAGCTTCCTTGTTTGTAGTGTATCTGAAAGATTAAAAAAATACTGTAGGTCTGCACAATGAGCTCCTTCCTGTCCTACTTTGTCCTATTTCTCTATTGTTCTTGCTGAGTATAGATGCTTTGTTCTAGAGTGAGATTTGGACCCAGAGTCAAGATCACCTCCACATTCTCTGACTTAATTCTAGTCCTCTTGCTCTCATTTGCAAGTTCTATTTAACAATTTTTGACTAATATTTTTACTTTTGACTAGTATTTTCTAGAAGAATAGACCTACAATGTCTGTAAAGACACTATGTCTCTATTAGTATCCAATCAATAAAGAAAACTACCCAGTAGAATGATACAAAGATTACAAACAGGAAATCTATAGAGGAGTAAGTTTGAATGTCAAATAAACATATGAAAAGGTGCTTTATCTCACTCATAAAAAATAAAATTAAAACATGAAAATAAAGTCTCATTTAATTCATCAGCAAGGACATTGAACTAATACAATCTAATAATTTTTTAAAGAAATGAATCAAATCTTGGCTTCTGCTAAAGATATTCTCAGAAAAGAAAGCCAGAAAAAAATTGTTGAGAAAAGAAAATTACATCTCTAGTGTTTTATCTGTCTGGTCTCTATGCCTTTGCTTACACAATTCTCTCTCTCTGCTTATCCTTTAGATCTTAACTGCTCTTCTTCTGGGAAGTATTAGATAAAGGCCAGGTACACATACTCTCTGTAAGATACATATATGATATGTGTTCATGGTCATTTGTATTTCTCCACCTTCACATTTCCTAAACTTTGCTTTCTTTGATTAGCAGCTTCATATGTCACCTTAGCCAGACTTCCTAGGCATCCATTAAACACTAATTAGTCTAACTACTTATGTGTAGGCATTGTGTGGTGTAGTTTGCATCTATAACCAGTTTTTTATGTAAAATTACCTTTCATAATATGGATGGCCTTTATCTAAGTAGTTGTAAGGCCTTAAAAACAGAAATACATTGTGGGTGTGGCTCAAGCAGTAGAATGCTTGCTTAGCAAGCCAGAGGCCATGATTCACCCCCAGTACCAACCAACAAACAAAGAAAACAACTAACAAAGAGCAACTAACAAAAAACAGAATTGAAATTTCCCGTAGGAGAAATCAATTGCTTCTCTGATTTATAGCCTCAATTGTCACCGGAGAATTTCCAGCCTTCCCTTTCTGATGGCTGCTCTATGGATTGTGCTAGCCTGACCCAGTAATCCTGTAAACCAGTTCCTTCCAATTTATATACAGTTTGAGTATCCCTTACCCCAAGTAGTTGAGATCAGAAGTGCTTCAGATTTTGCATTGGGAGGGAATATTTTGGACAAGTAATTTTGGGCAAGTAATTCCAGTTTAAACATGGAATTGATTTATGTTTCATATATACTTTAAACACATAACCTGAAGGTAATCACAGCAATAATTTTGCTGTGATTGCATTTTGACTATCACATACCTTTGAGGTCAGGCATGGAATTTTTCACGTAGCATTTAGAGACTTTTGGATTTTGAAGAATTTCAGAATTTGGATTTTTTGGAACCCCCAACTTCTGTCTCTCTCTCTCTAGACATACACACATGTACACATATACATATACATATGTATATGCTTGCATAAATACATATTATCCATGTATCTGCATATATCTATTGTATATTTCCTATTGGTTCTCTTTCTCAGCTAGAATCCTTCCTGATAAAATTGGTATACCATATTATATAATTCTTTGTTCTTTTTGCACATTAGACTGTGAACACTATTAAAGCAGAAATATTGTCTAGCCTGTTCACCTATAGATTTCTGATGTCTAAAATATAGCTATATGCTCAAATACTTATTAAATAAATGAATTAATTTCCTACTCAAATAGAGGAAAATGAGAGGCATGATATGAAAATTCTCAATACAACTGTAAGGAATTCTAGTTAGCAAGCTCTTGGATTGGAAAGGGACAGGACTTAAAGCTTTGTAGATGCTGCTAGTAAATTCTGAAGAATGCCAAATAATAACAGTTTACTTCTTGGGAAAGTCATCCTTATGGTACACCACAGGAGGATTCATCATGTTTTCAAAGTTATAGCAAACATTGAAAGCAAGCAAGTAGATCCCAGGAGTTAATAATCTCAAAGAAGTTTCAACAAAAGTTTCCAATATAGCTTAGTGACAATAAGCATTGATATATTAAAGAAATGTAAATACTAAAATATCATCACATACTCTAGGAGACTTACTTCATTGTTAAATTCCAATGAAAATATGAAAATGGAGTTCATTCTGATTCAGCACAAAAGATTATAACAGCCTAATATGATAATTGCAATGGAATGAATCAGAATCTTGGCACCTATTAAAGGACAAACATTACCTTGTAGGTCTTCAAAAGAGGGGGAAGGGATGCCAGAAAAAAACTGATGACATAAAAAAATTTTAAATGCTAAAGATATATTTTTAATTTTTTTTCTTTAAGACAATTGAATTGTGCCCTAAACCCATGTGTCATCAAAGAGCTTTGAAAGCTGATTATACTAGCATTATTTAGGTGCTAAATTAACACATTTTATTCTTTCTTCTCCCTCCTTTCCTTCCTCCCTCCCTCCCTTCCTCCTTTTCCCTTTCCTTTTCCCTTTCTTTATCTCTTTTCTTTTCTTTTTTTGTGCTGGTACTGTCTTGAACTCAAGGTCTAGATTTCTCATTTGGCTTTTTCACTCCCTGTTGGAACTTTGTCACTTGAGCCATGCCTCAAGTCTGGTTGTTTCCAAGTTAATTGGAGATAAGGGTCTCTTGGATTTGTTAGTGTAAGATGGCTTAAAACTCTGATCCTGAGATCTTAGTGTTCTGAGTAACTAGGATTATACATGTGAGCCACTAGCATGTGGCTAAAGACACATTCTCTAAGGTCCTACCTGATGCCAACTGACTGAATCTCCAGAGATTATATATCCTTTGTTAGAGGAGCCACATTTCCCCAAGGGGGTGGTGCATGGCACCTGTCCCTATTCAAATAGCAGCAGAGTCTGGGAGCAGGAAGTGAGGTAGATGGGAACTCAGGCGGGTTTGCATGGCCAGCTGTACGGTGGGAACTCCAGGACTAGGAGGAGCTCAGGTCTGGGTGGAGCTGAGACCAAAGGTGGGGATAATACTAATACCCTGTAATATTTTCAGGGTGTCTGCTTTTACCTGGAGGTCTTTGATCCATTTCAAATTGATCCTGGTTCAGGGTGATATATGAAGATCTAACTTTAGTTTTTTACATGTGTTTAGCCAATTCTGACAGTACCATTTGTTGAAGAGGCTTTCTTCCATTCTATTTTTTGGCTCCCTTATCAAACTGAGATGGCCATAGGTCTGCGGGTTCATTTCTGGGTCCTCAATTCTATTGCATTGGTTATGAGGCCTGTTCTTATGCCAGTACCAAGCTGTTTTTATTACTATGTTTCCCACAAACATTTACTGTATCCAACATTACAAGATTTGAAAACTAGTTGGCTGGTATATTGCTTAGGCTATGAGGAAAATTACTCTGGTTTTCTAAACATATATCAACTAGGGGGTAGGTGAGATGACTAGGATGTAGGCAAATGGTGGAGAAAAGCCATTTTAGAGAATGAAATTCATCCTGTATTATCTGTAACTCACATGGAAATGCCAAGATAATTGAGAATGCAACGTCAAACCAAGAAGCTCAATACATATTTGATGTTTTTTTATTTTTCAATTAAATTTTTTATTGTCAAAATGATGTATAGAGCTGTTACAGTTATATAAGTAAGGTAATAAGTACATTTCTTGTCAAACTTGTTACCCCTTCCCTCATTTTTCTCCTAATTTCCATTCTCCTCCAACCCCCCCTCCCCAAGTAGTACAGATCACTTCCAACATATTGTCTTGTGTATGTCACTTTTGCACTGGTTCCCCTCTTGTCCTTTGTCTTACCATTCTCTTGTTCCCCTTCCTTTCCCTAATTCCAGTGAATGTATATACAATACCAAGTACCAAAATCAAATACAGTGACAACAGGAGATATACCATAGGGGGAAGAATATACAAAAGAAACAAAAAATTACATAGTACATTAAAGACAACAACAAAGAAAAACCTCTTATGTCCATGTCTTGAAATTCATTTCACTTAGCATCATCTTATATGGTCTTATGTACATAGCTATTGAGCTATTCTGCTCATCTGATAAGATTATCCTAGACATTACTAATTATTGCAAATAAGGGAATCCATGGGACCTATGTTTCTTTGGGTCTGGCTTACTTCACTTAATATGATTTTTTTCCAAGTCTTTCCCTTTTCTAACAAATGAGGCAGGGCCATTCTTTCTGATGGAAGCAAAGAACTGAAAACACTACAGGAAGGAATAAGAGAAATGTTAGGTCTCCTTGGCATGGGTCGAAATTTTCTTAACAGACACCCAGAAACAAAACAAATCAAAGAAAGTTTGGACAAATGGGACTGTATTAAACTGCAGAACTTCTGCATGGCAAAAGACATAGCTAGCAAGATCAATAGAAGGCCCACATTGGGAGAAGATCTTAACTAGTATATAACAGACAAGGGCCTCATACCTAAAATATACTTAGAACTCAAAAAATTAAATCCCCCCAAAACAAATCCTCAAAAACACAACCATCCCAGTAATAAGCGGGCTAAAGACTTAGAGACTTCTCTGAAGAGGAAACAAGAATGGCCAATAGACACATGAAGAAATCCTCAACTCCTTTGGCCATAAAAGAAATGCTAATCAAAACAACATTGAGGTTCTACCTCACCCCAGTTAGAATGGCTATAATAAAAAAATCTAATAACAACAGATATTCAGGGGATATGGCCAAAAGGGAACTGTACTACATTTTTGGTGGGAGTGTGAATTTATTCAGCCACTCTGGAAAGCAGTATGGAGGTTCCTCAAAAGACTCCACATAGAGCTCACTCATGACCCAGAAATCCCACTTCTGGGCATTTACCCAAATGATCACAAAAAAAGCCATACTAAAGCTACCAGCACAACTCAGTTGGCATTCTCATCTAGAGGAAGTATAGATAAGAACACCATTTACCTCCTATGGGACTAAACTGAGTCTTTTCTAGAATCTTAGGGTAAAGAACTAGTCATAAATGTAATGGTGAAATGAGGGATTTGTAGAGGATGATCTTTTAAAATTAGCACTCTAAGGGCTAGGAATGTGGCTTAGTGGTAGAGTGCTTGCCTAGCATGCATGAAGCTCTGGGTTCGATTCCTCAGTACCACAAACACAGAAAAAGCCAGAAGTGGCTCAAGTGATAGAGTGCTAGCCTTGAACAAAAGAAGCTCAGGAACAGTGCCCCAGCTCTGAGTTCAAGCCCCATGACTGGCAAAAAAAAGTTAGCACACTGAGAGAATAAACATGACAATGATGGCAACCAAGTAAGCCCAGAAAGAGGACAGCCAAATACTACAAATTTGTCAACACATTTCTACTTGGTCCCAGGGAGAAGTAGGTCCTAGCTATGTCTCATGTAAGGTAGAGATCAATGCCATAGTCTACTCCAGATGCTTTATTCTAATTCTATTCTAAGAAAGCAAGGCACAAAGGACAGTAACATACATGTAGCATTGTGCTAGGTAATTTAAATGTTTGTGTTTTTAATTTTTCTAAAAGCACTAGTGCCAAGTCATTTGTAAAGACAGACCCATCAGAATAATAGCAAATTTCTCTACAAAAACAGGAGGGCATGCAATGATGTATTTTAAGCTCTGAAATAAAATAACTACCACCATAGATTACTGAGCCTAGCAAAACTATTACTCATAATTGAAGAAATAAACACTTTCTATAATAAACAAAATGTAAAGCAATCTATGACCACTAAACCAGCCATGCAAAAACCAGCCACACTCAAAGGAATTCTACACACAGAAGATAAGTGTAACTGTGAAATATGGAAAAACAACTTTTACTAGATAAGTATATAAGCAAATGAAGAGTATGGAAGAATTAAACAGTATAGAAGCAATAAAACGGCTGGAATTCTATGAACCTTCCAATAATAATTCTGGATGTTAGTATGTTAGTTTCAATTTTTTTTTGTTGGTCTTTGGGACCTGAACTCTGGGCCTGGGCGCTGTCCCTCAGCTCTTCAGCTCAAGGCTAGCACTCTACCACTTGAGCCACAGTGCCACTTCCGGCTTTTTTCTTTTTGCTTATGTGGTGGTGAGAAATTGAACCCAGGGCCTCAGGCATGCAAGGCAAGCACTCTACCACTGGGCCACCTTCCTAGCCCCCCTCTCCCCTTATTCTAACCCTCACACATGCATGTACACATGTTTTCATGCACACACAAACACACAAACACAGTGGAAGTTTCATAAGTTAACCCACCAAATGTGTTGAGATTTTGCTATTCTTCCATGTTTATCCCAACCTTTACATGAACATTAGACAACCAATAATGAGCAATAACTGAAAACCACAAAGACTCTAATAAACAATTAGAGGTCATTATACTTGATCACTTTTTTTTAAAATAATGGGAGTTATAGCATCAAGGAAAACCTTAATGGGGAAAAATCTGAGATAAGAGTAACTTCCTGGCAATATTTAGATTGCTCTTCCACTCATTCCCCAAACCATTTTCATGCCATAAACCTAGAGCCTCAGAACCTGAGTCTTTTGCCAGGTTTTTAAAAGGATGAATGAGAAAAACCTATTATTTATTTAAAAAATACCTTCTTGCAATTAATACAATGTATTAGTATATATAACTTTGTTTATCCAATATGACTATCTACCATGGAATAATCAGCATGTGTCAGGCTATAAGCTTATGCCATTAGGATCACTCACTTGTGTGGAGATAGCCACGCAAATACAGATTTAAATTTCATAAAATGTTAGCAGTAATTGATTTGGTAACAAGTGTGACAGGATACAAAACAAAGACTCTCTTCTTTGGAGGGAAAAGCAGAATGAATAGATATTATTCACTCTGAGCTTTGAAACCGAAGAACAAAGATGAGGAAGAACACTTAAGTAAGACAGTTGGCATGTGAAAATGCCACTAGAATAAAAGCATGTTTTGTTTCATTTAGATAGTTGTCTCAGGTACTGCTGTTGGGTAGAGAACAAAGAAGATGGATTGTATCCTCCCCTCAAAAAGAAAAAAAGATTATATTTTAACCTCCAGGAATTCAGAATGAGATTTTATTTGGAAATGGTTTTCATAGAAATATTTATCAATCTGTCATCATCAGTCATTAGCTGATACCTAGTTGCAATATGATTGGTGTCCTGATACAAAGGGAAACTAAGGTACAGACAGACAAGCACAGAAGGAATGCGATCTTAAGAGGTTCAGGAAGAGGGCTGGGAAGTTGGCTCAGTGGTAGAGTGCTTGCCTTGCATGCCTGAGGCCCTGGGTTCGATTCCTCAGCACCACATAAGCAAAAGGAAAAAATCCGGAAGTGGTGCTGTGGCTCAAGTGGTAGAGCGCTAGCCTTGAGCTGAAGAGTTGAGGGACAGCGCCCAGGCCCAGAGTTCAGGCCCCATGACCGGACCCAAAAAAAAAACCCCCAAAACAATAAAAGAGATTCAGGAAGAGGAGGATTGAAGTCAAGGAATGCAGAAGGTACTGGCAAACCAGCAGCATCTTGGAAAAGGCATGAAGGATTTCCTCTGGGTTTCAGAGCCAGCATGGCCATTGATTTGTGTCTTTAAACTTACAGAGCTATGAGATAATACATTTCTGCTGTTTTGAACCATTCAGTGTATGGCACTTTGATTCAGCAGTCCTAAGAAATGTACACAGGGAGTCAGGAAGTAGCCATGAGGATTATGTATTCTTAACATATTGTCCTTCATTTTATACTTATGTTTTGTTTGAAAATCATGTTATTGGTAAAAAGAGCATGAAAACAACAGATAGAGGTTTGAGAATGTATCAGTTTTAATTGCAAATAACTAAAAGCCTATACCAAAAGATTTCTGGCTCATATAATTGTAAGAATCAAAGGTGATGTGAGTTTCTGTGTCATTTGTCAGAAATTCTCTCCTCTGCCTCTGTCTGTCTGTCTGTCTCTGTCTCTGTCTCTGTCTCTGTCTCTGTCTGTCTGTCTGTCTGTCTGTCTGTCTGTCTGTCTGTCTGTCTCTCTCTCTCTCTCTCTCTCTCTCTCTCTCTCTCTCTCTCTCTCTCTCTCTCTCTCTCTCTGTGTGTGTGTGTGAGTTATGGGGCTTGAACTCTAGGCTTGAGCTCTTTTGCTCAAAGCTAGCACTCTGCCAGTTTGAGCCACAGCACCACTTTTAGTTTTCTGGTGGGTAATTGGAGATAAAAGTCTCGGACTTTCTTGCCCAGGCTGCCTTTGAACTGTGATTGCCAGATCTCAGCCTCCTGAGTAGCTAGGATTACAGGTGTGAGCTACTAGTGCCTGGCTGATAGAAGTTTTGTTCAAGGCTCTGTACTGCAGTGTTTCATAGAGTTCTCATATATAGGTTTCTTTCTTGGGCTGATATTGTTATGGTAGCAAGATGGCTGTCATAATTCCAAGCTTTACTTCATAATGTGCTATGAAGAACAACTGTGACTTCTTATTCTCAGCCAAGGCCTTGAGGTTCTGACGACCATTTCTGACCCTGTGTATATATTCACTGATTAACATAGACCTGTGTCATGAACCAACTGTGGCAGGAAGGAAAGATTTCCTGTGACTGGATTACCTGTTGTTTCCATTAGTTTCAACTATGTAACAAAATACCTCAAAATGTAGGGGCTCACAAACAACAATTCATTTGCTCATGATTCTATAGGTCTTGACATCTTAATTTGGGACTGGTGGTTCTGCTCTATTATGCACTAGTCAAATACATACATCTTTTTATGAACATATATTAATTGAAAAAAAGAGTTTTATTGTGTCATTTCCAAGTACTCATATCTTTGTGGGGAGAGCTAAAAACTTTATGATCATTTAAAAAAATTTTTACTGCTAACCTTATTACCACGGGAGAGGTTAACCAATTTCAAACAAATCCTAGATAAGTGGACATTGTGGAGAAAGTTGGTTAGAAGCAGGGGTAGACTCTAAAAGGTAATTAAAAAATTGGGTGTCCTAAATTTATTCTTCAGATTAGAAAAAAGGGAATGAAATCCTTGGCCAGAGACTAAAGGACATCAACGATACCTTTTTATCTGGTGCTTCAAAGTGGTTGTAACGTCATGAGCTTAACACTGATATTAAGGGTAAGAGTAAACAATGAATAGTGGTAGATGAATAGTGGTAGAATAATAAAGAGAAATCAGAGGACAGAGGCTGGCCAATATGGTACCATGTTGAGACATCACATGACTATCTTGCTCCATTTTTTTCTGGGGGTGAGATAATTTTCTAAACTTATAATTTTCTACTATGAAAGACAGCTGATTTTAGAAAAAAATGTAAAGTTCAGAGGCCTTTCTCCTTAAGTCTATGTCATTAACTATGAAAATGTTGAAAATGAATAAGCATTATATTTTAAGCAAATTACTCATGGGTATTTTCTGATATGAATAGACATAACTATAATATGCAAATCATTGGAGTAAGTTGAACTAAATTTAATATGGATAGACTTTGGATATATATCACGTTATATAAGTCACATGCAGGAGTTAAACTTGACAAGCTCTTTCCCCTACAAATTACGATAAGAAGATAATCACAAGCTGGGAAGATTTCTGCTACCTCCTTTAAAAAGATGAAAGACATGTAATATGACACTTAGAAAAGTTGAGATTTCAAAGACAGTGTTTTACTTTAATGTTAGTTTTATGAAGTATATTGAAACAAATTGCTGAAGTCTACCTGTGTGTGTGTGTGGCTGCATACCTAGAAATATGCAGTTATGTTTATATAAAAGAAGGCCCCAAATTCTGCAATACATCTAATAGTGTCCTATCCATTTACTAGGCAAAAGCACAATAGTTTTCAACATGGACTTATGTCAGTCATAAATATTACTGATTTAAGGAAGATGTGTTAAAGAGATTATACACAATAATGGAATATACTGTAATATTTATCAAAACTCCATTAGCCATTTGGTCCTAACATAGTTGTTTTAATTTTTGCTGGATTCTCATGTCCATAGACAATCTATACTTATAATTGATGAAAAATATTGTTCTTATATGAGCATGATCAATATTTTTCATTTACATAAATATAACAAAAGTGAAAGGATGAAGACATGGTGTTAAATTTCAGTCACTAGTTCATAACAAGTGACTTGTTTTTTTTCTTTTTAAAAAAATTATTGTGAAAATACCATACAGAGGGGTTACAATTACATGGGCAAGATAATGAGTACATTTCTTATCAAGCATTGTTGCCGCCTTCTTTGTTTCCCCTTCCCATCCCTTCCCATCTCCCACCTTCTCCCCTCCCCCCGCCACCCCCAGCCCCGCCAAAGTTGTAAAGTTTGTTTTTTGACATAACGACTTGTACAATTCATTGTTGCAGTGGGTCCACCTATATCCCTAGTTAAACAATTTGTTTTTGCCCTTCCCCTCCACAAATTATACCAACATCAAATACAATGAGAGCAGGGGTTATACTGTGGGAGAGGGACATACAAAGCAACAAAGAAATCATCCTATAAATATGTTAGAAATAATAGCATGAAAGAAAAAAAAACATTTGAATACTTATCTTGGGGTTCATTTCGCCTAACATCAACTTATCTGACCTTTTATGCTTGTATCAGACATATACTAGTTATTGCAAATGAGGGAAACCATGGGACCTATGTTTCTTTGGGCCTGGCTTACTTCACTTAATTTTTTCCAAGTTTTTCCATTTTCTAACAAATGGGGCAATGCCATTCTTTATGATGGAGGCATAGAATTCAATTGTGTATATATACCACATTTTCTTGATCCATTCATCTACTGAGGGGCATCTGGGCATCTGGGTTGGTTCCATATCTTAGCTATGGTAAATAATGCTGCAATAAACATAGTTGTGCTGGTAGCTTTAGTATGGTCTTGTTTGTGATCATTTGGGTAAATGCCCAAAGTGAGATTGCTGGATCATAGGGGAGCTCTATGTGGAGTCTTTTGAGGAACCTCCATACTACTTTCCAAAGTGGTTGAACAAGTTTACACTCCCACAAACAATGCAGTAAGGTTCCCTTCTGTCCACATCCCCTTCCAGCATCTGTTGTTATTAGAGTTCTTGATTATAGCCATTCTAACCGGGGTGAGGTGGTATCTCAATGTTGTTTTGATTTGCATCTCTTTTATGGCTAGAAAGGTTGATCATGTGTCTATTGGCCATTCTTTCCTCTTCAGAGAAGTTTCTCTTTAAGTCTTTAGCCCACTTCTTTATTGGGCAGTTGTTTCTTTGAGGATTTGTTGTTGGGGATTTAATTTTTTGAGTTCCAGGTATATTTTAGATATGAGACCCTTGTCCGTTGTATGACTAGTGAAGATCTCCCAAGCCATGGACTTTCTATTGATCTTGCTAGCTATGTCCTTTGCCATGCAGAAACGCTGCAATTTCATGCAATCCCATTTGAAGTGACTTGCTTTCTGACTAGGACAGTAATTGATAATATTGAAAGACTGATTCCTTAGTTTTGATATGTTCTACAAGGAGTTGGTAATACAAACGAAACACTCTTAAGTTTAATCTCTATGTTTAATATTTTTCCATACTATCTGTAGATAGAAAAGTTAAAGCAAGACTTATTATTGTAACTCTTAAGTGCTAACAATGAAGAAAACAAAAAAAAATCAAGTCATAGTTGGTAATTTGCTAACTTCCATGGTTTAGGTACTCCCATGGTCAAGTTCAAGCTACCAGTGTGACATTGTTCAATGGAAATTGGGGTGAAATATGATCAACACACCATTGCATACCATTTACACCATACAGATATAATAGATATAAATAAAAAGTAAATATAATAATGACAAGTAGGAAAATAAATATTAATTATAAATAAACAGGAATTTTGAGTATGACCTTTTAAAATATAATCAAATTATAAGTTTATGTAACTTAATTTTATTAATGTTCAATGGAATTTAACAAATGGTTTGTAATTTCTGAAAACTTAGCATCAGCTCTCAAAAGCCAATGTGAGTCAGTGCCATTACAACCACTATCTACTACTCTTTAATGTTGTTGACTCCAATAATCTCCAGAAACTTCTGAAGAATATCATATAACCAGATAGTTAGTATGACAGCCTATATACAAGTTCTTCTCAAGATTATCCTTGCCTGGAAAATAACTATTTATAATGACAGACTTGGGATTGGTATGACTACCTTTGTTATTTAGCTTCAACAGCCCACATATTTGAAGATTTTTCTCTTACCATCCCTTCAGCATCTCTTCAAATTCATCTCACAGAGTACAATCGTGAAGGAAAAATGAAAGCATCATTTGTGAATGTAATGAAATGGAAATGATTCACACTTCCATGTAATTTAATTCGCAAACTTTTGGTTAGAGGCTTTGAAGCTCTCCATTAATGATCAGCTCATAGCTGAGTCATGCCTTCATTTTCTTAGACACAGGATAGAGTAGCAAAGCTAACCTGCCTAAGGCCTTTCTTGCCAAGCCCAAAGTGGTGAACCAGAAAGAGAAATAGAACAAGAAATCAGACCTGTGGGGGTTTTGCTCTATGTTAAATTGTGTACACATGTGCATGTATACACATACTATTACATATTAGGCCAAAGCTGGAACTATTTGATTATAATCATTCTTCTGGCTTTCAGAAAATATTTATTTATTTTACCAGAAGCTATATCTCTTCATCCATTTTGACCTATGGGTCTTATCAAGGGCACGAAGTAAGCACGAAGCCTCTTATAGCTGTTGTATTTTGGTAGGTACCTGGAAGGCTTGTAAGTCAGGGGCTTTTGTTGGGCACTGAGGCCCTTGGCTCTATCCTTCTGCAACTTGAGACCCAGCTGAGACTCCTATTATCCTTATCCCTCTAGTATCCCAAGGGAGGGTCAATCAACCTTGATAACAAGGAGGGGGAATTTGTTTGGGAAGTAAGGAGACTTCTACCTCTCCCAGAAAATGAGGGAATCACTGAAAATTTAATCTTTTACTAAAGCAGAGAAACTCAGAGGTCATTCCTGTCCACAATCATGTTTCCAATATAATTCCAGGGTTTGAATACTTTTCTCTTGAAAGCACTATAAGGAAAACAAACTCTTCAATTCTTCTAGGCAGTTTGCCCTTTCCTTTGCGTAACCTTAGTGTTTCTAACTTTAAAGTCAACTCTATTGTCTCTTGATGGGTCTTTGGGGAGTTCTAGAATGGACATCTTTGTTGTAGTACATTGCCAAGATTATGGTAGTATCATTGTTTCCATCAGTATCTACACAGAGCAGGTGATCAGGATGTCAGATCAACATAAAAATAGCTGATAAACTGGCAGGCCTCAATCCCTGTCCAGTGATGGAGATAACAGATCATGGTATGATGACAATGGACTACATCCAAATATGGTAGAAATTGGCAAAGATCCCAGAAATCACAATTTTTTTTCCATATCATTCTACCATCCCTATAGAATATGACATAGAAAAGGGACTAGAGAGTGTATGTGGTACCAGTCCCCTCATTTAATAGAAAGTAAAGCTGAGACCAACTTTCCAGATGAGAACTGACTTGGCCATCAGCACAAAGGAGGCCAAAGTAGAGCAGGAATGGGAAGTCATGACTCCTAATTCATAACTCGGGCCAATATATTATACTGCTAAGTATATGGTAGTATAATCTGCTTGAGAATCTGTGGTTGTTCAACACAGGGAAAGCAGTTCACCTGTGTGAAGACATCTTTATACTTGCTTATCCAAACTCCTCAGCCCCACTCTCCTGAAGATTTCAGAAATTTCTCCCAATGACTGGGTGTCCTAAGCCAAGATGGAGGTACCTGTAACCAAGGTCTAATCCCAGAAGGTCTATCTCTATTCAGCAGAGACACAGGAAGGGACAGGGACACAGGAAGAGCCTGTTGTCAGCTGTGTTTTTGGTGCTTCACGGAGTTAATGACTCAGCAGCTACACCAGGTCTCTTTGCTTGGCCACAGTGTGAGAAGATGGTTTGTAGCCAGATCCCAGCTAAAATGATTATCAAAGAGCTTGTTTTAGCAAGCATGCCAGCATCACAGGGCTTCTCATTCTTGCTACAGGGGTGACTGGGGATTCTGGAGCCTCATGTTTTCTCTCTAGATATGTATCTGTCTCCTGGTTTGATAATCCTAGATATTTCTTGATTTTGACTCTTTTATAGACCTTCATCCACTCTATTTACCTAAGACTGCTTTGATCCTTGTCTTCCTCTTGTCCCAAGCTCAGTATATAATTTTCTAAGTTTTCTTCACTGTGCTGTCCCTCAGCTCTTCAGCTCAAGGCAAGTGCTCTACCACTTGAGCCACAGTGCCACTTCTGGTTTTCTGAGTGGTTTATTGGAGATAAGAGTCTCACGGACTTTCCTGCCTGGGCTGGCTTTCAACTGTGATTTTCAGATCTCAGTCTCCTGAGTAGCTAGGATTACAGGCGTGAGCCACCAGTGCCCAGCTGCATTGAGTCACCTGATGATGCAAAATGCTGCTAGTACATAGACAACACCTTGAGAAATGCAGTTGCAGAGCACAAAGGAAAGGATGATTCTGCCTAACTGAGTGAAGGAGTAATATGTCCTTGATAGCATCACAGGGTAGGTGACAAACACTGCACAAGAAAGGACAGAGAAGGTTTTGCTTAGCAGGTGTGGGAGAGGACAAAAGGTCTAGTCAGGGAAATGATACAAAAAGAGGCATGAGGTACAAAAAGTGTATTTGGGGAATGATATCTAGTATACTTATGTGAGGACAGTGGGTAAAAATAAAGTTGAAAATATAAACTGTGCACATATTCTGAGAAATCTCTTTTGCTATGCCAAAGACTTGTAGGCAAAGTTGGGAGTGTTGGTATGTGCCTGTAAACTCAGCTATTCATGAGGGGAAAGTGGGAGAATTGTGGTCTGAGGTGGTCCAGGCAAAGGCAAGAGATAAATGAATTGTCTGGGAGTATGGGTCAAAGCCATAAATTTAAATTTCAGTGCCACCAAAAAATAAAATAAATTTAAAAAAATAAAATTATATATCTAAAGGAAAAGTGTAGGTAATTGGGATTCAAGAAGGTCTTTGGCTAGAAGAACAAGAGCAGATCGCTCTCATTTAAATGAAGAGGGCACTGCATGGAAGAAAGTCCATAGAGATAAGCATGGAGGAATTTATTGAATTAATCCAGGTGAAGGACTGGAACTAAGTCAATGACAGTGGTGTAAGCTGTTTGTGCTAATTTTCTGTGTTGCCATAAATAATTTTGATACCTGGAAGTTGAAGATGCTGTAACAAATAACCTAAAACTATCATGGTGGTTGAGGAACCAGAAAAGGCAGTAGGTAGAAGGATTTTGAAAAGTGTACATGAGAAAGTTTAAATTACCTTAAATAGACTTTAAAAACATTGCTCATAAGGACACAGAAGGAAGTGAGGGATATGTTATTGGAAACTGGAAGAAGGAAAATCCTCAGTTAAAAACTTTTTAAAAAATTATATTAAGTGAAGTAAGCTATGCCCAAAGAAACATAGGTCCCATGGTTTCCCTTATTTGCAATAACTAGTATATGTCTGAGACAAGCAGAAACGGTCAGATAAGTTGATGTTAGGCGAAATGAACCCCAAGATAAGGATTCAAATGTTTTTTCTTTCTTGTGATAGTTTCTAACATATTTATAAGATGATTTCTTTGTTGTTTTGTATGCCCCTCCCCCACGGTATAACCCCTGCTCTCACTGTATTTGATGTTGGTATAATTTGTGGAGGGGAAGGACAAAAACAAATTGTTTAACTAGGGATACAGGTGGACCCATTGCAACAATGAGATGTACAAGTCGTTATGTGGAAAAACGAACTTTACAACTTTTGGGGGGTGTGGGGGAGGGAGATGGGAAAGGATGGGAAGGGGAAACAAAAGAGGAGGCAACAATGCTTGATAAGAAATGTACTCATTATCTTGCCCATGTAATTGTAACCACTCTGTTCGGTATCTTCACAATAGAAAAAAAAACTTTTTTTAAAGCTCAAACTGGTAGAATGCTAGCCTTGAGTGAAAAGCCCTGACTTCAAGCCCCACGACCAACAAAAAAAAAAAACTTTAAAAAATTATCTTTAAGTATTTGCACAAAGGAGCTGCCATTTAATGAAGCAGTTTATAAATACAATGCATTTTGACCAGTGTCAACCCTTTCAACATTCTCACCCTCTTCCCTTACTGCTCTTAATTTTTTATGGTATATACAATATATTCTTATAGCTGAATTCTCCTCCAACCCTTTCCTCCTTCATTTGTCTATCCTTCTTCCTTTGCTTCCTATCCTCTTACAAGTACCCATATCCTGGTGCTTATTTTGGTGGGTACAATATAATTCTTTCCAATGGATGAGTAAAAATCCTCATGCTTAGCAATAGGATCTTAGCAAAATTTTCTGCAGTTATGTGGTAAAGCAGAAATTAAAATAAATACATAGATAAGGAAGCTATGTTGATGGTGTCATTTGGTGTCTTCCTGTTTATGATGAAAAGTAAGAGATAAATTGAGGGGAAAACTATTGACTGAACAGGAGCCAGAACCTAATGAGTTTGAAAAATCTCAGACTCTCCAAATGGCCAAAGATACTAAGATCAAAGATTCCCAGGAAAGTATGATCTAGAGAGAAGGCTAAGTTTGGTATCATACATTTTGATAAAATATGAAGACAAAACATTAGAAATTCTTCTCATTGATTACACTGAGAGCAATCTATATAGTAAAAAAATCATAATGTTCAAACACTTTCAATAGATTCAAAGCATGCGTTAGGTTCTCTCTGTCAAACCAGAGGGTCTCCAGGAGACTTGCAGGCATTGATCTTCAGGCATCTCAGCAGGAACCAAGGAGAGAAAAATGTATGTATTATGTGGAATAGATTTGTAGGTAAAACTCTTGTGTAATACAGCTGCAATCCACAAAAGACCATGAGTTCTTCTTTTTAAAAATGTTTCAGCAGAAAGACTACCACCTTAAACTAACAGGGTCAGGGAAAGAACAGAGTTAATAGGGGCTGTTAAACCCTCAAAACTCTCGGAAAAGCCCTCGGAAGAGGGCTGATAAAATTGCACAGGTCCGTTCTTGAAAAAGGCAAAGGTAGAGCTGAGGTAGAGGTAGAGCTGAGTCTGGGAGGAGAATTCTCAGGCTTCAACACCTAATTCAGAAACATTTGTCCAGCTGAAACAGAATTGCCACTCAGCAGTTACTCCTCTTTACTTTGCATTTTCTTCTCCTTTTGAATCAGAGTTAACCAGGAATACAGAACAGAAAGGGACTCCAGACCACAGAATTATCAGACAAAAAGGCCCTGTGGCAGGAGGATCATGCTGAATGTAACATACTGGAAGAAGCACAGCTGAAGTTCAGAGTGGGAAAGTGAGCATGGTAAGGAATGAGGTTGGAATGATAGTCTGATGCCATATCATGTGCAGCTTTGTAGACTATGCTAAAGATTTTGTACAAGACCTAGCACATTGTTGGCTATGAGTATGGAAACAAGAAACCACTTCTACAAACTTTCTAGTTCTACAGATGAGCCAAACTCTCCAGGAAGTCCTTAAAGTACCCCTCTTTGTGGAAACAATTAATCTTATCATTGTCCTGGCAAGTCTAAATGGGAAAGATGAGGCCAGATTTATAGTGCTTGGCTCAGGGCCCTACCAGAGACAAGAGCAAGACATTTGTTAGCTCTACCCATCACTTCAATGTAGCAGCAGCTACAGAAAAGTATCTTAAAAACAGAGATGCATGATGATTGAAATAATTGATCAATCTTACCTCCACCATCTCAGATACATAGTGTGTGTGTGTGTGTGTGTGTGTGTGTGTGTGTGTGTGTGTGTGTTACAAGTTTTGCTATATAGCACAGATTGGCTTGAAACTCATGATTTTCTTGACTCAGCCTTCATAATGCTGGAATTACAGACATGTACTGCCACTACCAGCCCTAAAGCTGCATCATTGAGACAGAATAGATAAAAATATAGGAGGAATCCAGTTCATAAGATGTTACATAGGAAATCAAGTCCAGCTAGGGACTTTACAGTGGAAATAAAATGTTATTTGCAGCCAGGTGCAGTGCTTGCATCTATCATCTTAGCTAGCTACTCAGGAAGCTGAGACCAGGAGGAGTTTGGTTTGAGGCCAGCCCATGCAAAAATGTTTGCAAGACTTCCCTCTGAGTGGAAGAAGCTAGGCATGATGGTACATGTTTGTAATCTTAACTATGGCAGGAATCATAAACTAGGAGGATTGTAGTTCAAGCACGGGCCTGGTATCCTAAAAACAACACAAAAAGGGTCTGAGATGTGGCCCAGCAGTAAAGTACCTCCCTAGCAAGTGTGAGACCCTCAGTTGGAACCACAGTATTACCAAGAAAGTAATACGTTTTAAATCCCTCATAATTAACACTCAATCTTTGATTTAGAAATCCATTGTGAATTCGTTCTGGACAATCTTCCTAAGAGTGAATCTAATGAGAACCAAATGAAGAGAGTGAGTTCTGTTCATTAGTGGGGAGATTTTTTAAAGAGCTATTGTGATCTCAAAATAGCATGATCTAACTCTTAAACAGGGACCTCAAAATTTCAAAAATCAGTTAGAAGATGACTTAGTGGTGGTGTTCTAGAGGAGATTGAGCCACATGAGTTGGTCTACATGATCTTCAGGGTCTCTCCCCACCATAAGAATCTTAGAGGCAGAGACAATGACATGAGACAATTGCTATAGGAAATGAGACATCAGAAAGCAAAGAAGGGTGCTGGTAAAAGTACTCAGTAATAAGGAAGAAGAGGACTTAATTTCATTAGGAATGTAAGCAGCTTATGCCATGTCTTTGCATTTAATTTCATCTGGGCTTGGGAACCAGGAGAAAGAGATCTAATAATGCATCTTTTCTGGAAGCAATGTCTTCTAATGTGAACTCAGAGCTAAACCTCTAGCCAATCCTAGTAGATGTGCTTTCCAGATTTAAGTCAAACTGGAATTATCATAATTTGGAGAGATATTACTTATCTATTTCTGTATAGCAAATTACCTCAAAATTCACAGCTCAGAACCACAGACATTTATTATCTCACACAGTTTCTGAGAGTGGGGAATCAGGAAGAGGCTTGGTAGGGGTGGTTCTTGTGCAAGATTCTCACAAGGATGCAGTCAAGGGTTGCTGCCGTCTTAAGACTCAGCTGGTGCTGGAGAATCCACTTTTGAGCTCATACATAGTAAATCGCAGGCTTATACTCCTTGCTGGCTATGGGCCAGAAACTTCAATTCTTTGGATAAATGCGTCTCTTCATATATTTAAGTTGGATCATGAATAACATCTGGCTTCCCACAGAGGAAATCATCCAAGAGAGAGAAAAATGTGAGCAAGCAAGTGAAATAGTGTCTCTAGAAGAAGCAGGACTGCTAAGTGGACTATGCAGAGATGTTCTAAATACAATAAGACACACTGCCCAATTAAAGTTGAAACTATAACAAAAACTTCAAAAAGAAGACATACAAATAGCTAATAATCTCACAAGAATATAGTCAATTAAGAATAGTCATTAAGGGCTGGGAAGTTGGCTCAGTGGTAGAGCGCTTGCCTTGCATGCATGAGGCCCTGGGTTTGATTCCTCAGCACCACATAAGCAAAAAGAAAAAAGCCGGAAGTGGCACTGTGGCTCAAGTGGTAGAGCGCTAACCTTGAGCTGAAGAGCTGAGGGACAGTGCCCAGGCCCAGAGCTCAGGCCCCACAACTGAACCCCCCCAAAAAATAAGAATCACAAAGGAGGAGGCAACAATGTTTGATAAGAAATGTACTCATTACCTTGCCCATGTAATTGTAACCCCTCTGCACAGTATTTTCACAATAAAAAATTAAGAAAAAGAAAATAAGAATAAAAACTTATGGGATGCTTTTGCCAAATTATAAGGATAGCTAATATGAAAGCCAGGCTCCAGTGCATAAAGTCCTGGATTATGCATCCAGGCCAGTCTGGGCAGAAAAGTCTACGACTCCATCTCAATGGAAAGAAACTCAATGTGGTGGTATATTCCTTCATCCCAGCTATGATAACAAATATGAAGAAGTACTATGGTTCAGGCAGGTACCCTGGCAAAAAATAAGATCCATCTAAGAAAATGTGGTATATATACACAATGGAATTCTATGCCTCCATCAGAAAGAATGACATTGCCCCATTTGTTAGGAAATGGAAAAACTTGGAAAAAATTATATTAAGTGAAGTAAGCCAGGCCCAAAGAAACATAGGTCCCATGGTTTCCCTTATTTGTAATATCTAGTATATGTATGAGTCAAGCGGAAAAGGTCAGGTAATGTGATGTCAGGAAAATGAACCCTTAGATGTGTATTTTAATGTTTTTTTTTTCTTTCATGCATGTGTTTCTAACGCATTTATAAGATTATCTCTTTGTTGCTTTGTATATCCCTCCCCCACAGTATAACCCCTGCTTTCACTATATTTGATGTCAGTATAACTTGTGGAGGAGATGGGGACAAACCAGTTGTTTAAGGATACAGGTGGACCTGTTGCAACAATGAGAAGTACAAGTTGTCATGTCCAAAACTAGCTTTACAACGTTGGTGCTGGGGGGGGGGGCGGGGGGAAGGGGGGGAAGGAGAAGGATTGGGATTGGGGGGGAGGGGGGAGGCTGGGGAGGGATGTGAAGGGTAAACAAAGGAGGAGGCTGCAATGCTTGGTAAGAAATGTACGCATTATCCTGCCCACGTAATTGTAACTCCTCTGTACAGTATGTTCACAAATAAAATAAAATTAAATTAAAAAAAAATAAGATCCATCTTAACCAGAACAAAAATGGTAGGAAGCATGGCTCAGTGGGAAAGGCCTACAAGGCCCTTAGCTTAAGCCTAGTACGACAGAAACAAACAGAAAAAGGACAGCTGAAATTAAAGGAACTGAAAACAGCAAACATTGGGAGGATAGAGCAAATTAAATGATTATTTCTAGTGGGACTGTAAAATAAAAAATGAGTCTGGAATAAGGCAAAAGTGAGATCTTAGTCCCTCAAATAACTAAAACAAAATCAATATATAAAATAAGATGAACTATTATTTCCCAATAGTGCAATTATCTATGTGGGAAACTCAATGTTAGTCAAAATACAAATACATGTTTCTTTTTTTTAAGTGACAACCTTCATTCTGAATGAATGTACGTGTAAAGATTATTAAAAAGCATTGTGAGAAAGAGGAATTTGAGGGTGGCTTGCTCTAGTAGCTAATATTTCTTTAATTGTTCTTTTATTTTAGTCCATCTTGAATCCTTTTGTTGTAAAAGTTTTTGTGTGGAAAAACCACTGCTGGACCTTTAAAAAATGCACATTGATAGTCTTAGTCTTTTAATTTTTGGCTCTAACAAATTTATAGTTATTTTAAAGATATAAAGAATTTATTACTGTGTTTTCACACAGTGAACTTATGTATTTTAGGCATGTTTTCTCTTATGATACATTTTTTCTGGCTAGTTTAAATGTTATGTATTATTACTATTTTTATTTGGCAGTACTGGGGACTAAACTCAGGACCTCACACATGCAATGCAAGTGCTCTACCTTTGCCCCTTTATGTCATGACTATTTTTATAGTTAGGTCTTGCTTTGTGCCTGGGCTGTCCTGGACTGTGATCTTCATACTTGTGCTTTTTATTTTGCTAGTGGCAATACTATTCCCAGCCAAGTCATTCATTGAGCTGGAGTCTCAATTATGCCCAAGCTAGTATAGAACCTTGATCCTCTATCACAGTAGCTAGGATTATAGGCTTGAGCCACCACTCTCGGGTATTATTTTTTAAGTGATTGCCTTAACTTTAAAAAGGTCATTACCCATGTTTATTTATTCCTATTAGTGATGAATAGAATGAACATCTCTATGTGCCAATCACCTACTATAGAAATTAAAATTTTGGAGAAAAAATACTTGAGAGTTTCTTCCAGTCCTCTCAGAGATACTCTTCAAAACTCAAAACAAATGCTACTATTTGGTATGTATTCTTTGTAAATAGCTTTAGTTTTGCACTCAGCATATGTGAACTTTATCCAAGTTGATTTGTATTTGTATTCAGTGCTATGTCGTGTATTGCATATACCCATTATATACATAAATCACAATTAATTTATCTAATGTTTGTATTATCTAATTTCAGCAGCAGCAAGCTAAAATAGACACAACTTTAAGATCAAATGAAAATGCTTATCAAAATGATAAGATTTTTTTCAAAAGTAGATTTGATAAATTAGCCATTTGGCAAATGGACCTAGAGCCCAAAATCTGAGTAAGAGGAAAAACAAGCTGTTATTGCAAAAATAATTCCATTCTCTAATGCCCTTTGTATTAGTTGGTGCAGACTGCCATTAAACAGAATATCACAGACTCAGTGACTTAAACATTTATTTTCTCACAGATACAGAGGCTGAAAGTCCAAAGCAAGATGTGTCAGGGTTGATACTTAGTGAGGCCTCTCTCTTCTAGCTTACAGATGGTAGCTTTCTTGCTGTGTCCTTGCCTAGCCTTTTCTCTACATAATCAGAGAGAGTGATAGAGAGCTTCTTTTCCGCATAAGGACACCAATCCTATCAGATTTGAGCCCTACCCTTATCACCTCATTTAACCTCAGTTATCTTCCTAACATCTCTTTTTCCAAATACAGTCCTTTTGGAGTGTTAAGGCTTCAACATATGAATGTGAAACGGACACAATTCAGTCTAGAACTACCCTAAATTTTATGAGTTATTACCATTAAGTAAACTATTAAGGCTAACCCTGCTTAGTTTCTGAGATCAGAAGCGATCAGGATTATACACTTCTAATATAACTTAACCATTGCTACATTAACACTATACCTAAAAGCAGTCTCAATGCCAGAAGCTTATAATAACAAACATTTCTTTTTCTTGCTTATGGATTTGTGGGTAGTTTGGATGAGACTGATCTTACTTGATATAATAGGCTGGTATGGAGATATATAGCAGGTCAGGTTTACATCCAAAATATCTAATTTTGGAGCCCAGGATAATAGGACAAAGTACACAGAGGGTGTATTCTTTTCAAACACAAAATCTAAACCACATTTCAAACCTCTACTAGCATTATGACTACCAATGTCACTTTAACCAAAACAAATCATGTAGTCAAGGAGCAGAGAAGTCACCAACATCTACCCACAGCCTGGCAAAGATCAGAGTGTATAATATTCTAGCATAGTCAAGAATTGAGAACAATATTAAGACAGCCATTGTATATACACTAGAGCTCTGACTCTTTGGAATGAGTGTACATTGGCATTTTGTTAAAAGACCTTTGTTTTACATCACATTTTCTTTTGAGGGGAATGAAGAGTAAAGACTAATGCTGCAGCCACACCAAAATTCATTGTTTCTGCATGTTGTATTTCAATCACTACATCTCTGTACATCTCTTCTTATGTTTCTAAGTAAGTGAACCCAACTAGGGTTCAAGTTAATCATTCTTTCATTCTATGAGCTCTGAGTTGACTGAGGAATGTCTACAGGGTCCTAATGTGAGTTTGATACTTTATTAGTTCTATTTTTTGGTGAAGCTGCCCTAGACCAAGACTAAAATGGTCTTCCCACTATTTTCTCTCCTTATTTGAATTTATCTTACTAATAATAGGAACCATACTAATCATAGGCCCTTGAACAATTTAGACTGAAGAAAATCAGGCCCAGAAGAGGTCTGAGAGTTGACTACAAACTAAAAGGGGAGATTTAACTCCATCCATCCATTTATTCAATAAATATTTATTGATTATTGTCTTATACCAGACATACTGTTTTCTGTAGTAGGGATTTAGAAATTAGCAAAATGGCTGTATCTCTGTCCATGTTAACCTTATATTTATCATAGAGGGCACAGACAATAAGCAAAATAAACAAAAAATTATGATATGGTAGAAGTTAAAAAGTGCTAAGGAGAAAAAGAGTAATGCAAAGAATATTAAGGCATATCAGATGTGTGTGCAGTTTCAGAAAGTGTGGCCAGGGCAGGTGGTGTTCGAGTATAGATCAGGAGGAAAAGTCCATCTTGCAAGAGTGTATTGCACAGGGTAGCACAAGGTACAAAAATTTGTGGTGGTGGAGTGCGGGGAGGCAGGGCTTAGAAAATAGAAAGCCTGTGTATAGGAGATAAAGCCAGGCAGGCAATGGGGATGGGAATGAGAGAATAGAAAAGAAAGATCAAGTTGGACCTTTAAGTCATTGTAATAGCTCAGCATCTACTCAGTGTATTAAGGAGTTCCTGGAGTGTTTCAGAATAAAAGACATGTGGTCTAATCTGCCTTTTACAATGACAGCTGGTCTGCTGTGTTAAGTATAGCTTGGTGTGGGAAAAAGGGATGCAATTATATGTGGTTTGAGAAAATCATTAGAGTCAGTAGCAGAAAAGGCTGCCTTTTCTAAGTAAGTAATCCTAATTAACTGAATATCCACCAGTGAAGCTGGCTGTCCAGTTACCTTGGAGTTACGCTGACCAGCTTGTCACTGGCAGTCTCCACAGATGCTAGGGGTGTTGATAGAAGGAAATTCTTACATTAAATAAACCACAAGACCCCATGACATCCCAGCTTTCTTTGCATAGTGAGAGTCTATAATTCTACAGCATCTATCTTCTTAATCTCCCCCACTTATAAGTTCTATAAAGGAAGAGAGTTTTATATGGTCTATTCTTTGCTTCTCATCTGTCTAGAATAGTGATACTATACAATAGGCACTCAGTATTGTTAAATGCACAAATGTCTCTGTTAAATTTATTGCAAAGTCTTTAAGCAAGATACTTCTCTACACTTCACAGTTTAGGAAGTTGGACTGGATGACACTGATGGTTGGCCAGACAGATCCATATTTCAAACTGTAACCCATCATTTCTAAAGAGCATTTTAGGCTAATGAGTGTATGAAGGAGCTCTTAGAGGAAGAAAGGCAGAAACAGGTAAGGGCATACATAAAGATGAAGTACATGGGTCACCTTTTGGGTTGAGAACCAGAGAACCCTCTGAAAATAAATGTGCATTGTCTTCTTTGACATACACAATAGAGAACATAAACTGAGAGCACAAGACATAGAGAATCCATCTCAAGCATATTGTTTTTGATTCTAGTGAGTCAGCCCAGTCAGCAAAATACTCATAGGCCCTTGAAGCTCCCCTGGGACAAACAGCATAAATAGCAGCAATGACTCCATTTAAGAGTATTGAAAATACAGTTTTAATTTTGATTAATTTCACAACTGACAACATTGACATTTCTTTAAACAAATAGTTCTGTTAAGTCACAGCCTTGTCCTGTGTCCCCAGATGCCCAAGAGGCAGTGATTTCATGTCCCCTGGAAGTTTAACAGTGCTGTCAACATCAACAGGATGGTTGATGGGGACCAGATATGCTATCAGATAAGCCAAGGAGACATGCTGTCATGTTTATTGGATACAGAATCAAATATAAAAATGATGCACAACAGGTAACTGCAATGAGCATATTCTGTACTTAGCTTCAGTTCCTTTCAACAAAGGAGAAAGTTTTCAATAGCAAGAAGGATGCAAATATGTGTCTTCCTTGGAGCCTTTCCTATAGTGATTTTCATTACACATTTAAAGAAGTAGAGTTTAGCTTCCTTATGACCTAAAAAGAAACATAGTTTAGTTATTTTAATTGACAGTATTTTGAATCTATTATCTCATTTACTCTTTATATTAATGCTAGTACCTAGATACTTTTGAAACCCTTGATTTTTAAAGGGAGAAACTGAAGCCCACTGTGAGTTAAGTGACTGGCCCACATGTGGTCTTATAGCTAGTAGAGGGCAAACACAGTTGAGCACAAGATCCTACTTTTAATTCAAAAGTTTAAAACATTACAGTTTATACTCTTAAAGGATAATGTCATTGCCTTTTAAGTCAAAATGCTAGAACCATCATAATTAAAATGGCAAATTAGCAGTGTCTACATTTTCTGGGCTGATCATCTTAGTGGTAGAAGAAAGAGTAGAAAAACAGAGAAGATAAAGTCTCAGTGTTTTTCCTTCAGACATTAGTGGAGATACCTTTCTGTGTAGATATTCTCAACTATAATGGGTCCTCAGAGGCTCAAAGCATGGACTATGTGTGGTTATCTATCTTCCCACCCAACAGTACAAGGCAGTCACCTTCTTCCTGGAGTCATTGGCTGCTCAGGCTTGAAGGTTCCTGCGGCGGCGGCGGCCAAAGGCATTGGAATCCACATTGGTGGGCACGAAGTCATCCTTCACAACACCCCCTGATCTGCTCAGCAAGCCTGCCAGTCGTTGGGTCACACAGGTGGCAGTGTTACAGGCTCTCTTCTGGGCAGCGATACTGATTATCAGAATGGAGAAGGAAGAGGTCCGATGGTGATGACTTGGGTGGAGCTTGTCCCTTGAGATCATCATGGTAATATTGCTGTGCTGAGAAACACTAATTAACCTTAAGTGTTTCTCCTAATCAGTTATCAGAGATGAAAAATCACAGGGCTATTAGGGAAAATGGTGTGATTGGTCTCCATGGGGGAACCTAGAAGGTGTCAGGATGAGTAGCCATGACACAGGTTAAAAATCAGCAAAGGCTTATGAGCCTAGGGGGAATTATGGTGCCACATTGAGACTTTGCAAGAACTATGGAATCTATATCCTAGTCACAGGTACAAGTACCCCTTCTTAAGAAAATGAAAATCCCTGGATCTTACCTGAAAAAAGAGCAGAATTCCAGAAGTGCTTACCTACCTTCTCCTTAACACCTGTTCTTGTTGCTTGAGCTGTGTCAGTAGGATAACCATCATACCTTGTATCCAGCTACCCCAGGCCTAAGGCTATTTCTAAGCACAGTTCTTAAACACCATGAAGCCTGAGATGTGGGTCAGAGAAACCACCACCACAGCTCAGATCTTTTTAGAAAAAATAGTTTTATTCCCAACCAACCAGCACAATTGAGAAGCAGGATTGAGAAGTTCTGCTCTGAAATCTTCAGAAGCCTCAGAGGAGTACCTTGCTCTCTGATATGTTCCCAAATGGTTCTCTCTGGGCCTCTGAGTCATTTCTTTTTACCCATCTGAGGTTCCAGACATCCTCTGCCACAGGAGAGCCACCAATAACAGCCCAAAGAGCAATCAGAGAAAAGCCACATGCATCAAGTTATAGGAAGGAAGCAAAAAAGGAAATTAGAAAGGAAAGGGGAAGCTTAGTTGGTATACTGGGGCATGCCAACATAAGGGTGGTAGTTTGTCTCCAAGTTTCTGGCCACATTCCTTTTCTTGCCAGGTGCTCCAACCCCAATTGCGGTTTGGGGGAATGTGTGAAATTTGTTGAGGTCTTGGGTGTACGAGCCCAGCATGCAGGTACTCAGATTCCCACACCGCTTAGATCTGGAGCTGTCCAGGCTGCAAAGAAAAAAACATGCCAGAAAAAAACATGCCGTAGGGGCTGCCTCTGTACGCAGTCAGTATAAGGGTAAGCATGAGGACTTCAAGCTAGGGCAGGTGGCACAGGCAGGAAGGCAACTCATACTTCCTTCATTGGGAGGACTCAGGGATGGGGTCAGTTAGGGTAGGGTGAGGAAGGGCTGCAGTTGGGAAAGGGTGATATTTTCTGACATTCTGCTGTTCAGTCCTTCATGCTTTACAGGGTCATTCTCAGGGTAGATGCGGGTCCCCACATGCCTCTGCCCAGGCAGTGCTAGGACCAGGCCAGGGCTGGTCTCTTTCCAGGCTCAAGGAACACAGGAAGGTAGGGCTGGAGAAGGGTGCTCTACCGGATCCATTGAAAACATGCACATCTCTCTGGAGTCTCGGACCTACCTCAGTCACTCCTCTACCTGCCCATACCCCCTGAATGGCCTTCCCTTCACTTTGCAAATGTATAACAAGGACTCCTTGTTGGTATGAAAGAACATTATATGCAGATTAATGTGGGAGAGCCAAATAAAACATTCTCCCCAGATATACCAAAGGTCTATCCCCAGGTTTCAGTTTTACTCTTACTAGTTTTAATCCATGCTGTGCTGGGAGGTTTCCCCAGTATTGATGAACCAGTTCCCACTGTAAGCAATTCCACACCTTCTCTAACTACTTTTGGAAATGGATCTTCTAAATGTGATCTACCCAGTCACTCCAGGTGACCTCTGTCTTCTATGGAGCTCGAGAACAGCTTGACCTAGGTTCTGTTAACATTGCCTTCTGGACTTCTGACCATGTATGTTCTCTTTTACCTCTTGCCATCCTCCCTTCCCTTCTGTGTGTGTGTGTGTGTGTGTGTGTGTGTGTGTGTGTGTGTGTGTGTGTGTGTGTGTGTGTGTGTGTGTGTGCACCTGTGTGTGGGGGGATGTATGCTGGACTGGGTAGGGAGCCTTACCTGGAGTCCTCGACTTCCTGAGTCTGCTCAAGCTCCAACTCCCTGGCCTTCATCTGCACATAGTCCTGCACTAGTTCAGCCAGCAGAAGGCGCAGCTCTTCCTCACTGAGGGTGGCCAGATCTGGGCTGCTCTCCAAGGTAGATCTGCAGAGGGGAGGTAGACCCAAAGCAGGCTCTGAGCCACTGCCTGCTTCCTCCCCAGAATAAGCAGCCAAGCTTCTTGCTCCCTGCTTCTTTCCCTGGGGATATAGCTGCAGGGCTTGAGGCCAGAGTCTTCTCTAGGAGCTAGTGTCTTCACTTCATTGGCATGGTATACTGAAGCCAGTTCTTATAGTCTTATGAATGCTGATGGTTAATTTTCAGGAATTTTGCAAGTTAAGTGTTAAGCACAGCCATTATTAAAAATCAAATGATAAAGCTTAAAATTAGTATTGAATCTGAGAAAGATTAAATTTCATAAGTAAAATTTGGACATAGGTGAGAAAAAGATCAACATGTTACAAATCAGTTTCAATAGCAACAAATTTCTCACTGAACTAATACACAGGTTAAGATGAGGTTTATTTCTCAGAACATGGCTTAATTGGATACATAGATTGGTTACCAATATAAAAATCAGAAAACAATGAAAGAATTTTGTGAGAGTTAATAGTCAATATGAAATATAACAAGAGCATTGTACATCTTATTACTATTTATAAATTGTGCGCCCCCCATCTTTATGCCAATAAATCCATAATAAACAAATATTTCCCTTAAGAGAGATGCCATTTTTTTGAACATTCAGAACACCACAATGAAGAGTCAGGGGATTGTATGGAGATCTTTAGTCTGTCTTACCTGAATGGCACTGCATGGAGGCTGCCAACCTGGTACAGGACCAAGATGCTGAGAGCTAGGAAGAGAGAGAACTTCTGGAAGCCCATAATGCCTCCCTGCAAAGGAAGAATGATGTCATCTGCAGCAGTTCTCTGTTTGCTTCTGCTTGCTTCTAAGTACTTGGTTATGTGGCTTCTGCTAGTTACTACATTACTCTTCCTCTTTGTTTCTTTATCAGCAAAGTAGACCAATGGGAAAGTCCAGTGGGCTTATAACACACATGGTTTGGCAAGCTGGAGGAGTGATTTTGGCAGAACAGATTGGTGGTGAGTTCTCAGTCGGAAGAACTCATCTATGAGCAGCACATGCACATTAACCTGTTGATGGAGTCCCTCCTTCTGCATCCAGTTTTGGGGACTGAATTCAGAATCTCTGGAATGCTAAATTCTCTACGACTGGGAGAGTGCCTCTTGCCTCCACTTCTGAGTGGTTGAAATTACCGGAAAGCACCATCACCTTGGCTTGTAGACCCTGTCCCAACTACTACTCAGGTAAGGAGACCCAGAGCTAGCTGACTTCTTTGTGCATGAGGATGGGGAGGGAGAGGAGATGGCGAGGGAATATCTCCAGCGGTTAAAAGCCCTGAGAAATTGAGTTCAGCTGCTCCGCTCTCTAGCCATTCAGTTGTTTGCAAGAACTAAGTTTAAGGAAGTCTCAAATTTGGACCCAAGACACTTCCCTTAGTAACTCCCAAAGCCAGGAGCGAGGCTTGCAGTTTAGGATTGCCAGTCGTTCAGCAGCTAGTTTTTGCCACACCCTCATGCTAGCCCAGGCTCTGAACCAAGTTTCCAGGGAATGCGAGGTACTAGTCCTGACTCCTGGAATATTTCATCTGCAGAAAGCTCACTCTTGCATGCTGCTGCTGCGTTCTGAACGCTCAGGGACTGAATCTTGGCTTAAGCATGCGGCAGCAGGAGAAAGGAGCCTGCAGCCACGTGGGAAGAGCGCAGCAAGGAGTTCTCTGATAGATACCCGTCCGAATCTAACTGGAGCAGGAGTGTCGAATGAATCGCGAACTAACAGACTGGCAAAGAGACTGAAATAGAAGTGGACAGAGAAGTGGTAGGAATATAAACTAAGAGATAGACTGATGGGATGGGAAGGAGCAAGAAGAGAGAGCACACACACACACCTGAGCAGGAGAATCTTGGGGCTTACCTGTCTGATAGAAGGCGTCCAGTCCAGCTAGAGCCTGGTGGCACTTGCGGAGGGGACTCGCTGGGCAGTGACTCCTGCCGCCCAGCGCAAACAGCTGCTCTTATTCCCGCCGCCCTGGGTCGGGAGGGGTCCTCAAGCGCAGCTGGGCAACCAATGGGCGGAGTGGTCTTGTGCCCCATCCACATTGCGTCACCCCCATGCTTCCGGAACCTGAAATGTCCATCAGGACCGCTTCACTTGTGTGTTTGCATTGAGGTCATTAATAAAAGTGATAGTCGGGGTGGGGAAATACGAGAAAAGCCCTTAAAATAAGCGGGAATTTGAGGGCGGTTTGACGTTAAAACAGATCTCACCACTTCATTCATTCATTGGCTTTGAACTTTCCTGCTCACTCCCAACCCCAGCTGCACGATCTTGGAGGGCGGGGTCCAGATGCCTGCCCAAGCTAGGCTTAGAATGTTAGCAAGCCGAAGGATGGATTCTTTGGACGCGTATTCCGTGGTAACATTGCACTGAAGGGAGAAGCTGGTGGGAAACAGGAAATGCAGATGGAAACAAGAACTTTGTTAGAACAGAGTTTTAGTGTGGCGGCGTCATTCCAGGGTGTGCGGTCACAGGCAAATCACTTTAAGGATTCTTAATGAACCCATCTTTAAAATGGGTACATTAGTCCCATCTTGAGGAAATGTTACAAGAAAGCCCAGCTTTTGGAAGGCAGATATGTTTCCCAGCAGGGAAGTCCTGAAGATTTCTACTGATGCTTTTCCAATCCCTATTGAGCTAGACTGCCTCCTATGGCTTTGAAGGGTCCCAGGGTTCTCTTCAGACCCATTGCATGCACGAGGAAGGGGTCAACAGCCCAGCGGGCCGAGAAGCAAGCAACAGATGCTTCCAAAACCTCCATCCAAACTTCTAATTCTTCCTCCTCCGGTCCCACATCCATCACCTTCCACTCCACCTGCTTGAACCATTTACACAGCTGCCCCTGTGCTTCAGCTGCTGTTTGCAAAGATGTTTAAGTGGTATTTATTCCGGCCCGGCCCCTCTCCACCTCTCGGCCCCACTTAGGTCTTAGACTAGAGAGCAGATAGGCTTGACAGTGCTGTGTGCTTGGCCAACTCACACTCACCCTCAGTACACACGCCAACGAGCTCGGTCACTCGGACCTTGGCGCACAAGGGGTATTCTTAGAGGATCACTCTCAAATGTGTTCCAAGCCTGCCTTCTTCTCTCCTGCAGGCACATTCCAAGTATCCTCCCAAAGCTCATCTGTGTCCACTCACACTCTCAAAACACATAGGGGCACTCCATCGCACCCGATTATGCTTGATCTGAATCCCTCTCAAACCTGCCCTCTCCCAGAGCTTTCACGCCCCCGTGCACCTAGAATGGCTGAGGTTTAGACGAAAGCGTTTGTTGGGTGCGCAAAAGAAGCTCCACTTTTCCGGAATTCCCTAATCAGAGCTCACAGGGCTCAATCCACTGCAGCCTTTTTGCATGCTGTTAGGGCTGTTAAGTACAGCAGTAGCATCATCTAGGGGCTGTGGATGGATACGAGGATCCTGGCTTCACGTTTTCCAGCATTTCCTAGGGTACTCCTGCCTCACAACACATCTCTTCTTCTTCGAGGGTCCACAGCTTTCATGCGCAAGGCGTCAGCGGACCTGCCTAACTTCTAAGATTCCCTTCTGCGGGGTGGCAGAAGGCAATAACAACTTAAGGCTGGGGCCGGGTGTCTCAGATCTCTTTCCACAGGGTCAGTAGGCCGGAAGGCCTCAAAAGACCCCAGGTAGTAAGAACTGTAGGGGTAGGACCACAACAAGTCCTCAGATTCAGAGCTGGGAAATGCTAGCTGTGCTTGCTCCGAACTGGGCTGAGCCGCACCGATCTGTCTCCTTCGCTCCGCTCCCTCCCCTCCTCTGTTTATCTCCTAACTGCCTGTTGAAGCCTGGGCGCGACTTTTGCGACTGACTCCGGGGGCTTCTGGGCTCTCCCCACCCCCCTGTTGTTTTTCTTTCTTCCAGAAATTAAGTTCTGAGCTCCCGTGGAGTTTCAAAAAGGAGTTGGGAAGGACAAGTTACAGCCACTATGTGGCGCACGGTGGCCATGGCCATTTGGGATTGTGGTAAAAGCCATTTGCGTTCAGGTGCCAGTAATTCTCAGGAAATATTTTTTTCTTTTTTTTTTTTTTCTTTTTTTTTGGTCGGTCATGGGGCCTGAACTCTGGGCCTAGGCGCTGTCCCTCAGCTCTTCAGCTCAAGGCTAGCGCTCAACCACTTGAGCCACAGCACCACTTCCATATTTTTCTCTTTTAATTCCAGAGAAATCTAATGTACGGACTTTCTAAATCGTTTGCAAGCATATGTGTCTTTGATGTGCGTTTGCCCAAAGAGAGAACCTGTGGCTTTTATTCATGTATTGGTGACGACACTGTAGTTTAGAAATTTCATGGCACCAGTGGTCCGAAACTCTGCTCCTAGCTGCAGTCTGTAACGCAGAGTGCCTCTCAGTGAAATCTTCCATAGCTACAAATCACTAGAGTCTGCTATGGGTGTCTAAACAGTCTATATCCAGAGGGCGCTAGTGTAGCCTCCAGCAATTTCAAACCTTATTCTATAGTCATCTTGGGGAAAGGGAAAAGCAAACAGGCATTATCCCTCAATCCCTCCTAAATTTGTAGGAAGTTACTGGATGTGCTGGGAAAAGGTTAAAGGAAAAGTATTTTCTTTGGTAAATAGCACGACGCTGGGCGCACCAGTAAGTGCTCCGTTAGTCTTAAATGGAAATTAATTAATTCTAGCAAATTCACTAGTTGGTCTCTTAGAGAAAATCCTGACCAAGTTACAGCTGTATAATACTGGCTTTCCAAACTAGGAGTGCAAAACTATTAGGCGTGTTTTATTTAACACAGGTTGGGTGTCCTGTTAGAAGTTTCCAGGAAGAAATTAGGGAAGAGTTACCCCTAGGGTTTATTCTAAAGACTAGACTCTCCCGGGGAAATGTAAAACTATTTTCCTTTGAAACCATTCTTGATTTATCCCATGATCCCCAAATACTTGAGATCTTCCAGTGCTCTTAGATTCTGCTCATCAGGGGGAACTTCTCTGACTTTTAACACTAAACAGAGCATGGTCCAGATCTGTGGAGAGCAGTTAAGGAAAATGATGATCTGATAACAGCCCTTCATGTCACTGTCACTTTTCCTAATTTCTAAATCTGGAAATCAGGATTGGTTGTGAAATAATCTAGTTTGAGAAAAAACTTTTACAACCCTCCAATGAATTCTATCTGTAATATCTATTTAAAACACTAATGAAGTTTTGTAGAAAGTTCTTATCTGAATTTCCACATGGTTAGAAGGTTTATCCCTAAAGGCTAACTCTTTTTATTGAGCAAGAAAGTAATGAAGTAAACAAGTGACAATCCAAAAGAAAAAACATGCACTTTCAAAGCTCGGAGCTCAAGTCAAACATAATGCTTTCTGTTCAATTTATGTATAACATCAACTCAACAACAGAATCACAATACTAATTGCAGTGTCAGTGGCAATTGAATTGACAATAGAAACCCATTCTTTAGCATGGTAGACAGTTGGAGCTACAAACTTCACTGGAGTGTCTCTACTGAAAATTGATAGTACTGTTTAAAGAAGGGCAGAAATAAAACTTTCCACCACTGAATTTACTGAAGAACTCCAAAAGGAGAACTTTTACTTCTGATAATTCTCCTAAGACAACTTTAGAGAGCAGTAAAACTCTTACTGGGGGAGGGAGAATATAGATAGATAGCTGTTAAGTGACAGCAAGATTCATAAAAGCCAACAGATGGAACCACCTGAGTGTCCATTGAGAGATGAGTAGGGAAAGAATATGTGGTATATGTGTATATATGATGGGGTATTATTCAGCCTTGAAAAGAAGGAAATCCTGCCACTTGCAACTTGCTTATTGTTGACACATAATGCTCTTATTGATAAGGAAAAATACTATATACTTTTGGAGATTATAGTAAGGGAAATAAGTTAGACACAGTAAGATAAACATAGCATGACTACACTTATATGTGTAATCTTGAAAAAAGAGCTTATAGTAATAAAGAGTAGAAGATGGTTATTAGGAGGTAGAGATTGTGTGGAAAGGAGAGATATTGGTCAATCTGGAGACCTAATGTATAGCACTGACTAAAGATAAAATATATTCTTGAACTTTTCCAAGACAGTAGATTTCAAATGTTCTTGCCGTGCATACACAAACACATATAAATACAATATACAGAGGTAATTAGGAGGGAAAAAGTTGTTTATTGTATTAATTGTGGTAATAATTTCACAATGTACAAGTCTATGAACATAATTTCACAATGCACATGTCTATGAACATATCACATAGTACATTTTTAAAGAATAAAACCTTTTCAGCCGGGTGCTGGTGGTTCACACCTGTAATCCTAGCTACTCAGGAGGCTGAGATCTGAGAATCACAGTTCAAAGCCAGCCCGGGTAGGAAAGGTCGTGAGACTCCTATCTTCAATAAACCACTCAGAAAACTGGAAGTGGTGCTGTGGCTTAAGTGGTAGAGTGTTAGCCTTGATCTGAAGAGCTGACAGACAGGGCCCAGACCCAGAGTTCAAGCCCCACGAATGACCAAAACAAACAAACAAACAAAAAAAACCCTTTTCATATATATAGAAAAAAATAGAAAAAAAGAGAGTTAGCTACAAGTGGACCCCAGTATGAATTTTGATGAAGCTTTTAGAAGAGGTAAATCTTTTTTAAATATATTTTTTTATTGTAAAGATACTGTACAGAGGGGTTACAGTTACATGAATAAGGTAGTGAGTACATTTCCTATTGAGCATTGTTACCCCTCCTTTGTTTTTCCCCTACCATCCCTGCCCTCCCCACCTCTCCAACTCCTCCCTGCCCCCCGAAATTTTGAAGTTTGTCTTCAGCATAGTGTCTTGTACATCTCATTGTTACAATGGGTCAACCTGTATCCTTATTTCAGCATTTTGTTATTTCCCTTGCCCTCCCCAAATTAGAAAAATGTATATACAAGATGCAGGGCACTGGAATCAAATAAGTGAAACAGGGGTTAAAGAATATAGAAAAGAAACAAAAACCAATCACATAGTACATTATAAGTACATTAAAAACAACAGCGACAAAGATAAAACCTCTTATGTACCTATCTTGGGGTTCATTTCACTTAGCATCATCTTAAATGGTCATATGTATATAGTTTTTGACCTTTTCTGCTTGTCCTAGACATATACTAGTTATTGCAAATAAGGGAAACCATGGGACCTATGTTTCTTTGGGTCTGGGTTACTTCATTTAATATAATTTTTTCCAAGTCTTTCCATTTCCTAACAAATGGGGCGGTATCATTCTTTTTGATGGAGGCATAGAATTCCATTATGTGTGTGTGTGTGTGTGTGTGTGTGTGTGTGTGTGTGTGGTGTGTGTGTGTATATGTCTCATATTTTCTTGATCTATTCATCTACTGAGGGGCATCTGGGAGAAGAGGTAAATCTTTACATAGATATCAGAAAGGATATCTTTGTTTTTTAATGACATAGATATAAAATTATATGGAGGATATTGTATGTGCAATAAGCATGAAAGTTACATAAAATATTGAAATAAAATAAGGGAAAATATGCATATTAAAACTTCAATCAAGTTCCATCTGTGTCCTAAGCACAACGTATATGTTAGCTTTCATGTTCTCAGCAGTTTAATAAGATGGGTGTTACTGTCTTCATTGTTCAAGCAAAGAACTAGTAAGATTATTTGGTCTGAATTAATTTTATTTTCTTGACTCCTAAAATTCCGGAACATACCTTATCTGTCTGTGATGCCAGGTAAGAGGTCTGGTCCCCTGGAAATGAGCACTGACTCAGAGGAAGATATGGGTCTGTCTGTTTTCCTCAGGGCTGATGTGATTTGTGGTGAGAAGCTCAATGACCAAGCATAAATCACTTACAATTCCTGTACCAGCATATGTGAGACTGTCAGTTTTGCAGTAAGAAAATAAATGTTGGTACTGCCACTTAAGTTAAGTAAATGGCTAGCCCAATTAGATTCACAAAATAAAAATTTAAGATACTACAAAAATAATTCACGTTCCCTTCAAATCCAAATGAGTTTACTTGTATTTAGCATGATGTGTTATTTTACTTCATCTGACTTTGTAGAGTGGCTGACTTTGTAGAGTGCTTGGTTTGCCAGTGGAAATCACGTTATGGAAGAGGAGTTAGTAGAAATTGTGTCTGGAATCTGTAGACAGGGTTTTAACCCAAACCCTGACACAAAGATGTGATTTTTGAGAGAATCTTCTGGGTCTCCATTTATATCCTGTTGGGTCCAGAGTCCTAATTTTTCTTCTAATTCTGACATTCTATGAATATGTTATCTATATGTTTTCTTGACAGTACTTTTGAATAGCCCTAGGCTATCCACTATTTGGCTTCTTCCACTTTTCTAGTCAAGCTATCCTTATGAAAGGACAGCAGAATAGGTGAATATGAAAGAGAAAGAATACATCTTTCTATTGCATGATGAAATTATTAAAGATGTTGCCCTTCCCTCATTGTGAGGATTTTTCAGAAAAGGTAAGAGTAATAAGGAATGAAGGAATTGGTTCTTGTCTCCTGGTAACAGTATCTTAGGAGAGGAGATGCAGAGAAAGCAAGACAGCTAGACTGGGAGCACCATTTTTTCTCTACCTTCATGAAAATGAATTTGTAGCTGACTCCTCTTGGACAGGAGTCCAACTTTTTGCAAGTTGTTAGCAGACGCTTTGCAATGTAGCTCTCTGGCAGTTCTACCTAGAGCTCAAAACACATTTTTTCCCAAAGCACTTTTTTTTCTTAAGAGAGAGGAACTTGTTTTATTTTCTTTTATTTTGTGTTGTTATTATTAAAGAATATACTTCTTAAAACAGTGGAAAAACAGCTCTAACAAGGTCTCTGAAATATTTTCCTCTAAAGTGAGGAGGTATGACAGAAGAATTAATTTTCAAGTAGATCTAGCCAATATTTCAATAAATATATGGTGAATAATTTGGTTGAGCAATAAGTCAATTGAGAGTTTAAGGAGATGTATTAGGTTAATTAATAGATACTATGAATACATAAAATACATTTGTTTAAAAGAGTTACAGAATCTAATTATATGGGTAGTCACATTTGACAATATTCTATATGGTTCATAGAAATAGAATGAACCCAATAAATGCATTTAATTGGATATATGAAGACTTAGGTAAGTGAGAAGTGTAGGACTTTTTATATCTTTGTTATTAAATGAATGAAGGAAAAGTACAACTAGTTAACTGGAGTTGAGTAAAGATGAGTCCATTAGATTTCCCCACTTAAGCTTCCTCCGTGTGTTAAAGTCATAAAAAAAATCTGTGCACAAATGGAACAAGTAAAGCTATCTTTTTAAAATTTTTTTTATTGTGAAAATACTGTACAGAGGGGTTACAATTACATGGGCAAGGTAGTGAATACATTTCTTATCAAGCATTGTAGCCTCCTCCTTTGTTTACCCTTCCCATCCCTTCCCAGGCTCCCCCCGCCCCCCCACTCAATCCTCCCCCCCACCAAAGTTGTAAAGTTCGTTTTTGACATGACAACTTGTACTTCTCATTGTTGCAACGGATCCACTTGTATCCTTATTTAAATGACTTGTTTTTTCCCTTCCCCTCCACAAATTATACTGACATCAAATACAGTGAAAGCAGGGGTTATACTGTGGGGGAGGGACATACAAAGCAACCAAGAAAAAGTAAAGCTATCTTTATAAGATTATCTTGTGAGGTTTTGAGTATAGTTTAAGTAGAAGACAATGAGTGGGATCAAATGAGCAAAGCCTTGCATTTGCAAATAAAAGGGATATACATAAAGTTCTTTTGTGTTCAAGAGCATCTTAGGCCAACCTGTTGATCTCCATTCTGTTGGTGTAACCTGAACAAATGTAAATAAATCTGTTGTTTCCCCTGTGTTGATACCATCCCTTCATGTAGGTGACCCTGGACTTAGGGTATAGTACAGTATTCTCTGTGAGCTAATTTATATTCCTAGGAATTGGATAGTTAGATGCTTCATTTGTTCTCCCAGACTCTACTGGGGTCAAAGAAGATTGGCCTTCTCTATAGGAAGTGAGCTACCAAGGTTAACAGAACTGAGGTGCACTGTATTCAGGAAAAGGAGAAAATGAACAGGACCAACTTGAACAAGCATAAATTTACATGTGAAACAAAGAAGAATAAAGAATAAAACACTTGGTGAATAAGTGTATTCATTTTCTATTTCTGCTATACAATTTTAATAGCTTAAAACAATGCAAATTAATAATTATCTTATATGTCTGTGAAAGCCTAGCATCTCCAACATCTGTCTCACTAGGCTGAAATGTTTGAAAGGTTGGATTCTTTGTGAAGTTTCTAGGGGAGAACCTATTTTCATTTTGTTTTCAGCTATAACAGCCAGTTACAGTTCTTCCTTTTGTCCCTTTGCCAAAACCAGAATCCTCAAATCTCATCACTATGAGTTCCTCTTCTGCTTCCTTCTTTTATTAAGCAGAATCCTTGTGGTTATACTGGGTTCAACTCTAACAATCCAGGACAATCTTTCCATCTCAATGTCTTCAATTTAATCATATCTGTAAAGTCTTTTTACTTTTTCTAAGGAGTCAGGATATAGCTATTTTGGAGAGGTTATTATTCTGCCTCCCATGTTAAGTACATGGTGGGCTAAATGACAAGGACTATAAATAGTGGGAGCTCAGAAAAAGAGGGCTTTGTAGGCTGGAGAACTTGAGAAATCCTCCTGGAGAAGGTGGAGCCAGAACCAGAAAGTAACTAAAAAGAAGGGAAATTATTTAGTCTCTGTTAAGGGTGGGAATCTATGGAGTGAAGGACAAGAGGTGAGCAGACAACTCCTCTTTATATCAGCCAATATCTGTCAATTTTGGCAATGATGTCTATGTTGAGACTCCAGTAGTAGTGGAGAACAAATCCTTTCCATCACAAATCTCCATGCACTGGTAGCTTATTATGCAGCTATTAGACACTAAAGATGGGGCTTGGACTTTGAGTCTGATGACTTCTAAATCTTTGCTAAACTCCATGGACAATAACTGAGCAGCAAGTTTTCTAGTGAGTTAAGCACTGGATTAAAACTCAACCAACTTCATAAATAACAGCTTGTATTTAGAAGTTAGTGGCTGCAGAGGTTGACCAGGCAGTAGAGAATTGTAACACATGTGAGTAGTGAATATGACCCCTAGGACTTTTTAACTACCCAATATGGAAAAGATTTCTAATGTTCCCCAGGAAAAGAGTGTGATGATTATTCATACTCAGGTATAAAGACTTTCAGACTTTTGATATGTAACATACCACCTAATGTTCTAATATAGCTTAGAATGAGGGACATCAAGTCAGAGGGTTTTAGAACAGATTAAGAATGAGAAAAGCATTCATGTGATTTTCTTGGAAAATAAGGGTCTATCTGACTTTCTTGTAGAGAACAGCTGAGTATTGCCTGAGCCGGTGTTGTTCCCTACTCTAAAGGCACCTTCTTTGCTGTAGGCACCAGGAGAGGTTCCTTCCAAGGTCCAGAGATATTTTTAGGGTAGCTTCAGCTGCCAGGAAGGAACTGAGTATGATGGACAAGGGCCAGACTGGTCACTCTGAAAGGTTGGTGACGTCAAGGAATTACTCAGGATGGGCTCCTATAATATGATTAAAATTCTCCATTGGCTTAGACTCACTGGATCCAGAAAGGGTGTTCTTTTCCTGGCTAGGAACACTGTTCCATGGAATCAGAGAGATAGAAATAGGAACTTTCCCATTCTACCAGAAAGCTCATTAGAGAGAGAGCTTCATTATGGGCTTTGCCAGGTATCAATAAAGTTGCATATAAGGAAATTCTTATATAAATTGAGTTTGAGTGGCATTGTGAAGAGTATAGCTTTGAGGTCTTATGCAACTGGATATGAGTCTTGGCTCTACCACTCACTTATTGACCTTGAGCAGATACTAATATCACTGAGGTATAGTTTCTTGACATGTAAAATGGGATTGTAATAATAACTACCTGGCAAGATTAAAGATATTTTATGCTAAAACACCTGATACATTGCTTGGCATAGGGTAGGTACTTGAGAGTGGTGGCTATTATTAGTATAACAAAAGCTTATTCCTTCAAATGCCAAATTACATCAGCTTAATACAGTAAATTAAGTAAAATCATTACATACTCCTCGCCTACTAAAAAAGAAGACAATCTATAAAGTCTTTAATTCTCAAAATAAAATTAATTGCCAAAGCCACAACAGAATGAATTTGCCTCCTCCAACCTTCTCAGACACAGGCCTGGCCATGTTGCAGCACTCTGCCCAGCAGGATTAATGATCATATATATATTACATTGCCTGGCATGGAACAGGCACTCTAGAGTGGTGGCTGTGATTATCATTAAAACAAAAGGGCCCCCTTATAGGTGCCAAGTTCTATCAACTTTCATATGAGGTAAATTAGAAAAAGTGTCTCACAGTCCTCTCTACTACCACCATCTCCTCCTCTTCTTCCTTCCCCTCCTTCTCTTCTTCCCCCTCCTCCTCCTTTTTCTTCTTCTTTTGTCTGTAATGGGGCTTGAACAGTGGGCCTGGGCACTGTCCTTCAGCTCTTCAGCTCAAGGCTAGGCCTCTACCACTTGAGCCACAGTGCCACGTCTGGCTTTCTCTATTTATGTGGTATTGAGGAATCGAACCCAGGGCCTCATGCATTAGAGGCAGGCACTCTACCATTGAGCCACCTTCCCAGCCCCTTCTCTACATTTTTTTAAAGAATAAATCCAATATAATTTGAGGCCTTTTCTTTATGATTCGCTGTCACTATCATAAAAATATCATTCAATTGGACATTATTCTCAGGGGTTTGGTAATGATAGTGGCACCAAAAAATACCATGTATTTTTTAAGATCTAATATCTATATAATTTTATGGTTATTCCACTTCATATTTTCCCAACAGATTGTCAACTATCATATCTTGCTAGTGTCATTGCCCATTTTCATTTGGTGTGTAGTGAAACAAACAACAAAACCACAACCAAAACCAAAACCAACTTTGTAGAATGGTATTAGAACAGAGATCCTATACAAACATTGAGTAAGAACTTGTAAATACTGGTCAAGAACAACAGAAAAAATATTGGGAACATCTGTTCAACTCATCCATTCAAGAGGAGATAAATGAAGCATGTCAGACACTGAGTTAGCCCTTCTGAGTAATGATCAGGAAGGAGGTGGTGTTTTGTAGCAATAGTTTCAACTACTTTTGCTCCAAGAAACAAACAGAACAAGCAAATATGAGAGTAGAGCTGTGTATGAGAGTACAGCCCATACACAAGCTGTGTATGAGAGTACAGCCCAGAGACGTTGAGTGGTCACAATATCAATAAAGGGTTCTTTTGACAACTATTTCAGTTATTCAGATGCTGTTTTCTTCTTCTTTTGCTATCAGCTTTGTTGGGTTCAAGGGAAGACACAGCTAAGTGACACCCCCTGAAGAATGGGTGTCTTTGGATTTCTCTCAGGAGGTATAATAATAGGGAAGACAAAGTCTATGATATTAGGGTAATCAGACATCCAGTTTTAGGGAGAACATAAGCCTAGTTAATAAGACGCTAAAGACATGAGTAGAAACTGTATTTTCCATTTCAGGCAAATAGGGAATTGGTGCTTGGAGCTGGGGCAAGATGAATCAACCTTCAGGTGTTCAGATAAGTATTGATTTCCACAGCACAAGTTACTGTTTGATATCAAAGACTGTAGAAAATCTTAAAAGGCTCTTTGGAAGCCCCTTAGACAGGACCAAATTGTCTGCTGAACAACTTTAAGCAGTGGTTTAACATGTTTAACTAGTCAATGCCTGAATGTTATTCAGCACTGAGTAGTACTGTTCACTGAAAATCCCATGAAATGAAAATGTGGTGAAAAACCTTCTTGAGAAGTTTAATGACTTAGCAAACACCACAGGTTAGAGAACAATGGATTCCTTATCTTCCCTCTTTTCCCTTTTGGAAAACCTGGAAATGATTTGATCTTTTGGTTTGTGTCTCAAAAATTCAGTCCTTATTGGAGAAAATACTACTAAGAAATCCTTCCATCTCTCTCTGTAGAAAGATGGAAATGCAGGTGCATAGGCAGGATAACGGGTAAGTTGTTGGAAAATTTATTCCTACTTTTATCATAGATGTTGAGCATGAATGTCTATACCAATCCCCTGGCTTTTATTTTTCCTTCTCTGAAGTCCTACTAGGTGTGGAGTAAACTTAGATCATGTGTAGTCTTTAGGTATCATTAGATTATCTTAGGAAAATCATTCTAGTGTTTTGGCTACATGTAACTAAAATAACTGTAAGTCCCCTTCAATTTTGTGCTTTTTTTTAAAATAAGTTTTTTTATTGTGAAAATACTGTACAGAAAAGTTACAATCACATGATCAAGGTAATGAGTACATTTCTTATCATGTGCTTTTATTGTTAAACAAAAAATAGAGAAAAACAAAAAGGCATATGTACTGAGAGATTTACTTGGAGGTTGGTTGGGAGACATAGATGATGATTTTTCCCCCTGTATTCTGTGGGAAATGCCCATCAAGTTGACAGTAAGCTCTTCCAGTAGTGACAGTTGCAAAGGAAGCATCTTCGAAATATGAGATCTCTTATTTTACTTTTGTGAACCTTATTTTTTTCACCTAATTTTAGGATCCTGTCTGGATGAGGAATTCATTCCCTTCCTTTACTCCATTCCCTTTCCTAAGTATGTGTGTTTATCACATGTGGTACAACCCATTCATTTGAACTATGAACATCAAGAAAGTTCCACAGAAGTAGTCAGTGATCCAGAAACCATGAGGCTGCTGCTTTGCTACAACTAACTGGTAGCACCCAGAGAACACTGAGTGCTGGCAGAACACAAAAGGAAGAACAAAAAGACAAGGCAGCTAAATTTGCATTGAGATTCCAGTTTTTATAAAGTAGAGGAGGAACAATTCTGTTTTAGTTTTCCCGCCAATGTGGGAGTGTTAAGAAGATACCCTTTCCACAATAGTGGTGTGCCCAGAGTGGATATAGTTCATTGGTAGAGCACTTACCTTGCATGTTCAAGGTCCTGGGTTCCATGCTTAGCACTACAGGAGAGGGGAGGAGGGCAAGCACATTTGGAATCTGGTTTGGAAAGCATGGAACTAGTAGTATTGGATACTGACAGTCTGCCATAGATAAATTTACCAAAGGAATGAAACTCTAAGAATGGAACTTCATCCATCAAGGATTGACACTCTCCTTTCTTTTCATGAAGGAAGACCCTTCAGATTTTAACACATCATGATTCTCCACCAATTTTACCTTTGGCTCTGGGTGCCCTATGGTAACGAATATCCAACAGAGAGCAGAACCTCTACTTAATCTTATTTCTTACTGCCCAAGCATGCAACATGTTTTCTGGATTATCTCATTTTATCGTTGAAAACATCAGGTTGTCTCATTTCAGGTTCTTACTTTCTTCCACTCTGGCTAAAACTATCATGAATGCATGTAATAGAATGGGCACAGGGGCACATTTATGTTGCTGGCATCACCCTGTTCTAGAGGAGCACTGGGGATTTGAGCAAGTAGGGTCCAGTCCAGGGCTACAACAATCTATGAGACACTGCCACTTAAGGCTGCCTCTCAGAATGAGTTCTGGAAGGACTGCCCCCAAGACTATTCTTCAGAACAGCTGTGCTGTTTGTTCTCTGTTCTGTACCCAGAAATGGCAGACTACTTGTACAAGGTATTCACATTTCTCAAGGCACTCATTCCACACTGCATACTAAAGACAGTATCTCTGCTGTGAAACAATGAAATCTTCCACTTCCTACTTCCCCAAACATCCCTGTCACACTCAAAGCCACAGGCAAACATTATTGATCCGTTTCTATCACTCAAAAAGCACATGTAGTAAAGGGGATTGCAGGGAACAATTTCTGTTTGCTGAGCACTGAGAGAACATGATAAATAGATACAGGGAAAGCTTCATAGTCTGAAGGACTTTTAGTTATTCCTGAGAGGTAACTTCTCCCACCCCATTATCTCCCAAAGAGTGCTGGGTGTGGGGGCATCCCAGCAGCATCAATGCTGTCAGTCAGGAGCAGCATCAGGGCTACTCTGAGCTCTCCTCTGCTAATGCAGCCAGGGAAGAATGCCAAAGAAGGAATGCTCCTTAATTTAAGTGAGCTGGAGGATATTTACTGAATGGAAATCAATCTTTTTTGAAATTAAAAATGGTCTGACTACAGACCCTCTCTTGAACAATAAAATCTACTGACATGGAGTTCAGGCAAGAATGACCTCAGGATTATCTTCTGTGAATATTCTGTTCATCTAAAGTTCAAACTAAATTCCTTATTCTCATGGGATCTCTCTAATGGCTTTACTCCAGGCTGTGACTTAGCGTTTTAACAAAACCCCTATCAAAGGTCTTATTTTGGAATATAAGGCAGGCTGACAGGCTATTGGAGAAATTCTTATTTGGCACTGCTGCATAGACATCTAGTCTATAAGCCTTTCTAGTTAATTATTGCCAAACAATTGTAAAACATGGACTAGAATAATCAATGAGAATCAAAAATATGTGACAAATGAGCAAGACTAATATGTCACAAATCTGGCTATCTGTTTAGATGAGCATGTCAAATGCTCATTGAAAAGATGGCCTAAACCACAGTAACTTGTTAGGTCAGTGGCTCAGATCTGTAAATCCTAGCTATTTAGGAAGCTATAGCCTCAAATATCCAATTAACCAGCAAAAAGCTGGATGTGGAGGTGTGGCTCAAGTGGTATAGCACCACAAAGCCACATAAGAATATGAGGCCTTAAATTCAAACCCAAGTACTTCACAAAAAACAGAAAAAGAAGGTATGTATAAAACTACTGGATGATAGAACAGACCAAAGGGTGATCTTGAGTTCTGTCTAGTGTCCCAGAGGAACTATTAATACTACCTTTTTTCTTCTCAGAACTTCTGACAGGATCATATTTTTATTACTACCTTATAATACATCCTCAATCAAGGACATGTGGGGGTCAGTCAGTATAAAATCTATGAAAGTACCATTATTAGATGAAGGGAAAGAAAGACAGATTAACCAGTAGATGGAAGTAGGAAGACAGTGCCCACAGAAGATAACACTATCTTTTCTTTATCCTATATGCCACAGAACTGATTGCATTCCTGACATCTGAAATAAATTTGCTATATGTGAAGAAAGTGAAATGTGTACCTGAGAGTCATAATTTGTTAGGATACACACACAGTTAAAATTATTCAGCTATTACTAGGCAGATTTTCCTAGTTTCTGACAAGTAGAGAAAGATACAAGAAAAGAACCCTGCCCTCAGGAGGATTTAGAACTGTTTCTTTTTAGCATCCCTCCTCAGTCTTAGTAATGTTTTTACAAGCCCAAATAACAGGAAAGCCTGACTTCTCAATCATTTCTATTAGTGAGTTCTTCCATTTTTTTAGAAAAGATCTTGGAGTCAGGTGCCAGTGGCTCATGCCTATCATCCTAACTATTCAGGAGGCAAAGATCTGAGAATCGTAGTTCAAAGCCAGCCAAGGCAGGAAAGACTGTGAGATTCGTTTCTCTAATTAACCATCAGAAAACTAGAAATGGAGTTGTGGCTCAAAATGGTAGAGTGCTCACCCTGAGCAAATGAGCTCAGGAAGAGTAGCCCGGCCCTCACAACCAGTGACAACAAAAGAAAGAAAAAGAAAGAAAAAGAAAGAAAGAAAGAAAGAAAGAAAGAAAGAAAGAAAGAAAGAAAGAAAGAAAGAAAGAAAGAAAGAAGGAAAGAAAGAAAGAAAGGAAGAAAGACAGAAAGAAAGAAATAAAGAGAAAAGATCTTGAACCCCTGACATGTTTACAAAAACAGGAAATCAAGATGAGCTAGAAAAATTTGAAGCAATCACCTAGAGCTTTCTGTCTTAAGTTTTGATTTTTTTCAGTGGTGTAAATATTCTTTATTTGTGCTTACATATGTCAAGGCTACTAGTATCAGCTGAGCACCGGTGGCTCATGCCTGTAATCCTAGCTACTCAGAATGCTGAGATCTGAGGATCGAGGTTCAAAGTCAGCCCAGGCAGGAAACTCTGTGAGACTCTTATCTCCAATAAACCACTAGAAAACCAGAAGTGGTGCTTTGGCTCAAGTGGTAGAGCACTTGCCTTGTGCTGAAGAGTGCAGGGACAGTGCCCAGGCCCAGAGTTCAAGCCCCACTACCAAGAAACAAAACCAAACCAAACAAAGCTACTAGTATCATACAGTTCCTAAACATTAGACATTGGCTAGAGCAACCGATGAACTGATTTTTTAAATCAAATTAAATATAAATTTTCATATGGCTAGTATGTAACAATTTGGACAGTGCATGTTCTTCACTTTTTTATTTAAAAAGCTAAAATAGTCAAGGTTTTGAGTTGACTTTTTTCTTTTCAGTTGGATCTTTTGGCATTGAGAGCATATATCATATATTGTCAACAAAACTGAGTATAGCACAGGAAATGACAAAGCATTAATCTTCATTTTCAATAGAAGAGATTTATTCACTTAGTCAAAGAGATTTATGGAACTTTACTGTATACTGGGCACAGTGTTAGGACAGGACATCCATGGAACTGGCCTCCAGGGACTCAAGGCCTATTGATAAATAATTCATCAGTGCTGGTAAAGGGTATCATTTGGTGTCTGTATTAGAGCTTTTTTTTTCTCCTTTCCTTAGTCCTCTTTCCAGTCAAATCTGATGAATCAGAAACTTTTGGTTTCTTAAGACGTAAAATAAGCACAGGTCAGGCTATATCTTTGTTTTACAAAAAGGGGACTCCCATGTCCTGATGTGACTGAGAATAGAGTATTTAACTTTCTGTCTACCAAAGAAAAATATTAGAAGCCTATGTGGGAAAAATGAAGAGGCATTTCTCATATAGATTACTTATTGGAGAGCTATTATTTATAAAAATAAGTAAAAACTTTCAACAAAATGGCAAGAATTTTATCTATTTTCTTTCCTAATATCTTTATGTTAGAAGGAGATATATGATATTCCTGGTATAGTAATTTGCCTTCTGGAGCCATCAAACTGTAGATGTCATTAAGTAGGATTATTTAAATATAGTCATATATCTTTTTAGTCAACCACAATTTCTAGTTACTTTTTAAAATATCATTTATTTTAAATGTAACCCAAAATCTCTATGTACTTTGACCTCTTGAAGCTAATCTTTTATTTAATATTCAAAGAAAAATGACTTTTCATTCTATATAACAGCAAATTCTAGTTTTAATACATTTTTCCTTTTAACTTAATTTCATTCAGTTTTTGTGATTTATGTTCATGTTGTGGTGAAGGAAATGGAATGTTTGGAGGTATTCTTAAAAGGCCCTGCACAACTGAGTTCACCATTTCATCCTTGGCTTTCACTTGACTGAAGGCTGAGTGAGAAGAATTCAGTACTGAAGATATATATCTTGTTGGAAAGACCACTGGTTTTTCTACATAGAGTCAATAATTACCTAGAGTGGAAGGGCAGTTAAGACCATACATATTCATTATAAGAGCCAAGATGTGAGGGGGTTAACTTTTAAGATTCTTAAATATTTAAAATTTAATATTTAAATACTCTTTAAAACTTCATTTTTCTAATTATGAAACATTAGACAGTTAATGTAAAAATATCCAAACAACATATTAAAGTATGAGAAAATAAAATTATTTGAAAGTCCAAAATGACTATTATTCACATTTGGGTGAACATCTTGATATCTTTATTCTTGCCATGCAAACACCTGCACACATCCACATGAATTTTTATATAAACAAGGTCATTTGTTCTAACAAAATATAAACAATATCATGTAAGTAACAAAAATAAGATGTGGGTAAGCACTTTATGACAAAGAGAAAACTCAAATTGCCTTGAAAGGAAATATGTGTTTTTTAAAAAAGTAAGAAGTAAACTAATTTTAACTTCTACCATGACAGAAAACATGAAACCTTTGTCTTTCTGGGCTTGACTAACTTCAGTTAACATAATTGTTTCTAGGGCCTTCCATTTCTTTGCAGATAGATGTTGCAATATGCTGTCTAATGGATGAGGGGCATCTGGGCTGATTCCATACATAAGATTTGGTGAATAGTGCTGTAATGAACATGGTTGTGCTGGCAGCTTTACTCTATCCGAGTTTGTAATCCTTTAGATAAAAGCTGGATCATAGGGTAGTTCTACATTAAATTTTTTTTTTCCTGAGGAACTTCCATACTGTTTTCAGGAGTGATTGAACAAGTTTACTACCAACAGTGTATTAGGGTTCCCAATAGTTTATTAGGGTTCCCTTTTGCCCACATCCATGCCAACATCTGTTATTGTTTTAACTTAAATACAATATATTTAGGGGAGAACTCAGTGTAATTCCTTAGAAAGGCAAAATCATAGTTCAAGAGAATAAACACCAGGAAATGGTGCTTGATAGGGATGTAATGGGGTCAAGAGGAGCAGACAAGTGAAGAGAAGAAGTGGGGTAGGACAATGCAGTCAAGAATTCAGTGTATATCCTACAAAACTAAGAAAAGTGAAATAAGGGGTGGATTGGGAGGGAGGGGTGAAAATGTTGAAAGGGATGACTTTTATCAAGATTCATTGTACTTATAAACTGCTTTGTTGAATGGCAACTCCTATGTACAACTACTTGGAAAGGGAATCACAGACACAGCAGCACAAAGGATGAACCAATGCAACAATGATACTCTCTAGACAGTATCTTGTAAATGAACTTTACAACTTGAGGGGGAAGGGAGTGGCGAGTGGTAAGTCGGAGAAAATGAGGGAAGGGTAACTTTAAAAAGAAATGCACTCATTATTTTAGTTATGTGACTGTGACCCCCCCCTGTTCATTACAATATATATATTTTTAATTTTATAGTCAAGGTGATGTACAGAGGGGTTACAGTTATATAAGTTCGGTAGTGAGTACATTTCTTGTCGAACTTGTTACTCCCTCCCTCACTTTTCTCCCACTTTCCCTCCTCTTATTCCACCTTCCTGCCAAGTTGTACAGTTCATTTCCAACATAGTGTCTTGTGAGTATTACTGTTGCATTGGTTCCCCCTTTGTCCATTGTCTTGCCATTTTTTTGTTCCCCCTTCCCTTCCTTTTCAGATAAACATATATACAATATTCAGGGTACCAAAGTCAAATACAGTGGCAACAGGGGATAAACCAGAGGGGAAAATACAAAAGAAAAAAGAAATCATGCAGTACATTAAAAACAACAACAAAGAAAAACCTCTGTGTCCATGTCATTGAGTTCATTTTGCTTAGCATCTTCCTATATGGTTTTATGTACATAGCTATTGAGCTATTTTTTAAAAGATAATAAAATATTAAAAAGCAAAAAGTACAGCTTTAATATATCATGCTTTTATAAAACATTTTACCATTATTAAGTAAATATCTTCAATTTAGCAATTATATTAGCTTATTTTCTAGTAAATTGAGGTATAATAAATCCAGTCTGTTTTATAAGTATATTATAATATGATCCTACTTGACAACAATCCTATAATAATACTGTTTTTGCTTATCTTCTTACTTATCACATAGGTAACTAGATTTTTACTTGATCATGGGCATAAAAGTATGCTTGGAATTATACTTAAGTGCTAAACCTTGTTATTTCTGACCATTTTAATAATTTATTGCTTTCTTTGTAATTTTTCTATATCACATAGATTTTTCCTTTCCTCTTTTTCAGGTGATTATTCAATAGGTATACTAATTGAGACATTCCCATTAACCAATTCAAAGTCAAATCTTTATTCAGTATTCTAATCTGTCTTCCCTGCCATTTTTCCCCACTGAACTTGTTACCATGTGATATATTTTACTTAAAATTTTTTTTTTGACTGTGCTAGGGTTTAAACTCAGAACCTCTCTACCACCGAGCCATACCTCCAGCCTTTTTATTGCACAGGTTATATTTTGTAATAGAGTCTCCCTTCCTGTGCCTAGATAGTGATCCACCTATTTTAGGTTTTCTATATTAGCTGGAAAAACAGGTCTATTTGTTTCTGCTTTTTAGGTTCCTTGTTTCTGGGACATTAAATACTCTTGTGATATTTTTGCCTCTGATTTTTTCCCACCATTTGTTTTATTCTTTGTCATTTCTCCCTTAACTCATCATTCTTATATTATGTTTTCTATCTGCTGTTATTTGAAGTTTAGCTGTCTCTATCTTGCCAGACAATTTCAGATTTATAGACAAAGTTGTTTGGATCTCCTTTGTTTCCTTATCTTTAAAATTTGCATTTTTCTTTCCTTTCTGCTACTTTAATTTTCCATTTGGATCTTCAGCTCTTTATTGATTTCATTTTTACTGCAGGAAATTTGTTTTTATATTTTATATTAAATTATTTTCGTGATAGCTCTTACTCACTTTCTGAATTACTGGCTTTTTTCTGGTGAGTTCTCTGTCTCTGTTTGATTTTTTTTTCCTGCTCCTGTTTGAGGTCTCCATATTTCTTTTTTGAAGGATGTTTATCCCTTCAGTCTTGATTTAATATGTGTGGAGATTTTTTTAAAAAGTATTTGAGGGGGAGGAGGATGATTGGGTGGGGGAGGAGGGGAGGAGGAGGATTGGGTGGGGGCAGGGGGAGGATGGAAAGGGATGGGAAGGGGAAACAAAGGAGAAGGCTACAATGCTTGATAAGAAATGTACTCATCTTGCCCATGTAATTGTAACCCCTCTGTACAGTATTTTCACAATAAAAAATATTTGAGTCTAAATTAACATTCAACTCTCCTCAAACCACTATCTTTCCTTTACAGTATTGATCACAATTTATGAGTTTGATCACAAAGAAAATAAACCGTTCTAGCTTTAAATTTTAATTTTTAAATATATTTTTGTTGTAAAGATACTGTACAGAGGGGTTACAGTTACATGAGTAAGGTAGTGAGTACATTTCCTATTGAGCATTGTTACCTGCACCTTTGTTTTCCCCCTACCATCCCTTCCCTCCCCACCTCCCCAAAGTTGTAAAGTTTGTTTTCAACATAGTGCCTTGTATATCTCATTGTTACAATGGGTCAACTATATCCTTATTTCTGCATTTTATTATTTCCCCTCTCCTCCCCAAATTAGAAAAATGTATATACAAGATGTAGGGCACCAGAATCAACCACAGTGAAAACAAGGGTTATACCATGGGGGAAGAACATACAAAAAAAAAAATCACATAGTACATTGTAAGTACATTAGGGGCTACCAAAAAATTTTAATTTTTAGCATTAAGATTCTCAACCGTCTAACTTGTTATTTGGTGAATAAAAACCAATTACTGTCAAACTTTTAAACAATCTTAAATAAGATGTAACTACTTCATAAACCACATAGATGATATATCTTGCTTAGGGACATGGTTAAATGTCTAATGGTCCTTGGAAAGATATTGATTTTATTTCTATTAAAGCCCTGTGTTACACGATGACTTCAAAATCACTTAAATAATGAGTGTTCTTTAAAAAAAAATCACAAAAACTGGGAGAAAGAAAGGGAAGGGATGGCACTGTCCAAAAAGAAATGTACTCTTTACTTGATCTATATAACTATAACCCCTCTGTACATCACCTTTAAAATAACAATTAAATTATTTTTAAAAACCACAAAAAAAGATGATAAAAGGGTAAAAATTGCTGGATAAAATGAAAATTTGGACCTCTTTTGTGGTCCTGCCTAAAAACACTATGTTTATTTTACTCCTTTCTTCACATCCATAACTTGAGATTTCTAAAAACTTCTGATTTTATGCACACGTATCTATATATAAGTACATAATAAGTATTAAAAAAAATTTTGGTGGTAGTGGTGGTACTAGGTTTGAACTCAGGACCTCATGCTTGCTTGGCAGTTTGCTTGCTTGGTATATGTTCTACCACTTGAACAATATTTCCAGTCTGGCCTTTTATTTTGGAGACAGAGTCTTTCAAATTCTTCTGCAAGAAATGGCCTTAACTTGTGACACTCTGAACCTCCTGAGTAACTAGGATTATAGCCATGAACTACTAATGCCTGGATTATTATTTTGCTTTTTATTTTGTGCTCATTCTCATTAGCACAATTCACATGCTCAAAGAAGAGAAATTTATTTAGAGATATACTTACAGTCAACTGAAAAGAATTTGAAAAACAATTGCAAAATTTAAGTAGACAGAAAATCACATTATTTTACCTGTAGGGAAGAAGGGAAATTACATCTTCACCCTCTCAAGATTTTCTAGAATAAATCAATAAAGAGATGGAATAGGTGAAAAGGCAAATAAGTTTATTAGTGTGCACAGGGAAAAAATATAGCTTGGAGGAAAATCCCAGGATTATCTCAAAGTTATTTTGAAGTTTGTAGACCTCATTTCTATAAGGGAGAAGAAGGGGAATATAGACAATTTTCAGGGGTGCAGTAAATGGTTTCTAGGTGAGGGACCTCTAGTAGGTTTGAAGAATGTACAAGGACTTGGGACCAAGTCAGAATGTCTTTAGAACTGATGAAAAAATTTGTAAATGATTCTTCAAGAGGGCAAAATAGGGAAAAATGTTTTCCAACCAGAGCCTGTGTAGGAGTATAGACATAATCCAATCTTCCTTGTGAGTCTAGTTCCTGAAAACTCAATGAAGGTAACAGAGGTAATTGTTCTTTGTTAGGTCTGGTCTGGGCTGAGACAGTCACTCTGCAGGAAGCCACTCCCTATGTTTGGGAAAGAAATAAGGGAAGGTCAGGGCAGCCTTCATTCTGAAGTAGGTTTAAAGCTTCTGTATGTTAGAACACCAGTTTTTGTGGTGCTGTATTTTGGGTCATAACATCTCCAGCCAGGTACATCCTTCCAAATCAATTCACTATAAAAGATCCCAGTGGATTCTATTCTCCATTAGAATCATTTCTGAATGTCCAAAACGAGCTTTACAACGTCGGTGCGGGGGAGGGGGGGGTGGAGGGTAGGGGGGGTGGGGGAGGGGGGAAGGATAAGGATTGGGATTGGGATTGGGGGGAGGGGGGAGGCTGGGGAGGGATGTGAAGGGTAAACAAAAGAGGAGGCTGCAATGCTTCCTCTGTACAGTATGTTCACAAATAAAATTAAAAAAAAAAAAGAATCATTTCTGAGGCAAAAGATATCTTTTACTTACCATGGCACCTTTCTCTAAGGACCTCTGCAGTACAGTCTTCTTGGAAGTTTTGATGCTAATATTGAGAAAATAAATAATAAAGGCTAGTTAAAAACTGTTGACAAATCAGTTTGTAATTGCTTGTTTAATAAAATTGAAAAGGGACCAAATCAAGATGTCATCTTATAGATTACTAAAAATTATTTAATAAGATCAAAAATTGAGACTTTGCTAAGATGAAACTTCTTCCATTCCCATTCTCATTATTTTTATGTGAATGATGTTTCTCAGCTCTTATATTCATTAAAACAACTACAAAAATAGTAACAGAACAGCTGCTGAGCCTTTTTTTCATTTTAATAACAAGTATTGCCCATGGATACTGGAACTGATTAAAAAATACCCATCCATCTTCTTAAGAGATGTGTTTCCAGTAACAATTGATTTTTTATATTAATAATTATTTAGCAATATATGTAACAGATTTATGATATCTTAATTACCTTATTATCAATAATATTTATTACAATAATTCACTTCATATCAATATTTATTACAATAATTCACTTCAGAAGAAAAATTTATCCTTAGCACATTATAGATATGAAAAATAAAAATATATATCAAATTCAGAGGAAGGACTCAGAGGAGTATAACATAAGATGAATGAAAGATTCTCAGACATAAAATATAATGTGTTAGGATGAAATTCAAGGGAAAAACACAATGTAAAATTTTTGACAGTTAAAGAAGAGCCTTTAAAAATTTTAAATGGATGATGTCATTATTAAATTGCTGTGGTATTTGGATTCCAAAGGCCGTATTTAAAAAGAGCAATTTGATAGCTCAAAATGTCAATTTTTATAATATACTGGAATTTCATGTTTTACAACTATTTCAACTTGGAAGCAGTTTGTGTTATCACCTAGAATGATAAGTAAGCAAAATTGAACTAAGTAGGCCTTTAGTAATCCTACTATGAGAAAGTATATATAATTATAGTAAATATAATATACTAATATATAAATATACTAATATATATAAATAATATACTAAATTTACAGTGTACTAAATGAAATAATACAGGCAACGGTCATAGCATGAAGTAAACTCTCAATGAATGTTAGTTATGGTCCTCATTTCCTGTGGCAGCAGCACCATACAGTCAGCATACTTGGAATAGCTAAGCATAGGCAAAGAATCCCAGAAAGACAGGGACTGACCTGGCTGCCACTTACTTCAGCAAAGTCAGAGCAAAAAGCCACGCAATTCCCCACTCCTCCATATCTAGGCAACGTTAGGGTAAAAAACATCATGTTTTACTGTAATACATCCAGCACCTAGTATAGTGTCTGGCACATGCAAAGCACCCTGTAAATGTACTGTTTGAACTAAATGCCCAATAAATAAATAAATAATAAGTAAAATAAATACAACAAAAAATAATTCAAGGGAAAATTAATTTGAGGACAATCTTTATGAACCAAATGGAGATTTATGAAAATGTGGACAAATCAGTGTTTAAGGAGAATGTCTGGAAGGTATTAATAAATTGATTTCATCCTGGAATAAACCGTCTGACAGTTTTGTGGAAAAGCATGGGCTTAGATAGATGTGAATTAGTGTTTCACAAATAGTATGGAATTTCTATAGTCAAATAAGCTTGAGGAATTCATAAAAATTCAAATGAAAATGTAATGTGAAATTTTGCTAATGCACAGAATAGTTTTACACTTATTTACTTTATGACATACTCTACATGACTTAGCCTATGAATTTCTATTCATTCCATGCCTCAGTTGCGTGTCTTTTGTGACATCTTGCTAATTGCTCTGTTCTTAATTTACCAAATGAAGCTGGAGGAAGTCATAACCTGCCAAAGGTTTAGACTTGGTGCATTGTTCCTTGGAACATGGATCTACAAGACAGTCAAATTTAACATATTGAAAACCACAAAAGGCATGCTGCTCTTACCTCTGCTGAAGTGGATAGTGCCCTCTAGTGGAAATGGAGACAAGAATACTCTTGGCATCCACCCATTACATCTGTGAGCTCCACTAACCCCTTGTAGCTATTTAATTTTAATTTCTTATGTATAAAAATAAAACTAGTGAGAAAACTGAGTAAAAAATTGCATTAGTAAAACAAAAATAACATTAAAATTCATTTTCTCTGTTTCACTAGGCTTATTTTGAATACTCAATAGTAACATGTTTAGTGGCAACTCTACGGGATGGCAGTTATAGAACCTTTCCACCCTTGGACAGCACGTATTAGACCAGAACCAACCAGTTGACATGCCTTAAGTCTGTGGTACTTGTCAACAACAATTCAAAAACTACTAAAATATATGGCATTCTGCTTTAACAGGAGCAAGTGGTTCAAAGTACCCAGTCTCAGGAATTTTGTTATAGCAATAGGAAATGGACAAAGATAAACCCCATTGACTGATGTTTCTTCTCCACATACTTTTAAGGAAGTGGTCAGTTTCAAAAAATTGCACAGTTCCAGTTTAATTAAACAAATATGTTGCATTAAATATAGTATTTTGGCATAAATAGAGCTTTTATTGAGAGAAAAATTATTTTATTTTACTCTTACTAAATAAGAGTTAATTGTTAAAAATTTTGACTTATGATAAAAAATTTTTGATTTTTGTGCCTTTTCCGCCTTGTCATTTTTAGATGGGTTCTAGATTTTTCAATAAAGGCAATGGAGAGGAATTTAAGTTGTTTACTAAAATCATTTGGGAAAAAAAAGCATTTTCTGTGCTAGGGACTGAACCTACAGCCTAGGTAAGCTAGGAAAACACTCTACCACTGGGCTACACATCCCCAGTCTGAAAGTAAGATTTTTAATTCCTGTTATTCTCTATGCAAACTTCCATTAATGTTATTCTCTTTACCCTTCCAAATACCTTATCTTTTCAGTAATTTTTCTCTTTTTGAATATTAGGTTGATTTTCTGTCACTTGCAATCGAGGTTGAGTTGAACTGATATGAAAGGAATGAATACAATCATATCATCATATCATGATATTAATACATCATATCATTATATTAATGTATTTGGCAGGGCAAGACTCAAATTTTATTGCAAGCTGTTGTATTACATTGGTTTTGGACGTTGAACCTGATGGTGAAGAGATTCAGTTGCATCATGTAGAGGATGTTGAAGGAACTGAAAGTTAAACTTAGAGAAGGGACTCCACTGTGGCAATAAGAATTTGATTTATAGGGTATAGGTTTGTTTTATCTGGCTTCAAACATGCATAGCAATTATGTAAAGTTCCTCCTAATTCCACTGTCTAAATCTCCTATGTATAGTACCTGTCCAGTAGCTAGACTAGCCTTTAAAAAATAAAAAAAAAACTTATTTTAAGCAGTTGTACAAGGGGTTTCAATTCCACAAGTCAGATTGCAAGTTACAATGTGTATTGATCAATGCGGTGAATTATTCTTTACAAATCTAGGGATTCAACAATTGTTCAGCCAGAGTACTTACAGTACTAGGGATTGAATTTAGGATCTCTTGCTGGTTAGGCAGACACTCTATCCCCTGAGTCACTGTACCTTTTACCTTTGGTTATTCTTGGGCAAAAAGTCTTCCTTTATACTGAAGCTGGCCTGGGTTGAAATCCTTTTACTTGTGATTCCCTGTGTTGCCGTAGATAACATGTAGGTGCCGCTGTACCCAGCCATTAAGTGATATGGAGTCTCATGAATTTTTATATCCAAGTTGGCCTTCAACTGTAATGGTCAGATCCCTCTCTACTTATCCCTGAGCAATTGTGCCTGACCAACTTTTTAAATTTTTTTAGGAGTCTTAATATGTTGCTCAGATTGGCCTATAACTTGTAATACTCCCATTTATACTTCCTGAAATGCTGAGACTACATGCATGTGCCCCCATGCCTATCTTTAATAATTGTTTAAGACTGATTACCACTATGCCCATTTAAGTAGTCACTGAAATCTTCATATAGTTATGCATTTGTCCATTAAGTATGTATGAGTAGTACTTTTCTAAAAGTTGGCAAGCATAGGAAATAAGTTTGGGAATCACTGTATGTTTTTATAAAAATTTCAGGTGTCAAATTCATGATTCTTTCTCCTCCCTCCCTCCTCCTCTTTTCTTCCTTCCTTCCTTCCTTCCTTCCTTCCTTCCTTCCTTCCTTCCTTCCTTCCTTCCTTCCTTCTTTCTTTCCTTCCTTCCTTCCTTGGGCAAAGATTGGGCTTTACATAGATGCAGTTGATATACAAATTGCTAGGATATATAAGGTATTCTTGCAGGCCAGAATAATAAAAAGTTTTGAAGAATTTGATCATGTCCTGTCATTTTGAATGAAATCTAACTTGACCGAAAACCACACTATTTTGCTGTATTCAAACACACACACCTATTTCTTTTATTTATGGTAGTTAACTTAAAATGAAACAGTCCTGTTAAAAATAATGAGATGTCTGTTTCCATGGTAACAGTACAAGAACCATTGACAAAGGAGATTTCAAAAGCTCTATAACCTGTCTTCCAAATTCTGTGATTGTTAATGACCTTAGGAGAACTAGAATTCTAATAGCGTATGATAGCAGCCGTGAGAAAAGAAACTATTGAACTTCATTCTTTGTCCCATTTATAACACAAGAGGAAAATGTGAGACCCATTAGCCAAAGGTGTATCTTATAGTTGTTAAACTGGTGAACGGTGTGCTATCCCAGGAGTCTGTTGTAGTCATAATATAGCAGTGCTTTCTTCCTTCACCTGAGATATAAACTGATACAATCAACACATTATAGTGGATATTTTGGCAGGTCTTGTTAAGAACTGAAAGACAGAAAGTCTTTTAGTCTATAAACAGATAAAGAAGGACTTGACAGTATTAATATGCTTAAAAGAGGATGTGTCAAAAAGAACAGGGAGGGTCAGCATGAAATACAGTAAATATGAAGTCAAACTGGAAGATTTTTGGCAACATTAAACCACTGCTGTCCAGGAAATAAAGAGACATGAAATTGTTACTTTTAAATATATTGTGGGATGATATTTTGTGTGTGTGTGTGTGTGTGTGTGTGTGTGTGTGTGTGTGTGTGTATGTGTCCCAGCCTTGGGGCTTGAACTCAGGGTCTTAGTGCTGTCCCTGAGCTTTTTTGCCCAAGGCTATTACTATACCACTTGAACCACAGCTCTATTTCTGGCTTTTGGTGGTTTATTGGAGATAAGAGTCTCTTGGGCTTTGTTGACTTGGCTGGCTTTGAACTGTGATCCTCAGATTTCAGCCTCTTGAGTAGCTAGGATTGTAGGTGTAATCCTGGGAAGAGATTTTTAAAATATATTGGATAATATTCTGTTGGTACTTGGCAACTAATTTTGTTTTTAAACTTCTAAATGTCCCCGTTGACTAATCAGCTGCCAAAAAGCAGGCACAAGAATACATTCATATGAAGTATATATTGCAGTGTATTTAGTGTATAATTTTCACGGAGTTCTGATCAGTGATTTTTGATAAAATGTGCTTAATAACTATGCTTTCTTACTCAAAATTAGGAAATTTGACCTTCTGGTTCATGTATAAGTTGTTGAAAATTGAAGGCCTACTAGTTTGGAATCATGAGGAAAATTAAGACTGAGAAAGCAGATTTCTATCTTTGACAGTGATGTCATCTGCTCAGTGAACTCAGCTTGAACAACTACCTCTTCACACCATGTGACTTTTCTTCCACATACTTTAAACATAGTTCTTTTGTTTGTTTGTTTTTTTAATTTGTTTTTTTAATTGTGAGAATACGGTACAGAGGAGTTACAATTACATGGGCAAGATAACGAGTACATTTCTTATCAGGCATTGTTGCCTCCTCGTTGTAAACATAGTTCTTGAACCTAAAAATAAGTCACATCTTTGAGAATATGGGAGAGTAGCTTCTCTTATTCTTGCTTGTCAGGAAACAATTTCTCTAGTCTGATATATGACTTTACCTCTACCCCACCTGTGAGCATCTAATTTCTAAAGTGTTATGTATATTGGCATATAGGATTCTATAGAGTACACAGTTCAGTGATGGGAATTTCATTCTTTCATTATAGATGCTAACTAAATCCTTCAGATTTCAACCTTTTATGTGTGATGACATTTGGGAACTTGATTGCTATTGTAGTTAATATGTCATTTTCATAGAGGAGTTAAGAACAAGTAGAAAACATGTTTTGAAGATCTTTTGTGGGCTTTGTATTGATTATCACAGAGGAACTCCAAGCTAAGTTTGGACTATAATAAATTATGTTGGGTCTAATGTTATGCTCAAAACTGTCATGTAACTTTTACCAGTTGGTAAACAGGCTGAGCAGTTCAATGAGACTAGGTTGTTTGGATCTTAGGAAGCTTAGGAATGTCCTTTCAATTGAATGTTTTGTAAGAGCTCTTAGGGCAGGCTGAAGATAGAAACATTTCTATCTGTAGAAAGCTTCAGGTAATTCATTATTATCTAGATGGGATAAAAATGACAAAAGGAGGCCCGGCACCGGTTGCTCAGGCCTGTAATCCTATCTACTCAGGAGGCAGAGATCTGAGGATCACAGTTCAAAGCCAGCCTGGGCAGGAAAGTCTGTGAGACTCATCTCCCATAAACCACTCAGTAAACTGGAAGTGGTGCTGTGGCTCAAGTGGTAGAGCTAGCCTTGAGCTGAAGATCTGAGGGACAGTGCTCAGGCCCAGAGTTCAAGTCTCATGATTGACCAAAAAAAAAAAAAAAAAAAAAAGATAAAAGGGGGCAGAGTAAGGTGGTATTTTGGAAGCTTCTTTTGTTCAACCCTGAGAAGAGTCAGAGTAATAAAGGAGGAACTCTCTTGAAGAGAGAAGAAAGGAACAGCTTCAGAACCACAAAAGAGGGACAGAACAGCCGAAAAACAGAGAAAAATAGGAACCAATCTGCATCTCTAAGGATGTAGAGTGGGGGAAAAGACATTACTGCAAAGGTCAACAGGTGGCCCTGGCAAGAGACTGGCCCTGGTCAGTGATAAACCCACATTTAGGCAAGCCTCCAGCCTATGGTGGGGACTTGCTCTGGCAGTGAATACTCCTGCACAGGAGGTTACACTTAAGAAGAAAGACATTTTGATGTTCCTTACTTATATCTCGGAGAGCTACAGCCAGGCATCATCTTGAGAAGGCTGGACAGGAGCGGATGGGGTGGGGGAGATGTGTCTGAAATCCAACAACTCTGGGCACTCAAAAGCAAGGAACAGGAAGTGGCACTGTAGCTCAAGTGGTAGAGCGCTAGCCTTGAGCGAGCTGAGGGACAGTGCTCAGGCCCAGAGTTCAAGCCCCACGACCAATTTAAAAAAAAAAAAAAGCAAGGAACAGTCCTGACTCAGGGAATCTGAGAATATTATGTCTCTATGTTTGGGTGGAAGATGATCACAAGAGGAGTCACAGGGGCGCTTCTTATATGGACCTGCTTAGGCATTTAAACAGTGAGGAGCTCTCACAGTGACTTTATAGTGTAGAAAAATAGTAACAAAAATAACATGGTACTGGCATAAACAGATATGTAATCAGCTGAATGTAATAGAAGTTACAGAAATAAGCCCGCACAGCTACAGCCATGTGAATTTCTATAAAGGAGCAAAAAAAGATAGCATCTTCAATAAATAATAGTGGAAAACTAGATATTCATAAATAGAATGCTGAAACAAGATCCCTCTCATTCTGTACAAAAATCAATTCAAAATGGGTCAAAGGTCTTATCTTAATATAAGACTTGAAACTTTGAAACAATTTTAGGTAAACATAAGGAGACTACTTGACAATGTAGGCATAGACAGCACTTTTCTTAATAGTTCCCCAGTAGCTCAGGAATAAGGAATAATTGACAAATGGGACTGTGTAAAATTGAAAAAATTCTTCATATCAAAGGGAAAATTATAAGTATGAAGATACAAACTTCAGTATGAGAGAAAATCTCCACCTATTCATATAGAAGATGAATACTGAGCATATAGAAAGAGTTCAGGGGGCTAGGAAGGTGGCTCAGTGGTAGAGCGCTTGCCTTGCATGCTCGAGGCCCTGGGTTCGATTCTTCAGCACCACATAAGCAAAAAGAAAAAGGCCAGAAGTGGCGCTGTGGCTCAAGTGGTAGAGCGCTAGCCTTGAGCTGAAGAGCTGAGGGACAGCGCCCAGGCCCAGAGTTCAGGCCCCATGACCGGACCCCCCCCCCCCAAAAAAAAAGAAAGAGTTCAGAAAATCAAACACCAAAAGAATAAATAACAAATTGATGAATGAGCAAATAAATTGAGCCAACAGATTGAAAAAGAAGTATAAATGGCAACCTCAGACATAAAAGAAACGCAAATCTAAACAACAGTGAGATGTCATTTCACCCAGAACCGCAGTTGTCAAGAACACACTGTATGCTGGTTAAGGATATGAGGAGAAAGGAACCCTAAGACACTGTTGATGGGAATGTAAATTAGTGTAGGCACTATGGAAATCAGTGTGAATACTCCCTTAAAAGCAAAAAAAGAACTACCATGTGATCCTGCTATATCACTCTTGAACATATACCTGAACAGATGCATGCCCATACACAATAAAGATACATGCATGCCCATGTTTATTGCAGAACTATACAGGAAAGTTACAAGAAAGATTTTTTTTTTTGGTCCTGTCGTGGGGCCTGAACTCTGGGCCTGGGCACTGTCCCTCAGCTCTTCAGCTCAAGGCTAGCGCTCTACCACTTGAGCCACAGCACCACTTCTGGCTTTTTTCTTATGTGGTGCTGATGAATCGAACCCAGGGCCTCAGGCATGCAAGGCAAACGCTCTACCACTGAGCCACCTTCCCAGCCCACATAGCTCCTCTCTTAAAAAATCGTTCTTGGGGGCCCACATAGCTCCTCTCTTTAAAAAAAAAACTTTCTTGTGGGCTGGGAGGTGGCTCAGTGGTAGAGTGCTTGCCTTGCATGCCTGAGGCTCTGAGTTCGATTCCTCAGCACCACATAAGCAAAAAGAAAAAAGCCGGAAGTGGCGCTGTGGCTCAAGTGGTAGAGCGCTAGCCTTCAGCTGAAGAGCTGAGGGACAGCGCCCAGGCCCAGAGTTCAGGCCCCGCGACCAGACCAAAAAAAAAAAAAAAAAAGAGAGGAGCTATGTGAAGGAAGAATAGGAGGAATAGAGGAATGTTTTTACGCTATTACATGCCTGTTCAATTAGTATGCACTAATAAAAAATAAAATTTACTGAAGTTGGGTTATAACTGTAATCTTAGCTATCCAGGAGGCTGAGATCTGAGCATTATGGTTCAAAGCCAGGTTAGGGAAGAAAGCCCTTGAGATTCTGTTCTGCAATTAACCACCAAAAAAAGCCAGAAGTGGGGCTGCAGCTCAAGAGGTAGAGTGCTAGCCTTAGGCACCAAAGCTCAGGGACAACACCTAGGCCCTATGGTCATGCACCAAGACAGGCACCAAAAACACCCAAACCAAACCAAAACAAAAAAAACAAAAAATTTATATGTGGAATAAAAACCCAACCCAAATGATAAGAGACCCATTGACTACATACTCAGAAGAAAACAAGATTGCTTAGTGGAAAAACTCATTTCCTGGAATTGGAATTACTATCACATATTTTAAAAAATGGATTTTATTTTCAAAAATGAAAAAGGCTTTTTGTTTATTTCTGATTATAACAGTAATGGGATTAATGGGAAAGATCATGGTATAAGTGCACATTTATCTATGTTTAATACACCATTTACTGAAATGAAGCAAAGAACAGAGTAAGAGAAAGAACTCATTAATGTTGCAACTAGAGCAGCCTTTATATCCATTATAATCACTGAATAAAGGATGCCAAGCATAGGGCAGCACACCTGCTTCTCCTGCTTGAGTACTGAGGTCTCAACTGTGGGAAGTGGGTAGAGATGGAGCCAAAAACCAAAGTAGTTATTTCCACGAGGAGCAGATACTTGTGCTGTGAGTGGGCTTCAGGAAGGACAGAAAACACCTTACTTGGAGAGGAGGAAAGTAGAGAAATTGCTTGAATAGGTAGTGATATGCTTTTCTTACCTAACTTCCTGTACAACATTGATTTATGAAAATCTTCATCATAGCTGTGGTCAAGAAATGATACTATTACTCACAAAATTAAAAATATATTTGTTTTGTAAAGAGTTCTCAATATTGAAGGTAGATTTTATATCAAATGTGGCAAAACAGTCCAGATTTAAAAGATGTCCCCATGGTATGCAATAATGAATGAGGAAAGACTCCAATAAATTTAGGAAGAATCTTCAGGATTAAATTTCCAGACTGGAGTTGTACATAGGTACTTAAGGCAAACTACAACTTCTTTCAAGAATTTCCAGTGGAGGGGCTGGGAAGGTGGCTCAGTGGTAGAGCGCTTGCCTTGCATGCATGAGGCCCTGGGTTCTATTCCTCAGCACCACATAAAGAAAAAAGCTGGAAGTGGTGCTGTGGCTCAAGTGGTCGAGTGCTAGCCTTGAGCTGAAGAGCTGAGGGACAGCGCCGAGGCCCAGAGTTCAGGCCCCATGACCGGACCCTCCCCCCACCAAAAAAAAGAATTTCCAGTGGAGTATCAGTTAGGATGATTGCAAACTGGATTTTGTGTACACACGTGCGTGCATGTGTGTGTGTGTGTGTGTGTGTGTGCATGTGTGTGTGTGTGTGTGTGTGTAATTTAGGAGTGAGCTGCCATTAACCATTAGGATCAAGGTTAGGGTTAGCGTTCTGGCTGGGATCAGGATTAGGGATATGGAAAATTTAGGGTCAAACTGAAAGGCAATTTTAGAACTACAAGCCGAGTAAGAGTTAGGAAGATTGTGAAATATATAGTCTTTGCTATTAATAGTACCATTAGCATTAGGGTTAGTCTCAGTGTTCCAGCTAGAGTTAGGGTTATAGTGAGATAAAATGTAAGCTTTTGGGTAAAACAAGCCTATTTTAACAAGTATCACTTAATTCAAAGTTAGGATAAAAGAAAACTAATGTATATGTCGTTTGTTTGTTTGGTTTTTTAATTAGCATTTGTTGGTCATTATTTTTAGGGTTTTCTTTCTACTACAGGTTAGGGCTAGGGTTAGGCAAAGGTAAATTTTAGTGTAATAATGAATTTTACACTAACAATTAGAAGTCAAATACATGTGAAATTTAAAAGAAACCAGTATTTTTCTTTCTTTTTTCTTCAGACTTAGGGTTATGGTTAGGTTTAGGATTAGAATAAGAGTTAGGGTTAGTGTTATGGTGAGGATGATGGTTAGGTTTAGGGGTTAGGGGCTCAGGTTAGGGTCAGGGTTAGCATTAGTGGTAGGTGTAGGGGTTGGGTTAGAGTTAGGGTGAAGGGTAGGATTAGGGGTAGGGATATGGTTATATTTAGGTTTTGGGTTTGGGGTTAAAGGTTAGGGTTAGTGATTTGGGTTTAAGAGTTATGGGTTAAGATTAGCATTGGATTACTGTTAGGGTTAGGATTACTATTAAGTTTATTGGAGGAAGAAATTAGCTAAATTATGTGACTAAGTAGTGACATGCTTTTCTTACCTAATTTCCTGTGCAGTGTTGATCTATAAGAAACTTCATGTTGCTGTGTATAAGATTTGATAGTATTTAGCCACAAAATCAAATCTGGACTCACTTTTTAAAATGTTACCATATTGAAGATAGATTATATATGAAATGTAGCAAAATGGTCAAAATTTAGAAAATGTACTCTTGGTAGGCAGAAAATGGATGAGGAAAGATTCCAGTAAAAGCATGCAAAAAGTTCAGGAGCAAATTTACAGACTGCAGTTGTACCTATGAACAGTTCCCTGCACACTGGTTTACCCATCCACTGCAGGTAGCAAATAGAAGAGATTATATTTACTATAAAAATTCATCCCTTTAGCTATAATGCTAAAGGCAAGATAAAATAATTCTTCAGTAAATAGGAAGTGAATTCTTGATGATACTACCTATCTAGTCTGGGACAAATTGTAGACTTAAAGCTAGAGATAAATATACGGGAAAATACTCAGCATGGAAATCACATAAACATTTCATAGCAAAAAGGATTACAGGGGTTCTTTATGAAAAGGTTGAAGAAAATTAACCTTTAGGACCATTCACTTCAGAAAACAAAAATCTTGCAGTAAAAGCATTTGACAAGATCCAGAAACCCTTTATGATGAAAGCTCTGGAGAAACTAGGAATCCAGGGAACATTCCTCAATGTAATAAAGGCTGTGTATGACAAACCTACAGCCAGCATTATACTTAATGGCAAAAAGCTAGTAATTGCCTCTAAACTCAGGAACAAGACAAGGATGTCCATTCTCTCCAATCTTCTTCAATTTAGTATTATAAATGCCTACCTACAGCAATAACACAAGGTGCAAATATAAAGGGGATCCAAATAGGAAAGATGAAGTAAAACTCTCCCTTTTTGCAGATGACATGATTTTGTATTTAAAGAACTCCATGGACTCCACTCCCAAGTTACTTGAGCTGATTTGAAACTTTGACAAAGTAGCAGGGTATAAAATTAACCCTCAAGGGAGGGGAAGGGAAAAACCAAAATGTTTAAATAGGGATACAGGTTGACCCATTGTAACAATGAGATGTATAAGACAGTGTGTTGAAAACGAACTTTACAACTTCAGGTGTGGAGTGTGGGGGGGAGGGAGAGTTGAAAAGGTGGGGAGGGAAGGGATAGTAAGGGATAAACAAAGGAGGGGATAACAATGCTCAATAGGAAATGGACTCATTACCTTACTCATGTAACTGTAACCCCTCTGTACAGTATCTTTACAATAAAAAATATATAAAAAATTAACCCTCCCAAATCAATGGCTTTTCTTTATGCCAATAATGAGAAGAGCACAGCGGAAATCAGGAAAGCAACTGCTTTTGTAATAGCCCAACAAAAAAGAAAATACCTAGGAATTAACTTAAGAAGTGAAGGACCTCTATAGTGAAAACTTTAAAAACCTGAAAAAGGAAATTAAAGCAGAATTTAGGAAGTGGAAAAACCTTCCATGCTCCTGGATTCTGAGGATTAATATCGTGAAAATGGCAATATTGCCAAGTCTATCTACAAATTTAATGCAATACCCATCAATATCCCAACCTCATTCTTCAAGGAAATAGAAGAAACAGCCCCAAAATTCATATGGAACAATAAAAGACCCCAAATAGCAAAAACAATTCTTAGCAGAAAGAACAGTGCTAGAGGAATACCAATACCAGACTTCAAACTTTACTACAAAGCCATAATAATAAAAATATATTGGTACTGGCACATGAACAGACCTGAGGACCAATGGAATAGAACCAAAGACCCAGAAATGAACCTACAGACCTATAGCCACCTAGACCTATTGTAACAATGAGATGTACAAGACAGTATGTTGAAAATGAAGTTTACAACTTTGGGGCAGGGCGGGGGTTGGGAAGTGGGGGAAAGGTGGGGGAGAGTTGTAGGGGAAAAACAAAGAAGGTAACAGTGCTTGATAGATAATGTACTCATTACCTTACTCATGTAACTGTAACTCCTCTGTACAGTATCTTTACAATAAAAATATGTACAAAAAAGAATTTCTAAGTGTATATTATTTGTTGGTCAATAGGAAAACCATTAATTTTTTATCTAGTCATCTTTTCATTCTTACTCATTGAGTAGTTTGACATTTAATTCTCTTCTGGAAAGCTAAGTATGCCACAGTGATGTTTTATTTCCTGCTTTCTGACATTTAGCACTTTTATTTTTCTTATTTTTTATTATTTATTATTTTGAGTAGTTACAATAATTGAGATTTTCCTTGTCTCGTTTCTGGTATTAAAGAAAATGCCTGTATTGTTCTATAATTAGGTGTAGCTTTATTTTTCCACAGTGCTAGGCAAGTATTCTACCACTGAGTTACAAGCCTTGTACTTATTTTTTTTTTTTTTTTAAAGAACTCTCCCCACTTCTTACATGTATATTGGGATTCTAGACATGCATAACCTTGTCCTGGCAAATGTAGCATTTTTTAATGAGTAAAAATCCTTTATCAAATTAAAGAAAATAGTTTTAATTCTTAACTGGATCATAGTTTCTTTTCTCTTTTGTTTTCTCACTTGTTTGATTGGGGAAGGGATTAAAAAAAATAAGAACAGTGTAATAACCAAGAGTCTTGGTTCTAGATACAATGGGTGCTTGATGGGTGCTTGAAAAAGTTACCTAATTGCTGTCACTCAGTTGGATGTAAACCTTAACTAATAAAGTTGGGAGAATTAAATGAGAAAGACAGGTATAAAACTTGTGGTCCATATTAAGTCCTTAGTTTGTGAGAGATATAGCTACTAGTCAGCCTTGAGTCTTACGTTTAACTACACTAAAGACCTTCATTAAATCATATGATCTGGGTTTTTATCTAATCTACTGATTCTCATACATATGGATACCTGTGTGTGATCAACAGCCTTCTAAGTTGGGTCTGGGGGTTGGGCTTCAGTGGTAAAATGCTTAGAAGAACCCAGTAAAATAAAATACTTCAGAAATAAATAGGGCTATTCTGTATTTGTAAGCCCTTTAAAATTATTAGGGATAGGATGACTTTAGTAGTGCCTTTTCAAACTACATCTCATCATCATTAATATATAAAGAATGAATTGGGTAATAAGTGTAAAAATAAAAGAATAATAGTATTAAAAGGGAATTATATTACCAGGTCAGTTGTAAGCAACAGTGCTAATGCCCACTAAGAGATCAAGGGCTTGGGTATATGAAAAGCATGCAATTGATGTAAAAATTGTAACAAAAGTTATTTTTAAATTTGTGACCAAAATAGTGTTGCTAGATTACATACCAAGTAAGGTCAATAAAAGAAATAAAAATAATAAAAACAACTAAACCAACTACAATCATGTTAAATGTGAATAAATTAGAAAGGATGAGATTTCAAAATAAAATAGAATCTTCTAAGGTGAGTAAAAGTAATGTGTCAAGGAATTTATTATAATATTCTTTCTCATTCCCCACTGAGTGGGGCAATGAAGTGGACAGGTAGGTTTGGAAGCCTCCGATACGGGCTCATCTGTCATGTACTGTAAGATGCCTTCTTCTTATACTTTGATGGAATGCTTGCAGAATTGGGATGCTTCTTTTTGGACAAATTATTCTTTGAAATGAGCTTTTTTTTTTTTTTTTTTAACTTCAGGTTACAGTTGCCTGGATTGCCACTTGAAAGAAACACAGACTGAATTTGTTGTCTTTCAGACAAATGCCTGGAAAAGATTTCAGACAATGTTTTTGTTTCCTTTCACAACTGCCTCTAATCTTCTTTGCTTAAGGGCGAATTAGCCTATAAACTTAGAAGTAAATGTGTTGGGTGGTATTCAAGTATATACAAAGGTATTCACTGAAATATGGTAGATTCAAGGAGAATTCAAATAGTGTAATTCCTTAGAAAGGTGAAGCCAACATTCAACAGAAGTGGGAGAAAAATGAGGGAGGGAGTAACAAGTTCAACAAGAAATGTACTCACTACCTTATTTATGTAACTGTAACCCCTATGTACATCACCTTGACAATAAAATGTTTTTTAAATTTTTATTTTTTATTGTGAAAATACTGTACAGAGGGGTTACAATTACATGGGCAAGATAATGAGTACATTTCTTATCAAGCATTGTAGCCTCCTCATTTGTTTCCCCTTCCCATCCCTTGCCATCCTTCCACCGCCCCCCCATCTTCCTCCCCCACCAAAGTTGTAAAGTTCGTTTTCGACATAACGACTTGTACTTCTCATTGTTGCAATGGGTCCACCTATATCCCTATTTAAAAGACTTGTTTTTCCCCTTCCCCTCCACAAATTATACCGACATCAAATACAGTGAAAGCACAGGTTATACTGTGGGGGAGGGACATACAAAGCAACAAAGAAATTATCTTATAAATGCATTAGAAACAATCGCATGAAAGAAAAAAACATTTTAAATTAAAATAAAAAACAAAAATAAACACTCATATTGGGTACTTGAAAGGGATGGAGTAGTGTCAAGGAAAAAAGGGTAGACAAATGAAGAGGAGAAGAAGGGGAAATTGTAGACAAGATTTCAACATATATACTACAAAATTCAGAAGAGTGAGGGCAGGGTTAGGTTGGAGGGATGGGTGAGAATGTTGAAAGGGGTGACATTGATGAAGATGCATAGTGTTCATAAAATGTGCTAAGTGACAAGTCCTTTGTACAACTACTTAAAGAGAATAACAAAAAGAGTGTTTAATAAAAATGAATAACAAGGAAAAAGAAGTGAATATCCTTGATTCTTTCAACATTCTCTAATACTCCGTGCTTTTCAAGAGCTCTTGCTGCCTGTTTCCCATTTCTGAATCTATTCTAGTTTGTCAAACTTCTTCATCTGTGGAATCATCTAATTGGCAATAGTAGGATATGGCACCATATTGGTTTAGGCAGGAACCTTTAATGAATATGAATGCAACATATAAATTGCCCAGAATATTTAAAAAAAAATCCTGCCTAAGGGAGATTTCATAAGAACTACTTCACCTTGTGTTGAAAGTAGGAGAAAGTTTAAAGGAATTAATGGTTATATAGATGTTGGCAATTGAGTTTATTCTATAGTATTTACTCACTGTGCATTTTGAGATAAATTCCTCAATATCTCATATTTCTAGTAACATTTAAATGATTCATTTTATGAATATCTTAGAATGGTGCCTGGAATGTAGAAAATGCATAATTAATGTTTCTTGATGTTTCTCTTGTTCATTTTAGGGACTAGCATTTTGACTGCTATTGTTATTTGGGTCTAGCCAGTCCAGAAATCTACTTAGAATAATGTCTAGGAGCATTATTTAGCTATGGATTATGGAATAATAAAAAGCTAAGCTGAAAATATTTGGGTTCAAACAATGGGCTAGGAAAACAGTGAGTTTTTGTGTGACTTAGGATGGTTCTTATTATTTGCTCCTATTTGAAATCTAATTTATATTTACCTAGGTATCTTCAGGAATGTCTGACATTAAAACCTCATCCTTTAATTCTTTTGGTTTTTATTTTTGGGGGGGAGGTCAGTCCTGGGCACTGTCCCTGGAGCTTTTTTGCTGAAGGCCAGTGTTCTATCACTTGAACCACAGCTCCACTTCAGGCTTTTTCGGTGCTTAATTGGAGGTCAGAGTTTCATAAGCTTTCCTGCTGTGGCTTGTTTCAAACCAGGAACCTCAAATCTCAGCCTCCTGAGTAGCTAGGATTATAGGCATGAGCCACCCATGCCAGGCCTCCCTTGTTTTTATCCTTCCCACAGCAGGACAAGTAAATTCTGATAGATATGACTTAGGAGAATGTAACACAGGTAGGTTCAACAATGATGCAATAGAAAGTGGATTTGTCTGTTTTCCTCTCTTGAGCTTCTTCCTGATAAGGCTTCACCGTGAAGAAAGAGTGGTGAGCCCTGTCTGATGATGGCTGCTGAGTTTCTATATTTTAGCTTCTTCATTGGTGCCAACATAGTTGATTCAGCTTAGTCCCTTATCTCCAATTAGGAGGAAGCTCTATTTTGGATTCTGGTCCAAACCACTTTCTCCAACCATTTAGCAAAGATGATTGACTTTATATTTTTGTGGTGCTGGGATCAAATTAGAGCCTTGGGTATGCTAGACAAGTGCCTACAACTGAGCTCAACCCCAGTCTGATGATGGACATTTTCATTTATCTCTAATGCTAATTTATAACCATGATTAACTATAAAATGAAATTCTGATATTCATTTTATCTATTGATAGATGATTATTCATTCACTTATTTACCTACTCATTGATCTGACCATTCTAAATGTGCACAAAATTAAAATACCTACTCCCATGAGACTTGTAGCAGAGAAGTCAAGACATAATGGCAACTCCTTTGTACAACTACTTAAAGATAATAAAATATTAAAATATACATAAATAAATAACAAAATGAAGCCGAGAGAGACTTTAAATAAGTGCAGTGGGAGGAGACTGAATTTTGAATCATTGGTCAGGAAAGGCATTTTTGAGATAGGAAAGGAATGAAGGAAAAGAAGGAGCAAGGCTTTGCTGCCTGGAGAATGTGTAAGCAGGGTGTGCACAGGCCTGAAGTGGTCCTGGTCCATGTGGACTTTGGCTCTCTAAGAGCAAGGAGAGCCTTTGGAGGGTTTTGAACATTGAGCACTGTGGTGTCATAATATTCCTGTAATTTTAATAGTGCACAGAACACAAACTTCCTATTCTTATGAAAGTTATATTTTAGTAGGGAAGGCAGAAAATGAACAAAGTAAGTAAGATTTATGGAACAGAAAGCAATGCACATATATAACCAACAGAGAGGAAGTCATGGCAGGAAAGCATGCTGAGCCTTGTGCTAGAAGTAATTTTGTGGAGCACCAGAGAGGGTGTGTGTGAGCGAGGATTCAGGTTACTGTAGTAACCAAGGGGAATAAAATAGTAGCAGTGAAGGGTGATGGGACATATTTGGAAGAGAGACATAACTGAAAGTGTAGTATGAGAGAAATAAATCAAGGATGGTGCCAAGATTTTTGGGATGGGTAACTGGAAGGATGAAGTCTCCTTTAATTATGATGGGGAAGACTGTGGGGAGGGTAGGTCTTGAGGCAACTGGGAGTTCATTGTGAACCTACTAAGTTTTCAAGTCCTATTAGCCAACCACATAGAGATGTTGAGGAGGCTGACTAGAATTAAGGCAGAACTGTCTGCATAGAATTTTCCCTTTTGGATAACATTTACTTTGATTCATCCTTTTCCACTGGGAGGGAACAAGGAGTATCAAACCTGCAGTTTAATTACCTGATCTCTCATGTGCAGCGATAAAATTTACTTAGTGCTGTTGAGTCATTATTGAATCTCCCTGGCTCAGTTTTGTCTTCCCTAAAACAAAGAATCATTGTGTAACTCATAAGAGTGTTGTGGAAATCAAGTGAGTTCATCTTTCTCACTATCTTAGCATTGTACCTTGCATGAAATAAATATTCAAAATAAAATGGAAAAAGTAATTGGCATTAATACAGCCCTGTCTTTGCGCTATGTAATCACGGTGTGAGGAATTTTAGTATATTTTCTTTATCTCTCACAAACCTTAGGTGGCAGACACTATTACTTCAAAAGGGCATGAAGATGGTATGGAAAGTTGTTTCATGGCTAGTTACTGGCAGAGCTGGCATTCAAGCCCAGGCAGTCTGGCTCCAAAGCCAATGAACTTCAGAATACCACATTGTACTGTCTCTTAAAACATGTTAGCTATGGATATGATTCCAAGGCATACTACCTTAATTTGCTTATGAACCTGTTCAAAGTTCACCAAGAGTCTGGGATTTATCAGTTCAACTTCTAAGTTGTATTGCTGTTGCCAATGTACTTTTTCAGAGTATAATTTTGAATTGCCCTAGGAATGACCTGTTCCTCCATTTGCCAGGTCTTATTGCTGTCTATCTTCCTCTAATGTGCCCACTCTGTTTTCTTCTGGTACTAGCGATTAAACTCCTGGCCTTGAATTTGCTAGGCAAGTATTCTACTAGGACATTAAATTAGGCAAGTGTGCTTCCAGCCGTTCTTTTCTTTTCTTTTTTTTTTAGTTTGGTTTTCAGGTAGACTCTCACTAGTTTTGTTTGGCCTAGAACCCTGATCATCTGTCTCTAGCTCCCACATAGCTAGGCTTATACATGTAAACCAGTACTTCTGGCCTTGTGTTCTATATTCTGTGCTTGGGTGATTAGCATTCTATTTTGGCAGTTGCCAAAGGGATTCAATTCTGACCATTTTCTGAGAAGAGATTCCTGTTGAGAATCTATCGCCTATGGCTTCTGCCACTTGGGGGCATTCTTGCTTTGCCATTTCATATCTATTCTTTCCTGGATAATAACTGCATAGCTAGGAACAACTCATAAATATTTAGGTTATTTTTCTACATATACTACATATATTATTTGTTTATTTTTATTTTCTTTTTTCTCTTTCCTTCATCCCTCCCCCCCACCCTGTTTTTTTTTAAAGATTACCTGCACCAAGCTGCTTTTGAACTCTTGATCCTCCTGCATCAGTCTCCAGAGTATTGGGATAACAGGTTGCATGTATTAATAGATAGTTCTTAAGAGCCATGTCCAGTACCTTTTAAAATGGCAAAAAATTAAGAGAATTTTTTTTCAGTAATAACTTTTAATCATGTAAAATTAAAAATATATAGGCATAATTATGGTAGACATATAATAATTTATGGCAATAGTTCTAGTGTGTTCTGAAAACAACAGAACTATTGTTTGTAAGAAAAATTTCTTATTACATAATTGAGAGTAAAACTATTTTTTTGAATTCTCTATTTAAAAAAAGAGTAGTATAAACTAGAGGTTGCCAAATAGCTGCTCAGGGGCAGATCCAGCTCCTGCCTTTTTCTTTTTACATTTTTAAAGGCTAAAAAAGTCAAAGAATGTGGGCTGGAAAGGCGGCTCAGTGGTAGAGCGCTTGCCTTGCATACATGAGACCCTGGGTTCGATTCCTCAACACCACATAAGCAAAAAGAAAAAAAGCCGGAAGTGGTGCTGTGGCTCAAGTGGTAGAGCACTAGCCTTGAGCTGAAGAGCTGAGGGACAGCGCCCAGGCCCAGAGTTCAGGCCCCACGACCGGACCCAAAAAAAAAAAATAGTCAAAGAATGAGAATTTGTGATATATAAAAAGAAATGCATATGTACATTGTTACAGAGCAAAGTGAACTGAAATTGACTGCTATATTTTATATATAATCACTCTGCAAAATCCCATTTTTTAATACTAATATTTGACATGGTTAATTCTTATTAATTTGTTGTAATTGTTTATTGTTAATAATGCAAATAGATAATTTTTAATTATCCACAAGTAACATTTCACTATTAATGATTTGAAATGGGTGAAAAGCAAACCAATTTGAAATAAAATATGAACATGTGCCATTGTATTATAACACTATACCCTTTCTTGACAGTTAAATTTAAAAAATGTTTTTGTAGCATGTATTGTATATGTTTATAGTATATGTAGTAAATAAAAATATGGCCAAATTAAAAAAAAGAAATACAGTTTGAATTTCAGTGCCTGTTAGCTATGGTTTGGATATTAAGTATCCCCTGAAGGCCTGTTTGTTAAAGGCCTGTTCTACTATCGGGAGGTGGTGGAACCCTTAGGAGGTGTTGCCTAACAGAAGGAAGTTGCTGATTTGAGTTCATTACTTTTAAGGGATTACCACTCTGATCTCTTCCTCTCCTTTCTTCCCAGTCACCACCCTATTATGATGTTCTGCCTTGCTAGGACCCCCAAACCACAAAGTCAACCATTCATGGGTTGGAACCGCTGCAACAGTGAGTCAAATAAACTTTACTCCTTTTAACTTGATTATCTCAGCTGTTTAACAAAATTTTACTGGAACATAGCCAACATGTTCATTTATACATTGTTGATGGCTACAATCATGCTTAGTGATTGTGAGAGAGATTATATAGCCTGAAAAGCCTTAAGTATTTACCATCTTGACTTTTGCAGAAAAATGTTCCCAACTCCTGAAGTAAATTAAGAAGCAAATCACAAAAATCCTTGCCATGGCCAGAATTTCATATCACCTGGTCACTCAACCTGCAGAGCATTTGATGGACATTGCTGATTTTAATGAGCAAGCCTCAGCAGAGAAAAACATTTAGTCTAATTCCATCCATCTCTCCATCCTTATCTTAATATGCACTGCCTTTGAAAACATGATTCTTGTAAATAGATTTATCTTCCAGAAACAAACTAGTCATGAGTGTGGAGATGCAATTTAGAACACTGAGATAAAGGATTTCTCTCATTATAAAAATAATAATAATAATAATAATTATTATTATTAAATCATTATTGATTTCTCTCATTATAAAAATATTTTAGGATAAAAAGTCACCAAAGCACAGAAAAGTATAAATACAAAAATAAAAATCCCTACAGTCTTACCTTTTAGAGATAATCATGATTTATCCTCAATTTATTTCATGCTTAAGTGAAAGCTGATATTTTTAAAGTTCTGTCCTATAAAGACAATCTGCTGTTAGTCAGGGTACAGTTGTAAAGCCCCTTCTAAGGTGAAGGCTTTTGGGTAGCTTATCTTCGTACCCCCAAAGGGAGACCAGTAACTTTGCAGAGATGATTAAAATCAGGCTCACTGATTAACATCAGACACTAAGTCTGGGGGAGGAGTGAAAGAAGCCAGTAACTCTGGCCATTGTCTAGACTTCTAGATTTTAGGTACCTCAATTTCTATCAGGAAAAGAAAGCAGATAAACATTCTATAGAAAACATTGCATGTATGTTCATTTATTCAGCCATCAACCATTCAGTAGGGGAGAATACATTCACTTTATTGCTGCTGTAACAAATAAACACAAACATAGTGACATAAAACACTATAAATTTATTCTGTGGACATCTTTGAGAGGCCATTATTCTGTCTACCATAATAAACATCTTCTTTTATTCTAGATACTAAATTAGGCTTGGTGGGGGCGGCTGGAATGGCACATGAAAAGCTGAATTCTAGGCCAGAGGAAATAACTTGAGAGAAGTCACTGAAGAGTGATATAAATGATGCATTTGAGCAATGGTTTAGCATTTGGGGTCTCCTGTATTATTGGTAGGGCTTTTTGGATAAAACATTAGATATCAACTTGACATGGCTTCAACAAGCAAGAGAGCAGTCAGGCCATGGCCAGACTTGGACAAAAAGTAGAAAAATTGGTAGAAACCCAGACCTCTCCATGGACCAAGTCCATATGGCTAAAATGATTATGCTTCACCTCATGAGTTCTGCATTTGTTACTTCTTAATCCTTTCCAGATTCTTAGGGAAAAATTTAGTTTGGTATAAACTCCAAGAAACTAGGAAATCACATGGTGACTTCGTAGGGAAAAATCTTCTTGGAGAATGTCTTCTCGGAGGTTTTAATGCTAGATTGCCTCAATGCATAACATATTCTTTCTTCTCAAAGAGAAATAGGTCATTAATACATCTATTATCATTATTCTTCAATTATAGAGGGCCTAAGGTCATAGGATAAGTGCTTTGCATACTTTATATAGTATTGGCATGATAGATTTCAGAGGAAATAAACAAAAAATACTAATGCTTTGTTAAGGAATTTTGCTAGTTCACCTTATTGAAAATCTTTCTATAATCCAGTGATTCTCAACCCTGACTGCAGAGACACTGGGAGAAATTTTTGTAAAATATTTGTGCTCCGGCCCCACTTCAGATCAATTAAATCTAATTGCAAGAAGCTGACCAAGTATACAGATGAACTCTCTGTACAATTTGTACAAGTTTTTGTAACAATTATTTCAAAATAAAAACTATAAAACAGCAAAGAGTAAAACCTCCCCAAATCTTATCTTTACTAAGAATTGTCACCTTGACAATTTTTTAGTAAAGTATTAAGAACAGTAAAACTCCCTTGGCAATTTTGAAGGAACTTGAGAACGATTGCCTTAATAATTTTAGGGGAAATGGATTCCTTTGTACAATATCAAATTAGATGTCCCTGAGAAGACTTCACCCAAACAAGTTGCAAAGATATCTTGATAGTTACTGATACCACAACTGGGTAATTTGTTAAAGACAAGCCAAGAGATTTATTTCCTTACCCTTATAGAGGCTGACAAGTCTAAAATAAAAATACTTGCAGATTTGGTGTGAGGATGGTTCCAAGATGGTTATTTGTTGTTGTGTCCTCATGTAGTAAAACTGCAAAAAGCTAAACACTGAGCTGACATAGTATAAGGAATATAAGGGCCAGGAAGTTCCCTAAAGCCTCTTTGTCAAGACTTAATCACCTTGCAAATGGCCTTACCTCTTAATACTGTTACCTTGGTGTTTAAGCTCAAATATAGGAACTTTGAAAGGATGCATGAAATGAAGCTATAGCAAATGGGATTAGATTTAAGAAGGCTAATGATACAGAAGGAAATAAAACTCTAACTCTTTACCACATAGAGTGTGTGTATATAATCTTCACAAACAACTGATAGTGATCACTAGGATTGAAATTACCAGGTATTTGAAAGAGATGGAGTGCTAATATTCCATTTTGAACATCACATTATAAAAAAGCTATTTTATTTAATATCTTTATTGTAAAGATATTGTACAGAGGAGTTACAGTTATATGAGTAAGGTAATGAATACATTTCCTATCCAGCATTGTTACCCCCTCCTTTGTTTTTCTCCAGCCATCCCTTCCATCTCCACCTCCCCAACACTTCCCTCTTCCCTCCCTCCAAGTTGTAAAGTTCATTTTCAACATAGTGTCTTGTACATCTCGTTGTTACAATGGGTCAATGTATATCCTTATTTCAGCATTTTGTTATTTCCCCTCCCCTCCCCAAATTAGAAAAATGTATATACAAGATGCAGGGCACTGGAATCAAATACAGTGAAAACAGGGGTTATACCATGGGGGAAGAACACACAAAAGAAACAAAAAAAATCACATAGTACATTAAAAACAACAGCGACAAAGATAAAACCTCTTATGTACCTATTTTGGGATTCATTTTGCTTAGCATCATCTTTTTTTTTTCATTTTGTGGCCTTTTATTTATTTATTTATTTATTAACATTTCGGAAGGTGCAAAATCATCTTTGTGTTTAATGGAAAGTTTCTCTCTCTGAAATTTTATTTCTGTCCTCATAGTTAGATTTGGGTTTTCCATCTCTGAATATGCTGAGAGATTCTGGATTCTTCTCACTGTGTTGCATCTGGAGGTCCCTTGTGTCCATCTTGCTTCTCACTGATGATCTTAATGTTCAACGTCAAGTCGGATTTGCTGTTGTGTAGAATCATTAGTGATTCCTCCCACACATCATTGTGCATCTAGTTTTTAAAATACAGTTTTGATTGTAAAAATACTGTACAGAGGGGTTACAGTTACATGAGCAAGGTAATGAGAACATTTCCTATCAAGCATTGTTACCTCCTCCTTTGTTTTTCCCTTACCCTCCCTTCCCTCCCACTTCCACAACTACACTCCTACCTCCTGCCCCCTGCCTCCTACCCATCTAAATTGTAAAGTTCGTTTTTCAACATAATGTCTTGTACATCTCATTGTTACAGTGGGTCAACCTGTATCCCTATTTAAGCATTTGTTTTTTCCCTTCCCCTCCCCAAGCTAGAGAAGTGTATATACAAGATGCAGGGCACCGGCATCAAATACAGTGAAAACAGGAGTTATACCATGGGGGAGGAACATACAAAGAAACAAAAAACTCACACGGTACATTATAAATACAGTAGGAACAATCGCAAACAAGAAAAAAAAAACCACTTGTGTCCCTATCTTGGGGTTCATTTCGCTTAACATCATCTTATCTGGTCATATGTACACAGCTTTGCTTAGCATCATCTTATCTGGTCATATGTACATAGCTTTTGACCTTTTCTGCTTGTCTGGTAAGATTATCCTAGACACATACTAGTTATTGCAAATAAGGGAAACTATGGGACCTATGTTTCTTTGGGTCTGGCTTACTTAATACAATTTTTCCAAGTCTTTGCATTTCCTCATAAGTGGAGTGGTGTCATTCTTTCTGAAGGAGGCATTAAAAAAAGAATTCCAGTGTGTGTGTGTGTGTGTGTGTGTGTGTGTGTGTGTGTGTGTGTGTGTATGTATGTATGTATATATATCCATTTTCTTGATCCATTCATCTACTGAGGGGCATCTGGGTTGGTTCCATATCTTAGCTATGGCAAATAATGCTGCAATAAACATAGTTGTGCTGGTAGCTTAGTATGGTCTTGTTTGTGATCATTTGGGTAAATGTCCAAAAGTGGAATTGCTGGGTCATAGGGGAGCTCTATGTGTAATCTTTTGAGGAACCTCCATACTGCTTTCCAGAGTGGCTGAACAAGTTTACACTCCCATGCAGTAGGAAGAACAACTTTTTGAAAATAAAAAAATTGAGACAAAGGAAAAAGAAAATATAACTCATTGAATGATTATCCTCCCCTCATTGCAAACAATCAACACATCTTGTGAAGCCTGGATATTTGAAGTTGTAAACCAGATATAATAATACCTATCATAAAGGCTTGCTTGGATGGCAAAGTAGGTAAAAAACATTTCAAGATGCCTGTACATTTTACAGAGTTTGTCATTAGATCACAGAAACGATGTCACATTTCAGCTGTAGCATAAGTTTCTACAGATTTATCTATGGCTGGTTTTTATTTTTGGTGAACTTTGATTTATTATGTGAAGATCCAGAGAGTGGTGAGCTCAAAGAGGCTTTCAGGAAATCTATCCACCACAAGAATTTTAGTAGGCTTTACATTGTCCCAAACCTATTTAATCAGGGTTAAAGATTCTGGACCATCAATCTGAATATAAACACATACTTATTTTTAAAAACCCTGGAGACAAATTACAAATTATGACCTATAAATGAACCCAGAACAGCTATGTTTCCTCTTGGAAGATTTCCAAGATGCCATTAAAGAGTTGCAGTTTTGCATTGATGAATTTAAGCACTATTCTTCCTCAAATCACCGTGCCAAAGAATAGTGGTTAGGAATTGATCTGCTGGTCTAGATGGGCCAGTAAAAAATACTGCAGAAACCAATCAAGGAAGGAGATATAACAATTTGTGGGTGGCATAAGAAATTAGTGGCTTAAATCATTAAAGTTTACTCCTCCTAGCTTTGGAGATTGAGAAGTTGAACATCAGTATATCAGCAAGATATGTTTCATTCCGTGGCCTCTTCTCTAGGCTTGTGGATGGCTAGTATCAGGTTCTCACATGACTCCTTTGTTGCATCAGGTCAGAGACAGTGAGCTGTGAAAGTCTTTTCTTCTTATAAGATCACATATATGCTCAGCATCATGGTGTCTTACCCTTACCACCTTCCTAAACCTGATTACCTCAAGAAGCCCCACCTTCAAATATCACCATATTGTGGGTTAGAGCTTTAACATATGAATTTTAGTACTTAATTTATGTCAGCATTCATGGTTGTGAATCAGAAAAATACATAATTTTGTTTTTCAGACCTTGACTATACAACCAATTGATTTTCTCCTGAAGTCATCATTCTCTTCCCTCTAACCCATTTAAGCAATTCCAACTCATCTAAAGACCTGTTCTAGATTGTATTTAGAAACTTTAGAATTTATCCTGCCATCCAACATCTCCTACTTATCACCAAATATAATAACATTTTTACTGAAAATATTACTCTGTTATTTGGGGGAAGGTAAAATAATAAACCAATGAATTAATCAGTGGTGAATGAGGCTCTTATATTCTCTACTTATACACATATATTACCTACATGCCAACCCCCAAAACAACTCTACTGCATGAAGATAATATTTAGTGACATTGTATGGCAGCTGTGCCAGAATGCTGCAGAACATGAAATAGAATTGTATTTTTAGTGTAGCTTAGCTTGTGATCATTTGGATAAATGACCAGGAGTGGGACTGCTGGATCTACCAGCACAACTATGTTTATTGCAGCATTATTTACCATAGCTAAGATATGGAACCTACCCAGAAACCCCTCAATAGATAAATGGATCAAGGAAATGTGGTTTATATACATAATGGAATTTGATCAAGGAAATGTGGTATATATACATAATGGAATTTTATGCTTCTATCAGAAAGAATGACACCGCCCCTTTCATAAGGAAATGGAAAGACTTGGAAAAAATCATATTTATTGAAGTAAGCCAGACCCAAAGAAATATAGGCTCTATTGTTTCCCTCATTTGTAATCATTAGTATGCCTAGGATAGTCCTAGTAGAGAATCATGATAGCTGAATAACTACGTCCATATGCCCATGTAAAATGATGCTAATTGAAATGAACTCCAAGACATGGAAACAACAGGTCTTTTTTTTTTGGTTGTTGACCTTGTTGTAGCCAATGTATTGTATCTTAGTTCTTTCTTCTTATTTTATTTCATTTTTCCTTTTCCATCAGTTTATCCCTGGCAATCACTGTCTTTGATTCTGGTACCCTCCATCTTGTATATATATTTATCCGATTTGGGGAAGGAAAGGGGAATAACAAAATGCTGAAAGGAGGATAAAGGTTGATCCATTGCAACAAGGATACTCACAAGACTCTATGTCAGAAATTAACTTTACAACTTCGGAGGTGGGGGCAGAAGTGGGAGAGGGAAGGGATAGTGGGAGAACAACAATGGAGTGGGTAACAATGTTTGACAAGAAATGTACTCATTACCTTACTCATGTAACTGCAATCCCTCAGTACAGCATCTTTACAATAAAATAAAAAATAATAAAAAAGAATTGCATTTTTAGGCTCTCTGATGACATCTTTACATAGACCATTGTACCTCCCTAGTCTGATTTTAAGGGGACAATATACATTTTGTAAAGTTTTAAGCAAGTTCAAATATAGCAGTGTATTTCTCCTTAGAGTAGAAATATATATAGGTATGACACTATGTCCAGTCAGAGTTGTATGTCTGAGAACAGTCTATAAGACCTGAAGTTAGAAAGTATTTTGGGAGAAGACTAGATGAAAACCTTAAGGCAAGTTAATTTGAGATGTTCTCATTTATTCAAGTTACAGAAGAATAATCTTGGTAGTTTTTTGGTTACTTAATATGTATATTCTGGATTCAATCTTTTTGCTACATCCTTTTGTATGTTTATGTCCTGTAAACAGAATTTTGCTGTGGGTGTAGTTTCTGTAATTGTTCAGGGTTCTATTGAACTGCATGTTGTTAAGATGATCTTTAACTTTCGAAGACTTTTGTCCTGGGAACAGCTGTCTCTATGAATATTTCAGTAGTGAAATGTTTACTCATTACATTTCAAATTCTCCTTTTATTGTAAAAGGCTTCACTTGTTCTTACCTTTAGTTACTACAGTAACTTAATTACTGGAGATTTATATATTTTTTCTTTTAACTCTTCCCAGAGACTATCTTCCATATAGCCCAGGAACATATAAATATAACATGCAGGGGTTTTCTCTAAGTAGAGACAGCAGTACTGTGCTGTCTGTGTGCTACTCACATATACTGATTCCACTATAATAATAATAATAATAATAATAATAATAATAATAATAATAATAATAATAATAGCTCAAATAATGGAATAGTAAAAGGTTATAAAGCATAAAAAGACAAGAGTTCAAGAATATGTTCCATGGTGCTGGAGGAATATCAATACCAAATTTCAAACTCTACTACAAAGCCGTAGTAATCAAAACAGCTTGGTACTGGCACAATAACAGACCTCAGGACCAATGGAATAGAATTGACAACCCAGAAATGAACCTACAGACCTATAGCCATCTAATCTTCAATAAGGGAGCTAAAAAAATAGAAAGACAGCCTCTTCAGTAAATGGTGCTGGCAAAATTGGTTAACTACTTGTAGAAACCTAAAGCTAGATCCTTATATATCACCCTACACAGAATCAACTCCAAGTGGGTCAAAGACCTCAGAGTTAAAACAGACACTCTGAAAACATCACAGAATGGAATAGGAGAAACCCTAGGTCTCCTTGGCACATGTCAAAATTTTCTTAATAGAGACCCAGAAACACAACAAATCAAAGCAAGGTTGGACAAATGGGATTGCATGAAGTTACAGAGCTTCTGCCTGGCAAAGGACATAGCTAGTAAGATCAATAGAAAGCTCACGGATTGGGAGAAGATCTTCACTAGCCATACAATGGACAAGGGTCTCATATCTAAAATATACCTGGAACTCAAAAAATTAAATCCCACAACAAATCTCCAAAGAAACAACTGCCCAATAAATAAGTGGGCTAAAGACTTAAAGAGAAACTTCTCTGAAGAGGAAAGAAGAATGGCCAATAGATAGACTCATGAAGAAATGCTCAACCTTCCTAGCCATAAAAGAGATGCAAATCAAAACAACATTGAGATACCATCTCACCCCAGTTAGAATGGCTATAATCAAGAACTCTAATAACAACAGATGCTGGAAGGGGATGTGGACAGAAGGGAACCTTACTGCATTGTTGGTGGGAATGTAAACTTGTTCAACCACTTTGGAAAGCAGTATGGAGGTTCCTCAAAAGACTCCACATAGACCTCCCCTATGACCCAGCAATCCCACTTTTGGGCATTTACCCAAATGATCACAAACAAGACCATACTAAAGCTACCAGCACAACTATGTTTATTACAGCATTATTTACCATAGCTAAGATATGGAACCAACCCAGATGCCCCTCAGTAGATGAATGGATCAAGAAAATGTGGTATATATACACAATGGAATTCTATACCTTCATCAGAAAGAATGACATTGCCCCATTTGTTAAGAAATGGAAAGACTTGGAAAAAATTATATTAAGTGAAGTAAGCCAGGCCCAAAGAAACATAGGCCCCATGGTTTACCTTATTTGCAATAACTAGTATATGTCTGAGACAAGCAGAAAAGGTCAGATAAGTTGATGTTAGGCAAAATGAACCCCAAGATAAGTATTCAAATTTTTTTTCTTTCATGTGATTGTTTCTAACATATTTATAAGATGATTTTTCTGTTGTTTTGTATGTCCCTCCCCCACGATATAACCCCTGCTTTCACTGTATTTGATGTTGGTATAATTTGTGGAGGGGAAGTGCAAAAACAAATTGTTTAACTAGGGATACAGGTGGACCCATTGCAACAATGAGATGTACAAGTCATTATGTGGAAAAATGAACTTTACAACTTTGGCGGGGGTGGGAGGGAGATGGGAAGGGATAGGAAGGGGAAACAAAGGAGGAGGCAACAATGCTTGATAAGAAATGTACTCATTATCTTGCCCATGTAATTGTAACTCCTCTGTACGGTATTTTCACAATAAAAAAAAAGAATCCCATAAAAAACCAATGGTTAATATTCCAATTTTTCCCTATCATATTTTTGTATGAAATTATATTTTGAATAAAATTCATACGTTTGCTCCCCCCCCCCAAGAAAATAATGTGTTCCAAGCCAGTTGTGGTGACTGAAACCTGTAATCTTAGCTATTTGAGAGACAGAGATTGAGGGGAATCTTCACAGGAGGCAAATCTGGGCATAAAAGTTCATGGAGACTTCTTATCAACCAATGGCTAGATGTGGTTGTAAGTGCCTGTTATTCCAAATATACAGGAAACACACTGGGTGGGCACAGTGGTACACTCTTGTCATCCCCAGTGACATTGGAAAGCATAAGTGGAAGGATTGCTACCCATCCCTGCCTGGGAATGAGGTAAGACACTACCTCAAAAATCACCAAACCAAAAAGGAGCTGGAGTATGCCTACCTGGCAACTGTGAGGTCCTGAATTTAAATGTGAGTACTAACAGAAAATTGAAAAAGAATGTATGGATAAAAATTGGAGTGCTATAACTATCAAACTATTGACTAAAATCCTGAACCTCAAGTCACTCACTATCCTCCTGGAGATGCCAGGCAGAAGTCCATTTTGATGTTAACACTAAGTTAACTGATGATTAATGCCATCTCCTTAGGAACCAAGTAGTCCTCCAAGTCTTTACATATGTCTGCTGAACAACTTGTTCAATAACTATCAAAATCATTAATCCACATGTTCATGTAGCCTTATGACATGTAGCTAGAAATTGCTTTCTGCTTGAAGTCAATCAATCAGTATCTTTTAGTTTTTGTCATTTAATCAATTGTCCTTCTAAGTAGTCCATATCTCAACTTTGGAGGCTGGAGAGGCTGCTGAATGCTTGCCAAGAATATACAAGACCACTGGGTTAATCCTCGGCACTACATACAAAACAGTGGCTCAAAATCCTACTTTTAGTATTATTTTTTAAACCAGGACTTTAGGAGATACACAGCAGAACTTGAGGCTGTAGGACATGAAACACACATTCTTTTTTTCCTTTTTCTTTTCTATTATTACCGTTAAGGTCATTGTACAAAGGGGTTGTCATTTAACAAAGCAGTTTATACAATATATCTTGGTTAATGTCATCCCTTGTAACATTCCCATCTATCCCTCCCCAACCCACGCCTTCTCTCTCTCTTCTGAATTTTGTAGGATTTACATTGAATCTTGTTTACATTTCCCCTCTTCTCCTCTTTATTCATCTACCCCTTCTCTTTTACCCCATCCTACCCCCTTCGAGTACCTACTTCCTGCTGTTTTATTTTGCTGAACTTTGGTTTTGGCTTTATAAGAAATTATACTATTTGAGCTCTCCCCTGAACCTACCATATTTCAGCTAATATATTTGTGTACACTTGTATATCACCTAATATATAAGTAGGTCACTAATCTATAGGTAGGTCACTGGGAGCAATGGTGAGAATCAGACACAAAGGAAAGAGGCTAGTGAGATAGAAATAAAGGGGAAAGAGAGAAGAGAGAGAGAAGAAAGACAGAGACAAAAAGAAAGAACAAGAAGATAGAGAGGTGCCAAACAAGCCAAGCTAATCTTTATAAAATAATAGACATACCCCCAAGTTAAAAGTATTAATCAACTCATGAAGTCAGAGCCTTTGGGACCCAAACACCTTTCATTAGGCTCTACCTCTCTCAACACCATTGCAGTGGATATTAAGTTTCCAAAACATGCTTTTTTGGAGGACATCTATAGCACTAGACTGGCAATGATGTTTTCAGGAAACCTAACCCAAACCTAGATGTTTTCTAGGTCCTAGACCTGTATACCACAACTCTTTTCTACCTTGAAAATACCACAGGTGTAATCAAGCATTTAAACTTTATGTTTTTTCTAGAGTACCTGAACTAAGTGTTCTTCACAAAAAAATAGACTCTTGATAATTTGACTTTTAGAAGCTTTATAGTTCTTTTGAAATTGTCTCTAGTGTCTGATAAACCTAGTGGACAAATGCGGCAATAGACTATTTTCTCATTAAGTGTTCCAATAGATATATAGAAGGAAAAGAGAAAACCCATGTTTAATTATATGATATTTAATTTAACTACCAGGTTCATTTCTATCATTTAAGTCCTGTAAACTTCTCAAAATGATTTTTACCACCCCCCCTTTGAACAACTTCATATTTTCTTAATTATTATAGGAAATTAAAGCATTTTTCTATTAGACAAGACATAAATTTATATTTTCTTGTACAATTCAGAGATGCTTAATTTTTGACTTAGAACAAGCAGAATACTCTCTAACTCACATTAGAATAGAAGTTTAGAAGTTATCACTATAGGCGCTAAGACAAAAATACCAAATGAATAGAGACCTTTTGCTTGGTATTTAGAAATGGGAGAATTTTTTTTATTTAAAAACAACAACAATAAGGAATCCTATTATAACACCAGCATAGATATATCAGATATTTTTCAGCATTTTAGATGACTAGACTATCATTCATTCTGTAAAATTCATTCCCCATCTGTATGTTATAGCACTGAAGAAGTCATATATTATATAACAGTAAAAAAAGAGAAGCTATTCAATCAGGTATTACTCTTTAACACTATTTGAAAGGATTTTTTCCCCTTAAAGTTGTATTTAAAAAGACAAATTGCATAAAATGGAAACAATTTAGAATTTTCTAAGATATTTATTAAATCATATGGATTATATGCTTTATAATACATGGGTTATCACGTCTCTATTGCTATTTATTTATCTAATCTATCTGTTTATCTATCTATCCATCTATTTCTGTGTGTTTAAGCCTTAGCTTTAGTGCTTAAATCTATACACACATATAATTTTATATACATGGGTATGGCATTTTGTTTGGGCATATAGAAATTATTAAATAAACATTATTTTCTATTATTACTACTACCACTCCTCTTCTAGTACTACTATTATTCCTCCTCCTCCACTCCCACCTACTACTATTAGTCTATATTAAAGCAACTGCATGTTCTGAGAAATAACTAAGTCATGTTGTGCTGGCTTTGCTGTGTTCAGTGTGAAGTACCTGCTTCATTTTGAACATACATGTCACTTTACCATGTACCATGTTTAAGGATTTTTATTGGTAGAAAGAATACTTGAGTTGGGGTGGAATTTTAGTTACCTAAAATTCAACATAAGCTATTTTTATTTGTTTTTAATTTATTTTTTTGCTAGTGCTGGGCTTTAACACAGGGCCTGGGCATTGTCCCTGAGCTTCGCTTGTTCAAGATTAACAGTCTACCACTTGATTCACAGTGTCACTTCCAGCTTTTTCTGTTTATGTAATACTGAGGACTTGAACCTAGGGCTTCTTGCATGCTAGGCAAGCACTCTACCATTAAGCCACATTCCCAGCCATCAACATAAGCTCATTAGACTTTAGTCACTGGGTTTTTTTCTTTTAAGTCTTGGAAGTTTACAAAAAAAACTGTTGGTATCTTTCTCATTTTTCCTGTTTGCTTGTTTTAATTGTAAATCTTCCATGATAAAGTGTCTCACCAATGCACCATCCATCTTAACACTATTATCCTATCACCTTCAGGCCCTGGAATTGTCATGCTGCTCAGCTACCATTGGACCACTAATTGCAAATAGTTGTAACTAGGAACCAGTGAGCTAGAATGTTCATATAGCATCAGATTATCATCTTTTAAAATCTTCTCTTATGGCCCAAGAGTCAGCTTTGAATTTCAATATTTGTTCTCTCTGATGGACTGCCTTGCTCTCTACTGTCATTCATATACTCTAGATATTAACCCCTCCACAGTGAGAGAGGAGAATTTCTGTGTCCAGTCCCCTTAATTTTCTGAAGTGCTGGGGTCAAGACTCTGTGAGTTGAAAAATTTCAGAGTCCTGACTGTTTCCTTGCCTTGTTGATTATTGACCACTATGTTTCAATGAGATCTGACACACAGGGATGATAGCATCTAGAATTAAACATCTGAATCAAGGTCTTGTCAGACACTAGGCTGGACTTCCCAACTTTGTTTTTCTAATCTCTATATTTGGGCTGGTTTCATCAATCCCCATGTACAATTCCTCTATCTTGAAAGTCCCAGTTTGGGTCTGTCAAATGATGATCAAAGTGCAATTGTTTTTGAAGTTTTCATTTGTTTTTTGGTGGTACTGGGGATTGAACGCAGGGCCTTGTGCCAAAGTGAAATGTTTCTGAGTACTCTGTAGCAAGTCCTGTGAGCATAAAATGGAGACAGCATACATACCTTTGGAGGAAAGGGCCATCAAGCATGTCTTGAGAACATCCTTATTTACGTCATTGTTCTGCAGGGCTAGCCCTGGCAACCTTATTGTTCAGAACAAGGCAATTTGTATAAACAGCATCTCTTCATCTTTCATTTTCAAAAAGGATTTATTTTTATCCCAAAATATCTTTCAATCTACTTATCCTAAGGGGCCGTGCTTCTTTGGCAAAATTCCTCTGGCTGCATTAGTTGGAAACCTCTCGGATCACCTCTCTTTGGCTTCCAATCCCTGTCTGACTGACAGCATCTAAGAGATGACCTCCTCCGGGAATAAGTGGAGGGATCTCTATAAAATAACCAAAAATCTTTGTAAAAACAAAGCATTCTTGCAACCACTTATAATTTTCCTCTGAGTGATCAACAAAGAGAAACAGTACATGGAAATCTCTCTGTTTATATTTGTCCCTCCGAGGCCAGCAAACTATTTTCTATCCATTATATAGGGTTGTTTGGGTGGAACAGTGCCTTGAAGATGTCACCATTACATGGAATGGTCTTGTGTTTATTATGCAGAGTAGATGGAAGCCTGTAGAAATGTGAACACAGTGTGAAAGGATCTCATATTGCAGTGTGAATGATGACAATGTTTTTAACTGAGAAGAGCATTGCTGTGCATGAGCCAAGAGACTCTTTCTGCAGCTGTTGGGAACCATTTCCTCTAAGTCTCATCCTGTTAGTCCGTCATCAGGTGAGAGTGTCTCTTGGGCTGACTGCCAGTTCTTGGATTGCTGAAGCACTTGCCTAGGCTCTGGCTACTCACCTCACAGTGCTCTCTCATAGTTCAGAGTGACTCACACGGAAAACTGTTACCTCATTTTGTTGAATTCCATTGTGTGGGCTGAAGGTTGAGCTTAGCTGGGAGAGAAGAAAAAGGGATCAAAGATGAAGCCATTAATTGACAATCCCAATTACAAAGTGACATATGAGCCCATCACAGGTCTTAAAAAAGGAAGGTAAGCTGAGGGCTTTGCCCTCTGCTAGACTTTCTTTTGCTGCAAGGCACTGTGAGTCACAGGCTGAGCTGAGGGCAGGTACAGTGAATGTAAGAAAGCTGATGCAAAGAGATGGAGATATCCACTGAGTTCTCACAGGAAAAGAAAGGTAGAAACGACTGCCATTTCTATTGAATGAAAGGCAATACTTTGAGAAATCTGTTCAGTAAATGTCTGAATGTTGCTGATACAGCCCATAAAGGAGCTGGACAAGTCATGCCTCATGTTTCAAAGTCTTAGGTTTCAGTTCCTGAGTGTCCTGTCTTTGGTCTGGCTTCATTGATCTGCTTTTATCAGTCTTCAGATAGTTATTGATTCAACTTTTGTGCTATGCACTGGTTTGGGTATTAAGGCCAAGAAGACCACTCACGAGGAGCCTACAGTCTAGTGAAAGAAAGGAAATGATATTCAAATAATGTTTTTAAGAGATGATATCAAAGAATGGTAAAGGAACTATAAAAAGTTGATGTTATAAAAAGATTTGGGTAGGGTGCTAAGCAAATATCTTTTTGTATGTGTATTTACTGGTGCAGGGACTTGAACTCAGAACTAAGATGCTTTTTTACTCAAGGATAGCAGTCTGCCATTTGAGACCCTGCTCCACTTCTATCTTTTAGTAATAGTTGGAGATAAGAGTCTTGACAAACTTTTTCTGCCTGGGCTGGCTTCAAAGCACGATCTTCAGCTCTTTGCCTCCTGAGTAGGAGGATTACTGGCTTGAGCCACTGATACCATACCCTATCTTTTCAAAGTAGATGATACTGATGAAATCAAGTACTGAGATTATACTTATTTTAAGCTAGAAACTGAAGAATAATTCAGCTTCACTGATTAGAGAAAGTTGTGGTAGAGTATGGCCATAGAAGGTGAGGACTAGGATTGATAGAGGAGACAGAGACCTAAGCAGTTGCAAAGGTTCTGGGTGGGAAAGGTCTTGGTTCTAAGTTCTAGTCCTTTTCTTAAAGCTAGATTGAATTTATGGGTGAGAGGAGAGTAGCAAAAGAGGATGAGAAAGAAAAAGAGAGAGAGACAGAGGGAAAGAGAAGCTAGATCATATAAGGTTCAATAGTTAAGAAAAATTATTTAAATTTTTATCCTAATGACATGGAGGATTGTTAGAAGGAAAGTGAGTTAGTATAATCTACCTTTAAAAATATTACTGTGAGAATTGTGTGGAGAAGGAATTACAGGGTTAACAGTAAAAGCCAAGAGAATTTGGATTACAGTTGAACAGGTAGGAGATGATGGTGTCTTAGTCCAGGTTTTCCATAGAGATGGCAGGGGTGAGGAAGGGATTTGAAGTATGTTTGGGGGTGAGGAGAGGAGAATTTATAGGACTTCCTATGAATTGGATATAGATGAAGAAAAAGAGTTATTGATTCAACTGTTTACTAAGAGGGTTACAAGTGGAAAAGGAATAAACTTGTTGAAAAATAATTGAAGACATGGTTAGTTAGAGAGGATTATTAAATATCCAAGTGAAACATATGTGGCTTATTCAGACGAGATAGGGCGCGTTCAGGGTGGTATGGCCGTAGACGATGTGGCTTATTCAGTACATATACATTCAAAGGTATTTTATAAGCCTTCCTATAAAGGCTAGAAATTTAAAAAAGAAACATTACTCAGCAGGTTTTCTTGCTGCTAGGATTCTACAGTAAACTTATATTCTGGCAATGAAAAGGACCCACAACACTTAGAATGAAGAAGCAAACACTTTGTGATGGAGAGGAGACAAGATACTAGGCTACTCATAAAGTCACCAAAGGTAAAGGTCAAAGTTGCTATAGGTGAGCAGCAATAGACTTTCTATTAGAATAGTTCCATATTGATGCAAGTTTCTTCTGGATGTATTACTCTTGGCTATGTGGCATCCAGACTTGATTCTTTTTTTTTCTTTTTGGTCATGAGACTTAAACTCTGGGCTTGGGGCGCTGTCCCTCAGCTTTTTAGCTCAAGGAGAGCACTCTACCACTTAAGCCAATGCACTACTTCCGGTTTTATAGTGGGTTTTCATTGGAAATAAGAGTCTCATGGACTTTCCTGCTTGGGCTGGCTTTGAACCGTGATCCTCAGAACCCAGCCTCCTGAGTAGCTAGGATTACAGGCGTGAGCCACCGGTGCCTGGCTCAGACCTGATTCTTTGGATTAAAAAATTCTATAGCTATCATCTGTGGTTTGAATGTATCCTCTCCAAAATTCATACATTGTCATTGTAATGATATTGAGAGGTTTCAATCTTTAAGAGCTGATTAAGATGTGAAAACTCCTTCCTTAATGATGGATTTAAAACTATTATAGCTTGTCCTTCTGTCTTCTGCCATGTAAAGTCTTGAAGAGACTGAATGCTAGGACTTTTATCTGGGACTTCTTAACTGCCAGAACTGTAAATTTTTGTTCTTTATAAATTACCTAGTCTAAAAAATAATAAATTACCTAGTCTGAGGTATTTCATTATAGTAACACAAAAAGACGAGGACACTACCATAACCTTATAACAATTCCTGTTCTGCTTAACTTGGGTTAGGCATTTTTTTATGTAACTAAAGACTCAGATATATGCAGTATTAAATGTTAACAATTAAAACAATTGTTAATAGTCATGCTGTTATAGCTCATGTCCTTTCAGGAGTACATATAATAATTTAATTATAACCAAAATTAGACAGTTGAAAATGCTTATACACATGAGTAAGTCTGGTAGATTATATTCATTATTAAACATAGTAGATTCCTCAGAAATTTTTAGATCAAGAAAAACTTCTAAAATACGAACTATCGAGAAAAATAACAATAGGAAACAACAGTTTGATTCATGAAAACTAGTAAGTTTAGGACAGGGAATTCCCCACCCATCCAACTCTAAGAAGACTTGGGCAAACATGTCCTTCCTGTTCTCCTTGGGACTGAGGACTTCTGTATGGGTTTGGTTTATTGATGCAAGAGAAAAGAAGTCATTCATGCTTCTACTGAAGCCTCAAAGGGGTACTAAAGAAACTGGCTCTAGAATCAAGGGGCCAACTAAAGGAATTTCTCAATGTACCAGGAAAGGAGATTAAGCATAAAATAGTCCAGAACAGCCAACGAGGTTACATCAACCTATCATAGACTGGTGTCTCGTCTCTTACAATATATTATGGATGGGAAACTTATTCTAAAGAGGGTCAGTAGCAGCAGATGCTTTGTATAATTATATGAGCTGTAGCAATTGTAGTTGTGTTGGTGCACCAATTACTTCCTGCCTTGCTATTTTCTCTGACTAGAAAAGGTTGATTATGAAGCATGGTTAGATGTGCCAAGGCGTTAGGATCTAGAGAAGCTACACCTCAACTTATGATGGACTGGAGTTGGTAGATAAAAAATGTACTATTACTTATATATATCTGTCCGTCATCCATCCGTCTGTCTGTCTGTCTGTCTGTCTGTCTCTCGATATGTGTCTGTTTCTTTCAGCAGCACTGGAGTTTGAATTCAGGACTTTAGGCAGGTGCTCTGCCACTTGAGTCAAACTTACAGCCTTTCATTGCTTTAGATAATTTTCAAATTGGTCTTATATTCTGGTTTTACTTAGTAATGCCTCCTATGTAGCTGGGACTATAGCCATGAACCATCACGTTCAGACAAAGGATGTTCTTTTAAACTTATATTGTAGGGCTGGGAAGGTGGCTCAGTGGTAGAGCGCTTGCCTTGCATGCTCAAGGCCCTGGGTTCGATTCCTCAGCACCACATAAGCAAAAAGTAAAAAGCCGGAAGTGGCGCTGTGGCTCAAGTGGTAGAGCGCTAGCCTTGAGCTGAAGAGCTGAGGGACAGTGCCCAGCCCAGAGTTCAGGCACCACGACCGGACCCAAAAAAAAAAAAAAAAAAAAAACTTATATTGTATCTTAAAGTTCAATAGCATCATGGAAATACTGAGTGCTATCACAGAAACACTCATCAACCTAGAACTCCGCTTTATATAGGTTACAGTTGAGAGCTAAGAAAGATAGGAAAGAGTGGCAATCATAGACCAAGTCATTAGAGGTCTTTAGGTTTACCCACAGGATAAATATTTTCTCATTTCTAGTTTGCTCCAACTACTTCTAGTGAACATACTTCTGTTGTTTTTCTGATGCCAATGGAAGCAGAGGGTAAAAATTCAGGTAGACTGGGATTGGGGCTGGAAAGTGATACATTGATAGTAACTAGAAGAAACATACCAAAATTCAAAAACATGGCCTTGAGATCCTGTGGGGAAGGACATGAACCATTAAAAGTGATGGTCCTGAAGCTCTGAAGCATGAAAGCTGAGGGTCAGTAGGTGTGGAGGTGAACAGCCTGGCTAACTTAGGGCCTTACTCAGGACACAGCACTCCTGTGACCGATGTTCTTTTGATGATGGCTGTGAGTCATCCAGAGAAGGTTAAGAAGAGAGTGTGTTGCATTTTAAGAGGGTGTCCATTCATAATGGCCATTAAAAAGGTATGTGTTCAGTTTCCTGGGAATTTACCCTAGCAAAACCTCTCATTGAGTGCACTGAATGGAAATGATTATTACTCTAGCTAGTTTTATAAGGAAGTTCTTAGGAGATACATATCCTTTTCAGTATGGAGCAATGTAGAAAGAAGAGAGAGAGAGAGAGAGAGAGAGAGAGAGAGAGAGAGAGAGAGAGAGAGAGAGAGAGAGAGAGAGAGAGAGAGAGAGAGAGAGAGAGAGAGAGAGAGAGAGAGAGAGAGCCAATTTGGAGTCTGTGAGTCTGATCCAAGAGAGAATTTTAATCATCTCAGCGGAACCCAACCTGAGTAATTTCTGACGTCACTTATTGAGGCTGTCCATTTCTCAGAGTGACCAGCTTGGGTCTGGGCCACTAAGCTTTGTTCATTCTCTGGCAGGAACAGGCAACTCTAAAAATATTCAGTAGAAGGGACTTTTGCAGACTTGTGTTGGCATCTCTATTTCTTGGGGAAAGCAGCCTCCAGGAAGGTGGCTTATGCTGGACAGTGAGAATCAGCTAAGATATAGTGCCCAGGAATTGAGTCTAATTTGAAGGCTTTGTGAAGAGTGCATTTCTTGCTTGTTAGGTCAGTCTTCTTACTTGTTTGGCAGAAGGGAAAGGAGTGTGAAGATGTATGTTTCTAGTATATTAGAAGCAAATGCCTAGTTGGCTGCTAAAGACTTGGGCCTATAAGCCTAGGTATTTTAGGAGGCTGAGATTAGAAAGTCTGAAGCCAGATGGGCAGAAAACTTCTCAATACTTCTTCTTAAATAGTCAAGTGAGCCTAAAAACAATTTACAGGAAGGTCAGGAACCAAGGCCTTCACTATCTTATGACTCCAGAACATTGTGAATTCTCAGATACTGTGGCTACTGTCTTGTAACTCTGAATGGTGTAACCTCCTAGAATCTGCAATTTAACTGCAGCCTGTATATCTGCCCCATAACTATGGGACCCTCGCCTAGCCACCCTATGTAACCAGTCTGAGCTTGAATTCCTCCTTCCAACCTAAACTTTTATTAAATTCCTGTAAATTTTTACAGTCGGAGCTCAGACTTTGGAGAGAAACGCCTCTGGGCTGACCAGTATGAAATAAACCCTACTTCAACAAAGTTACTCCTATTTCTCTGAATGTTTCACTTGATTTCTTGATGGTCTGTTCACTTTTCTTTGACAAAATGAAAACTGGTCCTTAGCTACAACAGACCTGCACTCAGACCTGCTCCTGAGGAGAAAGCGGGACTCTACCTAAAAAATAACAGCAAAAACCAGGGCTAGAAGTAGGGCTCAGCAATAAGACTGTTTATCAAGCATGAAGTCCTTAAACTCCAGTAAGAAAGAAAACAAGGGGAAAAGCCAGTGCCCTAGAAAAGCTTGGGACTATGAGTAGTTATAGAATGAACTGACTGCAGAAGTGATTGCAAGCCTTTACAAGGGGGGTAGAGTTAGATTTTCTTTTAATTTCTTTTGTGTTCCAGAAAAGGGTGGAGGACTCTCACAATGAATAATAGACTTGCAACATCTTTCCTTGTTTATCAATTTATTCTTCACTCCACTCTCCATTTAGTGCTACTCTCTGGAGACTTGAGGACTTCTCTGAGAGTGAACAAGAATCTAAAAGAAAAGACTTACAGCTGCTGATAGTTCAGGATTCTCCTCAGTAAAATGACAAATATGCTTCTCATCTGATCACTTTTTATTCAGGATTAAATATGGACAACTCTGCCATCTTTATCTTCAGATTGGTGCCTTATCAGTGTGGCACTATTTAAAAAGGAAACTTAAATACAAATGAACATCAAGGAGAACTAGAAATGCAAAACTCACTTCTAATAGGCACAAACAGAACAAATAACCTATATTTAATAGCTTCAGGGAGCTAAGAGATGCTACAGCCATGATAAAACCAAGAGAACATAAAAATAACATTCAGAGAATAAACTCAAAGTTCTCTAAAATGAAAAATATTATCAAAATAATTTTTAAAACATAAAATTTTTACAACTTTCTCAGAAAGAGGTGGGGGACATAGGAAGAAGAAATAGGAGAAGTATGAATGAGCAGGAGGAGGAGTGAACTATCAAAGAAACAAAGCAAGAGATTTCCCAGCACTAAAATCCATGAAAATTCAGATTGCAACTGTTTCTAAAGGAATTACCCTCAGGACTCAGAATAATAAATAAAACAGTCTCCCCTCAAGACCCATTGGATCTCTATCCAATGCTAGCCTTAAGGAAAAGTCTCAGGACCCTATCTGAAAAAAAATTAAACCCAAAAGGTCTGGAGTAGTAGAGTGTTTATCTAGCAAGTTTAAGGCCCTCAGGGCTCTGGAAATAAAAGAGAGTGAAGAATATTTTCACAAATCAGAATGGAAATAATTTTTAACCTAAAATTCTTCCCAGAAAAGTTATCAGTAACATAATAGTGAAGAAACACTACCAAAATGAGGGAATAAATCACCAAAAAAGAACAGATGAGATCCAAGTAAAAGGGATCAACAAGTCATAGGCAAAAAGAAAAATAGGGCAATGAAAATAATTTCTAACAACAAATATAAATATTCAAAGAAAAATAAAATACATTGTATGGCTCAGGAATAATGTTTATATTGACTTAATGTAAATTATGAATACTTATTTGACAAACATGTAACTACAATAGTGGGAGGAGATAATTTAAGGTAAGTTGTGTTTTGTTTGAGGGGTAAGGGAAGATATACATGGACTCTTGTTAAGTCTGTCAAGAAAGCATGATTTTCTTTCATTTACAGTGAATTCCTAGTACCTAAATCAAGGCTTTGCATATAGTAAGTCCAAAATGATTACATATCAAATGAATAAAGCTTTCTCATGTGGAATATTTCCTCTAAGAATTTTGTCAGAAATAGTAAGTTGCATAAACTTCAAAAGCTGCAGTGAAACCCATCTCTCTAAAAATTTATGACTATAACATTCACAATTTAAAAGTATATATAAGATGAGCATCAAAATATTTAAGAGGCACTTTAAAAGTCAAAGATTTTCCTAGGAAACTGTTCTGTGTAAATCCTTATGCTAGTTAGGTTGATTGAAGATGTCTTCAAGCTCAGTTCCAAGGAAACCAAGATGCAATTTTCTCAATTTGAAAGCAAATTATCTTATTGACTTTTTTCCCCATCCACTCACTAATATAATACCAGGATGGGCTTAGGGAAATTGCTTTGTTTTGCTTTTCAAGCTGGTGGATTTCTAGAAGGAAGCTCTAGGTACTTACCTTGTGCTGGTTTCCACAAAGTTTCACAAGAACAGAGGTTCCTTTAAATAAATAAAAAGAGGCATGTCTCTGGATCAGCTATAAGCTTTTCCACCTAATAATTTCAATTGTGTCTGCTGTCCAGATCAACTTTGGCTGTAAATTTACAATTTAGACTAATGATCCTGTCCATTTATTCTAATGGTTGGTCCATTTATTTACTACCTCATTCTTCAGTTTTTGTTGAGTTACTGTGCTCCCACTATGCTCTATGAATTGCTGTTCAAAGACATTTGCGGAAGAAGAAAACTAGGTCAAATAATTTTGGGTGTTAGGAACTAAAAGAGCCCATCCTGTTGGCAACCAAGAAGATAAACCAACTGGCCCGACCAGGTATATCCATTCTTGCCAGAGCACCAGGATGCGTTGGTGCCTATGTAGAAACTACTGCCTACACTTCCTGCATTAAGAATGCATGCCTGGCCACCTAACTTGTCTGTAAAGTAGGGTACACCTGCCTTAAGAAAAGTTCTAGTGTCAGAGATCTGGTCTTTGGAGATCATGCTAGTTTTCCAGCTTCCAGTTCCCAAAGTTCCGAGGACTTCCCGCTTAATATTTTGGGGCTTCTCAAGATGCTGAATAGGGGACTCTCCTGTGCTTCCCACTTGTTTTCTGAGTTCCACATTCCATTGATGACTCAGAAGGGACTGGAGTGCTAGGACTCTGGGTGTGGGACCTTCTTGTCATGTGGAGAGTACTGGAGGGTGGGGGAGCTGCTGGGCTACCAGCTCTTCCAGATCTCAAGGACAGTGGTGGTGGTCTGGGAAGTAGTGTAAAGGACAGAGGCCACAGGCCGGCAGCCCATCCCAACATCGCCTTTCTGGTAGGCAGTCCCTCTCAGGGGCCAGAATCCAGAGAGGAGATATAAATGTGTCTTCTCTTATAAGGGTTTGGTAGAAAGGTCCCTGAGTATAGGCCACTTAGGTAACCCTCATTGCATTCAAAAGTGGACCCAATAATTTGGGTGTAGAGAGATCTCATTATTATGTGGAAGAATACTTTAGAGAGCAGTCATGGTGCCTGGCATGAGATCACAAAGGTCCTGGGAGCCCTCTGTCCGGCTTCCTGCTCACTACAACTCAGCCACCTTCCTGCAGGAAGTAGCAGCTTTTGCTGCCCATCCTGCCTAGGTGCTGTCTGCATACCATACTTGCAGGCTAGTGGCAGGAGTTACTGGCAATCCTCCCTCTCCCTCCCTTCTTGCTTCCTTCCCTCCTCCCTACCTCTCCTTCTCTCCTCCCCCTCTCTTTTCTTTCCCTCTTTCTTCCATCCCTTCTTCCCTCCCTCCCTCCCTTCCGCCTTCCCTCCCTCCTTCCCTTTCTGTTCTTTTGTTGGGGATAGGGTGGAGTAAGTGGAGGTATCATTTGGAGTTATGCTTCTTTATGATCCTTGCCCCATAAGTTGACTCCTGACATGGAAAAAGTAACCTAGAGGACCTAGACAAGACATGGTGATCCTTTCTGACATACAGAAACTGTGAGCACTGGCCATATGCATCCTTAGCTTTTGGCTAAGCCTCTTGATCCTGACCTGCACTGCACCCTGGTTTAGGTTTTCTGCAGCAATCAAACTCTGAAGATCAAACCCACCAGAAGCTAGGGACTTCCCTTTACCACTGCCACCTGCAACCTTCCCCAGATCCTTGAGCCAGAGATGCATCTTTCTGAACCCAGGAACTGGGAGAGGGGACAGGGTGGATTGGCATTAAGAAAAAAGAAAGATGCTGTCCTTTTGTGTGTATGTGTGTTTGTTAATGTGGTCTGCATGTGTGGGGTGCAACTCGGGACCCCAGCCTGTTCCCTAATGCAGGCTTATCCTTTTGCAGGAGGTTGGTGAGGGCGAATGTATTCCAGAAAACGCTGAGTGTTGGGGAATGTCTGCGTGAGTGTGACAGAAAGACCGAGCAGGTGGCTGGGGTCCAGGTCCCAGAGCAAGCATGTGTGAAAGTTACAGGCTGCCAGGCTGCTGCTCGTGCAGCCCCACTTGCTTCTCTGGAGGCGGGGCTGGGGTGGGCCTTAGGCTTCGGTGCACTTAGCTTTTATCTCTTAGGAGCTTCAGCTTCAGGGCAGCAGTAGGAGAAAGGGGAGGAAGAGCGGCGGCCCTCGCCTAGCAGCTTGGCAAACATTAGGGTGGAGTGAGGGATGCAGAACCCACGGTCTGGAATTTGGAGACACGCAGTGGGGGAGGACGTTGCGGAGCCTTCTGTGCAGGCAGGGACAGCTTAGCCTCTCTCTGGTTCTCTTCTGAGGCAGAGGAGGTTTGGAATCAAAGCCATCTTCTTCGAGAGTCTTGAGCCTTAGTGCACTGGGTTAGGAGTGGGGGCTAGCTCAGGTGGAATCCCGGATCAGAGATGATTATTTTTTTCAAGGACCCTTCCCGGCTCCCTCGCTCATCCTTCTTGGTTCTTTCTGCTAAGTTTCATTTACAAACCAGGGCTACTGTTGGACCTTCCGATTGGAAGGATTCTCCACTGGCAGGGCGAGTAGAGGTGCCGTTTTGGAATGCAGGCATTAAGGAGGTGAACAAAGCTCTAGCTTCGCACTGCGAAAACTGCCGAACTCTCCCCAATTTGCCCCCCTCCATCCCCGCCCCCCCTTTTAAAGAATCAATTCTCTTCCTGCTCCTCAGAAATGACCTCAAAGCAAATACTGGGAGCGGACAGTCCTTTCCACTGAGCATCCCTATGGAGTGAGTGAGCTATGACGCAATCGGAGCTCGGTCGGTCCTCTGATTGGCCGGTCCTGGCCACTTTGGATTGGTGGAGCGCACTGGTGGGACCCTCCTTCCCGATAGCGCTGGAATAAGAGCTCGGGGCTGGGAGAAGGCGCCCACAGCAGACGTTGTGCTCTTTCTCCGTGGACTGGCCACTGCCCACTCACACAGTCCTGAAATTCACATCACCAGGTGAGGCGCTTCTCATTCTGCTCACTCCTGCAAACTGCCTCTCTCAATTTGTACTTCTTCATTTGCCTGCTTGCCTGCTTCTGGTTTATTTCTCCATGCCATTTCCGCTTATACTTCTGGGGGGGGGGTAGGAGCTCTTTTCTTGGATGGGGAGACAGCTATTGGGGCTATGCTGGCATTAAAAAAAAAAAAAACTAGAGTGGAACTCCGGCATGCCCAGGACTCTGTTATGATGCTGGGATCTGGGTGAGTTCACCTAGAGGTGCCTGTGGCTCCTGTTTGGGGGTGGTTGGCATGTAGGGAGACCCAAGTCATCTGTGTTCCTAGGAATCACGTTGACTGCAAGGATAGTGGAGCTGAGCTTTCCTCAGAGGCAGCTCCAGGCTGAGAGCATCCCAGGGACAGCAGTCCGGTTCTATGGCAATAGTGTTTGTAATCAGAACAGTGGGCTCACTGGTCACTGTGTGAAGTGTGGGCGCCCAGCACCCTCTGTTAAGCTGCATTGTTGCAGTTCTGAGACATCTAGCACCTTAAATTTTCCCCCATATCCACAGATGGAAAGATTAGCTCTCTTTTTCAATGTACCCCTCACTGCTCCCCTACCCCATACCTCTAACAGAGAAGGTGGTCCTAGGATGTTCAGTCATTAAAAAGACCAGCAATTAGGGGAACAAATCTACAGCAGGGTGGGTTGTGAAAAGAATGTGTGTGTCTGTTGTGACTTTTCCCTGTTCTACCACAGAGGAAACCCTAATTCTACTCATCTCCTTGTTCTACCATGCTTTTCGCTCAAATATATCTTTTGGGATTCATAGCAGCCCTCTTGGAAAATAAAGTAATGGATGTGCCAAGAGGTGAAGTAACATGGCAACTAAGGCAGAAGCAGGATTAGGACCTAGGTCTGTGGTCTTGATGCTATGGTAATGTCATTCTCCTTTTACAGAGAAACAACATGGGCTTCCGGAAGTTCTTTCCCTTGCTGGCTCTCAGCATCTTGGTCTTATGCCAGACTGGCAACCTCCAGGCAGCACATTTCAGGTGAGACAGTCTGAAGCCAGAAGCTTACTCTTCTTCTGCTCTCCTTCCACAGACAACTCTGTGGCTCTGGAGTTACACTTGGCTTTGGTAAATCAGTGCCCTCAGGTGGATACTGGTTTTGTGCCCTGTCTACTGGGATCTGGAAAACCACATCCCCTGTGGTAGAGACAGACGCCAGCAAGCTTGGCTGCTTATCCTGAGGGAGGGGAGGGAGCAGGGAGTGGCTCAAAGCCCACACTGGGTCTGGTCTGTTTCCCCTCTGCAGATCTGTTTTAGAGAATAGCCCAGACCTGTCTACCCTTAATGAGGAGGATGCACGCCTCCTACTGGCTGAACTGGTGCAGGACTATGTGCAGATGAAGGCAAGGGAGCTGGAGCAGGAGCAGGAGCAGGAGCAGACGCTAGAACAGGAAGCAGAAGACTCCAGGTAAGTCTTCTCACCCTATTTTGATATATCCTGGAGGACTCATCCAGAGAAGTAGGGCAGAAACATTATTAGTCAAGAGTCCAAAGGCTGACCTTGTTCATCAGGATCTGGGTCCCAGCTATTGTCAGTCTCCTTGGAAAACACAGTTTTGATGCAGCTAGAGGGACTCTGGTTAGATTCCTTAATATCACTCACTTCTGAAAATTATTGGGAAAGGAGATAGAAGAGTATTCACTTAGTCTGGGAGTTGGTCTTGAAATGCTGGGGAGACATCCTTTCACTGAATGAATTATAAATTAGGGCTGGTAAGTATAAAGACAGAAGCTGGATTTGATATCTCAGGAGGTTTTAGAAATTCAGCTATAATTTTTTTCACCCCCACAAGGAGCCTTTGATTTAATTTTTTGTCAGTGATGGGGCTTGAAATCAGGGCCTGGGCACTGTCCAGGAGCCTCTGTGTGCTCAAGGCTAGTGCTCTACCACTTGAGCCATAGTGCCACTTCCGGTTTTTGAGTGGTTAATTGGAAATAAGAGTCTCATGGGGACTTCTATTCCCTGGCTTGCTTGTAACTAACTGCAATCCTCAGATCTCAGTTTCCTGAGTAGCTAGGATTACAGGTATGAGCCACTGGTGCCCACCCAGTTTTGCTTTAATTTTTAAGGTAGTAGGACATGGTAGAGCAGTGACTATGATAGGTCCGGGACTCTGCAGAGCTGTGCATGTTGTTCCTGGGTCAGGGAGGGCACCCTTCCACAGCTCTACCTCCCTGTGTGCCCTGAGCCTAGAACAAGACCAGCCCTAGCCTCATCCCAGCACTACCTAGGTGGAGGCATATGGGGACCTGCATCTACCCTGAGAAGTCCCACTGAATCCTCCCCATAGTAGAGCTATGAGCTGCCTTCCTGTGCGTCCTGCCTCAGCTTGAAATCCCCCTGCCTGGCCTAACCTTGTGCTGCCTGAGAACAGCATGACACTATCTGGCATGTCTTTTCCCTAAAGCTTGGACAGATCCAAGATCTAAGCAGTGTGAGAATGTGGGTACTTGTGTGCTGACATGAGTCTGCGGTACCTGAACAACTTTCATAGCTTCTCTGGCATCAGCTTCAGTCTTGAAACAACATGCAGGAAATGAGATATAGCAAGAAGTTTGCCGACATACCACTTCTCTCACTTTTGGTGTCAGGATGCTACCTGATCTTCTCCCACTCCTTCTTGGTTTCCTTTCTTATTCCTAATTGTGAACTTGATGCATATTCCTCTCTGATTGCTCAAGCTGGTGATGATAGCTTTGTCTATGACTGAGAAGGTTCAGAACCTCTGGATGGAAAGGGAGAGAGAAGTCATAGATCAGAGGTGAGAAACTGGGGGAATTCAATGAATCCCTCATAGGCTTTTACAACAGAGTTGTCTAATCACTGCTTCTAGAATCATGCTTCCCATTTTATAAATATATTTTTCTAAAAGGTCCTGAGCCTGGTGGACCTGGTTTTGGTCCATGAGCCAGGCTTATGAGTGTCTAGTACTATGCTTAGGCTGCAGGGAAGCTGGATACAGGGTTCTGGAGGCCATCTCTATGACCCAGTTCAAACAGCAAGAACAGATAGCTAAGGAGCAGGTAAACACTTTTGGGATAGGATATGGCAAACCCTCTTCTATGAGCTTCTTCCAGATAAGACCTTTGTGTTTGTGTGTATGTGTGTGTGTGGGGGGGGGGCGCCCACACGCACACACATACATCCCACACTTTTGATCGTTTTGGGCAGAGATCTTAGTAAAGGCTGCCAGTCCATTTCCCCCAAAGCTTTGGTAATTGCACTTTGGAGAATCACTGATTGTTAAGTGGTGTGTGGAAGTACCGTGGGGGGCAGGCTCATCCCCACCATCCTCACTGTCATGCCTTGTTTTCTTTCTCTGTTCTGAAAATCAGCATCACTGCCCATAAGAGAGCCTGCAACACTGCCACCTGTGTGACCCACCGACTGGCAGGCTTGCTGAGCAGATCAGGGGGTGTGGTGAAGGACAACTTCGTGCCCACCAATGTAGGCTCCAAAGCCTTTGGCCGCCGCCGTCGCCGCAGGGAACTTCAGGCCTGAACACCCCATGACTCCAGGAAGAAGGTGACTACCTTGTACTATGGGTGGGGAGAGGAAGGATTTTGGAGGTTGAAATCCATATTTTGTAATTCACTGACCCTGGTAGGATCTTTAGGGCCCTTCTCTCTAATTCTATTCCTCCTGAAGCAGTGAGTTCCTTCTAGACGTGAGCTTGATATCAGACTGCTAGGACAGGCTTTAAAGATGCCTGTCATTTTTTTTTTTCTGAGAAGAGACGTAAAGTGTATATTTGATGGGTTGAACAGGGGAGGAGCTGGTAGGCCTTACTGAGGGCTACTCCTCATGAATACGTCACTTTCAGAAAAGACTTTACCTTTGGTCAGTGTTCACAGATCCAGACTACAAAGCCACCACCATTCCACTACTAACATTGATAGTAACAGTTGAATTATCTTTATTTACCTTATAAGCTTCCTTATACCTCATATTCTCAATGTATGAATGCAATGTGGTAAAACAACCATTTAGATAAATTAGTGTTCTGTTCAGTGATAATTGTGATTCTTCACTTCTTATTCTTTCCCTCCTCTTCTTCTTTACCCTTCTCTTCTTCCTTCTTTTCATTTTTTTCTTCCTCTTCTTCCTTGTTAAAATTGTTGCTTTTATCTCAGGTCAGCATGAAGTTGAACTCACCACTTCTATTAACTTGTGTTGACAACAAGTTGGTAAGAAGAACCCAAGGAAGATACACATGTCTGCATCCTTATAGATAATGGGAAAAAATGCATCTTGGTCACTTGAAAGGAATGAAACTGAATGTAAAATAAGCTAGTTCCATATTTGTTGTGCATCATTTTATATTGATTCTATGTCCAATAAATGTGATGGTATCTCCCACTGGCTTATCTGGTAGTAACCTGGTTCTTTGAGAGCCATCCTGTTGCTCATAGAAGCTCTGCTGAACCTTAAAGGGACATGAAATCACTGCCTCTTGTAGCCTCTGGAGACTTATGGTCATGGTGATGCTGTGCCTTGATGTTGAAGAATATGATTGTATAATTTAAGGAAGTGTCAAAATTGTGCCATTTGTGAACTTCATCAAGATTAAAAACATATTTTGGATACAATCGTTTCAAGTCCATGGTGGTGATTCATTTCAATTTCTTTTTCTATGTAATAATAATAATGATAATATTGATGATTAATATTTTAATTCTTACTGTGGGCCAGATGATGTTCAAAGACAGTACTTTCTACCTGTGAATTCATTTAATATTCATGGTAAAGCCAGGATAGATATTATTCACCTCACATGTGAGGAAACAGTCATGGAGAAATTAAGTCCAACTTACAGTAGACACGTGACAGATCTGGGTTCCTGTCAGAGCTTACAATTGAAATCACCACTGGCTCTTTTACAGTAATGGCTCTTGAAGTTCTCCAAAGGGAACTTCTTTTGCTTACCTTCCCCACATGGTAGATACTCAGATTTTGGAGACATAAAAAATTTAAACATACAAATCACCTAGGTTTTATACACTGAGTTCTTTGTACCCCTGCCTTGGCTTCAAGAGTAATATGGTCAATAGTTGTTACAGCTACATACCATCTACTTCCCAATCCCCAATGTAATATGTCAGTACCCTCATAAATTATTTCTCTCCATATTTTTAAGTGGGAAGGACTCTAAACATGACCAAAATACTATTTACCAAAAAGAAAATTTTATTTTTCTTTTGTGCCAGTACTGTGTCTTGAACTCAGGGTCTTGGGATCTTGTTGACTTTTTCTCAAGCCTGATGCTCTACTACTTGAGCCACAGCTCCACTTCTGGTTTTTCTGCTGGTTAATTGGAGATAAGTGTCTTACTAGCTTTTTTCCTGGACTGGATTCAATCTGTGATCCTTACATCTTAGTCTCCTGAATGGTCAGGATTACAGACATGAGCCAGGTGCCTGGTTATCTTGATTTCTTAATTTTTTTAATATCACATACTCATACAGAGCCCAACTCTCCTAATTATTAAAACATATAAATATATAAACTATGGGCCTCTATAAGGTCTTTTTGCTTCTATTTGATGTCTTGAGGTTCAAAAAGTTCCCTCCTCTTCCTTGCAGTTTATTGGTTGGCAAGATTAGATCATATGTGCGGTACTTTCTAAGATTCTGGATTCAGATGACTGCATTACTGTAGCGAGGCTTAGCATGCATGTCTTGAGTGACAGATCTAGTGTGAGTGATAGGAAAGAGAAATTAGTGAAATGGGAAGAAGAGATCATATAGGACTTTGTAAGGCAAGGGAGATATTTTGACTTTCAATCATTCAAGTTGTAGTCAGGAAGACAAAATGCATCAGTATTTTGACAGAATTTGCCATAGGCATGGACTAAGTAGGTATTTAATACTGAAAGGTAGAAGAGAACAAGAGGTGGTTTGGAAGTAGTAACTGTAGGAGGTAGCTGCCACCCACAAGGCTAGTGAAACAAAGGAAAATTCTGGGGTCGTTAGAACTGAGATTGGGAGAAGGATTCTCAAACCACTGAGAATGAAACTTGGAGATGTTGGTATTTCCAAGCAAGTATGTCCTATGAGTATGAAGAAACAAAACCAAAGTAGGAAGTAAAATCACCTCCACTGATAGAGTACATTATCTATATAGATGATGCTGACAGAATCAGAAATGGAAAGTAGAAGAAACCAGTTCCTTGTCTCCTTTAGGTGGAGCCTGAAGAGGGGTACAATTGACAAAATAAGAACATAGTTCACAAAGTCCTATTCCCAGGATCTCATTTTAGGCACATAATTTTAAATGTGTATACTGAAAAAGTTATTCTTTTGGTGCAGAGTTCTATAGGTTTTGACAAATCTGTGGATGACATCACCACTGAAATGAAGACATAGGAGCAAGTCTACCCTTCAAATCTCCCTGATTCCCCTTTGTAGTTAAGTGCTTCCCTAGCCTTTGCTAAGGAACTTTCCAATTATCTGTCTCTATGGTTTTGAGTTCCCTGGAATGTTAGGTAAATGGAATTAGCATGTCTGGCTTCTTTTCATTAGCATAATGAATGTGAAATTTACCCACATTGTTCCATGTATCAGCAGTTTGTTTCTTTGCATTGTTTAATACTATTGCATTGTAGGGAGAACTACATACAGTTGGTTTATCCATTTATTCATTGAAAGATACTTGGGTTGTCTGTTGGCTTTTTTTTTTTAACATTTATTAATAGAGATACTATAAACATGAGTGAGCACATTTTGTGTGATGATGAATGAGGTGGGTTGAATGGGGACCCCCCCCAAAGATATCCCCATGTTCTAATCACTGGAATTTATGAATATTACCTTATTTGGAAAAAAATGGTCTTTGCCAACGTAATTAAGGATCTTAAACTGAGATCATCATGGGTTGTCAAGGTGGTTTATAAATCCTGTACTGTATCCTTATAAAGGACATACAGAGAAGACACATGAAGAAGACAGGTGCATGAAGATTGAGGAAGACTGGTGCAGCCAAGGTCAGAGGTCAGCAACTTCTAGTTGTTGTGGTCTTAATTTGCATTTGTCTGATGACTAAAGATTTTGAATATCTTTGCCAGTGCATATTTGCTATTTGTTTTTTTTAATTAAAATATGTTTTCAAACAGCTTTTGAGTGTGTGTGTGTGTGTGTGTGTGTGTGTGTGTGTGTGTGTGTGTGTGTGTGTGTGTGTGTGTGTGTGTTTGGTGCTGGGGTTTGAACTCAGGTCATATGCCTTTGAGGCAGGTGTTCTACAGGGTTTTTGAGTGTTCCTTTTATGTTTCAGGCACAAGATTATCGTTAACTATGCCAATACAAATTTTTCTCCCCACTTATGGATTCTCTCTCTTATATTCTTAGCAACATCTTTTGTAGAGGAAGAGTTAAGTTTTGATGAAGCCCAATTTAGTATTTTATTCTTTTATAAATTGTGCTTTGGGTTCATATATTTGTCTAACCCCAGATCCTAAAGTCATACGAACTTTATAGTTTCTCACAAATGGTTTATAACTTAACAGTTTTACATTTAGGCATACAAACCATTGTAAATTAATTTTTGTATGAGGTGGGAGGTGTAGATGCCCAATTATTCCAGCATCCTTTCCAGCCTCTGGTCATCCGAAGCTACTACTTTCTCTTGTCTCATATATTTGACATAATTTATTTGTTAGATTGTTTTTATTTTATTTTTTCTGAAAGTTTTAGTATCTGTTGTGACTTCATATTTTGGTTATATAAGGTTGCATTGTTTAATTTCTACCTATTTATGAATCTTCAAATTTCCTTGGACTAATGTTACTAATTTAATTCCATTGGAGTCAGTGGATATACCCTGTATAATTTCAATCATTTTATGTTTATTAATACTTATTTTTTAATCATACTAGATGTCCTATCCTAGAGGATACATCATGCCTGCCTGAGATAGGTATGTAGTCCGACATTGATGGGAGGAGTTCATTAAATTTATTTATCTAATTCATAATGTTGTCCAAGTCTGCTATTTCTTTGTTGATATTTTTCCTTGTATCTCTCATTTACTGAAAACTGGGAATTGAATCTCTATTATTGTTGAATTGACTACATTTCCCTCAATTTCGGAGGCATTTTTTGTACCATATGTTTTAAAGTATGTGTATGTTTGCAATTAATGGATACTTCTGGTACACAGACCCTCCTTGTGTTGTAAAATATTATTCTTTGTCTCTGCCAATAATTTTTAGTATATTTTTATTGTAAAGATACTGTACAAAGGGGTTACAGTTACATGAGTAAGGTAATGAGTACGTTTCCTATGGAGCATTGTTACCCCCTCCTTTGTTTTTCACCTACCATCCTTTCCCTCCCCATCTCCCTAATCCCTCTCCCCCCACAAAGTTGTAAAGTTTGTTTTCAACAGTGTCTTGCACATCTCAGTGTTACAATGGGTCAACCTCTATCCTTATTTCAGCATTTTGTTATTTCCCTTCCCCTTCCCAAATTAGAAAAATGTACATACAAGATTCAGGTACAGATGTACACACAAGACCAGAATCAAATACATTGAAAACAGGGGTTATACCATGGGGGGAGAACATACAAGAGAAACAAAAAAATCATATAGTGCATTGTAAGTATATTAAAAAACAATGGCGACAAAGATAAAACCTCTTGTGTACTTATCTTAGGGTTCATTTCGCTTGGCATCATCTTATCTGATCATATGTACATAGCTTTTGACCTTTTCTGCTTGTCCTACTCATGTACTAGTTATTGCAGATAAGGGGAACCAGGAAACCTATGTCTCTTTGGGCCTGGCTTACTTCACTTAATATGATTTTTTCCAAGTCTTTCCATTTCCTAACAAATGGGGCAGTGTCATTCTTTCTGATGGAGGCACAGAATTCATATATATATATATATATATATATATATATATATATATATATATATATATACAGATGTGTGTGTATGCATATATATACATATATACACACACACATCTATATATCTATATCTATATCTATCTATCTACCTATCTATCTATCTATATATATATATATATACACCACATTTTCTTGATTCATTATTCTACTGAGGGGCATCTGGGTTGGTTCCATATCTTAGCTATGGAGAATAATGTTACGACATACATAGTTGTGCTGGTAGCTTTAGTATGGCCTTGTTTGTGATCTTTTGGGTAAATGCCCTACTACCAATAATTTTTATTAAGGCTCTTTTGCCTGAATAGTTATAATTGTTCCATTCTCTCTTTTGCTGCCTGAATGGCATGTATATTTCAAGCTTTTGACTTTTATGCTGAGTCTTTTTATATATATATATTTTTTGGGTCCGGTCGTGGGGCCTGAACTCTGGGCCTGAGCGCTGTCCCTCAGCTCTTCAGCTCAAGGCTAGCACTCTACCACTTGAGCCACAGCGCCACTTCCGGCTTTTTTCTTTTTGCTTATGTGGTGCAGAGGAATCGAACCCAGGGCCTCAGGCATGCAAGGCAAGCGCTCTACCACTGAGCCAACTTCCCAGCCCTTATGATGAGTCTTTGAATCAAACATGTGTCTCTAGTAAAGAGCAGCATATCATTAGATAATATATTTTTGGGTTTTGTTCACTTGTTTGTTTTTGTGCTGGTGCTGGGTTTTGTATTCAGGTCCTGGGCACTGTCTTTGGGATTTTGTGCTTATGACTAGTACTCTACTACTTGAGCCACAGCTCTATTTCCAGCTTTTTGGCAATTTATTGGAGAGAAGAATCTCATGGGCTTTTCTGCCTAGGCTGGCTTTGAACCTTGATCCTCAGATATCAGCCTCTTGAGTATCTAGGATTATAGGCTTAGGCCATTGGCACCCAACTGAATAATGTGTTTTTATCTATTCTCTTAAGATCTGTGTTTTAATTCAGAGAATTTAATCTGCTTGCATTTAACAGAATTAGTAAAATAGCCTTGTGCTTGCCATTTTACTATAATATTCCATATGTGTTATGGCATTTTGTTCCTGTCTCCCTTTATTATCTTTTATTAATATTAAATAGATATTTTTCTTGCATACCATTTTAATTCTCTGACTTATTATTTTATTGCATATATTCCTGTGGTTATCTGAGGATTATGATTGATAACTTATAGCACTGTAGTTCAGAGTAATGTGAATTTATTTTCAATAGTATACAAAAACTTTGTTCCTATATATCTGCATTCCTCCTTACAGACTTGTAATTGTTTTTGTCCATTTGCACAACAAGTTTTGTTGTTATTGTTGAAAACTAGACAATTTAGATGTCATAAAGTGATAATGCTAAATCAGATTCCCTCATCTCCTCAGCCCCAAGATATGTAATTGTTGCTCATTTGCTCAGTGACTTTCTCATGTATGTCTTTTTAGTCAGATTAGTAATAGGTAATAATTGGGCAAATATTAATATCTGGAATCAGTATTTCTCTCAACTCTTCTAATGGGTTTTGTGTACATATTGAGACATATCTTCAACACTTAGCCAAACAGTGGGCAATTCTGTCTTACCCTTCATTATCTGCTTGCTTAGAGGAGAGTTCAGGGCCTTCTCAGGTTTTCCAGAGAAGTTAGGGTCACTTCTATGCAAGGTCACTTCTAGACTTCCTTAAATGCTTTCAAGACTCATTGATACTTCCCAGTTTTACCTTTGGATCTTTTTGGTTGATTCATTGTTTACTGTATATGTCAAGTGCCAGGGTAGGAATTTGTGAAGTTAAATAAATATCTGCAATTGTTTTCAACAAACACCACTGGAGGAACAGATCTTCATGCTGGGAAAGCACCATGTGAGATTAAAGACAGCATTGCAAAAGGAGTCTTACAGAAAATGAAAAGAGAGATTAAATAATAGCAGTTTCCTAAGAATGAGCCTTTGATGGAGGGCTAGATTTGTTCTCTTCCCAGAAGCTAGGTTGCTAGTTTTTAACCTTACTGGTGGACTGTGAATTTCCAAAGCTACCAGATAGGTGGAAAACAGGGCATGTGGATAGGACTCCATACAAAATGCCACAAAAACTCACTGTTCTTCTAAGTTTAGTTTTCTTTCTTTCTTTTTTTATTGTCAAGGTGATGTACATAGGGATTTCAGTTACATAAGTAAGGTAATGAATATATTTCTTGTCAACCTTGTTGCTCCTTTCCTCAATTTAGTTGTCTTTCTTTAATAAATGCTTCCTGATTGCTGTAAGCCCTTGGTTAATTGCTAACATTTTAAAAAAGATTTAGACAGTTTTTGTTGCTCCTCTCATTGATTTGGTAAGAGAGAAAATTGTTGGAGCCCCTTATTCCACTGTTTTCAGAATTCTTACTTTGCTTTTGTTTGCAAAGATTATACATTCATTTTCCTTTTAGAATTTTAAAGGCACTATTCCACTTTCTTCTGGTATTTAGAGTTTCTTAGCAGAATTTTTGATTCATGTGAATATTTGTTTCTCTCTATGAAATACATTGATTTTCCTCTGCCTACAAAATTTTTCCTTTTAGCTTTGTACTTTTACTTTTAATCATATGGCTGAGTATGATTTTATTTGAATTTTTCTGACTTAGTTTTTCTGAACTTATCAAATATACATAAGCTAAGTTTCCCTTCCATTTTTAGTTATGAAAGCTCTATCTATTAACATTTGTTTTAACAGAAGACCCTTTAATATTATTTCACAATCTCTAGATTCTGCTCATTTAATAAAAGCTTGTTTCTCTATGTTCTTCAGAAAGAAATATGCATTTTGAAAAAGGGTCTTGCTAACCTTCAAGTCACATATACCCTGCATGAATTTAATGAAAATTTTTATTAATATCTCAGTAGGATTTATTTGAGAATGTAGCAAGTTACTGACATTATTTAGAAGAAGTGAATATGATGTTGGCACTTTAATGAATACAACCTCTAGTTTTCTTCATTGATGGGTCGTTTGTTCAAGATTTTAGAGAGCTGAGCCTATACCTGTAACTATGTCCTCACTGTGCAGAGTGAGGGAGAAAGCAGAAAGCATGTCCAGTCTGTTTAGCTTTTGTCATGAGAAGCAAAAACTATCTACCATCTAGGTTTTATACCATAGGAAATTCTCCAATGGGAGTTCAGAGGTCAGGGCACTAACAGGAAAAGAATTTAATCTCACATATACCTGCTGTATTCAAAAAGGGACAATAGTCACTAGAGTTACATAAAGTTCAGATACATCCAAGAGGCTTAAAGTGATCTATAACTGAGATCTATGCAAAATTACCTGGTATATGAATCATTGGAATTTGAATAGTACGTGTTTGTGATCATGATAATATACAAAAGATCTGGTAATTCTAGAGACAAGAGGAAAAGGCAAGCTGGGAGCAGTGTATTTACTTGTTAAGTTTTAATTTACATTTATTTTAAACTGATATATATATAAATATAAAAGTTGTACCATGTGATGTTTTAATACATTTATATATTTTATGTTTAAATCAGGTTAAACATAACTGTCTCCTCAAACATTCATTGTTAAAGCTTAAATCATTCAAATCAGTTCATCTAGCTTTTTGAAAGACAGTAGAATATTTAAGAGGCCAGGGGTACTATTTCTTTTCTGATTTTTCACTATTTGTATTACACATAGGAGTTAGATTACTTGTAAGTCTTTTATGTAAAAATGTCTCCACTTACTTCTGTCTAAAAGTATCGTTTAATTCAATAGAATTAGAGCTCCTATCCAGCAGAGTTGCACTTCCCTCAGCCCTACCTCTCCCTCCCCAGAGCTCAGTGAGGGCTCAAGTTACAGATGATTATTCTGCTTGCAGAATCTCATGAGAAGAAGCCACTCCTGGAGTGAGGGCAGTAGAGAGCTGCAACAAGTATCTCTTAGAATTGCTCTGGAGAATAAGCCTGCCTTCAGTATAACATCCATTTGATCATTCTCCAGTGGTAACTCTCAGATCCAAAACTCTAAAAAGACAGAACTCTATCCCTGAAGCTCCTGGAGAAAAGAAAAAAAAATACTTTTAGTGTGTCTTCTGTTGGGGAATGATAGACTATTTGCAAAGTTCAATTCTTAGTAAACAAATATTATGAATTGCTCTCTGCTTGTAGAGCTGTGACAGTGAAGAGTAAACCCAGAGCCTTTCTGTAGGAGATAGTGTTTCCTCTGAAGGGTAATTGTGTTTCCTGTCCTAGTTACCTGGGAACTACCTTGTTTCTCAGATTAGAAACTAGAACTGGGGAGAGAAAATCTAGATCACCAGAGGGCAACTGCTCCTCTCATTTCTGGTCTTGTTTTAGGGAAAGTGTAATTGAGATATTGAGGAAGAGGCTTGGCTTGGTGAAACCTAAGATAGCAGTGATATCAGGAATGGTTCAGCCCTATAAAGCTAGCTGATGATGATCTCTCTGGAATAGAAATGGAATGTTGAAGTATGTGGGCCCTGAGCATGAGCTCATGGTAATAGAAACCAAATGGTCTGCTCAGTATTTTCTGATTGTTCCACTTGGGTGAAAGTTCTAGCCAATCTCAGCTGAGTTTTGAGAGTGACCAAGAGAGAGACCTATGGAGGTTCATATAGAAGGAAAGCCATGGTACGCTTGTCCTTGGCCAGCAGCATTTGTAGTGGGGATGGACTGAAAGGCATGGGCATGATTCATGCCTCACTATGGACCAGTCAAGCTGTGCCTAAAGCAATACCTAGTCTGTGTGACCTTCCTTTAAGATAGTGGTCACAATGCTGGTTTCTATTCCTACAGTCTCCTTGGACTGAAACCTGCGTGGTATCTACTGGAAGGGTACAAACCAACGTTCAAGGCTTGTGTGTGGATTTCTTTTTAAAAAAAAATTTTATTATGAAAATACCATACAGAGGAGTTACAATTACATGGGCAAGATAATGAGAACATTTCTTATCAAGCATTGTTGCCTTCTCCTTTGTTTCCCTTTCCTATTCCTTCCCATATCCCGCCCCCCTGGACCCATATCTCCTCCCCGGCCCCCCCAAAGTTGTAAAGTTCACTTTTTGACATAATGACTTGTACGTCTCATTGTTGCAATGGGTCCACCTGTATCCCTAGTTAAACGATTTGTTTTTTTCCCTTCCCCTCCACAAATTATACTAACATCAAATACAGTGAAAGCAGGGGTTATATCGTGGGGGAGGGACATACAAAGCAACATAGAAATCATCTTATAAATGTGTTAGAAACAATCGCATGAAAGTAAAAAAAATTTGAATACTTATCTTGCGGTTCATTTCACCTAACAACATATCTGAGCTTTTCTGCTTGTCTCAGACATATACTGGTTATTGCAAATAAGGGAAACCATGGGACCTATGTTTCTTTGGGCCTGGCTTACTTCACTTAATATAATTTTTTCCAAGTATTTCCATTTCTTAACAAATGGGGCAATGTCATTCTTTCTGACAGAGGCATAGAATTCCATTGTGTATATATACCACATTTTTTTTATCCATTCATCTACTGAGGGGCAGCTGGGTTGGTTCCATATCTTAGCTATGGTAAATAATGCTGCAGTAAACATAGTTGTGCTGGTAGCTGTAGTATGGTCTTGTTTGTTTGGTAAATGCCCAAAAGTGGGATTTCTGGGTCACAGGGAAGTTCTATGTGGAGTCTTTTGAAGAACCTCTATGCTGCTTTCCAAAGTGGTTGAACAAGTTTACACTCCCACCAACAATGCAGTAAGGTTCCCTTCTGTCCACATCCTCTCCAGCATCTGTTGTTATTAGAGTTCTTGATTATAGCCATTCTAACTGGGGTGAGGTGATATCTCAATGTTGTTTTGATTTGCATTTCTTTTATGGCTAGAGAAGTTGAGCATTTCTTCATGTGTCCATTGGCCATCCTTCTTTCCTGTTCAGAGAAGTGTGTGGACTTCTTATCACTCAGTTCCCAGAGCTATGAACCAAGGGCCTAAACTGTTCTTCAGGAACTCATGAAAATGTTTGAGCTTATGAAATCTCTTTTATTGGTTACCAAATATGTACATGGTAAAACAGATACATATTTGTTTAAATGTTACATGTCCTTTGGTTTACTTTAATTCAAATACTATGTAGCTGCATAAAAAGCAAATGAGGTTTAAGTGCATTTAAAAATGATGTGCGGTGAGGATTTAAGAAATAAAAGTGCAGGGACTTGGCAGCTCCTTCAAATAAATCTTCTTTCCCCAGTCGGTCTGGTTGGTTGTTAAGCAGCTCTTTTTCCACCAGATGGCGCACCAACCAGAGCTTCAGCTTGCTTTACCAGGTTTCCTTTCCCTGTAGGGTTCCCAGGCAGGTCTCTCACATTCAACTTTTAATCCTGCCTTGTCCCTGAGCTTTGGTTTTCTGGTTTGTATATTAGAGGTAATGATGCCTTTCTCTCACAGAGGTGAGGCGGTTTCTTCTCAGAAGCACTCAGGATTTCAGGATGGGGGCTGGAGCCGATAGTAATCCTTAGGAAAGGAGGAGGCTTACCTGGAAGGCCTTGGCTGAGATGCCCAGGGACTGACAAAAAGAAGGGGCAGCCACAGTGAGATCCATTTATATTTTAGTCTCGATTTCCCTCCAAGGACAAAGGCTGGGGCAAAGATAGTGGAGCATAAAGAGCATGAATGAACTCCTGTATTTTAACATAATATTCCTCTTCTTCCTGTTTGTCTTTCTTAAGACTTATTATTTCAAATTATTGTATGAACTCAGAGAAATCTTACAGACCTCATGATTGGCGTTGGGGGATGAGCAAAGACAAAAAGAAAGTTTCTTATTATTGGTGGAAATGGAAATTAGTTTAACCACTGTGGATATCAGCATGGGTGTTCTTAGAAGACTCAAAATGGAACCACTATATGATCCAGCTATGCCACTCTTCAGTATTCATCTAAAGAAATTTTAAGGCACTATGAATTAGAGATGCCTACATGACTATGTTTATTGTGGAATTATTTACAATAGCCAAGTTATGGAATCAATCTAGGTGCCCATCAAATATGAATGGATAAAGAAAATGTGGTGTTTATAGACCACATTAAGCAATGTAAAAGAACAAAGGTATGTCCTTTGTGGGCCAAGTGGACAGAACTAGAGATCATTATGTTAAACATAATAAGCCAGACTCAAAAAGAAAAGAATGACACGTTTTCTATCATGTGTGAAAAAGTAGAAAAAAACGATTATTAGGGAAAAGGTTGGGGAGAGAGGAGAGTAAAGGAAAACTCTGAGGGGAAAATAAAAAAGGTTTAGTGAAGGAATAAGTATTAAGCTGAAGGTTGAAGGGTTGGTAAAGGGATTTGTTGTTGCTTGTTTTTAGTAAAAGATTTGTTTTTCTAACTATAAAGCAATACATTGTAGTAGAAGTATAAAAATGTAGAAAAATTTAAGAAAGCCAAAAGAGTGGATTTCTTAGGTATTCCACCATCTAGAGAATCTACCCTTAATAGTTTGGTGTAATTGTTGGGTAGAATGTAAATTTCTGCATCCATTATGGGAAATAATGAAGGCTTCTAAAAAATTAAAAATAAAGCTACCATATGCTCAAAAGAAATGAAATCGGTGTGTTCAAGAGTTATTTGTTTTCCCATATTTGTTGAACTACTATTCCCAATATCTACATTATGGAATCAACTTAGGTGTTCATCAATGCATGAAAGTGCATCAAATGAACAATTATTTAAAAAATTAAAATATCTTAGCAGCAGATTGAGACTTGCAGAAAGCATTTTGAGAGAAATAGTTTGGTGATTTTTTTCTTTTATATTTGAATAATAAAATGTACCACACCAAAATTACTTCTTTGAAATCTACATTTTCAGTGTAGATTTTTCTATTTCACATCACATTGAGTTAATCTACCAAAATTTATTTAATCAATACTATGCATGCATACAAGTAGTTTCTAGATTTGATTATCACAAAACACTACGATAATTATATTTAGACCCAAATTTTACAAAATATTCATTTTACTTCCTTAGGTGAAATGAAAATGGACACAATCAGTGATCATCTTAATTTTGTCACATGTGATATTACTTTTTATCCTTTCTGGGAATGGGTTTGTATAACCAAAAGGTAACTAGCAAGTGTTTTACATTTTGCATTTCTTTTTTAAAATGTTTTTATTGTGAAAATACTGTACAGAGGGGTTACAATTACATGAGCAAGGTAATGAGTACATTTCTTATCAAGCATTGTTGCCTCTCCTTTGTTCACATTTTGCATTTCTATCTGCTTGATGTAGGAGTTTTGTTTCTCACAACATCAACCATTGGATTCATTGTCACATTTCTGGATAACTTTTGGATGAGCAGGATGAAGGAAATATGGCAACATAAGCAATAAACACCAGAAACAGAACCTCAGGTTCAAATGCAGACAGAAGCAATAGAAATAAATGTCAACTCAACATAGAGAAACACGTTCTCAATCATGTCTATTTAAAGGTAGCATGGAGTCTTTTTACTTTTTAGATCTGCAACCAAGACTCAAACTTGGTATCTGCTGCTTTTAACTCATTGGTTAGTTGTCTACTAACTGAGCCATTCCTGCAACCCCCACATGGGGTGTTAGCAGTGATAGTCCAGCTGTCACTGGAAGTTTCGGTGACTACTTTCAGAATGTAGAAGAGAATGTTTTAGCACTAGTTTGGCATCTGCATCAAGCAGATGCAGATTTAAGACTGAGACAAGCACACAGTCATATTGTCTCATTAAAAAATTTCTGAATCCATGACTATGAGCTATAATTAGGTCTTATTGCTACTGGGAAACCATCTTATCATATTATATGACCCCTCTCCATTCATTTCCCCATTTACTTCCAGACTGATATTCATACTTTTCCTTCAGTGGCCTCACCTCTGTCACTATCAGTATTTTTGGTTTTTACTTGACGGAGAGAAAGGCGTCTATTAGAAGGGAGTCACATCAGATTTTCTCTAAACATCACTATACCTATTGGCATATGAACACTTTTTCTCTCACTGTTTGCCATCATTGATTTTTCTATGCTCTTGGCTACAGCCATTGCTTTTATTTCTGCGCCATATTTCATCCCCTTCCACTCAGGGACACTGTTCCAGCTATCTGTCTCTGTATTTATCTTCTCCCTCTCTATCACCGCCTTGTTCACTTTGTGTTACCTATTGATCTTTCTATTCTTGCTTAAAAATCTAGGCATACTTTTGCTTGAGAGCCTTGGCTTTCTTTGACTGCTTGCCTGTGTGTGTGTGGTGGTGGTGGTGGTGGTAGTGGTGGTGGAGTACTTTAATCACATACAACTATTTACATAAACATAATTCTCTCATGTCCAATTATTTGGATTGTAATTTTTAAAATGTCTTGGCTGTAGACTTTTCAAAAGCAATCTAAAACATAGGAATATAGATTGGACAACAATAAAGAATGAAAAACACTATGGCATGTGAACGTCAACCAAATGGTAACAGAGTTACATTAATTTTAAATAAATTCGACTTTAAGGCAAAAAGCAAAAAAGAGACAGTTCTGTCACATTTTAAGAATTCCAAATGTGTATGCATATATATACATTCTTATATATATATATAATATGTATAATAGTAAAGCAGAGATTTAGAATTACAGTGTTAACTTCTCTTGATATGTAGCTCTTTATGTGGAGTGGTCTATATCTTTCTCCACTACCAGGTAGTGAGCATCCTAAGGAATTCTAACTTAATTATAGTCATATCCTAAGTGATGTGTACCATGACAGACATGGGGTGACCTTCATTTATTAATGTTTGCTGAACTAAGTTATAATGTATAGGTTGTGTAGTGTATAGTGTATAGGTTACAGTGTAGTTCTGGTGAGGTCATCACGTTCTGGCATTGCATATTCTTTGGGTATGGTCTAACTCTTAGATTTAAGTGTTAACCTATCTCTCTCTGCTTTATATCCCTTACCCTCCATCCTAATGGGGTTTTGGCATGAACAAACTCTGGAAGCCAGAACTTTAAAACCATGGTAGTGTTAATAGCAGGCAATTTAAAATAAATCAATATCTTCTTTCGTACCACGTCCTGGACTGGATATGGTTTCTGTTACAAAGATCCTTTCTGGGCAATTGCCCATCCATTCTCAATAATGTATCCTGGGGTGGCATTAAAGCTTTTCAATTATTCAAATTGTAAGGTTTTTCCATCTTTCAGTGAAACTTTTCTGAGTACTTTCACTGTAGCTGTTACAAGTACTTGATAGAGCAGAAGCTTCTGTCTTGGCCAAACTCTTAGCTGGAAGTCTAGGTGTATCATTATGGAAATTGGGAAGCTTTCCAAAGAGTTCAGTACTTCTACAGGCAGATTAAAGAGGGAGGAAGCCGGTGGGAATTGAGAGAGTTTGTAGGCCTTGGTTTTTCTCTGGGTGCTGGTGTTATCCATGGTGCACTTTTTCCCGAAGCTTCTCTTTATATTGCAGAGACCACATCACCTGAACTCCGTTGTTCCTGGTTAGATTCAGACTCCCTTGTTCAGATTAGATTCAGAGTGCACTGGCTGGAAAACAAAGAGAGAAACAGCACATTTAGGGAATTTCTTCCCCACTTTCTTCATGCTGGGTAGCCAAGACTATAGCATCTATGGGGCAGCTTTTTCCATGGTTCTGGAGGTTGAGCCTACATTCATTTTTCTCCTTATAACCTTGTTTCTTCCTTCTTTTTTGTCCAGATTTTTACTTTTTGTGACAGGGTCTTTCTATATAGGCCAAGCCAGCCTTGAACTCAAGATCCTCCTGGTTCAGTTTCCTGAGTACTAGAATTAAAGGTATGCACCACCATGTCCACCTACAGGTATCTAGACCCATTGGATAGCTTGGCTATTGTGAGTAACACTGAATCACACTGCTTTAAAGATAATGTTCAGGTGTCTGTATGTTGACTTAGATTCCTTGTCACAAATAAAATATCTAGGTCTTCTTTTAAACTAAAAGACCCTCCATCTCTCATTTCCATAATGACTAGACATTCCCACCAATAATGTTTATGAGTTCCTGCCTGCCTCCACCCCATCATGTGCTATGGCATTAATCATTCTGATTGGAGTGAGATAGATTCTTAAGGTAGTTTTGATTTCCATTTCCTCTTTTCTAACATGGGGAGGGGGGCTAAGGGACTTTGGAGAATGAAATAGCATTGGTTACAAGATGTAACCAATGGAACAGATAGGAATAATAAGAGTCCAGGCTTAGAATAAAAACCATACATTTGAATGAAGCAAGGGAGATCAGTATACAGAAAGCAGTCCATAGTGACTTCAGATCTGACTCTGGCAACAAGGGCTGATCCAAAAGAGTATAGGGCCTGCAGATAAGTGATCAGGATGGGTACTTGGGTATCATCAAGGTAGCAAGAGCCTGTCAAGGGAAGAATTTTCATACTTGGGAAGTGAAACAACTCTGGAACTGCTTATAAATTTGAATAAAACAGGTCATTTAGTGCCATGACCTTGGTCTTGTTTATCCAAACAAAGACCTGAGTCATCTTTTCTTTCTCTTAGCTCACCATCCCTCTCTATCCATGTACAACAACCACTTGGCCATCTGTTTAACTTCAGATTTGTCTTTATAATTTCTCCCATTTCCTGTCTTTACTACTACCATCCTGGTCCTGTCTGTTATACCTGTCTGTTATACCTGGACCTCTATGTGGAATATCTGAACTAGCTACTCTGTCTCTATTTCTGCCCTCTGACTTCCATTAACTGCATGATGCCCTGAGTTAATCCTTTAGCAATGAGAATGAAATCTGGTCTTCCCTCAACCTAAAACTTTTCAACGGCTTATGATTGCACTTAGAATAAAAATAGCAACCCCTTTACTCTTGTTCATGAAACTCCCCATTAGATTTTCAGGTCACAGTGTCTTCCCTAGAGATATTTTTCCCTAGCCTGGAGAGAATACTCATCTGTCATTTTTCTGTGAATATCACTTGCTTGAGTATGTCCATATATTCACACATACATACATATGTACGTACATACATACATTCATATTCAACATGGGAAGTGATACTGGTATCTAGGAAGAAGTCAGTACATGTTAATGTTATTATGTTGTCTTTTTCTTTAAGACCTCTTTTCTTCTTTTGCCCTCAAATCCTACCTTTCTCCTTGAAGCTAGGGAGCATGGGAGATAGAGCAAGCGCTGGACTCGGGATGCTAAGGTGATTTCTAGAATCAGGCCGTTGGCAGGTCCCTTCCAGGACACCAGAAGCTACTTGAAGGCCCTGGGAAGGTTCACAGTCTCCCCCTTGCTTAAGCACCAAGGCAGTGTCAGAAATAGTATGGCCCTGCTGTCTTTGCTAAGATGCTCCTGCTCTTTTAGGAAAGGTATTGTCCTTGGCTTTGAAGAAGACTCTGTTTTAGCTCAGGATACATGCCCACCTCCCTTATAATAAATCAAAACTTGTTCAGGTCAGGAAGGAAAGGTCATGATGGTATAGCCCACACAGGCTGTGTGTTGAGTCATACTCCTTCCTGTCTACCTCCATGTTCCTGAAGAATCCCACAGACCAAGCAGCAGCCATCACTTTAGTTAAATATAACTTACTTGAGTTTCAAACTTCACAATCTGAGATGAGATCTGAGAATTTGCCTGTTCCCATAGGGTACTAGGTATTGCAGGAGCCGCTCCAAGACCACCCTGAAAACACTGCCCTGGAGCATTACGCATTTGCACAGTAGCCCTCCTTTGGCGTCCTGTCTGGGAAGGGCATGATGAAGGGAAAAAGAGAAAGACCGAAAATCTTGGATTCTTATTTTCACTCACATGCACTGTGATTGCAATTCTCAAGATTTTGGTTGCATGGGAAAATAATCTTGTTACTTCAAGACTGGGAATTCATTGTCATCATACTAGGGAATCTCTCAGAATTGAAGAAAGAAGTGAAGAGCCGGGTGCCTGTGGCTCAAGCTTGTAATTCCAGATACTCAGGAGGCTGAGATCTGAGGATCACATTTCAAAGCCAACCTGGGCAGGAAAGTCTGAGAGACTGCAATTAATCACAGAAAAAACTGGTAGTGGTGCTGTGGCTCAAGTGGTAGAGTGCTAGCCTAGAGCAAATGAGCCCAGGGACAAGGCCCAGATCCAGTGTTCAAGCCTCAGGACCAGCAAAAAAAAAAAAAAAAAAAAAAAAGAAAAAGAAAAAAAAAGAAAAAGAAAAAAGAAAGAAAAGAAAGATGAGAATAGTTTGGGGAAGGCAGGGCAGGTTCTCTGTATTAAGTATATCAGTCAGATGACTCATATTCTAAACGTTGATGAGAGATCATGTGTCCACAAGATTGTTCCCTACTAGCCAGCTCTAGTGTGATGGAGTGGATACAGGGAAGAGTCATGTAAGCAGACATGGATGCACCCACTCTCCTATAGCCTTGAATTGAGCATCCTTGATTGCTCAAAGGCCTACTGCAGTGACCTTAACCAATTCTTCCTCTTGCTAAGCCTTCGTTGCCTTATCAGAAGAGCTTGAGTTAAAATTTCACGACTAGATCATTCTCTCTTAAGGTAGGCCTCAAAATTGTTTGGGATGCTTGGCAATGGAGAACCATGGGTCCTATGCTGTGCTAGTAAATGGTTAGAGGCTTTCCAAAACAGAAAAGAACAGAATGAAACAAACCCCCTGATCCATAGTGTTTGTACAGTTTTTGTGATGTAAATAAATACTCTCACCCTGGCCAAGTTCAGGCCAACAATGAGAAGCTATTGAACTTGGCCTTGGAGAAAGAGGTATACATGGAATCCAGTATACCACCCACATGCCGATTCTGAGCCTCCAAGGGGGTCCTGGAACTCTGCATTTCCCCTTGGGTGATTCTAGTCAATACTAGCATTTCAGAATGTCGGTGCCCAGAGATCTCATAGGGACTTTGCATTTATCTATTTTAATTTTATTATAGGTTCTCACACAGGATCTGAGAGTTACAGAAAATTTCTGCAACTACAGAGCAAGGCTAAAGAGATGCAGGGATCATGGCCCAAGTGAGTCAATGGTGTATCTGTACCAGCATGTGACTAGATTCACTTTCTTCTGTCCTTACCAGGACCCTGTCCTTTCATAACTCCTAGAAGCAGGGCAGCATCTCAATGCACTCATCTCAGGGATACAGGATAGGTGAGGACATAAGGTTACAGCTTGGGGGGCCTGGGATCCTTGCCCATTTTACATCTCTCTGGGTGGGGCTGGCATTATGGCTCCTGTTATCATGACCTTCTGATCTGTTATCTCCACCCTGGGAACTGAGCCTGTCCAGTCTCCAGCTATTATGTGCATGTTTCTTATCATGTTTACTTTCTCTATGCAGGTGGAGGGCAAAGAGAAAGATGCTACTCCTTCCTTGAGGTATGCTGAGACAAGAAGTCACCCCAGAGCTTACAGGAGACCCACTAACACACAGCAGGGGCCAGTGGGTGGGAAGTACAGAGCTAAGAAGATGGCTGGGCAAAGGAAATAACAGACTGCCAACATGACTGGAATTTCTTTGGGGAACTTTTAGGAGAAACCATTTCTATTTGAAAGTTAGTTTGGAAATTTTGTTTCAAACTGGATTGACTCTTGACTTTTTCTTATTCTAGAAGGTCGTGAATCTCAAGTTTGATCTCCAGACCAATAGTATCATGTGGAAACTTCTTAGAAATGTAATTTCTCAGGCTGAGCAGTCTGTCTCCTACTTCGAGCCATTGTTGGAACCATCACGATTCTAAGTTCAACTGTGTGTATGGGAGGGGAGAAGGTGGGTTAAGCACTCTTCCCTCAAAAACTTCTTTTCCATCTTGTTGCCTTCTTGGCTGCCATGCTGAACTGTCCTTGGGCTTTCCAGTGCAGCATTCTTTTGGAAGGTGAATGCTGCTTGGAGATGCTTAGCATAGCGTAGACATTTTAAGCAGGGCCTAAGGTTCTAAACTGCTAAGCTCTTCTGATCTTGCCTTATGTGTGTCTCTTCTCTCAAATTCCTAAGTATTTGCATATTTTTATTTACTTATTTATTGTGATGTCAGGGTTTGAATTCAGGACTTTATGCTCTCTAGGTCAATATACTACCCAGGTATCTAAGCCCTTTTCATTCTTCTGATTTACTTTTTAGATAAGATCCCATTTTTTCCCTAGGGATTGCGTTGGATTGTAATACTCCTACCTATACCTCTTGAAAATTTGGGTTTATAGACATGGCCTGCCACATCGTGGCTTATTCTTTGAGATAGACTTTTGCTAACTTCTATGCTCAGCCTAGCCTCCAGCTGAGCTCCTCCCATCGTTGCCCCCTTTATTACTGGCATGTTCAATCATGCCTTGTTTCTCTCAACATTTCAAGGTCAGCTTATACTATGGCCCATATTACAGCCAGGGCCCTGCTCCTCCTATTCTACCAATGTCCTACCATCTGTCTGGTATTATTCTTCCCAGTGCTGGCCCTTTTGTGGCATTCCTTGTCCCATGGTTTCTGTCTAATCTCACCTGGGCCCAGAGGTCAGGACCTATGGAGGTCAGGATCTCCCTTTGGCTAGTTCTTGGGGGGTGGTCTCTCAGAGTCTCTGAAGTGTACTCTATATATTCTATACCCTATGTATGGTTTGTAAGTCATTGAGAAAGAGGTGGCTGAGTCTTTTTCTCAGGGAAAGCTGAATATGGTTGGGCAGGTAGAGGGGAGCAGCTCACAGATGGGCGCTGCAAGATCTAGAGTTGCTGTGACTGACACTGGAACCATGAGACAGCCCCTAGGAAGTTGGATTTGAGCTGAAGCAGGGGAGAGGAGAAGGAACTGATTCTAGCTTTGGCTCAATGGGCCATAAACCAGCAGGCTTCCCTCTATTAGACCTGAACTTGTCCTTGCTGAAGTGACATGAAGTTGGTGGATCAGAGATAAGCCTGAACTGAATTGAATTTGGCGCTCATACTTACTGGGTAAGAATGGCTATTGGGGAAGATAGGTCATGAACTGAGTCTGGAGACTGCTACAGATCTGGGCCATTTCCACACTCTTACTTTAGGTAGCTATTCACAGTTGCAACAGAGTGGGAACATGTGTCTCCTCACCTGTGTGTTTCCTTGTGCATCCATGAAGGGTCCCAGGCAAATCTGGGTAGTCTCCCTTCATCTCGTAAGCTGTGTGGCTACGTAGATGACCAAGAGCACATAGTAACAAGTTACAATGGTGGCAAAACGAAACAATGCTCACAGCTCCTATAGCCCATGAATGAGGATATTAATACCACATTTCATGGGAGTTAGTAAAGCTCCTCTCACCTCACTTTCCTCCTGTGCAAAAAGAATCCAGAAGCCACTGGCCCCCAAAGTGCTCAATACCATATGACTAGAATGCTGCTTATCTTTCATTTTCTGGGTAAAAATCTTTGTGTGTGTGTGTGTGTGTGTGTGTGTGTGTGTGTGTGTGTGTGTGTGTGTGTGTGTGTGTGTGTGTGTGTGTGTGTGTGTGTGTGTGTGTGTGTGTGATTATATGACCAGGCAGGCATCTTCTCTCTGGGTGGAGTTTGCTGTTGGCTCATGCCTGGACTTCCTGAGCCGGCTAGAGCCTGTTCTGGGGATGGAATTTCCATTAAGAATTAAGCAAGACAGCACCGAGGAAGCCAGGCAGGCCGAGAGGAGGGGGTCCAGGTGATGATGCTTCATCTCTGAGCAACTTGGGCTGCCTCAGTCCTGAACTGTATTGAAAGCCTCTGCCAGCTTTCTCTTGAATCACAGGCATTCCCAAGGCCATGGCCCGAAAGGGAGAGAGTTGTTGCTCACAACAGCCTCTGTAAGGAGAGCTGGAGTTGTTCTAGGCAAGACAGGAGCCATGAGGCGGCCCCCAGAAGAGGCTGCCAGGGAGGGTCCATGCGGCTGGGGCCTATGGAGGGTCCAGGAGTCCCGGAGGCTATGCTGTACTGTAGGTATCTATAGGTGTGTGTGTGTATGTGTGTGTGTGTGTGTGTGTGTGTGTGTGTGTGTGTGTGTGTGTGTTGGGTTATTGGGTGTGTAGGTCTGGGAAGGTGTGTGGGCATGTGTTTATTGTGTATGTGTGTATTGAGTGATAAGATTTTCAAGGGAAAATGTAGCACACCAAGTTGTTCTCTTATTCTGAATGCCACACACAGAATTTTGACCTAGACAGAAAAGACCATTGACATTTTTTCTTTCCTGCTAATGTTGCTACTGTTTATGACTTAAGATTTATTCCATTTCTGGCATACAAATACCAGCGTTCCTGGTAATTTTATATTCTTGAATTTATTTTATCTTTTTAAAATTTTATTTGTTTTGCCTGTCCTGGGGTTTGAACTCTGGATCTGGGTACTGTCCCCGAGCTTTTGTGCTCAAAGTTAGTGCTCTACCACTTAAGCTATAGCTCTACTTCCACTTTTGGTAGTTAATTGGAGATGAGTCATATGGACTTTTCTGCCCAGGTTGGCAGAATCCTCAAATCTCAACCTCCTGAGTAGCTAGGATTACAGATGTGAGCCACTAGCACCCATCTATTTCATACTTTTAAAACCTTAAGAACAGGCAAAGATTATTATGAGCTTGAATCTCAGAGAGGTTACATTCAGAGAGGTTGAGTGACTTGTCCAGGTCACACAGCTGTAAAGTTCTAAAGATAGGATGCAAAACCAGGTCCCTTGGAGGACAACAATCCAGACTATTGTTAATCAGACCAATGGACCTACCAGAAATAGATGAGAGAAGGTTCTATTCCTTTGAGTAGAATACCCACTAGATGTAGCCTCAAGGCTCCAGCTCTGTTACTAATCCCTATGGAGACAGGATTTGAACCCTGTTTCAATTAGTTGGGGGGAGGGTATAAAATCTGGCTGTCTAGAGGGAGGGAGGCTGAGTCAAAGCTGGCAGGGGAATGATGTGGCCAGTAGAACCTGGAAGAAGGAATCGGGAGCAGTAGCATCAAGGAAGAGAAAGCTGAGTGACACCTTGTAGTGGGCATGGTGCCACAGCAATGACACTGATCTCCATCCTGAACACAAAATGGGAGCAAATTGACATCTTTTGCTGGTGAGGGCTTTCGGTTAGCTGCTGGAGAGCTGCCTGCCATTGACAGGGTTCAGGCTTTGGAACAGAACCCGATGGAGGCCAGGGCTGACTTTTCTTGGTGATCTCCATGAACAGGTCCCATCCTGCAGAGGTTGCTAACAGTGGCGGAGGGTTTGGAGGGAATCGCCTCCAAGCTTCCTTTCAGTTTAAGAATGTAACATTTTGGATAGAAATCAGGCTCCTCTAGTCTTAGCTATTTGACATGAGTCTGGAGTTGGGGATGGGTATGTCTGATGTGCCTGTGATGGGAGTTGGTGCCACAGCCTCCTGTCTGTTTGGCAGGTCTGTGGTGCAGAGAGTGACTTCAATGGGTAACTCAGACTCCAAAGGGAAGCACCTGCAGCCCGTGAGCCCGGTCACATTCCTGGCATTTGGGGGCAGCTCCTTCCTTCTGCAGAGCATGTGAACTGCACCCAAATCCCTCCTTGTTTTGTTTCAGCTCCAAGTACATTCCCTGCCCCTCTCCAGATGTTGGCACGCAGGACCACATGTGGGGGCGCCCCGGCCCTGGCCGGCTGGCTCCATGGATCCTGGTGACTGCCAGCCCCCGACTCCTGCGCAGCCCAGGGGTGAGCCAGGTCTCTAATTCGGCCTGACCAAGTCTCCATTCCAGCGCTCCCACAGATGACAGCGCGCTGTTTCCAGGGCCAGACACACACGAAAATAGTTCTCTGGGCCCAGCTGAGATTCAGGGAGCAGTGCCTGACGCGCGGGACAGCGGTTTGGCCCGGAACTGCTGTGGGACTCTGCAGCAGGCCGGAGGAGGGGGAGGACCGGCCGGGGCGGGGGGAGGGGCAGGGGCAGTGCCGGCCTCAGCCGCCACTTTGCGCCCAGCCTCTGGAGCTCCAGCTGCACCGCCCTGCCACAGCTGGCACATCAGCTCATTCCTTCACAGAATAGGTAAGCAGACACACTCGTTCCTCTGACGGGACTCATGGGCCGGTGCTGGATCTGCTAACCTAGTTGAGGCCACAACAGGTTTGTGCGTACTTGGATAGTGTCAGTGTGTCCGTGTGGGTGCTTGTGAGTGACTGTGTGCGCCTGTGGGAGGGAGTGTCTGACCTGGGACAAAGTGGTTATAGAATGTTCTAGCGTGTACTCCAGGATGGATGTGTATAGGTGGATGAGTGTGTCAGTGTGAGCACACTCTCAGCTAGGTGTGTCTATGTGACACCTAACCACCCTAGGGTTGGCATCTCCGTCTCTGGAAGTGTCTTTGTGATGGGGGGAACATGGGCTCAGCCTGACCATGTGTGAAGGATAGATAGAGGAGGGTGAGTCCCAGAGTGCAGAAGATAGGAGATATTGTGATATCTGAATTCATGCTTTCTCTGGGTGTGACCTGATTTGTCCCCAGCTGGAGTGTCTTGTCTGTGGGTCAGATAGCTTTGGTTTCTCAGGGTTTGGAGCAGAGCTCAGAGTCCTCAGCCAATGCTGGGGTGAATGGGGTTCTGATGGACTCCATCTGACTGGACAAGAGTGTTGGGGACAGCTTGAAAAAGCCCACTTTGATGCCAGGAAAAGGGGCAAGAGGGGAGGGCACTCATGGGCTCTCAAAAGACACTTTCGCATTTGTGGGCTTGCAGCAGCTCAGGTATATGTCCTCCTGCCCTGTGTGTCTGTCCTGCACACATGTCCTTACAGGCAAACCATCTCACATGCCACACTTGCCCAATAGCGTAGGGATGGAAATGACACGTCCACAGAGATGCAGCTAGAGTGCAAAACACATATACAAAACCACATAGCCTTGGCTTGCCCTCTAACCCCTTTAAACTCCCTGTAGCCTTTATGTGGTTCCTCTAACAATGGGTCCAAGAAACTGACCTCAGTCGTGATTATCTTAAATTAGGGGCTTTAGCTGGGGGATGGAAGTAGTGGCCTGAAGGCTTTTGGATATCTCATTTTTCTACATGGAGGCTGTTCACAGAGCCCAGCAACATAGCACCTTTGGAGCCTTAAAGTCTAGTATTTAGAAGCAGTATATTTTCTTTCAGGGGTGAAAAGTTGTCTCATAAGGCTAATTAGTTTAGATAAGGATATGGAGCAGATTCAGCACCTGTAATTTACTCCAGACTCTCTCTGCTTCAGAGAAGCAGTGAGCCTTTGGGGCTCACTGGATGGGGATGGGGAGCCTTAGTAAATATTGCTCTTCTTTGGTTTCCATGGAACCTGTTGAGTCTCCCATCTGCAGCTGATGGAAGGTCAGCCTGCAGTCTACGCCTCTCTTCTTTCCCAGTGGTTATAGGATCTTCTCCTCCATAACTTTCTTCTCTTGGAGATCACTGGAGACACTGTAAACAGTGCTTGGGAAAATAGGTATCAATCGTTGGTGATGATTATTGTGTTGTTCCTCTTTTATTATGATTTCTAGACTTCTCTCATCCTGGTCATCCTCTTCTGGATAGGTTTATGTGAGGTGTCCTCCCTAAATGTGCTTCTTGAGCTAAGAGGTTAGAAAGACTTCTTTCTTAGTGTTGGTAGTTGGTCTAAAGATGTACCATTAACTCCCCTAATGGTCAGGGGAGCAAGTCAGATGTAATCACTTCCCAAGGGAAGTACTAAGGTCTATCTTTCTTGTTCTAATCCTAGACCTAATTCTTGTGGATGGTTAAAGGCAGGTGGTGGTCGGTCCAACAAGCTTCCTGAAGAGTGAAGATGAGGGGGAAGAAAGTATTTCCTTCTTGTGGTTTACTTCTCATTCTGGCTGCCAGGATGTTCTAGTGTATCAAATTTCTCCATTCTAGTAATTGTTGGAGCCATGACTTTGACCTTTAATTTCTACTTAACTTTATAGACTATATATCTTTAGCTGCAGGCTCTCTCGTCTGTTATAGAGGGAGATCAGAGCAAAGAAATGAGCAATCAGTAGCTAGGCATCCTGTTAGCATTTGAGCATTGGATGGATGCTTTTTAGGCATCCCCAATTTCAAACATTTCATCTAATTTTCAAACCATATGTCTCCATTGCAACTTTCATATGTTTAGTGACCCTGCTTGGTGACCATGTCTTGGACCTTTTTTCTTAGTGATCTGAAAGATAATGCCCATCTGTACTAACTAAACAATGGCGATTGTTGAGAATGAATGGAGCCATTGACCCACACCCCCAGCTCTGAGAGCTTCAGCTGCTAGCTCCCCTCTGTCTCAAAAGCTTAAGTGTCTGGATACCCAAAGGAGCTTGACCCTTGCCCTAAAACTAGCCTTAGCCCCAGTGCCACCCCTTGCTCATGTGACCCCACCTAATCAGGGGCCCTGTTGGAAGGTCTGTATGTCTTGGGCCTGAGTCTTGCCTCCCCTAACATTGACAACATTGTCTTTGGTTAAGACCTTGTGGTATCAAGTTTAGAATGAGGAGATTGGAGTTTAGGCACAGGAGGGGAAGTTCTGACTCCTTCCAATTATGTCCATTCAAAACCCCAATTATCACCTCTTAGGAACAGAGGTGCAGGACAGGACTCTAACCATATTGCAAAGTTGGCAAAACTTGTAAATAATTTATTCCAAAACATTATTTTATCCTACCAAAGTCATCCAGTGCTTGTAAAGGGTTTTGCAGGGAAACAATGCTTAGTTAGCCCTGAGTGATTACAGTATACTCAAGACAGGCTCACAGGCACTGCGTTGGGGACCTGCTTCTCTGTATGTACTAGGTCAATCCTAGCTGGTGGCGGTTGCCTGTCATTAAAGCTAATCCTTCCAGAATCATTTGACCACAAAACCAGGAAGTGGAAATGCCTAGGGCCTGTTACTGTGTGAGTGAGGAGTTAGTTTGCTCCTTCCTAGATAAAAGGGAACACTAAGTTTTGAATCACTGCTGCTGAGGATTCATTCTGTTTATAGTCTGGTTGTTTCCTGAACTTCTGATCCCATCACAAAGAAAACAGGCTTAATATCTAGCAAGAGCATCCACTGGACATTGGAACTCCATAGGAAAAAGCAGCTAATTTCCCTTACATTTATTTTGTATCTATTAAAGTATCCCTCCTCACTGTTCATTGCTCTTTGCATCATTTTCTCATGAAACGTCTATAACAACCTCTTGTAATAGATAATTATTTTAAACTCAAGGAAACTGAAGCATAGTGAGGACAAATATTAAGTGCAAGGTCAGCCCAAGTGACCATTCTGACTCCAGCATCCATGGTAGATGGCCATTGGCCACTGAAGGGGACTGGGAATGTCTCCAGTTTGAAAGCCTAGAAAGCAGGTTAAACCTACTCCTTTAACCAAACTAGGGACAAGGCTAAGAGCTCAACTTCTCTATCTGATTCCAGAACTTGACCTCATGGGCATCATTGGCTGGAAAGGCCTCATTGTCTTTGCCAGTGTCTGATGTGGATCATTGCTCCACAGAAAACAGGGATGGGTTGGAGGGCAAGGCAGGGAAGGCCTTGTGGGCTGGGCAGGGATTCTTCACCCAGCACTATAGGATGGGCAGTGTTGGACTTCTGAGGCTTCACTCTTCCCTGAAACAATCTCTGTCCTAAATACCCAGTCTTCACCACCCAGGCTCTGTGATCCAGCCAGCACAGCCTCCCCTCCTCCGGCTTCAGAGTCCCTTCAGTGCCAAGCTCTGGGGGAGTTCTGGATCCTCTAAGGACATCTCTGGGCAGACCAGTCTCTGTTCAGCATGATGCAGTGTCTGTGGGCGTCAGCAGTTTGGCTGGATAATTGTGTATAGTGTTCAGCCTGTGCTGGAGAAGTGGAGGTTTTTTCTTACAAACCAAATATACTGGTTTGGAAACCATGTGAAATGTGGCCTGTGGTCTGAGAGAGCAAGTTGCATTGTGGGCCGGTGTGCTGTGCCAGTTTAATGGACACTGTTGTGGGATGGAACATTCCATAAGGCCTCTAATGGAGGGTCAGAGGTGGCATTGCATTCTGGCACTGTGCAGAGGAGAGACATGGGCTTTGCAGACAGATGGATGTATCTAGGAAACCCCAGCTTTCTTGTCTGTAAATGAGGTTCCTCATAATATAATGGTGATGCTAGAAGCTGGAAATTTATTAGAAGTGTAGTTTCTGGCATAGAATAGACAAATCATGAAAGGAAACATCCTTCATTCCTTTCCCACTCATCTTTATTTCCAAGTTCTTTTGTTTCCTAGCTTTCTCCCTTATCTCCTCTTTCTTCTTTTTTCTTACTAAAGCCTTATGTCTATAATTAATTAAATGAGTTATATCAATTGCTCTCCTTATTTTATTTTGATGTTTACATTGTACCTGATTCAGTCAGTGGGAGGCTGTACTGGTTGGCTTCTGTGGCTTTCTGACTTGTCCTCATGATGCTCTGAGTTTGTCCTTATTAGCTGCTAGAGCAAGAAGTTGCAGGCTCACTTTGTTCTTTCCTTGACTCAGTCCAGGAATTAGATAGTTATCCAAATAGCCCTGGATTCTGTGAGGAAAATGGCATTTTGCAACCAAGATCTGGAGGCTTCTTATTATTGATCTGCCTTATAGTTATGCCCTCTTAACAGAGCTAGGACATACATATCTATCTACTTGTATAATGAATAGATATGACACATTGTCATTTCTTTTTATAAGAAACAGCCCAAATATCTGAAGAGAGAGAGAGAGTAATAGGGCAGGATATGTCATATGGGTGTAAGGTGCTAGTGAGGATCTATTTCAGGAGATGATATTTACAAAGAGTTAAAGTGGGAAATGGATAAATAAGAACAGAGAGCATGGAGATTGTTTTAGTTCCACAGGCAATAATTACAAGGACCCAAACTGAGTCAGGATGGGGAAGAAGTGGGGTCAATGGGACTGATCATTGCAGAAAGTTGGAGAAGTAGAGTGAAGGCAACTCTCAGGTTGACATCTCAAAGGTCTGCAAACTCAATGTATTCACTAGAGAATTCCTGGATGTCTTTCTTAGCACTCTCCTACTTATATATAGCTGGGTCTCATCAGAGGTATCTCAGACCTCACTGGATGGCTTTTCATCTGGGCACAAGTCAGAGAGATCTGGTAATCATCCTCAGCATCTCTGTCCTCCATGCTCAGGTCCAGCCATCTCCATGTCTTGTGGATGGAAGTTAGTGTGTCTCTTAGGCCCTTAGGATGTCTGCATCCTCCTAGTTCCAGGTACCATTTTCATCCTTCCAGAATATGTGGGCCTTTTAAGTGGGCCACATATATCCATGATGGATGCTCTCTAGTTTGTTTTCCATTTAGCTGCCAGACTACATTCTAAAACCTTACTCTGTTCATGTCACTTTCTTCTATGAAAATATTTCAGTGGCTATAAACTGATTTTCTAAAATAATTCAATAATTTCAAATTAGAATTATTATTATTAAATAGCTGTACAAAGGAGTTTCCTTTTAAAACGCAGTTTGTGAATGCAAAGTATTTTGATTAATGTCGCCCCTTTCAACAGCCTCACTCATCCCTTCCCTATCCATCCCTTCCCTCACTCATCTTAATTTTGTAAGCCTATACATTGGGTTCTTGTCTGCATCTCTCCCCTGTTTTCCTCATCATCTATTTACCCTTTTCCCTTTGACCTTCACCCTATCCTTTTTGAGTACCTGCTTCCTGGTGTTTTATTTTGACTAAACTTTGTTTTTGACTTTCTAACGAATTACACTATTTGAGATCTCCCTTGGGTACTGTATTTTAGCTAAATACATTTCTATACTCACCCAATGGATTTACTTAAGAGTTTATAAGCTAAATCTAGCTTCCACATAGAAGGAGAAGCATAAACATGAATCCTTCATCTCTTTGTGCCTGACTTACTTCACTTAATATATTTTCCCCAAGGAAATACAAATCAAAGCAACATTGAGATTCTGCCTCATCCCAGTTAGAATGGCCATTATCAAGAAAACAAACAACAGTTGCTGGCAAGGATGTGGTCAAAAGGGAAACCTAATATACCTGTTGGTAGAAAGCAGTTTGGAGGTTCCCAAAAACATTAAACATAGAACTAACCCATGATCCAGAAACTTCACTCCTGGGCATTTATCCAAAAGATGACAAACCAGGATACAGTAAAGCTACCAGTACAACTATGTTTATGGCAGCCAAGGTATAGAATCAGCCCAGATGCCCCTCAATGAGCATGAATGAATGGGTAAAGAAAATGTGGTATGAAGTTGTATAGTTCACACTCATCTGTGTCTCCTGAGCTCCACGGCTGCACTTTTTCCTCCTTTTCCCTCGAGTTCTGTACCCTCTCCCCAATCCTTCTGAAGATGAACACTGGAATACCATATATAAGGGGAAAAAAACAGAATGAATCAAAAACTAAAAACTAAAAGAATTAAGATGTAATAAAATAAAGAAAACAGAAAAAAAAAGAAAATGTGGTATGCATACACAATGGAATTTTACTCACATTAAAAAGAATGATGTTGTGCCATTTGTAGAGAAAGGGAAAGACTTCCAACTGATTTTAAGATGAAGATCACACTCTTGAATAAGTCCTGCGAGGTCTTGCTTGTCTGCCATGTTCATCCATCTTACATCTTCCCACGTACCCTCCCTCATCCATCCCTCAGGCTTATTGGACTGCTTCCTACCACAGGCCCTTGTGTCCCTCTTTCCTACAGTCCTTATAGTCCAGAAGCCTGGGTAAGGAACCATCAGCTCTGGGGGGGGGGTGCTCCTGAGGTGATTAAGGCCTGGGCCACATGGGATTGTGGGGTATTAGGAGGAAAATTGTTCAGCCAGAAGTTCAGTCCTTCTCGTTGCTTTCCTAGTCTCATTTTCATGAGAACTTGGGAGTTTGACTCCCCAAGGTGGTAGCTGGAGGGATAGAGTCTCAGGCCCCAAGGAGAGAAATTTTGCTCCCTTTGGACCTTACTGTGAAAATAAGATGCTTTTGTCTTCATTTTTGGCCACAATTACCCTTTAACCTCGTGGAATTTGTAAAGAGGCAGGAGGGAGGGTGGGAGAGCAGTGTTTTTAAATGTGGCATTTAGAAAGCATGCAGTGGGCTAATCTATCCCCACCCTGCAGAAGCTGCCCTTTAGTTTTCTGAGAGCTGTCATTTACAAAGAACTGCAGAAGGCATGCTGTCCATCTGCTGTGGCAGCAGACAGGGCTGGAACTGAGCAGACACAGGATAATGGGAACTGCATCAGATAAGTGCATCTTGGAAACATGCCTGAAGGTGCCAAGGGCCTCTGTTACAGACTCATTTATGCATTTGACAAATATCTTCTCAGTACCTACTATGTGCTGTGTATTGCATACAATGCATATATCAGAAAGCGAAGATGAACTCTGTATTCTTGTGACATTTGGTTTTTGACTTGAGAAGGCAGAACATAAGCAGTATCATGCATAGTATGCAAAACTGTGCTGAGTGTTATGGAGGAATATAAAGAATCCTATGGGAGCTTCAAGAGTGGGAAGGGTTTGCATGCTTATAAAACTTTCAGCAATGTAGATATTTAGGCAGAGGCCAGGAGTGAGTGGAAGAGTGAGCTATGTGGGCATTTGGAGAAAGAGAAGTCAAATAGAAGAGAGTAAAGACCAAGGCCCTGATGTGTGTTTGAATCATATGAATGGAATGAAGGGAGAGATGAGAAGAACAGAATGAGTTGAAGTCAGTACAATGGCAGGACAAAAATCATGAGGGCTCTGGTATGTTATTTGAAGACCTTTGACCTTAAGTCTGAGGGATATGGGTGAATATTAGAAGGTTTTTTTGAAGGTAGTATTGTGATTTGAACTCAGGGCCTCACACTTGCTAGGTAGGCACTCAACTACTTGAAAAATGAACTAAAATCTGGTTCTAAAGCCAGACTTGTATATGCTACAAGAAGAGACTCATAAAGAAATGGCCTCCAGCTCCAGGGAAACACAGGAACAGATAAGTAGTTCTAGGGAAGTCCCAAGAGGCCCAGCCTCTCCTATTGTCCCTTCAGCTGGGCAGTGGCTATTGTCTCTTTTAGTGGCATGGGGAGTAGGCACACCAGCCCTTCAAGACCCCCGCCCTCTTTCCCAGAAAGTATATTCCTGGCAGCAGGCTGCCTCTTCTTTTTTAGCCACCTAAGTTCATGATCACTTCTAAGTGATCACGGCCAAGGGCTGTGAGTATAACTGAGTGGAACTGGTAGTCACATCTGACCATGAATACAAAGGGACCCAGATCCATGCTTAGTCTCCACCCACAGGTCTCTTTTCTCATCCCACATCCTGCCTCTGTCAAGATCAAGAGGAAAGAGAGCATAGCCCTGTGGATTAGCCAGAGCAACTGCTCTGCTTTAAGCTATAGCTAGAAGATAAAGATGGAGATGGTTTAAGCAATTCTCTTCATAGCACGTCCTTTCCATTGACAGAGATGTGGAGATGTGTAAATGCGTAATTAAAAAACATTGCCCAGCGTGAGTGCAATAAGATTCTTGACCTTTCTCTGCTACGAGTAATTGCTCTATATGGCCTTAGGGAATTTATGCCTTGCTTAGGCCTCCAATTTCCCATCTGGCTGGATTAGCTGGGCTCCTACTCTAGATGTCAAGTTCCTATAATCCGATGAGCTCCTCCTCCATAAGCTTCTGAAAGAGTCACTCATAACCAGCAGCCAGACTAAACCTTTCTCCAGCCTGTTCTGCCAGAACCCAGGCTGTTCTGTATCCTTCGCTCAATGGCAGCTTTGAGTTGCAGGAGACATCTGTATTCTGTCCCACTGACAATCACTCACATCTGCTGACAGTGGCAGCTGCCATCTACATCACTGCATGCTTCGCTACCACACATCTAAAGGTCACCCCAACAAAACTCTTGCTTCAAGTCTGGGAGGGCTCACACAGGCCACTCCATTCCTGCCCTTCTTCAGGCTGATGTCAGTTTCATCCTCTTAAAGCACAATTCTCATCGAAACATCCTCTTAGAAGCCTGTCCTGTGTCCCTACTGGTCCAAGCAACTCAGTTTCAGCGTGACCCTGTACACTCTGTTCCCAGCACATGGGTCTCTTCTGTTCAAGCTTCAGAGGCATGCTCTACTATCCTTACAACTGACCTGTCTTCCTCTCATCCTCATCCTTCTCCTCACAATCTGTTATCGTCATAGTAGGCAGAACATCTTGTGTTTCAGCTAAAAATGTTCTAATAAAGCCTGGCACACACAGTGGCTCATGCCTGTAATCCAAGTTACTTGGGTGGTGGAGATTGGGAAAATGTCAGTTCGAGGCCAGCCCAAGCAGAATAAGCTGGACCTCCTTGTTCACAGCTGTAATCCCAGCTACATGGAAGGTAAACCTAGGAAGATTGTGTCTGAAGTTAGTTTCAGGCAAAACATAAGAATCTACATTAAAAATAACAATAACTAATGGCAGAAAAAGTGCTGGCAATATTGCTCAAGTGGTAGAGTGCCTACCTAGCAATTATAAGACCCTGAGTTCAAATTTTAATTCCATCTAAAAGGATTTAAAAACCTTCTAATATCCATGTACATCATTCAGATTAAAGGTCAAAGGTCTTCAGATAACATACCAGTGCCCTCATGATTTGATATCCATTATTGAACTGAACCGAGGTCCTAAATTTTACTCCAGGTGTTGATATCTAGGTCTGCACTTGACTTGAATTTGTTCATTTCTCATCAACTTTCTAAGCTTTATTATTAAAAAATAATTTATTTGTAGATACTTCTGGGTTTTCTACATAGATAAAAAGGGTGAATTGCTTGTTTGTACTTAATTCTTGTCAGAATTAGGGATACTTGGTGTGATCAGTAGAGCACAGGTCTTTACCTGGCAGACCCAGCCCTGTACAGGTATTAGGCTGGGTGAATTTAGCAGAGACTACTTTCAGCCTCCACTCACTCCCTTGACTATGCGGCTTGCATCGCTAGGAACATAATGACAATTTGGATTATTACCTTTCTTACATATTTCTTTCTATCTTCTCTATCCAGGATGTCTAATTGAATAATGTATAGAAAGAAGTTGGTAAAAACAAGGCATCATGCTCTGATCTCCCAGGAAATGCTTTAAATATGTCATTCAGTATGTTGTTTGTGGTAATTTTCTCTTTTTATATAGTAGATGCTGTTTAATTCATTTAAAGAGTTCATAAATTGGTCTGTTCTACTCCTAGTTTTCTTAAAGGTTTTATTGTGAATGACTGTTGAATTTTATTGAATTTTTCTTTATTGAGACAATAATAAACATTTTTCTACTTATAACTTTTTTTTTGTCAGTCATGGAGTTTGAACTCTGAGCCTGGACACTATCCCTCAGCTCTTCAGCTCAACACAAACGCTCTACCACTTGAGCCACACACCACTTTGAGTTTTCTGGTTTTCTGGTGTTTAATTGTAGATAAGAGTCTCATGGACTTTGAACTGTGATCCTCAGATCTCAGATCTCAGCTAAGATTACAGGTATGAGCCACTGGTGCCAGGTTGCTTATAACTTCTCAATGTTGTGGGTTTAATTAATTTACTTACTAATGTTAAAATAATTATGTGGTTTTAGTCTAAACCAAATGTGATCAAGCTGTATTATTTATTTATTTGTTTACTTAGCTGTACTATTTATTTATTTATTTACTTAGGCTGGTTCTGGGGCTTGAACTCACAGCCTGGGCGCCATTTCCATGCTTCTTTGTGCTCAGGCTAGTGCTCTACCACTTGAGCCACAGCTCTACTTCCAACTTTTTTGGAGTAGTTTATTGGAGATAAGAGTCCTTTGGATTTTCCTGCTCGGGCTGATTTTGGACCTTGATCCTCAGATCTCAGCCTCCTGAGTACCTTGGATTACAGATGTGAGCCACTAGTGTCCAACTGTGTAGCTGTATTATTCCCTTCCATATGTAGCTGGATTTTGTTTGCTAATATTTTGCATAATGAATTTTCCTCTATGTTCATATATATGATCATTCTGTGTAATTCCTTTCTTGTGTTTTTGTTGTCTAGTTTGAATATCAAAGTTATGATTGCCTCGTAAGATCAGTTTTTTCCTTATTCTCTAGAAGAATTTGGGGAACTCTATAATTCTTTGAATGACATAAATTCCTCTATGAACTTCTTTTGGCCTGGCATTTTCCTTATAGGAAGATTTTTCACTACTGATTAGTTTAACTATTTCTCCTTGAATCATCTTTGTTAAGTTGTAATTTTCTGGGAACTATCAAGTTCATTTAAGGTTTATGTTTTCAACGACATTCTCCTATTTATGTTTTCAATAATATTTTTATCTGCCTCATCTATAAAAATAAACCTCTTTCTTTGAGAATATTTTTGTTTTCTCTTTTCTTCTTTATCTTACTAAATGCTTGTCTAGCTTATTTGCATTTTCAAAAGCCAACTTTAACTCTATTGGTAATTTGTTTGCGTGTTTACATTTTGTTTTATTTCTCTCATAATTATCTTTCTTCTATTATTTTGAAATTATTTTATTCTTTTTAAAGTTTCTTTTATTAGTTGTTAAAATACTTCTGATTTTTAGAAGCTATAGAAGTGTAGTTTTTGCTCCAAATTCTACCTTATTGAGGTATTTTTAAAATGTGTATATTTTAAATATTTTGTAGTCAGTTTTGCTCTCGTTTCTGATATGATTTTTTTCTTTAGCCTATGACTTCTATGTGTAAAAAAATGTATGAGAATGTTTATGTGGGGGTAGAGATTGCAATCTGTAGAATCTGTAGAATGACATTTTTTCCTTTTTTTTTTTTTTTAGTTGTATTTGGGTATGTACTCAGGGCTTGGTCATTTTTAGGCAGACACTCACTTAAGTCACTCTAACAGCCCCTTTTTGGGTCTGTTGTTTCAGGATAGGATCTTACTTTATGCCAGGCCTAAACTGGACTTCTGTCTTCCTATTTGTACTTCCCTATGTTACTGGGACAACAGTCATGGCCAGTCATTGGTCTAGATGGAGTCTCTCAAACTTGTTTCTGCCCACACTGGTCTTGAATTATAATCCCCTGATCTCTGCCTTCTAAGGAAGGATCATAGGCTTGAGCCCCTGAGCCTGGCTGAGACTCTGTCAATCTTTTGATATTTATGAGACTTGCTTTAAGCTATTCCCCACCCCCCCCCATTCTCTTCATCCTCCTCTTATCTCTGTAATGCAGCACTAGTAATCTTTGCTCATAACTTACTGGTTTGGTTATGGTTACTATTATACATGGATGTATCTTTTTCTATACTTTCCTATTTCGGATTGATTTTTTTTCTTCTTAAATCATTTATTTTTCCCCTTGGAAGAAGTATTTCTTTCTCTATACTTAGGCTTTTACTTAGTTATCTTAGATATTATAAAATTAATTTAAAAAACCTAATAAGCTTAACATTAATTCACATCTCTATTTTTCTCCCCATGCAATACAGGAAATGTAGCACACTTACATTTATTTTAATTATGCCATTCTGAATTTATATACAATATTTAGACTTACTTTTTTCTTACCAATGAAATACTATAATGGTTTCTCATAGTCAAAGTTTACTTGGATTTATAGTTTTGGTTCATATAAATGATTTGTTTATTAGTGTGTGTGTGTGTGTGTGTGTGTGTGTGTGTGTGTGTGTGTGTGTGTGTGTGAGTTCCAGTCCTGGGGCTTGAACTCAGGGTTCAGGAGCACAGCCCAGAGCTGTGTTCTTTTGCTCAAGGCCAGTGCTATACTATATTAAGCCACAGCTTAATTTCCAGCTTTCTGGTGGTTAATTGGAGCTAAGATTCTCACAGATTCTCCTGCCCTGTCTAGCTTTGTACCTTAATCCTCAGATCTCAGCCTGAGTAGCTAAGATTATAGGCATGAGCCCTGAGCACCTGGCCATTATGTATTTTCCTATATCAAATCTTCTGTTTAAGATTGCATTCCTTTCTACTTAAAGAAAATCTTCCAGAATTTTTTAAAATAAGTTTTTTATTGTGAAAATACTGTACAGAAGGGTTACAATCACATGAGCAACAGAATTCCTTCTAGTGTGAAATTTTTTTTTTTGGTCAATCGTGGTGCTTGAACTCTGAGCCTGGGCACTGTCCCTCAGCTCTTCAGCTCAAGGCTAGCACTCTACCACTTGAGCCACAGCTCTACTTCCTCTAGTGTGAGATTTTAATTTTTCTAAAAATGCCTTATTTCATCTGTGTCCTCACAAAAGAAACAGAACTTCAGAACAATTATTTACAGCCATCAGTTATTTTCCTGATATTTGCTGAATTTCATGATTGCTATTTAGTAGTTATCACTCAGTTTAGTTTGCTTCATCCTTCGTAGGGTTTTCATTTTTTTCTGTCTTCAATGTTCTTCAGTCTCAGGAATTGTCTAGTATGTATATATGTTTTATTTTTATCTTGATAGTACTCATTGATTTTTGGCTTTGAAAGGTGTTCTGATTGAATATCACCTTCTTCCTATATTTTCTTTTATCTTCTTTGGAAATATGATACAATATTTGTTAGATTAATACTATGCTATATTCCTTGGTATTAGTTTTTTCATGTTTTGTCTCTCTTTATCAGAGAGAGGGCTAAATGTTGGGTGATTTCTTTTGTTCTGTCTTATACCAATCCATCTTTTTACTGTGGTTAATGTGCCCAAGGGTTTTTTTCATTTTAATTATTTTATTTTGATTTATAGAATTCTATTTGATCCTTTCTCACATTTTCATGGCTATATTTTACAATCTTTGTTCAGTGAAAATCTTTTCAAGACTCTCTTGCATTTCTTGACACTAAATTCTGTAACTGAAATATAAATTCAAGCCATGGCTTCTACAAGAGTCAGACAGTAGTTATCAATTCTCAGCTTTCCTTGGTGATACTCCAGGTAAAATGGTTCATTCGCCATTCACTTTTACCTTGAGCTTTTGGTCTTCTGGAGTCCTAGTTGATTCCTTACTTTTAGAAGTCCCTAGGTTTTTTTTTTTTTTGGAAGTCCCTAGGTTTTATCTCCTGTTCTCTCCCTACCCTCCTCTTTGTACATACATAAGACAAAAGCTTAGAAAATAGAGGATTCTACAGACATTCTCAGAGGAAAAACTGCCTTAACTCCCTGTGGTTGCTTCTGTTTGACTTTTGACCTCTTACATTTTTTTGTTAGTTCAGTGATATATTTTAAAAGCCAATAAATGCTTCTTTATGTTTTAAAGTTGTTCTGATGGAGAAATTTTGAAGTATCCAATCTACTATTGGATGGAAATAAGAATTCCATGTGACTTTTTTCTGTAAGGAGAGGACTTGGTTGTTGACATAAAATTAATGGCTGAAAAATAGTAAAGTGTGATAGATGATCTTAAGGAGGGGCTAGAATCTTCATGCTTAATTTATTCATCTACTCTCACTCTGGCTAACCATTTCCACATCTTTAAAATGAAGATACTAGTAGTACTAATTGTTTTAAACCTTTAAAAAGATAAATACATTCATGTATGTGAAATATGGCACATAGTTAAATGACTAATATCTTACTTCACTAACTTTAAGGTGCAATATATTGTAAGATGCCTTGATACTTCATAAAAAGAAAATGTTGTTCCATTTAAACTAATACACAGTACCAATATGCCATTGGTCGAAACACAATCTGTTAAAATATGCAACATACATTTTAGAATGACATGACTATAGTAAATTGTAGCTATTTTTATGAATGAGTACCTAAGAGTGAAGAAGGTAGTGGCTTAGAAACAGAATCTTACTCTTCAAAGTGATAAGGCTTTAATGCTCATGGATATTTATTCTAGTCCATCATCATACTTATTAAATGTCAACATTGATCTTTGGATCTTTTTTTTTGGGGGGGGGTCCGGTCGTGGGGCCTGAACTCTGGGCCTGGGAGCTGTCCCTCAGCTCTTCAGCTCAAGGCTAGCGCTCTACCACTTGAGCAACAGCACCACTTCCGGCTTTTTTCTTATGTGGTGCTGAGGAATCGAACCCAGGGCCTCGAGCATGTAAGGCAAGCACTCTACCACTGAGCCACCTTCCCAGCCCATGATCTTCGGATCTTTAGAACTCCTATTTTATTCCTTCCCTTGGGAAGTCTCTGGGCTTTATGTTCTGTTTTCCCTGTTCATAATACAGAACTCACAAATTACAGCATTCCGTGATATTCTCAGGGAGAAAATCTAGTCTGTTAGGGACTGTCCAAATGTTACTGTAAGACATTAACATACTAGATAAAAGATGAGTTTTAGTAGTGCAATGTTCTGTGAAGGGGCTGTTATTCATGTTTGATACACTTCCAAATAGTTCACTGAATAGCAAGATGTAGACCGTGTGGTCCTTGTGCCTGACACCTTCTCTCCCTCAACTTAAAGAATTCTTAAGCTGAGTGTGTTATGACAATTGCAATAAGATTTGTGGAAAATGATTGTGTTGTGTTGGGTTAGTCTGCTTATAACCCTAGAATGGATGGATTTTGTGCTGGCTTTGGTTTCTTTCATTAGTAAGCTAAGAAATCACCAATATTATGACTGAGACAAGATTCTGGTTCAGTTTGGATATGCCTTTGTATGTCCCAAATTCTTTGCCACACAAAATGTGTGCTGGAATGTCAGCTATTTTTTTAGATTGTTACTAATCATATAAAATGTGTTAGCTTTTTTGTCTGGGCTTATTGAAAACATGCTTTCATTCTTCATCTGTTTTGTGCTACTGTAACAAAATTCTACAGTGTCTATAACAAACATAAATTTATAGTCTATAACAAACATAAATTTATAGGCTCTCACTACTGTTGGTTAGGAACTCCAGTGTCAAAGTACCAGCAAGTTCTGTGTTTGGGAAGGCCCTTCTTCCAAATTAATGTCTGTATGTTGAATCCTCTGATGAGCAGGGAACCTGGATCCTTTCATGGTAGAAGGGAAAAGTGAATAAAGTTTAGGTCAGCCCTTTATATGATGGAATTCATCATAATATCTAAGTACAGAGTTTTATTTTTAAAATGATATATCCTATGTGGAAGACATTGCCTCTTTCCAATATATTCAATGCATTCTGCTTTCTTTCTTTCCAATATATTCTATTTTTTCTCTGATGACAAACAGCACTTTGAATCTGATATCTGGGTAAGATATGTACCCACATTAGGTGCAAAGAGGAATCTCCTGAAACTTCTTATATAGTATCATTAATTCACTTCCTGTGTTCTAGTAGCTTCTCATATTATTATTTGGCTTGTTTTGAAGATTCATAAGGCTACATAGCCTTCGATGGTTCTCACAATGCAAAATAGATTCTATCCCAATTTTACCAAGAAGCTCAAGGTTAGAAAGACCTAGTAAGAGGTGGAATTGTGACTGGAATGGCTTTTGGAGACCTCACTGCTATGCTACCTTCCCAATGTTACTGAGAAAGCTGCAGTTTTGGAGAATCTGGAGAGGAAATAAAATCAGAGAAGATTAGATTGTCATGGTTGTTGATGTAGCACTCTCATCTGCTCTTGGCTTTAGAAGTAAGAAAAAAATTATACTCATGAGATACAAGATATTTTTTATTCTTCCTCCTGTGTTCTTCAACCTGGGTTCTCGTCATGACTCAGAAGGAAATAGCTTGCCCAGTGTGACCTCTGAGTGTGATTTATGAAATAAGATGTATCCAAATTCTCACCACTTGGAGCTATTCAATTTTCTCTAATGGCCTTTATCTGAGAGTGATGTCTATTCATGGCAGTCAAAACCAGTAAGTCATTAGCTTAAAGGATAATGATTGTTAATTTTAGCCCTGTGGGACCTGGGCCCAGTGAGAAAAGTCTCTTGCTTTTGCAAATTGAAGCTATGGAACATTCCAGAAATTGGCTAACATTTCCATCAGGGAAAGTTAGAAAGCAAGAAGAGATTAAAATTTAAAGAGGAAAAATTAGTTGGAGTTGGAATTGAGAAACAGGCAGACTGGCCTCTGTCTGGCTCCCTCTCCACGGTTAGATGCTAGCCATTACCTAAAGAGAAATGGAACCAATCTGAATACCAACTACCAGTGTGCAGCCCTCCACATACATGATCTCAGGGACATGCATGGAATTCAATTCCAGTTTATTATTATTGTTATTATTTAGTCTATTTCACAAAGAAACCTGTCTAAGGTCATATATATATATATTCTAATAACAGATTTGAAACTGGGTAATTTGACTCCTGCATCTATACTCCCTTTTTATTTTATTTTTGTCAATCATAGAGCTGGAACTCAGGGCCTGGGTGCTGTCCCTGAACTCTAACTCAAATCTAGCGCTCTACCACTTTGAGTCACAGCTCCCCTTTCGTGTAAGAGTCTCACAGATTTTCCTGCCTAGGCTGGCTTTGAACCGCAATCCTCAGATCTCACCTTTCTGAGTAGCTAGGATCATAGGCATGAAGCACCAGTGCCTGGCCTGAATCTATACTCTCAATCAACAGGGTTCTGGTTGAAAGTACTAAAGGGCCTAGCCAGGTTCCTTTTATGAGGTTAGTCAGTCTACTTGTGGTCTTAAACGTCTGAGTAGCAATTACTTACCTTTGACCTTTAGAAACCCTCTAGCTCTGCAGCTTCCAGGATGCCAAGAACTACACTTCCTATTCAACTTCCCATGCCCAGGGGTTAGATCATCTATGGGCAGCTGGGCAGCGCAAGGTTCCTATGAGGTACCTCCTAAAACATACCTATGAGGTGGTTGAGCTTCTTCTGTCACAGAAGCTTCCAGAGAAAGCTGCTTGGTGGTGTAACTGGACAAGTTGGAGGCTTTTGGAAGACACATGTTTCTATAAATCAGGTACTGGGGCACATGGGCCTCAGTGAGATAGCCCAATCCTAGCTTTTCCCTCACACTGACTGGAGATTCATAGGCACTGATTAGTCAACCTGCCCATCCCATTCCAGGGATGACTTATCTAACAAGTACTCTGAATTTCCCTATCCTCTCTTTACTTGCATATACTGTGTGAGAACAGCAAAGGAGAAAAAGCACGGCAAGAAATTCCATCTTTATAGCTGGAGAAAGAGGCCCTGTTGATTTATGACGGACCACTGGGAGGCCCTGGTCTGTCTCTCTAGGCTTCTGCTAATCAAAGCTACCTTGGGCTTTCCCAGGGGATGAAGACTTATAGAAGTGACAAAGCTTGCATGTATGTCCCAAGTGTAACTCAGCTTGCTGTGTGATCTTGGGCAGTCTGTTTGCTTTGAATGTTTCTCTTCATCAGTCCGTGTTAACCTGTGTTCCATTTCCTCATGCAAGAAATTGGGACAACACTAGTATCCTACCTCACAGAGTTATTTTGATGACTAAATGTAAAGCATTCAGAACAATGCCTTCTACACAGTAAACACCCAATACATGTTTCTTCTTTTCTTCCTCTTCCTCCTCCTTGTTGCTATTGCTGTTGTCACAAGAAAGATAATCTCTGAGGCTCCTGAAAGTTGAATGCCCTAAATGTGTGATGTGTGCTCCTCCAAGAAAGCTGTCTGAATTACCCTGGGCACTATAGTATAACCTGTGTTAATGTTGTGTATTTTTATACCTGAGATTCCTATACTTGTCTTCTAGGGCAGGTCCAGAAGGTAGCTGATGTATCCAGATACTCAGGCACAGGCTTAAGTCCTTATCTGTGCTTTGCTGAGAATAGTTTGGGCTATGTGGCAAGAGTTTTCAATGCCCGAAGGGGATGAGATCTAGCTTTGTGAGACCTGAGGTCTGTTCTGCCTGTTCCCTGGACTCTGTCGCTTGACAGCTGTGAGGAGCTGTAGGGGCCTCCTCCGGGGAGCTAGAGCCCTCTATATTTCATGAGGCTCAGTCTATTGGGCAGGGCTTTGTGGCAGCTTGCTTGGTTTCTTGTACCTCCCCTGGGAATGAGAATTCTTAAAGGATCTGATTGCCACGGGATGCTAGCCTTCTCAGCTCGCAACATGGAATAGCCCTGATGTCTGTCACCACCTGCATTGCACAGGTCAAACAAAGGCCCAGGATTGGGGAGGCAGCTTAGTGTCATTACCTCCAAGAGCTCTTCATGTACTTTCTTTCTCCCCCACTGTCCTTACCAACTTGACATAATTCTAGTTAGCTAATATGACATCACTATTAAGTTCCATAGCGGGAGATATGGAGGGGTAGTATAATGAAGGCCTTGAAAAAATCCATAGATTAAGGAAAGCTGCCCCCACCCCCAAAGCATGGCTTTGTGGAAGCTTGGAAGGATCTTAGGGATACTTTGGAGAGAAGAGGTGGAGGTGAAGCTGTGGTGGGAGAAAGGACCGCTGTGAAGGTGGTTGGCAGGGAGAGGTGAGGATGCTAAGTGAATGAACAGCAGCCAGAATGTCTGGAGGGCTGAGGGTGACAAGCATAGAGGGTAGCAAGTAAGGCAGGGGCCAAATCAGTGTGAGACATGTAGACCATGCAGGGTCTGGCCTTTGTCTAGCAGTAGGAAGCCTTTGATTGGTGTTGTACTTCTAATCACTCTGGTATTTTTATGGAGAATGGTTTGGAAGGGATCAAGTGTTGAAGGGAAGAGACCATGAGGAAGCTCTTGCAGAAAAGTGAGAGCACCAGCGACCTGGGAGACGGCAATGGAGATGAAGGAATAAGGATGAGGGAAATGGATGAGTTGGGATAATTCTTAGGCTGAACATCCAGAATATAGCCTTGTAGACATCATTTCCATGTGTAGGGCCATTCCAAAGTGAAGGCTGCATGCTGGGTACAGAAGGACCTGATTCTCCTGCAGTCACATCAGGACCCAGAAAGAAATCTCCAGTTTCAAGCCCTTTGTACCTCATTGGTGAAACCTAGGTCAGGAGTATTTCTCAAATATAGGAAATAGGTTCATATCTTAAGAGGTCAGAAGCATATTTTACACATGAATTATCTTTTTTTGAGGGTGGTCTGGTTGTGGGGCCTGAACTCTGGGCCTGGGCGCTGTCCCTCAGCTCTTCAGCTCAAGGCTAGCACTCTACCACTTGAGCCACAGCGCCACTTCCAGCTTTTTTTTTTCTACTTATGTGGTGCTGAGGAATCAAACCCAGGGCTTCAAGCATGCAAGGCGAGCGCTCTACCACTGAGCCACTTTCCCAGCCCCACATGAATTATCTTAATGCCCACAATAATACAAGGTTGCCTATTCCCTCTTCCCCCATTTTGCAAATGAGGAAAATCCCCACTTTTTATCCAACGAAGCAGGACACCCAAGAGCTCTTTTAGCTCATTTATAATGATGGCTGGACCACTCTTTCACTCCTAGCTTTTGTACTCTCTGAAGCCTTGGAGAAAGGAATCAGAGCCATGGTGTTTGGTCCTCTCTGCTTCTCTCCTACTAGCTCCTCTTCCCTGGCCCTTCTCTAGCACTGCTGCTGCTGCTGCTGCTAAACTACTTTCTACAATATTTCCTGTCTCTCCTATGTCGATAGCCCTAATGGACTCTGAAAATTAAACAACCTAGCTGAGCCTTGAGCAGAGCCCATATTGGCCCATTAAATTATAGCAGAAAACACCATTGTTGTTAGTTCTAATTGAAAAATATGGCTGTAAATAGCCTGCATTTCCTGCACATGGCCTGTCTATTTTGCTAAATGGGAGTGAGCAAGGGCTGCCTTTAATGGGATACGGGAGTGGAACAGAGTTGTTCAGATGGAACTGTTGTTGCAACAGGTGTTGAATTAAATATGAAACAGTCAAGGCTTTAAGTCACTCAGAAACTAACTGCTCCTAGAGGAGACACAGCCTACTGTTCTAAAAAGCAAGCCTGAGCATCCATGGTGGAATTTTCACTACATTAAGACTTCCGGCAAGTGACAGAGAGTTTTCCTCTTCCTTGCTCATTTTCACCTCTCCTACTGAGCAAAGCCGCAGCCCTGCTCTGAAACAGATTTCTCAGCTCCTCCCAAGAGGAGGCAAGTGCCACTTTAGAAACTTCTTTGAGTACTGTTATCTGATTCTTGTGAAACTCCTGGTAAGTGTAATTGAGGAATACACTTTCACAAAGAAAGGGTGAGTTAGAGTTAAGACTTGAACCTTTCACACTCCCAAGTTCAAGTTTTTTTTCTTGCCCATCAGGGAGGACACAGGTATAGCCTTGAATGAATTCTTGGCTCCCTGACATGCTGCATAGCTCTGGAGGGGTTTTACTCTCTGAATCTCTGCTCAGCATGGTGAGTTAGACTCAGAGAAGTGGGATGGGGAGGAAAATGGGGCTTCACTACAGAGCTCCTCTGAGGGCTGTATGCTGGCAAAGGTCTCTCTATAAAAGCTGCTGACACTGAGACTCTAGCTGGGGCTAGAGTTGCTACTAGGGAATGAAGTCAGGCTGCTTCTTTGCAAGAGCTGGGAATATTTTGGTTGTTCGTTGCTGTCATTATGTTCATTTGGTGCTCTCTAATCCCAAAACTTGTATACTAGTGCTCCATTACTTAGTAGTATATACTATCATTTGTTACTATGAATTTCTTACTGAATTTTGGAGGTGTCATCTGTAACCAAGGGGTGATGATCATATTAAATAAATTAATACTATAAGAAGCATTTAGAACCGTGTCTGACAAATAGTATGTCATCCATAAATATTAGCTGTTGATCCAGTATATCCTATGCAGAATTTTCTGGCCTGTGTAGCCTAATAGTTGGTGCATACCAGAGTGAGTAAATATTTGGCAATGGAGTGAAAGGAAGAGGTTACCAGGGGTTACCGTGTTAGGGATTTACAACAAAGGTCAAATCTATTTTGCCTTATTTGTGCGAAGACAACAGAGTCTTGGTGCAAAAGAAGAGGAACATTGGTAGATCATTCCTGCATACCTGCCTCGATTCCTTCTGGCCAAAATCTGAGAGAGAAAGCAATGTGCGCTCTCTCTCAAGGTCCTCATTGACCCATCCTGCCCTGTGTTTTCAGGGTCCTGACCGCTGTGGGCAGGCCTTGCTGCAGATTGGGATCAACATGATGGCATTGCCTGGAGGCCGCCACCTGGACCCCACTCCCCTGCCAGGGCAGCGGTAAGTCCTACAGCTATTCTCAGGACTGGTGGAGAATAATAAGCACCACTTGAGTGTTACTTATTTGAATTTGACAGAGTGGGCAATGGGAAAGAAGGAAGTGCTTATAGTAAGCAGAAGTCCAAGCCCAGAGAAGGTGAAGAGAAAGGATTGGAAATGTTTTGTTTTAAAGAAGAGGGAGACTTGGGGCTACCAGAGATGCCTTCATACAGCCAAAGGTTTACATGGAGAGCCAAGTGCAGATCTGACCCAGTGAGTCCTAGACCTGACCAGAACAAGAGGTGGAAGTCCAGGGTGCCAGATCCGTGTTGGCCAACTCCTTAGGTTTGTCTGGAACTGTCGTGATTTGAAACGAAAGTTCTGTGCCCTTCTGGGAGCTCCACTGTCATGGGCAACCTAAACAGTTGGTCACTCTTAGCTGGTTTAGTCCTCAGAAGAGCTATGCAATATGAATGCTCAGTGCTTCTGCTCAGCTGTTTTCTCCGTTTTGGCTGAGTCATTTCGATGGGGCTGTTTTGAAATGTTGTCTTCTAAGTAACCTTCCTAATATTGTTGTTTTGTTTTATCCATTACCTACATCATTGCTATTTTACCTTTATTTGGTTCCTAACAGTTGACCTATAAACTTTAATCATTTCCATACGTGTTTGTGTGTGTGTGTGTGTGTGTGTGTGTGTGCGTGTGTGTGTGCGCGCCTGGTGTTAGGATATGAACTCAAGGCCTTGTATTTGCTAGGCAGGTTTTCTACCACTAGAGCCACACTTCTAGTCCCTTTAGATAATTATTTTTTAAACAGGGTCTTGTTTTTATGCCTAGGCTGGCCTGGACCCTAATCCTCCTATTTAAGATTCTCATGTATCTGAGATGACAAATGCATGCATTATATCCATCTTTTTATTGGTTGAGATGGGTCTTGTGAACTTTCTTTTGCCAGGATTGGCCTTGAATTGTGATCCTCCCAATCTCTGCCTTCTGAGTGGCTAGGATTACAAATGTGAGCTTTGTCTTTATTTTATTTTTATTTTTTTAGTGTGCGTTGGTTTGCATTTAGATTCAGAAAAAATATTTGCTAAACATTTACTGAAAGGGGGGCTCAAACTATATGATAGTACCATATGTCCCACAAAGCTATGATTAGAGAGAGGTTTGAGAATGAGACATATGCTACTAAATGTCCTGAAGGACTTAGCACCGTTACAAATGTGAAACATTTCCTGTGCAGTCGGAAGCTGACAATAAGGGATGACATGGGACCCATCATCTTGGAACACATTGTATCTAAAGTAAACTCAGAGATGATGTGTGTACTCAGATAGAGCTTGCCTTGGCCTAGCTGGTGGTGGCCTTTCCTGAGAGGAGCAAGAGTGGTTAGCTTTGGACCTATGACTGCCTGGCGTTCAAACATTCTACTTCTAGTTGTGTGGCTGGGGCAAGTTCCTGAGTTTCGTGCCCTCATGCCTCATGTCTGTGGCTGGTTGCAAGTTCCTGAATTCCTGTTCTCATGTCTAGGATAGGGCTAAAGGTGATACCTGCTACAGAGGGCTTCTATGAAGTTACATAGGCAAAGTGAACTTTGTCTAGTGCGTGCTGCATGACAGGATTGTTTCATGTAGGTGACCTTAGGGTACTTACTCTGCCCAGGTAGCCAGATGGGCAATTGCTCTGGCAATGGGTCTGGAGCTGTTCAGATCTCAGTATGTTCTAGGCATGGAGAACCATTTTAGAACAGTGGTTAAGAGTCCAACCTGTGTCAGTTTGATTCTTGGCTCTGCTATTTATTCAGTGTAACTAGGGGTTTCAATTTCTTTTTGTGTGAAGTGGGAATGATTCAAACTTACATTGTTGATGGTAATAAGAATATCAAATGGTATGTAGAAAACACTTGCCAACACATAGGAACTGCTCATTGCGAACCCATTCTTCAGATAAGAGGTGGGAACTCTGAGTAGAGCGTGTGGGTGAAGATCAGATCCTGAAAGAATTATAGGCACTCCTGGGAACTCCGGATCATTTTTCTCTTCAACTTCCAAAACCCTCAGAATTAGTTTTACAGGTAAAAGCAAACTAAACTGCATGAAAATGATAATAAGTAATTAAAAGATGATTGGGGGGCAGTTCTGGGCTTTTAACTCAGGATCTTCCATTTACTAGGCAAGTATTCAAGCACTTGAGCCACAAATAGCTTCAAACTTTTTCCCTGGACACATTTGGTTTATTATCCTCCTATTTATACATCCTGAATAGATGGGATGACAGGTGTGTGACACCTCACTCAGGTTTTTATTGATTGAGATGGGTGAACTTTTTGACTAGGCTAGCCTGGAACTGTGATCTTCCCAATCTCAGCCTCCCTGAGTAACTAGAATTACAAGCATGAGCATGCACCTGGATTTCAAATGATAGTTCTTTAAAGGCAGGATAGGATGTTTAATTCATCTTGCCTTGCAAATATCTTGGAAAGGAGAACTTCCAAGGAGTTTCTGGCTGACCATAAAAGTTGCAGTCCATAATAGATGAGACATAACATGTCTCATTCTTCCAATTCTGGCAGATCAAATGGGCTTCTGGGAGAGGACAAGGTATTCTTTCATAAGAAAGGTAACTACCAGGTCTAATCAGAATACTGGGGAAATACAAGATCTAGGCCTATAGACTTGTCCATTATCTGCATTCTAGATCATATACACAGACAGTGTTCTCATAAATACAGTGGGATTAAGTTGTTCAATTGTATGCCTAATAATATCAGACTATAGCAGCAGCTCTTTTTTCTTCAGTTCCAAGTATCAGAAACTTCTCTGGTAGAGAATAACACCACAGTTGTTGTCTACACATAAATGATTAACAAGGTGTAATTGACTTCTTTCTGTTATGTCCAACTGAAATGAAATTTTATTTGCAATGCCATTGTTCATGTCATTATATAAAATAAATACTACTGGCAAGTTACATGGGATCTTATCAAGCAGCCTGGATAGACCATATAGATTAGACCAGTGGTATTTGATTCCCTTAATTAAAAAAATTAAATAAAGGACCATTCTAGGTTCAGCCTTCTGGAAGAGAGGAGGGCAGGGAATAAAAGTCCCATAGGCCAGGGATTGTGCTAAACTGGCATGGTTCATGACAGATGGAATGATTCTGGTTCTCAACTCTGACTACATATAAATCTGCTGAAATGATTTTATCAGTAAAAACAATAAAATAAGCAAGAAAAAACAACAAAGAATCTTTTCCTAGAATCTTTAAGTGAGCCTAAATGGCTGAAAATACCTAGGACTTAGAATCTGACTTGAGTTCAACTTCCAGGTCTGTTTCTTACCAGCTCTTTGTAGCTATTTACTCTATTTGAGCACCAGGATTGTCTTGTGTACTACAGTGGCTGTGGTAAATATTTATTTATTTATTTATTTTGCTGGTCATAGGGCCTGAACTCTGGGTCTGGGTGCTGTCCCTCAGCTCTTCAGCTCAAAGCTAGCACTCTACCACTGGAGCCGCAGCGCCACTTCCGGCTTTTTCTGTTTATGTGGTGCTGAGGAATTGAACCCAGGGCCGTATGCTTGCAAGGCATGCACTCTACCGCTGAGCTACCTTCCCAGCCCTGTGGTAACTATTTATAAGGTTGTGTAAGTGATAACCTTCTGGAACGAAAGGCCTCAGTGTGCTTTGCAGTGTCCAACTCTTGCTTTCTCAAGCTATACTTACAATAGCAGTAAAAACAGAAGCACAGAAACAGTGGGACAAAGGATGAACCAATTTAGCAGTGAAACCTACTAGATAGTATGTTGGAAATGAACTATACAACTTCATGAGGAGGGAGGCCAGGATGGGAAAAGCTGGGAGAGAATGACAGAGGGGGTAACACTGCTCAAAAGGAAATATACTCACTACCTGAGTTATGTAACTGCAACTCCTCTATACATCACCTTTAAAATAATTTTTTAAGGGCTGGGAAGGTGGCTCAGTGGTAGAGCACTTGCCTTGCATGCATGAGGCTCTGGGTTCGATTCTTCAGCACCACATAAGCAAAAAGAAAAAAACCGGAAGAGGCGCTGTGGCTCAAGTGGTAAAGCGCTAGCCTTGAACTGAAGAGCTGAGGGACAGCGCCCAGGCCCAGAGTTCAGGCCCCACGACCGGACCCAAAAAAAAAAAATAATTTTTTAAGCTCAGGTCTAAGGACTACACTAAAGGATCAAGGATTAACTGGAGAGAGCAAATAGGGCTTCAGGGGGCTGTGGCTGTCACGCTTCTGGCTCATCTTCACGTGTTGCTTTGTCTCTGGGTACCATCATTGTGTTGACTCTCCTGTGGGATCTGAATGTGGTGGTGGTACTGCTGGGGCCTAGCCACAGTGGTCATCCATGGTGCTCATTGTATAGGCACCAATCTAAAGCTTGTGGAGTTATGCCCACCTGCCAGCCTGGCCCTAATTTTTTCTCTCAGGATCCTGATGTTCCAGTCCTTTGATTTAGCTGTCTCTGTGGGGCGGTTTGTGGTGGGGTAAGTTGGAAGCCAGGGTCTACATAGGGCCATCTCTACAAGTCTCCTTCCTTCCCATTCCTTCTTCTTTTGCCCACAGATTGAACTAGGACATCTTCACATTTATTTGTGTGTTTCTGCTCTTGTGAAGAAGCAATATCTCCACTATTACCAGAGGGCTGGCCTTTACTAGCCCCCAAGATAGGGTTGGCTGATACTCACAAGTACTTCCTATGGCATGGGTACTTGGAGACATAGCACTTACTTAGTCTTCTCTGTGGCCCACATATATCGTTATCTCTGCTTTGCAAATGAGAGCGTCACAGGTCAGGTTCTCTGAGAAGCAACCTTTGAAGTGGAGTTCAGAGTTTAGGGTAGTGATTGGGGAATCTCTTTGGGATCAATGTTGTGAAGGAAGAGACAGTAAGTAGAGCTAGGACGAAGGTGAATTTGAACTGCAGTGCTAGCCAAACCACAACTCAGCTGACCTCACAGGGAAATTTGCACTCAGAGTTATTCATTGGTAAAAACATCCATAGGCTTTAACTCTCACTTTCATTCGTTATTGGAAGGTATTAAAATCAGTTTATAGAAACCAGTGGGCTGGTACTGCAGCAAAATGTTAAGCAAAGTGGAGCACAATGTCCATAAGTTGAAAAAGGAAACCCAAGTACCCTCTAGCTTGAGTCTTTCTACTCTAAGCAGTAAAGAATAATTTTGTCTTCTTGAGTTCAACCTGAAATATAGCTCTATGGATCCCTTTTGCTTCTGAGTACGGCTAGACTCCGGAGTAGTTCTTTATTCACATAAATGCTGTGAAATGCATTTCTCTATTAACAAGTGGGCAGCGCCTAGAAGGTCATGGCTCTAGGCAAGGTAGCTTTGAGATCATATCTGGAGGTCTTGAGATCTGAAGACTATCATCCAATGGCATTTCAGAAGTTGAGTGACAAGTCCTTCTGTTATGAGGAATGATCAGAGCCGTTCTTTGCAATATACATCTCCTGGGGAAACTGAGTCTTAGGACAGTGAAATGAATTGCCCAAGAATAGAGCCAAGCCACTTTCTGTCTTTCCTGTGGTATTCTTGGGGGCACTACACAGACAAATAACTTATTCTTTTATTCATTAGGCCTCAACAAAAGTATTATACAAGTATTTACTGAATAAAGATCACACATCTTAAATGATATTGTATGCTTGAGGACATGTCAGTGACCTGGTTGGACATGGTCCCACCATCACAGAACTCATATTGTATCCCGGTCACTTCTTTCTTGGTCTGAGGAGATCTGGATTTGTGGCAAGTACACAGTTTGGGACTTTAATCTCTGACCTTGCACTGTGAGCTATTCCCTTTGTCACATGGTTTCTGTTTAACCAGGCTGAGATGAGCCAGAGCTGGGTGCTGTGGTAAGGTATGATGAGAGGCCTCCCGGGTTTCCTGGCGTGTCTGGGAGACATCCAGCTTCCCTGGGCCAGTGGGGGCCATTGCCGGCAAGCCTGTCTCCAAGTCAATAATGGCTTACATGTGTGCACCCCTGGTCTGTGGCTGGTTTTCTGCTGCTGGGTCATTTTCTATGTCTGTGGTGAAATGCTCAGACTATAATTGTCAATGGGATAATTGGCCATTTTTCTGTTGTTTAAGCCAAAAGGCAGGCCAATCAAAGCTAGAATTATACTCTTTCCCTTCTCCTATTTCCCAGGAGAAATCCACAGAAACTGAGTATGACCTTGAGAAGGCAGCTGATGATTCAATAGCTACTTTTAAGAAGAGAGGTTGTATTTAAGTTTCTCTACTGTGCTAGGACCTGGGATCATAGGGCAGGGAATGCTGTTGTGGACATTTCCTCAGAGCTCATCTGTGTCATCCCTTCATTTAAAGTGGGAAAACTGAGGCCCAGAGAAGGGGATGGAACTGTCATAGTATCCTTCAGGCCCTATTCCTGCTTTGCAGAGTTCTCTTACTTTGGGCTGTTTCCTAGGCTCATTCTCTCACTCATCCTCCAGGAATCTCCTGGAGCAGTGCTCTGTAATAGACAAAGAACTTCATTCATTCACTCATTCATTCAAGCAAGACTTAATTTGGACTAAGACTTTACTTTTGATCCAGGCCCCAGTGTGTTATCTTCTCTATTCCATAATTAATGTCCTGAGGACTGAATTTGTATCAGATCCATAGTGGTGTTGCTCTGATTAGAATGCACATTTTAGGAGTTCAATAAGTGGCTGTTGAATGAATAAATGTTTAACAAATGTTTGATGAATGAAGAACAGAATCTAGGGAGTCTCAAGGAAGTAGGGAAGATTAAACAGCTTGGATTCTGTTTCTTTCATTGAGATAGTCTTTGAACTCCAGAAAGCTATCCCTTCCCTATGCCTTCTGACAGAAAACTTCTGTTTAGAGAGAAAATGTACGTTAGGGATTTGTTTAGATTAAGATTTATCTTGAGGGGCTGGGAAGATAGCTCAGTGGTAGAGCGCTTGCCTTGCATACCTGAGGCTCTGGGTTCAATTCCTCAGCACCACATAAGCAAAAAGAAAAAAGCTGGAGTGGTGCTGTGGCTCAAGTGGTAGAGCTCTAGCCTTGAGCTGAAGAGCTGAGGGACAGCGCCCAGGCCCAGAGTTCAGGCCCCACACCGGACCCAAAAAAAAAAAAAGATTTATCTTGAATGGGGGCCACATTTAATTGTTTGAAGGAGTAACAGTTGAACCACTTTGTCCTTGTAAAGAAGAATAATTCAAAAATATGTTAGGTTTGCTTTTAAGTTCACTGGGGGGAAAAAGAAGTCTGTAGTTTCATCATGTCTCTTGTGGGAGACAATAATACAATGGGGAGCAAGGATTAGAAATCAAAGGCCCACCTTCCTCCAACCTGCTGTGCAACCTTGGTTAACTTTTCTCCCTCTCTGAATTTTAGTTCCTTCAGCTAAGGAAGAGGAGGTGAACCAGAGTCCCCACTTACCTTTCTAACTTGAGCATTCTAGGAGTCTATGAGTGAGTTTTGGATGTTCTTATCTCTTTGCTGGACAAAACTATCCCATTCGAATGCTGTGGATCTGAGAAAGCAATCCCAATGACTAGAACAAGATCTTCACATTCTGTATTGTGAGATGCACAGAAGAGTCTAGTACTTGTCCTGTACCTGATAGAACATTGTAGATACATGAATTTGGGAGTCCTGCCATCTGAGTATGAGTCCTGTTTTGGTTTTATGGATACCCTGTGGTACAGTCAGAAGTGCTCTGGGGGAGGTATTCTGCTTTGACGCAGTACAGTGTAGATAAGTCCATGGAGCCTTGTAATTCAACAGGCTTCAGGATTTGACCTGGCCACTTTCAACTTCACCTGTACCCACTCTGGCTACTATGTCTTCCCCTCATGATTCCATGCCTCCACTCCTTTGCTTGTGGTGTTTCTTCTGTGTGAGACTGTCCTCTTCTATAGGATGCCCAAAGGCATCCTATAAAGATCAGGCTCAGAAGCCTACTGAGTCTCCTTAGTGTGGGTTAAAAATACCTTGTTTCTGTGTTCCCAGCATAACTTAGGAGTGCCATGAATAGCAGAGTGAGCCGTAATTACTTCTTTTTTTTTTTTGTCGGTTGTGGGGCTTGAACTCTGGGGTTTGGCACTATCCCTCAGCTCTTCAGCTCAAGGCCAGCACTTTACTGCTTGAGCCACAGTGCCACTTCCAGTTTTCTAGTGGTTTTATTGGAGATAAGAGTCTCATGGACTTTCCTTGTCCAGGCTGGCTTTGAACTGTGATCCTCAGATCTCAGCCTCCTGAGTAGCTAGGATTACAGGCGTGAGCCACCAGCGCCCGGCTCATAATTACTTCTTTAACAAATTCCTACTCTGTAAATGTTTGTTGAACGAGCTACTATAGGTAGAAGGAATTTGTCAGTTGTCAATTAAAGGTGTCTCCTATATGGAAATAATATCTCAGCACCTCCATTGTATAATCAGCAATCAGCCTAATGCCTGACCCATTAGAGTGTCATGTTAAAATTTGAAGGCCATCTTTCAGTGTTTTGGGTATAATATGGCATTGCTTTATACAACGTGAACTTCACATAGCAGATGGCAAAGAGCAATAAATTAGCAGAGAAATCCATGTTCCAGAATTGTGATGAAAATAAATTAAAAAAACAAAGTGGGTATAGATTTCTACAAACTCTTGACTGTAAAGTTGGTGTGGAGGAACGATGCTGGATGCCAGACTACCAGCAGAAGCTGTGAATGAGAAACTAGTACGACTAGCTGGAGGCCAGGCCGGTTCTGCTGAGCTGAGAGAAGCATCCCTTTGGCATTTTAAAGGTCAACCATAGTCATCTTTGTCCAGTGGTGGGCTTTGAAGAATGAAGGGGACCATCCAACAGGCAAGGGCAAAGGCAGAGCAAGGCCAGCAAGGGGCTAGAAAGTCTTGTCTGAGTCCCCAGAGGGGTCACTTCCCTCATGTTATTGTCACATGTCGCATTCGTTTCCCTGCTCTGGGAATACATTTGCTGCAAATTCATCAGTGATCTGTGATAATGAGACTAGGTTCTGCAGCTCTGCCCTGATTTCAGCACACGTATTCTCTCTCAGACAGAGAGAAAGGCAAGGCTTTGAGAAATTACTAGACACACCATGGAATTTAAACAATCACAAGCTTCACAACAGCGGTAGTATACCCCAGAGTAGAAATAGCTCCAGCTTTGATCTGAGGGTTTGACTATCGGCTGAACTGCTGAAGACCAAACAATGAGCATAATAACTAAGAACAAGACTCAGGAGCTAGACATTTTGGTGGTTCATACCTGTAATCTCAGCACTCAAGAGGGTGAGATAGGAGAACTGCAAATTTGTGGCTAGCTGGACTATGTAGAGAGACCATGTTTCCAAAAAACAAAAAATAAAAACAAGACAGAGAAGTAAACTAAAAGGCTCTTAATTACACAGTACCTGGATTTTTGTTTTTATTATCCACTGTGTGATGTTGCTCAAGTCACTTAACCTACCCATTTGCAACTACCTTCATGGGACTGTTTTGAAGGGTCACTGAACAATTCAGATTGAACTGAGGACTAAACACTGTACCCAGAATATCTTACACTCTCAATCAGTTTTAGCTTTCTTATTGTTGTTCCCCGTGAGATCTTGGATGAGTTGTGCAATGGTGCTAAGCCTCAGTTTCTACATCTGTAAAATGGCCAATCTCCTACCATAAACTGTTGGGAGAGCTGAAGCAGAGGGAGTTAAGAATATAGAAGCAGCTCTATAATTGGTAATCTTTCCTGTTATATGTGGGCAATTAATTCCTTCTGACTTCAGAGCATTTCTGGGGAAATATCTTAAGCAGTTCATTGTTGTATGCTGATTCCTTGTAATGAGTTTGTATTACTCCTTTCCTATTCCACTTCCAGCCTGGATAGTTCTATTTAAAAAAACAATCATCCAACCAGTGGTCTAGTATGTGGAGCTGTTTGGAGCGACCCCTGGATTCATGTTTATAGTCCAGAATTCATGTTTATAGTCTAGACTCCAGAACGAGGGGCTGACCATTTCACTCCAGAACACTAGGAAAGTCTCCATTGGAGGGCAAAAAGCAGGGGAATTTGGGGAGCTGGCATCTGCTGCATTCTGAAGGCTCCTCTCCCTGCTCCCCAGGCCCAGGGGCCATTTTTTTTTATTGTGAAAATATGGTACAGAGGGGTTGCAATTAGATGAGCAAGGTCCAGGGGCCATTTTTCTAACAGGTTTCTGTTGTAGGTCACCATGGAGATGGAGGTAGTCAAACCCCAGTTCTGGCCCCGGTGCCCCTAGCTCCTTAGCCAGAGATCCTATAGGATCTTTTTGGTGATTTTCCACCATGAAGGGACTGTGACTCATTACTAGTCCATCTGTCTTGACCTCAATTTTCAATTCTCTTCCTCTGTGTGAGTAATAAGATCCACTGTCTGTACTTGCGAAGGACAGAACTCATGAGATGAGATGGCAGCTCAGAGTTCATGCCTGGGGACAGTTGAACTACTGGGAGTCGGGCTGGGCAGGGGTAGCAAGAGCCCCTGCCACATAGTTTGAACTGCCCTGTTTAATTAGATTTTCTTTTATGTTGGGGTCAGTCAGCAAATCCAATAGGGTGGAGCCCAGAGAAGCAGAGAGCTAATGACAGAGAGTCAGGCAAGCTATGCAATTATGGGATGTTTAGGGCTAACACAGTCCAAACCTTAATGAGCCACAGTCCCTAGACTCCAAAACTGAGAAGAGCAGTTTATTATGTGGCGGCACAGTGACCAAGGGTTGGGCCCATGGTGGGGCAACATGAGGTTCACCAAGCCTGCTCTTCTCCCTGGGAAATCCTAGAACCTCTTTGCTGTACGACTCTGCAGGGCCTGGACCTCATCACTTCTATAGTGGCCAGAATACCTCACTTGTCAAACAAAATGAAGACAAGCTCCTCTCTGGATGTCTTTCCTGTCTCAGCAAGAGCAAGTGCAATCTTCCAGACCTTGTACACAGAGGTCAATTTGGATCTTTTCTTCCCTCATTACACCTTTTACCTCCCTCCAAGTGCCCTATTTCTTCCCTTCCCACGTCACTCCCTTCGCTCTCTATTGATCATTATCATCTTTCAAGGAGTCCCCTCTGACTGGTATTTAACCCTGCTTAGCTATTCTCTCTTCCTACTGACTCACAACACCAATATGTCACTGCTGGGCTTGAAAATGCTTTCAGTAGCTCCAAATTGGCTTCAGGACTAACTCCAGTTTACCATACATGGCATTCAAGATATATAATCAGCCAGCCAGTCTCTTTTCAGACCCCTTCCTTGTCATCATCTCCTGTGCTCCTGATGTTTCAGTCTATGTTGAAATATGAAACTTCCTGCCATATTACTGTCTCTCAGGAGTAGGGCACCTCTGGCCCACTGTCTACAAAGACCTGCAAAAATCATATGGAATATGATGACAGACATCTAATGCTTTTCATTGGTTGTCTGATGCTTGTCTGCCTGTTGGATAACCCTTCATGAAGAAAGATTTCTTATGCCTGTGAGAGTTTGTACACAGTGTCCATTCTGTGAAGTTTCCTTGTCCTTGTCATCCTGACAAGCTCCTTTCTTCTAAGAAGCAGGGCGAATGTCATTTCCTTTATGTAAATATTCCCAGGAAAAGTTGGGCTTCGTCTTCTGTGATCCTGGGCTTCCCCACTCACAGTTTCTTGATGGAAGCATGGTGTTTCATTAAGCTCAGCCTCTGGAGCCTGGAGGCCTGGGTTTGCATGATGGATCAACCATGTTCTCACCATGAGACTCCTCGTTTGTAAATAGACATTGTAACAGCAGTTCTTTCACAGGGCTGTGGGAGGATAAAAGGATCCAATGGATGTAGAGGGCTTGGAACCTTAGTTGGCTTTCTGCTGAAACTCAGTACAGTAGCTACTTTTCTAATTCTTACCTGATTGGATTGTTGATGTTTTCTGGCCTGTTTGGGGTCTTGATGAACTTTGTAATGGGTGATACTATCTCCTGTTCAACTTTTTATCCCCAGATCCTAGAACATGGCTGGGTAGGGCAGACCCACAGAAAACACCAAGTTCTGTTTGTCCTGGCCTTGGTGAGGCAGCAACTTGTCCTGGCTGTAGCTTGTAGCCCTTTTGGAGGAGGGAGATGCCAGGGAGTCTATCTACACCTGAAGAGAGAGAATCTGTGTCAGGAGCCTGAAGCTTTCACCATGGAGGAAAAGAGTGCATGCAGTAGACAGTAAGCTGATGAGTTTTCTGGGGTCTGCAGATAATGCCGTGATGGGCTTGGGGACCACTCTACTGATGATTTCTATACTGTAAGTCCCCATAAATGTTCCACAGTGACAAGTGGAAAGCCATTTTAAGGCAGGGGGAAGAACAGAGCAGGAAAGACTCAGCTAACTCCTTTTCGGTATGCACATTAAGTTCCATAGGACCACCATGAAGGTTGAGCACACACTCAGGAACAGCTGGCTTTGTGCATGTGGAAACGCATGTAGTTTTACCTGGTAGTGCTAAACTTGATCTTGACACAGAGTGCAGCCTTTCATAATGAAGTTTAGACAGCATTTAAGAATACCGTGTAAAGTCTGAAGCAATGGTCTCAGAGACAAACTTGGCCATTTATGCTGTACAGTAGGCCATTTGACCTGGCTTAGTTTCATTTTCTTCATTTGTTTAAGTGAGAATGAGATACATTTGGAGCAGTCCATGTGATCATTGACACAGGGCCTCTCCTCAGGAAATGTTTCTATAATGAATATGGACGGTTCTTTCTGGCCTCTCACACCTCAATGAGACACACTGTACAACAACACACAGTCTATTGTCATTTCCATCTGGAAGATTTTAAAATGTAATTTCATTCCATAGCTACCCATTGGGTATATTCAGTATGTCACCTCAGTATTTGAGGTGCATGTAGGAGACACAAGCAGGTCCTGCAGATGGTGTAATAGATAAAACAGAGGTTGTAGGTAGTTAATCATTTAGTCCTGCCAGGGAATGACAGTGGACAAAGGGGGTGATGCAAACACATAGGACATATGAGACATAGCTAGAGCTAGAGGTAATTCTTTTAGAAGAAACTTTTAGGTCAAAACTTCAAGGATGTGTGAAAGTAAGCCAGATAAAGAGGAAGTGGGTGAGAGATGGATCAGCCTCTCTCACTGAAAGGCTGGGTCTCACAGCAGAGGGACGGAAAGAACTCAGTATGATTGAGACAGTGGTTGGAAGTGAGGAGGAATGGACAGGTGAGGGAGCCAAGGCTCAGAGTGGACAAGTGTCATATGTGAGGATAAATAGCTGTTGTGAGGAGGGAGCGGAAAGTGAGCACAGTTGATGGTGTCTAATCAGGTATTCTTGCTGCTGACATTATTTGCTGACACCCATACTTATTCTGACAGTGCCTATACCTATGTTCCCTTAGAACAGGTTAAGAAATAAGTTGCATATGAGTTATTGAAAAGCCATGGAGTGTTATATTTTGTCTTCTTTATATCAGAGGGCAACAAAAATGACAGTGTTGGACAGAGTCAACCAGATGGGGCTCTTTGTGACCAGAAAGAAGGCAGCTGTCAGGTGTCCACATTATCTCACTGGACTTGAAATAGATACTGCAGCCAGACTCAGCCTCGTTGGCTTTCTGGAACAGAAACTGCAAGGCCCCAGGTGGATGCTGGGCAAACTGGAGAGGAAGGTGGTGGTAGGAGAGGTCAGACTTCAGCATCAGATAGACTTGGCCTTAAATCTTAGCACTGTCATTGATCAGTCACAGAAGCCTCTCTGAACCTGGTTGTTCTCTTTTCTGTGAAATGAAGACAAGAAGTAGCTGTTGTAGCTTGGAGCAGAGGATCAATTCATGGGACAACACAAAAGTGCAGAGGACACGAGGCCATTTGCCCCATAATAGGTAGATGGAGGAGGCCTTATGCCATATCCATGGAAGTAGAGAGAGCCTCTACATTTCTAGTCCTGCTCAGATGCATCCATGACAAATTGGAAGCAATGCTGCTCTAGAAGTTCAGCATTGTTCACTGCCAAATGCTCTCTCTTAGCCAGTGAATTTAGAGTTGCTAGAGATGCAGTCTATCATTCACACAAAACTTCAGTGCAGCTCAGCCTGAGATTCAGAAGCAGATCAGAAGTAGGGCCATAGAAACACTAGAAAACTTTAATAAGATTAAGTAGCACCATTACTTTTAGTGTCACTTGGCTTGGACTTTCCCAATGCATCAGAACAGAGGAATTCAGAGTTATAGCCCTGACCACACTGTAAATTATTTATAGCTTGTTACATAAATAGTTATACTTACATACACTGCTTAATAAACACAGTATAGCTCCCTGAACAACACAGGTCATATCATTCCAAATTAATCTATGTGTTGTTTTTATAAAACCTTGAGAGTCTTCCGTATTGGATTGTAGAGAGGTTATAGACATCTGTGACAAGATTCCTTGGAGGATTAGGGCTTTTCTCTGTATACTCAGAGAAATCCAAACTGTTTACAGTGTCTGCCAAAGCTACCTGTGATCTGACTCAATCTTTTTTTCTATATTACTTTTTGTTGTTATTGTTGTTCATTGTGGGGCTTGAACTCAGGGGCTTAGATGTTGTCCCTGAGCTTTAGTGCTCAAAGTTAGTGCTCTACCACTTTGAGCCACCCTGCCACTTCTGATTTTCTGGTGGTTAATTGAAGATAAGAGTCTCACTGATTTTCTTGCCAGGGTTGGCTTCAGATTTTGATTCTCAGATCTCAGCCTCCTGAGTAGCTAGGATTATAGGCATGAGCCACCAGCCCTCTGCTTTATCTTGCTTTATAAAACATTTTTATATCTTTTATTTGTATCTTTAAGCAGTTGTACATAGGTGTTGCCATTCAACAAAGCAGTACATGAATACAATGAATCATTCTCCCCTATCCTTCCCACCCTACTCCTTCCCTCAGTTTTCTTAATTTTGTAAAATATACATTGAATTTTTTTTTTTTGGTCAGTCGTGAGGCCTGAACTCTGGGCCTGGGCACTGTCCCTCAGCTCTTCAGCTCAAGGCTAGCGCTCTACTACTTGAGCCATAGTGCCACTTCAGCTTTTTCTGCTTATGTGGTGTTGAGGAATAGAACCCAGGATCTCATGCATGCAAGGCAACCACTCAATCACTGAGCCAGCCACTGCATTGAATTTTATAAATGAAATTTCCCATTTCTCTCTTCATTTACCTTATCATCTCCCCTTCATCCCACTTCCTTATTTTTGAACATCCAATTCCTGGTGTTTATTTTGTTGGACTGTGAGTTAGTCTTTCTAAGGAATTACATCATTTGAGTTCTTCTCTGAGTCTACCATATTTCTGGTAATACACTTGCATATACTTGGTTGCCACCCCAAAGTGTATATTTATATATTTATAAATTAATTCTAGCCTTTTCTGCATATGTTCCTTCAATATGTCATTTTCTTGTCATTTTCTCTTAAATTTTTAATTTCATCTTTAAATCTTTTCTTCTGTTTACACTTGGTTTTCTTTGTGCATTAAATCTTATTTACTCTATTTCAAAATTTACTATTATTTCCAATTATTTCCTGAGTTAGGATATCTCCTTTGTGAGGACTTATGCCTTTGTTTTATGTTTTGCATAATTATCTTACAATCTTAAGCTTATATTGAAATAATAAGTTATAGTTTTTATCCATCTTGCAAAATACATTTTCCTGGCATTTTCTCAGTGTAAGTACAGTCTTATGTTCTCTGTTCTCTTTTGAACTATGTACAGGTTATGACATATAATTTTGCATTGCCCATTTTTATGTGAAATCAGTTTCTGTGGACTTTTGGAGACAGGCAGTTCAGTAAGGCTCTTTTGGCTTCATAGAGCTTCACTTTGCTTTGTTTTTGTATGAAGTCCCATTTGCCAATGTTCTTGAACAGATTGGTTATTTAGTTTATAAGATACACAGCAAATGGCAGAGCTGGAATTTGAAACCAAGTTAAAATTCATGCTCTTGGGAGAGCATGGATACCCAGCAGAAGCCCCAGTCTTGCTTAGTGGCAGTAGGATAGTAACTACAGAGGGTAGCAAAAAGAGAAGTGGCTGAGTTGCCATGTAAGGTTGGTTCACTCAGCATACCATAAACCAGAAGGAAGGGCAGTCATATGGGAAGCACATGGCTGGGAATAGCACTAGAGCACACCCAGTATAAGAGGCCTGAATGAACACAGGATGATAGATTCATCATAAGAAGGGGTTGATATATGAGATGACCTCTGAGAATGATCTCTTGGGAACACTTGAGGGCATTTTATGACCCCTCATGATGGCATAAAAGCAAAGCTGGGCTTTGTGTTTGTATCCGTCTCTTACATTAGATTGTGTGAACTTCCTACAAACAGAAGTTCCCAGGACAAGGTTTGATACACAGTTAGCATCAGTAGTGTTTCACTGAACCATGGTGGCCAGGATTGCCTGAGAGATAACCACTTACTATTTTAAACCTTGTAGAACTGGTTGAGAATACATTATGTTTGTTACTGGTATCATGTAGAGACAAGCACTTCCCCTGAGAGATCAGATGTCCCTTCAGGCCCTGCTTCTTAAGGACTTGAGTATATGTATCAAATCCCATTGGAGCATCATTTGCCTGTGAGTTTAGGGCAGATTCAGAGCATTGGGACAGTTGTTGCTAAGGGCACAAGTTCTATCTTACCAGATCTGGAATATTTATAAAAATGTCTTGTACCAAAGGTTCTTCTGATTCTATAAGACCTGCTTTAAGTCTTTCTATTAAAAAAATGTAATTATTCTGTCTTTTGTGGGATCTACTTACTTGCCCAAGTCTTTTTAGCAAAGGACAGGAAACTTATTCATTCTTTGTTCCTGTAAATTTAGAATATATTCTCAGCTGGCCTTGCAAGGTTTATCATCTATGTCTTCCTGGCTTACTTAATTAAATTGCATATTTTTTGATATTTACCATATGTCAATCCTTGTGCTGCTTGCTGATGACCTTGAGATGAATCAGGCATTACTTTCTCTTGAAGACACAGATTGGAAATTGTTCACTACAGCTGGGGGGTACATAGTCTCTGATCAGGTTGGCTATGTGAAGTTCTGGCTCTCTTAAGTCATATAATGCTCTTATGCCTTGGAATTTCATCTTTAAGATAGAGACAATAAGACAACTCACCTAGTCTGGCTGCTATAAGAATAAAAGAATGCATGGTAAGGGCATAGTCTTTGGGGAACTGTAAGGGTTTAATAAATGCTAGTTATTACTGGTGGCTTTTTTCTGATTTTCCTTTCCCTATGACTTTAGAACTATTTTTCCACCTAGCCCCTTCAAATTATACACCACTACATTATGAATCCAACTTGGGCAACTTGAGTGAAAAGCATTCTGGGAGAAGTCAGGCTGGGTTAGTGAGTCTTGAGCAACCAACTCATTTTGTTTTTCATCTGCTGAGGGGCCAGAAATTTCGGTATTCTCACTTTCCTGGTCTTCTCAGTATAGTCTACTTGGGGAGAATGAGTGCTAGTTTTCAAAAAATTCTCTGAAAAATATTTGAGAGTGTTCCTGTTTACTGACTTTCTCTAAGATGATTTACATCTTAGGTTTGTCACAACTAAGGAACCAGTACTCATCCATTACCATTGACTGAACTCCAGATGTAATTCACATTTTAATAGTTTCCCAAAACATGTCCCTTTTCTGTTTCAAGGTCCCACCTAGGATACCATATCATATGTAGTCATCACATCTCCTTAGTCTCTTCTTGTGTAAGACAGTTTCTCAGCCTTCCCATGGTTTTGGTGATTTGTCAGTTTGAGGGGAGTATGGGTCAGGCCAGTCTGTCAGCTTATTTAGTTTGGGTTTACCTGATATTTTTTATCATGTGATTGACACTGCATTTTTGGAGCAGAAAATTCTTCTTATTATATCAGTGGCACATGCTGTCAACATAACTTACCATTGTTAAGGTTAACCTTGATCACTTAAGGTAGTGCTAGCTTTCTCTTCTCTAAGGTTACTTTTTATTCCCCTTTCTTTGTCTTTTCTTTGGAATTGAGTCACTGACTGCCCATACTCAAGACCCATTTCCTCCATTTTTAATCATCAAGTTTATGTGAAGTGATACCTGTAAACATGCACAGGCTGATCTGAGTATTTATGCAGGCAGAGAAGCAAACCCACAACCAACACACGGATGTAAGTGTCTAGAAAATATAGACACCAAGATGAGTTCATCTCCACAAACACAGACACTCATAGGCACAGAACCGCATCTGCTGAAGAAATCAATAGTTTTGTTATTCTACTTTTCCTCTTAGCACAGTGATGAATCGACAAGGATTTAATTAACTTTCTGAAATCTCACTTGCTAATTCATATAGTTCTTAAAGAGCAAGAGCTGAGTGTGCTTCTTGTGGAGAATGAGGGTGAAGAACTGGATAAATATTTGATAGCAGGTCAGATTTAAGCAGCCCCCAGGGTGGGGCTGAGCCCTTTGGTAGGCTTGAAAACTTTTTTCTCCACTCTTGGCTTTTTCCTGAAAGCTGGGTTGGATGGTCTTTATCCTTGTTATAACTTGGAGGTTAAATATTCTCTGAAGGCTCAGATGTTGAAGGACTGATCCTGAAGTGCTGTTAGAAGGTGGTAGAATCTTCAGGAAGTGCTACCTAGTAGAAAAAAGTAAGATCACTGGGGCTGTACTCTTCAAGGGGATATTTGGACAATGGCCTTCCTGTTCTTTCACTTTCTTTTGTTCCCTGGTTATCGTGAGATGCACAGATTTCTCCAATCATAGATTCTGTGCTCTACATCTTCACCATAGGCCCTGAAGCAACAAGACCAAGCAACCATGGACTAAAACCTCCCAAACCAAGAATCAAAATAAATCTCTCCTCATAGGTTGATTATCTCAGGCATTTTGTCACAAGCATAGAAAGCTCCTCTAGGCCAGAGGTAAGGAATATGAATGTGTTCACTTGCAAAATCCCATAGCTTGCCTTCAGGAAGATGTGTTGAGGGTGGATTCCCCAGCACGTGGGTTTCCTTTGTGCATATGCTAGTTCTAGGTGCTATGATTTCGCTGTCTTATAAACCTCACCGCTGTTACATTGCTCTGTTACCCTTAAGTAGCTTCTTGGAGATTTCACTGTAAATGTTTGACCCCAGTCTGGTGTTCTTGACTTTTCAAGACCAGGAACACAGGCCATCACTCTGTTGTTCCTCCTAACTGCTCCTTTTCCTTCAAGATACAGATACTTATTCATTTATTCATTATCTCCCTGACTGACACATGTTGCCATGACATGTCTAAACTGCAGCTGGCTTCTAAAAACACCTTCTCAACTTCCATTGGAAGGAATAGTTTCCTCCCTTGAATTTTCAGAAGATGTATACTAGAAAGGGGTGTCACCAAATAATACTACAGACTTATTTGTGTACTTGTGGTTTAGAACAAGTTATTTGTGTCTACTGTCAACAGACATTAACTGTTGGATTATTTTTCTCTCCTTCAAATGATCCTAGAGTTCCTTTCTTATGGAGCCATGACATTTGCCTTCATTAACATGGCCAATGGACAACTCCAGTTTCTATGACTCTTGCTCCTAAGTGTTGAAATTTGGAGAGGAAATCAGATTTCTATAGCTTGATTCACAAGCTTTCCTCTAGATCAACCTCCACAGTGGCCATGAGTGTTTTCACTGAGCCAGACATGAATCCTGGCAGTATCCCTTAAACCTGGCCAAGAGATCTTGCCCTAAAAAGAGGAGGAAGCAGAAATAGTCTGCAGCCACCACAAGAGGTCACTAATAGAAGAAGGAAGAAAGAATGCTAGAAGAAAAAACAACAGATGTCCACTACAAAGTGTTTATGGAATGAATGAGTCATTGATTCATTCATTTTGTTGCCTCTTAAAAGCCCCAGGTTAGTTTGTCTCTCAGTTCTATATGTCTAGATCAGAATGCTTGTGTTTTTCCATGGTCTGTGTCTCTTTCCTCATCAGTTAGTCTTGGGGCACTCAGGGTGTTCTATGTGGGGGAGACACAGGAAGTCCTCTGCCTAAGTAGCATGTATAGCAATAAGTGCTTCACCTTCTGCCACTGAGTTGTTACCATACACGAGCTGAGTTACTAGTATACTCTGTGCACTGATAATGAGCCAGATACAAGGGGTTGTTCCTCAGATGACGTGGATAGTTCAGACAAACACCAATTACAGTATTGTCATTGGTGCTCCACTGTAGCATTCAGCAGCCCTCAGCAGGGACTCATGAGCTTTGGCTGAGAGTTTTTTTTAAGGAAGTAACATTAGAGGTCTTTGGGATAAATAGGACTTTTCCAGGTAGAGAAGAAGGAAAGGGGAGATTTAAGATTGTGTGTGGGGTGCTGAAATAGAAAAAGTGTAGGGGAAATAGGGAGGATGAACATGCTGAGGGTGTGTCTATGGGAGGAGTGCCAAGAATCGAGGAAAGACTGAAAAAGGAAGATGAATGGGGAGGGAAATGGGAAGCCAAACCATGGAAGCCTCCTGTCCTGTCCATGCAAGGTTTGAATTACTGGAGGGCATGACTCTGGGGGACACAGAGAATTTGAGTAGAGAGTTAACATATTTTAATATTTATACAGAAAGTTCTAATACATCGTTGGGAGAACGTGAAGCACTGTTGCTTTGGACACCAATATGATCATATCTATTGAATATAATTCTGCTGGACTGTGTTCCATAAAAATTAGGATACTGATATGTAATGACATATAAATGCAGATGTTTATTAATACGTTGTTTGTGGCAGTTAAGAACTAGAAGCAAAGTGGGTGCTCAGAGTGGCCAGTTAATTGCAATGAATGTGCAACACTGAATAATTAGACTTTGTAAAGAATGTTTCCAGACTTAATTGGAACACTTGAAGGAATTTCAGTGCTAAATAAGAAAATAAGAAAATGTAGCAAGATGTATTTATTTATAGTCATATTTAGGAAACAAACAGTGTAATAAACTAGATAACATAGATAGATATAGATATTAGTATAGCTATAGTTCTGGGTAGGATGTATGAATCTCATGAATGTGAAGACAAATATGGAATGCTACTTCTGAGGTTACCTTGGATTGGCCAAGATGGGAATGAGACAGGGGTGAGCAGGTATATAATAAAGTGTAGAAGATTAGGCACATCTATGATCACTATATGAGATCTGACTGCACTTACATAAATTAGAGGAGTTTAGGAAACAGAACGAGGATTGGAGCACTATGACTTCAAATGCCAGGACTCTCACATACATACACATACATGCAATTAGCTATATATTCAAATTCTTGACAAAATAAAATGTCTATTTTCATTAAGGGTAGGGGATAAAGAGAGGTCATTCATTGTGAGTTTCTTTTTTGTTTCTAGAAATTTGAAAGGCAATTTCCTATAGGAAACCACAAATACAGTTTCTATGGTTTCACACGATAAGCTTGTGGTTAAAAAATACATTTAAAAGCATTAAGTCAAATAGATGCATATCTCAGAAAGCCTTGCTTTTCTCATGAAAGAACTGTAAATGCAAAGATGATTTAACTTTGATACCTGGAAAGCATCCTTATTACTTTGCTTATATCTTTATATCTTTATATCCTTATATCTTTGCTTGAACAGGCTGGCTCCACTGGTGTCTTTAATTGCCAATATGAACAAAAATCAAAAGCCAGGAACATACCTGTTCTATACAGCCCTGCCCGCATCACATTTAACCCCTTACCTCCTCATTACTGTCTTCACCTTTCCATCCTTACTGATTCTTCACTACTCTGACATTCTTGCTGCTCCTCATATATCTCAAGGCATTTCTGACCCAGAACCTTTTTATTTACTGTTCTCTTGCCCTTGAACCATTTATCCTCAGATATACTATGGCTTTCTCCCTTATGTCCTTCAAGTCCTTGGACAAATGTCCTATTTGCAGTGAGTTGTCTCCAGTCCACTTATTATTTTTTTTGGGGGGGGGGTCCGGTCATGGGGCTTGAACTCTGGGCCTGGGCGCTGTCCCTCAGCTCGTCAGCTCAAGGCTAGCGCTCTACCACTTGAGCCACCGCGCCACTTCTGGCTTTTTTCTTTTTGCTTATGTGATGCTGAGGAATTGAACCCAGGGCCTCATGCATGCAAGGCAAGCGCTCTACCACTGAGCCACCTTCCCAGCCCACCAATCCACTTATTTTAATGCCAGTCCCCTCCTACCTTCTCAGCACTCTAGAATGTCTTTCCTCCTCTTTTTTCCTCCTAGCATCTACTACTTCCAACATAATTTATACCTTGTTCATTTATTTTGCAACTAGACTGTCCTGTCCCTTGGATAAGGAAATTGATTGTTATTTGTAGTTATAGCCCCATTCTTACCACATTGCTTAGCACAGGGAGGCACCAAATACATATTTGTAAGTGGGTGAGTGGATTGTGGCAGGTGGCTTGAGGCCTTCTCCTCGGAGACCAACAGGAGACTTTTAGAAGGCAGAGGGCTTTAAACTCATTGTAGGTGCCCAATTGTGCACATCTTCTTAGGCTATGCACTGATAGTGAAACTGGTCATTGTTTCATCCCACTTGCTTCTTAGGGCAGATCCAAAGCTCTTCGAGCATGGAGGTTTGATATCTTTGTGTCTGCTCTCACCACCCAGGGCCTGGAATTAAATATAAGACACATGTTTAACGCTTCATTATGTATCTGATATTACTGACTTGGGTGACTAAGTGAATTATAGAATGAATTTTATTTGATTAAGATCTTAGGATCTATCTAATCCATGTTCTTATGCTGTGGTACTAGAATGATATCCAGGCTCACCATATAAAATTTGGAAATCAGGCACTGTGGCACAAGCCTGTAATTCTACCTACATGGAAGACAGAGTTAGGGGGATCACTGTTCAAGGCTGGCCTAGGCCTCTTCCAAAAGAGTTCCCAGACTCCATGTCCACTAATAGCTTGGTATGGAGGTCTGTTTCTGTCATCCTCTAGTGACAGGGGAAAACAAATAGGGTGGTCACAGTGTAGGCCTGCCTGGGGAAAAAGCAAGATCCTATCTTGAAAATAACCAATACAAAAATGGGCTGGTGGAATGGCTCAAATGGTAGAACATCTACCTAGCAAGTGTGAGTGCTGATATCAAACCCTGGAGCAACAATAACAACAACAAAGGAAATTAGAGAAAAGTGTAATAAAAGAAGAAAAAAGAAATCTTTTAGTTTCCCAGTCCATAAAGTTCCTTCAGTTAAAATCTTTCCTTTAAATGCATTTTCTAGATACATTATCTTGCCATTGCATTTTCTAGATACACTCTTTTGCCATTATTGTCATAATTTTGTGTGTATTTGTATTTTTGCATTGTTGTCTTCCCCATTTTATGAGCACACATTTTTCTTTGCTATAAACTCTCTGTAGAGCATGATACAAAGTTAAGAGCATACTGTATCACTTTATGTATCAATACCCTGGCTCACTTATCATCACAGGATTTGATAGTTAGACTATACCAATTTCCTTTAAGGATCATCCACTGGCTACTGTCAAGCATCAGTGCTTGTTGCTTGTTAGTCTGGTCACTTGCTGCAAACTTCATGTCCATTAGCTGGAGATACGGAGGAATAACTGAGGATGACCTTCAGGAATTAGAGAAACATTGCTGAGGATATAGTAACTGCATAGTAAATGTCCAGTAGCCTGGGGTTAAACCCTTTGTTTCTGGGTTTCAGGCTGGGCCTAATGCAGGTAGACTCAGTCCAGCGCTGGATGGAGGACCTGAAGCTCATGACCGAGTGTGAATGCATGTGCATCTTGCAGGCTAAGCCCATCAGCCTGGAGGAGGATGCGCAGAGTGATCTCATTTTGGCAGGAGGTCCAGGGCCTGGGGACCCCCTGCAACTGCTGCTCAAGCGGGGCTGGGTCATCAGCACGGAGCTGCGCAGGATCGGGCAGAAGCTGGCACAGGACCGCTGGGCACGTGTGCACAGCATGAGTGTGCGTCTGACTTGCCACGCCCGCTCCATGGTCAGTGAGTACAGCGCAGCCAGCAGGAGCTCCTCGCAGGAAATGGGCCAGGTCAGTTGATCTGGGGTAGGACTGAGTGGGAGTTGGGAGTAGGTCTTCCTGAAGTATAGATCTGCATTGCATGGAGTCTGAATCTTTTGGTCAACAGTGTCCCTCCTCTTCTAATAAATCAGGGAAGACTAATAAAGATCTTAATATGTATGTACTGTATCATAGGTCAAACATATTGCACAAACATAACCTGCACAACTGTTGAGGGAGCCACCACCATTGTCAACAGCTGTACAGTAGTTGATGTAACAATTTTAATTCCAAACTTCCTGAGTTCAAATGTTAGCTTTGCTGTGACTTAACTTCTCTGCATACCATTTCCTGCATCCAAATAGACATAGGATCATGGATTTTACAGACTTCTTAGAGTTATTACATGTAAAACACTTAAAGTATTTAGTTAAAAATGTTAGAATCATTATCTTCACTTTGTACTTGAGGAAACAGAAGATCTAAAAGTTTAGCCACAGGTGGAGTAAGTGGGGCTCAACCTCATCTTTTGATTTCATAGCCCATTTGAATTTTCTTCCCACAACCCACAAGGAACCAATGAAAATTCTCCCCAGATGACCGCTCTCCTCTCACACTACTTACCTTAGTGCTTTACTCTATGTCTCAAACCTTTCCTTCCTCCACTGTGTAGATAGCAGGCTTCTACTTATCCACTGAAACCCAGCAAACATGCCCCTTCCTTGATTGAGAGCTTCCAGCCTCACCTGCCACTTGGTTGTACTTTTTTTGTGCTGTCAAAGCACTAGGTGTGATCACTTTTGCCACATATAATGCAGTGTAATAAAGTTTATGGGCTGGATTCCTTCATTCTTCACCTTTGTGCCTCTCAGTGCCTGATATGGCAGTTGGCTATCAATCAGTGTTGGTTGAATTCAATAGCAGAGTTCTCTTTTCTATAGGTGGAGAAGTTGCTAATGGAGAAGTGCTCAGAGCTCTCTGTGGTCACTGAGAGGTAAGTCTTCACTGAGAGGTAAGTCTGTCCTGGGAAGGGAAATAAAGGGGCTGGTATCTCTCCCAGCGGAAAAGTAGGAGTGCAGAGGCCTGGGGGTGGTCTTGAGTTATTTTTTCTGGCTTATATCAGAAACATTAAGAGATTTCCTTGGATTTTCTACCCTTAGGATCAGATAGCAGGTAGAAAAGAGGCCTTGGCACTGGAATAAAATTGACTAAGTGCTGGGAACAAGGAAAAGGGTTCCTACAACTTTGGAAAACCCCCCTTGGTGCTCTGCAAAGTTAAGGCAAGAGTCAAGACAAGGTGAAAGCAGACATGCACACTATACACACACATACACACACAATCACTTGTTATCCACAGAAATAAACACATTGTACAATACCAAAATCACAATCATACTCTCTTCCCTCCATTGCACATTCCTAAATATGCACCCATTCTCAGAAGTACACATACACTCAGCCTCATGCACACACACTTAGTGTATGTTGGCAATCCTTGCCCCTCCCGGCCTTGAGTGTCCTGGTCTTGGTACCCTGGGGCTTGGTGAGATTTCTTTCTTTCTCTGGGTGAATAAGAATTGGATCCCATTCTGGTCTTCCTGGCTTGGAAGAACATCCTCCAGGCTGCTCTCAGAACCCTACGGGAAGCCATTTCTGCTAGGGCCATGGACATTGCCTCATGCCCTCAGAATGAGCATGCCAGTGAACCTCTTCCCAGCCTTCTACGGCCTGCCATGACCCTGGACATCACTGAGACCCTAGACTTTAGTTGTAGTGATAACTGGCTCTCTACAAGACAAACCCCAAGAGCTATGTTTACTCAGATATGATGGCCTTATTTCCCAGTGTCAAAGCTTTTGATGTGTCCAGCACCTCTCTGCAAACTAAAGGACCAGGAAATAAGCCAGGTATAGAAATTTCATCTCTGACTTCCTTGGGACTGATGCCTTCCTCCTCATCTGTTCTTGCCACATGCCCAGCCTCATGCAGGTCATATCTGACCCCAGTAATGGTTCTGGGGAGCCAGGGGCCCCATTTCACAATGCTCCCCATGATTCTTCTTCCCAGGTGCCTGCAGGTGGAGAACGAGCATGTCTTGAAGTCGATGAAGGCCTGTGTGAGTGAGACCCTGAGCACGTTAGGGCAGCACTTTGGGCAGCTGCTGGAGCTGGCACTGACACGGGAGGTGCAGGTCAGTGCAGGCTGGTCTGGAGGGTGTCCATGAGAAGGGAAGAGCTAAGGAAGCAGACTGGAGAAAGCTGCCACCCGTCCTTTCTTGGGAGATATACTCTTCCAATCACCAAAGTTAACTCTATCATCTGTGAGACAGGAGTGTCTGAGCTTGAGAGAGGCTTCCTGAGCACTTAACCCAATTCTGCATTTTCCACTTATGCAGACTAGAATCCAGAGAGAGGAGACTTATTCTGGGTTGCATAACAGGATGGTGGCAAAAGCTGGCATCTCCCAACTACACTTTCAGCTTTGTTTGTACCACCCTGAATCTGTTGAGTTATTCTTCATGGGTCACATAAAGGATTTTTCCTATCATGACAGGCTTAAGGTACTTCTGGGAATAAAGCAATTCTGGAAGGCTTGGTCATAGAGAAGGTTTGAGAAAGGTCAAATGCAGTCTAGTTCCCCCACTTTAAGATACACTCAGGCTGGGTTCTAGAAAGAGGGAGGGCTTTTGGAGTCGGACAGATCTCCTTTCGAATTGTGGTTCACCATGAGATGCTTGTCAAGTTCCTTAACCTCTCCCAGCCTTGATTCCCTCATCTGCGAGGTGAGAAGCCTTCCCCAGAAGAAAAGTGAGAGGACCAGGCTCAACACAGGGAGGGGACCTAGCATAGGGGTTAAAGATATGTGACTTTCCCTTCCTTTGCTATTTTGAAAGCCTCCCAGAACAGCAGATTCCATGAGGTTTTCATTATGAAAGGTATTTACATGTTATTTATAGGTACAGAAATATTATGTTACATATTTGCCATTCTTTTCCCACCACCAAATAAAAGCTTCCCATAAATAACGAATCTCTTTCCAGGTCCCCTTTCTCTCTACACCCGACCTCTCTCCCGAGCACAGAGCTCAGAGATCCTCTTTATTTCTTTCCTATTTGTGGCTCATTTTGTGCAGGGCTTGGGCTCCTCTGGCCTGAATCACCTGCTGGTCTTGCCTAAGTCCATATTCCTTGGTCTCACAGGGGCTGGTCCCTCTGTCTTTGAATCCTTGAGGCCGCTCCATGTGCATAAATGTTACATTTGTTCATTAAGTCATTTAGCTTAAAATATTACATTTTCTTTAATAAGACTGATTGGAGAACTAAGCTCTGGCCCTGAGGATGACTTGTTAAAACTTTATATCCCAACTAAATGTCCCAGGGCAGAGATGGAAAGGCCTCAGCTGAGGAACAAACAACTATCTGATGACCAGGGTCACACCAGAGGAACTTTCTAACTGAAGGGAAGATGCTAAGCTGAACATACTCAGTTCTTTCTTCCACACTCATCCATCAGATGACTCATCCCTTCCCTCTCAGCAAAATAACTTAGAGAGGTAGGAAGCCAGGTAGAAGTGGCATTGCCTAGAGGAGAGGGGAGACAAGGAGAAGGGGAGAGAGGGGAGGAGGAAGGGAGAGAGGAGAGAGAAGGAGATTACTGCTGTCCAGATAACCTACATCAGTGATTTGTGCTTCAGTTTTGGAATTTCTGCAAGAGACTTGATTCCTCGTAGAAAGAAAGTGGGTCAAGACCTAGATGTCAGATGTTTTAAGCTAAGGCCAATCCATACCACAGGTTGTTCTTAATTTGATGTTTGGAGTTTTGTTACTGAATGCTATAATGAGAGTCTAGCAAACTTTCCTAGCCAGGCTGGTCTTGAACTGAGATCTTCCAGAGTAGACTACGGGTGACACAAGTATGGGCAGACAGGGATGTGATACAGTACACTTGGAAATGATTGTGGCTGGGCAGCACTGTGGTGGGAGAAGAGATCAGTTGTCTGTGGGATTGTCCATGTCCCCTGTCATGAAGCTATTACCTGCAACTAAAATAATATTTCTCCTTATGGCTCCTTTTGGAATCATGGCAGCCATCTAGATTTTCCTCTAGAGGATCAGAAACAGTTCCTAATTAACTCTAAGGTTATTCTGAAACTCCAGCTAAGTCAGTCACATTGTTCTGGGCCAAAGCTATATTCCTCAATCAATCTTGGTAAAGTAAGAGAGTGATATTTTAACAAAATAAACTAACATGGGCATTTGATACATTTTTATCTTTTTTGTAAAGTCAGAAATGTGCAACAATTTCACATGGACTTACTTGATCTGCATTCTTTCCCATTCTTTCATCATATTCAAATATCTTAATTTCTGGTTCCTTCTAAATGCTGTACTTATGCTACCCCTACATCGATTTGGATTTCGTGAAGTGACCTAGACCCGTGATCTTCAAACTGCTTCAAATACATTGCATTTCTCAGGTTCCCACAGATTTCTCAGGAGAAATAAAAAAATAATATTTTAAGGAAATCTATTTCTAGATCTTCAATTTTCATTTTCTTCTTTCCCAAAATGATCTTCCCAATAATACCCTGAGTTTTTGTTAGGCATTCTATTACTGCTCTGAAGAAAGGCATACTTGTCACTCACCCTATATCTTACAGTGCTCTACCCAGCCATCTAGAAAACTAGGTTAGGAATGGAAAATCAGGTAAAGCAGAAGCCTTCATTCAGGAAGCAAAAACCCCATAGGTCACCACAAATTGCTTCTTTTTTTCTCTCTCTTTTAAGTAAATTTCTGCTGAGAGGGGAATTAGAAAGTCTATATCTTCCTCAGTGAAACCAAATATATGGTAGAATATGAGGGTCTTTTTGAGAAAGGTTATGAAAGTTTCCAGTTATTGTATCTCTTCCAGTCACTTATTCTCATAGTATGTAGCTCTTAAGGGACAGTCCTGTTGGATTAAAGCAAAAAAAAAAAAAAAGAGGACTAGCAGGATACAAGTCCTAAAAATAGCTTGTTTTAGGCACACATTTAAATGAAAGCAATTCCTTTCAACTATATTTCATATTCATCCCTAGACTGTGACATTAGCTGGAAAGAAAAGTATCTTTGAAGAGCCAAAGACTCTAAAGGTTAATGATACCGATTATTCTAAATGTAACTGGAAATGTTTTTGAGGACACACGTTTTCAAGATATATTGGATAAAATGCACATATATTATATTTTTCAGAGTTGGGTCACATTATTTAAGAAAGCAATTCAAGTCTCTTGTCAAAATATTCTTAAAATATTTATATTGATTTTTATTTTATATCTTAAGAAATTAGTTGTGAAAAGCTAGACTAAGAAGATTTATTGTATAGAATATAAATTTTCCTTCTTAAACAAATTTGAACTGATACCTACCAAAATTAACTGAATTATTTCTAATTTTAAAAAATTTTAGTTATAGAAATGTACTCATTATCTTGCCCATGTAATTGTAACCCCTCTGTATAGTATTTTCACAATAAAAAAAGAAAAAAAATTAGTTATTACTTGATTTTTCCAAAAGTTGAATACCAATAGTTCAATATTTTTAAATCCATTTACTGAAAAAATGCTGTTTTTATGATATTCCTAGATTGTAATTAATTGTGTTAGCTATGTATTACTTTACATTAATACAAATTCAGTAAGATGTTTTAACATGACTTTATAATATATGCAAATAAGTCATTTTATTTTAGATGTTCCTTATTTTAGTATTGTCAGAGATTTATCAACATTTTTCTTAGAGAATTATCTTCATAATTACTTGACAGTAATTTTTTAGCATTTGAACAAATCAAAGCATTTTTTAGTTATTAAAAATGAATTCAGGGTGTTTAGGAATTATTAGGTTTTAGGTGTTATTAGGTGAGTGTTTGTAGTCAGATAAAACCATTATAGTTTTAAGGTTTTGATAAAACATACTTGATAGCTGGGAGCCAGTGGCTTACACCTGTAATCCTAGCTACTCCGGAGGCTGAGATCTGAGGATTGCAGTTCAAAGCCAGCCGGGAGAGAAAGTCTGTGAGACTCGAATCTCCAATTAACCACCAGAAAACAGGAAGTGGCACTGTGGCTCAAATGGTAGAGTGCTGGCCTCGAGCTGAAGAGCTGAGAGACAGCACCCAGGCCCAGAGTTCAAGACCCATGACTGACAAAAAATAAAATGAAATAAATAAAAATAAAATAAAACATATTTGAAGCACAGAAATATTCTTTTAAAATAGTTATTGAGATGAGCATTTTCCCAGTTCTTTCTGAATAAGCTGGGTACCCAAAGTGCTCTCAATGAAGAAGTGATAGATATAATTAATAGTTATTTGATAAGAACCTATGGAATTTCCCCAAGACATTGAAGAAGTGAATGCAAGACTCTTATAGTTGGGTAGCAAATGCTGTTGCAAGCCCAGTGATATGATTCTTTTACTAATTGAGAGGTGGAGCAAGTAAGGGAAGTTTTCAGGTGCCAGATTATTAAAAATAGCGTTGATGATGGGCAGATCTTATATAACTTAGTAAGTGCTCAAAGGATTGACCAATTGTGGTTATACAAATTCCTCCTGCTCCCTTCTCTAGATGAGATTTTTCAGAATTTACACCCAAAAACATAGCAATAAATCAATGTTAAATCATGGTCACATGAATGAATTATAATATCTAATAAAGATAAAAAGCTCCATTTACCATCTTTGATCTGTCAAATCTGCTTTCATCTTTATATACCTCCTTGGTACAGATGGGTGCTTTTCTGTGTCTAACTGTGGACTTTCCATCTAAAGACTCAGGGAGAGGCTTAACAATATTTTCCTGCCTCTTTCCAAGAGGTGCTAGTGTCTCATGCCTATAATCCTCTTCTCCCTTTTTCTGGATCTTATAAAGCTTATTATTACATTTATTTTATATGTGCCTGGTCTGATTTTAAGAAAACATTTGTTATTACACCTGTTTTCCTTTTGTCTTCAATATTTCACTACTCCTCTCATAATATATAGAAAAATAGATTTTGGGGGGGGGGAACTTCTATGGTTTCTCCTTGATTTCCTGAAAAGAAAAACCTTGGTTGTTTTAGAAATATGTTAGTGAGGAGACACTAAGGGAGATAGATACCCAATGCCTGAGGAGGAAGGGGAGGAAACACGTGAAGGCCTGGAAAGCCATGTCTTCAGTCTGACATGGAGGAAGGATTGAGAAGGGAAGAGAGGTTTAGACAGGGAATCAAGCTGGTAGTAGCTCAGGGAAATGTGGCCTTGGCCACAAATTAGTAGAAGATCTAGAGGGCAGCAGCTGAGGCTCCTTGTTACCCTGCCTCCTGTTGCAGGAGCTCTGGTGGTCTCACAGTGTTCCACCGCTGATCAGAAGCCAGGATGCAGGACCACACTCTTGCTGGTGAGAGCGGCTGAGTCTGCTTAGCATCCTTGCCTTTGCCTTTCAGCTTCACTAGTCCAGGTGAAGAACTACCCATGTAAGAGATATTGTTAGATATGGAACCAACCCAGATGCCCTCAGTAGATGAATGGATCAAGAAAATATGGTATATATACACAATGGAATTCTATGCCTCCATCAGAAAGAATGACATTGCCCCATTTGTTAGGAAATGAAAAGACTTGGAAAAATTATATTAAGTGAAGTAAGCCAGGCCCAAAGAAACATAGGTCCCATGGTTTCCTTTATTTGCAATAACTAGTATATGTGTGAGTCAAGCAAAAAAGGTCAGATCAGCTGATGTTGGGGGAATGAACCCCAAGATAAGTATTCAAATGGTTTTTTCCTTTCATGCAATTGTTTCTAACATATTTATAAGATGATTTCTTTGTTGCTTTGTATGTCCCTCCCCCATGGTATAACCCCTGCTTTCACTGTATTTGATGTTGGTATAATTTGTGGAGGAGAAGGGCAAAAACAAATCATTTAACTAGGGATACAGGTGGACCCATTGCAACAATGAGATGTACAAGTCGTTATGTCAAAAAACGAACTTTACAACTTTGGTGGGGGTGGGGGGAGGACCGGGTAGAGGGGTGGGGAGAGTATGGGAAGGGATGGGAAGGGGAAACAAAGAGGAGGCAACAAAGTTTGATAAGAAATGTACTCGTTATCTTGCCCATGTAATTGTAACTCCTCTGTATGGTATTCTCACAATTTAAAAAAAAAAGAGATATTGTTGCTGACCTGTGAAAATAGACAAACAGACTCACAGGGAACAAAGTCCAGCCTCCTCTGAACCACATGTGTGACCTTACTTAGATGTGTGTGTGTGGTGTGTGCATGTGTGTGTGTGTGGTGTGTGCATGTGTGTGTGTGTGGTGTGTGGTGTGTGTGTGTGTGTGTGTGTGTGTGTGTGTGTGTGTGTGTGTGCACGCACGCGCGCCTCAGTTTTCTCAATTGTAAAATATGGGTTAGATAAAAGGCCTTTCCAATCATTGCCTATTGTAATATTTAGGGTCTTGAAGATTCAATGCAGAGGAACAGATTTTCTCCTATATTTCCAAATTTATGCTGTGGAAAACATGCTTACAACTTTTCTTTGTAAGAGATCTGATTCACTGGAATATACCTGGGGTATAATTACTGTATATATGTATATAGATATTAGCATAAAATTATTCTCAGACATAAATGGTCTAATGTTAGTAGCTGATTGCCAAAGACATTGGGTTTGAATTGTTTAATGTAATGCTAATTTGTTTCAAGTGCAAACACTAATCAGGAACATTAGGTAATTATCATTTAGATATAAGACCCCAATATATGAGATCTGAATTTTCATTGGAGCCTTTGTATCACATTGTGGATACTGGATAACAATGGGGAAGGTTTCTAAGATGTATGCTCATTACAGAAATTTGTAGTGACAAATTTTGATTGTCAGTATTACCTTTTGTTGAATCTCTGACAAGAAGTCTCTATTAAGTCTTAGAGAATAATGTTTATATTTAATGTAGTTTGATTAAATTCACTAATCCAAAGCTTCTTTATGTAGAAATTAGTATGCTATGAATTTGAATAAAGGAACAAAAAATGAACCATTGAATTTGATCCTAAAACTACTTTAATTTCAATCATTTTGTAAGTGGGAAAACCAAGTCCCAACTGACCCAAGTTAAAAAAATAATAATTGCAACAATTTTATTTAATTTTTATCTATTAAAATTTGTGTTAGTTTATGTTAATTATACAAAACAATGGATGCCATTAGGACATTTTCATACATGTATAGAATGTACTTTGATTATATTCACCTCCATTATTGTCTCTTGGCCCTCTTGCTACTCCGACGTTTTCCTTTCTTCCCAATAGTTCCCCTTCTACTTTTGTGTTTTTATGTTTTTAATATAAATTCTGCATATGAGAGAAAATGTCATATTTGTCTTTCTGAGCCTGACTTATTTTGCTTAATTGCATTTTTTGCAAATGAGATAATTTCATTTTTCTTTATGGCTGAATAAAACTTCATTACATATATATAATACTTTCTAATCTTATAATTTGGCTATTGACAATTTTCTTTTGCTTCCATGTGCCAGGTACCTTTAGAAGTACTCAGTATATATTAGCAAACTTAAGAGATGGACAAAATCACCAGAAGAGACTGACTTTGCTGTTTCTAACATCTTATACTCAAGGAAACTAAGACAAAGAGGATAAATTGAATTGCATGCTTTAGGGGCCATAAGCAGAAGCAGAACAGTCAGGGTTCAAATCCAGACAGCTTGGCTCCACAGCCCATGCTTCCCCTCCTGCATTTTAACGTACACTCCAGCATTGTGTATGAAAGGCAGGCCAGGACTAGAGCTCAGATGTTTCTTATTCCCTTCCAAGTGTCTTTTCCATAACACAATGTTATAGAAACAAACCCATTGTAGTAAAAATAAACATGATCATTGAAACTGCACAAGGTGCTGCTCAGAGCACCCAGATCTGGAAGTCTTGGTCTCTATGAGGTCCTTAAAGGATCTGATTCCTGATCTCCATTTCCACTTCTCCCAGGGGAAACTTGAGCAACTGACATTAATTAGCAGGTAGAAATCATTTATAATCAATGAATCACATGCTACAAGGCTAATGGCTGGTTTTTAAGATTTATAAAGAGCTTTTTCCCAGAAATTAGCTACATTCTTCTAGGAATATATATAGTCTTCATATCTTATTTGCAAATGATTTTTCCATTTGCTTTCTAGCTTGGCCTTTTATTTGGTTATTTCCAGCCTCTTTCACCAGTACTCTAGAGGCTCCAGCCTGTATGATCAGTATGCATTACTCACTGAGTTATTCACTGGTTGACAGAATTCCCAATGTGGCTACTTGGGCATGGCTATACACCAATTCAAATGTCCACTAAGCAGTAAGCTACTGTAGAGTGCGTCTCTCAGCGTCACCCCTGAAGTCATTGCCTAGCTAGAGTTCACCAGTAGCCATCCAGACATTAGCAAACATTTTGGTCTTAGTTGCAGCAACTCTTTTTTTTTTCCCAACTTGATGTTTATTTAATGGTTTCTAATTGAGAGTCAGGAATACAATACTATGCTATTTGCTTAGCCCATCGGTATTGAGAGCTGATTTTCTTATGGATTAGAACAGGAAAAATGTGTTGCCTATATCCTAGTGCTTTGAAATGGTCCCACATTTCTGAAATGTAGCTATGGCCTCACTGAAGGATAGAACCTTGTTGCCCCAACAGTGGGCAAGTGGATAGATTAAGATTACAGATTCCGTGGGGGCTATTAGGAGCATTGGCCCACAGGTATTCCATAAATGACAAGTAAATGGGAGTCAATCAGCTGACTTTTCTCTCTCTCTTAGGCACTGGTGAGAAAAATTGATGCCTCGGACAACATCTACACCACAGAGACCACCACAGGGAACCTGTTCAGCCTGACCCAGGAGGGGGCTCCATTGTGTCGCATCATAGCCAAGGTGAACATGAGGGTTTCAGACCAGAGTGACAGGCCTGAGGAAAGGAGGAGACAACACAGTTGTTCAGTGTGTGGAAACAGCTGGCCTGGGAGCTCTGGCCTCAGCATTTGCTTGCTGTGTGCCTGTGGAAGAATCACCTCTTCTAACTGGCTCTTGGTGTTTCTATCTTTAATAGGTAGCTAGCCTCAGTTACTTTCTACTGGAGACACAAAGGCAGTGTCCCCAGAACCTCTACCATCTTTCTTTATGCTGTGTCTTTTATTTTTTTATTTTTGTTGTTTTTTATTAATAAGTTTTTTTTATTGTGAAAATACCGTACAGAGGGGTTGCAATTACATGAGCAAGGTAATGAGCACATTTCTTATCACGCATTGTTGCCCATCCCCCCCTGCTGTGTCTTTTATAAATATCAACCTCCCTTTTCTACTTTACCCAGCCTTCCCTAGTGTCCACAGGAAGATGTAATGAATACAAAGACTATCTGGCATGTAGCATATGGGAAGATCAATTAACTTTCTATGACCTCCTGGCATCATAAATGCAGGAAATGTAGTGTGTCTAACCCAGTTCAAAGAAAAGTTTTTAATATTGTCTTGTCTATAGGTTAATGCTCATCTATGTCTCCTAATCCTTTCATTATATAAATTTCTACCCCATAATAATTAGCAACAGGACAAATGGGAGACACAGGTTTCCAAACAAGACCTTTACTCAAATTCATGTGACTCATCCAAACATATCCCCTTACTCAGCCTCTTGGCTGGCTCCCAGAAATGCTTATAACAACCCCAATACTATGTGAGGCTTAGAGAAACTCAAAAAGGACATTGTTTTAATTAGTGCCATAGAGATTGCAATTCATTAGCTTCATGGCTGATTTGCCCTTGATTATAGCCAACAAAAACTTAGTAAATGTAGACAATTGATAATCCTAGAATGGTTTCATTCTTCTTTATCATTTTTTAAAAATTTTCTTTAAAAGTCATTTATTTTTGAGACAATGTCCATGGACAGCAGCATGGGGCCTAAAGGTGTTTTATGCTTTGGAAGAACAGGCCATAGAGTTTCTGGGGAAGGGGACTTTGCTGTGCCTAGGTTCTGAATGGGTGTTCTGTTCTAGAGCTGGGCACTCAAAGCCCAGGCTATGTGCTGCTTGAATGTCAACAGCTTCTCCTATTCCTTTTCTAGAAAAGCAGAGAGAGGACTTATATTTGGGTGTGAGCCAAAGACGGTGTCTGGCCTCCTGTAGATTTAATTTTCTCTGAGGACTGCGACTCACCTCTGGTTAAATATTGATCACAAACATTTCCAGTGGTAGAAAGTAGGGGAGAAAGGCCTGAGTGGGGATCAGTGGTAGCTCTTAGTACTGCCATTAGCACACCCCAGGAAGGTGGTCATGCCTCTGTGCATTAGCTTTCCCTTGGTAAACTATACAGTATTTTAGAGACTTTCCAAATCTACCATGCTGTCTGACTTTCTTTTTCAGGGTTTAAACTATAGCCTGGTATTTTTATTTATTTTTTTATGTGTGTGTGTGTGTGTGTGTGTGTGTGTGTGTGTGTGTGTGTGTGTGTGTGTGTGTGTGTGTGTGTGTGTGTGTGTGTGTGTACATGCATGCGTCCACATGTCAGTCCTGGGTCTTGAACTCAAGGTTTGGGTGCTATCCCTGATTTTTTTTAATAACTCAAGGCTAGCACTCTACCACTTGAGCCACAGCTCCATTTCTGGCTTTTTTTTTTGGTTGTTAATTAGAGATAAGGGTCTCTGAGACTTTTCTGCCTGCGTTGGCTTCAAACCTTGATCCTCAGATCTCTGCCTCCCAAGTAGCTAGGATTCCAGGTGTGAGTGGACAGCACCTGGTAGGTGTCTTTATTTTTTAAACAGAGGGCTAAGGTGAATTATTTCCTACATTTAGTCATCACTTCTGTCATTTCTCATCACAGGGTTCATATCTATTCTAGCCCTTCTCAGTGACTCAAATATGCCCAATGTGTGTAACTCTAGCCCTGAACAATCACGAACCATTGTTAAGTATTCAAAGATTTTTTTAAATGAAGACTAGGCATAGCAGTGCATGCCTGTAACTCCAACTCTGCAGGAGGCACAGGTAGGAGGAATGAGGTCCAGGCCAACCTGGGCAAAAACCACAAGATCCTATCCAAAACATAACTAAAGGATAAAGGACTGTGGTTGCGCTCAAACAGCAGAGGGCCTGTTTAGCAAATGCAAGAAGCAAAGTTCAGAAGCCTATTACCTTGAAAACAAACAAACAATAACAAAAAACAAAAACAGTTTGCACTGATCCTTTGAGTGTTACATAGGCCATAGGCCATGGCCCACCAAAGCCTGACCAATGGAAGACATGAGTCCTTTTGAATTTGAATAGCAACACTGGTTGCTGGTTATTCCCCAAATTCCCCTGTATTGGTACCTTTCTTTCTTCTTTTGGTTGTGCAGAGGATTGAACCCAGGGTCTTCCATGTGCTAAGCTGGTGTTCGCTGAGCTGTATCCCAAACCTTTGTACTGCTGCCATTTGCTTAGTTGTTGTATCTTGTCCACCTCCTTGCTTGTGAGATGGATATTAATGACCCTGTTGCACAGATAAAGACTCTAGGACTCACAGTGGTTGAATATCTTAAGCTTGGGACACTTGAAACCAGATTTGTCTTTGGAGCCAATACTCCTTGCATTTCACTAGTTCAACTGGCTGAAATCTAGAGTCCTTCCTTTTCCATGCTAACCCCTACATAGTACAACAACTCCGCTTCTGTCTTAATCAAGATTTCCTCTGTCTTTACTTCTGGTTCACTGCATAATGATTGATCTACACACTCCAGATGGGAGATTGAAAAAGGCTAGGACTGAGTGATGTTGGTAGGAGTGGGGAGAAATGGGGAAACTTGAGACTTCTAAAGGTGGAAGTGGTTCACTTTGATGATGGTGGTAATGATAGATGAACTAACAGTAGTAGTGGAAAGAAACCTCAATATTCTCAGAGCACTTAATTATGTGCCAGACAATGTTCTAAGTGATTTATATATGTTAATTTGTTTAAACCTCCTCTCAGGTCTGTTTAGTGGAGCTCCAGGGAGCTAAGATAGTGAGATCATACAGCTAGTAAATGACAGCTAGTAAATGTATCTAGCTACATACATGGAATCAAATGTGATGTTTTTGTTTGCTGTTTTGAACTGCCTTTCTGTAGCCCTTCCCTTCCCTCCTACCTTCCTTCCCTCTTGTCCTCTTCTTCCCTTTTCCCTCCTTCCGTACGGCTTTAAGTCTGTTACCTTTTCCATGCTCAAGCCCTTTTAACTTTCCATTCACTAGCTCATCCCATGCTCCAACAGAGTTTAGATGTGATAAAATAATTCTCACCTTTAAGATTAGGTAACAGCTGAGTATGCATATCTCCTGCCTATAATCCTAGCTACTCAGGAAGCTGAGATAGGAGGATCTTAGTTCAAAGCCAGTTTGGGCAGACAAATCTGAGAGATTCTTATCTCCAGGTACCACCAAAGAGTGGCAAATGATTGAAGTGGTAGGGTGTCAGCTCTGAGTGAAAATGCTAAGGGATGCCTCAGGGTCCCTGAGTTCAAGCCCTCCCCCACACAAGAGGGAACATACATGTTCAGAAAGAAGTTAAGTATCTTGTTCACAATTGTGCGCATTGAAACAGAGCTAGAATTTTAACCAAATGTACTTATTTCAATCTCCTTGGGCTACAGCAGACAGAAGGTTGAAGCAGAGAAAAGAGTCAGTGATGGCTCCCATCTTCCCAACATGGAAGAAAGCAAAATGAGCTCTTTCAGCAGACTCTGTGTGGAGATGTACAGTCCCAAAACATTGAAGATGCCGGGAGTCCCTGGCATTCCCTGCCCAACATCTTTACCTCAGAAGCTCAGTAAATGTGCCCAGCATTGTCCGTGGGAAGTCCCATAGACTTCCTTGTCCATGTCTTTGGGACTCACTGTGGTCTTTTGTTGGATTATCCATCTATCTGAGCTGTCTCCAGAAGAGAACTTGGCAGCCTGTCTGAGGTCTGTCTTCCCAGTCTCTTGGGATTCTCTGAAGACCAAGTGAAGAGCCCAGTTTTCCCTATAATGATGTGACAAACCCCATCCTATCCCAGAGCAGAGCACACACAACTCCCCTGTGCTTTGTTTAATTGCCCTCAGTTTCTCTGTTATTCTCCACCACCACCAGCTTGCACACTCCACAGTGGCCTTTGCCAGCTTTATGACAGCTCATCCCAACCCTGTCTGAATAATTCATACTGTTATGTAGCTGGGCTCAGAGCCCAGAGCTTTCTATAAAATTAACCAAGCTCCAGCCAGCAGTGTGATCTGCTAACTCAGGCAATCCTGTTTTGTTCTCCTAGCCTGATGGGGGCTTCAGCAAGGTCCATGAGATAATCCCTCAAAATTCCTCCAGGTCCTCCTGCCTCTTCTCCCTTTCACATCTTCCAGCCTGTGGTATATCTATCATGAGGATATTAAGTAAGTTTCCAACAAAAAGGCCTTTGCATTCTGAACCTCCAACTAATGCCCAGAAAGGGAGCACCAGGTCCTCCCACACACATTAACTCAGTTGCTCCCCCTACTGCTCAGACATGGAGCTGTCATGGCCAAAGCAGAGGTAGGATTTTAAAGAAAATTCTCCTTAAAATGTGACTCCAGGCATTTCCTCTTTCCTTTCCCAGTAACTGAAAATGCTAAGAAGGACATTTTTCATAGGTTTGGGAAACGATGTAATGAGAATGCAATGCAAATTCATGCAGGGGCTTAAATATAGTTGTGCTGGGCTCAGTGCCTTCTGAGCCAAACTGAGGCTGCCATATTCATCTTGGTTTTGGCTTCATGTTCTTTGACACCATATTATCATCATCTGCTCCACATGTACCTTCTATTAATCATCTAGCTATTGAAATAATGTTTATACAACTGAGATGATTCAATGCAAATAAATACACATATAAATATGCATTTCTTTTTTTATTGTGCATTTCTATGTAATGCTTATATATGTACATATATCTCTAGTGGTCAGTTAATGACCCAACAGGGGTGGTTGAAGAAAACGTGGGTCTACTATTTGTTCGCTTGTTCACTTTATAGAGTAACTTAATTTTGTTTCATTGACTCTATAAGTAGTCTTTATGTAGAACACATAGAGATGTCCCCTGAGAAAGCAGGAAGGCAAAGGTGTAAAGGATTATGGGACAAGAAATTACAAGAGTAGACACCTTATCTCATGCTTGACTTATTTTTATTAGAATAATGCATTTAAAACCAGGGTGCTTCTGTCCTGACCCTTCTACAAATCTATTCTAAATTGAGAGGCTCTGGTACTCTTTCCCCTCAGCCCTTCTTTAAGCACCAATTCATTGAACTTCTATCCAGCTTTGAACATAGTTTTAGAGTTTCCTGTCCTCCCTGCCAGGCTATGAATATAGTATGAGTAGGACAGTCTTGCTCAGTGTTCAGCAGAGTGTTTAGCAGCTAATAAGCTGTTACTATTTTTTGAATGCATGAATAATTTTTACCAGCCCTAAGGTATATATTCTTGTCCTAGCAAATCAACTACCCCAGAGGGAAATAGAGATGAAAAAGTTTGTGATCAGCCAACTGATTACAAATGTCAGATTTTATCAACTTTCCATCATTGTATACCTTCATCTTGGTCTCTGTAGTGAGCATCTGCAAAATTCTCAGAGTAAAAAGAGCCCATAGGCCTAACTTTATCAAATGGAAGGGAAGGAAAATCCAGTAATGAGTTATTTCAATGCACCTTCCTACCTTCTTTCCTTCTCTCCCTCTTCTTCCCTTTGTCCTCAAGCCTGTACCTACTGTGTCAGGCCCTGTTGCATATGCTAAGGATAAAATCGTGGATAGTCAAAAGGAATGAACAGGTAGAAAAAGCAATGGCCACGATAGCCCCTGGCAGGTGCACTGATGGCCAGACTTCTCCACAATCTGACAGTGTATTTTGCTAAATTTATCTGCTAATGACATTTTATTCATTTGAGGGAACAGGTGCAATGGCCTTAGTTAAACCCAGGAATGATGAGGTTCAAGGTGAGTGTCTTGAGGGCTCAGATCAGTTGATCATGCATTAATTGCTGTGACAACCTCTGGGCCTCTTCTAGTCCTCAAGGACAGAAAGTGGGAGGTACAAAGACTGATGGGGGGCCCCCAATTCTTCTCTGTAAGTGAAAGGCCACTATACCAGAGATGAGCTCATTGAGGAGTACCACTCCTTTGCTGGACATTGGGCTGACTGTCCTATTTTCTGGGGGTGCTTTCACTCATAGAATCATGGGGCTCCGGTGATGGTTACAGAGTAAGTGTGATCAGTTGGCAGGGTAGCTTGAGGATGAATGTCTCATGCCCAGATTTTTTTCCTGGAGGTACACATGCTATTGGGCAATCTCCAAGAGATATAAAAAAGTTTTCAGAAGGACAAGGAAAAAAGACACATTCATATTCAAGAGGTAGATAATTGTGATTAAAGGAATGTGTTTCTTTTACAAATAGGAGAACAAGGATTGCAAATGAAGATGCTATGGACTTAGGGTGGATTGCTTTACCCATCTGGACTTCTGTGCTTTCCATCTGAGTGGAAATATAACTGTAATATAAACAAAAACTTCTTTCTGTCTGCCTTCCACTGCAGTCAGAAGTAACATGGTGATTGATTGGTGGTAAAGGAGAAGTGGCAATGGGCTCCTATCTTCCCTTCTCTCTATATGCCTTCAATAGACTTCAGTCTATTCCCCAGGAGCTTCTCAGGAGGTGTTGAAGCATACTTGGAAAAGTATTGAACGGTGTTGATCTTTGGATCTAGAAAAACTTCACCCCCAGCTTCTTCCCCAAGTCCTAGAAGCATTTGAGGAATCCCATGACCAACTTGAACTATCAGGAGCCAGCACTTCACTGTGCATGTGTGTGAGTGTGTAAGTGTGAGAGGGTACGCATGCTGGGAAAAACACCTAAGAGCTTAACTGCTAAGCACCAGAGATGTCAGCCCAGGGAAGGTCACATGTAAGATCACGTGACATTTTCTTCTTCCTGGCAGGAAGGTGGGGTTGTAGCACTCTTCAAGGTCTGCAGACAGGACAGTTTCCGGCCCTTGTACCCCCAGGCGCTCCGTACACTGGCCTCCATCTGCTGTGTGGAAGAGGGTGTTCACCAGCTGGAGAAGGTAAGAATGGCTGGTTGGGGTGGGGCTGAGGTTCCTGATTCTCCTGAGCCACTCAGATGAAACTGTTGGGGGACACTATGAGGTTTAATGCAGAAGAAAAGGAGAGAAGACACTCAATACTTCATAGGTGGATGACCAATTGAAAGTTGAGTGGGTGGGACCGCAGAGGGCAGGCAAGTTGGTGTTGAGGTTTGGAGTGGCTGGTCCTTCACTCAAAGCAGGAAGGGGATCCAAACCAAGAACAGAAGGCACTGGGTACTACCTTAGCCACCTTTCTCCTGCTGTATATAATGAAATACTTGAGAAATTCAGTGTGAAGATGGGAAGATGTATTTGGGCTCAGAGTTTCAAAGGTTTTAATTCAAGGTTGGCTGGATCCAAATTTGAGTATGAGGTGAAGTAGAACATCATGATGGTAGAAGCATATGGTTTGCCTCATGGCAAACAGGAAGCCAAGAGAAAAGTAGAGGAGGTGGGGAAGAGAGGTAAGAGACAGAAACAGAGAAAGACAGAGGGAGACAGAGAAAGACCAGTGGGTGCCTTCCTTCTGCTTTTGTTCCATCTCAACTCCAGCCTATTAGATGGTGCTGCCCACTTTCAGGGTGGGTCCTCCCTCCTAAGTTGCTATCAACAATGCTAATTGTCTCTGGTAAACCCCTCATGGCCACACCCAGAAATATGCTTCACTCATCTCTTAGGTGTCTCTCAGTCCAATCAAGTTGTCACTCAAGATGTGCCCTTATAGGCTCATAAGCAAGCGAAGGTCCTCTTCATAGAGGACTGTAAGACTTGGATAGGGGTCAGTGTGGCACAGAGAAGCATGTGGTCACAGAAGCAATGTGGTTCTCTGTAGGCCCAAGGGACTTCTGTTGACTGAGTGGATATGAGTTTGCAGATAGGCCCTCAAGGGTGCTAGGAGGATTCTGGAGATGGTTGATGTTGGGAATTTTTTTTTTGCCAATAGACTTTGAAGAAAAGATACCAAATGCTCTTATGAAGGAGAAATGAAGGGCCCAAAATATCTCTGGGCAATTGTGATGCCTACAAGATTCAGGGCAGATGTTCTGCATGTGTTCCTGTGGTTAGGTCTAAATGGATAGGGTGTGATTAATTTTTGCTTTGTGTGTGAAATAATTCCCTCTCTTCTCCCATAAATCTTTTTTCTTGGATAACAGGCTAATGGCCAAACGAGTTGTGTTTCTCATCTAATTTAATGTCTGGTTGGCAGAGAAGATGGGAAGAAAATGTAGAAGGGGTTAGCATCACCAGTTCTCTAAAAGCAGTGAGTTGCTTGGCTTCAATGAGTCTGCAGCACAGCAAAATTTTCAAAGCAGGGAAGAAAAGCAGCAAAGACTTCTTGTTTAGAACTGAAACCTATGTAGCTGGGAAGTCTGGAGGCAATTTTTCCATCCATAGGATGCATGCTCAAATCCAGGATGCTTCAGCACATAAGCTGGTCTAGCTAGTGTCACCAGCTTACTGAAGGACAGAAGAAGGCGTAGAGATAAGGGACCTGGAAGGAGGCTTATTAGGTGCTAGGTGCAGGGATGATACTTCACACACTTTTCCATTAACACACCAGGGCCTTGTAAGATCATCACTATTAACATCTCTGTCCTAAAGACAAGGCAATGATGTCTCATGTAGTTTGCGTAAAACCACATAACTACTAAATAGGGAAGGCAGAATTTGAGCCTTGTCTGCCTACGTCCACGACCCAGGGCTATGTCCTCCTTGCCTTGCTGGCTCAGTGGACAACATTCTGAGAGCATTGAAAAGTTCCTGAGCCTTATCCCAAGTCATGTTACTGCTCTGGCCTGTTTCCTAACGCATTCCCAATGGCATAGGGGATGGCTTAGTGGGCCTACCGTTCTTCCATGTTAGGTAGCTGTGATATAAACATATGTGAGACAGTGCCTCTGGGCCAAGCTCTGAGTGAGCTGATCCTGAGGAGACCCTTCAGGTCAGAGCCCTCCACAGCAGCCCTAGAGCTTGCAAAGTGGCTCCATATGGATTTGAATTTCATGTGATGCTTGCCTCACATTTAAAGCATCCACTGTGCACATGAAGACACAGAGGCCCAGACAGATGAGACAACATCTTGCCCCAAATCACTGTACAATCTGTGTGCTCAGCAAATATTTGTTGAGGATCTGCACTGTTTTGGTGCCAGGAATACAGCAGTTGACACAGACAAAGCCCCTTGTGCTCACAGGAGTTATGTTCTAGTATAGGTAGCAAGAGATGGTTTGCTAGCCAAAGCCAGCCTTTTGTCTGTGTGTGTGTGTGTGTATGTGTGTGTGTGTGTGTGTGTGCGTGCGTGCATGCGCGTGCACGCATGTGTGTACTGAGGGGTTGGTTGCTTCCCTGAGCTCTTTTGCTCAAGGCAAGTGCTATCTCACTTGAGCCACAGGTCTACTTCTCCAAGACTTTCCTGCTTGTGCTGTCTTTGAACCACAAATCCTCAGATCTCACTATCCTGAAGAGCTAGGATTACAGGTGTGAGCTATTGGTGCCTGTCGGTTGTCTGTTTTAATGGGACCCATAAGCTAAGAATATGGCATTTCCACTCACTTTTAAATAGTTGAGAAAATCAGGAGAAACTTTTATGTCACATGAAAAATATGTAAACTTAAACTTGTAGTCTCTTAAATTTGTTTTTTTTTGTATTTTTTATGTATGTATGCACATGTGTAGTTCAATGGCTTGAACTCAGAGCCTTGTGATTATTAAATAGGTGCTTGACCACTTGCACTACGCATACACAGCCCTTTTTGCTTCGGTTGTTTTTCGGGTAGGGTCTTACATTTTTTTTGCCTGGGGCTGGCCTTGGACCTTGATCTTTCAAACCATATAGTAGGCAAGAACTATTACCATGAGCCATTGTGTCTAACTTATTGGTCTAATTTTTTGCTCAGGCTGGCCTTCCACTCTCCACCTCCCCAGTATCTGGGATTATAATTGTGAGACACCAATCCCTGGCTAGTCCACCAACTCCCATGGGCCACAGCCATGCTCTCTTGCTTATGGTTGACAGGCTATATGTCTATGTCTGTGTTTCCGTCCTAACTGTGTAATATCTGCTCGTACCTACAACAGCAGAGCTGAGTCACTGCAGCAGAGTTTCTGTGGTCTGCCAAACCAAGAACATTTACTTCCTTGCTATCCACACAAAACTTTCACCTACCCCAGTGCTGGCAGGTGATAGGTTGTCATGCCAATGGCGATGAGGATTATGACGGACGTCCTTGGAGCAAGTGTTTTCCTCTGCCCCATCTTAAGTCCCTGTCATAGACACATCCCCTTGGGGTTGCCATTGTCCCCACTGCTTAGAGAAGAAGGAAAGAAAACTCAAATGAGGCATCTCGCTTGATGGCATATAGCTACCAAATGCCTGGGTAGTAATTGAATTCCAGCTCTGCTGGGCCAGAGCCAGCCTGGGCTGTTAACTATTATGCAAAACCAGGAACCAAACCTGCTGTGATGGTGCCAACGTCTTCATTCTTTCCTAACATACCATGTTGTTTTCCAAAGTTATAGAGATGCCCATGAGGCCTTCTCCAGGTCCCTCTCTGGGTCCTGCTCACTCCTCCCCTCCCCTGTGATCAAGGCCCTTCAGTCCTGGCCTGAGGCTCCCATAAGGTATGCAGTGCAGTGTTTGGGCTGGAAGGTAGAGAAGCCAGCAACAGGAAGTACTGTGGAAGCCAGCCTGGCAGGTATGCGGAGAAGGGTGTGCTGGGGCACAGTCAGAGCAGTGACCTAATTAGATACTGTCACAGTCACGGCCTTCCCCTCTGGATTTACTGGTCTGTTGAAGACCAGTAAGTTCACTTGCTTGCTTAATTAATTGGCAATATGAAACCCAGTGGACATAGTGAAACCCATCTTTGTCATGGGGCTTCCCTGTCTATTTCCACACCTGATGAGGTTTTTGAAGTCCTGTGCAGGCCCAGAGGAGGTGTGGAGCCAGCCTTAACACAAGACACCTCCAGCCCTCCTGAGCGGTGTGAGGCCTGTGCCTTGTCAGATGCCCGGACTGATGAGCTCATAGATTTAGTTATGTCTCCTTCATTCATTTGCCTGAAGTTGCTTCATCTGTGCTTCTTCATTTCTTCTGGGGTCAAATACTCTGACACCCACTCGCTGGTTTCTCATGAGGTCTATCCTTGATGAGGGCTATAGATTCATGCTTCCTTCTCCAGCATACTGAGGAGCTTGTGGCCTTTGAAAGTCAGGCACTCCTAGGTTTGAACCTAATTCTCTGTACCTATGACCTTGGAGAAATCACAAGTTACCTGGGGGCAAAGGGGAGGGGACATTTTTGGAGCTTCTCAGAGGCATATTTTTCTTAATCAAATGGATATAATGAAATCTATCTCACAGAACTGTTGGTGGATTATGGGACTACAATGATGTGGCTTTTGGCACGCAGTAGGCACTGAGTAACTGCTAGCATCATTGTGGAAGGGACAGCGCTAATGGCTGGGGCTCTGGATCAGCAGTTTGGTAAGATTACTCTCCAATGGACAGGGCGGCCTAGCCCACTTGGAAGAAGGCTATCCTGGTAGAAGAGTCAGAGGAGCCAGAGGAGCAGTGCAGAGTGGCCGGGGGTGGCTGGAGCCCAAGTCCTCACAGCCTTTCCTCCTGTGTATAGACAAGGGAACTGAGGCTCCAGGATGGAGCCTCATAAATGTGTAGAACCTGTGGTCAGGCAAAAACTGAGCTGCTTCCAAGCTCTCGCTCTTTATTCTTCCGCCACCTGGGAAGAGCTGGTCTTTCGAGGTGGGGACCATGAGGGATGGGTTCCTGAGAGCCAGGTTCTGGGTGTTAACTTGGTCAGGAGGTAGATCTGGATACATGCAAGGCAGGGCTGGATGAGACATGATGTTAACATCCATAGGCCTCTTAGAAATGTAGGAAGGCCCTTCTAGGCTCTATTCTTTCTTTTCATAACAGCCCTTTGGAAGTTTGGCTCAATGGTGGATATAGTGGGGAGGCTATCCCATGGCCATCAGAGAACATGGGTAGGAGGCCCATCTTGGCTGGGGTTACTGGCGTAGGAGCTAGGCCCAGAAGGACCAAGGAGGCACTTAATGCTGCCCTGAAAAGAAGCAGGGAAATGTGGCATTGGAAGAGAAGAGGGATCCCTCAGTTGGCTAGTTAGCCTGTGGGGCTCTAAGTCTCTAAAAGAGCTCTGGGCTCAGTACACTTGTGAAGCTCTAAGTTGACTGAGTTCTGTATGCTACATTTGGGAGAAGACTGAATGAAGAAGTTGAGGGCCAAGGGTGGAGAGTGGGATCCAGAACTAGACTGGCAATAGGAGCACACAGACCCAATTGTTTGGTGGTAGACTGCTCAGGTGGGAACTGACATTACTAAGGGAGGGGACTGTAGGGTTGGGGAACAAACTACTTCTCTCACCCATGGCTTCCCTATGAGGGACAGTGCCTTGTCTGTAGGGTTGCTATGGTGACATAGAGCAACAATATGGTCAGTTTTCCAGCATGGTGCCTGCATGGAGGACACACTCTGATTATGTCTCCACCTTTTCAGGATGCTTTGGGTAGATTGCATTCCTCCTAAAGAGACTTAGTGTTAGGGAGTTTTCAGTGACCCTGGTAGACTTCCAGCATGGGTGAAAGGAAGGTTGGGCAGTTCTGATTCAGTGAATGGGACTGAGGGGGATGGGACTAGAGGTGGCCTGGGGTCTATGGTACAGATGAAGGACTGGGGTGTGGAGGGCACAAACTTATAGCTAGAACTATACGAGGTCAGGGGCTGGGGCATTTAAAGTCAACTACTCAGACAATCCCAGCTATCTACCCAGACAGTTCTAGAAATTGCTTTTTGTAGCCTTAGACCACAGAAAAACTCAATTTCAAAAAGTGCCCTTTTATCCTATCCCCTCCCTTTTGTTTTATTTTATTTCAAATAAGGAGTTAATTTACCCTGTGCTGTAGCCAAGGGGAGAGTTTAATGAAAATCAATGAAGAAATTAAAGATGAGCGGAAGAGAGGAGGAGGACGCAATATCAAGTCCAAGAAGAAAATTCCCCGGGATGAGTGACAGGCGGGAGTATTGCCGTCTCTCTCTGTGTAGCTCCTCACCACTCACTCTCCTTGAGAGATGGAGGCAGGAACGCCTGGGCCCAGCTTTCAAAACTTCAGCAACCCTGGGCAGGAGGGAGTGGGCTGCAAGGGGACTGTAGAGAGGCTACACAGTTTGGCAGGATTTGACAGGGTTCGCCCTGCACATTCAGGAGAAGATCACAAATGGCTCATTTCTACTCCACCCCAAAACCTTTGCCCACACTCCCTCATCCCCTTGCCTGCTTGAATACCTCGTGGTCCTTCTGCAAGGAAGGCAGGGATACTCATCACCTGCATCCCATTTTATAGATGAACAAATAGAGTATAGAATGGATGGACATCGGAAGACCTCGAGCCTTCACTGAATCCCATTCATAGGTTTTCTCCTCTCTTCCATTGGCCAAAAGAGGTCATTGTCTGCTGACCCAAGGTCAAGGCAGTGCCTCGATCCTGTTAGGATCAGTTCTAGTATTTAGGGAAGGTAAGTGGGGGAGAGTCAGATAATAAATATCTGTTAAGGAAGCAGTTGATTTTGACTTGTAACCCTTCTTTTCCTTGGAGTAACTCCCAGAGAGAAAGAGAGAATGCTCAGGATGGAGGTCCCAAATGGTCATTTCACCTTTTGGGAACTCTTCTATACCCCACACCCCTCTCATTGGCCTTTAACTTCTCTGAAAATAGGCTGAGGATGTCTAGAGAGCCTCAGGACCCCAGGTGAGCTCTCTCTGACAGGCAGAGAGGAGGAGGGACTGACAACTCACCTTTGGCGAGTCTCTCACTGTAACATCCCACAGGGAATGTGGAAGTATGCCAAGTTTCCTGTCTGTCTGTGTCAAGGCTAGGGGCAGAGGTGCTTGGGAGAGCCAGGATGTGAAAAGGCAGGAGCAAATTCAGGCACACTGCTTTCCACACTTTGCAAGAGATTATAGGCAAGTACTGTCTGTTACAAAGAGCAGAGCTGCATGCTCCCTGACAGTTCTAAACTGAGTGTGGAGAAGGGATGGAGCTGCTACACAGTTTGAGTGCCTAAATACAACAGTGTGTTTTCAAGAGCAGGCTCCAGCCTCGCTGACTCTGCAGGACCCCATGCACTGTGCAAGAGCGGCCCCTGGTGGACAAGAATACTAGTGACAACCCTGTCAGCCTGAGGCTGCCTTCTCTGTACTTTTCTTCTTTTTTTAAATCTATGTATTTATTATAAAGATACTGTACAGAAGGGTTACAGTTACATGAGTAAGGTAATGAATACACTTCCTATCGAGCATTGTTACCCCCTCCTTTTTCTACATAGTGTCTTCTACATCTCATTGTTACAATGGGTCAACCTGTATACTTGTTTCAGCATTCTGTTATTTCTTTTCCCCTCCCCAAATTAGAAAAATGTATATACAAGATGCAGGGCACTGGAATCAAATACACTGAAAACAGGGGTTATACCATGGGAGCAGAACATATGAAATAACCAAAAAGATCACATAGTACATTATATATATATTAAAAACAACAGCAACAAAGATAAAATCTTGCATGTCCCTATCTTGGGGTTCATTTTACTTAGTACCATCTTATACGGTCATATGTACACTTTTGGGCATTTACTCAAAAGATCACAAACAAGGCCATACTAAAGCTACCAGCACAACTATGTTTATTGCAACATTATTCACCATAGCTAAGATGTGGAACCAACCCAGATGTCCCTCAGTAGATAAATGAATCAAGAAAATGTGATACACACACAGACACACAGACACACAGACACACAGACACACAGACACACACACACACACACACACACACACACACACACACACACACACACACACACACAATGGAATTCTATGCCTCCATCAGAAAGAATGACACTGCCCAATTTGTTAGGAAATGGAAAGCTGGAAACAATTATATTAAATGAAGTAAGACAGACCCAAAGAAACATAGGTCCCATAGTTTCCCTTATTTTCAATAATTAGTATACATCTAGGATAATCTTACCAGACAAGCAGAAAAGCTCAAAAGCTGAGGCTGCCTTCTCTTAGAGCTGCTGAAGCTGGTGGACTCTGGACCAGAAGTCGGGTCCAGAATGATATCTTTGAGAGAAGCAAGAGGGGAAAGAATTTTCATGTTAAGGAAACAGGACATCTTCCCAGAGTCAGCCTTGTTCAGGAGCAGGATGTAGACAAATATTGCACGCGATCTAATATGGGCCCCAAATCCTAGCTCCTTCAGAATTTGCCCCATGCCTTCTTGGAGAAAAAACTTCCTGGACCCTCAATTTCTACCTGATAAAATCCACCCCCACCCCCACCACCACCACCCCCACAACCCCCACTCCCACCGGCCCCGGACCCATGCCTTGCCAGCCTAGCACCTAAGTGCTATCTAAGCACAATGCTTCAGGTCTGAGTGTGCTGTCCAGCATCTCCAGTTATTATGTGACCTTGTGCTCTTCTGAGCCCATTTCACTGGGTAAATGTAGAATGATAATAGATTGCTGCTTTGCAGACTGGGCCCATGGAATGAATCAGCACTCCATAGAATTAAGTTACCTTACCCTTATCTCTGCTCCACTATGGGCCTCCTGGCTTTCTTTGGAGACTGAGCTATCTTGACCAGAGTGACAGTTGCTCTCACCTCCTCCCTGACTGCTACCCCTTTCCAACTTTAGTGCTCACTCTGTATGCAAGTGTCATTCCTACACATATCTCACAATGCCTGCTCCAGGATTCTGCCTCCTCCTCCCCACTGTGAGACGCTATCATGTTCCCATTCTAGTTGCTCTTGTCAGGGAAGTGGCTTACACACACACACACACACACACACACACACACACACACACACACACACACACAGCTGATCCATATTTGGTGCACTATTGAATAAATGTCCTTCACAACTGAGAGAATAGAGGATTGGGGCTGCAGGTGGCATGCATACCCACAATGCTTCTGCTGCCAGCCACAGAGCTGAGACCAGAGCACAAGATGGCTAACTCCACTCACCACAGTCTAAGAGGCCTTCTCCAGCAGTTCCAGGCCCCTGTGTGAGGTGAGATTGGTGGTGGAAGTGAGGGAGGGGATCATAAGCCTTGTGAGCTACCTTGCAAGGGTGGCAGGCTGCATGGCTAAAAATACTTCTGTTGAATTTTCTCTGCTCATCCTTTGTCACTACCTAGCCATGCATCACATTTTCCTCTCCCTCCATCCAACTCCTTTCTCCGAGTGCAAGTCCTCAGATCTCAAAGCTGACTTCAAAGGCTAGTGGACCAGGATGAGCTTGGTGGCTCAACCTGAAATAGGTAAGGTGGATATGAGCAGTTGAGTCTGGCCTTGCCTCCTCAGTGGAGGCTGGGGGTTAGTGGAGAGGCTCTGGAACCTCTCTTTGCTACTGGTGTGCTGATGGGCCAGGAGGAAGATTCCTAATCCTGAGGAGCCTTGCTTTTTCTTATGTGAGAAAAAAAGGTTCTTCTGGTATCATATGACGTGTGAAGTGACTTTTGTAAGATGTAATGTTAGAATGAAAGAAGGTGATGAGTTGGCTGATCGGGGAATTCTGGTGCCTGTTCCTGGGACTGATATATATATGATGAAGGAGATGTTCTTCTAGAGTCCATAGAAGAGAACTCTCTCTCTCTCTCTCTCTCTCTCTCTCTCTCTCTCTCTCTCTCTCTCTCTCTCTCTCTCTCTCTCTCTCTCTCTCTCTCTCTCTCTGTAAATTTGTAGAGTAAAATGTTAGTGTGCGTTTTCTGGTTGAACCCCCAATAATCTTGTGAAAAATAAAAATCACATGTAAACATGTCAAGGAGAAGGGAACTTGTGACACCGAGGAAGCTGGGTCATGCAGGGGTCCAGAGAGGTGGCACTCTGCCTACCCCCTCCCTTTGGAAGAAAGGAGGTTCCTGGGGACAGTAAGAAGAAACAGGATGTTGAAAAGACTCATGGAGGTGCAGGTTAGGAGCAGAATATGCTAGGGAAGACTTCTGTTTGTGGGAGTCGTCTGGCACTGACAATGGCAGTGGGAATAACAGTCAACCCTGAAGTCATGGAGCAGGAATGAGCATTGCAGTCCTTTGGTGGGTCCTCTGAGCATCTAGGGAGATAAAGGCAGACAGGAGCGAGAAGGACTATGAGAAAGAGGACAGATTTACAGAGAAAGAGGAGTAGGTGATAGAAGCATACCCACTCAGACAGAGACAGAGACAGAGAGATGAGGGACAAGAGAGAGGAGAAAGGGGAGGGAGGAGAGAACACATACAATTTCTAAAAGAGCATTTTAATCTATTGTTGGAATGCATAATAATGTAAGTCAAGTTGTTTGTAGATTTGTGACAGCTAGACATAAAGTCCCTTGCCTATGAATCCTTGGGTGTATTGTTACCACTCGTTATTTTTCAGATAGGATCTGACTTTGAGCATTGTTTCATATTCTTCTTGTCCACTTGCTTGTCTTCTTTCATGAAAGGTTGGAGATTTTTATTTTTAAACATTGGGTCTTTGTCTTTGCTTTATTGATTTATACATTTAAAATGTATTCTAAACACAAACCCCTTCGTCAAGATATGTAGGGTGACAATATATATTGTCAGCCTGTGGCTTGCTTTTTTATCTCTTAATGTTGTCTTTTGATAAGTGGTAATTCTTAACTTTATTAGAGTCAAACGAATTGTTCTTGTCTTTTAAAAGTTAGTGTTGCTTGTATCCATTTAAGAAATCTTTTTATTCTCCCAAATCATAAAGGTCTTCTTTTGTATTTTATTTGAGGAGTTTTATTGTTTCACCTTTCACATTTGGCTTGTAATTTATTTTAAATTAATTTATAAATGGTTTCCAAGGTTTAGTGTTTTTCCACATGGATATTCAGTCGAGCTAAGGCCATTTATTGAAAAGACTATCCTTGTTGGTGCTGGTGGCTCATGCTTGTAATCCTAGAAACTCAGGAGGCTGAGATCAGAGAAGCATGGCTCAAAGCCAGCCCAGAAAAGTCCATCACACTCTTATCTTCAATTATCCACCAAAAAGCCAGAAGTAGAGCTGTGCTTCAAGTGGTAGAGAGCTAGCTTTGAGCAAAAACAAAGCTCATGGACAACATCCAGGCCCTGAGTTAAAGCTCCAGGATTGGTACAAAAATAAAAAATTAAAATTAAAGTTAAAGCAATGATTTTACGTTCTCTTATATTGAAATAATGTCTTTATTATAAGTAAAGTGATAATACACAGATACACAGTCTAAGTCTGCTTTGGGACTTTAATGTCTCTGTTCTATTTTTTTTCTCCATCCATGCCAATATGACACTGAGTCCCAGTAGTTTAATAAATTTTGACATTTAATTGTGTAAATCTTTCAACTTTGTTCCTTAAGGTCAAAAGAGTCTTGACAATTATTAATATCCTTGCATTTCTATATGCATTTTATAATCAGCATGTTAATGTCCACAAAAATGCCTGCTAATTTTCTTTTCTTTCTTTCTTTTTTTTTTTTGGTCAAGGGTTTGAACTCTGGGCCTGGGCACTGTGCTGCCCCTGAACTCTTCAGCTCAAGGCCACTTGAGCCACAGCACCACTTGCCCTGCTAATGTTTTGACGAGGATTTCTTTTATATTTCTTCTCTGTCTCTGTCTCTGTCTTTGTGTCTCTCTCTCTGTCTCTGTCTCTCTCCTCTTGTGGTGATAGAGATTGAATTCAGACACCTTTATGCTGAGCTAGGCCTTCAACCCTTTTAGGCACTGGTTATATTTGAGATAGGGACTGGCTGCTTGTATAGGTGTGCATTTGGACTGTGATCTGACTATTTTAGTCTTCCTGTCAGAGCTGGGATGACAAGTACATTCCATTGAGATAGAGCCATGTGAACTTTTCTCCCTCTAGGGCTGCACTGAAACCACAGTCTTCCCAATATCAGCCTTCAGTGAAGGAGGGATAACAGGCCCATGTCACAATGCACAACTATGGGTTGAAAAGGGGTCTTGTGAACTTTATTTCCTGTCTGGCTTCAAACCACAGTCCTCGCATTTTCAGTCTCTAGAATAGCTCGAATTACAGGCTTGGGACATAAATAAAAACCTGGAGTAGGATTCCTTTAAGTTTCTCAATAAATTTTTGGGCAATTGACATCTCAAGCAATATAGTATTTCAGAGAGTGAGCATAGTACATCTTTCCACTTTACATAGATTGTCTTTTATTTCAGCAAGGTTTTGAGTTTTCAGTGTTGATATCTTTTAAAAAAATGTTTTCTTCAACTAGTTGTACAAAGGATTTGCCATTTGACAGTGCAGTTTATGAATATAGAACTTCTTGATCACAATGTCATTGCTTTGAACATTCTCAAACACCCCTCCCACCCAACTCCTTACCTCAATTTTCTTAATTTTAGATTATGTATTGAATTTTTGCCATTTAACAAAGCAATTTATGTATACAAAGCATCTTGGTTGGTCATCCTTCCAACATTTCCCTGCCCTTCTATTCACTCCTTCCCTTATTTTTCTCCATTCTGTGGCATATAAAATGCATTCTTGCCTGCATTAATTTAATAAAGTGCTATTTTTCCAAATATACAGCTGGTTGGACCTGTTCGTGCATCTTCACTAGCAGCTGGGACATCTCCACCTTTATTATTTTTAGTATAACTTATTTGAGCTTTGTACTTTAAAAGTAATTTGATAAGTTCCCTACTAAGGAGCTCCTGAAGTGCTGGCCTGGCCAGGGAGTCATGAATCTTCAGCCTCAGAAGTCACAGCAGTTGGGAGCTTCTTTACACAATTTGTTGTAGGTGGCTTTGTCAAACAGGACTGGGTGGTTGAGCTTGTCCTGAACTTTGCCTTTGGACCACTTCTTAGTTTTGCCCCTAGACTTACTTACTGGTTCTTGTCTTTGCCAGCTTCCAACATCTTTCTTCTTGTCATCCTTTAGTGGCATCGTGAAGCCTAGAGAGCGGTAGCTACCAACCACTGTGGCCTCATCAAGGTGTCAGACAGAAAGAGAGTTATTGCCTTGCACTTTCTTTTAGCTTGATTTCTAGCTGTGTTTGATGGTCATGTGTCACTTGCAGATCTTTTTGTTGTTGCTAACACATAGAAGATACAGTTTAGATATTGTCTACAATGGTATTCCCACCCCCCCCCAATTCTCCCCCTTCCCTCCCGTCCCCCCCTGCACCAAAGTTGTAAAGTTCATTTTCAACATAATGACTTGTACATCTCATTGTTGCAATGGGTCTACCTGTATCCCTATTTAAATGATTTGTTTTTCCCCTTCCCCTCCACAAATTATACCGACATCAAATACAGTGAAAGGAGGGGTTATACTGTGGGGAAGGGACATACAAAGCAATAAAGAAATAATCTTAGAAATGTGTTAGAAACAATCGCATGAAAGAAAAAAAAACATTTGAATACATATCTTAGCGTTCATTTCCCTAACATCAACTTATCTGACCTTTTCTACTTGACTCAGACATGTACTAGATATTGCAAATAAGGGAAACCAGGGGACCTATGTTTTTTGGGGCCTGCTTACTTCACTTAATATAATTTTTTCCAAGTCTTTCCATTTCCTAACAAATGGGGCAATGTCATTCTTTCTGATGGAGGCATAGAATTCCATTGTGTATATATACCACATTTTCTTGATTCATCTACTGAGGGGCATCTGGGTTGGTTCCATATCTTAGCTATGGTAAATAATGCTGCGATAAACATAGTCATGCTGGTAGCTTTAGTATGGTCTTGTTTGTGAACATTTGGGTAAATGCCCAAAAGTGGGATTGCTGGGTCATAGGGGAGCTCTATGTGGAGTCTTTTTTTCAGGGTTTCTATATACACAATCATGGGATCTATAAAGGCTGACAGTTTTGTTTCTTTTCTCATCCTTATATATTACTATTTCTTCTTTGTGTGTGATAGCATTGACCACACACATTAAATAGCAGTCTGATGATATATGTCTTTGTCTTGTTCCTGCTCTCATATGGGATGCTGCCAATATCTCATTCACTCTCTCATTGTTGAGTATGATATCATTTTAATGCTTAGAAAACTGAGGCTTAAAGAACATAAATAACAAAGTTTGCAAATAGCCAAGCTCTTTCCATTCCAGGGATTCTGTAACTTCCTTGTACCACAGGTATTTTTAGGATACCAGTGCTAAGCCCTAAATGTCCATTAGACTTACATGAATGATGGTTAAAAATAAAAAAAATTCTAAGACTCCATTATAAACTACTTAAATCCAGGTTTCTGGTAGTAAAGTTCAGATATTAATATATTAAAACCTTTCACAGATGTTTGGAATCCTCTGAAAGCCAATGATCTGGAAGCACTTTGGGTATAATTCAAGTCCCAGCATTGCTTTGCTGAAAATTGGATGTTTTTATATCAACATGTTTAGTAATCCTGACCCAAAGGGGAACTATCCCAGTGCTTTCAGATCACCTGCCTGAAATGTACTCTAAGTAAAATGGTTTGCTAACAGAGGACTTATTTTCTATTTATACTCTTGAGTGATACAAGGAATCATATCTCTCCACCAAAATAACTTATCTCTGCTTTCTCTGCCTCTGTACCTTCCTCTCCTTTGCTTTATTAACTTGATTACATAATCATTTTCTCCTATTGTTCCATTCCCTATTACACATCAAAATTTGTACCTATCCACTTTATCACTTAGTTTTTAACCTAAAGTTCTTATTTGAAACAGCAATACAGGTTGAATGGAGTCGGAGTTATGTTGAGTTAATGAAGGATGTTATGTTATGAAGGCCTGTTTAATTCTGTAACTTTCTATTGAAATGCCAGCTGTAGTACCATTCCATGAAACAAATACTTAATTTAATTTTTTACCATTTTATTTATTTAATTATTTTGTACCTTGAACTCATATTTTGAGCTTGAACTCAGGATCATGCACTTTTATTTGGCCTTTTCACTCAAAGTGGAAGCTTTATTGCTTGAGCTACTCTTCACTTCCTTCTTTTTGCTAGGTAACTGGAGATTAAAGTCTCATGAACTTTTCTGCCCAAGCTGGCTTTAAACTATGATTCTTGGATCTCAGCCTCCTGAATAGCTAAGATGAAAAAATCTGCTCTTATAAAGGGAGCCTTGCCTCTACCTGTTCAAATTCTACATTCAGTTTCTGCATCTGACCTGAGGGCTCATTATCCCATCAAAGGCCGTGCTCTGTCCCTTGACTCTTCCTTGGTCTCAATTCCCTCTCTGACTACAAATGAATATTATTTTGGCTATACCCTGGACAACCTGACCTACTTTGTCTGACCCCATAAACAGAATTCTAGTTGCTTTACTATTACCAAATGTAGTGTGTGTGTGTGTGTGTGTGTGTGTGTGTGTGTGTGTGTGTGTGTGTGTGTGTGTGTGTGTGTTTCCCAATCCTTAAGTGGACAGAAAGGTGAAAGAAAAAATTAGGAGTCTACTGGTCATTTTCTGTCTCCCGTGGATGATTTTTTTTACTGCAATTACATAATTTTGTTTGTTATAAATTAGTAACCAACTTCTCTGTCTTTCCCTAAAAACTAAACACATACCCCAAAACTAATAAATGTAGATCAGTACTAGTGATGTACAATGACCCTGTGTAGACGAGCTTGTGTCCCTTTAATATTTGCATAAAAGCCACCACTGACACTTTTTCAAAAAGCAGGAGGAGAAGAACACTGCTTATAAATCTGACAAGGTTTATAAGTTGCATGGGTTTATCTGTTGCATGGCTTCCAGGCTTCTCTTACTCCCTAAGGAGAACCTCAGCATTTGCCAGCTTTTCCCTGTGTCCACATTCCAGCTGCACTGGCCCTGCTGCCCAGGTAATGACCAGGCCAGACCATCTTCCTTGCCACTTGTATACTCACCCATGAGGAAAGTTTGGCCTCACTCCCAGGCCCATCCCATTCCATATGAAAGCTAATTATCTATAAGTGCTTCTAGCAGCAATTCCTTTATAAGGATACACAAGTGGTTTGATTAGATTGCTCTCTTGGCATCAAGTTTATGACTCGGGATGGGAAATGGATGGTTTGGAGATGGGGAATTTCCTGAAATGGGACTACAGTTTGAGGGAACTGGCTTCAGGCTGGGCTACTCCTGGGTCAATCACAGCTGAGCATTCCTAGCTAACCTGGCCTGCACCTAGTTACTCTCTTTCTTCCTTAATGGCCCCACTGAGGGAGGCACAGGATAAAGAGTTGAAAAGCAAGGCTTAGAGTCCCAGTCTGACCCTGGCATTAACCTGTCATGGAGCCTGAGCAATCTCCTTGCCTCTCTGGGTCTCTGTTTCTTCATTATTTAGCCTGCACTTTAGTCAACTGCTGTATGCCGAATGCTGAAGACCAAGATTCACATAACAGCTGCTTGGAGAGAGAGGTTGGAATCTAGTCAGGTGATGGGCATATAACCTGATCAAATCAATGGGTTGAATATCTTTATAGATGAGGTATTAAACCAGGGTGGTATGGCAGCAGAAAGGACAAAGAAGTTTACTTAATTATTAATAAAAGGAACTTTGCTGGGTGCTGGTGGCTCACATCTGTAATCCCAGCTAATTAAGAGGCTGAGATCTGAGAATGGAGCTCAGGGACAGGAAAGTCAGTGAGACTCTTAAAAGCTAGAAATAGAGGTATGGTAGAACACTAGCCTTGAGGAAAAAACCTCAGGGATAGCTCCCAGGATGAGTTCAAGCCCCAGGACTGTCATTAAATAAACAGATAAGTGAAATTTCTATCAAATATACTTAACAATCCTTGATGTTTATGTACCAAATTTCATTGTGCTCAACTTGGTTAAATAGACACATCTGGTCTTAAAAACATACAGACCTCAACACAATAATAGTAGAAGACTTTAACATCCATTCTGAAGATTATATAGATCATCCATGCCAAAAATAAGCAAACAAACCTTAGACTTAAATGACACTATAAACCATTTGGACCTAACAGACATCTATAGAATATTTCATCCAGCAGCTGTACAATATACATTCTACTTGTGAGCCATGGAACTTTCTCTAAAATAGGTCATTTTCCAGGACAGAAAGCAAGTCTCAGCAAGTATAAAAAAAATTGAAATGATTTCCATTGTGCTGTCAGACTGTAATGCAATAAAGCTAGAGTTTAACATGAAATAAACTAAGAAAATACTCAAAGCATGGAGACTGAACAATACATTGTCAAAAAACCAGTAGGTCATAGAAAAAATAAGAGAGGAAATAAGAGAGTTTCCAGAATATAATGAAAATGAAACAACAACCTTCCATAACATCTAGGATATAGCAAAGGCAATTCCAAGAGGCAAGTTCATAGCCATGAGCACACACTTCAAATTAATACTCTAATGATACATCTTAAGCTCCTGGACAAAAAGAACAAACTAAACCCCAAATCAAGAGAAGGAACAAAATAATCAAGATTAGGGCAACGATCTATTAGAGACTTTAAAAATCTATACCAAAAACATCTTTATCTCTGAAAAGATAAAATTGATAAGTATTTAGCCAACATGATTGAAAGTGAAGGAAAATGACTCAAATAAATAAAATGAGAGAGAAGAATGAGAATATCATGACAGATACAAATGAAATACAGAAGATTAAATCAAAAGATTACATCAAAAATATTTATTCAAATGAACTGAAAAATCATGTAGAAATAGATGCATTTCTAGATAACCTTAACTTAGCAAGAGGACATTAAAACATCTAAATAGATGTATAACAAGCAATGAAATTAAAATAGTAGTAAAAACCTTCCAACGAAGCAAAACCCAGGGGCAAAGGATTCATAGCTAAATTCTATACTATCTTAAAGAAACAGCAATACTCTTCAAATGGCCCCACAAATTAGAAAGGGAAAGAACATTATGTATTTTATTCTATGGTGATATTAATCTTAAAACAATCCAGTCACAGTTTGGAAATGTGGATATGGATCTCGAGAAAGAACGTCAAGGCTGGTACATCATAGTGAGTCATCAAGGCCAGTTGGACTTGAGTCCATTTACTGAATATGGTGCAAACTAGGCTGGGAGAAACACCTTGTGTAGTGCTAGTTTAGGTGGAAAGCACAAGAGGAGAGGATAAGAAAGCAGGTAGCGAGAAGCAGCTAGCCAGGAGGGGATGATCTCCCAGAGTATAGTATCCTGGTGTTCTAGGAGGAGAAATGGCCAAGATACAGTTCCTAGCAGATGTAAGGGCTATAGGGTGGTCAAGTAGAAGGGAACGAGAGGCTGGAGTTTGCTTTACATAATTTCTTTTTTTTTTTATTGTAAAGATACTATACAGAGGGTTACAGTTACATGAGTGAGGTAATGAGTACACTTCCTCTTGAACATTGTTACCCCCTCCATTGTTTTCCCCCTACCATCCCCTCCCTTCCTCCCTTCCCCGAGGTTCTTTTTTTTTTTTTTTTGATTGTGATTAAGTGATTACATAATTTCCGGAAATTCACAGTATTGTGGAATAATGATGCTCATTTAAAGTCACAAGTTCATTCTAACTTTCCTGGAGCAAATTGTCTATCACAGTCTGTAATATATAACGGTGCTCACATGTTATATACCATATATGTGATCAGCAGCATGGGGATATTTAGTAGTGGTTCAACCAGATGAGTGGGAGTTCTTTGTTTCTTAAGTCTTGTTAGTTTTGTCATATCACCTAACATTTTGGATTTAGCATCCACTTATCAGGGAGACCATGTACCGTTTGTCTCTTCGTTCTTGGCTTACCTCGCTCAACATGATTCCTTCTAGCTCCATCCATTTCCCTGCAAATGCCATTATTTTGTCATTTCTAATGGCTGCATAATATTCCATTGTGTATAGATACCACAATTTTTGGATCCATTCATCTGTGGTGGGGCATCTAGGTTGTTTCCATATCCTAGCTATTGTGAACAGTGCTGCAATAAACATGGAGGTGCACGTGTCCTTGTATATTGGTTTCTGTTGTTCAGGGTAGATGCCTAGAAGTGGTATGACTGGGTCGTAAGGGAGGTCAATCTTTAGCTTTCTAAGGACCCTCCAGACTGCTTTCCAAAGTGATTGTATAAGTGTACATTCCCACCAGCAGTATAATAGGGTTCCTCTTTCTCCACATCCCCTCCAGCATTTGTCGTTGGCTGATTTGTGGATGTGGGACATTCTGACTGGGGTAAGGTGGTATCTCAGGGTTGTCTTTATTTGCATTTCCTTCACCACCAGGGATGATGAACATTTCCTCATGTGTTTCTTTGCCATTTTTATTTCTTCATTTGAGAAGTCCCTCTTTAGTTCCCTTGCCCATTTAGTAATTGGTTTGTTAGGTTTGGGAGGGATTAGTTTCTTGAGTTCCCTGTATATACAGGATGTTAACCCCTTGTCTGATATATTGCTGGTAAATATTTTTTCCCAATTAGTTGGTTGTCTTTCTAGCTTGGTTGCGATAGATTTAGCTGTGCAGAAGCTTTTTATTTTAAGGTAGTCCCATTTGTTGAGTCTCTCTCCAACTTGTTGTGACCCTGGGACTCTGTTCAGGAAGTTCCTTCCTGTGCCTGTTAGTTCAAGTGTCTCTCCTACTCTGTCCTGCAGTAGTTTCAGAGATTCAGGTTTAATGTTAAGGTCTTTAATCCATTTTGAGTTGATGTTGGTGCATGGTGATAGGCTGGGGTCCACTTTTAGTTTTCTGCATGTGGCTGCCCAGTTTTCCCAGCACCAGCGGTTGAAGAGGCTGTGTTTCTTCCATTGTATGTCTTTGGCTCCTTTGTTGAATATCAGCTGGCTGTAGGCCTGTGGATTTATTTCTGGATCTTCTATTCTGTTCCATTGGTCTTCTGGTCTGTTTTTGTGCCAGTACCATGCTGTCTTTGTTATTATAGCTCTGTAGTAGAGTTTGAAGTTCGGCATGGATAGCCCTCCCATATTGTCTTTATCCCCTAGAATTGTTTTGGCTATTCTAGGTCTTTTGTTGTTCCATATGAATTTTTGGACTGTTTTCTGTATTTCAGTGATGTATGTCATTGGGATTTTAATAGGAATTGCATTGAATTTGTATATTAGTTTTGGAAGTATTACCATCTTTACTATATTAAGTCGGCCTATCCAGGAGCATGGGAGGTCTTTCCATTTCCTAGTGTCTTCTGCAATTTCTTTCTTTAACTTTTTATAGTTCTCATTAAATAGTTCTTTTACATCTTTGGTTAGGTTAATTCCTAAATATTTTATTTTTTGGGAGGTTATTGTGAATGGGGTTGCTCCCTTTATTTCCCTCTCTTCCTGTACATTATCAGTGTATAGGAAGGCAACTGATTTTTGTGGGTTTATTTTGTATCCTGCTATTTTGCCGAAGTGATTTATGATTTCTAAGAGTTTGGGGATGGAGTTTTTGGGATCGTGGAGGTATAGTATCATGTCGTCTGCAAAAAGGGATAGTTTAACTTCTTCTTTCCCTATGCGGATCCCTTTAATGTCTTTTTCTTGCCTTATTGCCCTGGCTAAGGGTTCTAGGAGTGAAGACAGTGGGCAACCTTGCCTTGTTCCTGATTTTAGGAGAATTGGTTGTAGCTTTTCCCCATTAAGTATAATATTGGCTATTGATCTGTCATAAATGGCTTTTATTGTTTTTAGAAATGTTCCTTCTATTCCTATTTTCTCCAGAGCTTTTAGCATGAATGAATGTTGAATTTTATCAAAGGCCTTTTCTGCATCTGTGGCGATAATCATGTGATTCTTGACCTTGGCTCTGTTGATATGTTGGATTACATTTATTGACTTACGTATGTTAAACCAGCCCTGTGTCTCTGGGATGAAGCCTACCTGGTCATAGTGTATTATTTTTTTATGTGTTTCTGGATTCTGTTAGCTAGAATCTTGTTAAGGATCTTTGCATCTGTGTTCATCAAGGAAATTGGCCTGTAATTCTCCTTTTTGGTTGGGACTTTGTCTGGTTTGGGGATGAGTGTGATATTGGCTTCGTAGAATGAGTTTGGGATAGCTCCCTCCTTCTCTGTTTCTCTGAAGAGCTTGAGGAGTATGGGTATTAGTTCTTGTTTAAAAGTCTTATAGAATTCTGCTGTGAATCCATCTGGTCCTGGGCTTTTTTTTGTTGGAAAACTTTTGATAGCTTCCTGTATCTCATTATAGGATATTGGCTTATTTAATTGGTTTACTTCTTCTTTGCTCAGTTTGGGCAACTTGTATTTCTCTAAAAATGCATCCATTTCTGCCCGATTTTCTTCCTTTAGAGAGTATAGCTTTTGAAAGTGGTCTGTTAGAATTGTTTGGATATCTTGGGTACGTGTTGTGATGTTTCCCGTGGCATCCCTAATCCTATTAATATGGGTTTCCTCTCTTCTTTTTTTAATTAATCTAGCCAACGGGCCATCAATTTTGTTTATTTTTTCAAAGAACCAGCTTTTTGTTTGGTTTATTTTGGTTATGGTTTTCTGATTTTCTAATTGGTTAATCTCTGCTCTTAATTTGGTTATCTGGCTTCATCTAGTAGCTTTAGGTCCCATTTTTTCTTGTTTTTCTAGCTGTTTTAATTGCAACATGAGATTATTTACTTGGTCTGTCTCCATTCTCTTGATGTGGGCACTGAGGGCAATAAATTTGCCCCTCAGGACTGCTTTTGCTGTGTCCCACAAGTTTCTTTGTGAGGTGTTTTCATTTTCATTGAGTTGTAGGAAATGCTTTATTTCTTCTCTGATCTCTTCTGTACCCAGGCATTGTTAAGGAGTGTGCTGTTCAATTTCCATGTATTAGAGAAATTTCTGCGGTATGCTTTGTTATTGAGAGCTAGCTTGATTCCACTGTGGTCAGATAGGATACAGGGGATTATGTCGATCCCTTTGTATTTGCTTAAGTTCCTTGCATGAACTATGATATGGTCTATTTTGGAGAAAGTTCCGTGAGCCGCTGAGAAGAATGTGTACTGTGTTGTTTTGGGGTGAAATACTCGGTAGATGTCAGTTAATTCCACTTGAAGTATGGCCTCTCTTAATTTGGTAGCTTCTTTGCCAATTCTCTGGTTGGTAGACCTGTCTTTTGGTGAGAGTGGTGTGTTAAAGTCTCCTAGTATTATCGTATTGGGATCTATTTTATTCTGTAAGTTTGAGAGCATTTGTTTGACATATCTGGGTGCACCAATATTTGGGGCATATAAGTTGATGATGGTTATATCCTCCTCTTGGATTGTTCCCTTTATTAATATGTAGTGTCCGTCCTTGTCTTTCTGTGCTGATTTTAATGAAAAGTTTATTTTGTCAGATATCAGGATAGCTACACCTGCTTTCTTACTGGGGGCATTTGATTGGTAGATCCTTTTCCACCCCTTCACTCTGAGTTTGTTTGTATGTTTGGCTGAGAGGTGGGTCTCCTGAAGGCAACAGATGGATGGGTCTTGTTTTCTGATCCAGTCCTCAGTTCGTTTTTTTTTAATTGGTGAATTCAGCCCATTTATATTAAGAGAAAGTATAGAGAGATGCATTGTTGTCCCTGCCATTCCATTTTCCTAAGTTTTTCTTCTTTCCTTTCCTCCTGTGCTTGCTCAGTTAGACTTTGAGTAATGCCTGTTTGGGGCAGGTCCCAGTTCCTGGTTGCTTTCTTCAGGTTGTGTCCCCTCTCTTAGAATTCTTTGTAATGCTGGCTTAATGTTTATGTATTCATTTAGTTTTTCTTTGCTATTAAAAGTTTTCAGTTCTCCATCGAATGTGAATGCTAGCTTTGCCGGGTATATTAGTCTGGGTTGGCAGTTATTGGCTCTCAGGGCTCGTATGGTGCTTTCCCAGGCTTTTCTTGCATTCATTGTTTGTGTGGAGAGATCTGCAGTGATTCTAATTTTTTTCCCGTTGTAGTATAGCTCCTTCTTCATTTTTGCTGCATGCAGGATTGTTTCCTTATTATTCAGATCTATCATTTTTACTATAATGTGTCTAGAAGTGTTTCTCCTGGGATCTTGCTTGTTGGGTGTTCGATAAGCTTCTGTGATGTAGTTAAGATGGTTGTTTTTGAGGTGGGGAAAATTTTCATTGATTATCTTGTTAAATAGGTGTTGCATTCCCTTGCTCTGGAATTCCTCACCTTTGTCCACTCCGATTATGCGAAGGTTAAATTTCTTGGCATTATCTGCTTGCTCTTGAATTTCCCTTTGGTTTAATTTGAGTGATTTTTCCATATCTGTCACTTTTTGGTCCAGTTGGTGTATTCTGTCTTCTGTATCTGACACTCTACCTTCCATTTCATTCACTCTGTTGACCGTGGCTTCTATTGTGGTTTGCATGGAGGAAATGGATCCCTTTATGGAGTCAATGTTGGTTCTCAGAGTACTGATCTCACCTCTCAATTACATAATTTCTTAAATATTTTTTTAACTATGGCTACCCTATCAATTCTACCTTGTCCAACCGCAATTCTCTCTCTCTCTCTCTCTCTCTCTCTCTCTCTCTCTCTCTCTCTCTCTCTCTCTCTCTCTAGTGCCATCTTTCTGTCCTTCTCTGACTCTACAGCATTTATTTCTATTTCATCTCTACATCAGTACCTAGCTCAGCATATGATGTATTAAATATCTGTTGAACAACAGAAATGCAAGAATGGTACCAATTTTTTACTCTATTCTTTTTTTTGTGTGTGTGGGTCATGGGGCTGGGCACTGTCCTTGTGCTGTTCAGCTCAAGGCGAGTACCCTACCACTTGAGCCACAGTGCGACTTCTGGTTTTCTAGTGGTTTATTGGAAATAAGAGTCTCATGGACTTTCCTGCCCAGGTTGGCTTTGAACCATGATCCTCAGATCTCAGCCTCCTGAGTAGCTAGGATTACAGGCATGAGCCACCGGCACCTGGCTTACTCTATTTGTTAAAGAATTCTAATTACTTATTTTATTATTCTGAGCCAGTTAGCATTTTCCTCTCATTAAAAAATTCCAGTTCTGGTTGGCATGATCAGAACATGTTCAAAGAAGTGAGTCAAACTTGTGAATCCCTTGTGTTATGGTTTGGATTATAAATATTCCCAAAGCTGTGTATAAGTTAAAACCATACGTAGCTAAATATTCCCTCACAATAAATAAATCCAGAGTGTTTCTAAGACAACAACAGTAACAACAACAAATCTTCCCAAAGGCCCCAAAGAAAACGTTTCATGCCATACCTGTAGCATAATTAGGAGTTAAAAACCTTTAGGAGGTGGGATCTAGTGGGAGGAACTTAGATCACTGGGGAATGTCCTCGAAGGGGATCTGGGGGACCCTGCTCCCTCATCACTGTCAATACTCCCTAGCTGTAGTGAGGTGAACAAGACTTCTCTGCCACATGCTCCTACCATGATACACTGTGCTGCCACAGACCTAAAGCAAGAAGGCCAAGTGACCATGAACCATAAAACCTCGGAAGCAATGAGCTAAAGTATGATTTTCTCAGGTACTTTGCCACAGTGATAGAAAGCTGACTAATATATTATCCCAAAGCCTGAGACTCTCTGTTGGAGCTCAGATCAAGAAAAATCTGCAAAGCAGATGGAAGAGAAGAGAGCTAAGGTTAGGGACACCAAGTTTAGGAGAGATGACCGCAAGCCACTTGTGGGTGGAATGATGGTGGCAGGTGCTGCACACACAGCCTCTCATTTAATGATTTGAATAGTCCTCTGGTGTTGCTAGTATAAAAAACAAAACAAAACCTTTTTTTTTCTTTTTGTCGGTCATGGGGCTTGAACTCTGGTCCTAGGCGCTGTCCCTCAGCTCTTCAGCTCAAGGCGAGTGCTCTACCACTTGAGCTACAGCGCCACTTCCGGTTTTCTAGTGGTTTATTGGAGATAGGAGTCTCACGGTCTCTCCTGCCCGGGCTGGCTTTGAACTGCGATCCTCAGATCTCAGCCTCCTGAGTAGCTAGGATTATAGGCATGAGCCACCAGGGCCCGGCACAAAACCATTTTATAAGAAAAAAAAATCTCAGGCTGGGAAGTTGGCTCAGTGGTAGAGTGCTTGCTTTGCATGCATGTGGCCCTGGATTTGATTCCTCAGCACCACATAAGCAGAAAAAAGCCAGAAGTGGGGCTGTGGCACAAGTGGTAGAGTGCTAGACTTGAGCTGAAGAGCTGAGGGACAGTGCCCAGGCGCAGAGTTCAGCCTCGACAAAAAAAGAAAAACAAAAAGAAAAAAATCTCTATAAGATTGATATTGTTATACTCTTTTTTAAAGATAAAATTTCAATGTAGGTAAAAACATTGTTCAACTAATGAACAATACCAAAATAACAATACCAAAAATTAATATGAGTATGAAGTGATCTATTTTTTCTTTAAGCCAATACCAGGATTTGAACTCATGGCCTTGAACTTGCTTGTTCTGCTGCTGATCTACCATTGAATCATACCTTCAATCAAGTTTTTGCTTTTGTTGCAGTTCGGGGGGTTGAACAATGGGCCTGGGCACTGTCCCTGAGCTTCTTTTGCTCAAGGCTAGTGCTCTACCACTTGACCCACAGTACCACTTCTGGCTTTTCTCTGTGATTAATTAGAAGAGTCTCACAGGCTTCCCTGCCTGGGCTGGCCTTGAACTGCAAACCTCCTCAGATCTCAGTCTCCTGAGTGGCTAGGATTACAAACACCTGGTAGACTGGTTATTTTGGAGTAGTTCCTAGGATTTTTCTGCCTGTGTTAACCTCAAACCACAATCCTCTGCATGGATTTCTGAGTAGCTAGGATTATAGTTGTGAGCCATTACTGCCCAGGGAAGGAGTTAATCTTACACATTGCTAAAGAGTATATAAACTGCTACAACTATGCTACAAAACAATTTAGCTGCACTGACAAAGCTAAAGATGTCCAAATTCTATTCCTGAATAATTTTCTTTCTATATTAAGACCCCTAGGGAAGCTTACACATAATCCTTGAAGACATTCAGAAGAACATTTATAGTGGTACTGTTCAGTATAGCAAAAACTCAGAAACCACTCAAATGCTCATTGACAGGAGGATTCATACGTTAATTGCAGATGATTTATACTTTGAGTCACCATAACAGCAGTGAAAATAAAAGGACTATAGCCACATGCAACCACAGGAGGAGTTTCCATAAATATAATGCTGCCTGGAGAAGGAAGCATATTCCTAAGTACCCAATCCCATTTATATCAAATAGAAATTCTTGTAAAACCAAACAGCATACAGGTGAGATAACTTTAAAGGAAACAAAGTATGGGCACAAAACACAAGGTAATGGCCCACCAGAGAAAATCATGGGCATTAAAGTAAAGAAAGTATGTAGGGAATTAGTTTGGTTTAATTTTAGTTCTAAGATTAGAATTTCTGAATATTTGGCATATAAATATATACAAGTAGGTGTTCCCATTTATTGTTATCCCTTGTAACTTTTCTCTGTATACATATGCTCTTTTGAAATGATAACATTTTTTTCACAAGCAGCTCACTACCAGAAGAAATCTGAAGCACAATTAGCAAAATAGAAGAAAATCAAGACAGTGAGAAGTTAGTAATTGCATAGTGAAAGCTGTATAGATCCTTTAAGAAACCAGAAAGGAATCATGGTTCACAGTAGATGGGAGTGACTTTCTTGGGGTCAAGAATATGTGGAATTTAAGGGCTGGGAAGGTGGCTCAGTGGTACAGTGCTTGCCTTGCATGCATGAGGCCCTGGGTTTGATTCCTCAGCACCACAAATATGCCAGATACTTTGAACACAACTTTATTGCCGGGCGCCGGTGGCTCACGCCTGTAATCCTAGCTACTCAGGAGGCTGAGATCTGAGGATCGCAGTTCAAAGCCAGCCCGGGCAGGAGAGACCGTGAGACTCCTATCTCCAATAAACCACTAGAAAACCGGAAGTGGTGCTGTGGCTCAAGCAGTAGAGCACTCGCCTTGAGCTGAAGAGCTGAGGGACAGCGCCCAGGCCCAGAGTTCAAGCCCCATTATGGACAAAAAAAAAAAAAAAAAAAAAAAAAAAAAAGAATATATGGAATTTATGTTCTTGTGCTTGCTGTTTCACTTGGATTTTTTTGTTATTATAAAGATGATGTGCAGAGGGACTACAGTTACACAAATCTGGTAAAGAATACATTTCTTTTTGGACAGTGTCACCTCTTTCCTGGCCCCTATCCCGGCTTGTTTCTTTAGTGCTCTACTTTCCCCTATCTGCCTTTGCTCACAACGCCTCCCATCTACTACACTATTCCTCTTCTTTCACTAGTCTTCAGGAACACCTCAAATCTATGTTGGTTCCTGAGGCTTAGGTCCAATTTACTTTCTTGCATTTATTACCTATTTACTGAAAGCCCAATGTATGCCAGTCCTGGAACAGCCAAAATGAACAAAGCTGTGGGCCCAGGCTTGCAAAGTGGCTGGTGAAGAGAAGAGCCAGACAGACAAAGGGACAGAGAATGATAATCTCCAAATTGTTGGAGAATGAATGTAAGCTGTAGACCTGTTAAGAAAGCAGATTCTCAGGCCTCTCCTGAGATTCTGATAGAATGGGTTTGGTTGGGGCACTGAAATTTCTTTCAAATGATTTACAAGTGGATATGATACAGTCAGGCCAGATATCTGGCTTGGAGAAGCAGTCTTTTAGTGTTAAAATGAGATGAAGACAGAGGAGCCCAAAGGGGCTCCCTCAGCTGGAATGTGTGCCCTTAAGTCCAGAGTGGCTCCAGGTTCTCCAAGTAGAGCATTTTTATTGGAGGACACTCTGCATGATGGTTCTCTGTGGATATGAGTCACCTTTCCCACTGCAGAGGGTCACTTATCCCTGGGTTCCTATTACTACAGCACAAATTCTGGCACATAGTAAGCGCTCAGGTTTACAAAGCTGTATCCTGGGATAGGGAGCTAGTTTGAGGGTCCTGGACCATCAGTTCTTTGGCCTTTATGGTGTGTTCAGATTGGCTTATTTAAGCTTGTGTTTGGGAGCAGTAAAGGACACTGGTTTGGGTTTGACTGTTGTTACCAGTCTCTGAATCAGGCATTTGGGTATCAACTTCATCAGCATGAGATTAAGGAGAGTGGATCAATTGAGATGTTTTCTCCTTAGAGACTGTGAAGTTTCTTAGCAACAGGCTTGATTCATGCTTGAAGGAGGAAAGGGGACAGGGCCAAACGATTAAGAGGCTTCTTGTGCTGGCAATAAGACTGCTTCCTGTTTCTAGGCCCAAAGAAGCCCCCCTTTCCTTCCTTGGGCCCATTGAGGCCCCTCTAAGGACCTGTTAGTTAAACATCTGGCATGAATCCAGTTCTGCCAGGGGCAGGCTAGCTGCTGTTTGTTCCCTTTTATTAAGCACATCTAGGTGAGTTTTATTGCGGACAGTTCCCTGGGCTCCTGTTTCCACATTTGTCTCCTTTGAGTCTGAGATTGCCAAAGGCTTTCACAGCTAATGGACCTTACAGCTCCCAAGAGCCATTTAGGGGAGGCACAGAGCTCAAGGGTGGTAATTAGTCAAAGGAAATGCAGACCTCAGGACACCCACTGGAGCTGAGTGGCAAAATGTGAAGATGTAGGGATAGGAGGCTCAGGCCTGTGGCAGGTGTAGAGAGCTTCAGCTCAGTCTTCTTCCTGTCCCCTGCCCCATCTCCACTTCCTATTCTTCACCAGGAAGGCCTTGTTGGTGCTAGGTGATAGTGTCCTAAGGCTTGTATTCTGGAGCATCTGAAAGGCTTCAGGAACACTACTGAGCTGCCATGACAAGCTACTGCTTCCTTTTATCCAAGTCTCACTTTTTGATTACTTTTTATTTTTAAAAATGTTATCTTTAGGCAGTTGTACAAATGGATTTGACTTCAATATATCAGTTTATGAGTACAGTATATCTTGATCAATATTATCCCTTTCATCATCTCCCCCATCTCTCCCAACTGAGCCCATCCCCTCAAATTACATAGTTGCATTAATATATATGTGTGTGTGTATATATATATATACATATATATGTATATATATATATATATAATGACTGTATTTTCCCACTCTTTCTTCTTCCATTCATCTGCCCCACTATCCTTTACCTCCCTCTTCCTGACCACGTTTCTGTTTCTTAGTATTTATTTTGTTAAACTTTTAGTTACTTGTTCAGAGAAGTTACACCATGGCAAACATATCTTGCATATACCATACTTTAGACAGTATGTTTTTATATGTATGAATAGGACCTTGCATACGTTTTCATATGTGTTTATAATTTAGATCTAACTTCCACATAAGAGTGAAAATATGTGTCCTTTGTCCCTGAGTCTGACTTAATACTATTATTAAGTCTATGCATTTTCTTATGACATATTATTCTTCCTGATGGATGAGTAAAATTCATATGTGTATATATATATATATATATATATATATATTCATATACACACATCACTTTTGTTGAGCCATTCACCTGTTGTAGGACATCTGGGCTGTTTCCATATCTTGGCTGCATTGAATAGAATAATACAGTAATGAACCTGACTGTGTAAGTATAAGAATATTAGAACTTTCTGACAGAGGCAGAAACTTCTTGAGTAGAATTCTGAGGGGTCAGCAAATAGGAGAAAAAAATTGGCGAATAGGATTGTTTAAAGCTAAAAAATCTGCACAATAAAGGACATAGTTTTTAGAGTAAAAAGACAGCTTACAGAATGAGAGGTCTTTGCCAGCTATATTTGACAAAGGCCTGCTACCCAGAATATACAAGGAGCTCAATTCTAAATTCCTAAAGAATCAATAATTTAACTAATATATAATATAAATCATAGAGATTTATATTAGATATTTCTCAGAAGAAATAAAAATGGCCATGAATGGTACATGAAGAAATGTATAGCATCTTTGTCAATAAAGGACATGTGAATCAAAACAACACTAGATTCCATCTCTCTCTAGTAAAGATGGACATCATCCAGAATAAAAACAATAAATGCTGCTGGGGATATGGGAAAAAGGAACTCTATTACACTATTTGTGAGAATGTGAGCTAGTATAACCACTATGGTAGACAGTTTTGAGATTTCTCAAAAAATGAAAAATAGAAGAGTGAGGGAAGGGGTGACATGGTACAAAAGGAAACGTACCCTTTACCTGACTTATGCAACTATTACCCCTCTGTATATCACTTTTGTCATAACAATAAAAATTCTTTTTTAATATTTTATTGTATTTGTAAACATACTGTACAGAGAGGTTACAATTACATGGGCAGGATAATGCATACAGTTCTTACCAAGCACAATAAAATTTCTTGAAATAAAAATAATTAAACATAGAACTAGCCAATGATCAATGATGCCAGTGTTGGGCATTTATCCAAAAGTTACAAGTTAGGATACAATAAAGACACTGGTACAACCTGTTGATTCTTGATAAGTTTTGAGATCATGTTCCACTCTCAAGAGGAGGTAAGATGTTCTATTAAAACCTATGCCCTTAGGTGGGAAGGTGGCTTAGTGGTAGAGTGCTTGCCTTGCATGCATGAGGTCCTGGGTTCAATTCCTCATCACCACATAAGCAGAAAAAGCCGGGAGTGGTGCTGTGGCTCAAGTGGTAGAGCGCTAGCCTTGAGCTGAAGAGCTAAGGGACAGCACCCAGGCCCAGAGTTCAGGCCCATGACTGACAAAAATAAATAAATAAATAAATAAATAAATAAATAAATAAATAAATAAATAAAACCTATGCCCTGGGGCTGGGAAGGTGGCTCAGTGGAGAGTGCTTGCCTCATATGCATGAGGCCCTGGGTTTGATTCCTCAGTATCACATAAGAAGAAAAAACTGTGGCACTGTAGCTCAAGTGGTAGAGCACTCCCCTTGAGCTGAAGAGCTGAGGGACAGAGCCCAGGCCCAGAGTTCAATTCCCATGACCGGCAAAGAACAAACAAATAAACAAACAAAAGCCTATGCCTTGAAGCAAGACAGATCCATTGGTACAAATTCCAAAGGCAAGACTTATGGAGTTAATCATCTAAGCTAAGTCAACAAACTTTTGTTGCCATTTTCCCTTTTGGAGAATGAGGATAATAATTCTAACCTCAGAGGGTTGTTGTAATGGACCAGTGGTGTAGTCTCATATGTACTCTTCTTAGTTTGGAGCCTGGTACCCTATAAGCACTCACTAACCAGAATCTGTTAGTATCAAAAGGGATCTGACAGGGGCAGAGCTGGAAAATGGAAGTCTTTGTCTGATATTTGTGTACACACCAAGCTTGTATGTCTCTGGGAGAGAGCAAGGTTTTTATAGTAGCAGCTCTTTTTCTATGGGGGAGATGGTGGAGGATAAGATGGGAAAAGAAAAATCGTTGAGCTCAGATTGCTGCTAAAACCAAATATGTGAAGAGGAAGTCAACATTTTGGGGGCATGTCTTCTAGATAAGGCAGTACCTTCTCTATCTCCTTTACTTCCCTCAACATCTTGCTGATGTGTGAGGGAATCATCTCAGAGAGACTAAGTGACTAATGCTAAGTCATAGGGCATTGAAGAAGGAGCCAGAATTAGAGCTCAGGTTGTGATAACTCTAAGAGATTGTCCTTTGTATGACATTTGGCTGTGGCAGATGATTAAGGTTAGGCTCTGGACACCTGGTTTGACATCTGCTATGTAAAAAGGCCAAGAGAGGTTGCTGATCTCTGCTGGAGTCAAAATCAAGGCCCTCTACTTCCCAGTGTAGGTAATTTGGGGGATAGGGACTCATCAAATTGTCTCTAGCTCCACAAGGAGCCTGAGGTATTTTGAGAAGCCACAACTGGCTGTGTGGTGGTGGGTTTCTAGGGTTTAATCTTATTACTGTCACAAACGGTGGTACCCTCTCAGGATGCACCAAGCTCTTTCTCTCCCTCTGCAGGTGGATGGTGTTTTGTGCTTAGCTGACATTTTGACCGATGACAGCCACTCAGAGGCCACTCGGGCTGAGGCTGCAGCTGTGGTAGCCCAAGTCACCTCCCCACACCTGGCCTTTACTCAGCACCTCAGTAGCTTCCTGGAGAGCATGGAAGAGATTGTGACAGCCCTTGTCAGTGAGTCACCCTGGGTGGGTGGGACCCTTGGTTGAGAGGACTGCCAAATAGTTGAAGGCCCAAAAGGTCTTCCTGTCTTGCTGTTCACCAAACCCATAATCTATGTAAGTTATCACACTAGCTGAAACACTACCATTATTGGATCAGAGTCAGGATTTAGAGCTTTATTGTCAAGAGAGTGCTATTAAAATGCATGTAGCCATCTGAAAAGCAACTTGAATTGAGTTTGGATTGAGATTAAATGAACTTTTGGAAGGAGTTTAGGATAGGGGATTCTAGGATAGAATTAAATGACCTTTCTGAAGGAGTCTAAGATAAGGGAGTCTAGGGAGGAATGAAGCCCCAAAGATTCTAAGGTCTCAACTATCAAGAATCAGAGCATTAATGACTAGAGAGATGATTTCTACAGCTTATCACAATCTCCAGTGGAAAATCCCACCATTGACATTTCCACATTATGGAGTCATAAAATCATTGATTCTTCTGAAGCCCCTCTATTCAGACATATGTACTCTGGGCCAAAAAACAAACAAAAATCATAGTTTGATGTCTAGAATATATTCTTTTTTTCTGGTTTCCTTGTGATAAATTGCAGAAACTAGAAGGATTTGACTGGATAATAACCCTTAGGAAACTTATTTTTAAAGTCACGTCCTTTCTTTAAAAATACCAGTAGTGCTCTGCTGAGCACTGGTGGCTCATGCCTGTAATCCTAGCTACTTAGGAGGCTGAGTTCTGAGGACTGCAGTTCAAAGCCAGCCTGGGCAGCAAAGTCCATGAGATTCTTCTCTCCAGTTAATTACCAAGAAAGACACAAGTGGAGCTGTGGCTCAGGTGATAGAGTACTAGATTAGAGCATAAAAGCTCAGAGACAGTGCCCAGCTCCTGAGTTTAAGTCCCAGGATGGGTACACATATACTCAAAAAGTATTGGTAGTGACCTGCTTTTAGTTCTATTTCTATCTTTGCCCTCATCTCTATATCTACATCTTAACAAAACTGGATGAAAGAAAACTTAGGGTTCGCTCTTAGAGTCACCATGCCAGGAGATACTAGGAACAGTTTTCACTGAAGGGCAGCAGAGACCACTGGACTAGGAGCTAGAACATTTGCGTTTAGGTTCATCCATTCAGCAAATACCTATTGACTAGTGACCCCAGAGGGGCCTTGTTTGGGATTTTGTCATGCACCACATGACATTGTAAGACTGACCTGACAATTTTCCTGATATATACAATAAGAGATCACAGCTAATTTCCTCAAGGGACTTCTAGCTCTTGGATTTTCCATCTGCAAGTACTTTACACATGGGAGATGCTAGTTAAGTTGACTTTATGGATGATTCTGGCCACAGAGACAGTGGCACTCACAGGCTAAGCTAGGATAAATTGTCCTTCCAATCTCCACATTGATTCAAAACCAAGAAACCATGGAAGCCAATTGTAGAGATCCTCAGCTGGAGGGTGCTCAGGAGCCTTAGGCTATAAGAGAAGCTTAGGGCAAGAGAGGTAGAGGAATGATCTTAAGACTCCACAGTAGTTTTAAGATTCACCATGCCAGGAGTCTTGTACCACCGGAGCCTGGCAGGAACAAATGAGTTGAAGAAAGCCCAGAGGAAGACCACAGTAAGAGAATTTGTGTCCTATTTTCAACTGACAAGCAAATGTACTGATGAAAGGAACAGTCACTAATAAACCCCAGTTGGTTGTTGCTATGTAAGAAACACCTAGAACTCAAATTCTAGATTATACTGGAAAATCTCTCAAATGAAAAATACTATCAAATAATAAAGCAAGTGAACCCAAATCTGAATAGTCCAAAATGACCTATATCTATTGCCCTATGTCTACCCATGCTTCCTTGCCCAAGCTGGCTTTCTCTCCGGAAAAGTGAACTATTCTGTTCTTATTTATTTCATACTGGTGAAGATTCATTGTAGAGTCCCCTATGAGATTCAGCAGATGGAATATATCTTCTGGGCAGGAAGCCAGACCTCTTGTTCTTTGGTGGGAAATAGCCCTCCGATTTCTTGCCATTCCCTGGAAACATTTATAAATGAGTCACTGGAATCCTTAATTTAATCTTCCTAACACATCCCAGGTGACTCAGACCATAGTTCAAATAAATGTGCAGCAAAATTAAAAGGCACTTAGATGCTTGTACTAATAATTGCTGTGTCGGCAGCAATGGCAACTGCATGAAAATGAGGGGGAATGTTTGGACCTAGAAGAAGTCTTGCAGCAAAGTGGGCTGTTGAATTCTATAGTCCATACCAAGGCCTGACTATAAAGAAGTTAGACTGGGAGAGGTTGGATGAACCTGGTGGTTCCCTCCAAATCAGGAGATGGGGTGATCATTGGATATGAGGAATCATAGAATTCTTAATTCCTTGGCTATGCTATCGTTCCAGCCCTAGGTGGTTAGATCAAGGTTCTAAGTTGCTTAGTGGAAGACATGTCTGGGCTGTGGAAAACATCGCTGAGCAGTGGTAAGCATTATTTCCTTGATAGACCTAAGTCTGTGGGAGGATAAAAAATGGGTTGAAATAAGAGGCAGCCTGGAACAGAAAAAAGAACAGGAATTTAGGAATCAGGCAAATCTTCTTTTGATCCTAGCCTCCAAAAATTTCCTACTGCACAGAAGACCTCACCAAAAAGCTTATCATTTAAACTCTCAGTTCTTTCACTTGTAAAATTTTCATAAACACTAGATTATTATAAGGATTTAAAACATATACAGCACTGTCTGGAAAGAACAGATAACACTCAACAAATGTTACCTGCTGCTGCTAGCTTCTCTGAGACTACAGTACCACATCTGTAAATAGTAATAGTAATTTTCTACTTTGAGGATGTTCAGAATTTAATGTCTCAGTGCAAGATGCACTGCAAATGTTTAACCAATGTTGTTGTCTTATCATTTTTAGATAGTGACCAATAATTGCATTCACTAAAAAGTGCCAAGCAGTACCAGTGGCAATATCAGAACCCTGAAGCACAGACTGTGAAGACCAGAACTTGGTACCAGGATGAATACAGTTCAACTCTGTCTCTTGAGCTTTCTTCCTCTCCTGATGGCTGTTTTCTGACTCATGGCTTTTCCTCCTGTGATTTTATAGCAGAATTGTCAGGAGGAGAGCCCTGGGACTGATGCACATGGATTGGTGATCAAGTTTGAGATGAGAGTCAGAAATCAGGTCCTTTGGGATGGGCCAAGTCCATTGGAAGTTCTGAGGCTCGTGGAGATGTGATAGGTGATTGAGGGATAGAAATTGTCCCACTCAAAGACCCTAGTACAAATAAAATAGTAAATAGGGACATATGGTTAGAACTGAGCTGGTGCCAACTACCATTCAGGGAATGGATGCAAGACTTTCTTGACCAAGAGGAAATACTCAGGCTCTACAGCTAGAAGCTGGAAGGGTAGAGTCTCTGTTTTAACTTTAGCCTCTTTGTTGAGACAGATTTAGTAACAATATAGGGCACATTATTGGGAAGACAAATGAACTGAAAATTCTTTCCTGCTTCACAGCTTTTATACATGCTGTTCTTTTGGCATAGAACAGTCCCTTCTCCAAATATTTCATGACTGGTCCCTTTCCTCCCTTGAGGTCTCAGCTGTAGCATTGTATTAGTAGGGACACATTTCTTATATATCCCAGTAGATCTCTCTCTCTCTCTCTCTCTCTCTCTCTCTCTCTCTCTCTCTCTCTCTATATATATATATATATATATATATATATATATATGTATATATATTATATATACACATATATACATATTATAATTTGCATATATATCAGTTTTTTTCTGTCAGTCATGGGGCTTGAACTTAGGGCCTGAACACTGTCCCTGAGCTCTAGAGTGTTCAAGGCTAGCACTTGACCAATTTGAGCTATAGCACTATTTCCAGTTTTCTAATGGTTAATTGGAGAGAAGAGTGTCACAGACTTTCCTGCCTGGGCTGGTTTTGAACCATGATCCTCAGATATCAGCTTCCTGAATAGCTAGGATGGTATAATTATATATTATATAATAAATATATGTGTGTGTGTGTGTGTGTGTGTGTGTGTGTGTGTGTGTGTGTGTGTGTGTGTTTCAAGCTCTTTTTCTCTTCCCTACTAATAGAGTATAAATCATCTGACATGGTCAGGACATGATCTAGTTTGTTCATCATCCCATCCCAAGAGAGCAGGGGTATCTGCCACATGGTGTTCAGTGGTCCCTGTTGGTGGAGCAGTGAATAGGAGTCATACAGTAGGTTTCCTCACAGCTCTGCAACCTGTATAGACAGGTACATTTCCCTCCCTAGTAATATTTTTTATCTATAAAATTGATATTATAGCACCACCCAAATTATCTCCCAGAGCTATGGGAAGCAAAGGAGATCACTGGTGGGAAAGCCCTTGACCTGGAAGCTTTCTTTTTCCCCTTTACCATCCAGAATTGTGCCAAGAGGCCTCATCTGGGGAAGTCTTCCTGCTGGCCTCTGCGGCCCTTGCCAACATCACCTTCTTTGACACAATGGCCAGTGAGGTGCTTCTGCAGCTGAATGCCATTCGCATCCTCTTGGAAGCCTGCAGTGACAAGCAGAGGGTGGACACACCTTATACCCGGGATCAGGTAAGACGCTCAGGAGGGCCCAGACCACATACCTGTACACTGGGAGGAAGCTAGAACTCAAGTTTCTTGGGCGGAGGGTTGATTGCATGGCCTGACATCCCATGGTCAGTCCTATTAGTGACTTTTCTGACATACTGAGCCTTGCATTCTGTAGGAGAGTAAAAGAATAATCTCCTAACATCTCTTATTGACTTTGCTGTCTCTTTAGGACTTCCCAAACCACTTTGTTCAGTCAGCCATTACAGGGTCTTTCTCTGTCTCCATTCATATTACCCACTCAGAGGCAGAAAAACCTGCAGCCAGGTCCCGGAACGCCTGTGTTTCAGGCATGTTGATACCTATCTGACATTGCACCATCACTCTGAAATTCTGAGATTTTATCCCATCCTGCCCCTATCTACCCTTGGCCTTCTCTCTCCCCATCAACGGTATCATGGTAGTGAAACAGGTTATATATAAAGTCTGAAATGTTGCCAGATACCCAGGTTATAAGTTAGATGATCTCTCTACTCAACCCAGCTCACCCTGCCAGGATATAGTATTCCAGTCCCATCTGTTTCTTACAGACTCCTCTCTTAGCTGAAGTTGTCTCTGTTAATAGTCTATCTGTTTCCCCAGCAGCTTAAGGAAAGGCTTCAGCTCTCTGTAATTGCCTCCTTTTCGGAGAGTCCATACCTCCTAATGAAATGCTGACTGATCTAGGATATACTTACTCCTCCTTATATCTTATATAAAATTCTCCCTAAAGGCAGGGACCATGTTCTGTACTTCTCTGGGATTCCTTCAGCATTCTAGTCACACCTCTGGACTTGCCTCTGAGCTAGGCTCTGTTTCTCAGCTTCAGGTATTTTTGAGATCTCTCCTGGGAACTCAGAGATCCTTTCAAGCTTCTCTATTCACAGCTGATGCTTTCTTCTTCAGGCAGTGAATTTTATTGACATCATCTCAACCTCCATCTATTTGAGCTGATAGCCTTGGTGAAGTACCCTAAATTACACACATGAAGGGAAGAAGCAGGATGGTACTTTATCAGTTGTTTCTTACTCTTAGAATTCGTTGTGGGAAAGGCAGATCTACACAAAGTTCCAATTCAGAGAAAATCTTCTAGTAGGGCAGCATTTGTCAGTGAGTGTCTAGTAATACTGTGCTGATGATCTTTGTTCCATTTTATAGCTAGGAAAAGCTTAAGAGGATGGTCCTCAAATGCTATGGTTGGCAAATAGCATTTCAATTCTACCCTAACTTAGACCTTGATTATTGGACTTTAAATAGCAGCCATCTCTGGAAATAAAAGGAATGAGGCAGCACAGCTATGGAATCAGAGTATTTGCAGTTCCTGGATGTACTATTTATTCTTTGGGTGAGTTTGAGTAAGTCTACAGCCTCTTGGGTGTGGACTTTTTCATCTAGTTTTATGAATTTAATGACAATTACTTTTCTAGGCTTTTGTGAAACTGAGGTAATGTATGCAAGGACTTATTAAAATGTCTAGCTCCAAGTAAGTTCTTAATAAATAGTAATATCATTCTTTGTCAAACCCAATACTCTAAGAAAGATAAACAAGAATGAATTGTCCAACATCCTCAACCTGGACTTCCAAATCAATGCCTAATATGCTTTCTTTCTTGTTTCATTTGTCACACGGATTTAATAGGGCCCCAGAAAGACAAGGTATGAAAGTGTGAACAGATAAATTGGAGCCACTAGCCTGGCTGATTCCCAAGGGATGGGGGCTGGTCTGGAGAGATCAGTCTGTGTTCTTCCTTAATCTCATTGTTTCTTCAACTAGATTCCTCCATTTGCTCGGTCTCACCTATCTAATATGCTTTCGAGGCCCTTCACGTTCACATGTCTCTCCTGTGACTGAGTCTGGTCATATGAGATCCAGAGGTGAAGTTATAACAACAGAGATTTTGGAGCCAGATGACCTGTGTGCAAAGCATGTCTGCTACTATAAATCATGCTATTTAGGACAATTTATCCAAGTCTTTTTCCACTTATGAAATGGGAATGAACAATGCATATTTTACAAAGTTGATATAAAAATTGGAGGTAACAATGCTTGGTAGGAAATGTACTCATTACCTTGCTCATGTAACTGTAGCACCTCAGTATTCTTACAATAAAAAAGTATAAAAAATTGGATAAACTAGTGAATAGAGGTTCTTGGTACATATCTTGCCATGTAGAGGCTATGCTGAAAATGGCAGTGATGTTGCTTATAATGTTACTGCACACAGCCCTGAGTTGGCACCTGCCCACATCTGGGCAAGTCCTGTGGCTCTACACACCCCTCACTTACTTCTGCTCATGGCCCCCGCTTGAAGCCTCACTGATCCCAAGCAAGAAGAGAGTCCAGGTAGGGAGAGAGAGCAGTCAGGCTATAAGCAGATAGCAAGTCTTTCTGCATCTGGAAGAAGTTTTTTCTATCTCTCTGTCTGAGCCAGGCACATCTTCACTGTCCTCAGGATGGCTTCACCTTCTGCCCTGGCTCTGTGCAACCACTTAGCTAGTGAGAGCAGCACCCATTAAAGAAACAAATGGCTCTTCCTATGGCAGAGGGAGGATTAAGGTGATCAGAGGGCTCTCTGTAATGAAGACAAAGAAGATGAATTAGGCTTTGAAGTGCTCTCCACCCCCTAAAATACTTAGGAGATTAAATGCCCCATGAGGCTTCCCGTAATGAATCTGCCAGTGACGCCAATGCTGCACTGAACCTCTTGGGCTTAGATCTGTACTTTGTCCACCTCTGTTTGGACAGTGAGAACCTTTCCATCATCCTAGTAAACAGTGTCTATTTAAATTGTCCAACAGAAGTCTCACAGGACATGCCTAGCCTGTACCCACCCTTTCAGTGTGGACAGTAGTTAAGCACAGCTTAGACTTGGGCTTTTCCTTCCTTTTCTGCTGATCTAGAGTAGATGGTGTGGACTGTAGCTGATATGATCACATATCATGTCAGCCTGTCTTATAAGTCATTTGTATGATCCTGTTTTCATGCCCAGGAGGTGTTTCCTAGGGACTGTGCTTCCTGGGGATATAGCTATCAGCAGGATGGGAATGAGACTGCCTCTTGACCCTGCCTGTCCATCAGTGGTCACTTGGGATCGAAAGACCTGGTTATCATGTGTAACTCACAACAGTGACCTTCTGAGCATAACTTTCAGGACCTTGTGAAACTGTTTTTACTGCGGAGCTGTGTATGCTTCCCAGGGAAATCCATTGCCTAATTCACATATTAGAATGATCAGATTTTGTGGCATTTCTGGGACTTCACTGTGGATACCATTTAGCAAGAGTCCATTTATCAGAAATGCTAGTTATTAGGGATTGTACTTTGGCTGGTATTTCACAAGGCCTCTATAGTTTATGAAGTAGGGAGATTGGGTCTGGCTGGCACCGTCTTGAATTCATGGTGGGAGAGCATGAAGCCCCCACCTCCCAGGGTAGAGGCATGCCTGAATCCCTGGAGGCAGTGGTAGGGACTTGGATGATAGGTTACTAAACCTCTCAGTCCAGTGCCTGGGGCTCAGTTTCCTGTGACCCTGCCCCTTGACGACCCTATTTAGGGCCTGATCAGCTATGACACTATGCCATGTGAGTCTCCATGTTCGTGTCTGGTCTCCTGTCTGCTGGCTCTTCTCTGGTCACCATGACATCCCAGGTCAGCTCTCCATTGGAGCTGAATTGGTTGGTTGGTATTGTTTTCATTCTTTCTTTCCTTTCTGGCCTTCATGGCTCCGTTTCCTAACAGTATTAAGTGTATTTGCTAGCTTCTTGTCTTTGAGACAGGAGTCTACAATGCAGTGTTGGCCTTTTAAAATTAAGACTCCAGATTCAATTTTTCAAAGTGTGGCTTCTCCATTTTCCTGCCATACAACAATAGAGGCCTTATGGCTACATATAACATAGTAGAAATAACATAACCTGAAATGTTTCCCCCTACTAGTTTTAATGTTTCAGATCTCCCATAAAAGTCTTTTATCCATTTCATTAATTATTGAACAAGGACAAGAGATAGGGATTTATAAATAGATGTCCAACATTCCCAGCATCATTTGTTGAAGACTCTGTCTTTTCTCCAACATATTTTTTTAATATCTTTGTCAAAAACAATGAGATGATTATTGCAGTATGGATTTATTTCTGGCTCCTGTATTATATTCTACTGCTTTACATAACTGATTCTGTGCCTGCCACTATGCTATATTAGTTACTATGTCTCCATTGTATAATTTGAAGTTAGGAATTATACCTCCAGCTCATGATTTCTTTGGCTATTTAGGAACTTTTATGTTTCTTATAAAATTTTGGCATTTTTTTCTATTGCTGTGAAGAATATCACTTGAATTTTGATGCAAATCTGTAAATCAGTTTGGTAATATGGCTATTTTCTCATTACTAATCTTGCTGCTCCATGAACAAAGAAAGTTTTTTAAACTTTTAGTATCTTCTTCAATGTCTTTCTTCAGTGTTTTAGCATTTATATTATAGAAGCCTTTTACCTCCTTACTCAGTTTTACTCCTAGGTATTTTTTAGGCTACTGTGAATAGGATTGTTTTATAATACCTATTTATTGTTGGTATATAGAAAACTTCTGATTTTTGTATCTTGTTACTTTGCTGAAATCATCTATCAGATCTAAGACATTTCTATGGAGTGCTTAGAGTTGAATATGAAACAGTGTCAACTGTTTTAAAAGGGATACTATGACTTCTTCCTGTGCACTCTGTGTCCCTTTTATTCTTTCTCTTGCTTTATTGCTCTGGCTGAGAATTCAAGCACTATAGTGAATAGGAGTGGAGAGTTTATATTAAATGCTTTCAACATTTCCCCAGTTAGTATAATGTTAAATACATTTTCACCTGTAGCCTTTATTTTGTAGGGCTAGGAGCCTTCTGTTCTTAGTTTCTTCAGGAATTTTATCATGGGTATGTTTTAAATTTTTTTCTATGGACTCTTCTTAGTGGGAAGCTTTCTCTTGGGGCCAAAATCCCCACTACTAATCAGAAGAGAAAAACGAGATAGCAATACAAAAAAATAAAAAATAAGTCAGATAAAAATATTGGAAACATCAATTACACCCCCAATAAGTTTAGAAAACAGAGGAGTTAAACTATAAGTTTGAATAAGTATTAAAGCTAAAAATACTAACAACTATATTAATAAAAAAGGAGAAATGGGGAAAAGGAAAAAGAGAAGGAAGATAGCAAAAGTATATAAGATGTAACTATGATAAATAATTGGGGCACGAGTGGGTCACCATTGGCTGAGATCCAGAGGATCATGGCTCAAAAACAACCATGGCAAAAAATGTCTGTGAGATTCCATCTATAAAAGTAACCAACAAAAATTTGTGCTGGCGATGGAGCTTAAGTGGTAGAGTGCCAGCTAAGTGAATAAGCCAAAAATGCATAAGCCCCTGAGTTCAAACTTTGCTACCAGAAAAACAAAACAATGATGGAGAACCTAATAACATAAATAGGCATTTATACTATAAATATGCATAAATACTATATCAAGTCAGGTAAACCAGTTGTCCCTAAAATCCCAGCTGTGGGCCTGGATGCACAAAAACATGTTGCCCCCTTTCCCCTTTACATCACAGTGCATACAAGCATGTTTCAAAAAGGAGACTCAAAGCAGGGTGTAATTGGCATTTATTCAAATTGTGCTTAATTGACTACTTCATCTGCACCTCAGAAAACCACATGGGGTACAGGCTCTGTAAAGAGGAAGTAATTTTCATTAACAGGATCTAAATTAGTCTGACACAAAGACCTACCTGGTGCCTGTGACACAGCTAGTAATTGCCATGTAATGAAGCTGCAGACAAAGGCTTTCTTTTCTTCCTTTTTTACTTTCTTCCTTTCCTCTCACTCTTCCTTCCTCCCTTCCTTCCTCTTCTCCCTTCCTTCATGAATCTGCATATCAAGCAAATGTCTGTTCAGAGAGGCCAAGTTGGTGGTGATTGGAGCGTAGCCACAAACAGCACGGATAACTCAAAAAAAACCTATAATCTGACATGGATTTGGCCTTATGTCTTTCCCTCTTAAGACCACACACTTTATGCATCTTAGGGAACCTTCAGTATATTTGAGGCCTCTTTTCCCTTTGACTCCTTCTACCCAGCCCACAAACACAATCCAAAAATGAGGAGGGGAGCAGAAAAGAATCCTCTAAGAACTGAAACTCTGTTAATTCAATTAGCTTTCTAAAATGCAAATTGTGAGCTTGCTACTCCATTCATAGAGTACTCACTGTTGCAGACTTGACTTCAGGATAATTTCCAGATCTTCCCCCTCTCCTTCTCTTGGCAGTGAACTCTAGTTATACCTACCCACTCTACTGGGGCTGAGTTGGAAGGGCCTGAGCTGGAAAGGGCTGACACACAGAGATGCTGCAGCACCTGGCAAAAGTGGATCTGTCTTCAACCTGTATCTAAGGGAAAACAGAGATAAATGTTCTATTAAGATGACAACCTTTTTCCTTTCCATTTATAAGAAGAAATTATGGATAGTTTATTATCCAGAATGATATGCCAATCTAAAACCAGTTAAAACACAAGACACGTTCTTTCACGGGAAGCATTTCAGTGCTCTCCAGCTTCAGAATTGTCCTCTTGGAGACAGTTACTTGCTGTCTCATCGGTGGAAGCGTGGCTCCCACTTATACCATTCCACAAGCTTGGAGGGAAGTTCTCAGGAATGCAGGTCTGCACCAAGGACAAGTGATTTTATTTTATAATTTTAATGACAATTGTGCATGCTATCTGCTTCTGGGAAGGTGAGTAGTTTTCATACTGAAGCTTGTTTCAGGGCAAGTGTCATGGGTAGTAGTGGTGCTTGGGCGCCCTTTAGAGTCTTGATCCTTTGCTGTTACATTCCATAGTCCCCTTCTATACTATGATGTTGCTGAGCTTCCTGGTATAGTTTATGATACTATAACAAAGGCTGACTGTCCACCTTCTGTCTGTATCCCACTACTGAAGACCCAGTACTTCAATGATAACTGACAAATGATGTGCTTCTATACCACAAGCTTGTAAAGGGCAGCAGAGTAGGTTCTTTCTCATCAGATTCCATATGATACTTGATGCTTGGGGTATAAATCTGCCTCTTATGCATGTTTTCTACTGTGATTTTAGCATGCATTAATTTTGAGTTGGAAGTAAGTATGTGTCAGTATGTATAGGGATGGGGTGGGGGATACGTGTCATAGAGAAAATCTGGAATGAGGAAGCCTCATCCAGAGCTGGGGCAAACTTCCAGGTGGTTATGCCGGCACAGAGGAGCTAGAGGCCTCAGGGTTCTGCCAATTCTCTCTGCATTCAAGGGCTGGGGACATGGCGGGGGGAGGGTGCTACATATATAAATACAGCTGGGCTCCCAAATTCACCAGAGAGATATTGATCTCTCCAATAAGATCCTGGGGTTAGAAGAGGCCCACATCCTAGAACCATGTGCTGACACAAGTCTCTGGGAACTACGCCTGGGTAGCCTGTGAGGATGGAAGAAAATACCATTAAAGCATAGGCAGAAGGACAGTAAGACATGGTGTAGCTCCTAGCTGGCCTGTGTGTAGAGAATAACATATGGATTGTGATACTCATTTTCTGTGTTTATCACTTCTTTTTTTTCCAGATTGTGACTATCTTAGCAAACATGTCTGTTCTGGATCAGTGTGCCTCCGATATCATTCAGGAGAACGGTATGTCTTGAAGGCAGCTCACCATATGGAACATCAAAGTTTAGGGGACTCTGTGACCTAGCGTTTATGGAAACACCTGTGTGTATGTAAATAAGTACATGTGTCTTCGTGTTTTCATGAGAATATCTGTGTGTGCACCTGCATGCGTGCACATGCTTCTGTGCGCACTGAGCCATATATACATGTTTGGTTTCCTGGGCTTAAGTTCTAGTGGGAGACAGCCTATGAAGAAGATAGAGACAGGCTGGGAAGGTGGCTCAGTGGTAGAGCGCTTGCCTCGCATGCATGAGGCCCTGGGTTTGATTCCTCAGCACCACATAAACAGAAAAAGCTGGAAGTGGCGCTGTGGCTCAAGTGGTAGAGTGCTAGCCTTGAGCTGAATTGCCCAGGCCAGAGTTCAAGACCCGTGACTGACAAAAGAAAAAGAAAGAAAGAAAAAGAAAAAAAAAGAAGATAGAGAAGGTCAGATGGGGAAAATAGAGCAGAGAAAGAGGTAACATGTCCAGGGGTGTGTGTGTGTGTGTGTGTGTGTGTGTATGTGTGTGTGTGTGTGTGTGTGTGTATGTGTGTGTGTGTGTGTGTGCACGTGTGTGTGCGTGTGTGTGTGTGTGTGTGTGTGTGTGTGTGTGTGTGTGTGTGTGTGTGTGTGTGATTTTTCGGGTTATAAAGAGAAGGCCAATATTTCATTGTGATCCAAAAAGTAAAAATCTATTCCTACTAAGGCATGCATTCCAGCTTTAAATCATTCCGTTCTTTTTCAATCAGGCCTCAATGGGAAGCTAAAGTGTGTAGAAAAGGGTGAGAGCGAGAGCCGAACAAGGGAGCCTGAGCACCCCAACCTCCTCCTGACAGCATCTCTTTTCCCACTGCTCCCTTGCGTTCCCTTTGTGCTAGGAGTGTTACCAAGGTCCAGGGGAGGTTAGGGACAGGGTTGTTGGCCTGAAAGCTGATCTCACTGGTATCAGTCAGAGGACAAGTTGGCTGCCAGGCAGCTGGGAATAGACCTGGTGTGGTGAGGGCTTCCTGTGATTGGGAAATAAGGGAGCAATTAGCAACCGGTTGGAGACCAGGGACACTAATGAAGCAGAGTGAGGTGGGAGGCTGCCTCTGCTCCTATGATCCCCCCTTCTCTCAGGCTGCCCTGCTATCTTAACAAACATGCACTTCCCCAGCCCCCATCACTCTAGGACTAATTGAAAGACATCATTTTGTGTTAATTTCATGTGATTGAACTAATAATGAGAAACTGCAATGAGCCAGCTGAGGCCACGTGGAGAGGCTGTGTGGTACCATTTGTGTGCTCCTTCTCGAGTGGCTGATAAGAGCAGGTCTCCACTAGCCTGTGTGTCTGATGTTGGAATGTCTGGCATCTGTAGAGGGCTTTATGGTTACAAAGTGCTATTGACTGATTCACTCAGTCCACAGTTACTGACATGTATTGTGTGCCTGGCATTGTGCTGAACAGTAAGGACATAGAGTTAAATAGGTCCCTGCCTTTGGTCCACAGGGTTTCCTGGTCTAGACAGAGAGACTGCCTTGGTGAAAGTGGTACTGTAGTAGCAGGGTAACACTGACAATGGAGGAATGCCAATGAGGGAGAATGGCTTGGTGGCTAAGAGTGTGAAAAGCAGAACTTTGTTGTATGTCCTGGTTCTGATTTTTGCTAATAGCAAGGCTTCTTATCCTTTTCTATCTGTAAAATGAGAACTAGCTCAATGCCTGCCTGACAGGGATGATAGGAGGATGACCACAAAACCTGTTAGGTGTGTCTGTCAAGAATAAGCCCTTTGAGCACACGTGTGAGTGTGCATGCATGCATATATGTGTGCTGGGGCTTGAATTCAGGGCCTATGGTGCACTGTCTCTTAACACTTTCATTCAAGGCTGGCACTCTACTACTTGAGCCACAGCTCTACTTCTGGCTTTTTTGGGGGGGGGGTTACTTAATTGGAAATGTATCTCCTAGACTTCCTTCTCTATGCTGGTTTTGGACCTCAATCCTCAAATTTCAGTCTCCTCAGTAGCTAGGATTACTGGTGTGAGCCATTGACACCTGGCAGAAACAATACAGTCTTTTAAGCATTTAACTGAAGGGAATTTCATGAAGGAACTACTTATAACTATTTATAAAAGTGGGGCAGGATTTGAAGAATCAACAGTGTTGGTGACAGAGCTACTAGAAGCCAGTAGTACTTGGACTGGACAGGGCCAGCCCTGTTGTACAAGTGGACTTCAAGAGCTCATGGTTTGTGTCCCAGGTTGCAAACCTAGATGCTTACCAGATCCAGTCTGATGAAACAGAAAGGGATAAGAAGGACTCAAGCAGGGACAAGACTCATTTCATTAAAAATCATAAGCTTATGCTTCTTAAAGCACAGAAGTATGAGTTGCATGTTTATTAAATATGAGCCTACTTTAATTTAGAAAGTAGTTGTATAGAAATCAGAAAGCTAGATTTTTATGGAAGTCTCCAAACTTGCAGACAACAAAAATTTAATTTTTTAAAAAAGTAATGTGCGGTTTAAAAAAAGCAAACATATCTTTGGGTTATGGTTTAAATTTGGCAGGTACCACTGAGTCCTTAGAATGGCTCACACAGAACAGAACTGGACTTTTGCTATAAACCCTCAGAAATGGAACCACTTAGACCAATGAGAGCAAAGGACATCCCTTGCAGAAAGAAAGGGCAGGCAAAGGCTGCCCTTGGCTATGGTATGTGGACTAACTGGAGGACAGGTCTGGTTTGGAGAGACATGGTGGTAAGCTTCTCAGCAAACTGAATTCAAACCTCAATCTACATTCTTGAGTCACTCTAAAGCATTTGATTTAGTAGTGGTCCAACTTGGGCATTAGGGTTACCTTTGTCCATGGGACTCATCCCCTCTGGAACTATAAAGTATCATCAGAGCATCAGAGGCAAAGAGGTGATGGGTGGTACCCAGTTCTCTGAGTGCCAGTACCAGCTCCCACCCATTGTGGCACAGGGAAAAAATGCTTTCCCTCTCACTGAGTCTCAACATGGATTTATAACAGTAGTACCTACTTCTTGAGGTTATTAGGAGGTTTGAGAAGTTGTGCATTTATTGGGCATTTAGCACAGCAACCACCACACATATAAAATAAATAACAGCATTAGAAAATGAGGATGTGTTCCAGATGTCTTCTCCAAGTATGGTGTATGAAATAAGACACACAAAATGGAGTAGAAGAAAAGAGGTGGCCTTGTCCAGTTTATATTCCCTTGAATGGGATCTCTTCTAAGGCTTTTCTTGACCCCTGTGGGCATCTGTCCAGCTAGCCCCAGGGGTAAGTCTCTTTGTTGAAGTGGACACCAATTGTTCATTGTTTTCTGCTCAGGGGTCCAGCTCATCATGGGTATGCTCTCTGAGAAGCCAAGGTCTGGAACACCTGCTGAAGTAGCAGCTTGCGAGAGAGTCCAGCAGAAAGCTGCAGTGACCCTGGCCCGTCTCAGCCGAGACCCAGCTGTGGCCCAGGAAGCCGTGCGCCTCAGCTGTAAGTGATGCTAGCTGTGGTTGAGTGGAGTGGGGAGCTTCTGGATGGTAGCAGCTCTAGACTGGCTCTGGACATAGGGCTGGCTGGGGTGAACTCCGTTCTCTGAGTGCTGAGAAAATTCTGGTTTAGAGGGTCTAGTTTGTAACCTGGGGCTGAGGAAAGAGAGGCCTAGAGAGGTAAAAGTTGGCCATAACAATGACTCACTTTCAGCTTCCTTGTTAATTTGGACCCCGTTCTTTCCTTCCTGCTTTTTATTTATTTATTCACTTATGCAGCGAATTTATCTCCTCAGCTATTTACTTATTTACTCATCTGTTCATTTACTCATTAAAGAATTCATTATGTTTACTGTCTGTTATTTTATTCACTAATTCAATCATTAACCATTAGTCACTTTTTACCCCACAAATATTTTCAAGGCACTCACTTAATGCTAGTTTCTTTACAGTATCAGGTATATAACAGACTCATTGGGATGACGATATGGAAAAACAATATCTGCACTTGAGTATCATACAAATGATACTCAAAGCACTTTTGGCAGACAAGAAAAGTAGATCATGTTACTCTAAGTGGTCAGAGAATATTTTAACAATTCTTCACTCTGGTTGGTGGTAACCTTTTCTCAGTAAAGCCCTAGAAAACATTACTAGAGTCTGTCATTAACTATAATTTTAGCTCCAATATATTTTCTGACTGAAATAGGCAATCAATATATTATACACAATATATTTTATTAATGTATTAATATGATATGTAAATATGTATCTGTCATGTGCTGGTAAAATTAAAATACTAACTAGAAGTTCCTTTTTAGAGAGATAGCCTATATCTCTACTGTGACTTATCAAAGTTTTTGTCAATGCCACTTGTGGATTTGGTTTTGATGCTCTAGCTCTTCCTGCCCTTGATTAGATTCTTTTCACAGCTGAGTAAGTAGAAAATCACTACCATGTACTCCTCAGAATGATTGGGGGACGATGCAGGTCTTGTGTGTAAGACAGGGCGTGTGCTTCCCCTACCCAGGCCTGAAACTCTTGCTGTGTCTTGCACAGGTATGTCCCGTCTTATTGAGCTCTGCAGATCCCCATCAGAGAGAAACAGCAGCGATGCTGTGCTTGTGGCCTGCCTGGTGAGTTTCTCGGTCTGCCCCCCGGCTTTCCAATGGCCTTTGACATTACAGAGCAGAGGCTGGGAGAGCTGGCTATGCTCTAGTTGGCTTTGGTATACTTCAACCACTCTCTGAATGTTTTAACCTGCATCTTTAAGATGGTGAGTATTACAGTGCTTCTTTCTCCTAATTAATAAAATTGTGACAAAAACTATATGAGGTCATATATGTGAAAGATGAGGATTGAGAGACTGTCTCACGATCCTACCACTACAATTTTAGTAAACTTTTCTGTTCTGGGGAATCTTATCAACACAGCACAGTCAGAGTTGTTAGCTTTGAGATGCTGCTAGATGGTGAACTGGCATTTTGAACCTTACAGGACATAGGAACCAGAGAACATGGGATCCAGCATATAGCTATCTCCTGCCTAGCCTAAAGTGGATATTGTAAGAAAAACCTCCTTTTTCTCCTAGGAGAAACCTCTGTACTGGGTTCTCCCAGCATTGCATAGCTCTATCACCTTTTGTGGGCTAAGAGGGGAAGGAACTTGCCAGGATGGGGAAGATTATTCAACTGTTCACTGGGATTTTTACCTTGAACCTAAGCAAATGCATCCTGAGAGGTTCCCACCCAACTTCCGGATGGTAGGAGTCCCCCAGGAACTAATCAACAGTATGTCTATATACTTCTCCTTATGGGACTGTACGGAGTACCCGAGCAGAACATCTGAGTAGCCTCTATCAAGTAGCAGGGAATTCATTGGATAAACAGGGCTGTTGAACTTTCAGAAGAGAGTACCAGATCATTTGTCTTCATTGGACACAGGAAGAGGTAATGAATCTCAAGGTCTTTCCAGCTGTGTCACAGTAAAGCCTTCTCCTCATCTTACTTTAATTGAGCTCATTTTATTTATGGGAGTTTCTGATGGCGCTTGTAGAAACAACAGGCATCACACACACACACACACACACACACACACACACACACACACACACACACACACACACACACACACACACACACACACACACACAGACCTGTCCTGGTTTTACATTAGTGAGCTGTGTGACATAGAGCAAGGTAAAGTGTTATACATTTTATTCAGTAAGCATTTACTGGATGACTTTATTCGTCAGTTATGCTTCTAAGCTATGGGGATGTGGCTATGGAAAAAATGTCAGACTAGTTGGTTAGTGGCTTTCATTCTGGGAAATATAGGATGATCTTAACATGTTTTGTGCCTTTAGACCTCTGGTGAAGTTGATGGACTTCTCAGAATTTTTTTTTTTTGGGTCCGATTGTGGGGCCTGAACTCCGGGCCTGCGCTCTGTCCTTCAGCTCTTCAGCTCAAGGCTAGTGCTCTCTACCACTTGAGCTATAGCGCCACATCCAGCTTTTTTCTTTTTGCTTATGTGGTGCTGAGGAATTGAACTCAGGGCCTCATGCATGCAAGGCAAGCGCTCTACCACTGAGCCACCTTCCCAGCCCCTCAGAATATTTTTTAAATGCATGAAATAAAATAGGTAGAACTAAATAAAAAAGGAATCTGGTTATATTAACACAAATTTTCAAATATTTAAACACATGACATTTTTAACATGTGCTCTTTTTAATGGCTGTAAATGATATTTGTATGTTCAATGTGTGTGATGGGATATGAAAATATTTGTGACATCTGCTAACAAGGCCAGAGGCTGCTAAACGTTCATGGTATGCTGCTACATTCACGATGGAAGAAAATGCTAAGTTTCAATTTGAAGTTAGCGAAGATAAAGATGGAATTTCTTCTCATTCAAGATCAGTGAAATATAGGGAAATCTGTAGCTGACAAAATTGTGATTGTTTGCCCTGACTGCCATTATTTTCACCACTCTGGCACACACAGATACTTATGGGTAGACTGAGGAATGCCAGTGGCTTGGAAAGTACTTGGGAAACTTGAACTTCTTTTTAGATGCGAGATTCTTATGGTGGTCATTTACAGTTAGTTTGACGATGAGCACACAGTAGGATTACAGTTAGTTTGACGATGAGCACACAGTAGGATTCAGCCCCTATATTGAATCACTGGAGGGACTTCCCAGGGAAAGGGGATGCCATTTATCCTAGTAGCTGAGTTGGCAGATGCTGAAGAGAGCCCCTTCCTTCCTAATGCATCCTCCATGTGGCTGCTAGAATCTTCCATGTTCCCCACTATCTTCAAGTTGCTATCTACCCACTTAGCCCTCCCCCACAGAGTGGCTGTGGTCTTTTCCTGAAGTCTGAAGGCCTGACCAATATGCCTAGCTCCTGTCCCACTCTGTCAGGCTACAGGTTTTCTACATAACACCTTCTCCCTTCATACAAGAAATGTCTTCATACAACTCCGTTTTTTAAAACCCTACTCATCCTTCATGGGTGAGACCCAAATCCATGAACGAGTTTTCCAGAATTCCTGTTTGGTGCAGACAAGGAGTTCAGAGTACTTACCTGGTTCCTTTGCTTCTAGATTTTGTCTTACCTATCTATATATATCTTCGAGGCTCTTAGAATTCAAACACATTCAGCTATTCAACTCTGGAGACTTGAGCATTTTGACCAGACCGTCTTTGTTTCGTGCCATAGTCTTTTTTTTTTTTCCTGTTTTCTCATTGCTCCATCTCACTATTTTGACTCATGATGGAGGATTTATTTCCTTTCAAGTTCTAGCTTGGAAACTTCTGAGGTTCCAAGAGATTCCTTCTTTCAAATTCTAGCTGGGAACCTTCCTAGCTCTTTGGAGTTCCATAGTAACTTAAATGTGATCACTGCCTGATCTTGGGATTCTCAGAGTTGGCCCCTGCTTCTGGACACCAGTGTTGACTTGGGGGTGGGGGGCGGAGGTGTCTATGGTGTAGCCCAGAAGTAATCCAACACTGGCAGGTAGTTTCTAGGCTGATGACAAGGGTGCCGCTTGTGGCCTGGCAGATGGAGTTGGGAGCTGCCTTTTGTGCTTTTTTTCCAGGCCTTTTCACAGTCTCAAAGGCTGTCTTCAGGTGGGGGTAGGGCATTTCAATTATTGTCTCCTGTGTCTGGGAAAGTGGCAGTGCAGATTGCCTCTCGCAAACAGAATTGATTTTTCCTTAATGAAGCAGCTGTCAGTGTGGTAGTGGGCTGTTTAATACTTGGGTGTTTTGGACTGTCTTAGGAATGAGATTCTGAGATGACTGTCTGTTAACCCTCCCAGCAAAGTGGAGAGAACAAGGCTTTGGAATAATACAGAGTTGGGACATTGAATCTGGGGTGCTTTGAGTTGACTGGGGTTCATGTTAAGAAGACTTTCTGGGGATCCTGGGAAGATGTAAGCAACTATTCCCTTTCTGTTTCTTTCTTCCCTCCTCATCTTCCCTCCTTCTCTTCTTTCCTTCTTCCCTCTCTCCTCCCTTCCTCCCTTCCTTCTTCTCTTTCTTCCCATCCTTCTTTCTGGGATTATTTCCTCTTTTAGGTTGCTCTTGTTTTCTTCCTCTCCTTCTTCTTATGTTTCTCATATGTCTCTCCCCACCTCTACTTCTTCCTTTCCTCCCTTCTTCTTCTCCTCCCTCTCTTCTAGCACCCATCCTCCCTAAGACCGTGTTCTCTCTCTCCTTGTCAGTACTTTTCTTTTTACTTCTCCATCTCCCTTGTATGCCTGATTTCTTTCACTAGGTTCATCTCTGTCTCCATTTTAATATCTTCTTCCTGTTTGGTTCCTATATTTTTGCTCTTTTTCTATGTACTCTCTGTCTGCCTGTTTTTATCTGTCTCTGTCTCTCTTTGTCTCTCTCTATATATCTGTCTGTCTGTCTGTCTGTCTGTCTCTCTCTCTCTCTCTCTCTCTCTCTCAGTAGTACTACAGTATCTCAGAGCCTCACATTTTCTGGGCAGGTACTCTACTTTTACCTCACACCTCCAGTCCCTTTTGCATGTTGTTTATTTTTTTGCTAGGATCCTTTTTTTTCCACTTGAGGGCATCAGACATTGATCTTCTACCTGTGCCTCCCATGTACCTAGGATAAAAGCTGTATGCCATCACGCTTGGCCTCAGTTGCTCTCTTGATAGACCTAGTTTCTATTTTTTAAAGCTCTTTTTGTACTTCTCCACTTTACTTTTACCCATGATTATGCAAAATGCATGGACATCCTTTGTAGTCTTATGTTCAGAATGCTACTGATTCCATTTTCACTTTGACTTCTCAGGGAAAATAGGATTATTGTCTTCAGCTGGGGCCAAGAGAAATCAGAAAGTTCTATGGAGTTCAGCCTCTGTTGGCCTTGGTATAAGTCAGGCCCCAAGAGAAGCAAGACATACTAGTCTAACAATCAGGGGAAGCTACTTCTTGTCATGAATGTCTCATACCTGCTCATGTACACAGAGACACATGATCTTTGTCCTTGATCTAGGTTAGATATGACACCTATGATTCCAAAACCACCTCAAACAATGCTCTCTTTCACTTCCTTAGCCTGATTTCTCTTGCTTTGTTCTCAATAAAACATTAGCTCATGTTCTAGGATTGTAACATCCTTTCTAGGTAGGGATGGTTGCTCTGGAGGTAAATGCAGGACTACTTTCTCTTTTCTGAGCCTGTTTTCTTATCTATAAAGTGTGGAGATCATGATACCCTTTAGCATCAAGTAGGGATTGAATTGAGATACTATGTGGCATTCTCTTCTTTGTTCTGCCATTCTAGATATTCTACCAAACGTTCTTTTTTTCTATGGTGGGCAAGGAAGGGGCTGCCCATCTCCTGTTGTGTGTTTCAGGAAGAGAGAAGGAATTCATGTCCATCCAGTGCTTCTTTTGTTTTGACTCACTTTACTGCTGTATAGTGCTAGGCAGCTGGCAGCTCCAATTTATAGTTTCAGATACTTGGCTTCAGGTTTAAAGCACATCATTTTTTCATTTCTTTTTGGAAAGTGGGTTGACACCTGTGCTGCATGTTATAGATATAGAGACATATGAAATAAAATTTCTACCTTTGAGAAGCTCGAAGTCTAGTCTGAGAAAAACCTTACAGCCAGTTACAACAAAGTGTGAGAAAGTTGAGGTCAGTCCAGGAACTCTGGGTATAGGTAGGGTGAAGGTCAGACTTTCTCTGTATCCAGAGAAGGCTTTTCAGGGGGAGTGACAATGAATGAATGCATCTGCTAGCTAGAAAAGTGTAGGGGGTGTTTCTTTTTCCCTAGGAAGTGTCAGGGCACATGGGAATTAACTATTAGGGTGGGCAGGAAAGATGTTCATTTTGCTCTTACCTCTCTGCTTTTCAGCAGCCTTTGTTGGATTTGAATTTCTCATTGGCAGAATCCCTATATATCTGTCTCTGTGTTCTCCATTTCTTCTTTCCTTTATATCCTATAGTTCACTGTACAAGGCCTTGCTGCATTTATAAATGGAATAATGAATAAATATAATAATATAATGAATACAAATAATAAGTAGTTGAATCAGTGAAAAACCCCTGGTGCTCCAAGTTCATTTCAGAGACTAGGAAGTAGTAATGTCATTTCATAGATGTTTCTAGAAGTCCCAGTTTCTAGGAAGAACATATTTTTGACTTCCATATGTCATTAAGTTGATGAGATCCTTAAAATGATAGATCTTTAAAATGACCAGTTTCCTAAAATGACTGAAAAACCAAGACAACAAAACAGTTAATAAGGAACTTTTTGGTGACATCTGTCATAGTGAGTGACCAAAATGCAAATGAAACGAAGTAACCATGTGATAGGTTAAACAGGTGACTGAAATGGTCACTTAGGTATCATGTGACCAAGATGGTCAGTCAGCTCAAATTGTCTGGTTAATGCCCAACTTCGTAAAATGTCTCTTAGGGCACTGAAGGAAATACATGCCTCTCAGTCGGTGGGACCGACTTGTGTTCTCTTGTGTTCTCTCTCTAGGCTGCTCTGCGGCGATTGGCTGGGGTCTGCCCTGAAGGCCTCCAGGACTCTGACTTCCAGCAGTTGGTCCAGCCTCGCCTTGTGGACTCCTTCTTACTCTGCAGCAACATGGAGGAGAGTTTTGTGTAGTGAATGTAGGATAGGAAAGGCACTCAGTTCTCTGTACTCGGGTACCCTCTGAGCATACACCTGTGCACACCTTTGATCTCACACCAGCTCCTTATTTATATGTAACTTATTTTTACACAAGAGAAATCTATCAACATCATGAAATAGTAAGTGGTCCTTGGGAATCTTTTCTGTTTTTCTTTTTGACTTCTGTGGCTTTTCAGTTGCAGATGTTGAAATGCATAATAGCTAATATGACAGATTGTCATGGGTGATTTCACTTCATCTTGTTTTCTCTGCTCTCACTATATAATCTTGCCTGATTTTTAAAAAATTTTCAACCAGAATATTTTAACTGCCCAGCATTTTTTAAAAGTTAGACTTGTTTTTTTTCTAAGTATTTAAAATGAATTTCACAGTTGGACAGAATATAAATATAAAAGGAAAGGTTTTTCTTTCTTTAATAAAGGGAATAATGCAAAATGTGTCTTGGGTCTTTCTGATTAACTTGTATCTTTAACTTCTTGATTTCCAAGGTTTCATGCATCAAACATGTTTCCATTTATTAAAAGTGCATAGAGCATTGTCATTTTTAATGGTTGTGTAAATGGGGCTCGTTCTGAGTGATTTAATGAGAAATCAGGATGCGTTCAAAACGTGTTTTCAGAAATACCAGAAACTCAGCTTCTTTTGGCTCCTTTGCCCTGTGTAGAATCTTAAGATAAGGCTTTGTTGAATGATTCCTCTGCAGCAGGTAAGTTTGGAAGCTGGCATGTGCTGGATGGAGCTGGCTCATTAAGGGCAAGTTTTTATTCCACCTCTGTCTAGTGATCTCATGTTGGTAGCTCGAAGTTGGTGTTAGTGAGAGTATTTATTATTAATAGGCAGGTACTACAGTCAGGGCTTTTTAAAATTTCTTCAGAAAGCTGGTTTTCCAGTATCACTGCTTGGAAGTATCACAGATCTATGAACTCTTCTAAGAGTTTTAATGCCATTGTACTGTGATACGGTCTTCTATAATCCAGGATATATTTCTTGAGTTCCTAAGTACCTATCTAAATAAATTAACCTAATGTATCTGGTCCTGAGGTAAGTATCTAACATATTATCTTACCTATTTCTTATTATAACATGATAACTAATATAGTCAAATATATTGCTATCTGTGATCATAATACTAAATCACTGGATGAAGGTCATGAGCTAGTAGTACTAGGACCTAAACTTGGCAAGATCTATTACCAGGTCCCTTACTCTGCAGTCCTACATGGAAAAGTAACGATGATAATAATGATAGAAGACAGTTGTATGGCTGTATTCACCACATTGTGCACTTGTTTTTTAATCCTCTTATATATTGACCTATGAATATACAATAATGCTTAATACCATATATTATTTATTCAGTTCTTTTACTTCTCTATGAGTTAGCTATCATCCATTTCACAAATTTACTTCTTCAAGTTGCTAAAATGGCAGGTGCACACCACCAGACCCAGATATTGTGTTTTCCTAGCAGCAGGCACACAGTACTGCATCCAGCCATTGGTTACAATAAGTTCTCCAATCTTTTTATTTTCCTCCTCAGGCTGGTCTTGGACCATGATGCCTTGATTTCCAGCTCTCTACTAGAATTATAGGCCTGAGGCACTATGCCTAGCTTTTTTGCTTTTTCAATTTTTTTTCAATAATGTCTCATGGTTTTACCTAGAATATCTTCAGTGATGATCTTTCTGCTTATACCTTACCCCTCCATGTAGCTGGAATCACAGGTACATATTATCATACTCAGCTCTTCTTACCTTTTTTTCCCCAACCAGTGCTTCTCATTAGCTAATCATCAACTCAATGATGGAATCCTTAGGAAACAACTCCTTTATGGGATAGTAGAAGATAAGAGAAGAGAGCCTATCTGAGTGTGTGTTAGCATCTGTCAGTCCTCATTTACCAACTACTCACCACTCTCATGTAAATGAGGCAACGAGGCATCTAGAGCTCAACGTATACCCTCCTGACTTCACCTTTCACGTCTATAACTGTGCCAGCCCCCAGTTATGACAGAGCAGTGTCCTCAGTGATGGCAAGTGCTAGAATCCGAAGGTTGATCGGACAATTATCACTCAATTTTAACTTCAAGGAGGAAGCATTTAAAAGGGAAACTAAAGAAAATGCCCGTTACTCAGCAAAAGAGACCATATTTCTTGCTTAAATTTCCATGCCCTTTGAGATTTCTGCATAGATTAAGGAGATCTTGGAACACTAGTTATTAAAAAAAAACAATTTTCTCTTTAGTTTTTAATAAAGAATAGACAAGGAATATCTGTCTGTGGGAGCCAAGAGTCTATTCAAAAGCACGGGGACATAAAATGATGTCACTTCAACTTCCATTGTCAGATCCTCAGAGAGATGGTCCTGTCCTCTGAGGACCTGTAGCCTCCTCTTGTCTTGTCTGCACCTGTGTTAGGCCTCAGAATAATGACCATCCCCTCAACAATGTCTTTTTGTAATACCCATAAATGCACAGCACAAAGAGATGATGTTACACCTAAAGGAAAATCTATTAATAAAAGGAAGTGAACAAGAAAAGGGAATTGGACACACAATGGACTCGGGGAAAGGTTTAAAGGGCCTTTTCAAAAATGAAATTTTTTTTCAGTAAAGCAGAACTTGTGATTCAGTTTAAAGAAGGAACAAAAGGATGATGTCAGACTCTGGATAGCATTTACAGTTATAGTCCACAAAAGATGGGAACATATCCCCTTTTCTTTCTCAGGCTGGGCTAAATAGAGCCTTGCAGGATGACACAAGTCAGCCTTCATTGGGGAAACTGTCAAAGTTCCACTAATTTTAAAATGGCCTTGGAGCATAGAGTGCATGCATGCTACATAGATGAGCACCTTCTGGGCTTCTGGGATGATGAGACAGGAAGTCAAAACAGAGATTCTGGAATAATGCATCTCCTCTGGGACTCAGAACAAGGGAGACTTGAAGCAGCTATTCCTGAATTCAGTGATTCTGAATGGAACCATTTTCCCTGTAATACTTCTCATTCACACCCTTGTTCATTGGGTAACATTGCCACTGACACTCTCCATTACAGATGAGGGAATTGAGGTTTGGCCAAGTTAAGTAATATTCCCAAAAGTAAACAGTTAATTTGCATTAGGGATTATACTCACATCTTTGTCATTACAGGCTAATTAGGGAGAATGCAGGAACTTAGTACCAGACATTTACTAGAAGGTAGACAGAGCTCAAGGCCTTTGTAGAGCCATCATCCTCCAGCAAACGTGGCTATTTGCTGTTTTCTTGAGAAAGAAAGGTAAAAAAAAGGAGTGGGCACTGAGATTATCTCTGATTTTAGACTGGAAGGTGATGAGTTAGTGTTGGAGCCCATAAAAACTGTGTATCATAGTAAGGAAAGCTGCAAATTGAATCCTAGCCTACCACTTACTGTGTGATCTTGAGCCTATCTCACTGTTCCTTGGTTGTCTTGTCTCTAACATGGCATGATGATAGTGGTTTTGTCAGAGTTGCTATGAGAATTAAATGTGTTAATACCCGGAAAAGGCTTAGAGTAGTGCTTAATGGCAAGTGCTTGATGAATATGGCTCAATTCAAGTCCAACAAATGATACCTTTGCATCTATTCAGATCAGTTCTGTGAGGAATTTTCAGAGCATCTTGACTCATCTGTACATCCAATACCTAGGGGTAGAAAGACAGCTTAAAATTCATGAGCAGGGCAACGTTTGTCCAAGAATAAAAAGTTACTGTCAGTATAGCTGCGGTATTTGAGTCCTCACTGTGCCGGGCCCTAAAACAAGTACCTATAACAATACTGCCAAGAGCTTATTACTTATCCCTTTGGGCAAAGAAAGAAACTGAGGCTCAGAGAGACTATATCTTTCCCAAGATCACACAGCTAGTAGTAGGGGACAGGATTGGGCCAGAGCCCAGGCACTTGGTACATTGACATTTCACTGGATTTATGTGCAGATAACCTCAAATATCATGTGTAATCTTATTTTACAAGATCTTTAAGTAGTTGTACAAAAGCGTTTTAATTTCAATGTATTAGTGCAATGTACCTTAATCAATGCCACCCCTTTCATTCTGTGTAATCTTTTCATTAGGTCAATATTTCATTCCCAGAGAAATTCAGAATAATTCCTAGTCAACACCAGTAAAGTATCTAAGTTAGGCATGTATTATTCTGGTTTCAGGGTTAATCACTAAAAAAATCAAAGTGGATGCCAGAAAACATTGGTTCCATTTTAAAAGCACCAATGGCCTGGCAGAGCAATTGTGCTAAAATTTCTCTTTGTTAAAGATTTCCAGGGATCCCTTCGTAGAGGTTCTATTTATGTCCATCATTTTGTTGTTACCTTCACTGTAATTTTTATTCAGATTTCTTTAAAATTTTATTAATAAAGTTTTTTATTATGAAAATATCATGCAGAAGGGTTACAATTACATGAGCAAGGTAATGAGTACATTTCTTATCAAGCCTTGTTGCCTCCTCCTTTGTTTCTCCTTACCAACCCTGCCCTCCCATCTCCTCCCCACAACTCTCCCTACCCGCCAAAGATGTAAAGTTCATTTTTTGCCATAACGTCTTGTACATCTCATTGTTGCAATGGGTCAACCTGTATCCCTATTTAAACATTTTGTTTTCTTTTTTGAATTTTAATTTTTTTATTGTGAAAATACTGTACAGAGGGATTACAATTACATGGGCAAGATAATGAGTACATTTCCTATCAAGCATTGTAGCCTCCTCCTTTGTTTCCCCTTCCCATCCTCCCTCACCCCCCACCAAAGTTGTAAAGTTTGTTTTCAACATAACAATATGGAACCAACCCAGATGCCCCTCAGTAGATGAATGGATCAAGAAAATGTGGGATATATACACAATGGAATTCTATGCTTCCATCAGAAAGAATGACATTGCCCCACTTGTTAGGAAATGGAAAGGCTTGGAAAAAATTATATTAAGTGAAGTAAGCCAAGCCCCCCAAAAAATAGGTCCCATGGTTTTCCCTTATTTGCAATATCTAGTATATGTCTGAGTCAAGCAGAAAAGGTCAGATAATGTGATGTTAGGGAAATGAACCCTAAGATATGTACTCAAATGTTTTTTTCCTTTCATGCGATTGTTTCTAACACATTTATAAGATTATTTCTTTGTTGCTTTGTATGTCCCTCCCCCATAGTATAACCCCTGCTTTCACTATATTTGATGTCGGTATAATTTGTGGAGGGGAAGGGGAAAAACAAGTCGTTTAAATTGGGATACAGGTGGACCCATTGCCACAATGAGAAACATTTTGTTTTCTTATATAGATTCAGCAATGCTGCATGATTGCTGAAAGCAGAAATTAGAGGATACTTTTATTTGTATATGATTGTGTGTGTGTGTGTGTGTGTGTGTGTGTGTGTGTGTGTGTGTGTGTGTGTAGGAAGGGAGGGAGGGAGAGTGAGAGGAAAAGAGAGAAAGAGCAAGAGACAGATTGAGATTTGGGTCCCTCAGAGAAAAACAATGGAATCCAGTAGAAATCCACAGAAATATCCATAAAAATCGATTTCCTTATTTCACAATTTTGATATCAGACAGAAATAAGAATCTTGTCAGTTTTCCTACGCAGTTATCGTGGCATTTTCTTTAGGTTCCTTGTTCTCCCTTCTGTATTGTCATAGCTTACCATCAACAATTGAATAGACAGTTATCTTTTTGGTACAGGCCATGGTATCTGTGGCTAGCAGCTTGGCGTCACTTTGCTAGTAGATGCGATCTCTAGATTTCTGCCCTTAGCGAAGGCTATAAAAAGAGCCCCACTCTGCAGGTGTGTCTGGTCCCACTGCCATCATCTTGTTGGTGTTTTCATTGAAGCCACACATGCCTTGAAAAACAGGGCAGGGAACGGATGCTAATTTTAATGGATTTATTTATTTTTTTCTTTTTAAGACCTCACCACGTTAAAACTTAGCAATGAATCTATCTATACCCCTGAAGAACTTCTGAAGTTCCAAGACTATCGTGGGAGTTCCATTGAGGTGATTTGTCTGGAGAACACATCACAGTATCCAGCATTTTGGCACTTTCGCGGGGCGGCTCTGGAGAAAATTCCTAAATCTGAGTAAGATGTTAACAGTTCTATGACACAGGCAAAGAAAGTGGAGGTCTCGCCTTAAAATTCACATCCAACTTCCTTTTCCTACTTCCAGAAAGCAAATCTCTGACTTTCCTACGTAGCGGTCAACCTCTTCCTCCAGGATTGCTCCTCAGGAAGGCCCCTTGCACCCTCCATGCTGAGAGTGCTGTCAGTCTTTACTTTCTCTTAGAACTTTCCAGGGAGGCCATTTCCTTGGTTCTTTGATGGCACCTGAGTTTGATGCCTTGCAGAGTCTTCGGATGTGCTGCTGAGTCTTCCTCTCCTCTCCACATGAGTCCATACCTTCTGCCTCAAAGATCAAGACTTCTATCACTTTGCCAACTGTCAGGACGACCATGGCTGAAATTCTGCGCAGGGAGACTAGATGAGCAGATGAAGCTGCTGGCTACTCACTGCAGGAGGTACTGAGAACCTTCCAGCAGCCTTCAGGTTATTCTTTAGCTGTCATTTGTAGGTTGGCTGCTCACAGTGAATCTGGATCAAAGGACAGAGGGCTCGGTCTCCTCAAAGACCAGTCCAAGAGAGCCTGAGAGAGGGTCCCATACCTGCTTCCTAATGGCTTTTCACTCTAGCTTAGCATATTCAGCTATCGTGCCGAACTGAAATTTTAAAACTTATTCATTAATTAAAACATCTTCCTGTCTTTGTTGTTTAGCAATATCTTATCATCAAGTGTAACTTTTCTTGCTTCCTGGAATGTCCAAAGCAATGAACCTGCTAAGGCCTGAAATCATGAAAACGCAAATCAGAAAATGTAATGATGACAAGAGCTAGAACCAGAGATTGTATATAGTTTAAGCCCAAGGTGTGTGCTATCTGTTACTATTTGCTAATTGGGTAGCATTTTTGAAGCTTGTGGGTATCTTAAATTTTACTATAGAAAAGACTCATATTGGTAACTTCATATAGTAAACTATTATGAATAAACTAAAATTTTGTTATTTGGATACACATTATTTGGTAAAAAGAAGAGATGTCATTCATTAAAATGTTGATTATATATAAAGTTATATAACCATTGTAAAAATCAATGTCATTTATACAAAAGTAGAATATACACAAAATCTACAATATGTTCATGGAAAAATCATATCTAGTGAGATAATTGATACATATGTGGCATTATGAATTGAGGTGGTTTTTTTTTTAAGATTTGCATGTTCTAACCCTAGATTTCTGAGACTCTGACCTTATTTGGAATTACTGCAGATATAATTAGTTAATTTGAAGTCATACTAGAATATTTTGCCTCTAATCTAACAGGACTAATGTCTTTATTAAAAAAAATGAAAGGGGGGGTGGGAGCGGGGCAACATTTGTCCACAGACACACACACACACGCGCGCGCGCGCACACACACACACACACGCACACACACTCACACACACACATGCACACACATGTAGAAAATGCTAGGAAAAGCTGTGAGTTTGCTGTCCAAGTCAAGGAACTATCAGAAGCATGGAAGGAGGCTGGAATAGATCCACCTTAGCGCCTTCTTGTAACTGTTCAATAGGCATGGCCCCTGTGAACTCATTCACACCAACTTCCAGCCTCCAAAACAGTGTGACAATATATTTCTGTTGTTTAAGATATTCAGTTGGTGGTGCATCATTATAGAAGTCCCAGAAAATGAATACAGGTAGAATACCCACGAATTTCATAATAATGTCTATCCCTGGTGAAAGAACAAAAGAAATGGGGATGGGACTAAAAATAAAACAGACATGTAGCCTACAAGGTAAAATGTCAGTAGTTGTTAACTGTAGGTGATAGACATATAGGTATTTGTTATATTTTTTCTATACTTTTCTTAATATATAAAGAAAAGATGGCATTCCCAAAATGAATTAGAAAGACATTCAGAGGAGGGTATCTGCACATTTAAAGTGGCATGTTGTCTGGGCACTGGTGGCTTATGCCTGTAATCCTAGCTTCTCAGGAGTCTGGGATCTGAGGATTGTAGTTAGAAGCCAGCCTGGGCAGGAAAGTCCATGAGACTCCAATCTCCAATTAACCACCAGAAAACCAGAAGTGGTGCTGTAGTTCAAAGTGGTAGAACATTAACCTTGAACAAAAAGAGCTCAGGGGCAGTGTCCAGGCCCTGAGTTCAAGCCCCATAGCCCACATAAATAAATATGTCAATAAATAAGTAAATAAAAAATTAAAAAGCAGCATGACAATGCCACCTCTGTTTCTGTAATCAGTCTAAAGTCCTGCCTCTTTTTGGATAAGAAGACATAGCTTCCTGGGTCAGTCTAAGGTTGTAAAAATCATTCCAGATGGGCTATGCAGAGGAAACCAGATAGTGGGCATAGACAGACTTATTTTTAGTCACCTTGTTCATTTGTCACATTCATTGAAGTTTCATTGTAATTGCAACTGTACTACTCATCTGCTTTGAGGGTGAGCTGTAAGGTTGGGCTTTTAACCAATTAGAGTAGGTCCCTATGGAAAATAATGGTCTCAAGCTAATGTTCATGTAGTCTAAAGACAGATGTCCGGGACAGTGGGTGATGTAATTAGATCCGTTAATACTCAGCCTGAAGAGACTCTAGATTTCATACTGACATCTGCTGGACCCTTTGGATACTTTTTAGTCTAAGATAGAAGGAAGGATTCTGGAGCAAGAACTCCCAGCAGCCCTTTAGGAGCTCCCTGACCTGGGGCGGATCTGGCAGCATACTGAGATATGCAACTTGAAATCAAATTTAAGATCTTTTGCTCATTGCACACATTTAGCATAATACACCCATGGCAGAATGAGGCAGGACATCTAGGGTGTAATTAACAATCACTATTCTATGACAGTCTCAGCAACACAAATGCCAATTTGCTTGTCAAATTCCAAAGAGAGAGGAAGGGGCCATGTGGTAACCATACAAAACAAAGCCCTTGTTTTCAGGGTCTGTCTCAGCAATTGTTCTGTCCTTTGTATAGCAGAAAAGAGAAATCTTTCAGGTCCTAGTCTACTGAGCCCTAGTTGCAAGTTTACTATCTGAATATCTTTTCAGAATCAAATTCCAATTCCACTGGGTTCTTTGTTATGATGTAAATACAGTGCTGTGTGCCAGGAGGAAGCAGTTTGGAGAGCTAAGACATCAAATTCCTTTGCTTGGGGTATACTGCGTACACACTTGCCAAAACTTCAAGAACTCTAGTAGCCATTAGACCCTACTGGTGCTTAATAAAAGATATAAAGTAAATTGTTTCTTAGTAACTATAGATGATGTGGCAGGACACATTTTACTGTGTGTGAGTATCTTAAAAATAGTTCAAAATATTTCTGTGATATAAAACGTTGGGATATTATAGAGATAACAAAATTGCATTTTCTTCTGATAATACAATGAGGTTTTTATCTTGTCTATCTTATATTCCTCCAATATATGTTGGAATTGCATGATTTGGGGTAAAAGTGGATTTTTAAGCAACTTATATTGTACATTGTCTGTTGTCAGTGGGATTCTCTGATTCTTCCTGTTCTGGACACTGGATGCGGGAAGCGGATATACACAGAATAGAAGTACTAGATAATCTACTTGTGTCATTACATTTCATTCTTGTAGATACTATTACACTTACTTTATAGAAGAGAAATTTTACCTTAAAGCAGTTGAGTATTTTGCCCCAACTTTCAGATGAGGGCCCAGTTTTGTCTGACTCCAAAGTCAATGCCTACATCCATATAATCCTGGTGTTTAGACTTGAACCACCTCTCTGTACTCTGATGCAAAACTCAGAAGAGGAAATGATCAGCAGCCAAAAGAGAAGGCCAACTAGATGGTGCTTTGATTTTGGACAAGGTAGGCATAGTCCAATAGCCATAAGGCAGTAGAGAGAAATCTTCCCAGCCCAGCCTGACTGAGGAAGGCCAACTCAAAGTCCAAAGGCTTGGGTTCTGCTCAGTTTCTATTAGATGCCTGAGGACAGTTCCAAGTAGCTTTGCTTTCCCTAGACACAGGAGAGTGGCTGAAAATGTCATCTGTGCTCTTGACTAGGTTCTTTAAAAGACAACAGTAGAACTCAGTTGAGAGGCACTCTCATGATGATGTATATAACATGATTTATTTATGACATAAATGTTTAGTGTCTTTTCTTGCAGGCATAAAACAGGGTACAGAATACATCTAGATTTGGATGGAAATTCCATTTAAATTCCATTTAACTTAAAACTATTATTTAACACCTGGACACCTTAACTATAAAAATGAGGGGAAAAATACAGCTCACATGGCTGATTTAAGAATTAGAAATAGGGGGCTAGCACTTGCCTTGCATGCCAGAGGCCCTGGGTTTGATTCCTCAGCACCACATAATTAAAAAGAAAAAAGCCGGAAGTGGCGCTGTGGCTCAAGTGGCAGAGCACTAGCCTTGAGCTGAAGAGCTGAGGGACAGCACCCAGGCCCAGAGTTCAGGACCCATGACCGGACTCCCCCCCCCAAAAAAAAGAATTAGAAATAGTTCATGGTATATAGCTATTGCAGACATTAAAAATAGAAAACAAAATTTTAGTGTGTATTGTTTTGTATTTATTGCTTTTATTGTTTTGTCTACTCAAATGATCATTGTGTGATAGAACTGAGGATAAATAAAAACTTTCCTTGCTTTGGAAAAAATTACACCTCATCTTGAAGCCAGACATATAGATGTGTAAGGATGAAAGAATGAGAAAAGGCCCATAACTAAGGTGAGGGAAAACAGCTCCTGGAACCTTATGTAGTTTATTACACATTGGACTTAAACATAATTACAGAAAGCCGCTACAATGAACATAGGATCTAAAGTCCCTGTGTGTTCATTGCCTCCACCAGTACTTCAGAGTAAGACCCTAAGCTAGTACTCTCTTGGCCAAAGATGGAAAATAGATTCCATTTTATATGATAACACTTAGGATTGATGTGGCTTCCTATAAGACTCTGGTTGTAGGAATTCTGATGGGAACTGGAGGCTAACTCTTTGGAAACAGTATTGGAAAGTGACTAAGGGTTTGCTTTCTGGAACTAGATTGTTTTGCCATTTGCTTAAACAAGTTTTTTTAACTCTTTTATGTTCACCATCTGAAGAATCTTAATAACAGCAATATCTACATCATGATGTTAGTCTTAGGATATATGTTAATTTATTAAAGAACTTAAAATAGCATCAAACTTAGCTTTTATTATTATTTTAATGTGTGTGTGTGTGTGTGTGTGTGTGTGTGTGTGTGTGTGTGTGTGTGTGTGTGTGTGTGTGTGTTTGTGTCCTGGGGCTTAAACTCAGGGCCTGGGTGCTATCCAGGTCCATGAGCTTTTATTTTTAAGGCTGGTTCTCTACTACTTGAATCACAACTCTACTCTGGCTTTTTTGGTGGTTAATTGTAGATAAGCGGCTCATGGACTTTCTTACCCATGCTGGCTTTGAACCACAATCCTCAGATCTCAGGCTCCTGAGTAGATAGCATTATAGACAAGAACCAACCACCAGTACCTGGCTTCTTAATTTTCATTTTTTATTATAATAAATAGTCATTTCCATCAGCCATAAGAAGGGAAACAAAGTATAAGAAGGGACAGTCACTATTTTTTCCTATAGGAGTGTTTGCCTGGTTCTTACCCAAGCTCTTTTCTTTTGTACTTCAAGGTTCCACATCCTAATCTGTACCAGGGCAAGTGCTAACAGCGATAGGTTCCAGAAGGTACCAAAGACTATTGGGGGCGATGAAGAATATAACAAGAAAATAGGGTCAAGCTCCCAGAAAGAAAATGGCCAATTAACAGATCAAGTGCAGTCAGTTCATACTTGCTCTTTGTAGTTATGGGATTAATGAACTGACATGGGGATCAGAACAAGGGTGAAGAAAATTAAGTACTGCAGAATAGGCCTGGCAGAGTATTTGGCATGATGGCAACAGTGTGGTTGGGCATTAGATAGGGGACAGGTAAGAGTGGCTGGCCAACAACAAAGGAGCTTATCTTATTAAATACAGAACAGAGCTGTTGTGTTTGGGAGGAAAAGTGGCAAGTGGTAGCTAGGCCTTTCCTTAGAGAATTCATCCTACAGAAGAACACAGGGACTAGAGTTTCCATTCTAGCAGTACGACAGCTTCCAGGTATCCTGACTGATTCCCACTGAAAACAGTTAATAAATTACAGACAACATCTTATTAAAGGCTTTAATGAGCTGGCAAGAGAATAAGAAGCTATGAACCAAACGAAAGTAGAAACTTAAGAAAAAAGGCTTTTACCATGAAGACATTTGCTAAATCAGATGAAAAATAGCTGTGTTTTTCAGATCCTTGATAACTAAACATCTATTGCTGATGAAAACAAAGTACAAAGCCTGAAGGATGAGGAGGAGTCTAAAAAGATGCCCCCCTTAACGGTCCCACCAGGCGCTGGTGGTCACACCTGTAATCCTAGCTACTCAGGAGGCTGAGATTTGAGGATCTCAGTTCCAAGCCAGCCCAAGCAGGAAAGTCTGTGAGACTCTTATTTCTTATACGTTATAGAAAAAGTGGAAAGTGGTGTAGTGGCTCAAGTGGTAGAGTACTAGCTTTGAGCAAAACGGAGTCCAAGGATAGCATCCAGACCCAAAGTTCAAGCCCCATGACTGGCAAAAAATAATCTAAAAAGAAGCCCCCACAAAAGAGTTGAAACTCAGAAGAATTTTATCCATCACAGTATAAGGATACGCTAGAACAAATCCAACATCTGACCAGAAGGTTTGAAGGAAAGCTGCCTAGCTTGATTCTTGGCACTAATAGAGAGGGGCCTTTATGCCACAAGATGTCCCCTATGTGACTTTTCAGCTTGCATTTACGTTATCTGAGTGATAAAAAAAATCTCCAGGCCAAGATTTTTGATTAAAGCAATACTTTAATCAGATGAAAGCACAATTCTCTCTGGACAAACAACTTCAAAGGCCTCAAACATTTCCACAGATAAAGTTCCAGTATATATAAACTCAATCAAAAAAAAAAAGCCCAGGAACAAAAGGATATAAAGTTTCTGAGAGTAAAACAATACCAGCACTACATTTACATTGGCTGTAGATATCCAATTCATCAAATACAAATACAAATAAAATCATTTCTTTTTTGAGAAGTAAAATTGGGACTTAAGACATTTGAGAATTGTAAGAATAATAAAAAAATAACCAAATGTATATAACATAAGAGCAACAGAACTTTTAAAATTAATTTGAAATGATGGAGGGGGTAACAATGCTCAATAGGAAGTGTACTCATTACCTCACTCATGTAACTGTAACCCTCTGTATAGCATCTTTACAATAAAAAAAGAATAAAATAAACTTTGTGACCAAAAAAAAATTAATTTGAAAAACTGAAATGAAAATTTGGTAGATGTTTTAAAAGTGGATTCGTAACAGCTGAACGGTGAGTTGATAAAGTGGGAGATGTATCTGAATAAAGTATTTATCTGTGGGCCTTGATGAATACTATAGAAGAGGGTTAAAGAAAAACTGAGCCTAGAATAGGTTCTATGCAGAGAAAACTGGAATTTCAGAAGTGAGAAGAAAGAGTTGGGAAAAGATTACTTTCGAAGATGTTAAAGGCTCAACAATTTCCTGCACTGGTGAAAGTTTATCATTACTATATTCAAAAACAAATAACTTCTAAGCAGAAGAAATAAAAATACATCAACATGTAGATATATATAGAAATAGAGATACATGTATCTCTATCTATATGTATATACATACATATATTCTATACACAGTAGTATATATCAACATGTAGATATATATAAATATGATATATCTACATGTATATCCATATATACATTCTAGACATAGTATAGATATATAAAACTGAAACTACAGAACACTGAAGACAAAGACAAGAACTTTAAAGAACTTAATTGAAAAGAAATAACAGGTTGACTAACAATAATGTAAGTTAAACGATGCTGTCAGTGTACTATTTGCTGCCTTAATAAATCATTACAGATTTAACAGCTTAAAGGACACAAATATATTCTATCAGGGCTCAGTGGCACCAAAGTCTTGGTGGGTTCAGTTGGTCTTTCTACTCTGGGTTTCACAAAGCTGAAATCAAGCTGTTACTCCATGAGCTTCTTATTGGAAGGCTCTGGGACACTGTTTCCATATGCATTAAGGCTTTCTTTTCTTTCCTTTTTTTTTTTTTTTTTTTTTTTAAATCACAACCCAGTTCCTTGCAGCTGTAGGAGTGAAGTTCTTGCTTCTTTTCTGGCTCAAAGCTGGGCACAGTCCTGAGACATTGGCAGCTTCTCTTTGGTCCTTACACAAGAACTTCTCTCTCTCAGAGACAGCAACAGAAACCCAAATTCTTCTCGTGTTTAGTATCTTTCATACTTTCCCCTTCCTGCAGCTCTTCTTCCTTCTATTGCATGTTTGTGAATGAAGGCAGAAACAGTTTTCTGCTTTTAAAGGCTTATGTGATTTGACTGGAATCACCAGGATGCTCTAGGGCATTATCCCATTTGAAAAGTCAAACACCTTTATTGTATCTACATATTCCTTTTTGATATACAATATAAAACTTTGTCTCAGGTTCCCAGCACTGGTGTGAACATCTTTGGGGTGTAAAGTTTTGTTTTGTTTTGTTTTCTTTCCTCAACTGCAAAAAAGTAACTTTATTTGGGAATTTTTCTAGAGAGGAAATAGTACTTTTCAGGTGAACAATGACAAATAGTATTTGCTCTCTACTAATTCTCAGTAAAGAAAACTGAAGAGCATTTTAAGAAATGTGATCTGAGAGGGAGAAGCAAGAGGAAATAAAAGGTAAACACAATGGGAAAATTTGAGTAAATCTTAGTTATCATTGAGTAAAACAGCAGAAAGAATGGCTCATGCACTATCAAATAGTACATGTATACACTTTACTATATGTAGTTTATATTTTGATAAAAGATGGCTTTTAAGAAATCCTTAGAAAAAAAGTAACATTAAAATATTTGACAATAAATGGTAAGTTAGGTGAAAGGAATGCCTATAAAATCATTATACAGGGGCTGGGAAGGTGGCTCAGTGGTAGAGTGCTTGCCTTGCATGCCTGAGACCCTGGGTTCGATTCCTCAGCACCACATAAAAGGAAAAAGCCGGAAGTGGTGCTGTGGCTCAAGTGGTAGAGCGCTAGCCTTGAGCTGAAGAGCTGAGGGACAGTGCCAGGCCCAGAGTTCAGGCCCCACGACCGGACCCCCCAAAAAATCATTATACATATTTTTTGAATGTAAGCAAACTTCATGTAAAGGATGCATTTTCAGACAAGACATCTACAAGGATCTTTCTGTGCTAGCTTATAGAATCTAAGTCTCCTCCTCCTCCTCCTCCTCCTCCTCCTCCTCCTCCTCCTCCTCCTCCTCCTCCTCCTCCTCCTCCTCCTCCTCCTCCTCCTCCTCCTCTTCTTCTCCTTCTCCTTCTTCTCCTTCTTCTCCTTCTCCTTCTCCTTCTCCTTCTCCTTCTCCTTCTCCTTCTCCTTCTCCTTCTCCTTCTTCTCCTTCTTCTCCTTCTTCTCCTTCTTCTCCTTCTTCTCCTTCTTCTCCTTCTTCTCCTTCTTCTTCTTCTTCTTCTTCTTCTTCCTCCTCTTCTTCCTCCTCTTCTTCCTCCTCCTCCTCCTCCTCCTCCTCCTCCTCCTCCTCCTCCTCCTCCTCCTCCTCCTCCTCCTCCTCCTCCTCCTTCTTCTTCGCGCTGTCCCTGAGCTCTTCAGCTCAAGATAGCACTCTACCACTTAAGTAGCTAGGATTACAGGCATGAGCTACCAATGCCCAGCTATCCTATCTTCTTAATGAAAGTTGTATAAGATTTTTTAATTAATTTTTGAAATGAAATATTTCACTATTAAAATTGATTCAGTGAGAATTACTAAAATTAACTGGTTAGTAACATTGATTTTATTAGTAAATTAATTCATTAATTTTCATTGGTGTACATTATTATGTAAAATCTTTACCTTGTAGTGTTCTCTATGGGCAGTTTTCAAATATCAATTCAAGTTACCTAGGAATTATTGCCCTATGTTTTTTCTAGAGTCAATTTTCATACACGGTAATTTTAGAGGATTTTGTAATTCATATTTCAATTATTTATTGGCATAAAAATGTCAGAATAATCATTTTAAACTCTACTGAATCTGAATTATGACCCATTTCTCATTTCTAGTATTTTGAGGCTTATCTTTTGTATTGACCAAATTTACCAGAAGTTTGCTAACTTTGTTAGTCTTCTTCAAGAATTAATTCATGATTTTATGTATATGCTTATTTTGTTTTCTTATGCTTTATTAAATTTTTATTATATGTTTGGTATAGTAATATTTTTAGGCATAATATTTCCTTTTGTTTTTACTTGGTTGTTATTGTTGTCAGTTGTGGGACTTGAACTCAAGGCCTGGGCACTATCCCTGAGGGCTTTTGTTGAAAGCTAGCTAGCACTCTACCACTTTGAGCCACAGCCCCATTTCCAGTTTTCTGGTGGTTAATTAGAAATAAGAATCTCATGGACTTTTCTGCCTAGGCTGGCTTTGAACTAGGATCCTCAGATGTCAGCTTCCTGTGTCACTAAGTCAGAGATGAGCAACCAGTGCCCAGCTTTTTTTTTTTTTACTTTACTCTTCCTATATTCTTATATTTTAGTCATATATTTTCAGTCATTATAGTGAAATCAACCTACATCTTAAAACTGTATGAAATCATTTGTATAAATGAAAGCTTTTAAGAGTAAGGGGTTCAGTCAAGCTGGAGTCTCTATAGGTACTCTACTCATGGGAACAAAGTCTAACAGACCTGAGACATTGCTCAAGTTCTGACATGGTTTCCAGGAATGGGATATTCAATAGAATACATGGATTAAGTTTAAAAATCTTTTTTAGATGTTAAAAAGTACCCAAGAGATAGTTTTGTCTTTATGGAAGATGACTTGCATTTTTGGAGCAGGGAATAAAATATATTAAAAGACCTTTCTAGAGTGAAACCAAGAATAGAGCAATTTTTTGTAAAGGTTCTAAAGTTATTTTTCTATAAATAAGTTGAGCCCAATCCATACTTGATGATTAATACAAGATATTCGTTTTTTTTAATTCAGAAGAAAGGAGAAACATCCCACAGCTGCACATAATTAATGAGTGACTGAGCTACTCCAAGATAAAAGAAATATTAAGACTATTGTTCCTCAATGAAACATCTTTTGATGTCCTTCGAAGCTCAGTTTGATGTTTTTAAGGCTGTATGAAAGCATTTCTAGGCATATTTATGTTAATAGCAAAAGAGAAATATCATATCACAGCCAAATAAGACCTAAAGAAGCATCTTGCCAACTTCTCATCAACGAGGCACTATCAGAGCTCTGTCAAAGATGTTCAATGAGTGAGTCCATCTATTTCAATAGGATCGAGGGACAATCCGTATAATAAACATCCTATGTCCAGATAATTTCTTCATTTCTTTTAGCAGTAGAAATACAAGACCCCTCAATGATAAGGAATTAGGGAATATGTAGGACATACATCATTAATGAGACAACACTGGACAGATAAGAGGTAGACGATTTTCTTTTCAAGTCCCAATTTAAAAAGAAAGTTCAGGGGCCAATCCAGTTTCAATGAGAGCAACGCGAGATGACTCACTCACACCTGCATTTTGTATATATTTTTCTAACTTGGGGATGGGAAGGGAAATAACAAAATGCTGAAATAAGGATACAGGCTGACCCATTGTAACAATGAGGTGTACAAGACACTATGTTGAAAACGAACTTTACAACTTCGGGCCCGGGAGGGGAAGGAGGAGTTTGGGGAGGTGAGGAGGGAAGGGATGGTAGAGGAAAAACAAAGGAGGGGTAACAATGTGCCATAGGAAATGTACTCACTACCTTACTCATGTAACTGTAACCCCTCTGTACAGTATCTTTACAATAAAAATATACATTTAAAAAAAGAATGAGTGTGGATAAGCATTGTTAAGAAGCACAGGAGCAGACAAAAGCGGCAGTGGAGTCATATGCTCCAGATGTCCCTTAAGAGGTAGTCGAAGCATTTCTGTTCTCCAGATTGGTTATTGATTCGCATTTTGCCCAACATGTTGAGGAGATACCTCACAGTTGTGTTAGTCTTCAGTCAGGAATGCCATTCCATCAAGGAATGACAAGATGTAATTCCCCCCAAAAGCCTCTTGGCACATTTTTTTGGTATTTGAATCCTGGATATGCCTCAGAAGAGAAACTTCTCTGGATGCCTTAGGAATCTCATTGGCCTTTATGGAGAGTATTATGCAATTTTCAGATCACTTTTTATACATATTTAATCAAATATAGATTTCCCAGTAACATTATCCTCTGTGAGGAATGGATCACTAAACTCTTCAAGGAGTAAGATAAGAAAGACAAGTAAAACTTCTCTTGAATAGGTAAATTTGGCTAATATTTTCCTTATAGGTTCATAGGCTTCTTCGTAGATTATATAAAATCATATGTTGCAACTAGAAGTTGTCTTAATACGTGCATCATTTTGGTATAAGTGCATACTACTGTGCTTATATTCAAGATTACTGAGCCACAGGCTGCCATAGCACACACAGAAAATTGGAAGTTCGAACATGGTCTCCATGATGAAGTGCAAAAGTTCTGAAAAAAAGCTATATTTGTCTTTATTATATTACATTCTTTATATGTATTATATCCTTCTTTATAATGTACAAGAATATATGTTATATTCTTTCATGTATTTCAGAATGTTCTATTTTAATTCCCAATCATTTCCCATTTCATTTTCAGATTTTATGATCTGGTTGGAAAGTAGAGAATGTGAAGACATTCCAAATTGATTAATTTTGTGCTGTAATAAATCATTGTCTCTGTTAATTGATGAAGCAAAAGTACACAATGTTGTCCACAGTTTTCATTACATATTTTCAAAACTTCATCTAGTGTCAGATGTCTTCTGTCTTAAGAACTATCATTAACATTTCTTGTAACATGTATCAGTCAGTATTGCATTCTTTGTACTTCTGAATGTCTGAAAAAAATATATGATATCTCACTTAACATTTTGGGTGACTCATTTTTAATTGCGTTGCAGTCATTTTTATTTTATACTTTTATATTTTACTTTTATTTTTATTTTATACCTTACGTTTATATACAAAGGTATGTCTTTTATTAGTAGTAGCATATTTTTCTATCATTCTAAGAAATCATATTATGATATGCCTTGATGTCTTTTTTCCTGATTATTGTAATTTTAGTTCTAGCATCTTCTTGAATCTGTTTATTATTTTCATCAGATTTGAATAAATTTGGTACAGTATATCTCTGAATTGTTTTCTGACCCACTTCATCTTTATTCAAAGACTCCAAGCACATATTGAACTGCTTGAAATTTTCCTACAGCTCAGTCATACTCTTTTCATTGTTTCCCAGTTTTTGTTAAAGTTTATGTTTTATTTGGGATCATGTCTATTACCATTTCTTCAGTAAAACTTTATTAACATTTTCTAGTGCAAAATCTAGTCTATTATTGGTGGTGTAGGATATATTCTCATTAGCTACTGCAGTTTTATCTCCAGATGTTAAACTTTAAAAACAAAATCTTTAGGGGAAGGGGGGGGGGGGGAAGGAGAAGGATTGGGTGGGGGGAGGGGGGAGGCTGGGAAGGGATGTGAAGGGTAAACCAAAGGAGGAGGCTGCAATGCTTGGTAAGAAATGTACGCATTATCCTGCCCATGTAATTGTAACCCCTCTGTACAGTATGTTCACAAATAAAATTAAATTAAATTAAAAAAAAAGAAATGTACTCAATACCTGACTTATGTAAGTGTAACCACCTGTACATCATCTTTAAAAATAAAAATAAAAATTATGAAAAAAAAACAAAATCTTTAAAAACAAATCTTCCATATCTTTATTTCTGTTTCTTTTGACATTGTTCTACCTCCTTAATGTGGTATACCTTCTTGAACATATAGGATATGTTGACAGAACTGAAGTTAATATTCTGTAGTAATTCTAACATCTGTATGTTTTGTGATCAGTTTCTCTTATAGATCCTAGTTTTATGCTTGAGTACTTAGTTATTATTGATTATATGTAATATGTAATATGTTGAGAATTTCACTTTTTGGATACTAGATATTTTCTGTGTTTCTATACATGCTTTTAAATTTTGTGGTAAGTTATAATTCAGTTGTTTGGAAATAATTTTGGTTTTCAAGGATTGTTTATAATGTCTGTTATGGAGAATAAGCAGCTTTTAGTAATGAATACATTTTCCTTACTACTGCAAAGAAATGCTTTTTGGGGGCACTTTCTTCTTGCTGTCTTATGAATTGTAAACATTTTCCATGAGGGATGGTGAGATCTGAATATTCCTAGCCATGTGTAAGCACTAGCTATTTTTACTCTAATAGTAGTTCTTTTCCCAGTCCTTCAATGCCCAAATGGATCACTATGCAACTAAAAACTAAAGAGGGGACTGATGATCCCTCTCTTTTCTGACAATCTATCTGCCTTTTGAATTCTAGCTGCATTAGTGTCTCTGCCTCCCAACTTCATTTTCTCATTTCAGAATACTACAAGCACTGAGTGGATCAGAATAGTACAGGCACTATCATCCTGTACTGCAGCTTAGAAAACTCATCAGGGACATGGAACAATCAAAAGGGCCACTTAATTTCCGACCTCACCACCTTACCGTTTCAGAGTGTATTAGAGCAACTGATGTATATACTTAGTTCAAGTTTTCAATTATTTTGAGAGAAAGTCAAATCTTGTCCCTGTTAGCTTACCTTTCCCAAAAGCAAAAATCTTCTTTCTATGAATGACAGAATTCAAATATTCTTTGACTAGAAAAAAAAACCCTTTTGTGCTTTTATATAATCTTTCAACCATATAAGTATAATGGACATTCTTTTAGGTGATAACATGAAATGGACTCAGAATGTTCCCTTTAATAGATATGCTTGATTAGTTAGGATCATTAATTTTTTTATGTAGGAAATAGATTCAGGAATCTCCAAATCTGGGAGAGAATGATGAAAGGGGTGATATCAATCAAGAGGCATTGTACTTACAAACTGATTTACTGAATGGTAACTCCTTTCTACGGCTACTTAAAAATAATAAAAATATACTTTAAAAAGAATTTTAAAATCAAAAAGTGAAAGTCTCTAAAATATCAGATCATTTAAAAATTATTTGTTGTATCATTCATAACTTGGCCTATAAGAAGGTTTATATCAGCCATCCAGGAAAGACAAGCCACAGAGATAAGAGTCACAGTGATATCAAGAAAATAAGTATTTAAACTCAGTATTATTTGTTGTTCATATTTGTATCGGCAAGCTAACCTTGACTACTCAGAGTGTGTCCATATTATAGTTTTTATCACATAAATATTGGAAGAGTACTGACCACAGCCTAACCTTTCTAAAATGGTTGTAGAGCTGAAATTTCCTATGATGACCTGGAAAACTTAAATACTATAGCAGCTTTGCTATTAGCTTTACTTTCTTGCTTTCTGAAAGCAAGGTTTACTGTAAATACCTACAATACTAACTTCAAATTGATTCAGAAAATGTAACATCTGTTATTCATACAGACAGATAGAGGGTAATCTGCAATTTTTATATTTTTGCATTCATTTGAATCTGAATTCCTTGTAATAAAATATCCCAATTAACTGGCAGTCACAGCTTGTGAAACAATGATATTCTAATCATTATGTCAACAATTTTGTCTTCAAAGGTATATATATTTCATTAGCAGTTATTATTTTTATCAGTGTAGTAGTACCTCTTTCCTTCCAGGTGCTTGAATATTCAGAATACTCTGTAATCCTTTCAGATTGGATACTTTGGTTAAATCTTTTTTTATTATATATGAAGCTAGTCTGTTAAATGTTCAATTAGGCACAGTTATGAGCCAACATGGCTGAAAAGCCATGTTCTGTGCCTCCGTTTGAAGCATTAAGATCTCTTTTTAATAAGTAATCATGTAGTATCTGTAATCAAATGGCCAAGATTTATTAATTATTGTGAGGCACTTATCGTGGTATGATTGCGACTTCTCCATTTTCTGGAGACCTTTTGTCCTTTCTTTGCAGTGATACGATGCTTTTCGTATCCATCTGTGGTTGATTGGAATCCCTGGTTTCTTTAGGATTTTACTTACTTTTCTTCAAAGACTGTCATTTTTACAGTAGTAGTGAGAAGGAGTAACTCACTGTGTAAAGAGGGTTAGTACTTGATAAATAATATCAGTAATTAATTTTCTTTGGTGGTACTGGGGTTTGAGCTCAGAACCTTGTACTTGCTAGGCAAATGCTATATCACTTAAGCCACATCTCTATCACTTTTGCTCTTTTTAAAAAGTTATTTCTATAGGTATGTTTTTGCTTTTTGTCTAGGGCCAGCCTAAGATTGCAGTCCACTTACCTATCACCAGCCTCCTACTTAAGGACGGGCAGATGCTCCTCACAACACCCAGTTTGTTTCATTGAAATTAGGTCTCACCAATTTTTTTGCCTGTGCTGGCCTCAAATCTTTATTCTTTTGATCTCCTTCTTAATAGCTAGGATTACAGACAGGAGCAGCAGAATATGACCTATTTGTAACTAATTAATCAATTAATTTTGCAATGAAAGAATTAGGTTTATAATTTTAGTTGTGTCCCTAACTTCAAATCATCTTTTAGTAGCATGCTATATGACATCTTGTTTTTTGGTTTGGACACTGGCATGAACTCAGGGCCTCATGCTTGCTAGGCAAGTGCTATACGACTTGACCCATTTCCCCAGTCTTGCTTATTTTATTTTATTCAGGTGGGCTGTCACTTTCATTCAAGTTGGTCTCAGTCTATAAACAGTCTGTCTGTACCTCTCACATAGCTGAGATTACAGGCAAATGCCCTTATGCTTAGTTTGTTGTTGCAATAAGGTCTTGCCAATATTTTGCCTGGGCTGGCCTTGAACTGCCATCTTATTCTCTACCTTCTGTGTAAGTGGGATTACAGGCATGCACCATTAAACTTGGACATGGCATCTTCTGGTTTGTTTCTTTTGACTCTGTATCATTCAGCTGTATTGGCCATAATCTAATATTTGTGGTTTTCCAGGAATAAAAAGGCAACCCTTCCACATTGTTAATCAGGTTGGCCTAGGCCAACGTGACTTGATTCCGTGGCACTACTAGGTGTGTGCCTCCAATCCTTTACTAAGTTTCAGCACAATGCTGCTTCTTTGCACCCAGGAAGCTTTTCATTACAAGGTACCTCCTCCTGTTCAGGTTCCTTCTTCTCTCTCCAGGACTCTTCCAAATAGAATTTGATTGGTCAGCTCAGAGCTAAGATGTGACACAAGGATACTAGTCCCTTGAAGCACAGTTTAAGAAGTGTCCCCTGGGTTTCCCAACATTATGTTCTCTAGGATGATTATTCTCAAATTCCTTGGAGCCAAATCCCTGACTACACTTATTAAATATTACCAGTCCTTATGGTGAGTTTGTATAATTAATCAGTCTTGAGGTCTTCATCAAGAGAAATGATGTTGGGCTGGGAAGGTGGCTCAGTGGTAGAGCGCTTGCCTTGCATGCATGAGGCCCTGAGTTCGATACCCCAGCACCACATAAGCAAAAAGAAAAAAGCCAGAAGTGGCGCTGTGGCTCAAGTGGTAGAGTGCTAGCCTTGAGCTGAAGAGCTGAGGGACAGAGCCCAGGCCCAGAGTTTAGGTCCCATGACCGGACCCCAAGAGAGAGAGAGAGGGAGAGAGAGAGGGAGAGGGAGAGAGAGAGAGGGGGGGAGAGAGAGAGAGAGAGAGAGAGAGAGAGAGAGAGAGAGAGAGAGAGAGAGAGAGAGAGAGAGAGAGAGAGAGAGAGAGAGAGAGAGAAGATATCTTTGGACTTTCAGTAGTAGTTTTTTTTTTCAATTTCCAGAAATTCTTCTCTATCTAAAGACTTATCTATAATTACCTTTTCAGAGCTGGAAGTCAGCTCCGGAAGCTGTTTGTCCTGAGCTCCTGTGGTCATGGTCATCCTGGATGGTGACAAATACCTTCCATCTAATTGCTTAAACAGAAAGCCTTGGGGTGACACCTGATGCTTCCTTACTCTCAACTCAGGGCCAGGTCAAGAGAAAATCTGCTTATCTCTCACTTCTACTTAAACATCTGTTGAAACATGTTAGTTTTTTTTTTTTTGCCAGTCATGGTTTTATTTTACTGAGAAAACTTTACAAATCAGAGTTCAAACAGATGGTATGAGAACTGAGTTGAAGCTAATCTTCAAATAAAAAATTGGCCCAATAGCACTGAAGTAATTCCAGTCCAGGAACAAACATAGAAAACTGCAACTTATTTCATGAATGATATAACATTAATACAGAAGTCCAGGAGTAAAGAGCCTACAGACTGGTTGTTAATCTTCCTTCTGGGAATAACATCTCAGTTCTCAAGGATTATATCAGGGAACCTCCTGATGATATATGATTGATTAAGAGTGATCTTTACTCCTTTTTTTCTTTTGATTCCCCTGGAAACATATCATGCCTGGCTAACGTTATTAAAGTAAAATTTAACAAATTTATCACCCTTCCAAATATTACCAGGACCTTATTTTATCAATCTTTATTTTAATCAATCCTTTCCAGAGAAGTGTTATAATTTTGGTATATTTATCCTTGTTTGGTTTGTAATCCAAACAAACAGTATTCTTTTGTTTCATATAGGGAGAGTTTGTTGAAACTCACATATTTACCAATTTTTTTCATGCCTATTTTTGTCTCAGATATTTAGTCTTAGATAGCTTTCTATAGAGAAACTTTTGTTAAAGTTCATCAGAAGATACAAATAAGCATGTGCATGACATATAATATCTCTATAATATCTAAGCTTGGAGACCACCCAAGTGTCCATTCAACAGTATATGAATAGCGACGTTCCTCAGTGGAAATCTATAAAAGAGTGAAAAATAAGTGGATTGAAGCTGTGCAGAAGTGCATAAATCCTAGCAAAATAACACTAAGCTAAGGAAGTAAAGTCATAAAACACAGGCAGCATGATTACATCTACATGAATTTCACAAGCTGTGACACTGAGTAATATGTTGGTTAGAGAAAAATGTGGCAAAATAATTTTAAAGAACCAGAATGTTTTAAAGAACCATCCTGATGTCATGATAAATAAGGCATTCAGGATGATATTATTTCTGTGGGAGAAGAAAAGAGGCTAGCATCTGAGGAAGGCATACTGAACACATATAGCAGTAACCTTCCTCTTCTACTCCATGAATGTGAAGTTGTTTGAGCACACTGGCTTGCTGAACCATTGCTGGCAGAACTGTTACCTTAGAGAATTTTCCAGATAGCTAGCAGCTGATTTTGCAGAGGGGAAAAATCTGCATTTGTTGTGGAGTTGTTTGTCTTTGTAATATAACCTACTGTCCTGGAAAAATATACGTGCTCCTTTAAAAATATTCTTATATATTTTCTCAATGTTTAATAAAATCAACTTAGAAGGTCCATATTCAAAATGTCAATACCTAGGAATAAAGAAAACAATTCTGCTAAGGTCTTGAGATAAGTTGGTCATGACTATTGCCACACTCTTCTGGCTTGGAGGGTAATGAAACCTTAGTTTCATCTATTGCTCTCCTGTCAAATCGGGAGGAGTCATAAGGGTGAGAAAATTGACCATTCAAAAGAATCAGTGGGCTGTAATCCTAGCTACTAAAGAGGCTGAGATCTGAGGGTCAAGGTTCAAAGCCAGCTTGGTCAGGAAAGTCTGTGAGATTCTTATCTCCAGTAAACCACTAGAAAACTGGAAGTAGCACTGAGCTCGACATAGCTAGCTCAAGAGTTAGCCTTGAGCTGAAGCGCTCAGGGACAGCGCCCAGGTCCAGAGTTCAAGCCCTATGACTGGAAAAAACAATCAGTGGGATGGAGCGAAGCCAAGTGGAGACCCTTACTTTGGCCGTTTTGTAGGTGTGGGCTCCTCCAAAGAGCTAACCCCATAAGGTTAAACTTTCCTTGAGGCAAGGATTATGATATCTTTTGCATCTCCTGGCCCTCCTCATCCTGGCACCAGGTTTTCAAGTGGTTTGCAATACTTGTTGCACTGAGCTAAGAAAGTCTTCCTTTCCTCTTTCGCTGCGTGAAGCTCTTGACAGCTCCTACATCCTGCCTCACCTTGCAATATACCTTTGGCCTGGGAGCTTGCAAAACAAGACCCAGGGGACACAGATTTCTAAGAAAAGCTGACTTCTCCAGCGGGGAGTATTTGCCAGCCGACAGGATGTCATGCGAGACAGATTGCAGATGCTTCGCCTCCATGGCCATCAGAATCAGAAACGCTTGCCTGCCAATCAGCATTATGGTGAGGAGCTGTGACATGACAGTTGTCTGACTTGTGTTAATACGTTCTAATCTTGCAAACTAATTTTGTTCCCCCACTTGGCCATCCCCACATTGTGTTTGGCCTGCCAGGGCTGGCACCATCCATCAATCTTAGTTAGTGGTCCGCTCCTTCCACCCTACAGCTGAGTGTTTCTAGTCTCATTGAGATGCCTATAACCTCCTCAACAAAGCTTCTTTTGCAATCAGCTCTGTAAGAATGCAGTCATCTGTTCACAACAAAGATGCATGTCCCTGTCTATGAGGGCCACAAGGTGGCTATTGTCTGGTAATGCTTTTCAGAATGGCTTTTCTGGAGAAAAACAAGGGTTTTGTGGCATATGAAAAGCGTTGTAGGCCTGGTTGCCATTTATTAACCGGTGAAACATGTTCAATTGGTTGGAGTCAATTGTACTGAACCCTCTTTTGGCTTAGCTTCCCTGTTTGGATGTAGAGGTAAAATGTGATTGGTTTGGTGTATCATTAAGTGATTTAATTCTCATGTGTCTGGTAATAGCACTTCTTTTGCATCCATCCAGGTCGCTATTTGAACAGTTTTGGAGAAAGATATATAAGCTCCTTGATAATCTGATGAATGAGATAAAGTTCTCACACTAGGAAAAAAAATGCACCACCATAGAATTTGTTCCAAAATTGTCCCAACATTTACAGCCCCTAAAGTAAATGAGTGGTGACTAGGTAAAACTGACTTTAAGTTGCTTCTAATTTTATTTTATTAGTATTATTTTTTGTCAGTCATGGGGCTTGAACTCTGGGCCTAGGCACTGTCCCTGAGCTCTTTAGCCCAAGGCAAGTGCGCTACCACTTGAGCCACAGTGCCACTTCCAGTTTTCTGAGTGGTTTATTTCAGATAAGAGTCTCACGGACTTTTCCTGCCTGGGCTGGCTTTGAACCATGATCCTCAGATCTCAGCCTCCTGAGTAGCTAGGATTACAGGCATGAGCCACCAGCGCCCAGCTCTAATTTTATTTCTTACATGGGCATTTACCTTACTTTTTAACTTATAAGCTATCTTGAAATACAGTTTTTTTTCATTTCTTTCAACTTTTTGTTTAATGTTTTTTAACCACAGAAAACATGAAAGAAAAGTTCAATGAATATCCATATAGCCTTCAACTAGATTCACCAATAATCCTGTTTGCCTTCTCCTTCTCTTCCTTCTCTTCTATTTTTGTTCCCTTCCTTTTTGATTTCCATCTCATCCACTTCTTTCACTTCCTTCCTTTTCCCTTCTTCTCTTCTCCTGAGCTATTTGAAAATAAGTTGCAGAGACCATTTAACTACTTACTTATCAAATGCAGCTAGTCTACACATGGAAAGTGAAAAGGGCTGGGTGCCCTTTGGGATTCCTCTGTGCCGTCTATCATGGACTAGACCTTTGTTGCACATGAATGAGGCCACTTGCATCAAATGTTGATGGCATAACTCCTCTACAAGAGGCCTTATACCAGAGGCTGGAGCTTTGGAGATGTACTGAACCCAGACATTGGGATGATAAGACAAGGATACATACAAAGATAATGGAAAATAGATGAGCCACTGCCATATTAACATCACAGGTAAGATGCTGTGGGGGAAGACAGTACACTTCCACTAGGCGTAAGGGTTTGAGACTGGATTGACAAAAGGCATGGAAGGATGATGTTTTGCTTGGCAGTAAAGTTGAGTCCTTGAAGAATAGACATTCTGGCACAGATTACAATGACCATGGAGTACTTTTGAGCATTGCAATTATCAGCAATGATGGACACAATTCTCCTTTGGACTACTAGCTTTTGCATATCATTTTTCTGTCTTACCGGCTTTTCCCAATATGAATTCATCCTGTCACCTCTGTAATTTGCGGGGAGACAATCTTAGAAGGTACTGGCCTTATGGGTTCCTCCTGGGTTCCTCATCCCTTTCATGTTAATATGAGGACAAGTTGCTTTCTGCTTCATGACACTGGGATAAGAAAGAGTTGATGGGTTTTATCTAGCTCCATTTCTCCTAAGCATTCTGACCTTCGGATAGGGTTTGACCAGTTTGGAAGAACCACTAGCTTCGCCAGTTTTAAAATCCAACGAAAGACAAGAAATACCTGTGATTTTCTTCTGAGCCACAAGAGGGGGAAGTGTGAACACAAATGGAAAATGAAGTGGGGGGGGGGCTGAGGTTGGGGGGGCGGGTGAGCTGGTGAGGAGAAAGGAACCAACAAAAGCCAGCTGGGAAATGAACAGCTTTTCAGAGCCCCTCATTCCTGATGTCAGGGCTGGCAGTTTCAATCTGTTGTGTTTCTCTGTCTGTGTTTCCCCCTCCTCTCTCCGTCACTGTTCTCTCTCTGGGCCTGGCTCACTTGTTCACTTTGTCTCTCACTTTCCCTCTGGAATTTCTCTGGGAAAAAAAAAAAAATGCACATTTGTTTTTGCTGCCTCTAGGTTCAAAAGTCAATTACACAATTCCTAGAAGGGGGAAGCCTGAAATCTGAGAGGTTTAACTCTTAGTATGAGTCAATGAGGAATTTTAGAAGCTAATTTCCTCTCTCTTTGCAAACACAAAACAGAAAAGCTTAAATGAAACCCAGTGCTGCATAATCACAGACGGCATTTGTACAGTCAATGCCAGGCGCTTTTTTGAGTCTTTTTCATGGGTCAGCCCTGTTAACTGTCCTGCTACCCTTTGACGTAGGCACTATTATTGCTGCCGTTTTACAGACAGAAGCTCAGTCTTGCTCACCATCACTCAGATAGTGCTAGATCTGGGATTTGACTAGGTTTGAGAATCTTTGCCTTTTAACTTCTCCATTGTAGCTGCATCTTAACATTCATGAGCATGGGGTTTTAAAATCCAGGAAGCCAATGGCACTTCTTACAGCCAAATCAGCCCTGGATGCTGTGTTCAGTTCATAGGAGCATGTCTTAAGAGAAACAGTTGAGTGTAGCAGCTGATGATGGTGAGGGAAACAAAGTAACATGAAGACCACTGGACTGGGAGAGGGAGTTCAGTTTAGGGAACACAGAATCACCTGAGAATGAAGGACAGGGAAATCGCTCTTAAATATCTGCAGGGACTCCGAGACCTCTGCCTGTCCATGGAGGCTCAGTGGTTTCTTATTGAAGCCCATGAAGATCTCCCCGGCAGGGGACATCTCTAATTCTAATTCACTTGGGCCTAAGCTTTCTGGTCACTTTCCAGACAAGCAGAAATCCATGATCTGGGAAGGACACTGAGCTGTGGTCATGTGTGCTCCTCTGCCTCAGACTGGGCAGGAATCGGGGAAGGGGGTTCTTCCCTAGGCTGTGCCTGGCAATGACAGAATGCAACTTGAGATTTCCCCAGGTATCATTGAAGACCTACCAGGACTGACCTTTAAAACGAATGTTGTGTTATTATGAACAGCATGCAGGTTCCATATAGGAAACTTCAAATTATAGTAAAGTCTAGAGAAGTCTCTCTCACACTATCTTGTTTCCCTTAGACAGCTAGCGTTCTCATTTTCTTATATTTCTTCCTAATTCTTCCCCCCACCTCCCTTTCCTTCATATCCTTCTTAGTGATCCTGGAAGGACTGCTTGGGAAAGAGCCTTATGGAAACTCGGAAATGCCACACCCACTCTGAAACTCGAGCCAGGCTGCTTCCAGCCTCCATGTCTCTGGAAGAAATATTTCAAAAATCATTCTGGCTTGCCCCCAGTGACTCACACCTGCAATCCTAGCTACTGGAGAGTCTGATATCTGAGGATTGGGGTTTGAAGCCAGCCTGGACAAGAAAGTCCTTGAGACTTTTATCTTCAATTACCCACCCAAAAGCTGGAAGGGAACTTGTGGTTCAAGTGATAGAGTGCTATTTTTGAACAAAAAAGCCCAGGGACTGTGCCCAGGCCTCCAGTCTAAGTCCCAGGACTAGCATAAAAATAATTCTGAAGACTGTGTGAATAAAAGTGGTATGACTACTCCAGCACCACCTCTAAAGAGTGACAATTGCATACGTAGTGAATACAAAATGTAGAAGAACTCAGACTTCACACACGATGAGGAAAGGAGGGGAAGTGAACACCGTGCTTATGGGCTGCTGTAGGCCAGGCTCTGAATTGAGTACTTCATGTATTTATTCACTTGTTGAAGAAATAAGTGAGTACCCAAGGCTGTAATGGTGAGCACAAAGGACAGATAGGGATCCTGCTGTCCGAGACAATTGTCTCAGGATGAAAGACTGAGTGATTAATGGGGAAAGCAACCTCAGCCTGTAATGAAGGTCTTGGGTGCCTAGTCTTTGACAAGAGTGGAGTTTGTCAGGCAAAGCTTCATCTAAGGAAGGAAAACAGGGTCTTAGATTGAAGGATGAGATAGATTCCTGTGAGAAGAGAAGGAAAAGAAAGACCATTCCAAGAAGTAAGAGTGTTGTTCAATATACCATGGGAAGATGCATGGTATATTAAGGGAGAAGAATGAGACCATGACAGTGCAGACAAGTGACAGAATGTTGCAGAAAAAGAAAGAAGGGATTCTTATACATGTCATAACATGATAGCTGTGTGCCAGTGGCTCACACCTAGCTACTCAGGAGTCTGAGACCTGAGGATCAAGGTTCAAAGCCAGCCCAAGCAGGAAAGTGTTTGAGACTCTTCAATTAATCAGCATAAAGCTGTAAGTGAAGTTGTGGCTCAAGTGGCAGAGCACCAACCCTGAGTGAAAAAGCTAAGGACAGGGCCGAGGCTCTGAGTTCAAACCCCAGAACTGGCACACACATGCACACAAAATAACATGGATGGATATTACAGATTTAACTTTTGAGTGAAAAAAGCCAGACACAGTGGTACACCCAGAGTCTGGTACAGTTACATTAAATTTAGGAATGGGAAAGACTAATCTATAGCAATAGGAGTCAGGATAATGGATATCCCTCAGGGAGCTGGTATTCACTGAGAAGGGGTAAGGGGGGCCTTGTGAGGTGCAAGACAATTTGTATGTCCAGATGCTACTTATACAACTGCATATATACAAAGTTGCATCAACCTGTACACTTATGATCAGCACACACAATATGCTGAATGTATACTGTCTCTCACTGAAGAAATGCACCGCATTTTAAATGTTTAATAAGCCACTGAGAATAAGGTCTTTGGGCTGATACTTCTTTCTTAGCCATTTCTTACCTGTGGGTGAGTAGAGAAAAGACTTCCTCCAGAATCCTCACCAATGAACTACTTTTCCTGGAAGTTTTGCTCTAAGGTGTACACTGAATTCAGCAGTATGCTTGGTAACATCTCATTGGTCTTGATAAAGATGATGGCAGCTTCTTTTATGTGGGAAGGAGTGGTAGAGAATGAGAGGGGGTGGTGAGAAGGAACGAGCTTTGGAATGTATAGTTCCCAGGTCTGGACCCATCTACCTACTCCTGTTGAAGCCGATGTCAAGTAGACTTTGAAAGACAACTGTATATAAGCCTCAGCTTTTCAGTTCTAGCATGGGATAATAATACTGCAGCAGTGTTGCTGGTTTTCAGTGTAAAGCTGCACAGCAGCTACACAATTCCTTCTTCTCCACTGCTTACCTTTATACTAGTTTTCTCTTACTTTATACCAAATGCCTTTGGCTTTCAGTTATTGCTCTCAGTTTAATTTTCGTGTGTGTGTGTGTGTGTTTGTGTGTGTGTGTGTGTATTTTCTTGGGCAAGATGACTTGTCTCTTGTGCCTCTTAGGAGTTAGAAAAGAGTAGTATGGACTGTTCCAATGTGACTGTTCTTCTCCATTCTCCTTTGTTCATTCTCACTGATCAGCAGAGATGCGTCTGGATAAACCTTAACAAGTGTCCTAATGAGGTTTGGAAAAGAGAAGGTTCTAGGGTATAAGATGAAAGCAGGATGTAAGAGCTCCTTTGGTATGAGATCCCTTACCCTCTAGGCCTAGTTCACACAGTGCAGACAGGAACCCAACCCCTATCTGCTTTCCTGCAGCACCAGCCCTGATTCTCTGGCCAAAGAAGCATGAGATGCTGGAGTGGGAGGAACAAATAGTTTGGCTTTTCCTTGTTCTTACTTCTGAGAGGGTCAAGAGGGCTCCATCTATATTACTGGGGTTCCCCCAGTGGCTTCCCAAACAAGTTAAATCCATAGGCTTTGCCTGATTTCCCGCTGCTTTATGGTCATGGGCCTCTTCATGGACCAGTGTCTGGGGGTAAAGTGTCAGGTGTTTTGGCTTAGTTCCACCTGAGGGAAGATCTAGGATCCTGGTCCATGGAAGAAGCCTCTGAAGACTTCCAGGCCATAATGGAAGAGAAAACATTATCTCTCTTTCATATGACAAACTATTGGTATGGTAATTTTTCAGGGCCCCTGGTCCCATGAGTCACACAGAAACTTATCACATTTAGGATGTTATTGTGCCTCAGTAAATTATTTTCTCTTTTTTTTTCATTTTAAGAAAGCTTTTAAAAAGTTGTAGGAAGAAAAGCCTTAGCCTTTAGGATATAGACCACAGTGATGAGCTATATAATGTTTTCTTCAGTGGAAAAAGTTTGCTATGGTATAAAGAAGAAATGATACTGTCCTTCCAATTTTTGAGAGGCAGGAATAAGTCTTAGAGCATCAATAAGATGTGGAGACAGAGGCAGGATGAATTTGTAGCACTGATGTTGAGGAGTGTATCTCTGACCCAGCAGTGCTTCATAAACTGGGCCACGGTGGAGAGATAAGTATGGATGATAAGTATGGGAGATTAAGTGGGAATGGGTGGATGAGAAGGAGGCAGCCTTTCCATTCTGGCTTCTTCTTGTTGGTGGATATAGATGATGGTAGATATAGTGTTAGTTGTTCATTGGTAAGTCAAGAAAGGGAACCGGAAGAGCTATCCCCCATGTCAGGGGAAGGTGTTTTGTAGAATTTTCTTCACTTATTTTTAGTCAAGAAAAGTAGAACATCGGAGCCTGAAGATAAAGGTGGTGGGAGGAAGCTAATATCACATTACACACGCAAGAGCTACTGACTCACAGTCTTAAGCTACTCAGTCTTAATCCCAATGTGGATGGGTGTTCCATGTGGCCTAGACCCTTGAGGAGAAAGAACATGCAATGAGCCCTTGTAATGAGCCTCAGACTTCCTTTAATTCACCCTCAGGACTTCAGCAAGGTTGCTACATTATTATAGTGGACCACCATCTCATATAAATATCTTAACAATCTGGTACAGTCTAGACTCCTGAAAAGAACATCAAAAGTAAGCAAAGTTCAAGAAACAATTTGCTGTGATAGAGGCATAAATCAAGAACCGCGAGGATCCAGGAAAAAAAAAAAAAGAGCCATTGTGTCTTGAGAGTTAGGGAAATCTTTACAGGGGAAAATACACTGGATGTGGGTTTTAAAAGATGAATGGGAGTTTATCAGTCAAAGCATGTGGGAAAGTGTGATTTTGTATAGAGGGAAAGGCACATAAAAAAGCATAGGGGAGGCCAGGCACCAGGGGTTCATGCCTGTAAACTTAGCTAATCAGGATGCTAGAATCTGAGAATTGCAGTTCAAAGCCAGCCCAGCAGGAAAGTCCCTGAGACTCTACAATTATTCACAAAAAATCTGGAAGTGGAGCAGTGGTTCAAGTGGTAGAACGCTAGCCTTAAGCAAAAGGAGCTCAGGGACAGCGCTTAGGCCCAGAGTTCAAGCCCTAGGATCAGCAAAAACAAAAACAAAAATGAAAGAAAAAAGAAAAGGCACGGAGGCAGGAGATTGCATTCTGGGAAGGAGGGAGCTGTCGAGTCCAGGATAGGGTGTGGTGACAGGAATTGCACCTGGAAAGGTAGTCTGGCTCCATTGTCAACATTGCTGTACACAACAACAACAAATCATACATGTGTGTTCTTGCATAATATTCTGATTGTTTCCTTTCGTTAAATCTTCAGAAATGTGATTGACAGATATTTTAAAAAATGTTAGGCTAGTTAAACAGGCAGGAAAGATTTTAAGTAGGGAAGTAGCTGAAGGTTGGGGCTTTTTTTCTGTAGAAAGATCACTGGCTGGTGATGTCAGCAAGGTTGAAGGAAAAGCTGCTGTAAGAATATGAGAGATGATGAGGATGTGAGAAAGAGAAATTCAGGCAATAAAATCAACAGAGATATTTGTAACTTGATGTGGCTAACAGATTGGAGAGATACAAATGTAAATTTGAAAGGTAATTCTTGTAAAGCAGTGATACTCTCATTTACAAAATGGAGGGAGTGGTGTCCATTTCTGCTATAGGCTGCGATCCCCCAATTTTTGTGTCCAATTCCTAGACCCTAATGTGCAGAATGTGATAGTATTTGGAGCAAGGACTTTAAAGTCCTTGATAAGTAAAGCTAAATTGAAATCACTGGAGTAGAATCTAATCTGACATGACTATGCCCTTAACAAAAGGGAATCTGGACACAGGAAGCTATGGAGAAAGGCCATCAGGAGAAGAGGGCCTTCTACTAGCCATAGGTAAAACCAGCTCTGCTAAAACCTTGGTCTCTGACTTGTAGTCTCAAGAATTTTAAGACAATAAATCTGTCATTTAATAAATCTGAGCTATTTGTTAGGGCATCTCAATAAAATGAATACAATCAAAAAACAAGAAGGAAAGAGTAGAGGATAGGAGGTTATGATTTTAGAGATTTTATTTTGTCTTCCTTCTTTACTTTCTTCTTAACCACTAATGAGTTTGTACTATTTCTGCAGAAAAGGATCTCAGTGGCATAATCAAACTCTGTTTACTAAAGATATAAAAATAGTACAACTAATCAAATCAAAATGGTGTTATCAAAGGAATTCCCATCAATTTTCTAACCATTAAGTGGATAACTCACTCATTTGATTAAAAACTTTTTTCTTTTTTTATGAGCAATTGATCTTTGTGAATTCTCTGAGTCTTCCCAAGGTTAAGTGTTTTAGCATATAATTATCCTACATTGTGTTTGTGAGCCTCCACAAAGCTGCCTCCATTCTTTGTGGACAATTTCAGCCTTGGATTTGTTTACCTGTGATTATTAACATATTTAAATGCAACTGCAGAATTTTGATGCTTCATTTTGAGTTGATATGTTGAGACATTTCATGAGGAAATTAATGTAGCTGATAAAGTAATTTCTATAATTTTCAGACACTTTAATATTGTATATAAGGGAACAACAAGAATGCAATAGAATTTTGTTCATGGTGGTTGTTAGGAACTTATTTATATTGACATGAGCTTTTCTGCCAAAACATCCTCTAAAATAGTACCAGTTTGAATAACCTACTAGTATCAGAAAAAATGGTCACATGACATGTTCCTTACTTTGGGGATAAAGGATCCATGATGTCTCATGGAAGAATACCCTTTTTCCAAATCTGTGGACAAGCATATCCAAATTTTATGTGTAACACCCATAGTAGAGCTTAATTGAAGTCAGAGAAGGAGGTCAGTTCTATCTACCACAATTTGTTTTCTAAGCATCTGTCTCTACCAGGGACTAGTGATATCAGAAAAGACCAGACTCTTTCCTAAAAGAGATCACACTACTGCCATTACCTTTATCTCTAGTTGCAGAATAAAAGCTGAGTGAACATTTCCTGGTCAAGTAAATGAAAAACACTTAAGAAATGAAGCATGGGGGGGGGAGGGAGAATGTGGGGGGGGGGAGCTGTAGTTGAGGAGGTGGGAGGGACAGGATGGTAGGGGAAAACAAAGGAGGCAACAATGCTGGATAAGAAATGTACTCATTACCTTGCTCATGTAACTGTAGCCCCTCTGTACAGTATTTTCACAATAAAAACTTATTTAAAAAAAACAAAAACAAAAAAGAAATGATGCATGGTGTTATCTCTTTCTAAGACTATACTATCTAATGACACACTAAAAGTTTTATTGAAAAGATATATATTTTTTTTAAAAAAGAGATAATTCCTAGGCTGAGTGTCTAGAGACATACCAAGACTCTACTTGAAAAAAAATGAGATTTGAGGATTTCTACTGCTTGTGGTATCTTTAGTAACTGTCACAATTATGCCTCACCTGGTCTCTTGCTCTGTATCATGCCACATTCAATTTACATAGCAAAGGTTTATATGAGCCAGTTTTTATAAAGACCCCAGAGGCTTCCTTGAATTCTTTTCCTGTTATTGGAGATTTTACTGTTTTGAATATTCCTTACAGTGAGTGTGTCATTGGCTGGGAATCTTTGACTAAGCTGAGACTTCATAGTAATAGGATCCAGTCCGGTCCTTGGGTTACAGTCTCATTTACAAGGGCAATTACAACCTTACTTTGAGAAGGCAGGGCTGAAGCTTTCTTGTTTATCTGTTTACCAACACATTTCTAATCAACTTCCTTCCCCTAAACCACATAGGATATTTCCTCTATCTGGGGGTAAACCTTTTGTTGTTGAATGTAACATTAGTTGTACATAAGGTCATAGCATCCTTCCTCCCATGTCCTTTATCTTCAAGTAGGTGTCCTACTTGGCTTGACAAAGAATAGGTGGAAAATAAATCTAAAAGCCCCTAGATTTGGTCATAGCTTTGCTTTCTCAGCCATTAACTGACTTTTCTGTCATGTTTTGAGTCCCAGCCCTATACCAACCTTATCATCTCCCATTCCCTTAAATCTTGCGTCAGTTACCACATTGCCTCCCCCCCAGAACATAGGAATTTTAAGCTCTGATAATTAGTGATTATGAAAACATGGTTCATAGGGTTCCCCCTTCACCTCCTGCTTTGGAAGCTGCTTTGTTCTGAAATGGAGCAGATAAAATGTAGAAAAGGCTAAGGACTTCCCTGTAGTGTCACAGAAGCCCTTAGAGAGCTGGATCTTCCCTCACTTAAACTAGGCTTGTGCATGGTTCAGGTGTTTAAGTTTGTGCTGTCTGGATGACTCTGACCCTCCCTGGGTCCATATTATTTCGAATTCGTTCTGAATGTCCCCTAAAAGAAAAATAAAGAAAATATGGTTTCTTCACTTCAAGGGCCCCTGGTACAACAATGGAAGCAGATACCCCAACAGGCCACTGCAATAGTGTGTGAAGTGTTTTTTTTTTTTAAGCCTGGGATGTGAGGCTTGAAGGAAACTGTCCAATGAGGTCAACAGAATTCTGTGCAAAGGGGCACATATGATTATTTCAGATTTGAGGGCCATACAGTCTCTGTGACAAATGCTTATTCTGTCATGGGAGCAGATAAACAGTTATGGATGATATATAATAAATGACTGTGGTTGTGCTTTAATGAAACTTTATTTATAAAAATAGGTAGGTGGATTTGGCCTGCAGGTGACAATTTGCTAATATCTGTCTTAAAGTAAAACCATAACAAACAGTTCATAATGCTATGTAGCAAGAGCAAAGTAACATTACACACACACACACACACACACACACACACACACACACACACACACACACACACAGAGCTACATGTACATCTAGGCAGCACACAGTCCTCACAATAACTTTTTTTTGTTTTTTTTTTTGCCTATCCTGGAGCTTGAACTCAGGGTCTGGGGCACTGTCCCTGAGCTTCTTTTGATCAAGGCTAGCACTCTATCACTTGAGCCATAGTGCCACTTCTGGCTTTTTCTGTTTATGAGGTACTGAGGAATTGAACCCAGGGCTTCATGCATGTTAGGCAAGCACTCTACCACTAAGCCACCTTCCCAGCCCTTCACAATAACTCGTTGGCAAATCCCACCGTATAGCTGATGAGATGAAAGGCAGGAACAGGTGAATAAACTTGCCCCTCATTAAATAGATGGTGAGTAGTGGACAGGAATTCAAGCTCTAGATTGGCTCCAGGGTCTGTGTTCTTAAGGACTACTTGTCACTAGGCAAAAACATGAGGATCAGGCTACTCAAGCAGAGCAAGCAGCATAAACAGACTTGGAGACAAGAGTTGGAATGGAAAGTATATAGAGAGCAAACAGGATGCCAGAGAGGGAGGGGTCAAAGTAGGAGGGGCAAATGGTAGGCGGGGCCAGGGTGGGAGGGGCTTTGAATGGTTTTACATACACCAGGCAGCCCCAGCCAGGGGCTCAAGCATTGCCTTATTCAGAGTTGACCTTTTTCCCTCGCATCCCTGGGAGCAGTGTACCCTGGAGGCCACACCAATTCCAGTTTCCTGCAGAGGCCAGAAGAGGAACAGGAAGGTGAGTCTTTGGGCAAACATGACACTCCTATGGGTCCTGGTTGGGGGACAGCCCAGACCAAGGAGCTTTGAAATACGGGAGTGGGGGACCATGTGGGCAAAGTTTCATCAGCCTTCCTTCTGGGTTGCCAGTCTGTCTGGCTTGGCAGAGATGGGCTAGCTCAGTTAGCCCAGAAGGCCAAAATTCCTCTGCCAGACGTGAAATTTAATAGTCATCAGAGCCCCATAGCTGGAGAGAGTTTATAAATTCCCATACTTATTAAACACAAGCCACAAGACTGTTTATTGAGGATTTTTTTTTAAAAAAAAATTAAAGCTGCAGCTGAAGCTCCACCCACACCATTACCTGGCTGAGTGAATTATTTCTCTCCACATCTTTTTATGGGCCACAGTCACCCTGTTCTTTTGCCCCAGGCACAGGAGAGAGGCTCTGCTGGAACTAAAAGTGTCCAGCTTGGAGGAGAGCAGCCAGCTGCAGGCCAGGCTGGGCTAGTAATTGGCTAAGATGATACTGGAAACTCGGCTAACAGGCCCAAATTGGTCTCTAATCAAGTCCAAGCTGAGAGCTGCTCACTTCTCTGGGCTGCCAATTTCCTTCTCAGAGAGAAAGAGCTGTTGGGCAGGATTCTGGGCTGCCTGTCTAAATGGCTTTACAATGGTTAAGGGCAGGAACGCGAACTCTCTTCAGAATCCATTAGGACATGTCACCTGCTTTGTCCTGGAAGAGATTTGGCTTACCTCGCCTCTTGGTTTCCTGGTGCCAAGGCCTCAGTCTCGCTTTGAGGAACTCCGGAGAGGCCCAGGCTCTTTCTGATGCTCCAATACAGCTGGTGATCCTCTCCTCTTGCACTTGAGAGGACTCATCACACATATGGACCCGAAGACAACTTTGTGTGGAGGCCCAGCAGGCTTAATAATCCTGCCTTTTGCAGATGAAAGAAAATCCCCATTGGATAGGTTTTGAGCAAAATCTCCATTTGGCAGATGAAGAAACGAATGCTCAAAATAGTCAAACAACCTTCCTGAGGTCTAGTTAAGACTAAACTCCAGGTCTCTTGGCTCTTGATCTGGGCTCCTTGTTTGGAGTGTTTTTTTCTTTCTTTCTTTCATGACAACAGGCAGTAGTGTGGATTTCTCTCCAAATGTACAACGGTTAACTGGCACCTGGCCTTGGCACAAGGCTGGGGGCTGCAGTAGAGAGAGGTGGCCTCTAGGGAGACAATGTCACTGGTGGTCAGGGCACATGGATACATAGAGGAATAAAAATGTGGGCATTGTTGCCAGGCAACTAATCCCACATTGCCTCAGTTGCCTAGGTGATGGAGGAGGACAGAGGGTATGGATGACATTGAATGAGGAGGATGAGTTCCAGGACCCTCACGGTCCAGGTTTGGCTGGGAATCATTCCTCTTTTTTCCCTCAGTATCTTTGTGTGGTGATATGGTCCTTACAGTGACATGAGAAACTACTTCTAGTTTTCCTCATTTCTTTTACTATAGCAATGAATCTTCTTGTGGGATTTTTAAAAATAATATTTTATTTTACTGTAAAGGTGATGTACAGAGGGGTTACAGTTATATAAGTAAGGTAATGAGTACTTTTCTTGTACAACAATGTTACCCCCTCCCTTGTTTTCCCCTGCTTTCCCTCCCTCTCCCCCCACTCCCCTACAACTTGTAAAGTTCATTTCCAATATAGCATCTTGTGAGTAATGCTGTTGCATTGGTCCATTGTCCTTTGTCTCACCATTGTGTGATTCCCCTCCCATCCCCAAAACAGATAAATTTATATATAAAACAGAGGGTATCAATATCAAAAAAAGTGGCAACAGAGGAGAAACCAAAGGGGGTGGGGAAAAAAGAGAAAAGAAATAACTTCACACAGTACATTTAAAACAAAACACCAAAAAATGAAACAAAAAATCCCTTTTGTTTCCATATCTTGAAGTTCATTTTGATTTCATTTTATATGATCATAGGTACATAACTGTTGGGATTTTTTTCCCTCCAGATTCTGAACTTTAGAGGATAGAGCTCATGTAGTCAGACAGTGAATGAGCACTTAACTGATTCCTAGCAAGTGGATGAATGAATAGCTTCTTATTATCTCATTTCCTCTGCCTCAGGCCAAGTTGTGAACCAATTTTGTGCATCTCTTCCCAATTTAGCTTTTTAGTGGCACCATGCTGGTAACTTGGAGTTTGCTTTTGTGAAAGTATTTATGCCAGGCTGATGCTACACCAAATGCTACAGGGCATTGTTGTTTGGAAATCTTGTTTTTGGCAGCTCATGCCTGTAATCACAGTACTTTGTAGGTGGAGGCAGGAGGAAGATTCTGAGCTCAAGGCCAGCCTGTAATACATAGTAAGAAAAATAAAACATCAAGAATAAAGAAATCTCATGGTTAAATATTTACTGGCACATCACTGCAGTCCCTCTACATTTAAGTAAGGAACACATTGCTACTTTCCCTTTATGTAGAGAAAACCAGGACTCTGCAATGAACTTCTCCATAGCACTCACCTGGTACATGGTGGCATCACCACTAGTACTTACATGAGAATGATCTGAAAGCCATAGCTCCTTTCATGCTGATCTGCTTATGGTCCAAGCAATTTATGATTCAAGCAGTTTATGCACCAGAGACTGGGATCTTTCAGGGTCATCACATGAAATGTTCACTTTTAAATGTTTCAGATAGATTAGAAGACTTGATCTTCACAACCATCATGTGAAGTAGATGAGTGTTATTAGTTCCACCTGAAGCTGAAGAAATTAAACCTTAGGTTAAATAAACATTCCGTCATTATACTAGTTACCCAGACTAAATTTGAGGCTAAAATTTCTGTTAATGGGGGCTAGGAAGGTGGCTCAGTGGTAGAGCACTTGCCTTGCATGCATGAAGCCCTGGGTTCGATTCCTCAGCACCACATAAGCAAAAAGAAAAAAACTGGAAGTGGCACTGTGGCTCAAGTGGTAGAGCGCTAGCCTTGAGCTGAAGAGCTGAGGGACAGCGCCCAGGCCCAGAGTTCAGGCCCCACAACCGGAACCCCCCCCCAAAAAAAAATTGTGTTAATGGATGCTTGACTCAGAGGGCCTTCTGTCTGACAATGTGGCCTCAAACTTTGGCAAGAGAGACCCCACCTGTCCAAGAAGTTTACCTAAATAGAATTTTTAGTTTTCCTCTGGTTTAAAAAATGGGTTTCAGAATATGGAATATAACACAATGAAGCAGCCTTACATTAAGAATTTGTTAGAGAGAAACAAAAGATACATGTTAGAAGCAGCTCATCACAAAATCAGCCAAGTCCTGTTCTCTTTCTAGGTCTTAATCTATTTTACAGGGGGGTGTGTGTGTGTGTGTGTGTGTGTGTGTGTGTGTGTGTGTGTGTGTGTGTGTGTGTGTGTGTGTGTGTGTGTGTGTGTGTGTGTGTGTGTGTGTGTGTGTGTGTGTGTGTGTGTGTGTGTGTAAAGAGTCAGGAAAAGGAAGCAACTGCAAGAAATAAGGACTCTGAGCTTTTCAGGATCTGGATCCCAGGGTTCCCATCTGCTCCACAAGTCCATTCACATTCCTGAACAGAGAAATATTCTCATGGAGACCATTTCTGCAACTAGTAGCTCATCCTGTGAAATATTCTGTGCACTAGCTAACTCAAAAGAAATTTGGACATGGTCCCAAACTTATGAACTACCCAGGTTTTCTCTTTGAGTAAAATGTGAAAAGATTTTAAAAAACAAAAAAACATGGTAGGGTGCCAAGAATTTCAAATAACTGAGATTTGCTGGTCTTTTCTTGAGCCAGGGCTAAAGGACCTAGCACCAGAAAATTAGGCAAGCTCAACAAAGACTTCCAGGAGTTGAATTAACATAGGCTGTGGCAGCTTTGCTATAGATCAATTGCGACATTGGGTGGATCATTTCAGCTTTTCTGACCTCTCCTTTCTGCCTCTATATCCAAGAATGAATAAAATAGACTAGACATAGTTGGTTTTGTTTGCTTTCAAAGAACTGCTGGAGAAATTCATAGTGAATATTTAGTAAATGCATTCAACTATTTTTTTCCCAAATGAATACGCTATTTCATGTCTTACTCTCAAGGAGTCGATTTCTTAATTGTTCTTTGTAAAAAAAAAAATTGGCATGGCACAAAAAGAGTTAAGTTTGATTCAGCAATCCATCTGATTGTTCCCTTCTTTTCAAGCCTGTTTAGGGAATGAGGCCACTCTGCTGCCACCTCCCTGGTGGCACCGTGCCCAGCTGCTTTCTTTAGGCAATGGTGTGAAAAAGATTTTAATAGTCAGTCATGCCCTAGAGTGGGCATAGTTTATAATTTTCCATGACTTACTGGGCTCAGTCTCAATTACTCTTGATTGAATATATATATTTTTAAATCACCTCATTAATAGTAGTGCTTGTGATGTTGTTCTCTATTTCTAATAGAAATCTACTATTTTTCATTTGATGGTTTCCTAGCCAAGTGGAAAAAAAGACAGCCAAGATAAAATAGATCCGTTGAAAATAGTTCTGGGGAATATGGGCAGGAACATGTTTTCTAAAGTAATATCAGTGTCACAAAGGAGTTATCCCCTGAGCTGTTCTTTCTTTACTATCACATCCATCCATCGGAGGCACTTAGACCATCTTTTACCAGTGAATGTCTTTATTGCTTCAGAATAGACACTCCAAGAACTGGAGAGAAAAGAGATTAAGAGAGTTAATGTATGAAGTGCTTTAACTTGTACTCCCACCCATGGAAAACATTTCATTAGGGCTCAGCCACAAGGAGTAACACAGGAGAGTGTAAGCAGGCCTTCTACAAACTAAAATGTTGTTACACTTATCTCTGGGGCTTTTACCTTACAATCTTTATCTTTCCACATTCTCTGCTTTCTTTCACCTTAGCCAGGTTGTGTATGTGATCACTGCTCCCCGGAAAATCCTGCTCATAGGAAAGGCACCCATGAGCTTATTCACAGTGAAGTATCAAGCATGGGTATTGTTTTGGGTGATTCTGGGAAAAAGATAGTGCCAAAGGGATCCTTTGTAGGACACATCCCGCTGGAATCTCAAGCCTAATGATAGAAATTCACAGCTGGGAAAGGCAGATATAGTTGGGGATTGCAGTAGTTTTATTGGCTACTGCAAATGGCCCCATGGGCTAACTAGATCTTTTGGATCAACAGGCTAGTCAACAGCAGTAAACATGAACAGCTGCCCATGCCACACTGTCCAGTGGCTTAAGTACATAGTGAAATCTAACAAGGCTTCAGCTAAGTCAGATGCCTTCTTAATGTCCACTGCATACTAGTGTCGAGATACTCTTTTCCATCTGCCAGGCAGAGCTTAAGAAGCCCATTTTGGCTGCAAGAAGTCCTTGAACAGGCTGTATATCTCCTTAGTATTAGTATTGAGGAAATGAAGCTGATGAAGCCCTTTTGGAAAGGCTTTCTCCTGTGTCATTGGTTCTGAAAATCAAACCAAGCCCAAAAAACTAGCAGAATAAATCTGTCTTCCTAGCACCTAGATAGTGTAGCACATCCAGTGTTCAGGTTCAGTCTTCTTTATTCCTCTATCAACCCCTGTGCTAGTGGGGTGAAAGCCACTGGCAAGTGGGATCTGAAGCAAGTCCTGTTTCTGCAAGCTGTGTGTTGTGCAGTTATGCATTACATGGTGGCCAGAGCAGGACTGGAAAAGGCTGGCTATTCTATCTGCAGAATCTGCTGAAGAGGAGTGTGGCAAAACGAGAAGGACTCAGACTCTGGAGTGAGGAGAATGCAGTTCAAATCCTGTCTACTCCTAATCCATGTGCTCTGAAAGTCCTGATGATCACTGGATATCACTGTGGGCCACCAGATAGCTATGGACCTCAGTTTTACTAGGAATAGTTACTCCACCCTCAAAACACCCAAGGGTTGTTTTGAGTATCCGATGAGTGGATCAGTGGATCAGTGCTAAGATCAAGCAAGATGAAGCTGCCTCTTGGCCCCAGGCTTGAGTCTTCTGAAAGAGTTAAAGAGAATCAGCAGATAGTGACTAACAATCAGGGAAAGGAAGAATTTGCCTGGCTGTTCTTCTTTCTGCTAATCTGTGAACAGGCAGAGAAGCTTCCAGAAAAAAGTCTGCCCTGGTCTCAGGTGAGATTTGCAAAGATGGGACCCTTGGGCAGAATAAAAGACCAGATTGTGGAGAGAAAATTGATAAAAATTACAACTGACAGGTCCCAGATTTAAACATTTATTGACTCCAGCTAACTATGCATACTTATTCCAGTGCTACATACACTTACTTTGATCTCTCACACACACTCTCTCAAGATGTCACAAATGCTTGGATGTTACACACACTTAGCCTGTTACACAAACACACCCATGCAGATGTTACACATAATTTCTCAGATGTCCCCTGCACTCACTCAGATGTTCCAGACACTCAGGCTTAGGTAGACATGCTGCTTCTGTCTGGCTTCACACTACCTTAAGTATTATTTGGTTATGGGAGTCTAAGCCTCCTCAAAGCAGCTTAGCGAAAAGATTTGTTGGAAAGATTAAAGCTGTGTCACAGAACGCCAGCTGGAATCAATGCCATGTCTCCTGAATGAGACAGGAGCTGGAGTGTGATGTTTTCTCTGTTTTTCTAGTGACAATATAGCCATCTTCATTTCTGTTCTCTGTCTTTTACTAGTACATGAGTGGGTAGCTCATTCTCTCTCTCTCTCTCTTCCACATTCTCTGCCTTTCTTTCACCTTAGCCAGGCTGTGTATGTGATCACTGCTCCCCGGAAAATCCTGCTCATAGGTAAGGCATCCATGAGCTTATTCAGAGTGAAGCATGGGTATTGTTTTGGGTGATTCTGGGAAAAAGATAGCGCCAAAGGGATCCTTTTTTAGGACACATCCCACTGGAATCTCAAGCCCAGTGATAGAAATTCACAGCTGGGAAAGGCAGATATAGTTGGTGATTGCAGTAGTTTTATTGGCTACTGCAAATGGCCCCATGGGCTAACTAGATCTCTCTCTCTGTCTCTCTCTGTCTCTCTCTGTCTCTGTCTCTGTCTGTCTCTCTCTCTCTCTGTTTCTATTTAGCTTGTAGTAGTTCTTCCTACAAGTTAGTGTAGCTCTTAGGATTTCGCTTTTACTTCTTTTTATTAATAGAACTTGGTTTTTAACTCAAGGCCTTGCACTTGTTAGATAGGCTCTCTCTTTTGAGCTGAGTACCCAGCAATTTTTACTGTAGTTCTTTTTCAGATAGGGTCTTACAATTTCTTTTTTTTCCCCTGGAACTAGCTTTAAATCTAAATCTACTTGATCTCTACCTCCCAAGTAGCTGGGATAACAGGCATTACCAACTGTACCCAGTTTAAGATTGTTTTCTATCTGTTCTCAATATCCTAATGTAATGCATTTGTCTCTATTCATAGAGATTATCCATGGCTAAAGATGGGTTTTCTTTTTTCAATTTATAATGTCAATCCTATATCTTTTTTGTAATCAGAAAACAAGAGTTTCATAATAGAAAATTGGAAAATATACTAAGAATCAGAAAAAAATAAAAATAGGATTTATTGTTGGTATACCACTGGATAAAAGCCATGAGAGTTTTATTTACCTTTTTCTCACTTTGGTTGTATGTAGAGCCATGGTCATATAAAACGGTATAATTTGGAAATAGTATTTTTGCATCTTTCAAAGGAATGTAGTTGAAGACAGCTTCCATTAAGCAAGTGCTCTCAGGTGAGCCAATCACCTGGGCTGGGCCCAGAGTTGGGCTCTGGTGCATGTTTGTCTCAGTGAAGGACATGAGGTCTTTAGACAGCTCAGGTGAACTGTGTCTTACAAAGATGGAGATCACACCTCAGTCATCTCACCTGCTTTCCTCTACCACCCCTGCATAAACAGGAAGTATTGGGCCTTCATTTCCATACTAGTTCTGGTTGAAAACATTCCAGATTTGACTAAGTGTTCATGACCAAGAGTCAGGTTCTCCAGGGAGAGCCCACATTGTATATTTGTAGTTTGTATGCCATGTTTTATGTTTGTAGTTTTGTGAAGACAAGAGTCTATAAATTTACCAGATTCTTAGATACCTGTGCTGTAGAAACTCCAGACACACTCCCTCCCCCAGACCCGGGTCAACCCTGTCTGTCTGCAAGAATCTTTGCCCACCTGTTTTCTAGCCAAGGTCAGCCTAGACAGAAGGAGGAAAACAGGCAGGGAGAACAACCCACAAAACAAAACACAAATAGTGAATCCCTCTTCCTCCACTACCTCTTCCCTCTTCCTCCAGTACCTCTTTAACTTTTATTTTTATTTTTGAGGTCTGATGCACATTATTCTAAATGGTTAAAAAGGGCCAGAACCTTCCTATACAGAAGAAAATGGAATTGGTATGCAAAATAGACCTAGTCTTGAATAATTGATTCTGATTTGCATGTTCAGATGAGCCTGAGAGCTGCCCTGGCAGCCAGGAGGGATTTCCTATGCAAAGAGGTGGGGTGTTGTGTCCAGGAGGAGAGCTTTGGCTTCCCCAGGGAACTTCCACTGGCTTTCTCAAGTCAGTTTTTTCTTTTTCTTCCTTCCTTCCTTCCTTCCTTCCTTCCTTCCTTCCTTCTCTTCCTTCCTTTCTTTCTTCCTTTCTTTCTTCCTTTCTTTCTTCCTTTCTTCCTTTCTTTCTTCCTTTCTTTCTTTCTTTCTTCCTTTCTTTCTTTCTTTCTTTCTTTCTTTCTTTCTTTCTTTCTTTCTTTCTTTCTTTCTTTCTTTCTTTCTTTCTTTCTTTCTTTCTTTTTTTTGCCCACTGGAGCTTTAAAAGCCCCAGGCAATAGAGACCCAGGGAGGATGGGCCTTGCCCAGTCTCCCAGAGCAAATTGATGATGGGAACTACCACAGTGGGTAAGAGCCAGGGCCCCAGGGACCCTTGAATAAGAGGATTCCAATCCCATTGCTTTTCAATTATGTGACCTTGGCAAAGTTATTTCACCTTTCTATGGCCCAGCTTCTTCGTTTGTAAAGTGGGAGCTAATAATGTATCCATTTTCCATAATGGGTGTGAGCATTTGCATCCATGAACGGGGTAGAAATAGTGATTGCTTCTGTGTGGGCCTCATCATCAAAATTCTCCTCCTCCACTTCCTCATCTTTAAAGACAGAACTTTAACTAAAACAAAGATCCCCATGTCAATGCCATTTATGTTCTTTAAAAACAATTCAGGGTTTGGAGTGAGTTCCAGTGCCTCCCCCTGCTAATTGTCCTCTATTACTATTTCTGATTGATGATTGATATGTGGAAATAGCAATGCTAGAAATGGAAGTAACATATATTCTGTTGCCAATCCTTCTGAGGTAATTTGCTATGCACTTTGTAGTGCAGAGCCCTGGGAGTCCGTAGGAGTGATAATTCACTGGGGTCCTGGACTTTCATTTTAAGGATGGAAAAAAGGCACTATCTGGTTGTATGGCACAATGTCCTGGGGAAAATGTCTAATCTACAAAAGCCCCAACCTAGTGAGACCAAACACATTTTCTCAGCCCTATTGCTGAGAAGGCAGATTGTCCCAACATTCAGCACATCTGACTACCTCATAGTTTGAAGGTCTTTGACCCACTGAGTCTCATTGAGGAGAGGCCCTGGGTGTATATTCTGACATGGCACAGCTGGAGAGACAAACAGATCCCAACTTAATTCTGTAGAACAGGTACCCTCCACAAGGTTATAATTTATCATTGAGATGAATTCCCAGCCACTGAGTTTGTCACTAGCACTCCCTAGGACTGTTGCAGAGAAGTTGAACAGGATAATGCTTGGGGTCTTCCAGACCTGGAAAATCTCTCCTTCTAAATCCCCAGGCAGGACAACAAGTCTCTCATGGCTTCCAGAGTCCCGGAGTTTGATCTTCTAATCGTACTTTTCATATTTCAGAACCCGTTAGCCAGGAAGCTGTACTGCCTAGGTAACTCATAGTAACAGACAATCAGCCTTCTTTTTTTCTGTACCCTGGTCCCAAACTAGAAAGACTTGCAGCAGTTGTAAAAGGCTTAGCCAGTTTTGGCTTGAGAGATTACTCTTAGAGGCAGGATATTGCCTGGGAAAGAACACTGCTGGGATTGAATTTAGATTTCTGGGATTAAATTCCAAGACTATCTCTCAGTTTTGTAACTTTGGGTAATGTTTTGTAACTTTGAGATAATGATTGTGTCCTGCCTGGTAGTGTGCAGGTAAATTCTATAGTGTATCTCAAAATAGGTATAATATAGATATACTTAAGTAAAATATGGCTATGCAGATTGGATGAGAGAGCACATGGGGAAACTTTTCTTTCCTCGAGACTTTATTTTGTTAAAGGAGTCTATGCCATTTTAAGAGCTTAACATCTCTCTCGCAGATTTCCTTGCATTAAACCCTATTTCTGATTGTTCTAGGAGAAGAGACCAAGGTAAGGTTAGAGTTTGTCAGGGGATCTATGTAAATTCCAAGGGAACAAGCTGGTTGATGTGTGGAAAGACTTTAAGCATCTATGGGGCTGGGAAGGTGGCTCAGTGGTAGAGTGCTTGCCTTGCATGCCTGAGGCCCTGGGTTCAATTCCTCAGTACCACATAAGCAAAAAGAAAAAAGCCAGAAGTGGCGCTGTGGCTCAAGTGGTAGAGCGCTAGCCTTGAGCTGAAGAGCTGAGGGACAGCGCCCAGGACCAGAGTTCAGGCCCCACAACCGGACCCCCCCCCCCCCAAAAAAAAGACTTTAAGTATCTGTTGTTAGATTTCATATCTCTAAAACCCTGGATCTACTTCTTGCCCAGGGTAGAAAGAATGAAAACAGACATGTGCCTGACCTAGTCCAACTTCTCTCTTCTTCTACTTCATTATCTCTAAAACTGGGGTCACAAATTCTACTTCAGGTTTTAATAAGGATTCTCTGAGATGACTGGTACTCAGGATATGCTAGTAAACCTGTCTTGACAATTGAACTCTCTGGATAGTCAAAAGCAGCGATTTTTTTAAAAAAAATTACTTTGCTGCAGCTTTTCATAGTCTTATTCACCAGAAACAATTGGAGATGACCAGACTTTTCTTGATGATGCAAGCCATCATCATGAACAGCAGCCATGATTCAAGGAGGCTCGCAGCATGGCGGGTAGAACTGTTGTCCTCTAGAATGAATGGCTCCAGATAAATCTCTGCCTCGTCACTTCTGCTGATGCCTCTGAATTGTAGCTTTTCTCTACAAATTCAATTGACTGCCTCTCCTCTGTAGGCAGAGAAAACAACATCAAAGAATTTTTATAACGAAAATAAATTAGCTCCAAAGACTCCCTGTGGATAAACGACATGGGTTTGTGACAGTTCTTTTGGCTGTTTTGGTTATTGATTACTTCCTTCCTTATACCTGGATTGCTCTGGACATGCAGAGTATGAGTGGTGAATTATCTGCTAACTCTTAGACAAATTGTGAAATCTTGTATTACTCAGAAACAGCTTATCAATACCTTGATTTTTCTTCTCTCTCTCCCCCTTTTCTTTTATGCCTTCTGTTCCTTTATTTCTCCTCCGCCTTCTTCACTGTGTCTATGCATGTGTTTACAATTAGGTATAGTTGGAATGTCTAAGCTCAAAAGTTATTTTAGTTTGGTTGGTTTTCTATATGTGACACTCTTACTTCTAGAAGACATTTGGATATCCTTAACTTGAAACTTACTAAGGTGTGGAGCTTGTTCTCAAAGTTAAAGAATAAATTCATCTTCTAAGAACATCTGGAACCTTGTCTGCTTCTACATATAAGTGCCATAGGCTGACAGCATATGGAAGTTTGACTTGCTCTTGGCTAAACTTAGCATGCAGATTTTCAGGTCCAGAGGGACCTTCCATTGCTCTCTGGGTCATTTACAATCCACATGCATAGATTTTAGTTCTGAGAGTTTTCCTCCTATGACTCCCACATCCAGGGCCTGGGTATACAGAGGTGTGTGTGTGTGTGTGTGTGTGTGTGTGTGTGTGTGTGTGTGTGTGTGTGTGTGTGTGTGTGTGTGTGTGTGTACCCATATACAACAATCTATCCCTCATACACACAGGTATATATACACAAAGGCACCTAGGTATATCTTCCTCATCTTGCTTTCTTTGCCTTACTAGCTTCATTTTTTTTCCATACTCAGCTTAAGCTCCACTTCCTCTGAAGAACTCTGTCCTAATTTTTCTTAATTTATGCTATATATTCTAGTTATACATACATCTTCTTCCTACCTTAGCTCCATCCTGCTTTTTTGTGGTTGGCCCTCACTACATGGCTCTCAAGTAGGATGCTTTTGAAGATTTCATAACTATTGCTACTCCATACACTCTAGTATGTATTAGATGCCCAGTAAATACCATTGAAGAGATGCAAGCAATTGCCAACAAACCCAAATCTACCTCTCTAATCACTGTTGTATGCATATTCACAGAAATATAGATGCATACACAAACATGATGCACGCACAGAGAACTAGATGAACTTGAACTTGTGTACTGTTACTTAAGCCTATAGATTCATATTCATGAGACAGACATGCATTCCTTCAAGCACAGAGGTGAACACATTCAGACACGGCTCATAGGAAGATTATTACCCACATCTCATAGACAAAATAAACACACGCACACACACACACACCTCTAGCAAGGTAATTTCTTTTCTCACTCCTGCTCCCCACCTGTGTATGCAAATCAAGTTTTCAGAATGTTCTAATTCTTTGTTGACATTTATTAAGACAAAACAGAGGTAGGTAGACTCAGCCTCATGGTTGGGTGGATATGTCTTTGCTAGGATGTAATGTCAGAAACTGTTGACGCAGAATTAATGCTCACTTTTACGAGTTTATCTTATGTCATAGAGTTGAAAAAAAACCCACTCAGTGTAAATATTCATCATATGGCTTAATTGGTTTGATGTACCGTAGCAACAAGCACAGCGCCAGACGCTTGCTATGGAGGCTTCCGCGTTGTTTCAAAGTCTTTATTATTATGACAGCAAAGTCTTGTTCATTAAAGTTTCACAATCCATTTTCATTAGGTTGAAGCTGAGTCTGTAAATGAACAGTTGCTCTGAAAAATCAAGCCCTCACAGTTCTCGCTGGGGAGGCAGCGCGTCTGTATTAATTATCAGGACGCTGGTGTCGATCGACGATGTTAATTGCACTGATGGCTCGTTATTTGGGGAATTGCCATGCATTTCATGCAGGGATAATAAAAATGAATTTTTAAACAAAGAGACTTAAAATAATATCAAATCTGCAGAGAATACCAACATCAAAGGCGTATCTCAAAGCTTTGAATTTTATCTTTGTGGTCCAAAATGTTAAAGAGGCGCCTGCAATGCAGTTGGTTCAAGTTTGTAGTGAAGGAAAACAAAACAAGAGTTAATTAACTGTTATTACAAACCTTTTCAACTTTAATTTGACTTTCAAATATTAGCATTTATCTATGAACTGTGCTTCTGGGTTTGACAAATTAGTTTTCACAGAACAAGTTTAATTAGGCGTCATTGTGCTTTTATGTCAGTTTTCAGAGCTCCAGACAATGAATGGATTAACTTATTAAAAGTCATCTGTTTAAAAGACTTTGTCGAATGGCAAATGGGTGGGCAAAGTTGCTGGGCTTTGCTAGGAGATAAGGAAAATGATATTGTTGCTTAAGTGTCAGGGGGCCTGAAGATAAGATGAGGTGAGAATTGTCCTTCTTTCCAGCTACGCCTGTTTCTTGGGCACCCCTACTTTCTTGTTCACTCCTGTTGTGAAGGGATATGGTACCATGTACTTGGGAAAACAGAATTTAGAAAGGTGGCATATTGTGGAGGATGTAGCGTAGTGTGCCTGCCATAGCATTTAGGATCTAGTCACCTGTCATTATTCATGTCAATCTTCATTATAGACTATGAATCTCTAGTGCAAAGATCAGCAAACTTTTTCTGTAAGGGATTATTAAGTCTGTGTTGCAATCACTCAACTCTGCCATTGTCATGAAAGTAGGGGTAGATAGACAGAAGTGGCTGTGTTTCAATAAAATTTTATTTATAAAAATATGAATTAGATCTTTGGCTCAAGGATCAATGTTTTCTGGTCTTTGCTCTGGTTGAACATAATGTGTTGATTTGGTCACACCAACAAAACTGCATTCTATGAAAGAAACCTAAGATGTCTCAGTCGTCAAACATTTCTAACCTTCATCTAAACTCTTAGGCACACTAGGTAAATGGTGATGCGCAGCTTTGAACGATGTTTCCTGCTCTTGAAAATGTCATATTCCTATAGTGGGGTTATTTCTTTGGAATCTGCCATATTAAAATCAAAACACTTAGTTGTTTTGACTTTTGAATTGCATATAGAAAGATGTGCTAGAGCAGAGCCTGTGTGGTCTTGAGGACAAAATAAGCTCATTGCTGTAACCCTGAGACTCATCACACAAGCCATGGGAGCTGGAGGGACAGGACCAGGACCAGAACCAGGACCAGGAGCAGCCTCAGGGTAGAGTAGGGCCAGAGCAATGCAGGTCAAGCAGCCAGGATGTGGAATTCAGAAGGTACCACATTCAGATGTATGACGGGAACAAATTGTCCAGAGAGACATAATTTCTTTGGCTCATGTTCAAAATGGAGAACAGAAATCCAGAAGGGGATCTGGACTGACCTGAGTTCAAACTGTAGACGGAGTAATAGGCTTACAAGTAAGGAATCCTAAGGAGATGAACTCTCAAGAGAGATGGAGGTAGATACCAAATTCCTGCCATTTTGGTTCCATTGCTGCCCTTTGTTCCATCTCTGGCATCTGCTTCTTTATGTTCCATTTATGGGGTCACTGTTCCTTAATCTCATAGAAACAGTCTGCCCTCTTGCCCAGATCAGTGGGTACATTAGGATTTAAATTACAGAGGTACATTTCCACCCTTGCTGAAAATGGTACACTTTCAGGGGCTGTTCGTCCTATCCTTGTGATGGTTCTCTGTTCAGCTTCTGCCTGAATTTTTTTTCTCACTTCCCAAATTCTAAGGTTGCCTAGATTCAGCACTTGATTTTGATTACACTCACATTGTGCGCAAAGCCCCTGTCTTGAAGTCAAGTTGTGTTCATGGCCTGGACAATCATCCTTGGGTCATCCCTCCTGAAAATTTCCCACTTGTATAACTCTGTGTGCTAAGTGCCTCCCAAGACCATGCTCTGTACTTCTGAACTACTCCCTGATTGTTTCCATATCCAGAGATTTCTGAATCTCTGAGAGTTGAGACTTTGGTTCTCAGCCTCCACAGGGGCCAGACAATGGAAGTACCCAGGATTAGCCCATAGTTCCCTGCAGACTTTTATCAGCCTTGAGATGCTGATGCTAGAAGCTTCCTGGTCTTCTACTCTGGGCAAAAGTATGACATTTGGATGACAACACATTAGGGAAAGGGGAACATTAATAGTACCTGGCAGTCATGATTTGTGCTTAGGATGGATGAAGCAGCTTCCTCCAGTCATACAAGTCTAAGATACACCTGTCACCGCACCTAGAGAGACTACCCCCGCCCCACGCCCTTGAGAAGAAAAGCAAATCGATCTCAACAGATACTTACGGTAATCTTTCAAGGACAGATTTGGTATTCCCATTTCAGAGATGTGAAAGCTGAGCTTTGGAGAAGCAAAATGACTTGGCTCAAAATGCTGTTAAGTTGTGAGCCTCACCCTAAGAGGATGCAGTCTCCTGGCTTCTCACATTGACTACCCTCTGGAACCAGGAGGATTCTGTCTGGCCCAGGGCTTCCTAGCTGAGCACACAGGGTGTCCTCTTCTCCTTACCTTGTCAGTCTCGAGAAAGACAATGACGGCTTGATGCACATATGCAAATGACATCCAGCTTCTCACTGGAGAGCCCTGAGCACGAGCACTTGTTGTTCATTTCTATAAATGTTAACATATCAGGATGTATTTTGACACACTACTAAGATAAGTGCTGGAGCTGACAATAATAATGTATAATTTATGTCTCTCATATTACCTTCCTATCACTGTGCTTACATTATTACATAAATTAGTTTAATGTATCTGACATTCATCAGATAATTTAAGCATTTGTTCTTTTGTCTCTGTCTCCTGCTCGGCAGGCTTCTAGGCTGAAGATCATGGCACCATTTTGGCATTGAATGGAGGAAGCCCTGGGAAAGTTATAGAAAAACATTTTCTGATATGCACAGAGGGGATTTACATGTTGAGTGATTGGACCATAGAGTGTCAATTGTCCTAGAAGCAGATCTTACCTCTGGATAAACTGCAAATATGGCCACAGATTCTCATCTTCCCAGGACGCACATTCCTTTATGACTTTGAAACTCTTCCTGTCCTGAGGTGTAGACTATTTTTTTGCTTTAAAATTTTTTTTGAATCTCAGCATGTGGTGGTTTAGGTCAGAGAAGCATTTGCAGCATTGTGCACAGTGATTTGCCCTCTTGCAGTTCTTATATATATATACTTAACCATTTGGAGTTCATTCACATGAGCTTCAAATAGCCTGGTAGATGGGGATACCAAGGCCCAGTTACCTCTTTGCTCTACCAACACTCAGTTCTCTACCAATGGTTTGTATGTGAAGGAGGCCATTGACTACTAGCTGACTGTAGTCATAAAGACAAGCAAACCCAGTAGAGACTATTGGAAGAATCACTCAGCTAGCTGATTCTAGGATGGAAGATCCATGGAATTCTGAACTAAATGCATGAGTCTCATTTCATGTCAGTATGCTTTGGGTTGAATAGTGACACAACAAAAGATGACAGGAAACTAAGGTTGACTGACAGAGAACTCCTTCTTAGAGTTGCCAGAGAGGAGAAACGGACATTTCATGAGTTCCTACCCTTCTTTCTGTCTGGGCTGAGCACTGACATTTATATTCTTGTCTTTTGTGTTCACACAGTATGTGTAGTAGTATAACAGAATGCTTAGATTTCTTGCCCAAGGTCACAAAGCTAGTCAATGGCGAAGCCAGGATCCAAATATCTCTTGAACAACCCAGCTCTGATCATTTTATTGGAATCTTTAAAATGGAGAATATACAGGTATATCCAGAGTTTGTAGTTTTTGTACTAGATAAGGCAATATAAAACAACTCCAAGTGTTTGATATGGCCACAGTCCAAGAAAAATCAATACAGTGATTTGCAGCCCTTTTCATTCACATTCTTGTTTAATCATTCTAATTATGTGGAGTCTATATACTTTTCTAGGTGAAGAGAGTAGAAGTGTAGTGGTTAAGAATCCCTCCTAAAGAAAGCAAAGGAATTAGGACTTGAGCTCAGAGCTCCTGACTCCAAATCAGGGACTGCTCTCTTGAGGCAGCGATCTCCTTTCCCAGTTTTCCATTATGTAAATCTCAGCATTAAGAGAGATGAAGACGGTATTTAGAGTGACTCCTGTGAGCAGGCCCCTTCATCAGCCGTAGTGGGTTTCAGAGCCAGTATGGCATCAGCCCTACCTTCACAGGGCTTGCTCTCTTGTCTGGGAGACATCACTCTGCAGTGTGTTAAGTCTGGGTGTAGCAGTACCATTGGATGGCGTGTCATCACATAATATGGTGTATCAGCACCTTCCTTTCAAGTGATGCTGACACTTGTCCACTTAAATAAATCAACTTGTCCATTTCCACACTCAACGCCTGGGCCTCCTGGAGGTCCTATGGGAGCCTTCCAAAGTGCATGCCTCAGTGTTCATGTTCATGAATGTTAAGAAGCAAAGATTTAAAAATGAAATGTCTAGTGTGGGCAACAATCTAGAGGAAAAAGCATAGAAGTAACAAATTGACAAGACATTTTACTGGAAGGCAAATTGGATTATGTAACAAAACATGTAAGCTAGTTATACATTTAAACTTTGAACTCTGGGGATTTATTTGAAGAGAACTACCTACTATTAAGACGTACAAAGATGAGCTATAATATTTTTATGATGATGCCATTTAATTGAAAACATCTTTCATGCTAATAATAGGTATTGGTTAAATAAAATATAGATCCATGGGAGACTGGTAACTAGTGAGTTAGATTGACATTATAAATGAATAATTCATAAGAAAGGTAGATTACAAAAACAATAGTGTGGTATGACTTTACCATGCAAACCAAGTATGTATAGAAAAATTCTGGAGGGGCTGGGATGGTGGCTCCGTGGTAGAGCACTTGCCTTGCATGCCTGAGGCCCTGGGTTTGATTCCTCAGCACCAGATAAGAAAAAAGAAAAAAGCCAGAAGTGGCGCTGTGGCTCAAGTGGTAGAGGGCTAGCCTTGGGTTGAAGAGCTGAGGGACAGCCCCCAGGCCCAGAGTTTAGGCCCCATGACCGGACCCAAAAAGAAAAAAGAAAAAAAAAAAAAAAAAAGAAAAATTCTGGAAAGTTTGGTACTGTTGTAATGGTCATTTATATTAGAGGAGTTAGGAAATTAGGAGTATATATTTTTTGTTATGATGGTTGCTTGTGGGTCGTGGGGCTTGAACTCAGGGTTGGGGCCCTGTTGCTTTGAGCTTTCTCACTCAAAGCTACCACTCTACTACTTTGAGCTACAGTGCCACTTTTGGTTTTCTGGTGACTAATTGGAGATAAGAATCTCAGACTTTCCTGCCATGGCTGGCTTTGAATCTCAATCCTTAGATCTCAGCCTCCCAAGTAGCTAAGATTATAGGAATGAGCCACAGGTACCTGGCTAGTATTTATTTTTGTCTTTATGTTTATTTGTATTTCTTCATTAATGGTATAATATTCTTTTTTGGTCAGTAATAGGGCCTGAACTCTGGGCCTGGGTGCTGTCCCTCAGCTCTTCAGCTCAAAGCTAGTGCTCTAAGTGGTAATATTCTTAGGCTTAAAAATGGTGAATGCATCAAGCAACTTGAATAAAATTTTCACAATATAGCCAAAGCCAGTAGCACATGCTTATAACCCTAGCTACTCAGGAGTCTGAGATCTGTGTTTCAAAGAGAGCCTAGACAGAAAAGTCAATACAACCTTCTCTCCAAAATAACCAACACAAAGCAAGGTGGGAGGCATGGCTCAAATGGTAAGAGTGCCACTGAGCTAGCAAGCTTGTGAGCACCAGGCCCTCTGTTCGAACCCTATTAGAGAGAATAAAGGAGAGAGAGGAGAGAGAGATATCTGGGTACCAGTGGCTCAAGCTTGTAAGCCTAGTTCCTCAGAAGGCTGAGGAGGATCCTCAGGAGGATTGCAGTTCAAAACCAGCCTGGGCAGGAAAGTCTCTGAGACTCTTATCATCAATTAATCACCAAAAAGCCAGAAGTGGAACTATGGCTCAAGTGGTAGAATGCTAGCCCTGAACAAAATATCTCAGAAACAGTGCCCAGGTCCTGAGTTCAAGTACCAGGACTGGCATTTAAAAAAATCACAATATGTGTTCCTAAGCCTTGGAAAACTGAGTAATACTAATGGTCTAGATCTGGGTAAATTAATAGTCTACTAATAATACTAATGGTCTAGATCTGAGTAAATTAATAGTCTACTCTTAACAAGAGTAGTTGCAGAATTTAACAAGTGAGCAATATGACAGTACTACCAAGATTTGAGAACCAATATTCCATTCTTTTTACTCCCCTCTCCCACACTATTTGGGTTTCTTACTCCCAGTGTATTTGACCCTCATTTTGATTCAAATAGATCTACCCATTATTTAGTGCAAAGAGGAAAGACTTTGTTTGGTATAAGAAAAATAGGGGCTTGAAATTCTGCCCTTCTTCTAACTCAATGATACTGTGAGTCATTCCAATTCTCTGAGTATCTAGAAAGTATAAATGCATAACCTAGTTTGCAGTCATGTGAGAGTCAGACATGCTGAGAGAGTATGTAAGAGTCAAGCACATTACCTGACATATAGTTAGTAGTCAACAAATAGTGTTGTTATTGTTTTGGTATTTCTTTGTAAGGAACCAGATAGCGTGGACATTATTGCCCTTATTTTCTTATGAGCAAATTTATTCAGCAATAGAAACATTCTGTCATATAATCCTGCTTGGCTATTGAGATGGCTTATCTCTTAAATGACAGTGGTATTTTTGTTGTTGTCGTCGTTGGTTTTGGGGCTTGAACTCTGGGCCTGGGTGCTATCACTCAGCATTTCAGCTCAAGGCTAGCAATCTACCACTTGAGCCACAGCACCACTTCCAGTTTTCTGGTGGCTTATTGAAGCTAAGAGTCTCACGGATTTTCCTGCCTGGGCTGTCTTTGAACTGTGATCCTCAGCATCCTGAGTAGGTAGGATAATAGGTGTGAGCCACCAGCACCTGGCGACAGTGGCATTCTAAACTGCTTACTACACACTTCTCAGGGCCCAACCTAAAGTATCTTCACCTCTAGAAAAAAAAAAGCATGTCTCCCTGTGTAGGCAGCCTAGGTTTTTATCTTGCATATAAGTGAAAATATATGGTTCACCTCCCTATAACCTAGAGTTGAGCCTAGTGCTTCATTTTGCATGCCTGTGCTCATGGCAGATGTTAGGAATTCATCATGGTTCTCTTTCCTACCAAACCCAGGAATAATATTACATTCTTCTCGATGTCATCTTTCTGTAGCTATTACCTTTTGATCAGAAGTGGTATATGAGATGAAAACTGTGTTTGTGTAGGAGGTGAAGGATAAGGATTTATTTCAACATCCTAATTTACTCCTTGGAGAATAGTAAGGGTCTTTCTTCCTCTGACATTCATTTTCCTCATCAGTCCAGCCAAGTGTTAGGATTACATCACTGCAGTTGGTAAATTCCTTTCATGTATCTATTTTCATGAATCCAAGTGCTATGGCAGATTAGTGATGTCTGAGATGGCATGGAATGGGTTGAGTAAGAGATAGATGGACCAAATGATTGCAATTTCTGGATTGGATGATTTATAGAAGCTTTGGATTTCTACAGTTCTAGGAAAACATGGCTCAGAGGGAGACTTGATTGATCCAAATAATCTGTGGCAAGGCCAAGACTATAACCTTGGGACTTCATTCTCTGTTTAGGTCTTGTTCCACCAAGACACAAGTGTTCCTTGAGTGAAAACAGAAATGAATTTATGTGGGAATAACTGATGTCTATTCTTCCTTGAGGCTGAGGTCTCTTCTGCCCTGTGGTGTTGTCCTCTCTGCTGATCCGCTGGCCACAGCTGTGTGTTCTGTAGTTAGAGTAAGGTCTGTAGTTAGAGCAAGGTAGCTCCCCCAAGCCTGCCTGGGGCCTCTCTCTGGGTCCTTTTTAAAGGGCTTGAGGAAAGAAGTGGTTATATCCCCATGCCTTTCCCCTGGGATAGAGTTGGGGGGTGGGAGGCATCTCCCAGACTGGGGCTTGGACTAGGCAGGGGGCTCAGCTAAGAACTGCAGAGAAGCAGCAGGGGCTCCTTAAATATGCAGAGGGAACAGCTGCCTTTGATCTCTCCAGTGCAGAAGCAGCCACTCCCTGCTGAGCCTGAGTGTGCAAGTGTGACTGAGGGTGGCATGTATGTGTGTTTTACATGTAAACGAGAGCAGAGAATGTATGTATTGTGCATGCACATGTGCATTGTACATGAGCACTGCAGATTTACATGAGTGTACACATGTGTCCATGTCCATGTGTTCCTCTCAGCATGCAGGAGTTAGTGTGTGCTCACATGTGTTCTATGTGGAATGTTGGATCAAATGCACACTTGCATACTGGTATATTTGAGATTATCTTTATAACATAATGTATCTTTTTAGCGACCCCAATCTGAGATGATCACCTTTCTTTTTCTCTCAACTTTATTGCTAGCAGGACTATATTAAGTAGCACAACCTGGTGTTGCCCAATTAATCGATGGATGAGCCAATCCCAGCATGTCATCATGTGGTCACAGAATGTTAGGAGATTATGTGAAAGGTTCAAACTTGTCTTATCTCCTACCCAGTAAGGATCAGGTATGGCTGAATGACTTACTTTGGCCAATCGAGTGAGAACTCAGGTCACACGTGTCAGGCTTAAGCAGAAGTTCTAAGAGCTTTTGCCATCTTTCTCTCTTTCATGAGACTTAAAATATTCAGATAGTGTTTGTTCTACCAACCTGGGTTCCAGGAAGAAGATGGCATGGGACAGAGTCACAGCCAGTCTACAACAATGGCCTATAGATGAGAAATCTTGTGGGAATGAACTTTAAAACAAAATCTTTTGAGAGCAAGTCATGGAGATATTAAAGGCTTTTGTTGTTACTGCCACATAATCTGTTCTAAACTGCCTAAAACTGTGGGCACTGAGATCACTTGTCCTTTCCCTTGGATTTTTGGTTTTGCTACCAGAAAACATGTTGTTATTTCCATTTATAGCACCATGTATGGTCAGAGATCAGGATGTGTGGTAATGTTTCCTATACATGAATAAAGGCCTTGATTCCCACACTTGGCTACCTATTTTTTATGGTAAAGCCAACATAGAGAGACATAGAAATCAGCAATAAGGACCAAATCGACTCATAAAGTTGATAAAGTACATGGCTCTGAATTCAGCTTATCCTGAGGCCCAGTGGCAACTTTGTTTTATTGTCCCTCATCTTGATTTTTGTTAGAAATAAATGCCTTCTTTTAAAGTAAGTAAATGTGATGCAGATATCTAACACACACTAGTACACTAATGTAATGTGCACAATGATGTGCAATTATATACTTGTTAGTATATTACACTGTTATGTGTTTGCATGCATGGTATATTTTCATGTGTCTACCCCCCTCTAGAAGATATAATTCAGTTCAACTGATGTTTGTGCTTTACAAGTACATGACTTTGCCAGATACAGGGTAGATGCTCAATAAATATTTCCTGAATCAATATACTAGAGTACAACAAAGTGTATGCATATTTGTTTCACAACGACTAGCAAGGATAGAATAGTGTGTGTGTGTGTGTGTGTGTGTGTGTGTGTGTGTATAGGGGATTGGTTGTACATGGTGACATTTTGCTGACATTTCTTGGCTGTATTCATGCTTCTATCCTAGCAAGCTTACACATTGAGTTTTCAAGGTACCACTAGGCATCTATGGATAGAGGTTTCATCTGAACTTGGTATCTTGACAGCAAACAACAACAACAACAAATTCCAGGACTACCCAGTCAATCTTTGGTGGTGATGGATGGCCACTGTGAAGAATGGGAAAGTGTATCAGAAGGCACTTCTGGTTGGCTGTTAGCTGGAGCTCTGGTCAAACATTCTTTGTTATAATAGGGGATTTAATCAGCAGACTTTTCTGCATTTGACTTTGGCAATTTTATGATCAGGTGGTTTGATGGAAACTTAGGCCTTGATTTCTGCTATTCAGGTGGTTTGATGGAAACTTAGGCCTTGATTTCTGCTATTTGCACTTCATTGTCATGTGTTAGGGAAGTATTTTGAATTGGTGAGGTGGAAAGATTGAAGAGACAGCGGTGAAGGGCAGTGGAGGCGAGCTGGCAAGGTTGCTACGAAGAGGGGACGCAGCACACTTGGGACTTTCCTGAGTGGGGCTAAGACCAGCTGGCCCAACAAAACTGTGATAGTAACTGTTCTGTGCTGAACCACTACCAGCCGCAAGGCAATTTTTGTTCTTAACTTGGGAGGTTACAGGGAATAAAGGCCTACCCAAGATAGCCATTGTTCTCTCTCTCTCTCTCTCTCTCTCTCTCTCTCTCTCTCTCTCTCTCTCTCTCTCTCTCTCTCTCTCTCTCTCTCTCATACACACACACACACACACACACACACACACACATTCTCTCTCTTGCTCATTTTCTCTTTCCCTTTCACCTTTCCCTCTTTTCTTTCCTCATTTTTCTTTACTCTCAATCCCTCTCTCTCTCTCCCTGTCTCCCCTTTTTTCTCTCTCCCTTCGTCCCCTCCTCTCCCCCAGCTGACTGTTTTGAATGTTTAACCTGTGTGTTTGCCTTGGATTTGTCTCTTGGAATAATGCAAGTCTAAACCTCCTTCTATGGGTATCTGCAGAGGCTGGAGTTAGGGGAGTGGTGCCTTCTCTAGGCCATTTCGCTGCAGTTCTTCCTCTCCTAACCTAATTCTAGGCTCCCTTCCTATTTTGTCTTCCTCCTCAGACAAAGTGAGCTTGCTGACTTCACTCTTCAAGTATAATTTCCTGTTCCAGACATTTGAATGTTTGAACCTAGTTGAACCTAGTAGCAGCATAGATGAAACCACTCATTCAGTCCCATTTGTGTCTCTGAAGTCCCTTGAAGCCCACTGGAACCTTTTGTTGGAGAGTCCCTGAAATCCTTGGGGATCTCATGTCCTGTCAAGATTGTCAATAGTCATATCTAGTCATATCAACTGACAGATATTGGAAGTATAGAATTTAGCGTCAAGTGGGACCTTAGTTTCTACCCAGTTGGGTGGCATTTCTTAGTTATCTAATTTACTAACAAGTAATGATTACTCTGAGTCCCAGTTTTTTTTTTCTTAGCTGATTTGCAAGGGGAAGTCAGACCTGACCCATGGGCTTTCTATGAGGCTTAAATGAAACACATGGTAAAATACTCAAAACAGTGATTCATCTACCTATTTAGTTGTTCATTCCTTCTATGTTAAGAGGTTGGGGGATTCACTGGTAAAGCCCTTGCCTTCACAGTTTACATTCCACACACTTGCCACTTCTTCAGCAAGTATTGACACACAGGAGGTAGAGCGGGGCCACTGGATATGGGCAGAGATACAGAAATGATTATAAAGCAACTTCTTGGAAGGAACTGAGGTTTCAGGGAGAGTACTTTGCCACTGTGGAGCTGAGAAGGGCAATGACCCAAGTTTTTAACCTGGAATATTAATTTGATGCTAAGTCCTAGAAAGAAATTGGACTTTCTTGGTGACTGGGATGCTGACCAAAGACAAGGTCCAGTCTGTAGTAGGAACACCTTGGAATTGTAGATGTTTTTCTTCTCAGAGTACAGCGAAGAGAGAACCTGAAAGAAGAAAAATGAATCTCTAGTCTAAGTCAGTTCAGACCAACTTTGAAGGAAGGTATAGGGATATGAGGTGTGTTGACTCTATTCCTGAGGGCCTAACTCTTGTTCATTCATTCTTATTTATTGAACATTTTCTATGTGCCAGATATGTACAATATGCCCAGAGATCTTTCTCTCCCCTCATGCTTTTCCAAGATCAGTGGGAGAGAGGAGAGTTAGTTGTTTAAACATTACAACCCAATATGATGATTGCTCAGACTCCTATGTTATAGGAAATAGAGAAGGACTAGTCTCTATCCTGACAGTGGTTTTGCCTGTAGGTAATTTTTCTCTCTACTCTGGGACATTTCACCATGTCTGGAGACTTATTTGGTTGTCACAAGTGGAACAAGGGCTTGCTATTAGCAGCTCAGGGCTTGAGGTTGATAACACTGTTAAAACATACTGCAGTAGAATGATTCCTCAACAAGGAATTATCTGGCCTAAAATGTTAAAGTGTGCTGATCTTGAGAAACCATGATCTAACAAGATCTTATAACACTTCTTTTAAAAAAGTAGAGATATAAAAGTTGGGTTCATACAGATGAAAAATTAACTGGATATGGAGTAGGTGCTCAGCAGACTTTCCAGAAAGAAGGCTAGCATATTCATTTCAGTGAAAGGAGATGAGAGGCAGCTGAGGTTGGAAGGAGTGGACCACCCCAAGACCTAGAACTGTAGTGCTACCAGTGTACAACTTTAGCTTGAGAGATCCAGGGACCTACGACTGACTCAACGTAGAGGAGCTAAGTGTGGGCTGGGCCTTGTAAAGCTGTGAGGGAATGAGGGCCTGACTCTTGTGTGTCAGGAGTTAACCTAAAGATGGTTTCTAGAAGATGGGTAGGGAATCAATGATGGTGATTCTCAAACTTTGAGATTTAGTGTTGTTTGTCCTGTTGACTTTGACAATGTACCCCACTGATGTTTTGTCTTGTCTTTTTCTCACCTTTCTTTGTCTTGTGCTAGGGGAGTCTTCCTCTGGCCATCAAATGGACATTTGTCCTCCGTAGAAAGTCAGATCCCTGGATTCCCATTCCTGCAAATATTATCCAAAGAAAATGAACTTAGGGACCACACAGCTTTCTGTTTTTGCTGTAAGCAGAATGGAAGGGAGAGTTCAGAGACAGGCAGGCCACTTAGAAGAATTGGTGACATCCAGTACCAAGGGAAAAGCAGTGTTCATGGGGCTTTTTGAGAGACAGGGATAAGGCTGCTATCAACCCTGAGAGTTGAAGTCACAAAATCACACACTGGTTTGATGAGTTCTTTGATAAAAATTATCTTGGAACTTGAATCCAAACTGCCTTCTGACCTTGCATTTGTCTTATGAGAAGTTCATCAGAGGATGACATTGTCTATGCTGCTCTGGGAGTTCTATTGTTGATGTAAAGTGACAAGGTTCTGTCTTACTTGAAAAGATCATTGGAGCATGAGCAAAGGGTGAAGTTTTTGGGGTACAAAGATTAGCCAGTATTATTCTTTGATACCTCCATGCTTTAAATTGCACAAAAAGTCATTTCAACAATAGGAACACACTCATTCTGTGCCTACTTCTGCGCCAGATGCTAGGGATAAAATAAGGGAGAGATGGGAGCCTCCTCCTCAAGCGACTTGACTTTTCCACCAGGGAGTTTGAAGTGATTCATGTGACACAATTATGGAACCCAAGACCCCAGAGTCTGGGGAAGTAGGTGCTAAGTGTTATGTGGCTCCCAGCAAGCTGAGACAAATGTGGACAGGTGTTGATGGAAACATGTAGGAGGGAGTTGGCACTTGGGTCTCTTAAAGTTCACACTGAAGCATGCCATTTCTGCCTGACCTTGTGCATTCCAGAGGGAAAAAAGCACGACTTTGGAAGAAGGTAGGTCCAGGTTTGGAGCTGGCTTGTATCTCTTACCAATTCTACAATACCAAATAAGGATGGGTAAAGGAGATATCATAAACATAGAGTGCTTGGCTCAGAAGTCATCTTCAGTAAGTAGTAGATGTTGGATCATAAAAGAACATTAAAAGTAAATATTTTGAAGTCACAATTCTTGGCTGTGAACTCCAGCTTAGCCCCATACTTTCTGTGATCTGGGACAAGCCACTTAACCTCAGCTTTTTCATCTGTAAAACAGGTATCTTCCTATTTCTTATCTTATGCAGTTGCAGTAAGGGTTCAGTCCCAAGAATGCAATAGTGCTAAATTCAAGTGGTAGCTATTAATGTCACTATTACAAGAACATACATGATCATTTCTACTCTGAGAAATGGTGTCACTGTCTGAAGAACAATAGGATAATCCTTACCCTTGCTCTGTGTGGGGAGGGTGGGGGCTGCGTGGTGTTTGCATATTGTATGTGACGGGAAATGATGGCCCCAACAATGTTACCTTTTTCACTTTATGACACTGACACACATATTTTAAAATAAATTGAGCTCCTATTTTGCTCCACTCATTAGCAGCAGCCACAGGTTCATAGAAAAATCTGCATAGACAAAGGAAAGGTGCATCATCAACAGGGAGGGAGTAGGGATGTCAGAAAGTCAATTTACTACTCATCAAGATGAGAGTATTAATGCCTTTTTTCTATAAAACATAGTCCATCGTGGTTCATAACAGCTAGAGCAATCACTTACTGAATGTATACTATGTGTGGGGAAAGGTTGCTAAGTGCTTTAAAATGCATTTTCTCATTAATTTCCACAATTCCCTAGGATGTTGGTACTATTTGAAAGGGTTTGGTTAACCAGCCTGAGGTCACACAATCAGTATTTGATGGAGCCAGGACAAACGTATAAACCATTCTGACTTCAAAAGTCAAAGGTCATGGCCACAACTGACAATCACATAGGACCACTGCATGGTCTTTCCTGGTGTGTGCATCTCCTGCTACACTGTCAAATTAGGTCTTTATAAACAGAGATAAAAGGAAAAATATACAAAGGAAAAAATGTGGGATAGCTTTAGAATTGATTACACATGGGTGTGAATCTGAAAGGAAGTAAGACAATTCAAATGCAGGAGAACCTTAGTCCTAACGCAGTCAAGTGTATTTGCCACATGAAATGGGTGTGGAGGAAGGGGAGGGCACTGAGTTACAGGTGTGATTTAAAAAAACAAACAACCCTGCCATTGCCTTCTCAGGAGAGATGCTGTTAACAAAACAACAGCAATGATGAAAACGTGGCAAATGCAAAAAGCACAAAATGAAAGAGGAAAGAAGTCATCAATGCTGCAATTCTTATCTCTTACTTCTTTGAAAGCTCAGTGGCGATAATTTCAGAAATGCATTTGTAATATTCCTATAGGATAAAGGTCTTGAACGTAACGGCCTCTTCCGATGGGAGAGCATTTTGACAATCATTCAACAAACTCCTGCCAAGGTATGGAAAAGGAGTAGCATGCCACGTTTGATTCAATCTAGCAAGCAAGCAAGAAAACAAAATTGTCTAAAAGGAAATTTTCTTCGTGTGTAAAACTGAAAAGCAGAACTCAGTACAGTACGTAATCCTAACAATGCCATATGAAATGCAGTAAAAATAGAGTCAATTATACACTGTCAAAGCTTTTCTCCAAACAGCTGCCTAACAGAATATGACAATTTTTTTTCTACAATGTAGTAAAAAAAATTTTTAAAAAAAATAGGCTCTCACAATGCCGGCTACCCAAGGCCGAATTCATTAACACTTTATTACCTTAAACTTCATTGTAAGAGAAAAATAATGTGACGCAACTTGTCACTTTTTTCTTTTCTCGGTTGTTACTGCGGCACATTAAGATTTGGGTGCCTGCTAGAGTGTTGTGATCTACATTTAATGATCTTAACAGGGACTTTGTAAGACATTGTTCATTTCTCTTGTGTTATCCCTGAGCGGAGTGTTACATGAACAGTGAGACCCAATTATATCATAGTGTAATTTACAAAGGAGAGGAAAAAAAAAGTTATTTTCATGGTGTGTTGCCCAAGGAGTCTAGGGGTATTGTAGCAGTTTCTTGGCTCTGCTTTGCAACAATATAATTAGCTATAATCTGAGCATTTGCATATAGTACATAGAGCAAGTGTAATTCTCCACTTGCCGGGTTAGGATGTAAAACAGTCTTTTATAAGACCGTTGCTCTGATACACCTAATTTTCCTTAGCACATTTGCATCTAGGTTGTGGCTCATCATCACAAATGGAAATTGTCACTCTCAATATGGAAGCAAAATGAGGAAATTCATCATAATGAAAGGTACTTTTTTTTAACCAGTGGATTTTAATGGAGAGCCTATTGTGCATTCTGGACTAAGGAAGAACCCTGATGCTTTTGAAACAAAAGGCTGGATTTTATTTTAGTTCAAAATAATGGCCTAATAGTTAGGATTGCATTTCGCTCATCTTTTAATTTATATCTGGAGGTGTCAAGTCTTTTGTACCATGACAGCCAGAGCCTCGAGTCTAAGCACAGGTCTTTGCTCCCTTAAAAAAATAAAAACACTAAGGAAACAGTAATGGAAAGAGAATTTGTCAGCTTGCTATTTCTTTCTTGAAAATGCTCCACTTTCTCACTCGCTTTGTGTGATTGAAAGGATCTACTAATTCTGCAACCTACAGTCATATGAGAAACTCAGTTCAAAAGACGGATGCCTTACAAAGAACCAATCCTGTACCACCTATACTGATACTGTGGCTCTCAGCCTCTCTAACTTTGAGCTACCCATTCTGTGGAACTTTGTTAGGGCAGCCTTAGTAAACATATATGGTGGGTAAACTGAAGTCCAAGTTTAGGCTAGTAGAGGCTTCTTGTTTGGCCAAGTAGAAGGTAATTTTATCCTGGCTTGATTCACTCTGAAAAATCCCATCACTAGAGGCTGTTTTGGGGAGGTCAATCTTCTTCATGTGTGATAACATTCCTTAAATGTTTAGGAATGTGTAGGATAAGAAAGCATATATAATAATAACAGAATCATAGCAAAAAAGTTGCCAATCATTTTCTACTGTTAACTCTGCTTTACTCAGATAACAAATTTGTGAACTATCAGTGAACTTTTCCTACTTAATAAATAATACTATATTAGGAGATGTCAGAGTTATTATTCATATTTTTAGATTTTTTTGGAAGTTGTGAAGGCAATAGGGAAGAGAATAAAGTGTACAGAAGGAGAAAAATAGAAAAATGAGAAACCCCAGGTATAATTTGTCCTTTACTATTTGCCTTTTAGCTCAAAACAAATTTAATCATAGAGAAAAGTTTCAATAATAATAAAAACAACTTTTACATACCTTTCATCCAAGCTCACTAGTTATCAACATCTGTTACAATTTTGACACATTTTCTTTATCATCTACATATATGATCCTTTCTTCCTAAACATATTAGTGTGGTCCTTGAGTGAGAATATTTCCTTCTATGACTGAAGTATGATCAAAATCAGAAATTTAACACTGATATTGACTAGCAGACAACATCCAAATCATGCTAATCATATCCATAGTACTCTCTAGATTATTCTCCCCTGTTCCCATTCAGGATCCAATTCAAGATCAAGAATCTCTAATATCCTTTCATCTGGAAATTTCTTAATATATTTTGAAGAATATAGGTCATTTGTTTTTTATAGCATACTTTTTGTGTTGCTATTGGTCTGATGTTTTCTTGTGATTACCACTTCTTTTTGCATATCTGGTAGGAAATCACTGATATCCATTGCATTCTTTTCAACCTAATGCTAGAATGTCAAAAGTGTCTCACCAGCTTCTCTATTCTGCCAAGTGGACAAAACAGCAGGTTAAAAATGAATACAACTAGGGATAGTGTTTTAGAGGAAACGCCATTTCATCCACTCATTCATCACACATAAGTAATTTGTAGGCTTCACAGTACCAATAGGTTCTCTTTAGAGGATAGATTAATTCACTTTTGTTTGGTTTTAATGTTCCTAAAATTTTTTCAGGTTGTGGAATGCCTGGAAATCAGGACCTAGTAAAGATTTTTGAAAGATTATCTATCTAAATGTATATACCTGAAGCAAGCACTAAATCTTGCCCACCTCTTAAATCCTTCAAATTAAATAAGAAGCGAGCAAGCTGTTGAACTAAGTATTATCAATTAACTCTGCACTTTTTCTTCTAATAATTTGTTCCTTGCCCATTTATTTTGTTACCTATATGCAAGTCTAGCAGGATATGCAAGGTAGCTGGATAGGAAATCTTTAAAAAAAATCATAGAAAATGGTTTAGTTAACTGTGCTTCATTAGCAAATTGTATTCTAGAATTTGGAAAAGTGCTGCCTATGTTGGCTTTTAGCTGCAGAATCCATTCATGGAACATCTATGCCTGCAAAGAGGAAAGATGAGAATGACAGGTTTTTGGAGCATATGTTTCCACAGTTACAAGGTGATTATAATGGGTTACTTACATGTGAAGTGTTGAATGTCCCAGTCAAAACTCAGGTTGCAGTTTAACCCCTGCACGGGAGGTACTAAGAGAGTGGAAACATACTCTGTATATTTTGAAGGTGAGCCTTTGAGGAAGTAAGTAAGGCTAAATGGGACCATCGTGGTGGATCTGCGGCTTTATAAGAAGAGAAGAAGAGATCTAAGCCAGGATGCTGTGCCTCAAAAATATGTTGCTGCTGCAGAAATCTTACCAGCAAGGAACTCACCAGTGGAATTTGCCTGATCTTGAACTTTACAGCCAGAACTTGAGCTTCTCAGGACTCTGAACTGACTCAACTTCTACCTTTACTATTTGGCCTATATTACTGAATTATATATTTCTCTTCCTTTTTCTCTCGGTTTTTCTCTCTCTCTCACTCGCTCTTGCTCTGTGTGTGTGTGTGTGTGTGTGTGTGTGTGTGTGTGTGTGTGTGTGTACGGTGATTTGATGGGGCCTGGTTACCTTTGTTCACAGCAGTCTCATGAATTTAACCTTGTCTGACCTCTAGACTATTAATATTTTCTGTGATTACAATAGAGTGAAAACTTGGGAAGCAGTATAGCACTCTGCTTTGTTTTATGCTTCCCTGTAAGCAGGTGTTTAAGCCAAGACCCAGGACTGTAGATAATGCACAGAGTTAGGCCAGACACATGGTAGTTGTTCTCTCTCTATTTTTATGTAGAAATTGCTGATTTCCTGCTATGAGCAGGCTCTGGGAGAAAGGTTGAGGTGGCTAAGCAATGAGACAGTGTTTGAAGGGCCAACAGCTGTTGACTTGGAGGACAGAGAATGTTTTAAAGCACAGCCTAAAGGACACCTTGAATCTGAAATGGAGATGACAAAGTGGTGAAAGAAGAGACATCTAACACATTTCTGGAGAAAGTGAGTGAACCCGATGCCTGACAGGATTAGCAGGTTAATTAAAGAAGCTGTCCTGATGAGGCTGGCACATCTTCAATTCAGACTGACATTAACTCAAGGCATAGGCCCCAATCTATCTTTCCACCAGCTGCCATGGTGCTGAAATACTTACCCAACAAGTCAGCTCCTAAGGACCTCCCACATGTGCATAACTGCATGCCAGGTCAAAGCCCCACTCCAAGAGAGGTGATAACACCTGCTCATAGATCAAGAGCATCAGGTTTGTCTATCTTTTGACCCCTAGTAATGGTCAGTGGATAGAATGAGCAACAGGAAGGGAATGTTTAAATAGTAGGAGTGAATTTACACTACCTGAGCATCCATCATGTGCATGGCATAATGTTTGGCACATGGTCCCACTTACTTCTCTTGTTATGGTGGTGAAACTGGTTACAGTTAGGGAGACTTGTGTTTGATCCAAGCTCCACCATGTTCTGATGGTATGACCTGGGATCATCTTTAAGCATTCCTAATACTCTTGTAATTTTCCTTCCCTGGTGACATAAGAAACCACCACCACTTTGGTGGTATAACATGAGAGAAATGTATTCCCTCAGAGTTCTGAAGTATAAAAATAATCGCAAATTAAGGTGTCATAAGGATCCATTTTTCTCAAAAGCCTCTAGGGGAGAATCCTTCCTGGTTTCTTCAAACTTCTGAGAGTTCCAGATATTCCTTGGCTTGTGCCTACATGATACCAATCTCCACCTCCTTCCTCATATGACCTGATTCTCTGAATTCCATTCTCACAGACATTTGACTTTGGATTTAGGGCCTACCTTGGTAACTTATGAGTTGATTATTATAGAGGGCTGTGTGGCAGCACGACAGTCTTGAAAGTAGATATTTTAAACCTCAATTGACATGGTTGAAATAGGTCCATAGAGAAGGATTGTATTTCCCAAGATTAAACTGCTCTCCAGTGTGGAGCCATCACAAACAAGTTTTCATTTTGATTCCTCACCAGCTAACAGACCCTGAAACAAAGCTACCCACCATTGCAGACCCTGAAACAAAAATGGGGGTTACCTGTACGTTACTTGGAAAGTGATCTGAAGAAACGGTGGTAGCAGAGAAGTAAAAACAGAAAGACGGGAGTGAAAGTTGCATTATAGCAAACTGAGGCACCTCAGCCTCTAGCTTTCTGGGAACTTCTGAGAAGTTGGTGTACATGATCAGTACTCACCAAGACACAGGTGACCTAAGCGTGGGCTGAGAAAGGCACCAAGAGAATCCTTTACCCCCAGTAACTCTAGGGAATTACTGGAGATCTTGGAAGGATCACTGAAATGCAGGTTAGAAATGGGCAAAGTCAACTCTAGCTTTCCAAGTCATTTTGATTAAGCCACTTCTGGAGATTTGATGAAATCCTAGGCTTTCCATGCTGGGGTAAACCTTTAAAAAAAATCATGGTTTGACCATTGCTGGAGTCCCTGATACAATATTCCATGTCCTCTGTGGCCTTCTGCAGCCACTGCTTAAGACAGCCATGGGACCAGAGGGCTCACTACCTCCTGGCAGACTGCTCCACTGCTGCACAGCTCTAGTGACAGAAAAAGATCTATACTTCGTGAATCTCTCCCCCACAGGTTCTAGCTCTCTCCACCCTTAAGAGATACCTGTTTCCTCACACACTGGTTTTCGCTCTACAATCCAGTCCTGTCTCTGCTGTAGCACTGTGGCTCTTTTGGAGACACTGTGTCCAGCTCCTGTTTATAATGATCTAGGAAGTAACTTAAGTGGCTTTAGAATGAAATATAGCTGGACCCTCAGGGGCAGTGGAAGCATATGGTGTAATAAGAGGAGCATCCATTCAACAGATGCCGAGTAAGCACTTCATGTGTCATATCTGTGGCTAAGAGTCTGTTCAGAGAGTTGGGCAGAAAATGGCCACCTGTGATAGTCAGGTGAAGGTCTTGAAAGATCATGAAATAAAGACAGAATGAAATGTATCTCGTTTACCACAGCTAAAAACAACATATTCTGAAACAGTCATTTTGTCAGGGAATTGGGAAAACTTCACAGAGGTGGCATGGGCATTGGGCTTGTGGGAGAGCTAGGATTTTAACCAATTCTAGGAATGCATGAAATGATTCTGAGGATATGAGAAAGGTACAAGAAAGTCCTGGAGAAGAAGACATGCACTCTCTATTTAGGGAATGACAAGTTGTCAGGTTTTCCTCCAGTTTAGGGTAGTGTGTGTGTGTGTGTGTGTGTGTGTGTGTGTGTGTGTGTGTGTGTGTGTGTGTGAGAGAGCTTGCACACACATGCGCATTTGGTAGCATGTGAGGCTAGTGTGATAGCATGATAGCGCAATAGTGTAATACTTCAATAGTATTCTGTGATTAGTGATTTTTTTGTCTTATCCATTACATGATAAGAAACTCCTTGATTGATTTTGCCTATTTTTTAGGGCTCACTTTGATACCAATATGTATAACAGTCCAGGTTTTAGGGTCATGAGAGACAGGGAATTAGATGTGAGTATTTTAGTACATCTATACTTCTATCCATTCTTCTGTCCTTCTGTCCATCCATCTATTCATTCATCCCTGTCTAGGCCTCTGTCTATCCACTTACTCTTGGCTATTTGCCTGGTATGCATTGATTTAGAATTAAGACTTGAAAAAAAAGAAAAAAATGTTTTCTGTTTTTCAGGTGGCTTCTGCTCCAGTAGGGCTTGAGTTAGGAAACTAAAGAAAAAAAGCAAGGATAAAACGGTGTTTCAGAATTGAGGAAGACTCTGCAATCACATATGGATAGAAAGGGAGAGGAAAGATAGATAAAGGTCATGACACTAAAAAGCGGTGATGGGATTGTAAACCTAATTATTTTTCTATTGGCTATGTTGTACTATATGCTGGCTTTGAGATCTTGAACCAGTTATTATTACTGCTTCAGTAGGCCTAGTCTTCACATTGATATAGTTTAAGCTTGATGATTTGGCATCCCAAGATTCCATTATTCTGTTTTTTTATCCATTAGTTAGTAAGATTAGGAAGTTTGAAGCACTGGCCGGAAACAAGGAGCTCTGAGAAGCTGGAGGAGCTAGCTGGAGAGACAGACAATAGGAACACAGAGGAGAATCAGGTTGCTGAGGCTGGGAATGTCAGAACAACAGGCTGTGTAATTCTATTTAAAGCTCTTGATCAGTTCATCTTCAAGCTCTTGACATCCTCTTCACTTCTATCTCTGACTTCTCTGATGTGGCATTGTGGTCCCTACTACAAAGCCAGAGAACCACAGTTCTTTCTGCTTCCTTTCTGAGCAGGAGGGGGCCCTGGACTCAGCTACCACTAGGGGTGGGTCTAGATATATGTGGATGGGACATTGAGCGTCCTCTTCCTCTGTGGCTGGATGCCTTGCCAATGCCTTGCCACTTTGGTCTAGCACTGATTTTTTCCTGTCCCCTTTGGTCTCTTCTCAGGGCCTTAGCAAAGAAGAGTTGCCAGGGTCAAAGAGTCAGGGTTACTTGAAGTTGAGGACTAGACCCCAGTGTTGGCTGAATTCACAGTTCTTTACACAGATCTTTCTCAGTGAGTGTGTACTGGTACAATGAATAATTAAATGAGTGATTCCAATCTATTGCGTGTGGATGACAAACTAGGGGTTAGAAGGACCTGGAGTCATGTCTCAGAGCCACCATTCTTGGTGGTAGCTCTTTAAAGACATAACACGTGCCCCGTGAACAGTGCAGGTGTGAGGATCAAAAAGGTATCACAGATGATGCTTCTAGAATAGTGCTGAGCACACACAGTTTACACCCAGTATTCTTAGGCACTAGCCTAACCCAAGACTGCCCTGAGTGTTGGTGGCAATCCCTTGACCTTTGAAATGTTTTAATAACACATACAGCCTGATCTATCTAAGGCAGCTTTGGATGTAACTCCATGGGGGAACTGGCAGGATTGAATGACTCCAGGCTCTGTCCAGTCCCTTTTGGGGTTTGGAACCACAGATGCACTTCCCATCTTGACCATTGGGTGGCACCAGACCATCAGGTTAGGTAAGTGAGAGTGAAACACCAGGCCCCCACTGCTTCCCAGCAGGGGAGTTGGAAGGAGGGGCGGGGTGGAGAGTGAACAAGAATGGGGGTGGGGGAAGGAGGGCTTAGAGAGTCCAGGTGTTTGTGCCTCTGTGCGCCTGTGTGCATGCCTTTGTGTGTAACCAGGGTGGGGGTGGGCTGTATAAGCATTATGAGGGTGCAGGAGTGTGTGTGAGAGAGAACTAAGAACTCAGAGAAAAGGGGCCTTTGTTTCACTCTTGTTTATGTGCAGGGAATCATTTGACCTAAATGAAATTGCTCTGCCCTGGGGATATTAGTCTGTGGCTGTGGGTGAGGTAAGGCTTAGGGACATGGAATTTTCAAGATGTTAGGGGCATTACAAAATTTGTTTATTCAACCTCCTCATTTGAGGAGAAACTGAGGCCAAAGAGGGGCCTACATGGACTTGGGGATATACAGCAGACCCTTGAGGGGCCAGGCTGGAACTCAGGCTCACTAACCCTGTCTACCGGTGTCTCTGTTTTTAAGCTTGAGGCTACCTTAGGACAGAAGCTGGCACAGCCAAACATGGTGAGGATGAACTCTAGGAAGTAAAGTTGGGCAAAAATGGAGCCTGGGGCTCATGGCCTGTTACCCTAGCTGCTCCAGAAGCTGAAATCTAAAGATCACAGTTGGAGGCCCAGACAGGAAAGTCCATGAGATTCTTTACCTCCTTTAAACTACTCAGAAAAAAGCCCGAAGTGATTCTCAAGTGGTAGAACACTAACCTTGAGCACAAAGAAGCTCAGGAACAGCACCCAGGCCCTGAGTTCAAGCCCCAGGATTGCAGCCTAGGGCTTACGGGTTTGTCATCACATCTGAGTCCCAGAGAAAGGCCATGATCAGCCGCGCATATCCAGAGAAATGCCCTTGCCAGGGATTGCGTGGGGATGGGTTACATTTGGGAACTAGAACCTGTCTTTGGTTTTCCTTTCTGTGCTGTTTTCCTGCTGTTCTTGCTTTAGTCTTACTCTTTGGGAGGACTTTTTTTCTCCCTGATTCCTTGGTAGCCTGAGGATCAAGATCTGGGGACACGAGGTTCTGGTATTCCCTTAAGAGATCTCCATTGCCATCTCTACACCTTTGAATAAGGCCCATGGGTCATATTTAAAGTCTGGTAGCAATAAAGATGCATACATAGAGCTGGCATGTAGCTAGTACAAATGATAAGGAGCAGAAACATTGCCCTTTTATTTTAAGTTTACTCTGTCCTAAGAACGGGGCTGGATTTTTAGTTCTGGGCTCAGACTGTCTGGGCTTGAATGTTGTCCCCTTCATAATGACCTCCTGCCAACCTGCTAACCTCTCAGTGTCTACATTTCCAAGTCTGAAATGCTACTAAGGGTTGTTGAGGGACTTAAGTAGATTAACATACAGAGAATTCCTGAAAGTAAGCCTCACTAAGTATTACCTGTGTTATGCTTTACTCCTTAGAGCAACCGTGCCAGAAATGGGTGGTCTGACATCTCCATTTTATGAAGGAGGAAACAGAGACCCAGAGAGGTTTCATAAATGCTTAATGACAGCATAGTAAGTGTTGGGTCTCATCATAGAACCCAAGTCTATAGAAACAGATAGTGCACATTTATAAACAAAGAGAAAAATTAAGCACATATCAAGTAGCTTTATTTTTTTTTTTTATTTTTAAATTGTATTTTATTTTATTTGAGAACATATTGTACAGAGGGGTCAAGTAGCTTTAAAAAGGACTTTCTCCTAGACATACTATCTCATCAGGCTTAGAATTGATTTTAAGTGCTGGTAGGCTAGTATTCAGATGCTTGAAGAGAGTGACACATCCCAGAAACTTTTCCTGGTCTGCCAAATCCCAAGCTTACAGGAGAGGAGCCTTATCCTTGGAACTCAGCCATTCTTTGTCAATTCAGAGCCAACACACAATGGGCTTCATAGACAACATAGTGATGAGCATTTGTTACAGCTGGAGACAATAGTGAACACAGACATTACCCAGTTGCAGATGTGCAATATCAGGCCAGTAAGGAACCAACCGGACAGGTAGTGGGCCCTTCCATCCATCTGGCCAACTTTCTTTCACCTTGGACTTTCTACTACATGATTTGGGGAACCATGTCAACTCTTGCTCTACTTTCTTGGATCTTGCAAAGCTTTTGGGTTTTACAAGTGACAATTAAAAGCCAAACCCCACTGCCTTTTGAAAATCTAGAAGACTCATCTGACCCTAGCTTGTGCTGAGCCAGCTGGATAGATGAGAGAGAGGTTGGCTGAGAAGGCTTCCAGAAGGGCAGTTTGAGACTTGGGAAGCCTAGAGTCAGAGTGGAAAGAACTAGAGAATCTGATTTGCTAAGCAAGAACTTTAGGATCGGAAACAGGAGAACTATCACTCCACTAGACTCCCCTAAGAAAGCAAGCTGAGTCTTTCTGCTTCACTTTTGTTCTGTCTTTAATTTGTCTCTCCATCTCAGAGGAATCTTTCAAACCCTGAAAGCATGCACAATTTCCTCTCGGTTAAAGCTTTCCAATGGATCCCCCATTATGTTGCAAGTAAAATGGGCTTAGACAGGCTCATTTTCTCCCTTCTTTTCCTCAGGCCTTACCATCCTCCCATTTATTTCTACCACCACTCTGCTCCTCTGCTGCAGCCAAATTGCCTTCTTTCAGTCCCTGGGAACATGGTCTTGTTTGGTCCTGACCCAGAGCCTTTGCACCTACTTCCCCACCCCATCTGGAATGCTGTTCTCCCATAGTGTCCAAAGGTTGGCTATTTCTTAGTATTCAGGTCCCAATTCAGATATGATGTCAGAGTTGTGGCAATGATGGGAATTTTAATCTTTCTGTCTTAGAATTCATTATTGGATACTTGGAAAGACATCAACATATTGTGACACTGAGGATGTGATCTGGATGAGATCTTAAGGGCCAGGGAACCCCACACATTGCCCTAACTACACAATCAGAATGGTTACAGATGTTTGTGTTTAGAATCAGAGTAGGAAATACAAAGGACGTGTGCACCATGCATTCTGAGCTGTTAAAAATGAACTTTCAAAGATTCAGTGTGGTGGTCCAAGCTCATATGCAAGGCACCATTCCATTATTTAGGAAAATCTGTGAAGAACTTAGTATAGGGCAGTCCCAGGTCAGACAATGAGGGTAAAGGAAAGAGTTGGACATGTTTTTCCGGTGTCTGACATGGCCACTACATCTGTAACCAGACCTGCTAAGTTCACATCATGGCTGGGTATTTTTGGGAAAGTTAGTTAAAAGCCTTCTCACGAATAAAATGTAAACTGTGCAAGACACAGTGGGATACACTTACAGTTCCAGCTACACGGGATGCTAAGGTGGGTGGGATGATCACTTGAATCTAGATCAACCTGTATGAACAAGTTATACCCATCTCAAAAAAGAGAAAGGGAAATGATGTCAATATACCTCCAAGGTCTACTAGAATGATTAAATGAATTATTTGGGAAAAATGCTCTAATAAGAGTGCCTGGGTCAAGGTAAATGATATACAAGCGATAACCCATATGGAGTGGTTGTAAGTCAAAGTAATGATGCTTCGAGGAGAGAGAAGCAATGTGTTCTGGGGACAGTTAACAGCTGTCAGAGGATGGGGAGCACTTGTTGCAGGAAACCTTCAGGGTTTCTTATGGACATCAGCAAGCTGTCAAGGTGAAAAATAGGCCTTTGGGGAAAAGAGGCCTCCTTCTCTCCTGGCTTTGTTATTTGCCAGTTCTGTGGGGTTTGGACAAGTTATTTAACCTTCTTCTTCGTTTCACAAAGATGCTGTAAAGATCAAATACAACAATATGAATGGTGCTTCTGGTACATGGTGGGTGGTGGCAAAAGGGCATCTCACAAGCTCCGTGGGGACAATCTGCAGTGGGATACTGGGGCACATTGAGTCCTGCTAGCCCTCTTGAAAACTGCCTCAGTGAAAACACATCCCTCCCAGAGTGTTACCGCGTCAGGGGTAGCTTGTTTCCAATGCCCTGTGATCTAGGAGGCCTAACGGCTCAGCTAGACCCTTACTTCATGCTAGAAATGACTCCAAAGGGCTATCCCAGATCAGGAAACATCTGTGGGGTCAACTGGGGTGTTTATTGGGCCTACTGTATATCACTGCCTCTGCCCTTTCTTTCTTCCATCCTGTCTCCTGAATGAGTCTCCTTGGGTTGTTGTGATACCAGAATATCAGTAACTGGATGGCTGAAACAACAGAAACTGATTTCCTCACAGTTCTGGAGGCTGGAAGTCCAAGATCAAGAATTAGCAGGGCTGGTTTCTGATGAGGTTTCTCTTCTTGGTTCACACATGGCTTTGTGCTGTGTCCTCCCATGGCCTTTCTTCTATGCATGTGTGGATAGACAGCTCTTCATATAAAGACACCAGTCCTATGGGTTAAGGCCTCATCTATACAGTCTTACTTAGCCTTCATTCCTCCTTACAGGCTCTATCTCTAAATGCAGCTACATGGGGGACAGGAGGGAGGGCAGACCAGCACATGATTTTCTTTTTTGAAAACAATTCAATACATAAGCATCTCCTTTATCTTCCGCATTGTCCTTCAATTGCTTCCTTCCATTAACATCTGCTCAGTTTCTGCCTTCCAGAGAGGCCAACCTGTGGGCACTTCTAGATCATCTTGGCATGCTTAGTGCCTGGGACACAGCACTTGCTCAGTTAGTAGTAACTGAATGAATTGCTCCCTGATTTTGAATTTGCCTTTGAGAGTGGAGAATTACTCAGGGCCATTAATTGTGAATGGTCCGAGAGAATGCAGATGTAGCTGTCCCACTGTTGGTTTATTTAGTTGAAGTATTCATGCACACAGGTACTGTGAACTTCTGTCCCCTGAGTATAGGATAAGGTAGCTTTTACTCATCAAGTTAGGAAAAGAGGTTCTCTGACTGGTGGAGGCCCCAGTTAGGAAAATTTGAAGGCAGAATTAAGAAAGACATTTCCTTTATGGACTATCTTCTACTAGTCAGTATAGTGCCAGGAGTCTCACTGGGGTATATTTCCTCACAGTTTTCTCAGAACCACCCTGGGAAATAGACCTTTGCCCTTTGTTAACTCTATTACACAGGATCCCCCCCCCCAAAAAAAAAAAGAAAAAGAAAAGAAAAAATACACAAAAAAATCCCTTAAGCATCTTGTTCCAGTGCACATGGCCAGCCAGTGGCAAAGTGGAGGAAAGTCAGTCTCTATCCAGGCTCAAAGTCCCTGAAAGGAGGGTCCAACTCTCCTTCATCAGAGGCAGGTGAAACCCCTGTCTCTCCTCCCACCCACCCACCCCACTCCCGCCCTGAGCCTGCACAGGCTTCTTCCTGGTTTCTAGTTCCCAGAAGCCTTTGCAAGGCTGAGGAAGCAGACCTTTGGGGATAAAGCTGACACTGGGAGTTAATGACTATCAGTTGAAACAAAACACTTGTTTACATGTTGCCATCATTAGAGGTTCCAGCCTTACCTCTGCTGGGCCTCCTGCCAGATGTTTGGAGGGGGTTTTCACAAGCTGTGCAGTTTACTAAATACAAAGCACTCTTATTAAGGCCTTTTAGTATTAGGCAGTACAAGTCTGATCGCTGATAATTGAATTTTTTTCCTCTGGAGCAAAAGGGACCAAGACATACTCAGAATTTGCTCAGATAGGGGAACACGGGTTATTGCCAGCCACATGGGAATTGCCTTCTTCACTAAAGGGGACAGTTTAATAGTTCTGGGCCACAAATGTCGGGTCTGGTAGATGAGATGAAGTTACTCTCCTGAGGAAATCAAGGGAGACATCATTGGAAAGTTACATTTGTCCTAGGTGCTGAAGATACATAGAGTTTTCCAGATAGAAGAAGGCCACTCCAGAGAAACAAAGAGCACATGCAAAGGCACAGAGGCACATAGTTTGTCATTTCCTGGGCAAGAAGAATGAACAGAATCAGGTTCCTTTAACATGTGACTGGTTACTAACTAGACCAGCGGTTCTTCATCCAAATTAAAATAGTAAAACCATCTGGGAAACTTTAAAATAAATTAACACCAATCTCTTTCCCTAGATGTTAATGTCATTAGTCAAGAAAGGTGCTCAGTGCATCATTATGCTTGAAACAGTTTCTGGATTATTCTAATACAGAGCCAGAATTGTAATGGATACTGATACCTCAAGACCCTGTCGCCTTCCTAGTCTTTGGACAAGCGCATTGGGCAGAAACTTTGGCCAACTTTTACATTTGTTACCCAGTGTGAGTGAAGTGCAAGCTGGGGCTTTCTGAGTGCTCAGCCTGGAGGGCAGAGATTTCCCTTTGGGCTATGGAAGCATTCAGGGCACCCTCTTTCCTGTCAGAGCCTGTTAGGGGGAAATATCACTTGCCTGAAGAGCTCCACTTTGACTGGATCCAGACTATCACATCAATCACAGAAGTAAACAAACACCAATGGGGCTCCAGTGCCTTTACCTGTAATTCTCCTTCTGCTGACTTTTCTGGATGAAGAATAAAAAATGGTGAATTATTCAAGTTTGGGGAGAGCAAGTTTTGTAACTGTGAATTATAAGATGGCTGAATAAGAAACTATAGTAGCCTATACATATTTTATCCCTATTTTTTTTCTCTCCCTTGCAGAAGATTTCAGTTTTCATTTCTCCCAAGCAGGGCTGCTCACTTTGACATTCCCAGGGTGTCTGTAGTACTAGGCAATAATTAAATATCAGGTGCATAAGTTGCTCTTTAATTTGACATGTGTGCTCCAGGCAATAACGGCACGCAGTGCCATGTGGGAGTGTAATTGCTAAGGAATAAAATCTTGTAGCGAGTGAGATCATTGTATCAGGTACGATGTGACAGCTCATTTGATCATTATGCCCAGGCTAAAGAGTTTGCCTAATTAGTTTCCATTAAAACTCACCCTTTAATCAAGAGTTATTCTTGCATAAAGAATGTCACTCGGTCCAGATGAATGAACAATGGTTTCCCCTCGAGATTGGACTCTCGGCTACACTGGGATGCCATATGTCTTTTCCAACAATCCCTACCAGGCTGAGAAGCCCTGAGTTCTAATGGCTGGTGTGAATGAGGGGAAGAAAGTCACCCGGAAAAGAGCAATGGATGCTTCCTGCCCAGGTGGGTGGGCTTGGGGTCTATAGGAAGTCCCTTTACCAGGCACAGACATCCCTGATGTAGAGTGGGGGACACAGTGGGGAAGTGAGTTGGTCACAGTAGTACAGAAAGTGTAGCAGTGTTAGGATGGGTTCGCTCTCCCCCATCCAATGCCCAGCCCAACTCTCAAACTTCTTAGGACCAAACCTGGATTTTACATGCTGACTTCCTCTTACCAATGGAGTTTGAGAAAGCAAGAGTGAAACTCAGCAATCAACTTGGTTCCATTTCTATCTCCTGGACTCTGTTTTCCTGTGAATTCAGCTCAGTGTCTTCATATTTGCATGCCTTTGGGCAATTCAGTTAGCCTCTCTCTAAGATTGTGTGTGTGTGTGTGTGTGTGTGTGTGTGTGTGTGTGTGTGTGTGTGTGTGTGTGTGTTTTCCTACAAAGTAGGAGAAATGCCATTTTCCTCCTGGATAAAAAAATACAAATTTTCTGGGTAGCTATAATTCAAAGTTCTTTCTTTTGATTTAGGGTTTTGTTGGAGAGAGTTGTTAACAATATGACATATGATGTTCCTATTATTACCCCATCCATTCTCATGAATGTACCCATTCCAACATGTGACTGATACCAGGTTTCCTTAGCCTTGATCTTTTTATTGTTAACCTCAAATTACTGTCAGACTTGATCAGACCCTTTCAGAAAATCTTATCTGATTCTGCACACATAGCCTGCCTATTCCATACACTCATTTAGTATTAAAAGTTTTAACTACCTTTGTCAAGTATTGAGACCTCCAAACTAAGTCAACTTCAAGTGACCCTTAAAGCACAGTTTGGATTTGAAATTTCCTTCATAGTTGCTAGAGTGGCACTCACCAGATCAAACTGAATTGAAGCCAGATGGAGCTGGTTGGAGCCAGATTGAGCTGTATTGAGTTGGTTTAAACTGGATTGAGCCCAGTTGAACCCAATCAAATGGGATCAAACCAGATTCAGCCGGATTGAGCCACATTGAACTGGATGGAGCTGTATTAAGCCGAATCAAGCCAGATGGAGCCAGATAGAGCCCGATTGAGCTGGATCTAGCCAGACTGAGCTGGATGGAGCTGGATTAAGCTGGATTCAGCCAGACTGAGCCAGTTGGAACCGGATGAAGCCAGATTGAGCTAGATTGTGGCAGACTGATCTGGACCTTTGAACCACGATCCTCAGATCTCAGCCTTCTAAGTAGCTAGGATTACAGGTGTGAGCCACCGGTGCCTGGAAAACTCAGATTTTTTTTGGTGGTTATGGGGCTAGAACTCTGGGTCTGGGCACTGCCCCTGAGTTCAAGGTGAACGCTCTACCACTTGAGTCACAGTGCCACTTCCTCAAAGTACTTTTAACCCACCTTGGACTTTCCTACTTCACAGAGTCTGTTCTACCCTTCATGTCTCTCAGCTTTTCCTTTATACATTTTTGCTCAACATTATCTCAGTCCAGTGTACTAATTCAAGAATTGGTCTATCTTTAGTCAGATTCATCTTTTTACTTATTCCACTGATTATATTGTTTACAATGGCTATTTATACTGTTTCACATGTGAAATTTCCACTTAGTATTGTCTATTGAGTTCTGATTACTTTATGTCACTAACAATTCTTTTCATATCTCATGTAAGTGTATTTACTGTGAGTATTTTACATTTTTGGATCATTTGTTAAATAATTCTGCTTCCAAGATGCTCTTATATCATTCCTTATAGTAATGATATCTCAAAATCTAGTAATTTTGGTTTATGAAGAGGTGCTTTCCTGAGGCTGTCAATCAAACACTTTGGTAATGTGTGTAAGGGGGAAGGTTGAGGTCAGGTACCTGTTCACATAGGTTTAAAGAAAAAGGGGAATGTGAATTCCAGTACAAAGAGCCCAAGATCTCCTCTCTAGGCCCCTTGGTGGTGGTGGAGGGGTCACTAAACTTATAGGTTGAACTGACCTGAGCAGAGGGCATTCTTTTTTTTTTTTTTGGGTCCGGTCGTGGGGCCTGAACTCTGGGCCTGGGCGCTGTCCCTCAGCTCTTTAGCTCAAGGCTAGCGCTCTACCACTTGAGCCACAGCGCCACTTCTGGCTTTTTTTGTTTTTGCTTATGTGGTGCTGAGGAATCGAACCCAGGGCCTCGAGCATGCAAGGCAAGTGCTCTACCACTGAGCCACCTTCCCAGCCCGAGGGCATTCTTTTTAAGTTGTGTTGTCCAACCTGGACTTAGTAGGTCTAGAGTGGAGGTGTAGAAGCCTAAGGGTTTGGGACACACTCAACCTGTTTCATCACCTCTATCCAGCAGGGCTTTCCTGCCTGGTGTTGGTCTGGCTGTGTTGTGAAAGGGCAGGAAGTAGTTTGTTTAAGGTAGTGCTCAGGGAGACTAGAGCAGAGTCCTAAAGTTTCCCTTCCACACCTTGGCTCATTCCATCTTTGGCTGTGCAAATCGATGTAATTTCCCTCTTTCCTGAACACATGCCCATTCCAGGCACTGGCACACAGTCTCAGGGGCCTACATCTTGTTATTGTTAGTTCTTGGAACCCACGGTTTCCTCTTTGCTTCTATATATTTTTCTAATATATTAGTTTTGGTGAAAGGAGAGAAAATGAGTCAATTACCCTGGCAGAAACCAAAACTTGATACTTTGTAATGCATGGTTCAATCTATAGTAATGTACAAATTTGTGAGACAACTACTGTTAAAAGCAAAGACTCTGAAGTTAGGGTGGCTTGAGTTAACTCTTTGTACTTGGGAAAGAGGTTTGTTTTTAGGGAGAGGAGAAGGGGCATCTGCCAAGGCCTCTGATGTAGCCCCAAGAGATTTATGTGATTCATGTTGGAGACTTTGAAAAGAGGAACAGAGAAATTGGTTTATGAAGCTTAGTTATAAACAGCACTAATCGTGTGCCTGGCAGATGAAGAACAATGCAATAGAGAAAAGCAGTTTACTACTTTTAAACTTTTATTTTTGAACTAATCTTAGATTTATAGAAGAGTTGCAAAAGTAGTTTTGAGAATTTGCATATGCTGAGAAATTGAGTTTCTGGTAGACTCCTGTGTGTGGTTTCCTGTCCTGACAAGGAGACTAAGAAAGACCATACCTGGCAGGCCTCACGGGGTGCTGCCCACCAGCTGCATAGGTGGGGCATTGCTACCTTGTAGGAAATTTCAGTCAAGGTCTCAGGGCCCTTGGCTGGGTGTGAATGATCATTCACACATGACCATTTCTAGTCTAGGTTCTTTTATTTTACCTGGGGCTTTTGGTTAACATTCCCTTTGGACACCTCTCCTAAATCCCTTTGTGGGTTATATTTGTACATTTAGAAGGGATACTTAGGGCTGGGAATGTGGCTTAGTGGTAGAGTGCTTACCTAGCTTAATAAAACTCCTGTCTGTCACCATTATTGTTTCAAGAATAGCCCTGGGAGGGCTGGAGAAAGCTGAGCACATTTCCCTGTAGGACTGTAATCAGGTGTGATAATTACAGACTTTTGGAAATGGATTAGTTAACAGGAAAATGAAAAAAAAAAGGGTAAAGACCTTAACTTGGTTTTAAGGAAGAATGGTTTTATTCCTTAGGAGCACTTTTCTTGGGGTATTCTGCAGAATGTATTTCCTTTTGGCCTTGCAGATGTACTTTTGAATTTATCAGCCTGGAAACATATTGTCAGCCTTACAAATGTTTTATCTGCTTGCATTCTTCCCTGCGACAGAATTTAATGTGGATTGCAGGTGAAAGATAGGGAATGAGGATGAAGTGCTCATTTTTTGACTTTTAATTCTTTTCCCCCCCATGGGAGAGGATTCTCTCTGGAAAGGTCATGACCTTATGGTTGCATATCTTGAGGGAGAAAGACGCTTTGCCAGAGAGATGTCCTACTTGGCTCAATCTGGGTGGATCCAGTTCAATCCAGTTCATTCTGGTTCTATGTGGTGCAAACCAGTTCACTCAGGCTCAATCCAGATTAATCCAGTTTAATCCGGTTCAGATTGGTTCAATCTGGCTCAGTCTGGTTTGATCCAGCTCAGTCCAGCTGGATGTGGCTCAATCTGATCCGACCCGGTTCAAACCGGCTCAATCCAGTCAAACCATTTTGATCTGGCTCAATCCACTTCGAAGCACACACTTTCTTACCCTCCCTAATTTATGATATTTTTTTCATATTTACCTTAAGTAAAAATTATATGAATATTTTAATCAAGCTGGATTGAGCCAGATCCAGCTGGATTGAGCCAGATTGAGCCAGACTGAGCTGGATTCAGCTGGATCTAACCAGACTGAGCAGGATCGAGCCAGACTGAGCCAGATTGAGCCAGACTGAGCCGGATTGAACCAGATCAAACTGGATGGAGCTGGAACGAGCTGGACTGAGCCAGACCAAGCCAGACTGAGTCGAATGGAGTTGGATTCAGCCAGATCGAGCCGGATAGAGCTGGATTGCACTGGACTGAGCCAGATTGAACTGGATTGAGCCAGACTGAGCGGGATGGATCCGGACGCAGAGGATGAGGGGAATGGCAAAGATGGCCATGAGCAGAGCCTTGCTCACGGGGGAGATCAGGGTCTGCATGGCCACCCCAGCCTCCTCCTCCTCTCTTCCTGGACGGGAGGGGGCCGAGGAGGAGGAGGGGGTCCTCCCGCCCCTCCGAGTTCTCCCCCTTCCTGGAAGGAAGAGGAGGAGGGGTGGGTGGGGCGCAGACAAGGTAGCTAAATAATTCCTTTAATACACAAATTCCTCCTATACAAAAAGTTTGCTTTGAATTCTAGTCCTTGACCATTTTCAACGGCCTTTCTGAAAGTGAGTGGCATTCACTTCCTTTACAAGTGAAAGACATGGAAATGTGAAAAAATTGCTTTATGAAGTGAAGCAGTTTTATTTCAAAGTATAGATTACTATACTCTTAGGGAAAGATCCACATTTTTAAGTACATGATGGATGGACTTTGACATAGGTTTTTGAATCGGATATAGCATCATTAAGTGATAACCAGCTTATAGTTGGTCAAAAGATAAAATTCACATGGAAATTTTAATTGTATAAGGGGTGACTTGTGTCCCTTGTCCTAAATAAACTGGGTATGACTGAATGGAGGATTTATGAATCTCATTCACATTAAGAATTCTAAATTGGTAAGATGATTCATCTATGATGGAGTTTATATTGTAATTTTTCATGCTAATTTGTTGCTTCTGTGTGCATTATTTTTTCTCTGATTATACATCTGCAGTGATCAAGAGAGTGGATTATATTAAAACTCTGGTGAAACATAAAAATCCAAAGATACAGTGATTATGTGTTATAGATCACTGGAATAAATTATATTAAGGGCATCTTTCAACATACTTCAGAGTAAAATTGAAGCCCTGGGTTCTTCCTCAGTACTACATAAACAGAAAAAGCTGGAAGTGGTGCTGTGGTTCAAGTGGTAGAGTTCTAGCCTTGAGCACAGAGAGGCTTGGGACAGGGCCCAGCCTCTGAGTTCAAGTCCCAGGATGGGCCAAAAAAAGGGATACATTTTACCTTGCTTTGACTCAACACCCAGTTAAAGACCACTTTGGTTGCTTTGAGCATAGAGCAAAAGAGTAAAGATAGAAATGTAAGAAAAATTAGAAGACCAGTTGTTTCAACTCTGAGATTCTGTGATGGGGTGAAGGTGAAATCGTTAACAATAATTATGCTTATAATACATAATATATTCACACATACAAACATGTACACATATACATACACACACACACACACCAAAAGGCCATAACACAACTCTCATTGTGTGCCCTTAAAGGGAAGAACCTCTATTTGTTCCCTTGTGTGTGTTTCTCCTGTATTGGTAGGACTGATAAAAGGCGTCATTAACTACCTTTTCCCCTTGGAGTCTTCATGAATACTTCACTGGTAATTGCTTAGGTCCCTTCTCAACAGGAAGAGGATTACCCAGCATGATATCCATTGCTGTCAGGAACACACAGAAATTGCTGATGTTGAAGAGATAAATGGGGAGAAAATTGCTCCCACACCTCATACCTCCTGAGGGGTGGCTGGGCCTCCCTAACTCTGAGGGCAAGGACAGACTAGGGAAAAGATCCTGATGCCAATGTAGGGACGCCAGGGCCTTGCACATCCCAGATTTTGTTGATTTCCTCTTCTCCTCGGGATTTCTACCATTGTTATTTCAGGCACAGAGTTAAGTGGTTGCAGGGATAGGTACAGTATTATTTCTTCTAAGACCTTTAAGAATAACTAACCCTTGCTTAGCATAGGTCTTTTCCAAAGTTATTTTATTAATAGAGAACATAATAAGTTCATTGATTTGATTTCACTCTTTTTTCCTCTTTATAAGATAGGAATTTAAAGTGGCTTCTGATAATTTCCTTAAATGAAAAAAATAGCATGTTGAAAATAGTGGCATTGGATCATCTTAGAGTGGTTGGTTACACATGCTTTTTTCTGAATTCTTTCTACTTTTTCTCCTTATTTGTTTTACCATCGTTCAGAAATCAACCAAATGTAAAATTCAACACCACCACAGCAAAGGTTCACACAAATTTTGAATCTTTTATAACCAAATTAATGAGATAAGGCAGCAGTTACATTGATATAGATACATATAGTTCCTATAGATTAGAGGTTTTTAAATGCTGGAAATGTTTATTAAGCAACAATTAAATATGATAAGGTTGACACATAATCTGGAAAGAGAGACATTCTCAAATAGTTGAGGGGCCAACTCTCAATGAGGACAACCATACTCAGCAAATCAAAAATAGAGCTCTGGGCTCTACAGTGTTCTTGGCTGGCTGCCTTTCTTCCTCATAGGGGCAAGAGGAAACTCATTATAAGAACCAAAGTTGGTCTCATAGAAGTTGAAAGTAGAATGGTGACTACAGGTAGGGAGAATTGGAAAGGGTTGATCAATGGGTATTAATCTGTACTTAGATAAGAAAAAAATAGTTTAGCATTCTATTGGACAGGATGACCATAGATAATTATCATGTATTTCTTTTAAAAGATTTTTTGAAAACCCTTGTTAGTTGTACAAGAGAGCTTCACTGTGGCATTTTCATGCTTGTATAGAAAGTACCCAAATCAAACTATTAATACAGAATGAGATGATGTTAGATGCTGTTGATCCTAGCAAGGGAGCAAGTGTTTTTCATTCTTTGTTTAATGTTTTTTTTTTTTTTGTAAAGATGCTATAAGAGAGGTTACAGTTACATGAATAAGGCAATGAGTACATTTCTTGTCCAGCATTGTTACCCCTTCCTTTGTTTTCCCACTATCCTTTCCCTCTCCCACCTCCCTCACTCCTCAAGCTCCCCCTCCCCGAAGTTGTAAAGTTCATTTCCAATATACTGTCTCATGGGTATCATTGTTGCAGAGGGTTTTCCTGTGTCCTTGTTTCAGTGTTTTGTTATTCCCCTTTCCCTCCCTAAATTAGACAAATGTATATACAAGATACAGGGTACCAAAATCAAGTAGTGACAACAGGGGATGTACCATAGGGGGAAGAATATACAAAGGAAACAAAAAAAAAATCACATAGTACATTAAAAGCAACAACAAAGAAAGACCTCTTGTGCCTATATCTTGGGCTGTTTGACTTCTTCATGTTTCCTGTTGCCTGAAATTCATAGCCCATGGCATCTACCCAGTTCACGGTTCTATTTCTTTCACCTGAAAAGCACTTTATTCCAAATTCTCTTGAGGCCTTCCTTTAACAAGTTGAACAACGTCTACTTGAAAGCAAAATATCTGGTACATACAAGTCCCCAAAGGGTTCAGATATTTTAAATTCACAATTTATAGGTTTTTAAGTTCTGACTGTAGTGTGATGCTGTTCAAAAGGACTGTTCTAGCATTATGTGGCTCGTTTCTGTTTCTGGTCTTGCTCTTGATCTATACAACTTGCATATGCTTCTTGGCTGGTCCAGCCCCCATGCTAAAATGCAGGGTCTTGGGGAGGTGCTTTCTGAGGTTCCTGTTCTAGCAGGGTATACTCTTAATTTGTTGGTGTCCTGGATTCTTGTTAAGGGTTTTAGAAAGGACTCAGGCTGGGAAAATTCAGTTATTTTTTTCTTATTTATTTGCAATTTGTTACTAGGATTTGGACTCATGTTCTACCACTTAAGCCATGTTCCCAGTCCTTTATTGCTTAGTTGTTGAGTTACTTGAGTTTTTCTGTGTGCACTGGTTTACAGTGAAGTCTGTATGAAGGTCTGCTATTATTAAATATGTACTAGTAACTAAACATACACCCTTCTTGAAGCTGGGCCCCAATGGCTCAAGCCTGTAATCCTAGCTACTCAGGAGGCTGATATCTGAGCATCTGAATTTGAAGCCAGCTTGGGAAAGAGATTCTGTGAGACTCTGATCTCCAATTAACCACAAAAAAGCCAAAAGTGGAATTGTGGCTCAAGTGGTAGAGTGCTAGCCTTGAGCACAAAAGCTTGGAAAGAGAGCCCAGGTCCGCATTCAAGCCCCAGGACTGGCACCAAAACACAAGAAAACATATACCCTCTAGAAACGTGTCCCTTCATGGAGTTAATTCAAATGAAGGAAATAAAATAAGCAAGTGATTAAAGTAATGTCAGGCAATAACCAGACTGTAAAGAAAATAAAAGAGAGAGAGTGCTGGAGAAGGAGGCGGTGTTATATATAATGGTCTTAATCAAAGACCTATATGATGACTCAGTAATGAAATGGAGATGTAGAAGAAATGGAAAACAACATGAGAGAAAGGATTAGCCCAGGCGGAAGGTGTATGTGTATGTCTATATCTCTATGTCTGTATCACTGACACAGGAGCATGGTTTATGTGTTCTAGTCTCCAAAAGGAACAGTGCAAAAGGTTTAGGAAGGAGTAGATGGTTGGGGACTAGAGAGATATGTCTGCCTGGGTCCTGGGCAGATTGAGAATTTTGAACTTGATGTCGTGTACCTTATTGATTGATTGATAATAAGCTTTAGTGTTGTCTAAAAGTCACTCTCTTTAAGTGTGAAGTATGATAAATTTTGACAAATGTATACAACCATGTGAATACCAACCTAATCAATATATAGAACGTTTTCTTTTTTTGGCACTTAACTTTCCTTTTGGTATTAGCTTTTTTATAAATGATTAAGTAGTACATTTTCAATATACCAAAAAGCTTCCTTTCACAGTCAGTGAAAGGAAGTCAGTATTCTAACCCACTCCCAGGATTAAGCAGCCACAGATCTTCCTTCAATGATCATTATTTCATCATTTCTAGAATTCCATAAGTTGAATCACATACATTATAGTCTTTTATGGCTGATTTCTTTCTCTTAGCATAATATTCTTGGGATTCATCCATGTTGTTGCACATTATGAAATTTGAACTCAGAGCCTTGCACTCTTGCTTGGCTTGGTATTGGTGCTTTGCCATCTGAACCACGCCTCCGTGTCCAGATTTTTGCTGGTTCATTGGAAATAAGAATCTCTCAGATTTGTCTGTCTAATCTGTCTTTGAACTGTCAATCCTCAGATTCCAGCCTCCTGATAGCTAGGATTACCGACGTGAACTTCCAGTGCCTGGTCATCAGTTCTTTTTATTTCAGAGAAATGTGACATTCTATGGACATGCTACAATTTATTTATCCATTTAACCTGTGATAACTTCAGATCTTTGGATATTATGAATGAAGCTGTTATGGACATTAATAATCAAGTCTTTGTGTGAACATATATTTCTATTTCTCTTTAGGAAATACAAGAAATAGTATAGCTGGATCTGAGAGTAAATGTATGCTTATTTTAGAAAGAATTTGCCAACTGCTCTCCTAAGTATCTGTGTCTTTTTGCTTTTTTTACCAACTGTGGATAAGGGCTGCAACAACTGATAATTCTAACATTTATCATGTGTTTCTATCTTTAGTCAGATTAGTGGGTGTGTGTTGGTATTCCATTGCTCTTTTATTTTACGTTTCCTAATGACTAACATGTTGGGCATTTTTTCATGTGCTTTCTCAAAACATATATCTCCTCTAGTGAAATGCCTGGTCAAGTATTTTTCCATTATTTTACGCTTTGTTTGCTCTCTTATATGTGTGACAGTTCTTTATTCGGATATGAGTATTTCATCAGGATATATGATTTGCAAATGTTTTCTCCCAGCCTCTGAAGTGACGTTATCTTCCTTTACAGTGCTTCTTGACAGCAAAAGAGTTTTAGATTTAATACAGATGAAATGCAAGTTTACATTCCCTTTTCTTTGATATTTTGTACTTTTGTTTTTAAGAATATTTTTCTACCCAAAAGATTACAAATATTTTTGCTATGTTTTCTTTTAAAGCTTCTTATTTTGACCTTTTCAAGTAGAAAGGTGATATATTTTATGCCAACTTTTTTTTGTAATTGGCACAAAGTAAACATTGAGAGGTTTAAAATTTTTTAATAACAAAAGTATCTTGTTTTCATTTCTTGGAGTTCATTTTGATAAATACCATTTTATCTGATTATATGCATTATATGCTATGTGATCCTCTCCTAAGAGTTTCCTACTTTGGTCTCACTGTGTGAATATCTAGAGCCCTGTTTAATTTATCATGTCCAAGTATACATTTTTGTCTTTCACCATCCAGTGTGTTTACTTGTAGATTTATAGACACATTCTAGTTACAACAAATGAGGGAAACCATGCAACCTATGTCTCTCTGGGTCTGGCTTACTTCATTTAATATCATTTTTCCCAAGTCTTTCCATTTCCTTAAGCATGGTGCCATGTCATTCTTTCTGATAGAAGAATAGAAATTCATTTTGTATATGTACCACATTTCATGATCCATCCATCCCCAGTGAGGGGCATTTGGATTGATTCCCTATCTTGGCTATCATTAATAATGCTGCAAAAAATGCTGTCAGAGTACTGTTGGTGGGAATGTAAACTTGTTCAACTACTATAGAAAGCAGTATGGAAGTTTCTCAAAAGACTGAGCATAGAGCTTCCCTATGACCCAGCAATTCTTCACCTGGGCATTTGTCCAATAGAACACAAACATTACCACACTAAAGCTACCAGCACAACTATGTTCATTGCAGTATTGACATTTTTTTCTTTCTTTTTAAATAAGCTTCTCTTTGCTTTTGTTTCAGCAATACAAAAGAAATTTCTGAAATATGGACACATGTCACTTACAAAAGTGACACTATGCAACAGTGACTCAGAGGAGAAAGGCTCATAATTTAGCAAATCCTGGAGTCCAGATCTGGGTCTGGACTGTAGGTATCTTAGTCACTTTAGTCATTCTTTGAGGTAGAGATTTACATATGAGGAAACATTCAGTGGGTTGAATTTGCTTTTCTAATACTGTATGTGAATCAATATCAAGATGGCCTGATTTCAGGGATGTTTATAATAAGCAAGTTAAAATATAGAAGAAAAGAAAATAGAGAAATCATACATATCATTAATGATAAAAGCTTCCCTTATTGTATATTAATTGCATACACACATAGATACTTTTGTATACAAAAACATGTGCTATATTATGAGTATTGCCTATTTAGACTAAAGATTTCAGTTCAAAGTCTGTCTTGTTAGAATGAAGACTGTATACATACTATCCAAAACTGCTCATGGGACCCCCAAACAGTGACTGCTCATCACAGAGGAAGAATAATTTTTTTGGCAAAATGACTATGAAAAGAGACCATTTAAAAATGTTAATATTCCAATAAACCAAGTACTATTCATTCTAATTGTTGGCAGACACTGAGCATGTTATTTGAACTCTGAACTCTGTCAATTTCAGTTTGATCATTTGCAAAATTAATCATTTTTTGAGTAACACTAGGTGCCATTTTTCTGAGGTAGTTCATGGCATAGCTGTTTACAGGTTAGTAAAAAGGTCTGTGTCTAAAGGCTTGTGTCTTGGCCTCTGCTTTCAGTAGTGGATTGTGTTCTGTTTTTAATACTTGGCTCATTCTCAACTTTCTGTGATATTACTTTTAACCTTCATGCCTTGAGAGAAACCAGAAGAATAACCTGAACCTGGCCCATCTGGCACTTATCAAAGAGGGGATTTATTCCCAAAGCTTCTGATTGCCACAGTATGTCTGCTGGAAGGCAGGTCCCAGCTTTGCTCTTCAACCATCAGAGGCATCCCAACTTCTTTTTCCTGTTCCAGCTGCATATTCATCTCTGGCTAGTATTTAGCTTCCAGGAGAAGAGAAATTATATTATAGAACATTGAGGGTTCTATGACACAGGAGATCTATTTTCTCTGGATGAAGTAATGGGAAGCCAAAACCAACCTGAGAATTCATATTCCCAAAAGATAATTTTATCATCCAGAGATATATTCGTTTAAGTTCAATATATATCTTGTTTAAGTATTCATTGCATGCCCATTATGTAATATGAACTAAGTGACAAGAATCAGCAGATGACCAGATGGAGGAAGCACCTGTCCACACAAAGCTTATAATCTATTAGGTTCTAATAGATAAAACATATAAAAATATGAGAGCCATTATTCCAAGACTGTCTATTACCCCACTGTACTCTTAACTCATGTAAGGTAGGTACATTGATATCATGCTGATATCACAACCCTAAGGAGCAAACTGAGGGCATGCCCATAACTACTTGGCTAGAAAGAAACAGGTAGGATGGAAGTCTAGCAACCTGTATGCTTCACCATACATCGATCATACACCATCCTAAAATATTGTAGGGAATGCAAAGTTGAATCAGGCCTAAGTCCTTCAAGATACTCATTATCCACAGGCAGAGATGAGATAAACTGACATTTTTAATGCAGAGAACAGTGCTATTAGGGATGCATGGAAACAAGTTAAGGTCAATGTAAAGAGGAGATATCATATCAGGAGGCTTCATTGAAGAGGGAGTGTTTGATTTGGGTTTGGGCAGGTGGAAGTGAAGGAGGAAGGAATAGGGGAAAGGATAGGTGAAGGCACAGGATTTAGAAAACATATATACAAGTCAGTTTGTTGGAAGCATAAGATCCATAAAATATAGGAGATTTCTGAGGATGAACAGAACTTCAAGAAGCCTGAACATAATGTCAGCAAGTTGTGATCAATAGTGTGGGCACTAGCTTGATGCAGGAGCTTATGCTGCCATCCCTAATTGTATCTGAAAGACGAGGATCCCACACATCCATCCCAGGGGACTACGCAGAGGCAGGCAGGCACAGGAGAAAGATTATTATAAGGTTTATTAGAGGAGCCATATTTCCCCCAAGAGGGAGCACATGGCCTCTGTCCCCATCCAGGTAGCAGGAGGGTCTGAGGGATAGGAAGTGAGATAGATGGGAAGTTCAAGTGGGTCTGGGCAGAGAGAGGGAAGGGCCAGCTGTATGGTGGGAACTCCAGGAATGGGAGGGGGGGCTAGGTCTGGGTGGAGCTGAGGACCAAAAGTGAGCATATGCTAATATTTCCTGCATTGTTGTTTAATAAGAACAGGGGGTACCAGGCTGGGGTGTATGGGCGGAAGTCATTTCTTCTGGAGCTACTTCCTGCTGTCAAGGGGCAAAGTAATAGGGGTCTCTGCTTTGTTGCTTGGCCTGGTACTGTCCATGAAGCATCTGTTTGACAGTTTGATTGGTAAAGGTCCTCCTTTTTCCATGCCAATAGTTATCTAAAATGTAAGACACAATAAATGAAAGGCAAAAATTGTTGTTAGTACCCCAAGAGAGGAATATGCCATGGAGGGATTGATTTCCAGAAGGGGCTATCAAAGACCTGAAATTGCCTTTTTTTGTCTTGGATTGGAGACATAGAATGGTACCTGAACTCCCAGCATCCTGGAAGAGGGGGAGTAAGACTTTTCTGCTTTAGGATCACAGTAACCTGAGGAGGGGGTAGCAGAAATATTTAAAGGTACCAGACCCAACAGGTGTCTTGGGCTCTTTTGGCTACTTCCTGCTGGACTGGGGACATCAAGGAATCCCTGGAGCTGGGACCTTTAGGGTCCGGGTCTGTACTGGGCAAGGCAGGGCAGTATAAGTGATGTCTCTGGTTGCCTGAAGGAACAGGATGGCCTTGACTTGTTTCCAAGTGGTCCTGGGCAGGGGACATTATCCTGTTGAAAGAGACTTTTGGAAAGATCAGGCAAAAAGCTGACAAAACATCAAGCAAAAAGCTGACAAGGTCAGTTAACATGAATGGCTTCGGAAAACACTCATTGGCCATGGGCCGGAAACTTTTCATTTGGAGTATAAGCCCAGTTGTAGCCCATTACAGGGAAGGTGAAATAACTGGACTCGGGGCAAGAAGGCGGGAAGGGGGTGTCTAGGGTCTTTTGGGTAACTGGGTAAGCTGAGCATAATGGACTGGTTGGGAGTACCAGTCAGACGCTACTGTAAATACAAGTAGCAGGCAATAAAGGTAAGACTGCTAACTTTTTGTCCAATTAGAACATAGACAGGTATGGTCATTAGGTGGGCAAACAACTATTTCTCTTGATCTCCTGGCTTTGATTAATTTTGAAAGGGGGAGCACAAAGTGACTCCATTTAGGATGTCATCTCCTCTTACTCCTCTCCATGGTTTTCCATTGTCAGGACTGGCTTTGTCCTGGCAGGTGTCTCAGCATCCATTGCTGGGATAGCTTGTCCTATTTGGCATTTACAGTTTGGACTCAAGGCCTGGGCACTGTCCCTGAGCACTTCTGCTGGAGGCTAGTGTTCTACCACTTAAGAGTCACAATGCCACTTTCAGCCTTTGGCTGGTTACTTAGAGGTGAGAGTCTCAGGCCGTGCCTCCAGCCTGGCTCCTTGCTGATTAACTGGGAGATGGAGTTTTAGCCGGATTTTTTTGTGTGCCCGAGATGGCTTTGAGCTGTGGCAAAAGGAGTCTATGTTACAAAAGCCCTTTTATTTCCAATTAAAGCAACAAGGAGATCAATGAGATGGGGGTTACCTATAACTTATTAAAAATTGGCTAACAATTACTTGTCAGAATTTTTAAAATAAAACCCAGTAGATGTTTTTAACCTGGGACTGATTGGCACTCTAAGTACAGCCCCCTGACTCTGGGCAGCCTGTTTAAAGTGGCTTATATACAATATCTAACCTTTAACAAATGTACAGGCCTTTCTTGGGCTATAGCAGCATAGCCTGTTTAACACCTTGGTTTTTAAAAGCATTTTTTGGCTGGCAGAGGAGCCTGATTTCTATTGACCCCAACAATGCCTACCTGTGTAGGCCTTTAGACAGATCTCAAAAGGGACATAATCTCAGCTCTACAAGCTTTTTAACAGATGAATTAAACCAGCTCAAAAGTTACTGCCAATTAGGACTTTGAGCAGATACAGGGGGTTTGGGATTTACATTTTTATAACCTTAGCTTTTACTGCTATCACAGATGACTGGCAAGTTTTGCCCAGTTAGACCAACATGGGTGTTAGGCATGTTTACAAACTATCTTTCCACGACCTCCTGGTTTGATCAATTTTTTGGAGGGCCAAGCTCAAGTAACTCAGGATCTGTTACAATTTTTGTCATCCAAGCAATTGCTTGCAATTGTCTCTGGATGTTTGAACATTGTCGGGGTCCCCAGAGGGCCTTTTTTATGCTGGGATAAATGCACCTTTGGCATTTTCCTTGGTCAGTCACTGAACTTGAACTCAGGGTTTGAGTGCTGTCCTTCAGTTCTCCAGCTCAGGGCTAGCACTCAGTCACTGAGCTCCCAAGCAACTCGCTTTTGAGCACTCTGCTGGTAGATTAGAGATGATCTCTAGATGATCTCTAGCTTTGAACTGCAGTTCCCAGATCAATGAGTTTTTTTTACAAATGGCCACTTGTACTCCAATTTAAAAACAACAAAGATTGTCATTGGAAGTAGTTTTATAAGCATGGTCTTATGTGGAACTTATTAAGTTACATTTGACAAACTTGTCCTGTCTTTTACTGTGGGCCTGCTGGAAACTGTTACAAAAAAACTTTAAGGGCAAACTGGAATAATCCTAATTTTTTTTTTTTTACTTGAAATAACCCTTTAGGACAATTTTATCTTTTAAACTTTGTCTGGGAGGCCAGACACTCCCCACAACTTCCCACATTTTTACAAAGGAGATGCCATTTCAATCCTTTTTTGTAAAGTTACTTTAATTTGCATTTAAATGCCTCATTAAAACACTGGGCTACACCCTTTACCTCTTGGCTGAAACTTTAATGTACTAGCACTGTAGCATCTCTCTCTCTCTCTCTCTCTCTCTCTCTCTCTCTCTCTCTCTCTCTCTCTCTCTCTCTCTCTTTTAACAAATATATCCAATTGTAAAATAGTATAGAAGTTAACTTATATCCGTTGCTCATACACCCCTTATGGCCTAGTAACTCGTGGGGATTAACATTTACAGAACCAAATATCTGAAGTGGCCTGTGTTTTACCCCAAATCAGCAAGCTTTCGGTCATGTGTCATGGAGCAAGGCTGGCAAGGTCTGGGCAAGGCTGTGGCATCTCCCAGCGTTGTATCAACTGTTGCACCTCCTGTTGGTTGCCTGCAAAATTCTATATATATTGGTTAAAGACTTGGTTTACACTGGCTTTTGTACATTGCTGTCACTGGTTTAGGCAGCTGTGACAAGTCTGTTTTGTTTCCTGGGCATTTCCCATTTACAGGCCACACTGTATCTTGTGTTACTCTGGTCCTTTGATCTTAAAGGGAGTTGATCAGCACTCAGGGGAGAAAACAGAGAATTAAAACCTTAGCCTTAGTTTACTAGCCATGGTCAGAGGTACAATATTTAACTCTTAGCATAGATGGACATAGGAATGACATAAATCATAGCCAACTTATTTACTTTGTAAAAGAAACCGTCTTTTTAAAAACTCTTTTCCAAAAGCCTTTTAAAACCGCCTGTTTTTTCTTTGGCTTATAGTCAGATCACAAAGTTTTAAAGCAATTTAGATTAAATCACAGCTTTCATTGACAAAGATCTTTTAGTACACAGAATACTTAGTAAACTTGAAACCATAACCGTTTACATATAGACAAATAGACAAATGGACAGACATGTTTGCACACAAATTATAGAGCGTGCTTAGATTTTAAACTCAGCCCTTTTAAAATTTGAAATTTTAGCAGTATTACTTTGCCTGATTATGATGGAACCACGTGGTCAGTTTACAATACAAAACTTTGCCAACACAAGAAACTTAGTAAACAGGAGATAAGACATGAACAGACACATGGCCTAGCATAATAGCGCCTCAGGTCAGGTTGTGGGGGAGGGTCACATAATCTAATTGAGTCAGCACGAAACAGCACCTGAATTACCACGATGCCAAGATGGCACATCCACCACAAGCTCAATGCTAGAGAGAAAATTTAACAGAATTTAATACATTTTTGGTAATATCCAAACTTGTTGACCTTTTTTATTGGGGGGTGGATGGGTGAGTTTAAACTTAACTCATCCATTCTTTTAGCTCAAGGAGTATAAACAATCTTTTGTTGGCTACATTCTTCCAGGGCTTTACCAAGGCATTTAGCATAAGAAATACTTGTGAATACCTTTAGTTGGAAGAAGGGAAAGGTTACTAGAAGCTAATTTTGGAAGAGCAAGCAGCAGAGTTTAAGGGGAGGGGGAGAGAGACAGAGAGAGACTTTTATCTGCCTGAGCTCTCACAGAAGTGGAGTTTTAAATTTGGGGCCAAATTTGACTCTGAGTGGGGCTCAGCAACCCTCCAAGGCCCCGGTGGCCTTAATGTAAAACAATGTAGTGTCCTTCCCATGGTAAGTGACCTGAAGCCATGTGCCTACAGTAGAGCATCCTCTACAGTACAAGTTGGCTCCTAAAGAGGGGGTGGCCCTGCCAGTGGAGAATGTCATCACGTTTGTCCATGGTGGGGTTCTTGGGCCACGGTGGGCCCCTTGTGGCTAGGTCTGCAGGCACTTGGCGCTTGCTCAGACAGGGGGCTCAGTTAGCCCACAAAGGCCCAGGTGGCCTTACCACTGAGATATTGGAATTAGAAACCCAGACCTTGGATAAACTGGTCACTTACCCTGCCTGGAATGGGACTTAATTAGCGGTGTTGGATGGGCAGGTAGAGTGCTTGGTCAGGAGAAAGTTACCTTGGTGGTCCTTTGGTGACCAGAGTGTAGGATCTCAGTATAGGTTCCAGGGCAGCTGATCGAACCCCCTTCTGAAGTGGAGGAGGGGAGCAAATCCACTGGGGAGCCTATTCCTGTATGGGCCACCAAAGAAAGAGGAGGATCCCACACATCCATCCCAGAGGACCAAAAAGAGGCAGACAGGCACAGGAGAAAGATTATTATAAGGCTTATTAGAGGAGCCCCAAGGGGGAACACATGGCCTCTGTCCCCATCCAGGTAGCAGGAGGGTCTGAGAGATAGGAAGTGAGGTAGATGGGAGTTCAGGTGAGTCTGGGCAGAGAGAGGGAGGGGCCAACTGTATGGAGGGAACTCCAGGAATGGGTGGGGGATCCTGGTCTGGGTGGAGCTGAGGGCCAAAGGTGAACAAATACTAACAGTATCAAGTTTCCAATACACATTTCATGAAGATTAATATCTATTTTAAACTAATATAAAGATGCAGACAGAGAGAAAAGGAGAAATTGAGAGGGAGGAAGAGAGTGTGTGTGAGAGAGAGAGTGTGTGTGACTTCTTAGTTAATGTAGGCATACAGTGATACATTACTTTAGAATGTTTACTCTAAACGAATATCAAATGTGACCAGGCAGTGGAACACTACAACACAGATTTCTTACTTTCTCAATATGTGCCTGCTCAAATACACCTGAAGAACACAGCGAATATATTGGTAGTGGGTTGTAATGCAGTAAATTTAATTGTGAGTTACTTCAAGAGCAACTTATCAAAATCTCACAGAGGAGTAAGTATAGAACCCCTATTTCCCTTACTCCAGAGGTTTGTTGCGCAGATAAGAAACACTGCAAGTAACCCAGTGAAGAAAGGATACTACAATAATACATACTGTCACCACTCCTACTCTACATTATTTGAAAAATCCTAACTACCACGGTAGGAAAATAAAAATAATTATTAGGAAAAAATACTCTTGAAGATTCTTAGAAAACCACATGTAAAGAAACACCATTCCGGGTCTGGAGGAAGATGGTGGAAGAGAAGCTGGGGGCTAAACAATATCTTGCATAGAAACCAGTTTTAGTATTCCAGTGAAAAATCCAAGTCTAGAGAGTCACACCAAGTGTGCCATCATAGCACAAAGAGTTTGGCCAGAGAAGAAAAATTTAGGCAGCTTGGTTAAGGAGATAGATTTGAGCACTCCCTGGTGTCAGTGGCAGCTACTGCTGCTGAGGCTGCCATATCAACAGACAGAGCCCAGGATAAAGGCACCAGAGACAGTGTATGAGTGGATTCTACTCACTGCCCACAAGAACTGACAAGGAATAGAAATCTCCATCCTGACCACAGACATTTGCAGACTGTGGATGGCCCAGAAACCAAGGGAAAGGCATGAAGATCCCATAAGACATCCTCACTCCTTCTCACAGAGCAGCAGTGGGAAGGTAACCCTCCCCCTACTACTGGAGAAGAACTCTGTTGGTAGAAGATACTGACAAAGATGGGTCAGAGCAGCTACCACGTAACTCAGGGCTTGGATGACCACAATAAGAGCCTTTCAACAGGTCAGAGGAACCTGACCTGTGGGGCTCAGCTCCACCCCCAGGGAAAGTTGCCCTTCCCAGACAGAGAAAGCTCCACCCATGGAAGAGTGACTTGCTTCACTGGGTAAACAGAGACAGAGGCTGCCCCACCCCTCTGTAGCACAGGCAACTCCAGCTGCAGAAGGGTAAAAGAAAAACAATTGGAAACTCAGTACATATAAATCCTGAGAATGGTTCGTGGCTGGGCTGTGTGAGTGTCACAGGAACTAGCCCCTCAGGGAAAAGCTACTGATTGCTGACAGTCCTTAACCTTACCCACAACCTAGCCCCATCACAGAAACTCCAAGCAAGAGAAAACAGCCATCTCCCTCTTTTGTGATACTTGAGGCAGATTGTCCAACCACTGAACTAGTCTGTGAGGAGGGTCATAAAGTCCTTGGTAAGGCAGAACTTCATTCTGCCTGCTCAAACAAACTGATTTAAGAAACCAATCAAGCCACAGGAAAACCAAACACCGCAGGCAAACCAGAGACTCCACCAAGGGACTGGTTACAGACACAGGGGAAACACAGATCCCTCACACCCCCCCCCCAAAAAAAAAATCAAAGAAATACTTTTTCTACTGAATTAAAAAAAAAAAGTTATTTTCTTTTTTTTCAGCATTTTTATTTTTAGAAGTCTCTTTTTACTCATTTCCCTTTTGGTCCTTTTGGTTTTTTGCTTCACTTAATTGCTGTTCTGTTCATCCCCAGATATATACCCATCTTCAATTATTAGACCTCATACTTCATTGTATGCATACTTAATTCAGACATCGATTACTCAATCCACAAACTCTCAGCCTTAACTCCTTTAATTGTAGTATTATTTCTTTATACTAATTAATATGTGTTTTATTTTTGATTTTGCTATTTTTCATTTTTCTTTGTCTCTCTTCTCCTTTCCTTCTATCCTTTTCCTATCTCTGAATTTGGTCTTCCCTCTCTCCCTTTCCCTCCCCATATTCTTCTAATCTTATTTTTCTAGTCACAATTCTTCCTTAACCTATTAATTTCTGGTCTGCTGACTTCTTTATTTTCTTAGTCCATTGATTCTTAGTTGTTTGTTGTTGAGCTAGACTGTATCTCTTGAACTAGATTGTATCTGTACTCATTTTGACTGGGTCGAACAATCAGTGCAACTACATGGCTCTGGTTGATGCTTGCCTACATGGCTCTGGTTGATGTTTGCCTTAAAATAGTGTTCTAGCATGGAATTGGTTTTGCTTTTGTACTCAAATGGGCAGAACAACCCAGAGAAGCACAAGAAAAATGACAAGTCCAAGTATCTAAACTCCCACTCATGATAATCAGGCATCAGGGAAGTTAATAAATAATCCAGAGGAAAGTTCCCAAAATGCTGTACAAACACTACTGATAAACAGGTTGAATGAAAAGATTGAGGGCTGGGAAGGTGGCCCAGTGGTAGAGTGCTTGCCTTGCATGCATGAGGCCCTGGGTTCGATTCCTCAGTACCACATAAGCAAAAAAAAAGCCGGAAGTGGCGCTGTGGCTCAAGTGGTAGAGCGCTAGCCTTGAGCTGAAGAGCTGAGGGACAGCGCCCAGGCCCAGAGTTCAGGCCCCACAACCGGACCCAAAAAAAAAAAAAAAAAAAAAAAGAAAAGATTGAAAGCCTGCAAAGGACTCTGTGTGAGTGTGGTAGGGAAATGTGTGAATGTGATGAGGCTAACTAAAGATTAACACAGAACTTTAGCAAGCATGAGGAGGCTAATCAAAGATTAATAGAGGAATTTTGTGAGTGGGATGAGAATAAACAAAGATTAATAGAGATATTCATGGAATCCACAAACAGAAAGCTGGAGGAGTCCATGGAGGCCACAAAGGGAATGCTGAATGAAGCCCAACAGAAGGAAAGGGAGTCTAATGAAACTATAACCAATCAACTAAGGGATTTGAGAATGAACACTGAAAACCAAATTAAAGAGGTAAAGAAGTCCATACAAGATCTAAAACAAAGCTCCCACAAAGATTTTGAAGCCATCAAACCTGACCAATTAGAAGGAAAGGAAATAAAAAACAAAGTATAAAGCCTTGACAGTAGGTTGGACCACGCAGAAGATCTAATATCTGGGATTGAAGACAACCTAGACATTATAGAGAAAGAACAGACAGATATTCAAAACAAATCCAAGAAATATAATTGATCTATTCAACATTTAGAAGACCCCCATCAGAAGACCTAATTTGAGGCTAATGTGTTTAGAGGAGGGCCTAGAGATAGAAGTGAAAGGTCTAGAAAATTATTTAACAGGATCCTAGCAGAGAACTTCCCAAACATGCAAAAAGATAGGCCCATTCAGATACAAGAAGCCTTTAGAACCCCAAATAGACCAGACCATAACAGGACATCCCACTGTCACATTTTAATACACACAGGAGCAATAGAGACCAAGGAAAGGATCCTTAAAGCTGTCAAGAAGAAAAGATCAATCACCTTTAAAGGGAAGCCAATCAGAATAACTTCAGATTTCTCAGCAGAGACTATGAAAGGAAGAAGAGCCTGGAATGATGTATGCCATGCCCTAAAGACAAACAACTATCAACCAAGAATACTGAACCCAGGTAAATGCTCCTTCATAATGGAAGGACAAATAAAAACTTCCTACAGCAAAGAAAATTTGAAACAATATATCTCCACCAAACCATCCCTACAAAAGATACATAAAGATGTCCTACACATACAAAACCACAGCAGCACCATAAAAACCAAGAAATGGCCCTCAAACAGAGAATCTGAAAATCATAGGAAGAACCCAGTTGACACAGCCCCCAAGAAGGTGGGTAGCATGGCAAGAATTACCAAACACTTCTCAGTCCTAACTCTCAATATTAATGGACTTAACTATCCAATTAAGCAACATAGGATGTCTAGTTGGATCAAAAAGCAAGATTCTTCTATCTGCTGCCCAAAACAAACATTCTGAAAGTGAAAGGCTGGAATAAAATCTACCAAGCAAACAGCCCCCATAAACAGGCAGGAGTTGCAATCCTAATATCAGATAGAATAGACTTCAAATTAAAATTAGGGTGGAGATAAAGAAGGTCATTACATACTAATTAAGGGATCTCTCCTTCAGGAGGATATTACAATTCTAAATATCTATTCATCAAATAATGGAGCACGCAAATTTATCCAAGAAACACTACTTATGCTAAAATCTCACATAGATCCAAAAACATTAATTGTAGGGGATTTCAACACACCACTATTCCTGCTGGATAGATCAACCCAGAAAAACTCAACAGCGAAACCTCAGATCTAAAGAACTGCATAGATCAACTAGACTTAACAGATATCTACTGAATATTTCAACCAGCAGCATCAGAATACATGTTCTTCTCAGTAGCACAGAGAATATTCTCCAAAATAGACCACATTTTGGGTCACAAGGAAAATTTGTACTAATTCAGAAACATTGAAATTATGCCTTGCATTCTCTCAGGACCACAAGAGAATAAAATTAGAATTCATCACTAAAAGCCACCAAAGAAAATCCTGTAACACATGAAAGCTGAACAACACACTGTTGAACCACCAATGTAAGAGATTAGAAAGGACATTAAAATATTCATGATATTTAACAAATATGAATACACAAATTACCAGCTCCTGTGGGACACAGCAAAGGCAGTACTCAGAGGCAAGTTTATAGCTCTGAGTTCCTACATCGACAAATTGGAGAGATATGAAACCAACAATTTAATGATGTACCTGACCCTCCTTGAAAAAGAGCAACAAGCTAAACGCCAATCCAGTAGATGGAAACAAATCATTAAAATTAAGTCAGTATTAAATGAATTAGGTCCAAAAAAAATCATAGAAAGAATCAACAAAACAAAGAGTTGGTTCATTAAAAAAATTAACCAAATGGACAGACCCTTAGCAAATCTTATCAGAAAAAGAAGAGAACACGCCCAAATAACCAAACTCAGAGATGAGAATGGAAACATCACCACAGAAACACACAAGATTCAGAACAGTATAAGGGAATACTTCTCAAACCTTTATGCTAATAAATTTGATAATCTAGAAGAAATGGATGAAATTCTAGCAAATACTGATGTGCCAAAACTAAACCAAGATGATTTAAACCAACTTAATAGACACATATCAAGCATTGTAATAGAAACAACAATAAGAGACCTCCCACCCAAGAAAAGCCCTTTTTTACAGCTGAATTCTACAAGGCCTTCAAAGCAGAACTCACACTAATACTCCTCCAACTCTTCAATGAAATTGAAAGTGAAAATTTACTACCAAACTCTTAAAAAATGTTTTTTGTCGGTCATGAGTCTTGAGTTCTGGACCTGGGCACTGTCACTCAGCTCTTCAACTCAAGGTGAGTGCTCTACCACTTGAGCCACAGAACCACTTCAGTTTTCTGGTGGTTAATTGGAGATAAGAGTTTCATGGACTTTCCTGCCTGAGCTGGCTTTGAACCATGATCCTCAGATCTCAGCCTCCTGAGTAGCTAGGATTACAGGCTTGAGCCAACAGTGCCCATCTATCCAAACTCTTTCTATGAAGCCATCAATCAGAACCATCATCCCCCAACCAGGCAGGGTCTCATCAAAGAAAGAGAACTATAGACCCATTTCTTTGATGAACATCGATGCAAAACTTCTCAACCAAATTTTGGCCAATCAACTTCAACAACTCATAAAAAAAATCATACACTATGATCAAACACAATTTGTTTCAGGGATACAAACTGATTCAATATATGCAAATTAATATGATTCATCACATCAATAAGAGCAAGGATAAGAACCACATTATTATCTCAATAGATGCAGAAAAAGCATTTGACAAGATCCAACGCCCCTTTATAATGAAAGCTCTGGAAAAACTAGGAATCCTTGGAATATTCCTCAATATAATAAAGGCTGCATATGACAAACCTACAGACAGCATTATACTTAATGGTGAAAAGATAAAGCCATTTCCCCTAAGTTCAGGAATGACACAAGCATGTCCATTCTCTCCACTTCTTTTCAATTTAGTTTTAGAATATCTATCTAGAGCAGTAAGACAAGATGCAAACATAAAGAGGATCCAAATAGGGAAAGATGAAGTAAAACTCTGCCTCTTTGCAGATGACATGATCTTGTATTTAAAGAACCCCATGGACTCCACTCCCAAGTTACTCAAGCTGATCCAAAACTTTGGCAAAGTAGTAGTATACAAAATTAACCCTCAGAAATCAATGGCTTTTCTGTATGCCAATAACAAGAAGAACATGGCTGAAATCAGGAAAGCAACTCCTTTTGTAATAGCCCCACAAAAAAAAACAAAAAAAACAACCTAGGAGTTAACTAAAGAAGTGAAAGACCTCTCTGATGAAAACTTTAAAAACCTGAAAAAGGAAATTAAAGCAGAACTAAGGAAGTGGAGAAACCTCCCATGCTCCTGAATTGGGAGGATTAACTTCGGGAAAATGGTAATACTGCCAAAGGCTATCTACAAATTCAATGCAATACCTATCAATATCCAACCTCATTCTTCAAGAAAATAGAAGAGGCAATCCAAAAATTCATATGGAACAATAAAAGACCAGAATAACAAAAATAATACTTAGCAGAAAGAACAGTGCTGGAGGAATATCAATACCAAATTTCAAACTCTACTACAAAGCCATAGTAATCCAAACAGCTTGGTACTGGCACAAGAACAGACCTGAAGACCAATGGAATAGAACTGAAGACCCAGAAATGAACCCACAGACCTATAGTCACCTAATCTTCTATAAGAGGGCTAAAAAATAGAATGCAAGAAACCTCTTCAGTAAATGGTGCTGGCAAAATTGGTTAACCAACTATAGAAAATTAAAGCTAAATCCTTATATATCACCCTGCACCAGAATCAACTCCAAATAAAATTCTAGTGTGTGTGTGTGTGTGTGTGTGTGTGTGTGTGTGTGTGTGTGTGTGTGTGTGTGTGTGTGTGTGTATAATTTTTATGCCTCCATCAAAAAAAAAATGACACTGCTCCATTTGTTAGGAAATGGAAAGACTTGGAAAAAATTGTATTAAGTGTAGTAAGCCAGTCCCAAAGAAACATAGGTCCCATGGTTTCCCTTACTTGCAATAACTAGTATAGGTCTAGGACAAGCAGAAAAGTTCAAAAGTTATGTACATATGAGCATATAAGATTATGCTAAGCTAAATGAACCTCAAGATAGGGACACAGAGATTTTATCTTTCTTGCTGTTGTTTTTAATGTAGTTACAATGCACTATGTAATTTTTTTGTTTCTTTTGTATGTTCTTCCCCATGGTATAACCCCTGTTTTCACTATATTTGATTCTGGTGCCCTGCATCTTGTATATACATTTTTCTAATTTGGGAAAGGGAAGGGAAATAAGAAAATGCTGAAATAGGAAGTGGTGCTGTGGCTCAAGTGGTAGAACGCTCACCTTGAGCTGAAGAGCTGAGGGACAGCGCCCAAGCCCAGAGTTCAAGCCCCACGACCAACAAAAAAAAAAAAGAAAATGCTGAAATAAGGATACAGGTTGACCCACTGTAACAATGAGATGTACAAGACACTATGTTGAAAATGAACTTTACAACTTGGGGGGAGTTGGAGGAATTGGGGAAGTAGGGAGGGAAGGGATGGTAGGGAAAAACAAAGGAGGGGGTAAAAATGCTTGATGGCAATTTACTTATTACCTTACTCATGTAACTGTAAACCCTCTGTACAGTAGCTTTGCAATAAAATATATATTAAAATAAATAAAAGAAACACTATTCCATGCAGTGGTTCAAAGAAGGTAAAAAATATGATAATGTTAAAAAACAGATTTCTTAGACAAGATGCCAGTGATTCATACCTGTAATATTAGCTACTCAAGTTGCTGAGATCTGAGGATTGTGGTTAGAAGCCAGCCCAGAAAGAAAAGCTTGTGAGACTCTTATCTCCAATGAACAACCCAAAACTGGAAGTAGAGCTATAGCATAAGTGGTAGAGTGTCATCCTTGAATGGGAAAAGCTAAGGGATAGCAATAGACCCTGAGTTCAAGCCCTGGGACCAGCACAAAAATGCCCCCTCCCCAACAGATTTCTTATGAACCAGAAAAAAGTATTGCGAAAAGCGGAGAAAGACTCTCAAAGTCTAACATTAACATTATCAAAAATAATTGTATGAACCTTATAAATAAAACTACACACTGTTGACAGGTGCTGGTGGCTCATGCTTATAGTTTTAGCTACTCAGGAGGCTGATATCTGAGGATTGTAGTTTGAAGCCAGCCTGGGCAGGAAAGTCCCTGACTCTTATCTGCAATTAATCACAGAAAAAGCTGGAAGTGGTCCTATGGTTCAAGGGGTAGAGTGCTAGCCTTGAGCAAAAGACGCACAGGAACAGCACCCAGGCCCTGAGTTCTAGCCCATGGCCTAGCACAAAAAAACAACAAAAAACCTTATAAAATATTATTGGAAAAGCACATAAGTAATGTTGAATAAATGCAGATGGAGCAACATCTATTCTCCTAGATGAGAATATTTACTAGCAAATTATGCTGACTCTTTCCATATTGCTCTGTAAGTCTAAATAGTTTCAATTAAAATGCTAAAGAGAGTCTTTTTCTCAAACTTGACCAACTTTTACAATGTATCTGACGGAATGTATGCAGATGAATACTTTGAAAATAATGACATGGAAATCTTTACTTCTAAACAGTGATACATAAAAAAGTGTCCTAATAGTTCCGCAAGGATTGGTTTTTATGCAGTAATAAATGAACAGACCAAACAGAATCCCCATATATAGATAAACTTATATGATTGGGATGACATTTCTAATCTCAGTGTAAATGTTTAGACAGCTGCCAATAATTATTGAGAAAAATGATATTTGCATTTAATGTTTGTATTTTTTTCCGACTTATACCATTCTTTGATCTAAATGTCTGTGAAGGCATTAAAATGATACTTTGTTTGGATGAGGACTGAGTCATAGGGCTAAGTTTAAGCAAACAGACTTGTGAAGATTTCTTTTTACCAGTAGCTCAGCAGGGAAGTCCCTACAAAAAGCAGATTCATTGTTTTTGGATCACCTTTCATTTTCATGCGAGGTGGATGAATGACAGGGTGGGGCAGTTTAGGAATGATGAGTCATATGCCTTATCTGTGGTTTCTAAATACTAGTTTTAGCTATGAGACAGTTTCCACTTCATCGCAAAGTAAGAGAATAGTAGGGAAAATAGAATGTTTTTCAGAATTCAAGGCTTATAAAAGGCTTATAAAAGCATTGTAAGTTTCTGGGACAAACATTTTTTTTTCAAAGGAAGTCATGGTCAGTAGGTATAAGAAAAAAAGTTCAGTATCATTAATCACAATAAAAGGTTACCTCACACCTGTTAGAAAACCCCCAATAAGAAAGGCAGAGGATAACAAGTATTGGCATAGGCACGTCCTGACACTCTGTTGGTGAGAATGTAAATTAGTACAGACATTGTGGAAAATAGAATGGAGGCTCCTAACTTAAAACTTCAGGGCTGGGAAGGTGGCTCAGTGGTAGAGTGCTTGCCTTGCATGCATGAGGCCCTGGTTTTGATTCCTTAGTATCACATAAGCAGAAAAAGCTGGGAGTGGTGCTGTGGCTCAAGTGGTAGAGTGGTAGAGTGTTATCCTTGAGCTGAAGAGCTGAGGGACAGTACCCAGGATCAGAGTTAAGGTCCCATGACCCACAAAAAATTTTAAAAAATTTAAAAAAATTAAAAATTGAATTACCACCATGACCCAGCAATACCATCACTGGGTATATATCCAATATATGAAATCACCATGTCAAAAAGTTATCTGTATCTCCATGTCCATTATAGCATTATTCATAACAGCTAAGATAAGCAATCAAACTAAATGTCTATCAGTAGAAGAATAAATATAGAAAATATAGTAAATATAATATAGTAAATATACAAAACAGTATACTCAGAATATGAATCTAAGCAAAAATATGGAATCAAAGGGCTTTATTTTTATTGACATAAGAAAGACATAGAAATGCAAGTATTGCACAATCACATTACTATGTAGAGCTTAAGAGTTGAACTTAAGGAAAAAGAGGAAAATGGTGGTTTTGTGATCCTTTCCTAACCATATCCTCCTTTCGTCTCACTCTGTGTGAATGCCTGGAGACCTGTATAATTTATCATGTCCCACACCATCCAGCATATTCACTTCTCTTAGGAGAGGATCACAAAAGCTCAAAAGCTATGTGCATCTAATCATATATTTATTGAAATAAACTCCAGGAAAGGGAAAAAAGTTTCTTGTTGTTGCTGTTTTTGTTTTCCTTTCCTTTTGTTTGTTCATTTATCTGTCTTTGGGAGGGTAACGGAGGCACAGAAATGGTGGAAATATGAGTGAGCAAATAAAGTAGTGATACTCACTAGACACCATGTTAAAAATGAACTGTACAATTTTGGGTAGGCACAGAAAGGAAAGACTGGGAGAAAATGAGGGAAGGGGTGACATTGTTCAAAAAGAAATGTACTCTTTATCTGACTTATGTAGCTGTAACCTCTCTGTATATCATCTCTACAATAACAATGAAGAATTTTTTAATAATTAAAAAATGGTGATTTATAGAGATTTGTAGTGCAGGGGTTGAAGAGATTCACACCAAAGGACACAAAACTTCAGTTAGAATAAATTCAGGAAATCCATGGTACATCATGGTGACTACAGTTAATAAAAATATATTTTAGACATTAAAATTGCTCAGTAGACTTTAAGTGGATTTTTTTAAACAAAAACAGGTAAATATATTAGGGAATGCATGTATTAAATAGCTTAGCTATTCCACAGAGTACACATACATCAGAATGTTATATACCATGAATATATACATTTTTTATTTGTCAATTAAAAAGAAACTAAAATTATGATTTTCCTGAGATGGATTTTTATCTTAAATTTTGATAAAATATGGATGCTTTTATGAAATATGGATTTGGTGTTTGATTGTATTATTACATGTGAATGTATGAACTGAGGTGGAAAATTGAGTTGCAGACTTTCAGCTCCTGTAGCTGTGATATTCACTTCATTGTGGCATACATGTGTTCTCAACACTCAAGTCTACATCCAAGCATACAACATTGAACTTCTTGAAATGGGTCAGAGACTCCAGGCATCACAGAAGTGTATGGATTTGAATTAGTATGCACAATATCTTTGTTTAGATCATCTTTATAACAGTTCCTTCAGGGCCTACCTGTATGGCTTCCTGCTGAATAGGGACATATAGCAAGGGATCCTGTCAATTTCTAGACATATCTACCAATTTTCCCATTGAGTAGCAAAGAACTTGACTTTTCCCTTTTCCAAAAGATAGCCCTTTATATATTTAAAACAGTATCTCTATCTTGCCAAAGACTTGTTTGTGTGATATTACGTACACACTCATTTCCTTCAACCAACTGCCATCTTCCTGTGGTAGTGCCATGGACCAGCAGTCCCTTGGCAATCATATCAGATAGTTTTTGCATATTCAACTTACAACTAAAACAACCTGTGCTTCCATTTAGATAAGTATTGTACATGTCTACTTATGAAGAGTTCACTTTTTGAGCTTTTGGTGGGGTGCATGTGTGCATACACACACACTAGTACAAGGGCTTGAACTCAGAGCATCAGAGTCTTGCTTGGCTATTGTTGCTTAAAATTTGAACTCTACCACTTAAGCCACACTCCCATTTCTGGCTTTTTGTTGGTTATTGGAGATTAGAGTCTCTCAGCTTTGTCTGCCTGGGCTGTCTTTGTTTTTTTTAGTTTCTTGGTTTTTTTTTGGGTCCGGTCGTGGGGCCTGAACTCTGGGCCTGGGCGCTGTCCCTCAGCTCTTCAGCTCAAGGCTAGTGCTCTACCACTTGAGCCACAGCACCACTTCTGGCTTTTTTCTTTTTGCTTATGTGGTGCTGAGGAATTGAACCCAGGGCCTCATGCATGCAAGGCAAATGCTCTACCACTGAGCCACCTTCCCAGCCCTGCCTGGGCTGTCTTTGAACCTCAGTTAGTCCTCAGAACTCAGCTCAGGAGTATTTTTGAGCTTTTTTTTTTTTTTTTTTTTTTTTTTTTTGTCGATGGTGGGGCTTGAATTCTGGGCCTGGGCGCTGTACCTCAGCTCTTCAGCTCAAGGTGAGTGCTCTACCACTTGAGCCACTGTACCACTCCCAGCTTTTTCTGCTTATGTGGTTCTGAGGAATTAAACCCAGGGCCTCATGCATACAAGCAAGAACTCTACACTGAGCCACCTTCCCAGCCCTACTTTTGAGCTTTTTCAGAACTTCATATTTATCCCCATCACTTTAATACCTGACTGTATTTCATTAAGTTATATCATGGTCCTCCCAACACTTTGTCACCTACAGAAGTTGGTGAATGTGTTGGCAGAATCTTTTATAATACTGGAGAAATACTAAATGGGCTAAAGATAAGGATAACTATGAAGTCTGGGTTTTCTAAATTGATGTTCTCATTCACCAATAGTCTCTTCCGTTATCTCGCTTACTGATTGAAGCCCATGGTAAACGGGCCTATAGCATTTCAGTAGAGATTTTTTTTTTATCTGAGCCATTATCACATAATTTTAAATTTTAATTTAATTTTTATTTCCATATCCTTTCAATATAGATGGTCAAACAGGTATTAAGCACATTGCCACTGTTTCCTGATTACAGACAAATCAAAGCACATCATGTGAAACACTTGACTTACAATAAGACAGGCTTGGTCTATTGATAAGGAAAGCAATCTCATGGTATTTACGTGGTCAGATTCATACTGGTGGGGCATGGTCACTACTGCTTGTTTTCTAAAACCATTGATTTAGTAATCAATTACTGTTTTGATAGCTACAGAGTAACTAGACTCTAGTGTCTAGAGTTTATTTATTTAGGTTTACATCTCTTTATAAAAGAGAAGGGGAAGAATTTCATTGTTATATCTCTATATGTTTACCCTGTATTTCTGTCAATTTCATCCTCTCTATCAATTCCCTGCACTCTTTCCTCTAAGAAATACCACTCCCAACAGGTTTCCTTGCTCCATTTCCATAGTTGCAAACAATCTATTTTGACAGTATTCAATGTGCTTTATACTCCCTCTAGGCAGAGTCCCCCTCCCTCTCGCCATTTTTGAAAATCAACACAATGCCATTTATTCACTCATTCATTATTCAGTAAATATCTAGATCTTTTATATGCCAGGCACTGTCATTTAGTGTTGGCAGCACAAAAGCTATCTATGATTCATTAATCTTATCTCTAAGTACCTTTCTTTATTAATTCTCCACACACCCCCCGCCATGATTTCTGGGTAAAACATTGGCAGGAAGTAGTTCAGTCCATGTGTTCTTTTTAGGTCTTGAGAATTATTTTGAGTCCTCTGGGCATTATAGTTTATCACAGCTCCCCACACACTTTCTATATCTTTTCATTTTCTTCTCTTATTCTTTCTACTTTTTCCACCCCTTAGCCTTTTACATAAGACCCCATCTCAGAGATATGGAATGTATGGACAGGATTACTTCAGATGGCTTTTCCGGAGTTGACAAGTGACTGTGTGAGGGCTGTATAATGCTTGCAAGGTCATGGGGTGGGGATTGAATATATTTATTCTTCAGTGGACCAATAGAACTATGACAAAGAGAATGGAGAAGGTCTTATAAATGGACAGGACTAACACTAGAATGACTTTTTCCCTTTTAGTTCTTAGCATCGTCAGCTATTTCCCTTGGTTCACGAAAATTCAAGCTCTTTAAATAACACTTAACAGCATAAACATTTTCCTCCCTGCGGTAGTGTGTGGTAAGGAATAATAGTAATTTACAATACTTGAATCCAAGCAATTAACTCTGCAGCATTTCATGAAAATGCAATTATTCTCTAAGTAGGAACTTGTGGGCTACTGGTTGGAAGAAGTGGTCCTTGCATGCTCTGCTCTGGCTGGGCTGAGGGGCTCTGCTGATTCACCATATCCATAAGCCTGGCATATAAACCAGATTGCGTGAGAGCTGACTGCTCTTTGCTTTGGGTGCATGGTGATAGCCAGAGGGGATTTTGAGATAGATGACTCTTGATTTCAGTAATAGTTGAAATTTCCTGAAAAAGGGGGAAGTGCTGCTTTTTTAAAAGTCTTGTTCTGTTTTACTCTCAATTCTTCTACCTTGCTGAATAGAATCTCTCCTTCTTTCTCCCTCTCCTCTCTTCCTCTTCTTTTTTTCCCTCCTTCCCTCTATGCATTCTAGAGTGGTATACATACACATGCCCTTTCTCTCTCTCTCTCTCTCTCTCTCTCTCTCTCTCTCTCTCTCTCTCTCTCTCTTTCTTGTTTTCTCTCTCTCTCCCCAAAGCTGGTGGGCCTAAAGAATACCATTAATAATGCAACCAAGTCTGGGTGCCTTTTTAAAAAAGTCTATTTCTTGCTTATAAATAAATGGTAATTTGTTTAAAAGCATCATTACACACAGTGTTCAGTCAGATCCCATGCATTCGATTATTTTAAATAAATGGACCATAAATGGAACAAGTTCTTTCTAATTTACAAATGATAGGAAACATTTTTCAAGAAAAAAAGGAAAAAGTGTAAAATTTGTTCTTAACTACATCTCATTAATGTGGATCTGCTCAATGACCTGTAAAGATTAAAGAATTAGTGAATTGGTGGAATTATCAGAATGAAAAATCTGTATAATTTTGGTTTCAATTTAAAAATCTACTAAACCGTCTAGCGACTTTAGTCTTGGATATTACTTTTTAATATCAGTTCCTATAAACGCAGTGGCATGAGGGTTACAAATGAATGGAGTAAAAAGCAACAAATAGTGTGTTTAAATTCACAGTACAACAGAGGAGCTAAGTGGGAAGGAGGGACCCTGTGTGTGTGTGGGGGGGGGGAATGCCATATTTTTCTCAATAAAACAACTGAAGACATTTAATTAGGTGACCACTCTGCTAAGTGGAGCAAACATTAATATACATAGATGCATTTATGTCCAGGCAATGGCGCATAATTAAGAAGTCAGCTTCAAACAGAAAACCACAGATAGAGTTATTTAACCAACATGACCAGACCATCTTCTCCTTCCTAAAACTGTCCCAGTGGTCACAAATAGAATGAAGGCCAGCAGGAAGGGAATTGGGAATGTCCTATACATTTGAAAGGACTCCAAGAAATGTAGTTATTTCAGCTGATAAAGCTACTCATGGGACAAGGTATGTTGGCTATTCATTGCTACGACAACATACTTAGGGAAAAAAATCAACTTAAAAGAATAGGTTTGTCTCATGGTTTCTGAGACTGCAGTTCAGGAACGCCAGGCCTCATTGCTGTGGGTCTGTACTGAGGCAGCCCAAGTGGGTGTAGCCCAGCAAACCTGCTCAACTCATGGGAGCCAGGAAGCAGAGAGAGGAGGTGGAGAGAAAGAGAGAGGCCGAACACCAGGATACGATATAGTCACAAAGAGCACAACCCCAAGGATCCACTCCCTATACCTAGGTCCCACATCCTAATTTTTTATCACTGCCAAGTGACTCATCAAGTTATGAACCCATCTGTGGATGAATTCATTGATGAGATCACTGCCTTATGATCCAATCACACTAGAGCTCCACCTATGAATGTAACTGCACTGGTGACAGGCCTTCAACACACCAGGGGGTATTCCAGATCCAAACAATAACAGGTGGCTTAAGTTCCCCCTCTTCTATTCACTTCTCTGTCTTATTCCCACCCATCTCCACAACATTGCAGCTCATGTCTTCCAGTGAGCGCTGTCTCTCTTCTGAATTCTCCGTTAGTACTTGTCTGTTTTGGATCAATTTAGGTGTGATTTAAATGGGACTATATTCCATTTTGAAGTGATACCTATTTCTAAGGTGTCTAAATCACCACCATTATGCAAGCTCAGATTAAAATCATGATGAAATTTTGTTGTTGGTGGTGGTGTTTTTGTTTTGTACCAGTCCTGGGGCTTGAACTGAGGGCCTGGGTGCTGTCCCTGAACTTCTTTTGCTCAAGTCTAGTGCTCTACCAATTGAGCCACAGCTCCACTTCTGGCTTTTTCTGAATGGTTTATTGGAAATAGCCTCACAGACTTTCCTGCTCAGGCTGACTTCAAACCTCACATCTCAGCATCCTGAATAGCTAGGATTACAGGTGTGATTCACCAGCATCTGTCCCACAATGAGTAATTTCTTTTTCTTTATGCCAGTCCTGGGCCTTTAACTCTGAGCCTGAGTGCTATCCCTGAGCTCCCTTTGCTCAAGGCTAGTGCTTTCCCACTTGAGCCACAATGCCACTTCCAGCCTTTTCTGTGATTAATTAGAGATAAGAGTCTCACCAACTTTCCTGCCCAGGCTGGCTTTGAACCACCATCCTCAGAGCTCAGCCTCCTGAGTAGCTAGGATTACAAGCATGAGCCACACACATCTGGCCCACAATGACTATTTTAATGTAGGATTCCAGACATACCTAAAGATTTTGTAGTGTCAGTCAGTGCCAAGGCCTTCCTAGGAAAAGAAGACTTATAATGGGAGTCCCAAGGCAGCAGTCTGTGCCTAACGTGCATGTGCTGCAGGAAGTTGTATCCCAAAGCCTGTAGCCCTGCTGGTTGTAGGAGTCTGGACCATGGATTTTTGTAACTCTCAGAAAGTCAGGTAGCTTGATGTTAAAGTATTGGGTGTGTGTCTGAAGAATGAGGAGATATCTGAGAGACATCTGTGTCTATCATCAAACCCACTGGATCAGCCAAGATTCTTGTGCCTGCATCTGCAGTGATGGCAGACTAAGTATACTTAACTCAGACTATACTTAACATAGGCTTATAAAAGTTTATACAGTTTGGGAGACACAAAAGTGTTATAACTCCAAGTTGTTTTTACTCCTTGCTCTCCTCCCAGGACCCTATGAAACAGCTGAAGGACGAATAGGAAGTTGGAAGTCCTGCTTGAACCATGCCCACTCTGTGGTAAAGATTCCATCCATGCTGAAGGGAATGGAAGGAGGGCAGACTCTTGACTTTGGCAGTGATTCTGGGAAGTCCTCTCCCACATGGCTATCACACAACTATATGAGCACATCCAGGAATTCAGGACTAATAGCATCAGATACACATTTAAGAGCCCATGAAGATTTGTTTTCTGTCAGACATCAGATCAGGCACTAAGAGAACTCAGACAGTTCTGCAAAGATACCCATCCTTTAGAGGTATATAATCTAAAGAAAATGCCATTTGTGCCAGAAGAACTCTGGGAAATGCAGGCAGCAGCTCAGGAGTTTTGATTGGACAGGTCCTTTTCTTCTTGCTTTTCCAAGCAACCTTCCATTCTTGCTTTTCAGAAGTGAGCTTTGCAGCCAATACAAGGCCACCATTACCATTTTCTTTCCAAAATCTTCCCAGGCCACTTATTTAATTAGTGCATAGTAAATTGTCCATAATAAAGGATTTTGTCATGGCATTTCCATACAAGTACATAATGTACTTGGATCATATTCACCCCCTCTATTAGACTTTCTTAGCCCTCCATCTTTCCTTTTCTTTTCTCGGCCCTTCCTTCCCCCCACCCCCCTCCTTTAGTGGCTCACACCCTTATTTACCTTTATATCTTTGACTCTTTTTGGTAGGGGCAGGGAGGTTATTTTCTCTTAGCTCCCACAGTGAGATGGTTTTCTCATTTTTTATGTGATGCTTGTTTTTGTGGGACTGGCTGAATTTACTAAATAAGATGATCATTATGCACTCCTCTGGATTGGTTCCTTCTGGCCCTCTGTGGCCCTGCCTTTGCCTTGAGTTGGGTTTCTGTGTCTTTGACTATGCCTTGGCTTGAGGAACAGACCAGAACAACAGTCACCTTTCCTTCCTCTTCACCTCTTTGATCCACTCTACTCACTTCTTCCTCCACTCTGCTCTGTTCTCTGGAGGTCTGGCCCAGTGAACACAGATCCCTTGTTTCTGGAGGAAGGAGGGGGATCTAGTGGAGAGTGGGATCTGTTCCCTGCTTCTTTCCTTCTTGGTAGCTGTGGGTAGGCTGACTGTTTTCAGCTATTCTCTCAAGCTTCTGTTGAACAGCTACAGTTGGTTGTTATTCACTCCCTCTGTTTCCCCTTCTGGATCAGGATTGAAGATTGGTCCTCTGCTCTTACCAGCCTGACTTCCCCCACTGTCTCATTTCCTCAGACTTTTTGTTAAAGAATGAAAACACTACTTATACCTCCCACTTACTTTCTTGAACCCTTCTAAGAGTGCCAGTTCAAACTAGCTATCCCTATGATTCCACGTCCTTGACTCTTTCCAGATCATCCCCTTTGGTAATTCCCCTCCAGCCTTACAAACCGTTACTATGATTGAGGGGTTCACTGCCCAGACACCCTCACTGGGTCTCATAGGAGCAGTCTAATGGTTTTTGTAGATGGAAACAAGTCAGCTAATGGCATTCAGAAAGAAAAGTCTGGTCTTTAGTGGAGATTGAATTTCTTGGACATTCAGAGGTATGAGAATGATAACAGATTCCTGACTTCTAGGTCCTAGAGTGAGCCAAAATGTTACAAGAAAGGCAAGTAACATACATTTTATGCCATCCTATGAGTTGCTTTTACTTGTGTTGTTTTCTTACAATTGCTTGGAGAATTGTCTAGTTTAATTGTTGCCAACTTCAGTGAGTTTGTCTCCAGTGGGATAGATGGTGTCTGAAGACATTTATTATTTTCCTAACCCGGATCTCTGTCCTTGGTGTCTTAGGGATGCTGCTGACCATCCTAAAATGCCCTGGAAAATCCCCTGACATGAAGAATGGTTTCTCACCAGATATAAATAGATTAGAAGCTGAGTAATCCTGACTAGTGTGCTTTTGCTTTTGTTGACTGGATCTGCAATATGTGAGGACTCAGAGTATTCTGTACAAACTTGTAGTCAGAGCAGGAGTATGAGGAAGTAGGCCTCACTGTCAGATTTGAGAGATGAGCCCTCTAGTACTGAATGCCAACGCTTCCCAGACCTGTACTTTGTGGGCGCACACATTTGGGGACTTTCAGAAGAGGATGGATTGTTCAGTGTTAGCAATAGTGGATTATTTCCAGCCAGTTGCTTTCTACAACAAGTAGGGAACTGATAGGTCCTTCTTTGTGGCCACACTCTTATTGTGGTCCTTGTGGTGGGGATGGGAAGAAGGGGACAGCCATGGAGGGCAGTTTATCACATAGGTGGCTCTGACAGATTTTTGGTCTTCTTGAAGCTATGACTTCCTTCTTTAATATATGTGTTAGTTGGCTTGCTTGCACTTTTTTTCCTTTCCAGAAACAGGGCTCAAATTCAGGGCATAACACTCTCACTTAGCTTCTTAGCTTTTATTTTATTTTTTGGTCAAGGCTGGTGGTGCTTTATCACTTGAACCACAATTCTACTTCTGGCTTTTTGCTAGTTAATTGGAAATGAGTCTCTTCAGTTTGTCTTCCCAGGCTAGCTTCACACAATGAGTGACCTTCAGATACCAACCTCCTCAACAGCTAAGATTATAGGAGTAAGTCACAGAGCCTGCCTTGCTTGCAATGTCTGGAAGATGCTGGGTGGTTTGTGGCAGGTATACCTCTCATCCTTATCTCTGTCTGTGAAAAGGGCCTGTTTCCTCATTGAATATGTTCTGTTCTCCCTTGGATGTGTCAGCTGACACTGCGAGGACTTAAAGGTCATCAGTCAAAAGCATTTGTACTATTTGTAAATGAGGTGGTTTAGAAGAGATTTGGTGATGTGGAGAATCTATCAAAAAGAAGATTTTAAGGCAGTCATGGGAGGATGGAGGAAGGTGCAAAGAACAACTCAGGTGATCATCCACAAGCTCTGTAAAGACGTGGTATGGGAAGCAACAGGTATGGGGGATTGGCGAGGAAACATCAAAGTCAGAAACACTTGACTTTAGGTTTCTTGAACTATCTTAATGACCTTTGGAGAATATCTTAACCTTTAATAGTCTTGGCTTTTGATGTTGAAGAATGAAGATGATAATAATACCAACTTCTTAGTGTTGTGAGGAATAGCATTGTGCCTGGCAGAGTGTAAGTGATTACCAATGGGTAGTGAAAAGGTTGGTATCTGAGAGCCTGAAGTAACTGAGTACAAATGTCTCATAAAATACATGTGGGAATGTGAGAGAGAAGGGGGTTGGAATAAAAGAAGAGCATTTGATAATTTAATGTGTTCTGCAGACTCTATAGGCATAGCTGACACCAGAGGAGTGGAGTCAACGTGAATCTCCACGTCAGGATACTTGGAGGTTTTGATTGGGAAATCCACATAGCATTTGGAGCCATTTGGGTGATCTGGAGCCAAAACAATCAATGAGCTATGTGAATGACAAGGAGGAGCAGAGATCTAGCCTGAGGAAATGAGCTCCAGCTTAAAGTGTCTTGTGTGCCAGAGGTGGAGTGATCATGTAGAAGAAAGGAAGAGTTGGGAAGAGTGCTCAAACCACCCTCTGGGAGGAAAAAGAAAGATGAAACTTCAATTCAAAAGGTTGTAGAGGAAGTGAACTTTGAATGGTGAAAATGGTATTTTACTATTGGGGAAACTTCCAGATCCCTGACATCTGAAGAACTTTCAGTAATTATGGCCAGAAAGTCAAGGGAGAGGATAGGTTAAGTGCTTGAGATGGGTTGACCTGGAGGATGGCCACAGTGGAGGAGTTGTCCATAAATACATGTCTTCCTTCCAAGTGTGCAAGGCATCCAGCATCCTTTGAAATCAGTGAGCGGTCTGCTGTAATAATTGATGTGCACAGTCCCCTAATCAGAGGCCTGGGTTTAATGCCAATTGTTTCTTTTACTTTTTAATGGATTCGAACTCTATACCCAAGCTTAGAAAAATCAAAGCACTTCTGGAAGATATTTATTAGCGGCCAAATTATAAAAACACATAGCAAACCTTTAGTTTGCATTACAAGTGTTAATATATGCAGAGCCCCGTTGAATAGCTCATCTTTCTGCCTCTCTTGTATCTTAAATTTTTCATTACAAATTTCCAGGGCTTCAAAGTAGACTCTCACAGCCGGCGCCTTTTTTCTCCCTCGCATGACAAAGAGCTGTCAAAAACGTTTCCTGGGCTGGTGAGTTTCTTCCCCTTTTTCTCTCATCTAAATGTCAAACAACTTAGCTTAAATAAAGCCCAGCATTCTTCGTCTGGTGCTTCTCAAAAGAAAAACACCACCACAGAAGGCATCTACAAAGGCCCTAATTAATGTTTCTCATTGATTTGGTTTTAGTGTGATGTATTTTATGAAAAAAATATGAATCCAGAGGCACTCTCATTAAAATCATTAGCGGCTCCACATTGGCTGCAAACAGCCTGGTGCGTGGTAGGGCTGAAGAACCCAGACTCATATAAACATGCAGACATAGAATTTTCCTGTGTGCTGGTGAGCACTCATGGTATGCTTTCCAGCTCATGCTCCTGTGCACATCATATGCACACCTGGAGGCGCATACATGCAGAATCATTTAATACACACATTAATCACCAATGTATATATGCACATACATGTGCCTGTGTATGTGTGGGCTGTTCATAAGTGTACACTAACACACATGTATATGATATTCTATGCACAGGAGGCTCAACCCAGCTTAAGCTCATACCCAAGGTGTACCTCAGTGTGTACACTGATTCCTGTGAGCTTGGCTGCTGACTATATGCCAGTAAATATTCATGCATTAGATTAGAGGCAGAGGGAAGAGAAGTGTTTCAAATGTTTGGGCATTATGTACATAGGAGTGATCAAGAAATATCAGGGCCAACAATGATTTCCCATATCACATCATTCCTTATTAAGATTTTCTTTTTCCATTTCCTTTTTTGGGGGTCTGGGAGAAGCTTCCTAAATACCAGAGGTCAAAGTAATCAGGACATATTAGGGATATCTATCTGTCCCTCTTTGGCTGAGACTCTTTGTATGGATGGAATGTGTTCTGGAATAGTCTCTTCTGAGCAGTCTCTTGGCTACTCCTCAGTGGAAACGGGGAGAAGAGAGGAATTGTCGATCTTGAATGGGCAGTGAATGGACATGATCTGGTACTAATGAGGTTGACTATCACTAGGAATGGTTTTAGAGTTGAGAGTCTTACTGTTCCCTGGGGTCTTGTTCCTGTATCTCACATTTGGTTTCCCTTTCTTAACAGAGTTCTTGACTAAACTAACTTTGTTCCCACATAATATCCTCTTTTTTGTTGTCTTCTAGGGATAGTAATTTTGAAGATAGTTTGGTGATGGACAGAGGGATCTGGAGGAGGCTCTGCCTCAGCTTCACCTCTAAGCTACCTGCCCTTTCTGCTTTCACTGAGAAGTGCTTGAAATTACCTACATATTTACATAGTCAGCAGGAGCTTGAGACTTCAATGTCTTTCTTCCCAGGTTAGTCATGTAAAGGTTGGCATTAGGGTTTGGAGGGAACCCAGCAGTAGCTACTATGAATATCAAAGAGATGTGTGCCTGAGTAAAGATGCTTTGCAGTTGCTTCACAGGCCTATATTGCTTTCAGGAAACCTAGACTTTCATAGCTTACATATTAAGATATTATCTTACCCCTAGTGACACAAGAAACTTTGACTAGGTGGTGAAGTTTGTCTGCAAGAACTAGGCAGTGGCCAGAGACTCCACTTTTCACTCTTTCCTAGGTTTATTTCTTCCCCTTGAGCCTACAGAAAGTTCAGTCTTTCCTTTCAAAGACCTAATCATCCTTCCTCTTTCTAGGTATGGAAGGGGCCACCTTGCATACATTTCCTCCCCTACAGAGAAGTTGCTGACTTCACTGTAAAAACTTCACACATGGATGCCATACTAACCTTGGAGAAAGGCTTCTGTGTTCAAGGTCAGAGCTCCTGCAAATGTCTTCTTAATCTCTTGGTTTCCTTGAACTTCTCACTGTGGCAGTTAGACTGGCACATAGTCCACTTCTCTCTTTTATTCTTTTGACATATTGATGATTCAGGGTCCCATGTTTGAAATTTGGATAGAAGGAAGAAGGCTTAGTCTTATGTTCTGTTCTAAAATACGTGCCTCTAATCTTTGGGGCTTTGGATAATTGCTGAGCTTTAAAGACATAATTGAAGTTTTTTCCCATGTGACTAGTAACCAGGGTGTAGTATTATTTAAAATCCTTAGAGGGGAACAGAAATGAGGGGAATTTCAGCCTCTAGAATATATAAATACAACATCCAGTAGTGACTATCAAGATAATATAAGTAATGTTTATTTTAAGCATGTATGTGTGAGATAGAGAGAAAGGGAGAAAGAGACAGAGAGACAGAAAGAGACAGAGAGAGGGAAACAGAAAGAAGGAGAGATGGAAGCAGAGAGAGAGAGAGAGAGAGAGAGAGAGAGAGAGAGAGAGAGAGAGAGAGAGAGAGAGAGAGAGAGAGAGAGAGAGAGAGAAGAGGGGCAGGAGTTATGCACCAAAGCCTTTCCAAGCAATTAAAGTGCAGTCTTCATGTTTTGCCATTTGTCAGAACAAAGTAAATATTGGGATCTTAGTACTTGAATCTTTTCAGCTAAATATCCTTCTGTGGCTATTGCTCAAATATTGAAAATACTTGTGTAAGTTCTAGTGCAAAACTGCCACTGGAGTGATTTATGGGGAGACATAACCTGCTGCCTCCTGAATTCATGCATCCAACATCACAGTTCATATCAATTTTGCTCTGGATCCCATTAGCAATGTTGTCAAAAAAAATCACAGAAAAATAACGACCCTGCAAGCCCAGAAATTTAGATCCGGATATGAGCCGTAAATCTGTATTAATTTAATAGTTAAAGTGCGTTAATGCTTTGTAATATTTTTTCTTTATAGAGAACACAATAGTGAGGTCATCTGTAATAAAGATGTTAATCCTGAGCCACCTGCTAGTTTGTTTTGCCTCTTGGGGCAAAAGGACATTAATGGATGAAATATGGCTTTGAGCTCCTTAAAATGTTGTTTTATGGCAACCTCTATGCAGGGCTATAAAACACTCACTCTGAGTGATAAAGGGTCTGGAGAAGGCATATCCACTCCATCATGCCTGATCTGACATTAGCTTTGTTCACTTATCATGCGCCCATAGCTACCCATGGGGCTGAGCAGCAAGGGAAGGCCAGGGGTAGCCATGGAGCTGAGAGAGGAGTCAGATGTCCATCCTTCTGAACCGGTTTCTGAACTTCAGCTCTGGGAAAGGTGTCTATTTTAGAATCCATACTCATTATTTCCTCTGGTGTTTTGGTTCAAGAAAATGGCCTGTTGGTTTATATTTGGATCTTTGGGGGAGTTTTATTAGTAAAAATAGAGTGAAAATAGAATAGGGCCTATTCACTATCACCCAACGCATTTCTTTTCTAGTATTGGTGAGGATGTTCTTTGCTCAAATTGAAGTAACTTATTCACTTTTTTTTTCCAGTACTAGAGAATAAGCTCCATTTAGAACCTTCTGTTCCTTTCATAATATTTGATTTTCTTTTTAATGGGCACAGTTCCTTGGCAGACACACTATACAGACTGTGCCCATCTCAAGAGGGGAAAAAATTCCCTCTATAAGACTGACAGTATTAGGGGGTTTGCACATTACCACGGCATTAACGAGTCTTAGACAACAGGAAAATAGAAGAGAATAAAATGCCTGCAGCTTTTCAAAGGAGGGGCACCAGAAGACTGGCTCATATGCCTGTCCTCTGGGCCCTACGGGGAGTCTACTATCTTCTATCTCTACTATCTTCTATTTCTTTAAGGGACTATGGGCTCTGGTGAGTCCAAGCGAAAGAGGACAAAGGTACCCAGACAACCTCTGAACTCTCAGAGGATTTGTTGTAGACTTGATCATCAGAAACTATGAAGTAGAAGGACAGGGCTATTGCCATTAAGTAAATGAAAAAGTTTCCAATAGGAAGGAGAAGAATTCACCTGTAAGTAAGTAGAGGGCACAGGAGAAGCTTGCTCACAATCCCTAATCCTGAGAGAAGACTCCAGGAAAATCCAGCCAACTGGTATTTTGGCAGGCAGGATGTTTCTCAATATTGGGGGGCCAGGAGAGTGAGAACAAAGTAGAATTCTTAAGAAGAGACTCTGTGACTTGAGGTACACAGGAAGACACCATGCATTAGGCATTAGTACTACTACTAACTGCATTTCCTTTCCAGTTGAGACCATTCTGTAGTTACAGGAGAAGAAAGACACAGCTAACAGTTCCTGAATGTACCTAAGGAACGCCTAAGGGTGCTGGCTAGGGGTGATGAAGGCTATGTGTACATCATCCCCTTGGAGTAGCTGAGAATTGTAACCTTTCCACAGGACAGGCTTACTAAATGTGTACAGGTCAGTAACTAAGGCTGTGATGGAGGTTTTCCTTGTCCTGGTTCTCCTTACCTTAGAGTTTGAAGTTCTGCCATCAGCTTAATTGGCAAGCACTCTCATATAAATGTAAAGAAACATAGCCCAGTGTGGAACACAGGCTTCTTCACCACATGTATCTGCTGTAGCTACCCTTTATCGTTCACATATTTGCTACATCTTCAACAATATTATTGAGAATAATACCTTAAGTTCTAATTACTACTACTTTTTTTTTTTTTTAACCAACAAGGAACTTAAAGATGAAGGTCAATGCAATGATCTGGGTTCATAGGCTAACCAGGTGGCAGAATAAATTTGAAGATTTTTCTCAACAATATTTTCTAGAGAAACCAGTCTTCCCCTATGGGCAATACATTAGAAAATTTAGGCAGTTCTGATTGTTAAATAAAAAAGCTAGCTTTATATGATAAGTAATTTACAAATGTATTAGCAGAGTTAAAATGATCAAATCTTTTCACAAATAGGCACACGATGTTCAAGTTTTCCATATATGACCATGGAACCAAATGAAAAAATATAGAACATAAACATTATTCATATTTTGCCAATTCATTTATCCACATGTAAAATTTGTTGAGCGTCTATTATGTAAATGGTACTATAGTCAAATCTGTAATTTCTACAAAGGATGACTGAACATTGTTCTCTGATCTAGAATGTATTTCTTAACATTATAAATGTTTAATTTAATTTTTTAGAGTCTTGATGTTGGTGTTATCCCATTTCAATTTAGCTGAGGAAATCTCATGAATAAATGATCTTCTGGGAAAAAAAAATAGACCCAGTGTTGGGTCTGCCTGATACCAATACCTGTGATCAGAAACATTTGTACCTTCTGTTACAATGTCCTAAGACTTAACGTCTATGGTGGTCCATCCATGCTTGTTTATTGAATGAAATAGTGTTGGTGACAAATTTATTCAGCCCTGCCAGTTCCCTCACAGAGTCAATAGGTTAGTACATCAGGCAGATTTCCATTTTGTTCAGGTTGGACTCCTGTGTGTCATCTTTGAGGAGGGGCGGAGGGCCTTGGAAGACATTCAGCAGGGATGTTGGTTCTCTTTCTGACAGCCTTCTTTCTTCCCAGGGATTGCCGTCTCTGATAGCCTTTGATTACATATTCACTTCTAAGTCTTTGCTCAGCTTTGGGAGGGAGGAAGAAACTATATTGTGATATGAGAGTTCTGCCTCATTTTATCAAAAGCTCAAGAGACAGAGAGACCCTGGGGTGTCTGGTGTTCACTTTAGTAGCTCAACCCTCCCAGCAGTCACCAAATGGGAATAGATTTCTGGAGTCTCTATGCTGCCAAGTTGGGAGAAAGGCTTGTGAGAATGAACACTTAATGAATACCACTGTATATCAAGTTCTGTGTTAGTAACTTGCCCTACATCTCAAGTCTATGAAGTGAGGATTTGACAAGTAAAGTGAGGTTCTGAGAGGTTAGAAACTCCTCCAAGATTACTTATAGCAAGTGAATGGTAGAGTTCTTTTTGACTGAGATTTGACCCTAAGGCACATGTTTTATTTTGTTTTGTTTTGTTTTAGCGCAGTACATAAGGAAATTGGCAATAAACAAGACAGATTACTGGATGTATCCAATGGGAAGCAATGCATTGTTTGAGCACAATCTTGATGTTAATCTTATTTTGGTCTTTCATTGTCATCCTAGAGCTGATTTACAGTGTAAGTTGTATATGGCTGTTAGCAATGCAGTCTAATTCTGTCTATAGAGATGCAAATAAATTCTGTCCAGTCTGGGTTTAATTGACTCGCCCCTTCCAGCCCCTTAGCCAAAACAAAAACAAATCAAAACACAATACCAGTTTCACTTCGATTTGTACATTCATGTCTACATCCTTTTATTTCTTATATTTGGGGTTCTTTGATGTCTCTTTTGAACAAGTTGTAGCATCTTTTCGAACTCTTCCACACATGTTCTTTTAATGCTTTGCATTAGTTTAAATATGAGAGCCAGGATGTTCCTTTTTTAAAATATCAAGTTACCTTTTAACATTGATGTGGCTGAAGGCAGGCCAGGATGGCTGCCCACTGTGTGTAGCTTGGTTGTCTTAGACAGGGGAATTAAGTTGACCCATTGTCTCCACAATGGGAGAGCCTAGTTATTGATTAAAAGAACCATATACTATTGCTATGTATAAATCCAGGACTCCAAAGAAAATGTTTGTTTTTCCTGCTTTTAATTATTGAACATGAGATGCCAGTGTTGTTTTGCCAACAGCAGCACAATAAGTCCCTAATGAAACTCACAGAGCTACTAATAATTAAACCATCAAGCAGAAGTAACCAGTGCAGTGAGATATCAATTAACATTCTTCAATAATCACCCTTTTGTCTTGATTGTTTTAAAGAAAACTGGCTTTGATGCCATGTCTTTAAATTTGTCACATAGAACAACCACCTATGGTGAAACTGTTGAAGGCTTTAGCTCTCAAGCCAAATAGTTCCTGGTTCAAACCATTGTCCTGCCACTAATTACAGAATGGCTCTGGGCACTTCAGTTCTGAGACTGAATCCTTAAATATGAAAAGAAGAATTTACAACCACAGCTATTGGGAAGAACTATCATGTGGCTAAAACAGGATGATTTAAATTTAAGAATCTGTGTTTTGCTTAGCACAGTTTCAATATATTATAGTTTTATTTCTCTGCCTTTGTCCTCTACCTCTTCCATCTTTCATTCTCCCCTCTGTTTTCATAAGCCTCAGAGGTACCTAAAACATCTCCAACTGTGTGCCCATGCCCTTATCTTTGAACAATTGCCAACTGGTCACAGTTCCTGCCCAAGGACTGGGTCTGGATATTCATGAATGTACTATGGGATAATGGAGATTGGCCTGGTGGCAATCAATTCAGAAAATAGATTTGGCCAACCAAATTCTCTGTTGTGAGGCTGTATTAAGATACATGTATTGATTAGTGGTACCTGAAACTAAATAGTCATGTCAGTTTAGGGTACAAAGGGGTGACGTGTCAAAGCAAAGGTAATATAAACCATCCTCCTGAGTCCAGGTGAAGTCACGATGCAGTGAGAGGCAGGCCAGAACACAGATGAGTAACTATGTCAAGTGAATTTCTGGGCCCCACAAAGCCTAGTTGTGTTTCTTTTAAAAGTTCTTTTATTAAAGTAACTAGAAATGATCTCTGATTGAGCAAAGCAGCCCCTGTTGGAATGAGGCAGGATGAGAAAAGAGTAATGGAAAGAGGACATTTTCTTCATGGATGTGAGAATATTAAGAGAACAGCAAGGGGATTCAAGTTTTAAGGTGATTCACATCCAGTGGATGTTAAAGTGAGGCTCATGTGGCAGGCCCTAGACATGGTAGTCAGAGATGGGCACCTAGGACTGCTTCACCCATTTGTTAGCATGGGAGTGACTACCCTTGGGAGGTGGTCTAAGTAGATTGTCAGTTCATTCCTTCTGGTGAGTAAGGATTGGTGGGAAGCCAGTTTCCTCTATCAGGGCCTGAGAAAAACTCAGATTGCATCTTTCAAGGGGAGGTTGGAGAAAGACATCAGACTTAAGCTTTTAGTTACCTTTAAACTCATTTTTCCCCAGGGATCTGTTAATGGCCAGCTGGAGGGGACAAATCATTTCTAAATAAGAGAGAGAGAGAGAGAGAGAGAGAGAGAGAGAGAGAGAGAGAGAGAGAGAGAGAGAGAGAGAGAGAGACAGAGACAGAGACAGAGAGACAGAGACAGAGACAGAGACAGAGACAGAGAGACAGAGAGAGACAGAGACAGAGACAGAGACAGAGAGAGACAGAGACAGAGACAGAGAGGAGAGTGATAGAAAGAGAGGGAGAGAGATATGGAGAGAGGGAGAGAGTAATAGAGAGAGAGAGAGAGAGAGAGAGAGAGAGAGAGAGAGAGAGAGAGAGGGAGAGAGAGAGGGAGAGAGGGAGAGAGGGAGGGAGAGGTGCATAGGTGGGGGAAGAAGACACCGAGGGGATAGAGGGATGTCAGACTGCTCACTTTACAATTTGAAAGAGAGCACTTTCCTAGCCTGCCACTAAATTAATTAAATACTGTGAACTCTGTCTGATTTAACAAACCTCTCCCTAAAATATGCAAGGCATAATGCCGAGGCACAATAAGGGTCACAGGAATGATTTTCAGTCCTCAAACAAGGAGATGCTCACAAAAACTATAATGTATGTCAGAATACCACGAGAGACATAGAAAACTGAGCTGGAGATGGAATGGAAGGGGGAGTGTCCTAGGCTGGAGACCCTCCTAGAGAATGTTGGTCAATTAAGTTTAACAGGTGTCAGTGTGAGGGTGCAGAATTGTACTGTAGAAGGAGGAAGCATCATGTAGAAAAGCATAAAGTCCAAAATTATGAAAATACTTGTAATGCAGGAATAATTCTTCAAAGGGTAGAGCACAAGGCTTTGCCCAGGATAAACTGGATATATATATATATATATATACACACACACACTGAGGCCTGAGAATGAGCATAAAGGCTAGGAGGAAGAATTAGTTCCAAATTCACAGGCAAGGAGATGTTCCTCCCAACTGGGAAAACATGAGTAGAAGTGAGATGTAGGAAAATTAATTAGGCAGCTTACTAATGGTGGGTTTGGAAGAGAAGAGCCTCAATGCACAGGAGTGAAGGGATATCACTTTAATGTAGAGGAGCACGTGCTTCTAGATGCATTCAAGAAATCCTGGTGGTAGTGAAGATGCAGAGCTGAGGAGGTAAAACTTGAGGCCACCAGTATTTTAACCAGAGCTATTGGAGAAGCTGAGCTTTCATTAGCATTATTAAATGAAGTCCTGATTTCAATAGAAAGCCCACGGATTGGGAGAAAATCTTCACTAGCCATACAACAGACAAGAGTCTCATATCTAAAATATACCTGGAACTCAAAAAATTAAACCCCCAACAACAAATCTTCAAAGAAACAACTGCCCAATAAATAAGTGGGCTAAAGACTTAAAGAGACACTTCTCTGCAGAGGAAAGAAGAATGGCCAATAGACACATGAAGAAATGCTCAATCTCCCTAGCCATAAAAGAAATGCAAATCAAGACAACATTGAGATACCACCTCACCCCAGTTAGAATGGCAAAAATCAAGAACTCTAATAACAACAGATGCTGGAGGGGATGTGGACAGAAGGGAACCCTACTGCATTGTTGGTGGGAGTATAAACTTGATCAACCACTTTGGAAAGTAGTATGGAGGTTCCTCAAAAGACTCCACATAGAGCTCCCCTACGACCCAGCAATCCCAATTTTGAGCATTTACCCATATGATCACAAACAAGACCATACTAAAGCTACCAGCACAACTATGTTTACTGCAGCATTATTTACCATAGCTAATTTATGGAACCAACCCATATGCCTCTCAGTAGATGAATGGATCAAGAAAATGTGGTATATATACACAATGGAATTCTATGCCTCCATTAGAAAGAATGACATTGCCCCATTTGTTAGGAAATGGAAAGACTTGGAAAAAAATTATATTAAGTGAAGTAAGCCAGGCCCAAAGAAACATAGGTCCCATGGTTTCCCTTATTTGCAATTACTAGTACATGTCTGAGTCAAACAGAAAAGGTCAGATAAGTTGATGTTAGGCGAAATGAACTGCAAGATAAGAACTTAAATGTTTTTTTCTTTCTTGTGATTATTTCTAACATATTTATAAGACGATTGTTTTGTTGCTTTGTATGTCCCTCCCCCCACGGTATAACCCCTGTTTTTACTGTATTTGATCTTGGTATAATTTGTGGAGGGGAAGGGAAAAAACAAATTGTTTAAATAGGGATACATGTGGACCCATTGCAACAATGAGATGTACAAGATGTTATGTCGAAGAACAAAGTTTACAACTTTGCCTGCAGGATGGGGAAGGGGTGGAGGTGTTGGGGATAATGGGGCAGGGAGATGGGAAGGGATGGGAAGGGGAAACAAAGGAGGAGGCAATAATGCTTGATAAGAAATGTACTCATTACCTTGCCCATGTAATTTAACCCTTCTGTATGGCATTTTCACAATAAAAAAATGAAGTCCTGATTAAAATTTTGTTTTTGTATAATGTCCCTCTTCATCTTCAGGTAAGGGCTTGTCCCAGATGCAACTGTACTCTCATACAAGTTTGAGACTGGAGAAAAAGATTCAGGGGACAGATGGGACCATTTTTGGCTCTGATGCTATTCTTGTTTGGAGTTAGAATATTGCTTGGCCAATTCAAGAATGCGTTGATGGCCAGCATATTCTGGATCCAGAAGATTTTTCAGAAGACTTTGCCCTTTAGATATAAGAAGGTGGAGTTCTTGCTTAGCTATATTCACCATTTGTTCCTTGGTATCAGTTGCATGATGAGCTTTACTCATTGGATCCCACAGAATTCTATGTGATAAAGCCTCAGATGTTCCTCTCCACTAAGCAGAGCACAATGCACATATTTTCTATGGGATCCAATAAGCAAAGACTTATCCTGGGATTTCTTTGGCTTTGCCTTCTACTCTACAACCTTAAGCCAACAACTAGTCTCTCTAGGCTTCCATTTCTCTATTGTAAGGGAATTGCTTTAGGCTACAACTCAGCAACAGTCTATGTAGAAATAGTACAAAGATTTGGGCACATAAAATGATACCAATAGGTATGGTTTGTCAGACCCTTAATTGCTAGGAATTTTTGATGTGTTGTGTTTTCCCCCCTCTGTTCTTGATCTGAAAGACATTCTTAAGGTACTCCCCTATGTGATCTTGTTTGCAGCTGTCTGTCATACTATCTCTGTTGTAGGCCTTTCTCATCTCCCAGGTCTATCAAAAAGCCCAGCATCACAGATCCAATCACTTTCAAATTCTAATTCCCATACTTGCTTTATTCAAACACTGAAACGTCAACACACAGTGATGCAAACTGCTTTCAGGCATCCAATTTTCAGCTCCCAATTCAAGCAGCTACACTGTATATCCTAGATGATTCTATGGAACTTTACTTGGTTAAGTAAGACCTCACAGAGTGGGAATCAAGGTGGCCAGAGTGTCTTGTGAAGGCATTTGCCTATATTAACTTACCTTCTATAGCTTGTCAATGAGGAAATGGTAAAAAATAAGAAATGAAGGTTTCCTAAGTTTAGCAAGAGGTAAATGCTTTGAAGACTCATAGGTCTTGGCATACACTAAAAGATGTGTGGAATCTCCAACATTCTGCTTGGTCTGGGTAGTGCCTCATGATATTTTTATGTATATAGTAGTATTAGCCTATTTTTTAATCATCCCAGTTGGTTCATTTTAGAGGCAAAAAAGACAAAGCTCTGAGGGTTAGTAAGTTCAATGACTTTCAGAGAACCAACCAAGCTTTCCTTTCAGGGTCGTTAGATCCTGGGTCGTTAGCTTTTAGAAGCTCTATATGGGCACACAGATCTCAGAGAGTGGCCACAGAGATGAACCCTCTTCTCCAAATCACTGTAACACCACCGGCTCAAGATCAAGATGTGACATTTTGTGAGGAACAAGGAAGCTAGCAAGGCAGGAGCAACCATAGTTCACTACAGACTGATTCTTAAAATGTAATGGCAGCTGGGATCAAAGAGGATAAAAATGAAAGATAGGAGAAAATTAGAAGAGCTGTTGATAAAATTGAAGTAAAAAACTTATCAGTTAGTGATAAGTTCAGAAAAAGGGCAAATTCACCATGCAAATATACATATATACATACATACATACATACGTACATACATATATATATGTATATATATGATTCAGCCAGTGGCTCTGATTTGTTGTGGACATAACTAGATATGGATATGAATAGGGAAAAGAGGTTTCATGGACACCCTATGATTTGACACATGATGGAGGTGAACCATGGGTATCCATTCATTGAGATGTGAAACAAGAAGATTCCCCTTTCTCTAGTCCAAGAATCCTTTTCCCCAGGAACATTTGGAATGGTGTATGTTTTGTGTCTGCCTCTGATTTATCTATCTCATACCCACTTCTGCTTCCATGAGTTCCTACAGTTGATCCTGGTTCTGCTAATGTCATTGCTCCTTTTGGTATGGATCCATGTTACTCCTGATAGAATACACTTTCTCTTCCATGAGCAAGCAGGACTAGGTGATGTTTCCCTGTTGGTCATAGACGCTTCAATTTTCATACCAAACCCACATGCTGTTGTGTGGTTGGCTTGGATTTTACAAGACTTGGAAGGAATAAAAGGAAACTCAACTAGAAAAAAAAATGAAACTGGTCCAGTGCTCGTGGTTCACGCCTGTAATGCTAGCTACTCAGGAGGCTGAAATCTTAGGATTGTGGTTCAAAGCCATCCCAGGCAGGAAAGTCCATGAGACTCTTATCTCCAATTAATTACCAGAAAACTGGAAGTGGCTCGAAGTGGTAGAGCACTTGCTTTGAGCTGAAGAGCTGAGGGATAGTACCCAGGCCCAAAATTCAAGCCCCATGACTGACCACCCCCCCAAAAGAAGAAACTGTTAACACTCACATGACTGCTGAAATTGTCTATCTTCCACCAAGTGCCATTAATTCTCCAGTCTTAACATCATCAGTGTGTCTTCTTTTCCTGTTCCACTGACTTCTGACTAAATTGTCACACCAGAAGAAAGGAAATCCTTGGAGTGTCCCATTATGGACACAATCTGGCTTGTTTCCTGCCCTAGAAGGTTTCCCTCTCCTGAGCAGATGCCCCTTTGCACAAATCCCTTATATTTGTGTATAGACATTTATTCATAGGTAAACCCCTATTCCTACTTTCAGAAAATTGGTTTTCTCCTAGAATCCTTCTCTTGTCTCCAGTAGATAGTACTTGGGACGCAGTGAATCCAAGTTGTATATGTTTGTATGCATTCTTTAGAGTAAAACACGGTATGACCATGGTTAACTTTGATTCAGGACCTCAACTATGAGGTACAGAACAGAACTCTTTCTAGTAAGCTACTATAGACATAGACTCACACCAACATTTTGTAAAGAATGACATTGGAACCTCAAGGCAGAAGTCTAGATTTATATCAGGGACAGAAAACCACTCTCTAGAGGAAACAGTCTGTACATATTCCTAAGGGAGTTGGACGACTTGCACTCATGAAGTCTTTGTTTTTGGTGAACAGAATGTAATTTGGGCCTCTTTGCACATATGAACGTAAGCACTTGCTATTTGCTATCTTTTTAAATGCATTAACTCATTTAGTCTACCTATGGAAGTCCCATTTTATAGATGAACCTGTGGAGTCTATGGTAATCAAATGGCTTGTCCAAGTCATCCAGGTAGAAAGAGGCAGACCCAAGTTGTGCATCCAGGAATGTGGAATAATGCTACACTGATTCACTCCTTGTATCCTAGAACAAACTGCATTTCTAGGTAACATCCCATACAAGGATCCTACCTTCTATTCAAGAAAAAAAAATTCTCACAGATAGGGGTTGAAGTGTTGTGATGGGAGGGAGAAGATAATGACACATTTTCTGCTTGTAGGTAAATCAGTGCAGCCAACCTCAGATTGAGATGTGGTTAGTGTGAGGAGTTTGGGGCTCACTGAGACACTGAGTTGGTATGGGGTCTTGGGGTAGTGATTAGGGAGACTACACTATAGCAAGTAATTAGAAGTTGCTTTTGCCAAAAAGCAGAGTCCTCTCTTGGGCGTGTAAATGTTCAAAGTGGGACTAAAAGTGGGACAAAAGCTTGACACCCATGCCTTCATTTTGCATGTATCTTTGCTTTGAGCTGTTCTCTTTGTAGTTACCTTGCTACAGCTGTAGAATCAAGGAAGGGCAGAACTGCCGTCCTGTGACAGCTAAAAACTGCCCCTCAGTCTGGTGCTGGTGGCTCACACCTGTAATCCTAGCTATTCAGGAGGCTGAGATCTGAGGATCATGGTTCGAAGCCAGCCTGGGCAGGAAAGTCTGTGAGACTGTTATCTCTAGTAATCACAGAAAGAGCCCAGAATGACACTGTGACTCAAGTGGTAGGATGCTAGCCCTTGAGCAAAAAGGAGTTCAGGGACAGCACCCAAAACCAGAGTTTGAACCCTAGCAGGAAGAAAACACAGACACACACACAGACACACACACAGACACACACAGACACACACACACACACAGACACACACACAGACACACACACACACACAGACACACACAGACACACAGACACACACACACACACACACACACACACACACACACACACACACACACACACAAGAAAACTATCCTCACAGAACAATGCTTTTCTCCTTGTCATTGGGTGCCACCTGACCATCCTGAGATGAAAATCGATCTGACCCTGCCTTGGACTGTTTAATAAACCGGTATATTTCCTGCCCTTTGCCCCAGTTCTTTTTCTATTTAAACCTAAAGCTTCATGTCTTTACTATGAAGAAGGGCTGATATGCTTAGTTTGACTCTTTCCGTGGCATGACCATGCTGTGTAATATGTTCCCTTTCTCTACTCCGTTCATCTCTTTATTTGGTATACTGGATTGAGTGGCCAGACATGACATGTTGAACCAGAGTTGGATCTCTGGCTTAGAACTTCCAGTTATAACACTGAGAATGGATGATGTGGTTGAGAGAAAGTGCTCCTTACTCAGCACTACAGCAGGTTTGACATGCCAATCTAACTTGGTATCTTCAAGTTGTGAGGCTGAATCTCCTAAAGGCAACTATCATAAAAGAATCTGAGAGTCTGAGGTCTGGAATGAGGAAGACTGTGGCAAATAGTCTGCCTTCTCCATCCTGATTTAAGAAATTTCCTGTCTAGGGCAATTGGTATCCATTCAACAGGTTCACAGAAGAATGGGTCTGAGTTTTCTTTCTGCAGATTGAGGTGAGTGTAGACAGGTTTTCAGAGCCCATACCAATACCAGGTCATCCACAGGCCATTCTCTGCACACAGCTCTGGCTTTCTTGGGAAATCAACTAACAGCTTTTCCTGAACCACTAATGTAATAGTGCTTATTTTCAGAATCTTTGTGAGGCTGGGGAAAGCATCAGAGTTTCATTGTAAATCCATTATGTCTTCTTTGGTTAGAAATTATCCCTGACAAGTAGTCCCATAGCAAAGAGAAGTCAGTATTATTTTTTGCAGAATAAAAAGGAGGATTGGCCTGTTCTTTTATTATTTTTTCATTATGACTGTCCTCCTTTTGGTTATGACATCCGATGTATTATTTAGCTTAAGTGCTTGATTAAGGATAACCTGGTGGGGGTAAAGTAGGAAGAGGAAGGGGAGAAGTTACAGAGTTGCTGGTCTTCTTGTTCCCCTCTTGGTAGCTAAGATAGAAATAAATTGCCACAGCTCTTTGGGGATCCCAACTTGTTACCCTCAGCACAGGAGAGCACACTCTGGCTAAGGGACTTTCTGGACGTTTCTGGGTCAGAAGAACCTTGGTGCCTTTCTTTCATATTCTGGAACCCTGTGTCTTTATTAAATATTAATTTGCTGTCAATAATTAAATGCTGATTATTTGATCTCTAATGGGGTCAGGATTCCCACAGTCCCATATTAGTGTAATAATGCAAAAGTAAAAATTGCCTTTCACATGGAAAAAATGCACTTATTATTCTTTCTTTGTTCGGAGTAAAATGGTTTGTCTTAAATTAAAAATTAAAAGCAGAATTTTCTTTAATCTTCGAATTAAATTAGTGCTAATTAGTTCTATTTTCTGTTCAACATTCACATGCTAAAATCTCGACCATTCCTTCAGCGTATTAATGGTGCCCTTTGGCTGTAATCAAGATTGTCTTACATTAAAAATGATACAGTTAACTCAATTATATTAAGATTCATTGTTCTCAAATCACAGGGTTATGACTAGAAGCTGTTGGAGCGGTTGGAAGGGCTGAGATTGCCAGGGTGCAAGATAAAGTCAGTCATCATTTCCATTTCAAAACCCCAAATCTTGGGGTGAGGCTCACAAAGCATCTGAGATCTTCAGGTATCTCTGGGGTACGTGGCAGCCACAGGGAATGGATGCTGATTTCATGCCCTAACTGGGGAAAGCAGTGTAACATTCATCATTCTCCATGAAAGAGAGGGAAAAGAGCCCTCCTTCAGGGCTGATGCTGGGTTTAGCAGCTTCCTCTTTCCACCTTATCCCTCACTACTTAAGGAAGTAAGACCTGGATTCCAGATTCAAACAGCAGTAGCAGCAACACTATATCTCCTGTTTCTTTACATGGTGTTTACCACTTGTACTAGGTACTGAAAACCTGCTTCATCAAAACAATAGCCCTATAAAGTTGGTTTTGTTAGCTTTATTGGACACTTGGCTTGAGGCCCAGAAGGGTTGGGTGTTTTTCCCAAGGCGACAGTACTGGTGAGGCAGTTTGACCAGCATTTTTATTTGGTATGTTGGACTCAAAAGCTCATTTCTTCAACGATGCTTTTTATCACAGTAATTCAAGATGGAATTTTTATTTTCACAGCCTCCAAGATCGTGTATATGTCGGCAGGCATGTGTTGAAAAGGAAAGAGATAGAATTAGTTTGGAATATTTTAGCAAGTTGATATAGTTACTCAGATGCCTTTGACCAAAGCATGATCCTTCTTCTCTCTCTGGGGTATCATCTTTGTGTGGAGTTGTATAGGGAGGAAGGGGAAGGTCTCATCACAAAGCCCTACTCTGAGCTATCTCTATTCCAGGGAGAACCTGAATGGCAAACTTACTGTAGCATGGTCAGCTCAGATAGAATATATAACATTGTCCCGAACCATAACTTGAACTTAATTTCTAGGCCTATCAGTACATATGGGCCTATCAGTGTTGCTATTATGTCTGTATGCCACATACCTGAGCAGGTAGAGTTCTGTGACCATATGATTTAGAACTATCCATGGCTCTGATCTTGAAGAGAGGAAAATTCTCCCAATTTTGGTTGCAAATTTGTTTGAGAACCCAAACCAGTTATCTAAGCATCATGCATCCTAACCTGACTCACTTGTCCCAGCAGCCCTATGGGCTAGGAAAGCCCAATTTGTAGTGAGAGAGTGTAGTGGGAATGAAAGGAAGGAATTACTCGTAGGTCTCCCAGACCATCTTTTCCCATTCTCTGTGCCGCTCTTCACCTCATGTGGGGGAATTGTGCATTGGATTCTAGATTTAGGAGAATATCATATTGTAGACCCAGATCTAGCTCAAAGCCTGTCTGTACTGTGAGGGCTCTCTTTATGACTAGGGCTATTGCAGAAGGGCAGTGCTTTTCCAAGGATACCATTCACCAGGTTTAATCATCTCATGGATTTGATAGGAGGAAAGACAGACCCTAAAAAAACTCAGATAGGGATGAGAGAGAGAGAGAAGAGGAGGAGAAGGAGGAAGAATAAGAGGAGGAGGAGGAGAGAGGATGAACTAGAAAATAAGGATACTTCAAAGACCATGGCCTCTGAAGTCCCTTATATTATAATAGCATGAGCCAGAATAAATGTACATTCATGTTATAATTTTTATGGCATCCGATGTCCCTTTTGCCTATGCTCCTTTCATTGGCTTTGTACATCTTTCTTGCACAAACCATTTTCATGATACAATTTCCGATTTTCTATTTTGATTCAATTAAATTGGATCTACAATGTAATGTTACTTTCAAAGCAGTCTTCCTAGATGTTTACGCTTTAGCTTTCCAGCTCTAGTATAGTTGTATTATTTGCTTTAATTCACAGGAGTATGCAGATGCTTGTTTGTTTGTGATATTAGGTTTGAACTTAACACCTTTTTCTTGGTAGGCAAGTGCTCTATCACTTGAGCCACACTCCAAGCTTTTAATACTTTAGTTTATTTTTCAGACAAAGTCTCACATTTTTGTCCAGGCCAGCCCCAGACAGCAATATTCCTGCCTCCATGAACTGAGTAGTGAAGATTACACTGAATACTACACACCTGGCTTATTTTCTGAAATAGTATCTCACTTACATTTTGCCTCATCTGGCCTCAAACCTGTTTGAGTAGTTGAGATTACAGGCACTATGCCCAGCCAACAATATGATTTATAGCAATGCTCTTGCTTAAGTTTTCCAAAACATTTTATTTTATTTTCACAGAGGTAAATCTTACTTTTCCTATGTTTAGACTGAATCAGTTGTGGAATATTTTATTGCCCATAATAAGGTATTGACACATTCTGGGTGTAAGCACAGGGGAAGAGAAGAGCAGGGATGTGCTGCATTCCAAGAAGCAGCTCAACCTATTGGCTGCAGGAATTGAGAGTATGTTGGGAGTCAGTCAGTGTTCATCAGGCAAGACTGGAGAATGTCTTAATCTAATGAGTCAGTTGGGTGGAGGATGCTGAAAGCACTTAACACACAGGGCCTGACTGGGACCAGAGTCCTGGCTGGGGGTCTGGGTAGCTCTTTTCAACATGGCACATCACATTCTTGTCACAGTCCACAGCAGTGCTTCTAGGCTCTCATCTGTCACAACTTTCTCTTCTATTTTTCTACCTAACCTGTCACTTACCTGTGCTTCAGAAGTGAAGTTCTGAGTTAGAAAGATTAATAGACACTCTTCCATGTTCTCAAATTCTGAATTAAAGGTTTAAGAAATGTTTATTATTATTATTACTATTGCTATTATTCAATGCTTTTTACTTTTTGCTGTAGAGGAAATGTTTTTAATGGCTTAAAAATCAGTAAATTAAAAACCTATACCTAGGAAGTAGAAAGAATATCATACAGAGTTTGGGAAATTTCTGCTCCATGGACTGTAGCTGGGGTCATCTTAATAGAGTTGGGGTAGAAGACTGACTCAACTTCTTTGAAGAAGCAGCATGGTGGCTACAAGAACCAAAGAAAATTCCAGCGCCTCCAAATTCAGAATAGCCATGTCTGTCTGTGAGGATGATGTCTACCAGAGTTTGGGGAGCGGGGGCACTGACCTGCAATCACAGTTGCTGCTACAGGGCATCCCCATATCAACAAAAAGGAAAATGGCACATTCTAGCTCAGGCAAAGTTGGCGGTCAGGGGATAATGGAACTGCACATCAGTCCAAACAGAAGCCCTAAATTATGGGTGGCTTCACAGAGCCAGCATGTGCAGACACCCTCACTGGGGGTACCTTCAAGTTGAGTCCTCATTGGATTAGGCTGTTGTTGTTGTTGTTGTTGTTGCTCTAAGCATGTATGTAAGGCAAACTACTTTACAAAGGAAGAGGTTTGTGGCTCATGATTCTGCAGATGCAAGTGCTGGGGCCTCCCCTTATGAGGGCTGTCTTGCAGACAGGGTCCCAAGGTGGTAGTACAGTGCAGCATATTGCAAAGACAGGGAGAACACATTTTTGTTGTTGCTTGTTTGGGGTGTGTGTGTGTGTGTGTGTGTGTGTGGTGTGTGTGAGAGAGAGACAGAGAGACAGAGAGAGACAGAGAGAGAGAGAGAGAGGGACAGAGAGACAGAGACAGAGAGACAGAGAGACAGAGAGTTGGGGAGAACTGACAGAGACTGAGACTGTCTGGTCCCTCTTCCTCTTCCCTATAACTGGGATAATAAACACATGCTACGGTGCCCAGCCACTGGGCACACACTTCCTTTTGCCTGGGCTGTCCTTGAACCATGGTTCCCTCATCGCTGCATCCCAAGTAACTAGGATTTCAGGTTTGAGCCACTATACCAGGTAAGACATTTGAAAATTAAACAAAAAAATTCAAAAGGAAGAATAGCAGAAACAGTTACCAAAACTAATTTCAAGTGAGTAAATCTTAAACTAACAAAACTCCCTTAGAAAGACTATAATTCACCAGAATTCACTCAAGAAGTTAAAAACCTAAAGAAAGGATAGGTATGGTGACTCAAGTTTGCAGCCCTTGCCACTTAGGAGGTAGGAATGAGGGGATGACAGTTCCAGTTTAGACTGTAGAGAGACCTTTTGAGACTTCATTTCAACCCATCGCTGAGCAAGTGGCATACACTACTTATCAGCCCAGTGATGTAGGGAGGCTAGTTCAGGCTGGTCTTGGCCAAAAGCATAAACCATAAAGCTCCAAATGACAAAAAAGAGACTAGTAGAGAGGCTCAAGTGATAGAATGTCTGCCTAGCAAGTACAATGCTCCCAGTTCAAATCTCAGTACTACCAAAAAAACCAAACAACAAATAGTGGAGAATAAAATATTTAAATATTAAATGTCAAAGTTTTAGCTCCAATAAAAGCATGAGGCGAATGTGATTTTTCTGCTTGTCATTCCCATTTTCAAAAATCTGTTGCAAGAAATTCTAGACTAGAAAATGTAAAGAATTTACAAGTTTTGTAGTCAAACCTCAGATCTGAAGAAGGGCTGAAGAAGGCAGTAGAATGAAGATGGATAAACTCACTGTGATTACTTTGGAGAGCAGTTTAAATATAATTAAGAAAGAAGGAAGCTTGTTGGTAAGTAAGTAGGTTGGAAGGAGGAAAAGGGAGGAGTGTAATGAAAAATATTTCATCAAAATTTATCATGTAATAGTAAGAAACATTAAATAAAAAATACCTGCCAATAGAATCTAGCAGGATATTTTAAGGCACACTATCAAGACTAAGAACAAACTCCTCTAAAAGTTCAATGATTGCTCAGTAACTATCCCAAACTTTTAAATTCCTTATGTTAGAAACAGGATGTCCTATTCTTAAAATGATGGACACTTTCAAACAGTATGGAGAAAGCAAACATAATTAGGCTAAAAATGACAGGAATTCCTATTACCTTTACTATTTTTAAATGTATTTATTGAAGTTCTAACTACAAAATGGAATAAAATGAAACCATTGTATGACTACAAAAGTACACATTTAAAAATTTTTCTCTTACATCAAATACAAAAATTCAAACTCTCACTAATCACTTGATAATCTACTTGAGCTAGTTTTATATTCATTAATAGTAGGCATTTTAAAAACCTACAACATTTAGGACTTTTCCTGTATTTCAGCAATTAATAATAAAAACATTTAAAGGTAGGAAAAGCATTGTTCCTTGAAGCAAGAAAATACCTATAAAAAGTAAATAAATAAAAATACATTAATAATAAATATATGTGTAAAGCTTTTTATTAAGAAACAATTGTGGGATTCTGCTTCTAGTAGTAGAAGATTCCAGGTGGTAAGACAAATTTCTCAATATTTGTTCTGCAATAGTAAACACTCATAATTCTAGAAAAATGTAAGAATACAAATGTGCATTTTTACCTAACCTCCTAAGGCAAAAAGAAAGAAAATGAAAAGGGGAAAGGAAAGGGAAAAAGAAAGGGAAGGGGGAAAGGGGAAGAGAAAGGAAAGGGAAGGGAAAGAAAGAAGAAATGAAAAGAAAAGAAAAGAAATATACTTTGTGAGGCAAAAGAAGCAAGTTAGTGATAGGTAGGTGAGCCCATGTGATACTAGATTAAGTGAAGGAACCCAGAGCTGTGGATCACATACACTAGGGATCTGATTTTTATGCTGTTACCATCCCTAGTGAAGGACGATTTTTACTTGGGCCAGGTGTGGCAAGAGAGAATCCTGAATGAAGCAGGCTATTTCCAGCAGTTCAAGGGCAAACCAGAGAAAACCTGCTGACAAAGGTGCACATTGTGAAAACAGGGAAATTTGTCTCTGATGGATGTCTAGGGAAAGGGGGAAAAAACCCAAAATCCTCCCCAAGAAATTTAAATGCAGGCTTGAGGTTGAAATGCAAACTTGAGGTTGATATATATGCTACTGTGAAGCCTGTAACCATGACATTCTGCAGCTGTCTCTGTGACATCTGGAAACAGTTGATCCAAACTTGCCCTGCAAAAAACTACTCCAGCTCTGCTTTGTGGGTCATGTGTGTAAATTCTAGCTACTTAGAAGGTGAAGATTGGGAGATTGTGGCTAGAGGAGTGGCTAGTTCAGCATGAATGTTCATGAGACTCTATCTCAGCCAATGGACAGGCATGGTGGGGTCTGTGGCTGCTATCCTCAGAGACAAGGGAAGCTAGCAGCTCAAGCTGGCTCAGGCATAAAGCAAGAGCCTAGTCAGAAAAAATTACATACATAAAGGAGCAGCAGATGTTGTTCAAGTAGTAGAACATCTACCTGTTAAATCAGAGGCCCTGAGTTCAATCCTTATTACTGTCAATGAACTACTCAACTAACTAACTAACTACATAAATAAATTCAGTCAAACTACATGGCATACTACCAAAGCCACTGAAGATGAATTCACATTTAAGTTACACACACACATACACACACACAGACACACATACAGACACACACACACAAAGATCATTGTGTGCAAAAACAACAGAAAGATTAAAATCCTCCAAAAACAACTAGAAATAAAAAAAAGACTACCAAAAGAATGCTTAAAATGAATAGAGATAGAGTTATAGATGGTAGACTGTCACTAAAATCTAAGATGAAAAATCTAGGCTGTTTTCTAAAAAGTATCCATTGTGACTTTATAAAAACATGAAAAAATATAATCTTTGGCACTGACAACTCCATTGGCAATACAAACAGCACACGATACACAAATAAAAAGAGAATGAGGACAGTAGTGAGGGATCTGGAAAGAATGTTCAGGAAAGAAATGGAACATACCCATAATGCTTAGGAGACACAGATTATTACACTAAAAGGCACAATAGGAACACTGTAGATGTTGAAGAAAGAGCTCATAAAGAGAAAAGAGCATAAACAAATAAAGACAATTTTTCTTCAGGGTTGATGAGAGGCACGAAACCTTACATTTAATGAGTTTTGATTAGAATAAGTAGAAACAAATTGCATTTGCTATTGGTAAGAATACTGTGGACCATCCAAGTTAAGAGGAAAACTTGGAAAGCAGTAAACAAGAAATGACATTGAGAATGATCATTTAAACATCAAAACTTTTTGATATTTTGAATATCAAAAAGTAGAAATGGAGGAAGTGGTGCTGTAGCTCAAGTGGTAGAGCGCTCGCCTTGAGCTGAAGAGCTGAGGGACAGCGCCCAGGCCCAGAGTTCAAGTCCCACGACCGACAAAAAAACAAACAAACAAACAAAAAAAGTAGAAATGGAGACCAAAGATAAACAAATACTATTTTCAAAATGTCAAATAAAGTTACACTTAAGCATAGAATTCTATACATACCTGAATTACTATTTAATAACAAGAACAATGTAAAAACATCTTGAGGAGATATTTTTGTATGCCATACTGGGGCTGGAACTCAGTGCCTCATCTTCTCCTTGAGCTTTTTCACTCAAGGCTTCCATTCTACCACGTGAGCCACAACTCCACTTCCAGGTTTTTGGTGTTTTCATTGATTTATCTGCCTGGGCTGGGTGTGAGTGTTGACTCAGATCTCAGTCTTCCAAGTAATGATCTCTATAGATGGAAGCCACTGGTGCCTAGTAAAATAGAGACTTTTGACTCTCATTTACTCACAGATAATACTTCCAGCAAAAAAAAAAAAAAATGAGGAATAAACCTCAAGATGAATGAAATAAAACGTAGAAAAAAGATTAGAGTGCAGAAAACAATAATGTTTTCAATGAACACAAATTAGAATTTACTAAGGGAAATGAAAAAATATGAATAAATGTAGAAATATATCAAGATCTTGAATGAGAAGAATTGCTGTACAAAAGTTCTTTAAATCAATGCTTTATTTCGCCCTAATTTTTAAAAGTATAGCTTTTTTATTTTTTACAAAAAGTGAGTATCTTTTTCTGTTATGTTTCTATGTATGTGATAGTTTTGCTCGAGGGCACCTGTGGCATTCATTTGGTTTGGTTTTGTTTCTTTAGAAAGGGAATGAAATGGTAAAAAATTATTTGACTTTAGATATTGAATAAGAAAATAGAAATACAGAAATTATGAAGACAGAACAAGATTTCTAACTACCATTACTTCTTCCTCCAGGGTGTGAAAATGTGGGACTGTCATCATAGCAGTTTACCTAGGGAAGGTTTAGACCTAAGAAGAGGGAAAGACTTCCCTCCTAAGAGCTTTGCTCACCCTGTAATCCCAGCCTCAGCAAGGGGAAAGGGAGGTAGAAACACCCAGATTTGTTTCTGAGAACATTAGGGAAAGTGGCACATTAGACATCCTTAGAAGGTGTACCTTTCAAGAGGCTTCTGGAGAAGATTTTCATGAGGTAACTTCCAGTGGGGTGGGGATGGTCAGGCAGCATCTATTGGCAGAGTGGAGACAAGCCAGCCAAGGCAGTGAGCCAGTGAAGGTCCTGCTGTGAAATGCAGAAGGCTGAGTCCTCATGAGCCTGGTGAGAGAGAGGGAACACCTCTGATTGGAAGAAGACCGAGCCTGTCCTACGATGCTTCTGCAAGTTAGAATAGCAAGGGAAAGGTTGGAACCACTGCAATCTACTTCCTTCGCTATAGCTAGTTACTTGTTACAGATAAATAACTATAGCTAGTAATCTATTTGATATGTTTATTTGATTTTTACTTTTTCAGTGAAATTATCTTTTAGAAAAATGTTGATTTTTCCCTATTTTATATTCTGTTTTTAATCCATCAAGTTATTATTTCTGCCCGTGCTTTTTGTTCATATGACTGTTTTCCCATTAAAAAAATTCAGTGCTTATCTTGTTTTCATTCTCTTTTTGCTTTCTAGTTAGTATATTAAAAGCTACATTTCCTTTAAGGATGCCTTAATCTGAGTCTCACAAATGCCATACTGTTTGGACAGCATATTTTTGGATATAGGATTTTATATGTGTGTGCCATGTGACTATAACAAGTAATTATACCACAGCCTATGGTATATTTTCTAGATTTATGTGTTTTAACATATTCTTTTTAAATGATTTTTAAATTTTATTGCATTGTATATTGAGGACACTTAGTAATCCTTATTCTTTAGAAATCAGTGAGGTTTGTTTAGTAGTCTAGTATATGATCAACTATTCTTAAAGTTCCTTGTGTAAATGAAAGAATACAAATTACCTATTTATACAGTTACTTGTTTACTTGTCTATCATTTAATAATTTAGGAATATTGATTTTGTTATACAAACCTCTATCTTTGCTTATTTTTTTTATCTGCTTAGTCTATTAGTTTTTTAATGTATATATTAAATCTCCAGGTTAACCTTGTTGGCCTATTAATTACTTCATATAACTTAAGACTATATTCTTAAGATAATTTATTATGATATATAATGTAGTTTCTCAAACTATTATTCCACTACTCATCTATAACCTACTTATCAATAACACCACTTCTGGTGTTTTGTATTCATTTATATTAGTAGATGTTAATATAAATATCGATATTTTGTATTTCTTTATTTTTTCATCTTGTAACCCATGATCAGATGTATAATTGCTCTGCCCGTGTTTTAGTTTATTTTTGTTTGATATATCTTCTCCCAATAGCTCAGAATCTTTTTATTTTAAAATCTTGTCTTTTTTCCCTTAATTCAATCTAAAAGTATTTATATTAAAAAATAAAGACTATGTTTTTGTTTTAAATACTTCATTTCTTCATTCTTCCTAATCTCTGTTTTTTTCTCTTTAACACACTCAAGGCATGTATTTCTTTTAAAGATGTGGTTTGCTAACTCCAATATGTGTACACACTCTGCTGTTCTTTTTATTTGTTGATGAAGGCTTCTCATCTATTTTTATAGTTGTTGCTTATAATGTAATCTTTGCTTCTTTCATAATGTTTTTCTGCATGACAACATTTTGTATAAACTTGATTAAAAATGGTCATTATTTTCCACTAGAAGTTCTTTATCCTCTCCTCTTAAGCAGTCATTGAGCTGGTTTCAGTTAAGCTGGGTTTCAGTTTTGGAGTGAGTCATCCTACGTTTGGTGCTTTGCACATTAACTAGTAGCAAATTTTGGATCTGATAATCAGTCAATCTGTCATGTCAGCCTAGCACACCATAAGAAAGCTCACCAGTCCCTCTATCCTCTGGTAGTGCCCTTGTTTAAAGAATCCACTCAATCTGTCATTAGGATCAAAAATGTCCCTGGGGAAGAGAAACAGGTGTGCTCTCAGCTCATCTGGGAAGAGCTCTTTCTCCTTTGCAAATTGATTCACCTAATCCTCTACTTTTAAAACTATAAATGTGATTTTTAGAATAGTTCATTTTCTTCTAGCTGTAGCAGTGTGAAGGATGGCTTGTTAAAATATAATATATCCTGCCAGGGAAGAGAAGCTGTAGATCTGATTTTTGATTAGTGATTTTAATCTTTGTGTTTATTATAATCACTACCTAGTTTTGCTATTGTGCATCTTCTAATTACTACATTCTTTTTTTGTACTCTTTTCCTCATTAACTATATCTAATTATATCTGCAGCTTAAAAATATATTTTGCCTGGGATCTCTCTCCTCACATGCTTGTGTGTGCGTGTGCACACACACTCCAGTGTTTTTTTAAATCTTTATCTTGTCTATGTTTGTTTTCGTACCTGCCATGTTAATATTATCCCCAAACTTGGGTTTTAAAAGAAGCTAGTAGCTCCCCCTTTTCTCAGAAACTCTCCATTAATTTCTTTAAGCCAATATTTCTTTAACTAAAAATTGGGGATATATATCCCTTATATATTATTCATAAAGATGATTTATTCATGTGCTGTTTATATTTAAGGTACTAGCAATATAGAAATGAACAAACAGACCAAAATTCCTTCTGTCCTAAAATTGATATCAATGTGATATTAAATTCTATGCCTACAAAAATGATTTTATAATGTAATTGACAAAATAATATTAGTATTTCGTACAAGCTCCAATGCAAACCCTATTCTATGTATCAGCTCTCTCTCTCATTAGCCTTGTGCTACCATAGTAGCAGTTTTTCCATACCTTTCCAAGAGAATCTAATTGGTCATTGTAGCATGATGTTGTTGGTTGATTTGGCCAGTTGTCAGGAGGAAGGCACTGCTGTGACTCTTTTATACATTGTCCTTCTTAGAAGGTAGACATTGTCCAAGCATGTCTAGAATCTGAAAGCCCTTACTTTCATTGCTACACCACAAAAGTAAGGGCTCCTTATAACTTGGAACATGAATGTCATTTTGTACCTACCAGACATTTTTCACTCACTTTGATAGCCACTTTTATGGACATTCAGTCTTCTGTTGGTTGGGGTTCCATAGAGGACAAGATGACAAATGATCACAATCTCTCCTTGTCCATCTCCACTTCAACTGTACATTTATATATCTATTAATAAATAAGTCCATTATTCTTCCAAAATAATAGTGGTATTTCCTACCTCCATGTCATCTCCTAGCTGGTTGGATTTGGGACAGAGCATAAAGGGCTTGTAAATAATTCCGTAATTCTGACAGGCTCCTCATGGTTTTCCTTCTACTTGATCATTTCCCTCTAACTTAAGTTCTTATTTTAAGATTTAGAGCTGTCATTTCCACAGATACTCCTGGATGTCTCCATGCCTGAACTTCCTGACAAGTCTCTACCACTTCCTTCTTCGAACATAAATAGGAAGTAAGATGTTTTAGAACCAATGTTTTTAGAGCTACTCCCTAGCTTATCCAGCTCTTTCAGCTCAGAGTCAGGCTTCATTCTTTTCTAAATCCAATCCACCACCCCTCCACGCCAAAGTTTCTTTTGCCCTCAGTTGGCTGCGTGTTAGCTTGCTGGTGAAAGTCCTCTATATTAATTTTCCTCTTTAGTTAACTCAGTAAACAGATGGTTTCATGGAGGGTAATAGCCAGGTAAGCAGAGCTTGGAGTGGCGGCCGGCCTTTTTTGTGACATTTTTTGTTTGTGAGTTCATCATCTCCTTTGGGAAATGGCCTCTCCTGCCTTAGCATGGAGTCTGTTCAGTTAGCTAAAAGTCTTGTCACTCAGGGCTAATTGCCTCTGGCACCACACTTTGCACTTTCACCAGAGAAGCAAGGGAAAGCCAGGTCCAGGCTTTCAAAGTCAAATTAGATTTTCTCCTTTCTGAGTTATGCTACTGATACTGTTAATATTGTCTAAAAGCAGAGCTGAAGGAACCATTTTCTTAATACTTCAAAGCCACATGTGGATATGGCTTGCGAGATTTGGATCGAGATGTAAGTTTTCCATTGTTTAAATATGTGACTTCACTTCCCTGAAGCTAGGGAGATGAGGCCCATCCTTCCAGCCTTGTAATAGAGATGAGGAGGCCAAGTCTAAGAGCCCTCAGTGCTCAGAAGAGCACTGTGTTATGTGCTTGAATCTACTGCTTGAATAGTCTGCTTGCAGTGAGATCTGCCTTAGAAGTTTGCCTCCTTGTGGTTCTGTTCTGTGCATTTCAATTATCCTTAGGTGTCCACCTATTATTGTCTCCAGGCTCTGTGTCCAGCAGAAAGGTGTGTAGAGGAGAAAGACCTGATTTTTTAAAAAAAAATCTCAATTGCATGCCAATTTGAAGGTCTGAACATAGGGACTACTTAATTAGATGTGGTTGCTTTGAATGGTTCCAAATTGGCTAGGTTCATTTACCTGCTTCATAATTCCTTTTCCTTTAGGTTTAAAGTAGGCCACAAGAGAAATTCCTGTGTGCAACTCCCATATTCAGTGTCTTCACTGTTACTTATGTGCTTATTCATCTTCTCCTATGAAGCTATAGCCAGGCTTACCTTAGATCGCTCTACCTTCCCCTCAATCTTCCTCTAGTTTCTCTGACTTCTGAGGTAGTTACTGTATGCCTAGTCCCTTGATGAAGAGCTTCTATCAGTCATGGGCCACGAGAACTGTACTAGTTTCAACTATTCTCTTGGGCTTATGGGTTCTGAGTTTTTTCTGCCTCTTGCTCCACATCCTAGATCACCTTCTTTCCTGAAAGCCTGTGATGCCATCTGCAAGCTCCAGCAGCAGACATGAAAATGTAGCCTTACAGAGACTGACTGCCTGGCCAGCTCCCACCTAATTCTGCTTCTCTGGTTGAACTCTGAAGGCTGAAGGCTGAGGTCAGAGAAGTCAGAGGACCATCAACAGTCTCTTGTCCAATTTACTGGATTGTGTCTTCTGAAATTTATGTTACAGTCCTACCCCTTGGTACTTGAGAACATAGCTTATTGGGAAATACAATTTTTGGAGTCAACTGGAGGAAAGGTAATTTTAAAATAAAATAGGCCCTGAATTCAATGGCTGGTACCTAATGAGGGAGATTTTGACACAGAGGTGACATATAGGTGAAGACAGGCAGAGATTGGAGTGTGCCATTTATCGGCTAAGGGATGCCAACAGTTACCAGCAAATAGAGAAACTAAAGAAGCATGGATCAAATTTTCCCCTTCGAGACTTCAAGGGGAACAAACCAAGCTGCCATCTTGACTTTGGACTTCTAGCTGGCAGAAATGGGAAAGGATAAATTTCTACCACATGAATCTAGCCAGCCCATGAAATTTAGATACAGGAAGCTAAACAAAGGCCACACTCAGCTAAATTTTGGGTAGAATCTGGTCATCTTGCTCTCATCTACATCCCTAAACCTAGCATTCTAAAATGCTGTGTAATCCCTGCAACTCCCCAGAAAAACTTGAACTCCTTATTTAAATATTTTCTGGTTCAACAGAAAATGAGACTAGACCCATGGCAGTGGCTAAATCTTGCAGATCAGACCTTCCCATCCCTACAAGACTCAGTAAGTTGAGTAGAGTCTTTATTTCTATAAAGTGGGACAGTGTTTCAGGCAGCCACGTGTCCAGAGTAGAATCTCAGAATCCCAGAGTTAATCAACCCTCTGAGGACCCCAGCCTGGCTGCTCCCCAGGCCTGGCAAAGCACCCCAAAGGCGTGATTATCTGATGGTTCTTGCACAACCAGCACCAGGGCCTTTTGCTTAATTAATCACAGAAATGTTCCTGCCTAACTTCAGACAACAAAATAATGAGCAGGCCTGCGAGAGGTTCAAAGACTGCAGGAAAAATAAGCATTCCCTAAAGAAAGGGCCGGATGGAACAGGAAGGTCAGAAAAATCACTGGATCCAGTCGAACTGCTGCTTGCATTTTGTTGCATGCCCCTTTAATATGAACATAATGATATTGTAAATGTGTGGCTATAGGAGATTATACACATAAAACATATGGAGTTTTAGAGCTAGGAAATAACAGTTTTGAGAAGGATATCTGGGTTAACCTGTTCATTGATAAGTAAAGGCAACAGAGCTCATAGAAGCAAGTGACATGGCCCCTGGCCATGAGGTTAGAGCATGACAGACTCATCCTAGAAGTATATCTACTAAGTCTAAGTCTGTGAAAGTGAAGATGGAAGCCACTGGAGACAGAGGCTTCTTGGAAATTATTGGGAAAAAACACAACTAGAGTCAGAAAATCAAGGTCAAATAAAAGCTTACTAGATTTAGAAGGCAGATATTAGATTGGTGCACAGAGCGTGTCTGAAGGCTGAGGTCACCTGACAGCTTGTAAAAGAGTCAGAGGGTAGAGGCCAGATTAGTAATCTTGACAATTTATGGTTTCAGCATTAGACTCTGGGAGTTCTCACTTTAGGTGAGTCAAGAAAGCTATTATTAAGGAGCCCAAGATCAAGAATTAGAGAGAATATACTTGAATAACAGAAAGGGCCATGGATCAAGACTACATGAATAAATGCTGCAGAGTGACAGTGTATACTCCTCTAGCTGCAGTATCCAAAAACAGGGCCTAACGAACAAAGGATGTTGGAATAAAATTCCTGAAGAGGTGGGAAGGCTGTGCAATTCACATTGACTGGAGCAGAGGGTACATGAAAGGAGGATCATGTAGGTAGAGCCTGAGAGAGGTAGCAGATTATGTGAGACCTTATTGCTGAGTCCTAGGGCAATGGAGGTGGGAAACACAATGGTTTCCAAGGCCACGCACATAGTTTTGCCACACACATGTGTAAGTCTGAACCCATGTTAGCAATACACATAAGAGTCCCTCGAGTGCCTTTCATGTCTATGAATCTGCTTCATTTCCATCCACTCTGCCATACAGGGCTGGGAGGATGTTAAAACTTTACCACAGACTTCTTCCTGTAGGAGCAGATCTCTAGCATTTATATGTAGGATGGTTTGGAGGTACAAGACTTAAAGAAGACGTAGCCAGAGGATGTGAAGTGGTAAGGTGGTAAGGAGAAAAATGGGCAAAAACCAAGGAAGGACCATGGCCCATACCAAGGCAGAACATTCTTGCTCCTGATGGGATCTCAATGGCCCTTCATTTCTCCTTGTTTGCCTGTAGAACCAACAGAACAACTCTCTGGACATTGCTTTATGAGGTTTTGAATTTTCTTGGAAATTTTGTAAATGGGAAAGCTTGGGCTTGGTGTCTAAACCATATGCTATTTAAACTTTAAATCACAAAATATCTAGGGGGGAAATCTGAGCTTTAAGAAATGTATGACATGTCAAGTTCTAGCTAGTCTTCTCTGAATGGGAGCTAAAGGCTGTTGGGCAGAGCCAGTCACAGTCTGGGTCAGTGTTGGGGAAACAGGTAGTCTGAGCATCTGAGCTGCTGGAAGGCCGCAGTAACCTCATGGGAAGCATTGAAGGAACACAAGTGTGCTTGTGCTATAGGATGCATCACGGAGAAGGGTAACCCAAGAAGGGCCAGTTAAAGCTGTGAGGTTGGTGGTAAGTGGGTACTGATATATTCAAGTTCTATCCCTAACCTGAGAGAAGGTGGTGGAAACCTGACTTTGTTCTTGGTTCAGCCACTAGTTGGCTAACTATTCTCTTTAGATTTCAGTTCTTCCCACTTAAAAATGAGAGCTTGAAATGGCACTTGGTGACATCTAGGATCTCTTTAGCTTTCAAAGACTATGATGTTTAAAATATAATATAAATATTACATGTACTTTCTTTAAATGATACTTCTGTATCTACAAAGCCAGTTTCTATAGATCTTGTTTTCTTTCTCTTTCACTCTTTGTTACTCTTGTGGGCCTGTGTTCTTGTGACCTACACCTAGTAGTTGGTCATGGCAATAGAGCCTGTGCAGTTCACTGAGCCACCTCATTGAACGCTGTTGGTGATGCAAATAATGTTCAGATACATTAAGCTCTGGCTCCACATTAGACTCACCCAGGAAGAGGAGCAAATGCAGTGAGACTGAATCCACCCCAACCCTGAAGACTCTTCATTTATTGACCAGAATCGGTACCATCTTATTTTTTTTTCCTAGAAAAACTGCAATTGGAATATGCAGTCTAAGGTTGGTGATGGGAGGGGGCAGGTTTTGAGTAGAAGAGGGCCTGGGCTGGGGTCTTCCATTTTAAATCAGACAGAATAGTAAAATTATTGTAATACCTCAACTGTGGGTTATAATGGGGGACAGGGAGACCTATGGCCTCTAGACCATTTTATAATATTTATAGTACAACTTCATGATCCTTACCACTGAGATGATGCTAAACACTTCGTGTGATTATTTGATTGCTGTTGACTGCAGTTCCCATGCAGAGCTCCAAGCTTTACTTACTGTTGCAGAGCCAGGGCCCAGGGACTGGATCAATGAATTCCAAGTAAATGAATGAATGATGACATCATGTGACATGCCCTGGCTTCCTTATTGCCATTGAAGCCCCCATGGAGCTAGGCATTGATCGAGAGCAGGCTTTGGGCTCCCTATGGTTTGAACTACATGGTTAATACAGCAGAACAATGTTGGGCCTACACACCATTCTGTCTCAGAAGCTTAGCTGAGGATCTGATGGAGTGCCAGCTCTCTTAGACATGTCTGCAATGTGACACAGACAGGAGGAGAGGCCTCAAGTGCATATCTATGTTTGCTCTTGTCTCAGTTCACCTTGAGATCTGCCAAGTCTTAAAGAAGCCTTTTCTGAAGGCAAAATTGCACTGAAGACAAATCCCTAGGCAAGTGATGCCTAGGCTCTGCAGCCTGCCCCATGCACTTCATTAGAAGTCTTTCATGCCAGGAAAGAACAATGGAGACCACTGTGCCTCCCACTCCCAGGCCCCAGGGTAGTCTTCAGAGGAAAGCCTTGGCCTTGGACTTGAAGCCCTTGTGAGGGTGTGGGGAGAAAGAAAATCATTCCCAGAGCAGATATCAATTACCAGACTCAAAGTTTCCACCGCCCCTCTCTTATTTCAGTCCAGGAACGTGGGAGGAGGGAGTGGGGGTTGACTGGTCAAGGTAGTACACTCCAGCAATGGTTTCAAGAGACACAGAGAAGGCTAATGAAGCGATAATGGCTTTCCCCTTGTCAGGTGGAGAAGCCTGGCTTGGCCTGGCCTGGTGTCTCTGTCAACATCTTGGCGCAGACATTTATTCAGTTGTCTCTTCAGTTCCTAGAAGGCATCCCGTTTTGTCTACGAGAGTCCTGAACAATTCATCTCTCCCTGGAGCTCTGCGAGGCAACAATTCCTTCATGAAGTTGTGGGGGGTTTTAAACTATAAAGTTATCATTATCATTCAAGTGTTAAACAGAGGGTTTACCATTTCACATTCTGGTAAAGCATACATTTCTCTTTTGAGCGATGTTGCCCCATGCCTCTCAGTTACCTGGTTTTCTCCTCACAACCCTGCCCTGAGTTGCATAGTTCATTTTCTGTGTAGTGTCTACCGAATACCACAACAGCAACTGTTCACCCTTCCTCCTTCCTTTTCTGCATCTTCCTTTACCCCCCACCCCACAAGAAGCAGAAAATGAAAACAAACACACAACAACATCAAAAATAATAAATAACTCATGTTTTCATTTCCTGGAATTCATTTCAATAAGTATTATTTTACAAAAATACGATCTTAAAAATATTTATTATACATATTAATTTTATGCAGGATATAGAGCTGTCACTCCATTTGCAAATAATCACATTGACATAGAAAGATTTTGTTGATTTTTTTAACGCAAATCTTATTATTACTGTTTATTATTCTTACACTGTTAAAAATAAGTTAGTTGCCAAAAACTCAAGGGGCTTACACTTGTTGCAAAGGCAGAGAGGTCCTGTCATGTAATGTGTTGTAATAACTGTTCCCCAGTTACACAACAGACTAATGATGAGGAAAAGAAGCTACAAGAGGTTGGGGAGGTGAATGAACTAGAAGCCAGCAAGGTTTCTGCCTCCACTGAGGTCATGTACTGACCTTCAGTGGAGCACTGTGGGCACAGCGTCTGGTGAGCCTTTCCACAACGATGTTAGCTGCAGGGAACTGGGAGCTAATGCCTAGGATGAGGGGCACCTGAGAGCAGGCACACCTGAGGATGTCAGCCAGGCAGGAAGGAAGACAGAGCCTGGGAACTGGAAGCATTCCCATGGAAAAACACAATGTTTGAGCCAAAGATGTCAGGTTGTGGGCAGAAAGAGCATTTATTTGCCAAGGAATAGTTTCAAGGGATAAAAAGATGGGATTCAACTAACAAGTAAAAGTAAGTCTTAAACCTGGTGTCCTAAGTTTTCCTCAAACACCACTCCATGGGAAAAAATAATGCAGTGGAAGGTCAACCAGAAATGGAGGAGAAGAGGGTAGGTGCTGTTATGTGCTGATCATAGAAGACCTCATTGATGAATGGCTGTTTGAAAATTACCAGAGCCAGAACGAGGTGCCAGGAGGTTCTCAGAAGAAAGCTACAGGTGGAAGTAATCAGGAAGTGCCAAGGCCCTGTGGAGGGCATGCTCAGGTGTGGCAGGAACAGAAGGAAGGAGGCACACGTACCCTCTGCCCTCTTGTCAATACCAGAGTAGCAGCAGAAGCAGCATCCTGAAGACTGACTCGGAATCTGTACAAAGCCATTTAAGAAGTCAGGAGCCTGGGAATGGCTTAGGTTTCTCAGCACCAGTCATCTTCACTACCACGGTTCAGTTAAAGATTGAGTTAACAGCCAGCACACTCTGTGATGGTTCTGTTGAATGTTTTTTTTTGTTGCTGTTGTTATTGTTTATGTTTGTTTTGCGTTGATACTTGGGCTTGAACAACAGGCTTGCACTATTACTTGAGCCATACCTCTACTTTATGTTTGGAGATGAAACTGCCCCCTGTCCCTATCCAAAGTAGAAGGTAAGATAGATGAGGCTGAGAAGGTAAGGAGTGAGGCAAAATAAAAGGAGCGGGAGAGGACTAGATTCTGGCCACCAGTTCAGAGCTAAGAAGACTTCCAGGTGGTGATGCCCAGGGCCAGGCTGATGTGAGAGATGAATTGCTTCTCCAGAGACCTGCACATCTGCTAGTTCAGTGTCACCATCAGCGTAGCATGGTTGGGATGGTAGGAGGTCTTTTCCCTATTCCCTCTGGATTGGTGGGATTTGGAAAAGTAAAGATGGAGCCATGTGTGGAAACCACTGGTGCAGGTGAAAGAGTCAGAGCAACCCAGTATGATTCTCATACAACTGCCTGAGGATCCTTCTGTTTCCTGACATGTTCTGTCTTCAGGTTGGCATGTGCTGTAGGTCTCATGTGATTGTATCATATATTACTGTTGGTCAGTGTGTCACAATGCACTTTGTCAGTTTCCCTTCCTGATTGTATTTGGACCATTTGGCCAAAAACAGAACAGTTGATATCCAAAGCCAGGTGTCCTGCATCTCTACCAGGATTACAGTGGACACCTCAAATCCATGATTAAACACAAATGCACTTAGAGGAAGGAAGAGGAAACTGGAATTCATTGAGTCTGATACTTCAAATATATCCTTATCTACTTAAATAGTCATCAAAGTCTTAAAGAACAAAAATAACTTTGGTAATTAGTACTAAGTAGATTTTATGGTAAGGGATTGATATATCTTGCATTTATTTCCTACAATATCCTTATAAGCTAGGCACAACTAAATACGTAAATGTTGTAGCTGAAGAAATGGAAGCATACACAAATGTTAAGCAACTTGCTTAAAACATTCTCTCAGATGCCATAGTTTTAAATGTTTCCTTGTGATTGCACATCTAGTAAGAACTGAGATTCGATCCTAGATATGGATTTGGAAGTTCTGAATTTTTTTCTGTCTTAAGAGGCAAGAGAATAAACTCCTATACCAGTATCTCTGATTGGAGGAGGAAAGGGAAGATGAGGAAACATCATTACTATTGTTTGTCTCAGTCATGAGCTCACATAGTATCCTCTACAAAATTCATGCTGAAACTTAATCTAATTGCAAGTGTTAAGAGGTATGAACTTAAGGTGGTTATTAAGTCCTAAGTATCAGAAAGCACCCTTATAAATGTAGATCAGATTAAATGAAGTGACTTCATGTTCTTTCTCCTCATGCTCTATGAGGACACAACATGCATCCCCTCTTGATAAAAAAAGCAAAAAGACTCCATCTTAGAAGCATAGAGCAGCTCTCATTGGACATTGAATGCTAGCACCTTGATACTGGACTTTTCATTCTCCAAAATAGTGAGAGATCAATATCTGATCTTTATCAAATTTTCACTCCAAGGTGCCTTGTTATAACAGTACAAATGGACCAGGAGAGCTACTAAGGAACCCAGATTGGCAAATCTTGAAAGTCTGCATCCTCTGGAATCAGAGCATCACTGAGCATCTATTCCCTGGGCTCTCTCTCCATGGGGCCATGTCTGTTCCTATGGATTGCCTGTATCTCACCATCCCATCTGGTCTGGGCGTTAGGCATAGAGCCTTGCTGGTTCTGGTACTCTCACAGGACCAGATAGCTCACTGTATGCTTTTGGTGACTACTTTCTCTGTGTTTTCCACTTCTCCCTGCCCTGCTCTTCTTTCTCACTTTTTGCAGAGCTCTTCCTTTGTTTGGACCTCCCTGTTTGTGTCTCCTACTGTGAGTTCCTTAAAAAAAGGCTTTAATTGATATTAAAAAATTAAAACTTGGAGAGGAGGGTGGAGACGGATAATTTACCTAGGACAGCATATTCAAAAATGAACACATAATTACTGTTTTAAAATAAGGTGTCAGGCAGCTAGATTGATTTAAACCTGACATCTGTTTACACACAGTGAGCTGTCATGAGAGGCACAGGTAGGTCAGAAGAGCTCTGTTCTGTCGCCATGACAGCTTAGCTTGGTTATGGAAATTTGACTCCACATGCTTCTGCACCAAAGCAGCAAGATGCTTCTACACCGTGGGCTGTACACTCACATTTTCTGTCAGCTATCCTTTTCTGTTGGTCCTACTATGTGCGCATAGTACACATGCAAGAGAATAGGCAGTTTTTGAAGTAGTACAAAAGAATATGGCAGAGAGGTTACAGGCATAGATTTTGGAGTAGAAATATTCGGTACCGAATTTTCTATTCTCACTGTGTTACCTCCGAACCAGCAAGTCCAAGCCCACCTTTCTAAGTCTTATCTAAACAAGCAGAGAGAGGTAAACTGAGTGCTGGTGACTCATGCCTGTACTCTTGGCTTACACAAGAGACAGATCTGAGGATTGTAATTTGAAGCTAGCCTCAGCAGGAAAATCCTGTGAGACTCTTATCTTCAATTAACCACCATAAATTTAGAAGTAGACTTGTGGCTCAAGTGGTAGAGTACAAGCTATGAGCAAAAGGAGCTAAGGGACAGGTCTCAGGCCCTGAATTCAAGTTCCAGTACCAGCACACAGAAACCAAAATAATACACTAGAGATAATAATAGTACTTCATGCTCATGGAATAGCTAGATTGTGATATACATTCAGGGCACTAGCTCAGGGCCAGGACAGATCAGATGCTCCTCCAACAGTGGCTATAGTTACTATTAAAATTGAGAAGTCTTTGCTCCATCACATTTGGGATCTTGTGAAGGAAAATTACTCACTTAATAAACAATTCATGGGCTGGTGCTTGAGTATTGTATGTTGTAGGAGTTCAGAAGGAGGAAGAATAGGAGAAAGACCCCAGGGAGACTTGAACAGGACCCCCAGAATCTTTCTGTATAGGAATAAAATAAAACTTATGGGAAGTCAGTTCTGCAAGGAAGATCTCTGGCTGGCATGCACTTGCAAGTGTTTTCCATGCAGTGCTAGCAGCATGACAGAGCCCTTCTTCAGCATTTTCTTGCCTCTCTCCATCAATCCTCTATGAACCCTTTTTTTCCCATTACCTGGCCCTCACTGTATGTCTGCTCTTAGTTATTGTTGTTTTACAATTGATTTCCCCCTGTGGATAATTGCTTTTTGTCCTCTCTCCTTTTCTTCTTTCCTTGCTATTTTTTCTTTCCTTATTTATTTATTTATTTTTTTATTTGTGATAGTGCGGATTGAATTTAGAAGCCCAGCACTTGCTAGGCAAGCATGCTACCATTTGAGCCACATCTCAGTCTCTCTATCCCACTTCTACATTTTTTAGGTCCCCCCCCCCAGATATACTTGCCTGATACCTTTGCTTGAGGTGGTCTCAGATTGTGATCCTGCTACCTCTGCCTCCCGAGGAGCTGGAATTATAGGCATGCACCCATCACCATTGGTTCCTCTTTTATTTACTTTAAAAAATGTTTATAGGTTTAAATCAAAACTACATCTGGAAGTGGCACTGTGGCTCAAGTGGTAGAGTGCTAGCCTTGAGCGAAAGAAGCTCAGGGACAGTGCTCAGGTCCTGAGTTCAAGCACCAGGACTGGCAAAAAAAAAAAAAAAAAAAAAAAAGAAAGAAAGGAAAAAAAGAAAAATAATTCTTTGGGCTGGGAATGTGGCTCAGGGGTAGAGTGCTTGCCTAGCATGCTTGAAACCCTGGGATTTGATTCCTTAGTACCACATAAACAGAAAAAAGCCTGAAGTGATGCTCTGGCTCAAGTGGTAGAGCACTAGCCTTGAGCCAAAAAAGCTTAGAGACAGTGCTCAGGCTCTGAGTTTAAGCCCCATGACAAGCAACCAAAATTAAAAAAGAACTCTACATGCAAATTTAAAAATGCAAATATACGTACATGGGGCATCTTGTAAAACAGCTTTTTCTCGTACCTTCATATTGGTATCCCCTCCCTTTCTCTAAAAGCCATGGCTCCCTCCTTTTGATTTTCTGGCTTTGTCATTATCCCTTCATTTCCCTCCTGTACTTCAGAAGTGTTTTAGCTTTATTCCTCCCTGAGCCCCACTACTGAATACACAATGTACTTCATATTCCCCATCCTTCCAATACAATTTGTCATAACTGTGGTTAAGTCAATATTAGTGTTTACATTTTTATGATTATGTGGTGCTTAAAATTTTATGGAAACTTGTCTAGGCTACAGTACTCAAGTATTTCATCAAACCCCAAACTAACTGTCAGTGTGAAGGCATTTTTTAAGATGAAATTAACATTTATATCAGCAGACTTCGAGTAATGCTGATTACCCTCCATAAAGTGTATAGGTGGGCATCATCCAATCAGTTTGAGGAACTTAGCAGAACAAGTCTGAAACCTCCTTAAGAAGGAAGGATTCTACCTCCAGGCTTCTTTTAGCCTTGAGTTACAATAGTAACTGCTCACTGGGTCTCGAGCCAGATAAACTTCCCTGATAAATCTCGATTTTCTGTCAACTATTATATGCAAAATTCCTTAAAATAAATCTCTCTCTGTCTTTCTCTTTGCCTCTCTTTCTCTTTGTCTCTGTCTTTGTCTCTTTCTCACAGTGCACTCAAACTTACTCTGCTTCTCTGAGAGCTCTAATATACTATGCAAACAGTATTCACAGCTGAGCCATGAAAATAAACAATTACTTATCTTTTTTTCTTTTTTCTGCTCAACTTCTTTTTCCCAGAAGTAATAGTTGTCTTATTTTGTTGTTGATGTTCTCTTAGTTTTCTATTTACTCATGACTAATTCAATCCTAATCTCCCTTGATTGTTTAAATCTCTCTGGAGACAGGCAGATGTGTGACAGAGTCTCTCCATCTCCTCTTTCTGAAGTGTTTCCTAAACAGTGAGACCAGTTTCTTGAGCAACCTGTGCTATTACATAAGGCTCAGCCATGGAGTTAATACTCTGTTGTAATCATCTTAAAATTCTTAGTAATTTTCAAATGAGGAATTCCTTATATTTATTCAGCACTGAACTCTACAAAGTATGTAGCCCCTCCTGCCTTCCAGATCTATCCAATTAGCCCTCATCTAAACAGGCACACCAGAGTCCTGCTGGTATTAACTTAGTGTCTTCTTTCACCAATCATAGAGGGTACCTTTACCCTTGGTATACCAGTCCCCACATGGAAAGAAACGTTTCTTGAAAATAGTAACTTTTTTTTTCATTTTTTATTTCCCAAACACATTTAGCAGAATGGCTAAAGCCCACAGTTTATGTGTATATATATATTTGATCTAGGTGAACTGTTTAAGAAGACTAGGAGAAGGAGGGTGGTAAGATGATGCTCCAGAAAAAAGCTTAAGAAGGAAGTTTGAAAAGCCCCCTGGGAGGAGGAAATGTGTCTTTGGTGGTGGGTAGCAGAGAGGAGGCCTTGTGTCTGTGTCAGAACAGGGAACATTGGAACCAATAGGAAATGATGTCGAAAATTATGCGGGAACCAAATTGCAGAAAGGCTCGAATGCCAGACTAGGAATTTTCTACAGACTTGTAGGCCTCCAGGGACTTATTTCCCCATCTAATGACATGTGATATGTGTAGTTAGAGAAACTCCAGCTGGGCAGAATTTCACACTCCCCTTTACTTGGCACTGAAATAGGGTGAGTGGGGGAGGGAGGCTAGCAACTGAAAACAAGGAGTGGTAAGAGAGTGCTTCCTGTGAATTTTAAAGCCCAGACTAGTACAGAAGCAGAAGCAATACTATTGGAACTCTGGAAGTCATCCAGTGAAGTCTGGGTAATGGGACATCCAGGCATATCAGCCTTAGACTAGTAGCTTTGTTATCACTATAAACTTGTAGGATCTGAGATCTTTAGCACTTCATGTGTGCATCTGTTTCTTTGGGAACACAGCACCAAGGAAGCTGGGCCTGCCTACTGGATATTATCATCCCACCATGGTTGTTTCTGGTAAACATGGAAGAAGTTTACTGAACCTCAGTCTCCAAGTGTGGTGTGAAATTCTTTGACTTTCTTTACACGTGCATTGAACTAGAGGTACCCTGCTGGGCATTGATGGCTTATGCTTGTAATCCTGGCTACTTAGGAAGCTGAGATCTAAAGATCATGGTTAGAAGCCTGCCCAAGGAGACAAATCCATGAGCTTTGTTTTAAAATCTCTCCTTAAGTAGCAAAATACTGGAAGTGGAGGTATATCTCAAATGGTAGAGCACTAGTCTTGAGTGAAAAAGCTAAGGGACAGGATTCAAGCCCTCTACTGGCACAAAAAGATAAAAAGAAAAGAGAAAAGAGAAAAGAAGAGGCTCCTTTCAGTATCCCTGGCAATAGCATTCTAACATCTACATTATAATTCAAAACTACTTAACTGCTATCTATTGACTTTACTATTTTATTTTAGCAATATTAAGTTGAAGATGCCTATTGGATATCCATATAAAGATGTCAAGTAGACAAGTGAAGACTGCTCTTTTTAACTCTGCACTTAACTCAAGATTATGAATTAGATCATGAGTCTGATCTCTGAACCACTAACAGTGGCTGAAGGTTGAAGGCACTTTTTGATTTGCTTGAGGTCACAGACCTACTTCTGCTCAATTGCATCCAAACTCCATGACGGAGCTTGGGGAGGAATTAGTTCCCTAAGGAAGTGGAAGATATCATTAGTAGAAAAGAGAGATGAATAGGAAAAATAGGATAATGAAAATATAATAGAATCAGGGGGCTGGTGGCTCATGCATGTAATCCTAGCTGCTCAGGAGGCTGAGATCTAAGGACTGAGTTTCAAAGCCAGTCAAGGCAGGAAAGCCCAGAAACAAAAATGTAATAAGTGTTTCATTGATTTAAAATGAAGGCTATAATCTATACAAAAAAATGACTTCTAAAACTTTTTATATACTTACCAAGAACAAACATTCGTAGAACGAATAAGCAGTCAAAAAGTACAAGAATAAATATATAGAAAATAAAATAAAAGTCCAACATCTTAACATACCTGGGAAACATTTAAGTTTAACATGTGTTAATATATTAATATTTAGATTTAAATAATTTAAGGCCTGAGTGGATGTCGAAGCATAAATAACTCAAAATGTACAAAAGCAGGCAAGTTTAGGGGCAGACATGATTCGAGGTAAAGGATTAAGGCAAAACAACAACACACAGAAACAACTTGAAACCAGGGGCTGGGAATGTGGTTCAGTGGTAGACTGCTTGCAAAGCATGCCTGAAGCCCTGGGTTCAACTCCTCAGTACCATATAAGCAGAAAAAGCCAGAAGTGGCATTGTGGCTCAAGTGGTAGAGTGCTAGCCTTGAGCAAAAGAAGCTCAGAGACAGTGCCCAGGCCCTGAGTTCAGCCCCAGGACTGGTAAAGAAAAAAACAAAAAACAAAACAAAATAAAACAAAACTTGAAACACAAAGGCTGATTTGTAGGAAGTTTCAGAGAAACAGGATGAGCAGTACAATTTAATTTTTTGAAGAGAAGAACAGAAATTATTAAAGAGTTACCCAGCTTTGTTGAGACCCAGGCAATTAGTTTCTTGAATGCAACAGAACCATTTAAAGCTTCCATTGCTTTTTTGCGGAACAAAAGAGGCCGGGCTATTATTTCTTGTTTAACAAATGTTGAATACACTCAGACTGGGGAACTCCATACAAAAGAGGTAGAGTTTTAGAGGATGAACAGCAATTGGCGGGAAGGTCTTTGATTACTAAATATTTATTTTTGACTTCTAGGTAGCAGAATGTTAGTACTTTTTTTGAAGAACATTTAGTAAGGGGCAAGGAATGCCTGTCCCTCAAATTCATTTCATACATGACAGGACAGACATGTATGCTTTTTGTAGGCTTCTGACCTGCGTTGATAATTTTGTAAGGGTAGCAAATGATGTTATAAATATTCAAATGGCCCTTGGCAGAAATAAGGTTTCCCACCCCTGACTTAGATAGATGATGTTTGCATTCGTAGGTAGTGGTTCTAAATTCAGTTTAGCAGTCAGCTCAAGAGTCAGAGGGACTTGGGCAAATTACTGAACATACCTTAGCTTTCATGCTCTCCTCTGAAAATGAAATTAATATCATTGTGAAGAATTAAATATGTAAGGATACATCAATTTGATAGGTTTCAACTAATGCCATTCATCCAACCATAGAAGGCAAACTCTAGCTTTCAAAGCAAGACTTCTGTTTTCCTTTTTTCTTTTGGATCTGATACTATGGCTTGAACTCAGTGCCTGGGTACAGTTCCTTAGCTCTTTTATTTAAGGCTGGTGCTCTACCACTTGAACTACTGCTCTACTTCCAGCTTTTTGGTGGCTAATTGGAGATTAAAATCTCACGGACTTTTTTGCCTAGATTGATTTTAAACCACAATCCTCAGATCTCAGCCTCCAGTGTTACTAAGATTATAGGTATGAGCCAAGGCACCCAGCCAAAAACTTTTGAATCTCCACTCTGCATTGAAATGTTTTTCTGTATGACCTCAGCAGTTATTCAGTTTCCTCACCAGCAAAGTGGACACAGCTAGAATCTAGCTTATGTTTGCCATGAGGCTTAATATCTAAACTTCTTAGGATAGTTTCTGGCATGTTACACATCAAGGAAGAGTTGATAAATATTTGTGTCATTGTTCTGCTGTTTTCCAGTGGGCTGCCAAATAAGGGCATCAGACACAGCACAATCACAATAAGGAGTAAGAATGGATTCCTGCTTGGGCTCTCTGGTGAGCACAAATGCCGGAACTAGGAAGAAATAGGAACTGAGCATTTGGAATCAGAGAAGTAGGTGTGTTAACAGGACTCAAAATTTTACCTGCGAATAGCAATTACCTTATCTTCTGAGTGTACAATTAGCCACTTACATAGTAATATGTATAAGAAGCTGCTGCTGGGAATAGGGCATATTCTCTGTTTTTGAACCATTATATACTTTAATCTTCTTGTAACCATTATAATAAAAGTCAGTTATTATTATTTCAATTAGAATGAGAAAAATGAGTGCTACAGAAATAAAGTCAATTGCTCAGGTCGAGTAGTTCATATGTGGAGGGCTGAGATTGAAGTGTGACCCTCAAGCCAATGGCCATTCTGCTCCATGAGCCCGCCTCCCACAGTGCCACAGCCAAGCATTATGGGTATTATCCCTTCTCTTATTGGGACAGTTTCCAGATCCTATCTCAAATGAAGCAGCATAAGATACACTTAAGGCCTCAGACATGAGAAACTTGGATTCTGTGAGAAAGCATTTGTAAGCAATTATCCACTGTGTGAGGGCAAAGTCCCTTTCCTGCAGAAATCTCTGATTCTACCTCAAGATGAGGGTCATAGCAGCACCTAGAGGAAATTCTACCTTGATTCCGTCTTCACCCATAATTGATACCTTGGTCATAATAAGGATTTACTTTAAAGACCTGGGTGGTTTGAATTCAAGTTCTTTAATCTCTGGCAAGATCACACAACTCTTGTTCACATCCCTTCCCACCCTTTATGTTGTTCCTTTATGACTAACCATGTTTAGAACAGAAGATGTAAAATTGGCAACAGTTTGTGGACAACAATGGATTTGTCTAATTCATTTAGTGGAAGATGGGCTCCATGTTGGTTGTTTATCTGCTTTTCTCTTTGTCTTTACTTTTATGCATATTGATGGAAGGAGATTAGGTAAAACAAGTCAAATTCAGGCCCTGTAGCTTGGTTCACTGGATTAAATCATGAGTCTAATCTCCAGCTGGCCAGGAGCTGAACATTGTCTGGTCTCAGTACAGCCCCCAGGGGTCTTAGGGATAGTGATAAGCATGCACTTGTTCTTTACTAAGTTCATACAGAGATTTTATAGGAAACTACTGTCATCATACTAGTCAAGTCTTGTATTTATCCTCATTTTTCCCTCCCTTTCCCTTTTCTTCCCCTATCTCCAGTTCAATCAACTTCCTAGAAAAAGCCACAATGTAATCCACAAGCTAACTCCATGTTAAGATTCACTGCACAATCTATAGTTGCCAATTTAGTTTTTCGAAGAGAAAGAACAGAAATTATTAAAGAATTACCCAGCTTTGTTGAGACTCAGGCAATTAGTTTCTTGAATGCAACAGAACCATTTAAAGCTTCCATTGCTTATTTGCGGAACGAAAGAGCCTTGGCTATTATTTCTTGTTTAACAAACTTTGACCACACTCAGACTGGGAAGCTCCATACAAAAGAAGTACAGGCCTGAATTTTTTTTTTTTTTACTCTAAAAACTGATTAAATTTTAACCAGCTGCTGGGCAGATAGTTTGCCTGAGGCACATTTGTCAGTTTCAAAGGGTCTTTTTATTAATTTTGCATTTTGTATTTTGTTAGTGGAAAGAGCTCCCTCTTTGGGGACTGCCAAAAGCTATAGGCTGAGAATCTTCAAGCAGCCCAAGGACGCCTGAGAATGCCAAGTAGATTTGGATTCCAGTCTCCCCATTACAGGAGCTTTATCGGTCCTAAAATATATTAACTTTAGGGGTGAGTTATATGAATTAACTTTGCAAGATCCCTGCTGACTCTGCTTAGGTTAATATGAATCCTGTTATTATTCTGGGAGACTAAGATTGACCTGGCTGGATAAACTTGCACAGTGTACTTGACCTCTCTGAGACTCCAGTTCCCCATATACAAGATAATAGAAGTTCATTTTGAGGGTCTCTGCCATGCTGGGTTAGCTGCTTTATGAATGGCTGGGGATTTCTGATATGGTCAAGTTCCCATAGGGTTTTCTGTGTTGTGAATGAGATATGGCAACCAAGTCAGTTATAAGGTAGCATATTAATGAAGGTGATAATAATAATGATTATCAGCGTAGTAGCAAGAAAGTTGATTATTATTATTATTTTGTGCAGATACTATGGCTTGAATTCAGGGCCTGGGCATTATCCCTTAGCATCTTTTGCTCAAACCCTGTGCTCTACCACTTGAGCCGCACCTCCACTTCCAGCAAAATTGGTGGTTAAAGTGTAGATAAAGTTTCATGGACTTCTCAGGTTGGCTTTGAACTGTGATCCTCAGGTGGTAGTCTTCTGAGTAACTAGGATTACAAGTGTGAATCACTGGTGCCCAGCTAGTTTATTAAAATTTGTGCATGCTAGAGTCCAATGTTAAATACTTCCCATTCATTTTAATACTTATTTTCTCAGAGAAAACTTCTCGTATGAGATTCATCTACACTCTTATATCATTGATTATGTAACTGAAAATAGAGAGGTTAAGAAATTTTTTTCCGAGTTAAATAGTAAGTGGCTGAGCCAGGATTTGAAAACAAATCTGCTTGTTCTTTGAGGCTCTTCCCAAAGTTGTTTCTTTCCTCTGGATGTGAACATCAACTCGTGTTTCTGGGCTGGAAATACGTTCATGTTTCCTACAGAGACCTTTCGAATGTCAGCTCTATCTGATCTCGGTCATGGTAAAAATCTTTATGTCAAACTCCCACAGTGTCCTGAAAGACCCACACAGGCCTCTCAGCTAACAGCTCCAGGCTGAGGTGCTGTCGGCAGCAAAGAGACAATTTGTGAAGAGGAGACAGTACTCAGGGGTTAAATGGAAAATACAAACCTCTTCTGTGATGCTGGGAATTTCATAAGTTCCACTCAAGCATCTTCAAACAGCATTAAATACAAAGTAAAAAAGTCTACCCTGAGGCTAGAATTTGTAGACGACTTACCTGTAGGAGAATATGGCTAAATTTCTGCCTGAAGACAAAGAATCCAGGCTCGTGTTTAGGAATATAAGGAAAAGGCAGTATGTGTGTGTGTGTGTGTGTGTGTGTGTGTGTGTGTGTGTGTGTGTGTGTGTGTGTGTGTGTGTGTGTGTGAATGTTTTTTCTTTCTGTACAGTGTGTATTCCTTTTTGTATTGTAACGTTTTATATATTTTTTATACATAAATATATCATTTCACCAGTGAAACTTTTTATGCCAGATCAATACCTGTCAGACTGACTTCTGCATTATTTAATGTCCTTACCTATTGGGAGGGACATGATCCCATCAGCCTCAATGTGATCTTTACATTCTTATAGAGGGTTTTTGGTTTCTGTCTCTAAAGGCAAATTCTCTGGGGTATGTTGCTCTATCTTGAAATGTGGCTTTGGTGTGTGTGTGTGTGTGTGTGTGTGTGTGTGTGTGTGTGTGTGTGTGTGTGTGTGTGTGTGTGTGTGTGTGTGTGTGTGTGTGTGTGTGTGTGTGTGTGTGTAATGTGGCTTTGGTGTGTGTGTGTGTGTGTGTTTCTTGTTGTTTTGGTGTTACTCAGTATATGCTCTTATCACTGAACTACACCCTGTCTGAATATGGCTTTGTTTTGCTTGTCAAGCTTGGTTTTTTGTTTTGTTTTGTTTTATTTTCAATCATGATAGCTTAACTTGCCAAGTGTCCAGTAGCTCATGACTGTAATCCTAGCTACTCAGGAGGCTGATATCTGAAGACAGACAGTTTGAAGCCAGCCCATGAGGGAACTGAGTCTCTTATCACCAGTTCAACACCCCAAAACAAGAAATGGTAGGGTACCAGACTTGAGAGATAAGGGAAAGGGACAAAGTAAGGAACAAGACTCATGACCTGAGTTTAAGGCACAGTATTGGTACATGCACAAAATTGATGGCTTACCAATTCATTCAAAGAGGGAAGAGAAAAATGTACCAGCTTTTTGTGTTATACTTTGGATTGAGAGGTGGAATATATCTCAAGGGGCTAGTTGGAGTCTTTTTTTTGAGTTATATGCTCCTGAATTTCTGAAATCTGCATTGGCTGCTCGTCCGTGTATTAGAGGTAGCAAGTGGATATCTATTTGGACTGGTCCAAAAATCCATAAGAACTTACAAATTGCTGTTTGTTCCATGAAAGAGAAGCATCATAGCATAATAAAAAATAATAACATGGAAAAGATCATTTGGTAAATGTTTCTAGACCTCAAATAACTTGGAAAGGAAGGGAAACAAAAATATATGGGACCCAGAGTTGATAATTAGATATGTCATGCGATATAGGAATTTGGGACTCAAGAAAATGACATAGTTTGCACAGAACTATTGGGAAAGTGAGTAACAGAGTCAAGCACCAGATCTGGTGTGTTATTCTTAACACAGCTCTCTTTGTACTGCACCTGCATTTCCCAAAGTTCCAATTTCATTATATAACTCAGGTCTGTTACATTGGGTTTATGTGAGTTTATAATTGCTATGGTTTTCTGGTGAATTGAACCTCTGTCTAATGTAGTGATACTCATCATATCTAATAATATTTTTAATTCCTTTTTTATTTTCTTTATGTAGTTGTACAAAGGGGTTTTAGTTCAACCTATCCATTTATTAGAACAATGCATCTTGATCAATGTTATCTACTCTTTTGATTATTCTCTCCCACCCCTCCCAATGCTTTTTTATGTACACAATATCTAATATATTAGTTATTTTCACTTAGTAACAAGTAGCAACTTATTGATTTAATATGCATCACATATTCTTTATCTTGCATTTTTTCCAGAGCATGACTTCAATGAGTCCCTATTTCCTTGTCTTTCACAAGGCTACTTTGGAGGGTGGCGGAGGGTTTTGGCCCAGTGCTTTGTGGTCACAGGTAATAGGAAGAATGAACTTGGGAAGTTCCATACTTACCATCTTGCTATAGGGAAAGCAGTTTGCTCACTAGAAGTGTGTAAACTAAGGATGTCATGGAGAGTCTGTCAGAAAGATAGAAGGCATACTCTTAAAAAACATAATGTGATATTGATTCATTTCAGATATATAGTCATTCCTTATTATATCATGGTTCACTTATTGTGGCTTCACAGTATTGTGGGTTCTTTTTTTAAAAAAAATAAGTAAACAGTGATCCCTCACCTATCATGGGAGCCACATTCCTGAGATCCCCATGATAGGTGAAAATCCACAAGTTTACTTATTTATTGAACCACGACATAGCAAAGGATAACTTTCTAATGCTGCTACTTCATGGAGCGTAACTCCAGGGATAAGTGAAGGATCACTGTATATGTTTTCCTCCCTTACTACTGGGGCCTGAACTCAAGCTTGTTGAGCTTGCTTGATAGCATTCAACCTCTTGAGTCATGTCTTTAGCCTGACATTTTGCGTGTTAATTGAAAGTAGGAGTCTCATAGACTTTTCTTCCTGACAGTCGTCAAACCTCGATCCTCTGGATCTCAACCTCTTGAGTGTCATGAATCACTAGGACCAGGCTAGATAGATGCATTTTTACAATTTTTGAAAGTAAATATCTACTGACGATAAATTTCAATATCTTATTTTATTTTCATTTCAAAAGACATTGTGGGAACTTATACAAACCTAAATTTATACTTGGCACTTTGGAGGCATCTCGTATTTCACTCGTAAATTATAGCCAGGGTGACGGACATATTTGTTTGTCAACTTGACTTGGCCAGAGGATTCTCAGGTAGTTGGTCAAACAAAGTCACAAAGGCTGTGTCTCTGAGGGTGTATCTCATCTCCTAAATGAGATTAATGTTTAAGTTGGAAGAGGGGATAAAGTAGTTTGCCCTGCCTGATATGGGCAGTAGGCCTCATATAATTAGTTGAAAGTTTAAAGAGAATAAAAAAGCTGACTGGGTGTAAAAGTGTTCTTCCTGTCTACCTTAAACTGACATTAGTTTGGTTTTCTCCTTCAGAATTGACTGGAAACATTGTTTTATTTTTGTTTTTGTTTTATTTTTCTGATTTTCAAGCCTGCTGACCTTTGATGTGCAATTTATATTACTGAGTCTCCAAAAGAAGGAGGTGGCAGACTCAGTATCTGGTGAGGGTCTGCTTCCTGGTCCATTGAGGGCATTTTCTTGCTGTGTCCTCACATGCTGGGAGGGACAAAGAAGCTTTCTTTTTTTTATTTTTATTTATTTGTTTATTTGTTTGTTTGTTTATTGTGAAAATACCGTACAGAGGGGTTACAATTACATGGGCAAGATAACGAGTACATTTCTTATCAAGCATTGTTGCCTCCTCCTTTGTTTCCCCTTCCCATCCCTTCCATACTCCCTCCCTACCCAATCCCACCCCCCACCAAAGTTGTAAAGTTTGTGAGGATTCTCAGCCCATGCGTGAGAACTCCACCTTCATGATCTCATCACCTCTCAATGCCATTCACCTGCTAATAACAGAAGTATTGTAGGCAATGAGGTTTCGGCATATGAATTTGGGGAGGGGGCATAATCAGACCGTATGTATCTGTTTTCCCTTGAAATGTTATCAGTCTTGTTCTCTGGCTTACATCTGGATAATTATTTCAGCTCTGTCCAGTTCACAAATTCTCTCTTATATTTTATCGTAGCTGTTAATTTGATCATATCCAATGAGTTCTAAAGAAAAAAATTCTTGATATATTCTTACTTCTTTTTTATACTTTTTCCAATATGGCTGGCAAATTTATAGTATTTAGTTGCTTGCTTTATTTTTGTATTTAAAAATTCACATACAATTATTATACATGTACCAGATATTTGCAATATCTAAAGTTCTTGACTGTCTTAACCTAAGTTTTCCAGAAAGTAGACATGAAGGGTGACTATTTTTAAGGAGGAAAACTTCAGAGATCAGGAATGAGGGCAAAGACAAAAGAGGCTGGAAAACTAAGTGAGGACATCTTCTTAACTGGCTGGCATGAAAAGCAATGGACTGCCTCCATAGCATAGATCTATGCTGCAGCCATCTCAAGTCTCCATAAAAACCTTCAGGCCTATCATGCAGAAGCAATGCTATGGGCAAGAATCTGTCCTTTAGTTCTTCATTGTGTGTGTGTGTGTGTGTGTGTGTGTGTGTGTGTGTGTGTGTGTGTGTGTGTGTGTGTGTGTGTGTGTGTGTGTGTGTGTATGCTGGTATCAGCTTTTGAACTCAGGGCCTGGGTACTGCCCCTTAGCTTTTTTTTTGCTCAGAGCTGGCACTCGACCCCTTGAGCTACATCTCAATGTCTAGCTTTTTAGTGGTTCATTGGAGGTAAGAGACCCATAGACTTTCCTGCCTGGGCTGGCTTTGAAGCTCAGATTTCAGACTCTTGAATAGCTAAGATTACAGGCTGGAGCCACTGGCACATGGTAGCTCTCCATTCTTATTGGCCGGTTTTGAGCATATGGTATTGAATCTCCCACACTCATGGTTACTTCATGTATGGACAGGGTCTCTTGGTATCTTAGAACTTCCTTAGCTGCATCAAGGAAGCCCTGGGATAGGAGGTGATAATTGTTCAGGGTAAGGATGCAGTCTGACACTTTCAGGGTTCACTGGCATCAGGTTGCTGTCAACCCACAAACATCTGGTAATAAAAACAGTGACCAGGAAGGTGAAGTGAATCAGAGCTGCTACAGAAGAACTAGTGGAGTGCAGCATTTAAATCTGGTACTTGTTTCTTTCTTACTACTTTATGATGGTTTATTTCTCCTGCTTGATGCTTATTTATTATAAACTCTTAGTTGGTTGACTTGGGGAATTCTGTGTGACCTACATCAGGGTTGCTTGATACCATCTAGAGACAGATTTTATTTGTTTCTACAAGAGGGTTTCTACCTACCTGGGATGTCTTTACAAACTTCTTTCTGAATTTCCAGATTATTGTCAGTATTTAAGGTAAACAACTCCACTGTTCAGCTGGCCTGAGCCATTCATCAGAATAGAAGGCTAACCATGGCCTTTCCCTCCCATAAGCCTTGCATTTAGATTTGCTTACAGGTCACATTCATCTTTTTGATCTTTTTTTTTTTTTTTCCTTTGAGTGGGAGAATGAGTGCTTGGAGAATTTCCTTACTATCTGAAAGCCTAGCAATGCATTCAAAATTAAGTTCTATATAGCACACTGTGAGTTTGTGGTGGGAGGGCACTTGTGATCATCTGATTACCACACTTTTGAAAGCAGAAGTTCTCCCTTTCTAATCTTTTTCAAAACAGGAAAGGAGGAGAATTACCACCGTCAAAGGCAAATTCAGGAGATGGTGGAATATAGCTCTGATCTGATTCTAGATATATATTTAAAGGCTGTGCATGTGCTCTTACACCTGCCCCTAGGACCTCTCTCCTGTTTGGAAACTCTTAGACAATAGCCCCTGCTTTGTTGGAAAGGCTGAGTTCAGGCTGACCTTGGGAAAGGAAGGATCAAAATCAATCATCCAAGGTTCCTTAGAGAGCCATGGCCTCGCCCCTGCTGGGACATTAGCCACGCTTCACACCCCTCTCTGCAGGGTTGGCTCTGGAGCAGGTGTGTTTTCAAGACACCGCTGACCATAGGTGTGAGTGACAACAGGCAGACAAGTGTGAGATATGAAAAATATAGGCTTCAGCAGCATGGCCAGGTGTGTTAGGAGCACATCTGGCCAGGGAACCCCAGGGGTCTGGCCTCCTGCTGCTGGAAATGGAGTGGAGTGGGCAGGGCCCACCAAAAGAGCGCAGATACCCCATGGAGATGAAATAGGGAGGCTGTTAGACCTCGGAGGAAGACATGGGGACCTCTCTAACACCCCTCCTCACACTCTCTAGTGGGAATTGACATTGGAAGAAATTGAGGCATGGCAGCCTGGCTGAGAGTAGATGTGAAACACACAGTTCTGGACAAGAGGTGGGTTTTGTACAAATAACTCAAGAAAGCAAAAGGGAAAAAAGGTGGGATTGGGTAGAAGGGTGGAGAATGAGCAGATTGAAATGTCATGTGGACAAGTGCTTCTAGGCCAGGTTGTCTTCCTCTGGTGGCAAGCTGAGCTTTTGTCCAGTACAACAGCCTGCCTTTAAATACCATTCACTACTAGGAAACTTTATTTTCAGATTTCAAGTCTCCCTTTTACCAAGGAGAACCTTTAGGTCGTTGTTACCTTACCTTTTACGCCTCTTTGACCTCTGCTATTTGTACTTTGTCACAAAGAGAAAAAAAAAAAGCATTTGGCAAGCAAAAAAATGCCTGGCTAGAGTTGAAAGGCCTTGTTTTGTTTTTAGTGAATTAATGTTTAAGTTTTTATAGGATGACTATTAACATGTATTACTTGTTCAAATCAACTGGTTTCATTGTGACTTTTTATAAGAACATATGTTGATCATATTCCTCCTCATAGGAGAAGGGAGAGGATGATATAATAGTTAAACTGTAGATGATTTGAGGAAAATTATCTCTCTCCCTCTTACCAATCTCCAATTTGAAATGGTCCTCTTAGTTTGGGGACCATGAATGATGGTATAAGGATTCATGAGTCAAGATGGTTGTGGTTTTTGGAAAGGGAGGTCTTAGATTATTTCCCAAGGAGAATCTCTGGGTTTGTAGGGTCTGAGAGCAAGAGGATCCTACTTCTCTTGCGAGGCCTGAGGAATCAGCAATACCATAGAGATGAAGTAAATATAATGGCTGAATCACGGAGAGAGAAAGATGGGGCAATGTCAATGTGGTACACAAGTAAAGTGTGGGAACTCACCAATCGAAATAACCATGCAGGTGAGATGGGGGACAAGGGGCAGCAGGGAGAGAGTGCTGAAGATCAAATAAGATGGATGGACTCCAAGGAGACCAGAATTATGCTCTAATGTAACAAGTTACATTTTCACAGTTGATTTGATAGACCGATTCACATCTGATTACAGAAGTAGGAATAGGGCATGCGAGTGCTCAGAGAAACAATTAGTACCTGAAACCAGGAAAAGTCCTTTGTCACATCTTAAAGGATGGCTAGAATTCCAAAAGGCTGAAGGGCTAGGAGAAAACATATCAGAATTGTACTAGGTTATGCTAATAAAAACTGTGGGAGAAAGAATTAATGAATGGGGCTTTTTCTCTCCAAAAGCAAAGGAATACGTTTTATTATGAGAATTTCAAAGAAAATAGAAAAGGCAAAGGAAGGAGTAACTGATTTTCAGTGAGGGGCGGGGAGGAGACCTTTGCCAGAGGTAGCCAACAGCACCTGGACTGGAACAGGTGAGTAGAGAAAGTTGATTGTTGAGTGCTCAGGTTTTACCTGCTGATCCTTATGGAATGACCTGATATCTCCTGCCCCATCTTGTGCTCTCTGCAGAGAAAAGATGGTATTTGGATCTTCATCAGCTAGATTAGGAAACCTAGGGAAATAGGGCCTTCAGAGGTTAATAAACTAGGGCCATATCAATGTTTTCCTAGAGACTCGATTCATATATCTGGAGAATGGGAAGATATACGTACCATCTGTGATTGATGAGAAAAAAAATAGACAATCGTAAACCTAAAGTTACAAAGCAATATCAGGCATAGAGCAAGGCTTTAGTAGCAATCGGTCTTTCTTCTTTTTCCTCTCTGAAGAGAACTTCTTTTCATTATCTCAGCAATTGTCACCATGCTTAATATTTTGCCTGTATAAACAGGGAGCAAGGAAGGAAGCCTTCATTCATTCATCTTGAGATAGGGTCTTACTATTTAGCCTAGGCTGGCGTTGAGTTGGTAGTGATCCTCCCATGTCACCCTCCAGAGTGATGGGATTACAGGTGTGCACAAACACGTCCATCTGAATTTCTTCCTTTGACTTACTCCAATTAAAAAAAAAAACTATAATTTAAAAATGAACAAAGAAAATCAGCATTGCCGAAGTACTTGGCTGTTAAGAGGAAGTTTTCCATTTAAGCAAGGCAGGTTTTCTTTCTTGGGCTGTCAGTCAGCACAGAGACAATCCAGGGAATCAAGGCACCGACAAGTGAATTTCTGCCAGGACTGATCACAGCAGCCCTGACATCACACAGCTGCTGCTTTCCATAATCAATGTCAGAGCTTAGTTTATTCACCTTATGAGTCCCTCGTGAAATTCCAAACCGGGTACCCGGACGGTAACATTTCCCCTAATTGATGCATGTTTGCTCAGGGAATTGCATCCTGTTTGATTAATTTTGGGTTTGATTTCCCTCCTCCTGCTATGATTTCCATGGACAGAGCTGTTCTTTTGATGCCTTGCATGTGGTAGGGAGATGGATCTATGGGACTGAGCTGGGTCCTAATGCTAGCCTCCTCCTAACTTGAGGAGGATTGTGTGGGCAGAGATACAGAAGTGACTATCCTGGTCTTTGTGCAACATTTTCACTTTGTTAGGAGGAAGATGAAGAATTGCATTGAGCACCAGAGGAAACTAAGGCTTAGAGAAATAATAATTAAAAAAAAAACTTCCATAAACTATAATAGGACATCACTTTTGTTCAAACCTTGGGTTTCATTTTCTCTATCTCACTTAAAATTAAGCTAGAATAGGTCTGTAAAATGTGGAGGTAGTGTGTGTGTGTGTGTGTGTGTGTGTGTGTGTGTGTGTGTGCGTGCGTGTGCGCGCGCGCCCACACGTGCACGTGCTGGTACTGGGGCTTGAACTCAGAGCCACTCATCTATCTGGCTTTTTCACCCAAGGCAAGAGCTCTACTGCTTGAGCCACCCCTCCAGTTTTGTTTCTCCTGGTTAAATGAAGATAAGAGTCTCACTATTTATTTTTTTCCAGAACTGGCTTTGAACTGGGATCCTCAGAGCTCACCCTCCTGAGTAGCTAGAATTACAGGAACATGCTACCAGAGCCTGGCTAAAAGTAGTTTTGCTTTTTTTAAAAAAGTAATTTAATGGCTAATTCTGTCCCCCTCCTCCATGCCTGGTCCTCTGAAATATCTTCCTGCCTTCTTTCTCTCATTTGCATGTTTGGGTTTCAGCTGTAATTACACGGTTTGAAATATTACTCTGCAAGTTCTTAAATAAGTAAGTTTTTAAGAAATATGTTGCCAGAGTTCTGAGAAGTCTGCATGTATTGAGCCCCTTTTGGGCCTGCAGGTCCTGTGAGACGCTGAGGAATTATTTGTTTAATAATGACTACAAGATACAGGATAATCTCCTCACAGTACAATAATCCTACTTCTGTCTTTCTATCAAAGAGTCACAAACTATAACTCCTATTGGAGCTTCTTTCTGGGGTTTTGTGAGCAACTTGTCCAATATTGTTATTTTACTTTGTATGTTAGCAATAATATCCTGTCTCTTTTGGACCATTTCTCTCCTATACTCTGGGCACAATTTAAAATCACTTAGCCTCATTTCCCCTCAATATAATCAAAAGGGACAACATCTACCTTGGAAGACTGGCATGAGGAATCAGTAAGATGGCGGGTATTATGCCCATCAAAATGTCCCCATGTGCCACCGAGAGAAGACTAAGCCACCACTCTGCCTTTCCTGTTAGAATCAAGGATCTCCCAAAGATTGTGGTATCTTCCTCCCCCACCCCAAAGCATGAGTTTTCATTTTGGGAGATGGAAATAGGATGATGGGGCCTCAGAAGATGGAGAAACCTCTCTCTATAAATGCAGCAAAGACCCTCAGGACTCTTCTGCTGATGTGGGGAAGCCATTGAGAGACACAGAGGAGCTTCAGTCTCTGTACCTGTGAGGACTCCAGAAACCAGGTGCAGAGGATGGAGCTATGGGTGTACAGTATGGGCTGGCATGACAGAGAAGGTGGCTTTGAGAACTGTGGACAGAGTGCCAGGGGCTGTGCAGTACCCACACCATTGCAATGAATCCCTGTGTGGTGTGTGGTGGTACTTGGTTATTTAGACTGCAGCTCTTCATCTTTAGCTGACTTTGGCATTTGCTGCTTAAGATTAGTGCTTTAGAAGGTTGCTTGATGCCTGAGGATCCCAGCTCCTCACAGTCCCAGTCTTTTTACTACTGTGGAACTCTTGGGGTTGCCTGGGCCATAGCCAGACTGCTTAAAAGGTCAGAAACTAAATTTAGCCAAGTTAACTAAAAGCTTAGAAAATGGAGATATATCTGTGGTTGCACTATTTTTTAAGACATCTGTGCTCATGCATTGGTCAGTGATGTGGTCCTGAGTTTGAAGATATTCCTGTACAGCTAAACCTATAGATTAACAGGGGTCACAAGAGAGGATGTGTAGAGAACTAGGTACCTTCATCCTGAATAAGGACTGGGGTGAGGGTGGGGGGACTTGGACAGTGGAGCAGAGGAGGAAGGACCACTGGATCCTGCTTACAGGGAGCTCACATTGCAATCTGGGCAGTCAATATTAGAGTTACCACATTCTATTTCCCCAGAGCAAGCCTAGTTTATGCCTCTCATCTTATGTACATATAAAGAGGGAGCTCTTTCACTCTTGATTCAATTGATGACATCGTGGCATTTTTAAATAAGATGGCTTTGATTCATGGGCATTTTGATGGAATAGAAGAGCCCAAACTGCTCTAAGGCTTTAGGGTAAAAAAGCCATATTTCTATCAAGAGAAACTCAGAATGTCTGGGAGAGAAGTTGTAGCATCTTTGTGAGTGAGATGGATGAGTGGACAGGGCTTGTATCATAGTTGGCCCGTAGGAGTTAATTTTGTCTGATACAATTCCATACAGGTGATGCTCAGTGTCACTGGAGATAGGCCTTTGAGCTGAAGCACCTGGTTTATTAGACCTCTGGTTTCTTATATGCTGGTGACTGTTCTGTTTCACTGGGTGGTATAGGAGCTTGGCATATGCTATCCTCCAGGCACTCAGCTGAAAGCCTATCTACACTTTAAATGAGTTAATCAGAATATTGCAGTATAGGATAGCGGTACAAGCAATGACAACAGGCAGAAGATGGTATGTGTATATAGCCATTGCCTTATTGGGCTGAACTAGGCTTGGGAACATAGGATATGCTCAGAGGTCATGTGATTTGGATCATTTACTTGTCTGGGACATTGAGAGAAGTCATAGCTTCCATTTATTAGGGACAGAGAATGCCAAGTAAGCATTGTTTCACTTGATGCAAATTGAAAGCACCCAAGGGGAAAGTAAATACGTTCTATAGAACTGGAAAGGTCATGTCATGTTCTTTGAGGAGGAGAAGGGAAGCAATAAGTCATATCTCTGCAAGGCAGGTCTGAAGAAGCAAAGAGAGATGATGGAATAACCAGACTCTAATGCCCTTTTATTCCACCAACTGTCCTGTCCATCAATGGAGAGATCAACCCTTCAGTAGGCCATACTGAGGACCTACTACAGGCCAGCATGTCAGACCGGTAGGGGAGATAATTGTGCCACAATCCCTCTAATTAGTGGAGTGTGTACTTCAGCTGAGCCTATGCCTTTCCTAGACACCATTCACTGCAGACTCAACCATACTCAGTCCTGGTCCCATTCATTTTTCAGTGGGAAGACAATATGGTGAAAGTTTCTGCCCTCCAACAGGAAGGTTATGGAAGTAGGTGTACAGACAGCAAGCTGAGATCTAGTGTGCTTGGTGCTTCTCCAGACCACTGTTCATCCTTTAGTTGAAGATAACTTTCAACCTCTGCTCATCCACAACTTAGACTCAGCTTCTGTTTTAGTTTGACAATGCCCACAAGGTTAGTGTGATCTGAAGGACAGTGGTGTGCAGGTTTCCGAGTTGAGTGGCTCTGGTTTGAATCCTCTGCCAATTTCTAGTTAAGAACTAAAGGTCTACATTTGGTTTGAAATTATTGGGTGGAAAGAATGTTTGCACCACCAATCCTGAATCTTGATCCCTATTTTAACCCCACACAACAAAATAAGTTTGAAAATGGCCTCTGGATCCTAACTTCCAAACCCCAAATGGGAAATCTAAAGGGAAAGGTATGAAATCCAAACGAGAAAATATTTCACCTCATTTTTAGTCATTTTACTAAAAATAAAATTACCATTAAACCCTTTAGTATTTCTTTATAAAAATTAGTTTATATGTGGATTGAAGTCCTTTGAGGAAATTTTCCTTGAAGGCTGCCACACCTAGGCAATGCATAGGTCTCTCTGGAGTATTATTGTCTAATTCACCATGCAATGCCAAAGACCTTTGATGTGCCTTCTGTGGTTTTCTTCTTTCCTTATGTTTTACTTTTGGGTTACAAACTATTATGTACTCACATGGCTTCAATTGCCATTTATTGCTTGTCATAAGCCCTATTTATGTTTTGTTATTCATAACCACCTTCCATCTGAACATCTTCTTGTGGGAAAGATCTCGATGTAAGTCTCGATTACTTTCAGTTTTCTTCTTGGCAGCAGAAACTATCTGGGTAGCAGGTACCCAATATACAGTTAATATACAGTGTGCCTGCCTCTTCATGGTAATATTGATGAATAGCTGTGCACTTCATACTTTCAGACAGTACCAGTTTACCCTGTGTCTCTGATGAGCTGATTTCCATAAAATTCCAGTGCCTGCTATTTGTATAGGAAAAAAAGGTACATTGTGAAGTTGAGCAATTCTATGGTTCTCTGGACAGCAACTTTATCCCACTGTTTCCTGGCAGCTAGCGCAAGAGATTGGACTTAAACTTGATAAATCATACTCAGATATTCAACTCAAATGCTTAACAAAGAGATGCAACTATGCAATGTACTAGAAAACCTCATTATGAGTTTGTCCCCACTGGTAGCCAAACTTGTATTCAGTGCCCACAGAAGCAACATGCCAGTGGCAGTGTTCTCTAGCTGTCTTAACAAGTCTGATACTGAAACACCATGGCTGTAGATCCTACTGCTGGTCGCATCTACTACCTGGCTATTGAGGAACTTTGTATTGATTCTGTGGCCTAACTGGTAAGCTTCAAATGTATTACTTTTCTGCTTAAATCAGACAGAATGTTTGCAACTGAGAATTTGAGAGTTGAGAAATGTATGAGAGAAAGAGGCATATATGGATGTGTTTGTTTTCTATTGCTGCATAGCAAATTCCTGTCGACCTAGAAGATTCAAAAAATACACATTTATTATTTCAGTCTCCATCGGCAGAAATATCCAAGCATGGCTTAGCTGAGCTTTTGCCTCTGGGTTTCATCAGACTGCAGTCCATATTGGCTGAGATTTCATCAATGGCTCAATAGGACAAGAATCTGCCTCCAAACTTAAATTCAAAAAGCATTTTTTTCCTTGCTAATTTATTTCCTTGCCGTGCAGCTTTTGAAGGGTTGCTTCTGTGTGTGTGTGTGTGTGTGTGTGTGTGTGTGTGTGTGTGTGTGTGTGTGTGTGTGTGTGCATGTGTGCATGCGTGTGCACTTGTGCCAGTCCTGGGGCTTGAACTAAGGACCTGGGCACAGTTCATGAGCTTTTGTGCTCATGGTTGTACCACTTGAGCCACAGCTCCATTTCTGGTATTTTGGTGGTTAATTGGAGACAAAAGTCTCACAGACTTTACTACCCAGGCTGGCTTCAAACCATAATCCTCAGATATCAGCCTCTTCAATGGCTAGCATTATAGGCGTGAGCCACCATTGCCCAGCAACTTTACTTCTTTTTAAGGACAATAGTCAAAGTTTTATTTTTCATGGGGGAGGGGAATCAGGATGGAAAAACTGGGAGAAATAAAAGAAGAGGCAATACTGTTCAAAAAGAAATGTACTCATTACCTGACTTATGTAACAGTAACCCCTCTGTATATCACCTTACAATAACAATTTAGAAAAAAGAATTAAGATATAGTATAAGCTAAGCACTTGTGGCTCACAACTGCAATCTTAGCTACGCAAGAGGTTGAGATGTGAGGATTGCAGTTGAGGCCAGCTCAGGCAGAAAAGTCTGTGAGATGCTTATCTCCAATCAACTACTCAGAAAAAAGCCAGGAAGAGTGCTGTGGCACAAGTGGTAGAGCACTAGCCTTGGGCAAAAGAAGCACAGGGACAGCACGTAGGCCTTGAGTTCAAGTCCCAGAACTGGCAGAAAAAACAGAGAAAAAAAGGAAAAAAAGTGGAGTAGTCCATAAACCAGTAACATAATCATTCATGACAACTATTAGGTCATTTTATGTGCTACATTTTGTTAAAACTACTTGCCCAGTAGGTTTGTTTACCCAAGTATATTTTCAAATCCATTATAGTCTTATGGGATTATAGGTATATAGATAGTTCATTGGTAATAGAATTAATATATAGCTGATGAATGTATTTATGTATCTTGAAGAGTCATAAATCAGATAAAGAAATTGAAGATCATCTTTGTAGGTAGGAAGTTCTATGGGTTGAATATATACTTAGTCTGGTATCATGGTGAAGACCCTAATCAAGAAATATTAAGGCTCCAAAAGTTGCAGGGGGATGTAGGAGAGAATTCAGAAACTTTGAAATCACCCTAACTATGCATTTGCCTCTCTCCCTGACCTTTCAGACATGGTTTTCTTCATTGTGTGATATGCCTATTTTACCTCTGCCTTTTGCTCTTTAAAAAAAAGTTTAAGTAGTTGTTTAAAAGGGTTTCAACTCAACATGTTAGTTTATGAGTACAATGCACCTTGATCAATGTTACCCCTTCTATTATTCTCCCCCACTGCTCCCAATCCAACCCGTCCCCTAAAGTTCCCTAGTTCTATCTTCACACACATGCATACACACATATGTATGTATGTGTGTATGTATGTTATGTATGTATGTATGTATGTATGTATATATATATAGAGAGAGAGAGAGAGAGAGAGAGAGAGAGAGTGAGAGAGAGAGAGAATACTATGACTGTATTGTCCAACCTTCCTTCTCTTTGTCTACTTCCTCCCCTTAACCTCAAATTCCTATTAACTAAGTATGGAATATACAGGGGAGAATTCTAATGCTGTAAGTTCTTTTAAAAATTAGCTTACAGTCTAACCAGATGAATCCCAGGAAGCTGGAACTTTGGTGCCTTTAGGTCTTGAAACAGGAATTATCTGTTCTCTTTGCTGTGACCTTTTGTGGTAGGCAAGTAAATAGAGTTAGAATAGTCCCAAAGAAATTACCCTACAAAGAAAATAAAGTTTTCACCACGAATCTGAAGCCCCCCTTTTCCTCACTTCTTCTGAGTGAAATATAACAATGCTTGGTAGTGAGTGGTAAGTGCGTGAGGAACAGCTTTCTTACATTCTGGGCAAGGGTGTTTACATTTGCATAAACTCTCTGGATAATTTGGTAAAATGCATCAAACAACTTTAAAATGTTGATATGCTTTGAATTAGTAATTCCATTTCTAAATATAAATCCTAAGGATATAATAATGCAAATGGGTAGAGACTTAGCTACAATAATGTTCATCATACTATTAAAACAGCAGAAAATTGGATAAGCCTAAATTTCCAACAGAAAGAGATTAGTTGAACACATTTTGATATATCTATGCAGCAGAAATTCTTTATAGCTATTAAAATATTACATTGGGGGAATATTTATTGATAAGGAAAAGCTATTATATTTTAAGATAATTCAACAAGTTATATTATGCATATAGGAGTTATATATTTGCTGGAGGGGGTAGAAAGAATGACAGGGAATGAAAAGTGTGTGTGTGTGTGGGGGGGTATATGTGTGTGGGTGTGATAGAGACATTAAGTTTGCACATATGCACAACCAATGTTTGTAGTGACTGTATTCAGTAGAGGTGTTTTTTTGTTTTTTTTTTGGGTCCGATTGTGGGGCCTGAACTCTGGGCCTGGGCGCTGTCCCTCAGCTCTTCAGCTCAAGGCTAGCGCTCTACCACTTGAGCCATAGCGCCACTTCCGGCTTTTTTCTTTTTGCTTATGTGGTGCTAAGGAATCGAACTCAGGGCCTTGAGCATGCAAGGCAAGTGCTCTACCACTGAGCCACCTTCCCAGCCCAGAGGTGTTTTTTCCTTTTCTACCTTATACTTATTTTTAATATTTTCATGAACTTTCTATTACTTTTTGTAAGAAAAATATTTCAGTCTCAAACAACCATGGAGATGCGGTGATCAAGTCATTCTTATTCTGACACTGGCCATGGTAGAACAGAGCCTTTTTGATCCCCATTTGACTGAAGATGCTAATTTTAGAAATTAGGACAAAGAGATTCACCGAGAGACTTCAACATTTAATCAGACATATGGAAGGAACTCCAGAATGCCTGGGATCAAACTTGAGTCTCCTTCTCTCAGAGATGTTTCCTGAAATAGCAAATGTTCAGTAGCTCTCATTTTAACCTGTAATATTCAAAAACATTTTTCGAATTTATACCTTGGGACCTATGAGGCGTACAAAAGATGAGGCCCTATCCATGTTGATTTCCTAATGTGAGCTGCATTAAAAACTCTTCTGTTTTCAGTGGTTTATTGTATTATTTTATTTTATTTCTTGTATTATTTTAATTGCAAAACAACATGGTGTTGTTTGCCTTCCATCATATAATGATCCCCAAAATATACCTGTCAGGGTGTTTTGTTGGAATTACTAGTGTATCAAACTCAAAATGGCTTATCAAATGAGAATTGTATTTACTTTCATAATTATGTAATCAAATGTAGGACTGGTATCAGACATGGTTCAATCCCTCCCTCAGTTAGGTTTCTATACTTCATAGAATATTATATAATCTATATTTTCTGATGTATAATAAGATGATGTATTTCTATATGCTAAGCTTCTCATACACACACAAACATGCACACAAGTATACAGAGACCAGATTAGCTTCTTTTTCAGCCTTTCTTTCATTATGATTACTACTACATTTCTTTTGGCTCCCTTGTTGGCAAAAATCATCAAACAAATTCCTGATATTTTCTCTAATTAGACTTTCCCAGAGCCCATCGCTGTGGTCTCTGGAATTTTGTGTGGTATTTGGTTTGGATATGTTGTGAAAACAGGTAGAGAGATTTCCTTCATTGGCTTAGGCCTATACATTATAATCACAGGCCAAGCACATTTTATAGTCTATTTTCTATGCAACATATCCAGAGCTATGGTTTTCTTGATATAATAGTGAATAATTGTGCACATCTGCCTCCCACAACCTAAAATATTTTCTACTTGGCTTTTTGGAGAAGTTTGCTGATCCTTGGACCAGGCTCCACTGCTAGAACTGAAGTAGAGTTAATCTCATACAAACCTTAAAGCTGCAATGAAACAAGGAGAATGGGGAACACTACTATACTGTTAATGGGAATGTAAACTTGTTCAGCCACTCTGGAAAGCAGTATGGAGATTCCTCAAATAACTACACATAGAACTCTTATATGACCCAGCCATCCCAGTCCTGGGCATTTACGTAAATGACCACAAACTAGCCCACACTAAAGCCACCAGCACTACCATGTTTATTGCAGCATTATTTACCATAGATAAGATATGGAATCAACCCAGATGCCCCACAGTGAAAGAATAGATCAAGAAAATGTCACACACACACACACACACACACACACACACACACACACACACACACACACACACACAAGAGAATTTTATGCTTTCATCAGAAAGAATGGCATTGCCTCATCCGTAAGGAAATGGAAAGACTTGGGAAAAATTATATTAAGCAAAATAAGCCAGACCCAAGGAAACACAGGCTGGATGGTTTCCATTATTTGTAATAACTAGGATATGTCTATAAATCTACAAGTTAATCCCATGTATAGTAAAAGACAACTAATTACACTTTGACAGGATTAATTATACAGGACTCTAAGCATTTGCACAGTGAGAACAAAGGAGCATATTCTTAGGAGAGGATCACCAGGGCTCAATAGCTACATGCATATGATCATATAAAATGATGCTTATTGAAATGAACTCTAAGAAATGGAAACAAGAGGTTTTTTTTATTGTATGGTTTGCAGTTTTCTTTCTTTCTTTCTTTCTTTCTTTCTTTCTTTCTTTCTTTCTTTCTTTCTTTCTTTCTTTCTTTCTTTCTTTCTTTCTTTCTTTCCCCCTTGGTTTATTTCCTTTATCACTGTTTTTGTTTGCATATGAGTTTATCTGATTTGGGGACGGGAAGTGGAATCATAGAAACCATAGGACAAAGGGTGAACCAATTCAACAGCGATACTCACTAGACACTATGTTAGAAATGAACTTTACAACTTGGGGGAGAGAAAGGAAAGGAGGGGGCAACACTGTTCAAAAAGAAATGTACTCATTATTTATGTAACTTGTAATCCCTTTGTACATTACCTTCATAATAAAGTTTAAATTAAAAAAGAATGAGAATGGGAATAATACAGAAAACCCTACTATGTGCTCTAAACCCATTAGAAAACTTCCTTTCCTGATGTTTGCGTTCACAGTCCAATGTAGATGAATCCCCCAAGTCTACCTTTGCTCACACTGTGAAGAGGACTATATACCAGTTATCAGTTACTCCACAACCCTGGTGGGGTTCATTTATCCCCTAGCAAGTCCCGCCCTACCCCTCCATCATCCCATAACCACACCATGCTGTCCATTTTTTTTGTCTGGGTCTGTTTCTTGAACTATGCAAACTGATAATATAGCTTAATTCTCAAGGTCGCTATTTTGTATCTTTAACATAGGGACAATAACATCTACTGTGTAGGTTATTGGGAAGACCTGGTGAGGTAAAGCACACAGAGTCTTTCCCACAGTGTCAGGCAAATGCTAGCTGCAATTAAAGGCCACATCCTTTTCTGTCCTTATCTGTCAGGGAATTAAAAAATATTATTGTAAAGGTGATGTACAGAGAGATTACAGTTATGTAAGTCCAGTAATGTGCACAATTCTTTTTGAACTGTGTCACCTCATTTTCTCCTGGTTTTTCCCCTCCTTCCCCCCAAATTGTATAGTTCATTTCTAACATAGTATCACGTTGGAATTGTCTTTGGTTGAGGTTGTCCACATCTCATTTCCTTCTCTTAGGTTACTATGTGGGATATGGGCCTTGTTCCACCCCTTCATGTCTCCTTAAATTTTCTAGCCTTGCATCTGAGTTCAGTCTGGGATTCTGATGATACCAATTGCCCAGCATGGCTTCCATTAACAGTAAGCATTTGCCCTCTTCTCCTTCAGAAAGACTGCACCCAGGGAAATGAATGTCAAAACACCAGACCTGTTGCAAAGGCCTCTTTCCCCTTTACTTAAGAGTCCTCAGAGGTCAAAAGAAAATAGATTTAAATGTTTCCCAGTCAAGTGCAGCCCTCACAGGGTTTTACAATGGACCCACGGTGGGAGCTTTTTACACCTTCCCCAGCTGCCAGTCACAAATTGATCTAATATTGACTTCCCTGGGGTTTGTCTGGAGTCATTGTAGTCAAGAACAGCGGAGTGCATCTTCCATTAGTTGTGATTAGTGGTTAAAGCTACTGAGGTGTTTTTTTTTTCTTACAAGGTGAAGGAAAAAGGAGTTTCTCCTTGGAAAGGAGAATTGAGTGGAACATTCACTTTGTGTTTATTTTCCTCCCCCATGGGTTTGGAGGTTGTGATTGATGAGGTCAGCTTCCAATAAAGCCATAACTGGACAAATATCTAAAAATAAGTTCAAAGAAAGATGGAAAGAAGAAAAAGCTTTGACCATAAATCATTCATGGGATTCTCCACATGAGCAGAATAAAAAGTTTGCTGCTTTCTTAGCATCATCTGCTGCCACAACCTCATTTACAGGTAGGTAGACTGAGGCTTGCATGGAAGTGCCAGCCAGCCACTCTCCCTGTTCTGGACTGGATGCATGGCTCCTACTGCACTATATTGCTCCCACCCTTTGGCGATTGTCCACCAGATACACTGTGTTTTCTGAGGCTGGTTCACTAGAACATTGATCTCCTTTGGTTATTGGGAAAATTACTAAAAAGAGTAATAGATGCCTGGAAGAATCTGGTACCTGCATTTTGTGGAATGACAGTATATTTGTGTTGAATCTAAATAAACTAAACTTTTCTTTTTTCTGTAATGAGGGAAAAGGGAATTATCTGATATTTTGGATTAATCGTGGTACCTCTCCACTGTTAGGAATGCAGCCTCATTTTTCCTACCTGGAGACTCTCCAGGGTGCTCAGAATAGGTGTTGGTTGTCAGAGTCTGATGGATTACTGTGCCTGCTTTTCTCAGGGCTCACAGTGGACTTCAGATATGCTATGGCTTGTTTACATCCTTAGGGACCCTCTACAGAATGTCTTAGCTGGTAAGAACAGGTGAAAGATCTCTGAGATACCTGGTGTTTCATATTCCCCGTTTTATTCATAGAAGAGGGTAGGACAGATTCCACCCCTCCCTACCCCCTATCTATCTTTTAGGAATAGAACTTGAGAAAACTTTCTTATGATTACAAAGTAATTGAGTAGAAAAGCTACAGGCCTTTCACATCCTAGGCAAGGATTCTGCCACTTGAGCTGCACGCCAATCCTTTTATTTGTAGTTTGCTTTTGAGATACAGCCTAGGTAACTTTGGTTGGGATGACCACAAACTCATAATCTTCCTGCTTCTATCTCCCAAATATAGATTATAGATATGTACCACTATGCTCAGCTAACTGAGTTCTTTGAGTACATGTTCAGTGTTGAGTCTTACTATAAATGTATCAAAAAGATAAACTTGTATAGAATTATACTTTGTTGGTAATCTGTAGCCACACTCTGAAGGTAATTTCCAGTGTGCTGATCAAATGAAATATTAACTGTCAGAATGCAATGTATTTGTAAATAGGAAAGTTAATTAGGCTAATGGAACTATGGAAGAGATAGTATTTATAGTTCTTAAAATGCCTTCATATGCATTATCACTTGATCTTAAAAATAGCCCCGAGAATAAGCTTTTGTTACATTATTCTCTTTTACTGTTATGGGGGCAGGGGAGACTCAGAGTGGAAAAAATGACTTGTCCAAGAACACATACATGAAAAATGTTGGAAGCTATGTTTGAATCTGTTTTATAAATTCTACCATCTTTCCATTAAGTGTGACTCCATTCAGAATGCATAGGTAAGAGAAGTTTAGCCATGATGATCAATGAAGATTATTTAGTATTTCTTTACTTCCTACAATGTGCCAAATCCAGTGAGTGAATGTGATCAAATCATTAATTAGATAAGCCAATCAACTAAATATGGAGATTACCTTAATTAAATAAAGACATTAGTAGAATATTAATCAAAATGAGATAAATAACAATAACTTCTTTCCTTCCATTTCTGAGTCTTAGGTTTTCTGGTTTTTTAGCAGGATCTGTTGGCCCTTCAATAGCTTCCTTCCTGTACATGTCTGAAGCTGCTGAAGCTCTATGCAGAAGGTGCCATACTCAAAACTAATCCAGGCCTGCTTTATCCACTTCTGCTTCTAACCCTCTCCTTCCAAGGTTTCCCTGTGGGCTAGCCACATGGTTTCTGTACAATTGCTTCACAATGAAGGCCTGATTTTTCTTTAACTATATCCTTAGGATTCTGACTCCTGTTGAGTGTAGGTACTAATTAACAACTGATTCTATGACCTCCTCCCCTGACCTATCCAACCCTGCTTTCCTCACTGTGAGAAAGGAGCATAGTGTTCTTTAACATAAAGAAGATTAAACAGGATAATATATGTAAAGTGCTGGTAGTTAATGCTGTCAGTGCTAGCCATTCATATTCTATTATCTATTTCATATAAGGGTTATATGTCTTTAACTTTATGCCTTTCATCCTCCTCCTCCTCCTCCTCCTCCTCCTCCTCCTCCTCCTCCTCCTCCTCCTCCTCCTCCTCCTCCTCCTCCTCCTCCTCCTCCTCCTCCTTCTTCATTGTCAGTCGTGGGGCTTGAACTCTGGGCTTGGGCGCTGTCTCTCAGCTCTTCAGCTCAAGGCTAGCACTTTACCACCTAAGCCACAGCACCACGTCTGGTTTTCTGGTGGTTTATTGGAGATAAGAGTCTCACAGACTTTTCCTGCCCAGGCTGGCTTTGAACTGCAATCCTCAGATCTCAGCCTCCTGAGTAGCTAGGATTCCAGATGTGAGCCACCAGCACCTGGCAACTTTATGCCTTTCTGACCTCTTAGACCCAGGTTAGGGGTGGGCAGCATGTCCACCTGCTAACTTGACTGGCATTCTATACATGAGTCAGGACCCCTGTAAGTAGCTATACTTCACAGAAAGGGCCCTGCTTGTTGTGGTATTGTTCACAGAGATTACATTCCATTTTCTTAACCCCTTGGTTTTGTACCCACCTCCCCCAAAACAAAGAAGCAAGCCCAAGTAACTCCTAGTCTGGGTCTTCCTTCTTACACAGTGGAGAAGCAAAGCACTACTTATTTTCCTATGGGTTTGGATACTTTGGGTATAGCTGGATGCTTATAAACATATGAGCAACTTCTCACCTCTGTGCACTTCTTAGGGTGTTGGGGACAGGGTGGTTGGGAGTGGACAGCATTACTGCCTTCTATGAATTCCTTTTTGTTATTCCCCCTCCCTGAGTTTATAAGGAAATGCAATTGAAACTGCCATTATGTTTTTTTTTAAATCGAGACACTCAGTTATGAAACATAGAACATATAATTAACTTTATTGAGCAGAACAAAGCATTTTATAAAAACTCACTCAGACTGAATTAATATAAGGATACTTAGCATAATGTGTATAGTTTAAATTACCGCCTACTAATCATCAAGCAGTTGAGTGGTAAAGTTGTTAGACTTTCAATTTGCAAACAAGTAGGGGAAGGAAAAGCTTATTTTTACTTTTTGATGATTAGATAGAGCATACATTGGTCCAACTGTGGTAAGTGTGGGTTCACAGCCAAGAAACAAGGATTAAAGATGTCACATCTTTGCATGATGACATTGTTCTTCATGCCACATTTCATATCTTGTTTAGGATTGTAGTCTCTTGTCCCATGTACCCACTGTCTCCGCACACTTAAAACCTCTTGAGCCCCACTTTGAGCAAAGCTACATTTCCCATCCACAGTCTCATGCCAAGTCTGATGTCAAATAGGAGATATTAAGAGGTTGAATTTTAACCATTTAGCCTAACTGGTTCAGTTGTTTCAACTCAGCTTCAAGCTATGCTTTTCATGTGCCACAATTCTCCTTTTACTAGAAGTCCACATGCTGATAGCAGTCGTATGACCAGAAAAGTCAAGCTGCTTAGTTTCCATTTCTACCTCCTTCATAGGAAGATTTCCAGATTTAGGACAGATAGAACTAGGGATGAAAAGGTTACACTTTTCCATCCACAGATTTTGTCCTCCTGGGTAGTCTTGGCTAGGGGCAATGAGCATCCTTGTGAACTTGAATTAGCACATTAGAATTAGCAAATCAGTTCAAAGTAATAAGTGCCAGAAATAATGTGCAAAGTAGCTTAAGAAACACAGTGGAATTGTTTATCATGTAACTGAAAATCTAAAGATAGACCTTGATAAGTTTCTGTTGGGTCCATGTACCAGTGAGATTTGACTTTGCTTTCCCCAGGGCAGTCTATTGTGATGACTCCATGTTTAGGGTTGGCTCGTGGATGGCTGAAATGGCTCTTTACTTTCTAGGCTTTCACCATAGCGGCTCATTGAATATACTTGTTCTGCAGTTACCCATCTAGGAGCCATGGGCAGCCAGTTACAATGAACTGATTAGCTTAGTTTAGTCAAGGTAATTTCTGAGCCTTGTACGTGTGTGTGTGTGTGTGTGTGTGTGTGTGTGTGTGTGTGTGAGAGAGAGAGAGAGAGAGAGAGAGAGAGAGAGAGAGAGAGAGAGAGAGAGAGAGAGAGAGAGAGAGAGAGAGAGAGAGAGAGAGAGAGAGAGAGAGAGAGTGTCCTGAGGCTTGAACTTAGGGCTAGGATTCCCTGAGCTTTTTATTCCTCAAGGTTAATACTCTACCACTTAAATCATAGCTCCATTTCCAGCTTTTTTTTTCTTTTGGTGATTAATTAGAGATAAGAAAAGAATCTCATAGATATTTCCTTGCCCAGACTGTCTTCAAACCTCAATCCTCAGATCTCAGCCTCCTAAGTAGCTAGGATCACAGACAGGGGGCACTAACACCTACCCAACCTTGTACTCTTGTCCATAAAATAGTCATTGAGCTTGATCAAATTAGACTCCTATTCAAGATCCACTGTTGCTGCAGGACCCTTTGGGAACCATGAGGAGAAGCATGGTGTCTAGCTTTTAGAAAGAGAATGACTAAGATTCTCTCCCCTTCCTTGTGCTTCAGTCAGATTGCTTCTTCTTGCTCTCATTTTTAGGGTGGAGCTGTTTGTGGATGTATCAGTTAGCTTGGGTTACATAACAAAAATACCAAATCACAGTGGGTTCAAATAATAGTTCCATGATTCTGTGAGTCAGCAGTTTGGGCTAGTTTCAATTCAATTTTTCTTAGTTGTGGCTCTCTTATGAGACTAAGGTCAAAGAGTTGTTCATTCTGTGATAACCTTGACTGAGAAGATTGGACCTTCTTTTTGTGGCCTATTATCCCCTAACAGGTCAGCCTGGGCTTGTTCCTTTGATGATCTTAAAGGTCCCAAAGAGTAGAAAAAGATAAGCTTCAATAGCCACAAGGGTTTATCGAGCCCTGGAGTGCATCATATTTGACAGTATTCCATTGACCAAAATAAGTTAACAGGGTCAAACTGAGGGTATAAAGGGTTAAGACACAAACTCTATTTCTTGGCAGGAAAAGCTGCAATATCACAATGCAATGTGCATATACACAGGGATTGGTAAGATTTGCTGGCTGTCTTTGCAATCTATTGGGTTGAACTTGAATGGTTGAAGAAAAAATGCTTTATTTTTAAAAGTTTGAGAACGCTGATCAGAGGGACTCAGAATTTTCCTGATCTGCTTGTCCCCAAACTTAATTACTCTTGTAGTTCTGGATCTCACCATTCACCCAGTGTGCTTCAACCTTCCCCTCTGCCTTTCCTAGAATGTCTGTCACAGCTTGGGGACTCAAAGCATGAAGGCCAATTAATCTGGTCCAGGTCTGTGACCTAATTCAGTCTGAGCCTCCAATTCATGCATACAGTAGGCAACTTTGTTAATTTATAACTTGCCCCACTTTAAAAGTTCCAATCTTAACTTGAGTCAGATTTTATGTTTTTTTTAAACTAAGGTCTTTGATGTATAGGCAAGAACTTCGCATCTTAAATAAATAACAGGTCAAATTCATATTTAGAGATAGGAACCAGGAGCTGCACAGTTTTTATTACTAAGACCTACTTTATGCTGGTTTCTAAATTAGAAACCCTCCCAAGGAGCCTGCGGGCTCTTCCTTTTCATGACTTTGAAGGGCTCTCCATGAATCTTCCTTGTGCCCATTCATCTCTTAGCCTGACAATCTATGACTTAGCCACACTGAATGGTGTGGGGTTCCTTATATGCTCTATGCTCTTGTTCCCAAACTTTTGTTTATGCTTCTTCTTCTGCCTAGAGATCTTTCCAAATGTCCAACTGGATTCCTTTCATCTGGATAGTTTGTACATGTTCTTGACTTCTTGTTACCTCCTCTAGTGTCTTATTCACTTAACCCTGTACTAACAGTATAGTGACAGGCTTTATCTAACTTTGACTTTCTAAACTTAATTAGTCAAAACAACCACAAATTTCCAGAGGACCGTAATGAAATTGTCTCCTTTCTGGGCAACTTAACTAGTCAAAACAACTACAGATCTTTAAGCTATGAGTTTTGGGAGAAGAGAACACAGTTGAAGCTATTAAATCAGGGTTTGACCTATAGCTGGTAGTGTTTAGATAGTTGTAGGTTGAATTAAATGTCTGTTTCAGTTACACTTATTTTCAGGAAAGGTTGCTGACATATTATTTTGTAATCCTAGCAACAGCTAACATGTTGAATACTTACTCTAACTCTTATACTATTGCATGTATCATCTCATCAAATCTACCTAAAACCTGATGAGGTTAAGTAGTATTATGAGTAGGAATAGTAATATTATCTCTCATTTTAGAAAACAGAAGCAGAGAGCAATTAACTTTTAGAAGTTTTATCAGTTAGTATGTTTTTATCTGAAAATATAAAAAGCACACAGTGAAATCACTTTTTAAAATGTAAACAGCTGCTTTTTTATGTGACAAATCTCAAAACATGACTGGGTAATTCAGTTAATTTTTTTTTATTGCAGATTCATCCTACCTTTTTGCTCCATCTTCTTGGTTGTCAGAACCATCCTCTGACTAACTTATCTCATAATAAGCAAAATTCCTAGCCCTACATTCACCCAGAATTATATTCAGAAAAAAGAAGAGAGAAATACCACTTAATAAGAGAGCTTTATTCAGAAATTCTTCCTCTAATTTCCAATCATCTTTCATTGGTCATCATGGGTCACATGCTGTCTCTAACCCAATCAATGATAAAATTAATAAGCTTTCATCTCAAGATTTACCTGGGAGCCAGCGCCAGAGGCAGGAAGGAAAAGGGGACATTGTGGGAGAAGAAAACAGGGAAGTTTTAGGGAAATAACCCCCACAGTCTCCTGAAGTTTTTAAGCCTTAATTGAAAATCAAGGAGTCTAGTTACAGAATTGTCATTTGTATAAATCTTAGATTTCGCATGTCATATTCTCTATATTCACACTGAGCTTTTAAGTGGAATTGCATTAAATCTGTAGATTTAAAGAGAATGGACATTTTAGCAATATTGCATGGTATTATTTATACTTCTATTTAGGCCTTTGATTTCTCTCAGCAATATTTTGTGAATTTCTGTGTATAGAATGTGAACCTATTGTTTTGTGAAATGTCACCCTAAACTGTGGGGTTTATTGGTATTATAAATACTATTATTTTTAAGTGTTTCATTTTATTCTATTTCTACATTATAGAAGCACTACTGATGTTCTTATTTGCAACAGTAGTTGGTGACTTCATTAAAGCTATGAGTTCAAATAACCAAGAGATTATTTTATTTTTATTTTATGACTTATGATTTTCTACATAATTGTGTCAGTTATGAATAAGGACAGTTTTACTTCTTGCCCAAACTATATGCTGTTTATTTCTTTCCTTGCCTATTTTAGTGGACAGGGCTTCCAGTACAATATTGAACAAAAGTGATAAAAGCTGATACCTTGTCTTAGGGGAGATATTATTGGCCATTAAGTCTTGTACAGGTGTCTCCCTTTATTCAGTGTAAGAAGTTTTGTTCTCTGGGAGAGAGTGAAGGAAGGGGTGACAGTTACTTAAGTAACTGTAACCCCTCTGTACATCATCTTTATAATAACAATAAGAAATTTAAAAGTTTTGTTTTAATTTTATCAGATTAAAATAGTATATTTAAACATGGAATTTTGTCAAATATTTTATGTATCTGTTGAGATTAGCTTGCATTTTTCTTTTCTCTTTGTGCAATAAATTATATTCATTTACTTCTTGAAAACTATATTTACCTAGGGTTCCTGAGATAAATTCCACTTAGTCACAACCTAGTAGCCCATTTATGGAATTCAATTGGCTACTATTTGGTTAAGAATTGTTGCCTTACAGGCCAAAATTTTCTTAATAGAGACCCAGAAACACAACAAATCAAAGAAAGTTTGGACAAAATGGGATTGCATGAAATTGCAGAGCATCTGCATGGCAAAGGACATAGCTAAGCAAGATCAATAGAAAGCCCATGGATTGGGAGAAGATCTTCACTAGCCATACAACAGACAAGAGTCTCATTTCTAAAACATACCTGGAACTCAAAAAATTAAATCCCCCAACAACAAATCTTCAAAGAAACAACTGTCCAATAAATAAGTGGGCTAAAGACTTAAAGAGACACTTCTCTGCAGAGGAAAGAAGGATGGCCAATAGACACATGAAGAAATGCTCAACCTCCCTAGCCATAAAAGAAATGCAAATCAAGACAACATTGAGATACCACCTCACCCCAGTTAGAATGGCTATAATCAAGAACTCTAATAACAACAGATGCTGGAGGGGATGTGGACAGAAGGGAACCTTACTGCATTGTTGGGAATGTAAACTTGTTCAACCACTTTGGAAAGCAGTATGGAGGTTCCTCAAAAGACTCCACATAGGGCTCCCCTATGACCCAGCAATCCCACTTTTGGGCATTTATCCAAATGTTCACAAAAAAGACACACTAAAGCTACCAGCATGACTATGTTTATTGCAGCATTATTTACCATAGCTAAGATATGGAACCAACCCAGATGCCCCTCAGTAGATGAATGGATCAAGAAAATGTATATATACACAATGGAATTCTATGTCTCCATCAGAAAGAATGACATTGCTCCATTTGTTAGGAAATGGAAAGACTTAGAAAAAATTCTATTAAGTGAAGTAAGCCAGGCCCAAAGAAACATAGGTCCCATGGTTTCCCTTATTTGCAATTACTAGTATATGTCTGAGTCAAGCAGAAAAATTAAGATAAGTTGATGTTAGGGAAATGAACCCTAAGATATGTTTTCAAATGTTTTTTCTTTCATGTGATTATGTCTAACACATTTATAAGATGATTGTTTTGTTGCTTTGTATGTCCCTCCCCCACGGTATAACCCCTGCTTTCACTGTATAATTAGTGGAGGGGAAGGGATAAAAACAAATTGTTTAAATAGGGATACAGGTGGACTTATGGCAACAATGAGATGTACAAGTCCTTATGTCGAAAATGAACTTTACAACTTTGGTGTGGGGTAGGGGAGGAGGTCTGGGTGGGGAGTGTGGGGGGAGGATGAGAAGGGATGGGAAGGGAAAACAAAGGAGGAGGCTACAATGCTTGATAAAAAATGTACTCATTATCTTGCCCATGTAATTGTAACCCCTCTGTACAGTATTTTCAAAATTAAAAAAAAGAATTGTTGTCTTCTCTCTTCCTGAGGGTTATTTTTCTACAAGTTTCTGTTTTTATAATATCTCTTATCATGTTTGCTATACAGCTTGATGTTGACCTCAAAAATGTGTCGTGATATATACGATTTTATTATCTGAATGAACTAACCTTTTGGTTTTATTGACTTTCTGAGTGAATTGATATTCCTAATCTCCTTTATTAATTCTTTATTTTGCGCACTACTTTTACTAGCTTCTTCAGATTTGATACTTTGATTATTGATTTGAGAACTTTCTTGACTTCTAATACAAATATTGAATGCTACTTGTTTCCTCCTATAAAGGGGTTGGCAAATACTTTTCTGAAAAGAGTTAGATAATAAGTACCTGGGCTTTGCAGGCCATAAATGGTCCCTGTAAAATAGTTGTTATTGTTTTCTCTTTTAACACTTCTCTCATTCCCATTCTTCTTCTCTTCCTCCTTGTCTACAACCCTTTAAAACAGTTAAAACTATACTTAGCTTGAGTACCATATCACCACAGTTTGTTGACCTCTATACCACACAAATATTGAAATACTGTGATTTTATTTGCATTTAATACAAAATAATCTCCCATTATTGGTGTGTGGGGAGGGCACTTGCATGTACATCAGTACTGGAGCTCAAACTCAGGCCATGAGCTCTTGCTTGGCTTTTTCTAAGACTAGAATACCTTACCAATAGAGACACCCCTCCATTTCTAGCTTTCTGCTAGTTAATTGAAGTTAAGAGTCACACGGTGGGGTTGGAAAGGTGGCTCAGTGGTAGAGCGCTTGCCTTGCATGCATGAGGTCCGGGGTTTGATTCCTCAGTACCACATAAGCAGAAAAAGCCAGAATTGGGGTTGTGGCTCAAGTGGTAGAGTGCTAGCCTTGAGCTGAAGAGCTGAGGGATGGTGCCCAGGCCCAGAGTTCAGACCCCACGACCAACAGCAACAGCAACAAAAAATCATACAGAGTTACCTGTGCAGGCTATCTTTGAATCTCCATCTCCTGAGTAGCTAGAATTACATGAGACACCAACCAGCACCCAGCTTCTTGTTATTCTTGGTAGTTCCTCTTTGGCTTATTAATTTCCAAGTAGTTGAAAAGTAAGCAAACATTTTTATATTACTTAACTAGTTGAGTTTCATTTTGTGACAGAACATCCTTGGTATGATTTCACTTTAAAAAATTATATTAAGGTTTGTTTTACAGCCAAGAATGCGGTCTATCTTGTTTGTACCTGAAAAGAATGTACATTCTGCACTTTTTGGGAGGGATGTTCTATATAAAAATGTCAGTCTGATGAGGCCAGTTGCTAACATTGCTCAAGTCTCTAGTTCCTTACAGATGTTTTGCCTTCTATCCATTGCTGAGTGAAGGATATTGAAGTTCCTCAGTATAATTGCAGGTTTGGATTTGTCCTTTTATCTTTTCAGTTCTATTACATTTTCTCCTATTTTAAAACTCTTCTGATAGATACTAATTTAGAATCCTTAGGTCTTTTTCATGAATTGATATTTTAAATCACTATTTAGGATTTCTCTTTATTCTTGGCAATGTTCCCTGTTTGAACAACAATTTTTGTTGTTATAACCCTTCTGCTTTCTGCTGATGAGGCTCTGCATGCTCTACCATCCCCTGCTTTAGTTCCATTCTTTCTGTGGTTCTGGGCTTCAAATGGGCATCATACACCCATTTCTTGATTTTTGCCATATTACAATTTCTGATTTTGACTAGAGCATTTCCATGACTTTTATTTTGCCAGTGGAATACTTCATTTTTTATTAAAAATGTTTAATTCTTATCATACAGGTGATGTACAGAGGGGCTCCAGTTATGTACATCAGGTAAAGAGTACCTTTCTTTTGTACCTTTTCTTTCCCAGTATTTTCCCTCCCATTCCCACCCACAACTTATATAATTCATTTTCAATATAGTATCCAGTGAGTACTACTGCTGCATTTGTTTACCCTTTGTCTATTTCTGTAATTTTCATTACAACCCCAAAGACATATAAATGAACAATCCAAACAAAAAGAAAAGAAAAGAAAAACAGCAAAAACGAAAAAAACCTCTTGTTTCCTTTTCCTGGAGTTCATTTGATAAATATTATTTTGTATAATCAGATGTACCTCAGCATCATGCCTTTCTATTCCTGTCCTAAGAGTATCCTTCTTTAGTCTCACTGTGTGTGAATACCTACAGACTTGTGAAATTTATTATGTCCTGGTATATTTTAGATCTAGCTTGTGCATATGAGAGAAAACATGTGCTGTTTGTCTCTCTGAGCTTGGTTTACCTCACTTAACATGATTTGTTCTAGCTCCAATAATATTCTTTCTAATGGCTGTGTAAATTCTCATTGTGTATAGGTACCACATTTTTTGGATCCACTCATCTATTGTAGGGCATCTGGGCTGTTTCTACAACTTGGCTATTGTGAGTAGTGCAGCAATGAATATGGATGTGCAAGTGTACTTCATTCTTTTTAAAATTATTTTTCTCTTGTCTTTTTGTGGATTAGTTGAGGTTTTAAATAAAGATTTATTTTACTGTCTAGTTCTTGGATATATTTGTCTGTGGTTGTTTCAGTATTTAGAATATGCATTTTTGAATTAGTGTAATTTATCTTCAAATAATAAAGGAGTACATGTATTCTATAATCCATTTATAATGCTATATTTAGATTTTTCTCAGCTGTACCTTTTGCAGTTGTCACCAATTTTCAATTCTACATGTGTATAAACCTCATAATATATTATGAGTTTTGCTTTTAATAAAGTCAGTAATTTAATGAAACTAATATCCTTGAATTAAAATCAGTTATTTAAGCATACTAAAAATGAAAATAAAACCCACTTTTTAAAATATTTACCACTTCTCAATTATATTGTGGATATCTCAGTTTTCACTGGCCATTTGTTTTTTTCTGCTTAAAATACTCTTTCTTATAGAAATGTTGGCAATAAATTTTCTCTAGACTTTTTACTTTTTGGTTTGTTTCAGTTTTGAAGGGTTTTTCTCCCTTGGCTGACAGGTCTTTCTTGTTTATTCACTTTCTTTTCTTTCAATACCTTAAATGTGTCTTCTTGTTTGTATAAGACAAGAAATCAATTGTTCTTATATTTGTTCTTTTATTTTTCTCTGACTACTTTTTAGTTTTTCTCATCACTGGTTTATAACTATTAGATTATCACATACTTTGGCTATTTTTCTGTTTCTTCTGTGTGGGTCCAAATGAGTATGTTGCATATGTGGATATACAGATTTTGTCAGATTTGGACAGTGGATGAAATTTGATGAATTTCTGCTTAATGTGGAAATTTCAACTGTGATTTCTTTAAATAGTTTTCCTTTTGTTCAGTTTTTGCCTTATCATCTGGTTTACAATGATATGTATTTATGCCACTTGATCATTTCTCATAATTTATTGATAATTCATTTTTCATAATTAAATTAATTTCCTTCCTTCCTTCCTTCCTTCCTTCCTTCCTTCCTTCCTTCCTTCCTTCCTTCCTTCCTTCCTTCCTTCCTTCCTTCCTTCCCTATTTGGTAGTGTTAGGATTGAACTTCACACTTGCTAGACAAGTGAATCAGTTCCTTTGCTTATTTTTCAGATAATAGTCTTATGCTTGTCTCAGCCAGCTTCTGCTATAATTCCTTACCTCCGCCTCTAGAGTATCTGGGATTACAAGCATATGCCAACTTGCCCAGACTATCTTTTATGAGATTGGATTTTACTAAAGTTTTGCTCAGGTTAACGTCAAACTGTAACCCTCCTATCTCTACTTTCTGCTATGTTCTTTTTTGATGAGAATTTGTAAAATCCACATTATGATATTCAAACATATAATATATTATTAACTATAGTCATCATGATGTTCAGTTGCCCTCTTGAAATTGTTTTTCTGTCTAACTGAAAATTTGACCTATTTTATTAATTTTTGAATTGGATTTTAAGTAGTACAGAGGAGTTTTAATTTAATAAGTCAGATTATGAGTACAATGTATCTTGATTAATGTCACCCCTTCCACCAATCTCCTCATCTTTCCCAATCCATCCAAATCCTAAAGTTACATAGTTCAACATTTACATAATGTACATTGAATGTAACAAGTGTATTTGTCCACCTTTCCTCTTTCTATTTATTTTCCTTCTCCCTTTGGCCCCTCAAAATTTTGATCTTTGACTGCTGCATCTAGAGCAGCGGGGTGCTCAGAAACTTAGAAGGGGAATGGATAAAAAAGTAACAAAGACAATCTCAAGAAATCAAATCTGGGAAGCCAGAGGCTCTTTATTAGACAGGAAAAAGCCCTAATTCTCTTCCCAAGCAGTTTTTTTCCGGTCCTGGGACTTGAACTCTGGGATGGGCACTGTCCCTGAGCTTCTTTGTTCTCAAGGCTAGAGCTCTACCACTTGAGCCACAACCAGCTTTTGCTGTGATTAATTTGGTGCGGGCTGGGTAGGGGGTGGGGAGGGAATTGGGAAGGGATGGTAAGGGGAAACAAAGGAGGAGGCAATAATGCTTGATAAATGTACTCATTACCTTGCTCATGTAATTGTAACTCCTCTGTATGGCATTTTCACAATAAAAAAACAAATTAAAAAGAAAAAAAGAGTCTCATGGGCTTTCTTGCCTGGGCTGGCTTCAAACTTTGATTCTCAGATCTCAGCCTCCTGAGTAGCTAAGATTACAGGTGCGAGCCAATTGTGCCCTGCTCCCAGGCAGTTCTTATTATCCAACGTAATGTAAGTAGGAAAGGCAGTGAATCTTGAATACAACTCATGAGGCTTAAATAAAGTTCTTATTCTAAAACGAGGCAGACATTTCTCTAGTGAAAACAACCACAAGCTGAGCATCACATTTCTTGAGCAACATCCTTAAGCATAGCTATTTCCCCATCTTGATCTTTGTGCTGGCATTCCTGGCACTGTGACTGTGCACTATGTGCCCCCAGCCTTGCTTAAGGAGAATAGCAACACTTGACCAACATTTATTTCCTCAAGTTCCTCATCTACTTTCCAGTTCTGGTAACCATTCTTTTACTTCCTTTCTAAAACTTAAACTTTTAAAAGTTCAACATAAAAGAAAGATCCTGTGGTATATTTTTCTGTGCTGTGATGAGTATACCTGGACTACTTGCCTAATTGGTACTACAGGATGGGATCTTGGATCCCTCATATTCAATTAGGGACTGGCTAATTGTTTGTTGTATCCTTTGATAACAGTGATTTCTCTGATTCACGGAGATGAGTGTGTGCCCAAAGATAGGCTAGGGTAGTTAGGAAGGGAGCCAGAGCTTGGAGGTCTGGAGGTTTCCTCATCCCTAGATGGTCTTTTCCTTTTTTCTTGATTTAAGGAGGTCAGTGAGTTTCCCTTCTCAGGACCTGTCTCTCATCTCATTTCCTGAAGACACATTGGCTGCTCATCTATCATCCTACCATCTTGCTCTGCTCTGTTAATGTTTACAGCTTCCTAGGTGATATTTGTGTAGCCTCTACCTGTTCACCATGCTAACACCAGCATAACTGAGACAGAAATGATTTTACAAAGTCACCTGCTTGTCTGAAGCACCACTAGCTGTGTGGTCTTCCTACTACTTCTTGCTCCTCTAAGGTAATTTCATGGCAGCTCCCAAGTCCTTCTGTTTTCTTGTTGGCCACAGGTGTGTGTATAAAAGCATCATTTTTCTATATAGCCAGGGATGATACATGTTGAAACTCAGAGGAAGGAACTGAGGTCTTGAAAGGACCTCAGAAGAAGGACCTCAGGTGTAGAAATTAGCTGGGTGCCCTTGGCTCATACTTGTAATCCTAGCTACTCAGGAAGCTGAGCTCTGAGGATTGTGGTTCAAAGCCAGCCCATGGAGGAAAGTCATGAGACTCTTATCTCCATTGAAGCATCAGAAAACTGAGCTGTGGCTCAAGTGGTAAAGTGCTTGCCTTGAGCTGAAGAGCTGAAGGACAGTGCCTAGGCCCAGAGTTCAAGCCCTGGGACTAAAAATAAATAAATAAATAAATAAATAAATAAATAAATAAATAAATAAATAAATAAATAAATAAACAAATAAATAAATAAATGGAAAATAATTAAAGGAACTAGTACCAAAGTGGGCAAGGGAAGATGCTGTAAAACTGCAAACATGATAGCCAAAGAAAGGAGAAGCAGGAATGATGGGTAAAATATAGAAGATAGGCCAATGGGATGATGGGTGATTACGAGGGGCATGAGAAAGATGAATGAGCACCGAAGTTGAGGTGAATCTCAGTTGCCTAGATCACTAAGGAAGCATAAATAACCCACATACAAAGTGCACCTTGTCCCCAAGTAATCATTATTCTGACCCTTCAGCCAATCCTTTCAGTCTTATTGATGTTTAACATCATTTCTGCCCAGTGTTTGTCCTTTCCCCATCTATAGTCTCTTGCCTAACACTGAATAGCCAAATATCCCCTATGTAGTTTTGTATGATATTTCCTAACTTCTAACACCCATGTCGTTCAAGGTAAGGAAGGTTCCCCCATCTCTCACTCACTTGCTAAGATGAGTCCCCATCCAAACCCTTTGAACAAAAAAGTCCAAACACCCACTAATAACCATCATCTAGGATTTTACCATACATAGTAGTGAAATTTTTCCTAAGAGACGTGGCTCTATTATGAGTCCAAATTATGGAAAATGGAAAGACTGAAGTGAAACTCATCTTCCCAATCTGAAATTCTTTTTTCTCCATATATAAAATATAATATTCTATTTTTATACAGCATTATATCATGACCATTCTGTCTTGTGTTACAACTTTGGTGAAAATTTTCATGAACGCAGAATATCTTGCCACAGCAGCTATTTAACTATTATTTTCTGTCAAAGTTTTGGTTCTAGCAAATACTTTAATAGGCATCTTTTACAACAAATTCTTACAAGACAAAAGGAAGATGGTCAAGTCTGGGCCTCTAGTATAGCACTAAAACCTTCTGTAATTTTTGCCTGGGGTATCTCTAGAACGTTAAGAACATAACTTCTTCATGAATTGTGGTGCCACTATCTGAGTCTCCAAGGGAGAGTTGAGTTCATCTGATGAGTGGTAAATCAGTTTCTAATAAGAGGGGTTTGCGACATGAACATGCCTGGGGCAGAAATATGATATGAGGCTAGTTCATAAATTGGAGCCAGCCCTAAATATTCCTTGGTTTCAATCTAGCATGGAGGAGGTAGCTTGCTTTAAAATATGTTGACTATATTTTCTAATTAAACACTGAAAACTACTTTTTAATATATATTCAAAATGATAAAATAATTGCTAAATTATGCAGATTTTTATGGTGGGCCTGAAACAAGATGATTTTTTTAAATTGGCACCTTTGGCTGATTCGAAGATGTTAATCACAGGGACCCTAATAAGCCTATCAGACTTCTCTAATGTATTCAAATAAAATGAGCAAAATCATTAAATGTCCAAATATTGATTTAAAGTGCTCCAATTGGTAATGAAATTTGGCTCTCCACTTGAGACAGGGCATAGTGGCTATGCACTTTAATTTCAAGGAAACTGCTCAAGTGTGTGGAGAGATGAGAGAAAGGAGGAGAGAAGGAGAATGTGGTGACATAAAGAGGCATCAGATATCAAGTGCTGGACTACAATGGACCGTTGTTTTGGAATTGATGGACATAGTTGAAAGGGGATTTTTTTTTAACCCAATAGAAAAGCATAAGGACCTTGGCTAAGACAGAGGCCTGTATTGCTTTTCCAAAGGAACAAGGATGAGGATGTATCTCAGTGGTAGAATGCTTCCTTAGCATGATTGAGGCCCTGAGCTCATTCCAACATTATAAGAAACTGAACCTCAAAAGAAGACACAAAACAGAAAAAGGCTGAAGAGAGGGGAACATGTTACATGTTACATGAGCTCTAGTTACTTCTCCTTAAAAGTCAACATATGAAATTCAGAAAGAATTTTGAGACAGGCTACTGTGGCTCACAGCTGTAATTCTAGCTGAAATCCTTGATACTCAGGAGGCTGAGATCTGAGGGTGGAGGTTGGAAGCTATCTGGGGAAAGGAAGTTCATGAGACTCTTATCTGCATACATACACACATACATACATACATACACATACACATACACACAGTCACCACCACCACCACCACCACCACCACCAAACAGAAGTGGAGCTGTGACTGGATTTGTAAAATACTAGCCTTAAGTGAAATAGGTAAGGGATAGTACCCCTCAAATGAAGTTCAAGCCCAGTGAATTCAAGGCCCAGTATTGGCACAAGGCACAAAAAGGAAAGAAAGGAAAGGGTGGGGAAGGGAGGGAGGGAGGAAGGGAGGGAGGGAGGGAGGAAGGAAGGAAGGAAGGAAGGAAGGAAGGAAGGAAGGAAGGAAGGAAGGAAGGAAGGAAGGAAGTAAACTTTCCCCACAGAGAAAGTTCCTGCATACCTCTTGCCAAACAACTAGGTATTAATTTCTTAAGACTTTGACAACAACCCTTAAAGTCTATGGCTTATAATATCCAGAATGTATTCTTTCATTGTTTTGGATAAGAGAAGTATAATGTTACAGGACCATGCCCCCTCCAGGGCTTTATGAGAGAGAGAGAGAGAGAGAGAGAGAGAGAGAGAGAGAGAGAGAGAGAGAGAGAGAGAGAGAGAGAGAGAGAGAGAGAGAGAGAGAGAGAGCATGAGCGAGAGAGAGAGAGCGCCATTTCCTTGACCAGTATCTGATGACTGCTGTCTTCTTAGGTTCCTGGGTCATCACTCCAGTGTCAGCCTCTGCTTCTCCTCCATGTCTATGTCTCCTCTGCCATATATCTTATAAACATGCTCACCACTGAATTTAATATCCCCTTGGATAATCCAGAGTAATCTCAAGATCACTAATTATACCTACTGAGTCCATTTCCCCAAATAAGGCGATGTTCAGAGGTTCTGGGGAGCAGGATGAAGGCATATATTTTTAAGGGTCATTAGCCAAGTCAGTAGAATGTGTTAGTTCTTCCTTTCACCTTATACAAACCCTTCAAAACTAAAGCTAGATCCTTATATATCACCCTGCACCAGAATCAACTCCAAATGGATCAAAGAACTTGAACTCAAAGCAGACACTCTGAAAACATTACAGGATGGAATAGGAGAAACCCTAGGTCTCCTTGGCTCAGGCCGAAATTTTCTGAATAGAGACCCGGAAACACAACAAATCAAAGAAAGGTTGGACAAATGGGATTGCATAAGGTTGCAGGGCAAATGACATAGCTAGCAAGATCAATAGAAAGCCCACGGATTGGGACAAGATCTTTACTAGCCATACAATGGACAAGGGTCTCATATCTAAAATATACTTGGAACTGAAAAAATTAAACCACCCAACAACAAATCCTCAAAGAAACAACTGCTCAATAAATAAGTGGGCGAAAGACTTAAAGAGAAGCTTCTCTGAAGAAGAAAGAAGGATGGCCAATAGACACATGAAGAAATGTTCAACATCCCTAGCCATAAAAGAAATGCAAATCAAAACAACATTGAGATATCACCTCACTCCAGTTAGAACAGCAAAAATCAAGAACTCTAACAACAACAGATGCTGGAGGGGATATGGACAGAAAGGAACCTTACTTCATTGTTGGTGGGAATGTAAACTTGTTCAACCACTTTGGAAAGCAGTATGGAGGTTCCTCAGAAGACTTCACATAGAACTCCCCTATGACCCAGCAATCCCACTTTTGGGCATTTACCCAAATGTTTACAAACAAGACCACACTAAAGCTACCAGCACAACTATGTTTATTGCAGCATTATTTACCATAGCTAAGATATGGAACCAACCCAGATGCCCCTCAGTAGATGAATGGATCAAGAAAATGTGGTATATATACACAATGGAATTCTATGCCTCCATCAGAAAGAATGACATTGCTCCATTTGTTAGGAAATGGAAAGGCTTGGAAAAAATTATATTAAATGAAGTAAGCCAGGCCCAAAGAAACATAGGTCCCATGGTTTCCCTTATTTGCAATATCTAGTATAGGTATGAGTCAAGCAAAAAGGTCAGATATTGTGATGTTAGGAAAATGAACCCTTAAATATGTATTTTAATGTTTTCGTTTCTTTCATGCATGTGTTTCTAACTCATTTATAAGATTATTTCTTTGTTGCTTTGTATGTCCCTCCCCCACAGTGTAACCCCTGCTTTCATTATATTGATGTCAGTATAACATGTGGAGGAGATGGGGACAAACAAGTCGTTTAAGGATTCAGGTGGACCTGTTGCAACAATGAGAAGTACAAAATGTCATGTCAAAACCAGCTTTAAAATGTCGGTGTGTGTGTGGGGGAGGGGGTATGATTGGGTGGGGGGTAGGGGGGAGACTGGGAAGGGAGGTGAAGGGTAAACAAAAGAGGAGGCTGCAATGCTTGGTAAGAAATGTATGTATTATCCTGCCCATGTAATTGTAGCCCCTCTGTACAGTATGTTCTCAAATAAAATAAAATAAAATATAAAAAAAACAAACCCTTCAGGAACACTGCCTAGGGGATGAACTTGAGTCATCAAATATGTTTTAAAAATGACCAGGCACTGGTGGCTCATGCCTGGAATCCTAACTACTCAGGAGGTTGAGATCTGAGGTTTGTGGTTGGAAGCCAGCCAGAGCAGGAAAGTCTGTGAGACTTGTATCTGCAAATAACCACCAAAAGCTGGGAGTGAGACTGTAAGTGTAAGGCTCCAGTACAATCATTCTCTCTGCCTCTCTCTCTCTTTCTCATACAACACACACACACACACACACACACACACACACACACACACACACACATACACACACACACACACCTGCTAAGATAGGGAACAAACCCAAGTCAGTATCAAGTTCACATTCAGAGACAAGCAAGGGAGAGTTTCCTGCAGTGGAAGCTGGGAGTTGCTAGGTCTGATGTGAAAGACGTGGCTGTGTAGCAGAGGAGAGTAAAGGGAGATACCTATAATGTGGGGTGTGGTGGAGGTTGTAGGTGTCATATACAGCTGATCCTAGCATGCTGTTACTGACTTGGGGCAAATCCTGAAGAGAAGGAGAAGGCATAAAAATGTCTCATCTGCAAAGGAATATAGTTTTCACTTTAAATGCAGGAGGGAGTCTTTAAGAGAAGTAGAGAGACCAGACATAAGAACCAGTTGTCTAGGACACCTGGACTAGAATGGTGGCACTGGGCCCTGAGGAGATGGAAATGAGCTTTGTCACCACATAGAAGAACATGGAATCAAGAGGACCAAGTAGCAAACTGAATACACAGGATCTAAAACAGTCCTGAAGGTACCATCTTTGCAAGTGTTCCTGCTACACACAGTGTGGCTGCAGGCATCTGTGCAGGGCCAGGCATAGTTCCATCTTAATTTCTGTCCCTTTGGTTCTGTTCCAAATGTCACAGACCCTGACCTCAGGTCCTCTCGCAGGCTGTCTCCCTCATACTTGGACTATCTCTGGAACTGGACCTGGCCTGCCTCTGCTATGAACTTATCCCAGTCTTTACCTCCTTGGAACAAGCCTTTCACCCAAATTAGTTCTGGGCTGTGTTAGCTCCTTGTCAGCATTTATAGCCACATGGAATCCTCTTTCTACCTTACTTCTGTCTTAAGCTTGACAGCTGTTATCCAGAAATAGGATATAGAAATTAGAGGGCATATCAAAGCCAAATGAAGCTGGATCATGAGTAGAATGCTCTTCTGCCTTTTTTCTTAATCAAATGTTCAACAGGAACACTAAGAATAGGGAGAAGCCAGCCTTTGGACAGGCAGTTAGGGAAGGGTCACGGATACCTTGTGTGTGTGTGTGAATAGAAGATAGAAATTGGAGTAATGTCAGGAGGAGAGATCTGAGTACACAGAAGAGAGAAAGAAATAATTATGATGGAAAGCAAAGAGTCCAGAGAGTAGAAAGGTACATTGTGTACTAGGTGAATGTAATGAAAACAAACAGCTGGGTTTTTATTCTAGTGACTTTGTTTATGCATTCAGAGATAAACAAAACACAACAGGAAAACAGTCATCTGCAAAGGAAAAAAAAACAAGCAATCTAATCTTGACACTTTCACTGAGAAAGGAAAAAGGGATAAAACTATTAAAATTTATTTTTAAAGTACTTCTACAGAGTGTAAGTGGGAGGAATAGAAGATTATAATATGCGCTAATTTAGAGATCTTCCACATAGCAATGCAAGAAAACATATTCTTGCATCTGAGGGGTAGATGATCCTAGGATGGGAGGGTTTGGGACTTTGTCAGTGCACTGGAGCTTCTAACTGGAAGAAGTATTTCAGACAGGGTATGGATCTTGATCCTCCTGCCAATGCTTCCTTGTCTAACTAGGGATGCCTGGCTCCCCTTGAACCAACCACCATACCCACATACCCATTTCCCAAGTAGCTGTGAGTACAGGCTTGAAGATAGTTCAAAATCAAATAAAAGTAATATATTTCTTTCAAATCAGTTTTTAAAAAAAGATATTTCTAGAAACACCATCATTGCTTCTCCAGACTGTGCCTTTATAGTGTGTTGTTCCTCTGCCTGGAGTCCCAGCAGCTACAATGTGCTCTGAGATGAATAACAAACCCAAGAATACAGGTTACAGGTGTATCATGCTCTGACAGAAACTTGAACTAGAAAAATGTGAAGACTGGCTGGCCTTCTTCCTACCTTGGATTCTTACCTCAAGTGACAAAAGCAATGACCATGTGCTTCTGACCATATAAAATCATACTTACTCAGATGAACTACAGGAAATGGAAACAAGAGGGTTTATTTTCTTCTTTGTTGCTATTTTTCTTTTCATTTCCTTTTGTCTTGTTTGTTCAGTCTTTGGGAGGGTAAGGAATAGGCATGAAATGGAGGGACACAAGGTGAACAAATGCAGCAGTGGGACTCACTAGACAATATGTTGAAAATGAATTATACAACTCGTGGGTAGGGATGGGAGGGAACATCTGGGGGAGAGCAAGGGAAGGAGTGATGTTGTTCAAAAAGAAATTACAATTTATCTGACTTATGTAACTATAACTCCGCTGTACATCACCTTTACAATAAATAAACAATTAATAAGAAACTATTGGGTTATGGCACATTAGTGAGGCCAGCCCAAAGAAGGAAGAGATGGGCTTATACAGACGTGCAAAAATGGAGTTCTTTCTTTCTGAGAGAATGTAGAGGTTTCTTTTCCTTATGAAGATGATTAGTATACTACTACTAATATTAATGTCCTTAAGCAAAAGATAAAAATAGCAGAGAAGCAAGAGAAATCAATATTATAACACTGGCAAAATGAAACACAATAGTTTTATTACCAGATAGAAATGGGAGTTGAAAATTTCTACTTTTAAAAAATAACAAGATAAACTAGGCATGGCGGCTCAAGTCTGTAATCCCAGGAGGTAGAAACTGGAGGGATCATAGTCAACTGGCCAACTGGGCAAAAAGATACTGAGGCTTATCCTCAAAATCATAAACTTGGAGTGGTAGTTCACTTCTGTAAGCCCAGCTATACCAGTGGCAAAGGTAGGAGAATCACAGTCAAAATCCCACCCGAGACAATAAGCAAGACCTTTTTGACAAATTACTAAAAGAAATAAAATAAAAATAACAAAAAGGTAAAAAAAATAACTTGAAGGGCATGACAAGTTGTACCTGATTCCAGTTTAATAAAGAACTGACATTTGAAACTAAACGATTCATAACTGATAAAACTGAAGAATGGGAGAATATGAGTGTGCAATGTTAAATACAAAACAAAACAATAGTGTTATTATGAATATTGGGAAAATATAATTCTCTCCAAACTGGCATTCAAAAGTTAAGATCTGATGATTATACTGATGAAAGTTGCTCCTTTAGGCAACAAATATTAGAATGTTAAAATATTTTGAAATCTGAAAGTAAAGAGTAATGTTTGATAGTATGAACAAAAAAAAAATCTCAGTGTTTTCCAGAATAAAGATATAAGACATAATGAAGGAAGCAATTACAATAACTAATCAAGCTGAATCAATGCATATTAAATACATGTTTCTAACTTTGAAAACCATAGATTGTGGGCCTTGGTGGCTCTCTTCTGTAATACTAGCTACCCAGTAGGCTGAAATCTGGAGGATTGTAATTTGAGAGAATCTAGGCAGAAAAGTGTGCTAGCCTCCATTTCCAGCATAAATAGTAGCAAGCATTGCTAGAGATACTCTACTGGTGCTCAAGTGGTAGAATGCTAGCCTAGGAAATGCAAGGCCCTGAGTTCAAACCCCAATACTGACAAAAATGCACATCTTTTTTTGAAGTGTCTATGGAAATTGGCAAAACACATTGCCTACTGAATATGAAATTAGACAATAGTACCTTCTATACCAAAAGTCCTCATGATATAATACAAAGGCAAGACCATAATAAGCAAATCAGAACTATTGGGAAATTAGTAAAAGTAGAAATTACACAGGCTAAAATCTCCTACAGTGTTGCAGTGGATCCTGGCTACTCAGGAGGCTGAGATCTGAGGATCATGGTTTGAAGCCAGCTTGGGCAGTAAAGTCCCCATGAGACTCTTATCTCCATTTAACTACTCAAAACCCAGAAGTGGCACTATGGCCAAGCAGTAGAGCTTTAGCCTTGAGTACAAGGCGACTCTTCTGTTCTTCTGAAAATGGAAAGCAATGACAAAAATAAAATCTTAATTCACAGATTAAAAAACAAACCGTATATCAACTCTGTTTTAATTCTCTGGCCAGTCCCTCATGTGCTCTTTCTCCTTCTCTAACATAGGTATTCTTTGTGGTATTTAGAAAAGCAATAACTTTGTGTAAGAACTCTATCTCTCAGACTGCCTAAAATTATGCTTATTACTAATAGAGTTGCAATAACTCATAGAGATAATGGACCACAGCCCTTGGCACAAGGCCTGGTACACAGTAGGTCAGCACACTGCTGTGAAGGCCCTCATGTCTGCCCCTCTTTCCTTCACAGCCCAGTGGATCCACAGATGTCAGCCCTGCTAGCGGCCCTTCATCTGCCATTTTGCCTCGTCTTCTCCAATCCTGTCATCAGCAGCAGCCACATCCATCTCCTAACTGCCCTCCTTTCAGGGGCACCTCTCCTGCGGTCCTAAGGTCCCAACCACCTTCCTTAGTCTATCTTACTGGCAAGATGAAGATATAACTACTATGATTTCCATGTTGCTTTCATAAGGAGGGCAGGGGTCAGAGTTGCCCTCTTGGTCTTGATTTTTCTTCTTGCATGCTTCTCCCTGAGGGGCTGAATTTTTCTTTGGCACACGGAGAAGCAGGGTCCATCATGTATAGCAGAGTCTCCTTCACTTTCACTGTGTTTTCCTGGAACACAGAGATCACATTTTCTTTCCTCTGGGTTGTGTACATGGATGGAGCTGGGATAGGGTGGAGGGAAGAGTACACATGGGTTCTAACACTGCTTGTGATCCGATGACAAGGGCTGTGGGGTTCAGCTCATACTGCTGGCCTCTGTCTAACCACTTTCACCAAAAGCAGTGCCGGAAATGAAGTTGCCATGTTGATCTGCCACTGTCTGATACCCACTCTCCCTTTATTTCAGATACTGCCCTTCACTTGCTAGCCATGCACTCTACCCCTTGAGTTATGCTTTCAGCTCCTTTGTTTTTATTTTTGTTTTGGAGATAGGTCTGGCTGCTCTCTGTTCCAGATCATCTTGTCTCTGCCTCCTGAGTAGCTGGGATTGTAGGCATATAGCACCGCACCTGGCACTGTTTAACTTTTGGATTATCAGTTGGCTCAGAGCTAGATTTGAGGGAAGAAGCATCATTTCATAGGTCTCCTATGATCTCCAATTGACTCAAACAAGAGCATCCTTTTCTGTGAGTCTCCCTGTAAGGTTTTTCTAAGTATGAGTAGGCCATCCTGAATTCAAAGATGGAGACCATTGCTTCCTGGGGTTGTCACCCCCATTCTGTTGCTGTGGCTTATCAAGTTAGACCCAGGACCTCACTAGACTATTACTCTTTCCTCATATTCCCCCTAATTACCAAGTCTGATTAGATATTTCTTCCAAACATCTTTCATATCCTTTCTCCTTTCTCTGTCCCACTACGATCCCTATACCTTCTCACTCCCCCAACAGGACCAGTGCTCCATCTTTATTGCCTGCCCACCAATGAATTATACGAGTTTAGGAGAATACAGTTTTTAAAAAATAAGTGTGATCATTAGTTTTGCATAGTAGCCATCCTCACAGGTGAGGACTGATCTCATTGTGGCTTTGATTGGTATTGACATCAAACAAGTTTTTTATACATGGTGCTATTTGAATGCATATTTGAATCCTTTGCCCTATCCTCTTGAGTTGGGTTATTAGTGTTTTGTGAGGTTTTTGTTGTTGTTGTTTGTTTTTTTGTTTTTTTGTTTTGGTGATGGGGCTTGAACTCTAGGCCTGGGCACTGTCTCTGAGCTTGTCAGCTCAAGGCAAGCACTCTATCACTTGAGTTAAGTGCTGCTTCCAGTTTTCTGGTGGTTAATTGGAGATAAGAGTCTCATGGACTTTCCTGCCTGGCTGGCTTTGAACCTTGATCCCCAGATCTCAGCCTCCTGAGTAGCTAGGATTATAGGCATGAGCCACCAACACCCAGCTAGTAGTTTTGGTCTTTGACTTGTAGGAATTCCTAATATGTTTTGGAAATGAAATCCTTCTAAAATGTATGTTTCAAATGTTTTCTCTCCCGTATTTAACTAACCTAGGATATCTTTCCTTTTTTTTTTTTTGGTCTATTGTAGGACTTAAACTTGAGGTTTGGGCACTGTCCCTAAGCTTTTTCACTCAAGGCTAGAGCTCTACCACTTTGAGCCACAGCTCAACTTCAGGTTTTCTGGTGGTTCATTGGAGATAAGAGTCTCATAGACTTTTTTTTTTGGGGGGGGGGTCCGGTCGTGGGGCCTGAACTCTAGGCCTGGGCTCTGCCCCTCAGCTCTTCAGCTCAAGGCTAGCGCTCTAGCACTTGAGCTACAGCACCACTTCCGGCTTTTTTCTTTTTGTTTATGTGGTACTGAGGAATCGAACCCAGGGCCTCAGGCATGCAAGGCAAGTGCTCTACCACTGAGCCACCTTTCCAGCCCCTCTCATAGACTTTTCTGCCTAGATCAAACTGAAGTCATCAGATCTCAGCCTCCTGAGTATCTAGGATTACAGGTTGAGCCACCAGTGCCTGGCTGATATATTTCCTTTCTGTTCACTAATGTCTATGTTATATAAAAATCAGTAAAGGGAAAAGGAGTAAACAAAACTAGGCAGGCATTGGTGAAGATATAGAGAGATGGGAGGCTTTGTAATTGCTGGTGATGGTGGGCGGTGCAGCTGCTGGGCAGGGTAGCAGGGGGCCTTGGGCTACTTGTGACCTAGCCACTCTGCCACTTGTCCTACACCCAAAAGACTTCACATCCGGGGCTTGAATAGGAAGTTACACACCTATTGTATACAATACCATTACTTATAATACCCCCAAGAGATAGAAACAAATGTCCATCAGCAGATGAGTGAACAAAATGGAGATGGTACTTACGTCTTAGTCCATTTGGTCTGCTATGACAAAATACTCCAAGTGGCTAATTACTGGACAAGAGAAATGCATTACTTACCGCCCTAGGAGCAGGAAGCCAAAAATCAAGGAGGTAGTAGATATGGTATCTAGTGAGCACTTGCTCAGCCTCAAAAATAAAGTCTTTTTATTGAATCCTCACAGGATGAAAGGGTGAAATCCTCCTGCCAAATTGTTGTCATCTTATCTTACCTTGCTATTCCAGGATGACCCAGAACTTGCTGTTTAGCTCAGATTGATCCCAAACTCACCAATATCCTGCCTGAGCTTCCTGAGTGCTGGGCTTACAGGTGTGCACCACCCGTACTGTCTAATACAGTGCTATTTTCTATAAGCACAATGCTATATATCACATGTCTAGAACTTACTCATCTAACATAACTGGGGTTTTACTCAGGTTTATTAATACTCTGTTTTCCTGTCCCTCTAGCTCATGGAAATCACCATTCTACTCTCTTTTGTAAGTGAATTGAACTCATTTAGATGACTTACATCCCTAAAATCATGAAACATTCTTCTTTACTATCTTATTGTACTCAGCATGACATACTCAAGGTTAATTCCCATCATCTTGGATTGTGGGCTTTTCTTCTCTAAGGCTGAATAATATACCAGTGGGTATATATACACACCCTTACCAATTTGCTTATCAACTCATCCATTAACCAGGATGAAGATTGTTTCCACCTTTTATCTATTTTGCATTATACCGCTGTGACCAAGTGGGTCCAAATGTTTGTTAGCTTCCTGCTTTCATTTCTTTGGGACAAACACTTGAAATAGGAATTGGTGGATCATATATAGTTTTAAATACTTCTATTTTTATGGAAGGCATAGATTGCTTTCTACAGTAGTCTCATCTAAATAAATTTTTAATAATAGCCATGTTTAACAATTTGCTTACAGAATTCCTGAGGATGTTACAATGCGTTCCTCAGTCTAGGCAAGTCAGCCCTAGTACACAAGGATTCTGGGGTCTACTTCTTATCCTACGACTATCTGCTGGTACACTTGGACAGATTTTCCTAAATCTTGATCACTGCCACTTCTTCTGAGACACCTTCATGACTCATTTCTAGTCCCCAAGGCTATCCATCTCCAGGATTCTAGGCTGGGGAAACTATTAGGGAAGAGCTGGGAAGAATTAAATCCTAAATAATCACCGAGTCCCAACTCTGAACATTTGTTAGAGAAGCAAGACTTGAGGCTGAGATTCCAGACTTCAGGTCTTGACTGAGATTTGATGCTCATGTAGGGAAGCATTTAGGCCCTTCCTGGAGATGGAAGGTACTCTAGAAGTTATCTAGAGATTCCTTGACCTATGGTGGTCAGATGGGTAAGATTTTCCAGCTATGGTGAAAATCCAGCTATCCTTGGGCACTGGGTGGAAGTGGAAACTGGTCTTATCTTAGACCTCTCTCTGCCAATCAGTGGGGGCTCATGCTTTCATTAAGGAATGCTTTCATTAATGGAATGTGAGTTTGGGGCTTTCTCATTGGATAAACAGAATGGCTTCCTGGAGGGCATCCCTGTGGACTGGTAAAACATTTCACAAGTGGTCATTAGTTTTCATCCTTCCAGGTTTCTGCATGTTACACCTTTGTTAGAAGTCAACTGAACATATTGTGGGCCCAAATCTATCCAGGTGTGAGAGGCCACCTCTAGAGATTTAGCTCCTTCTCTCTGTGGTCTTATTGGATTTTGTCCTCTTTCTGCACACTGCAGGGAAGTAACTTGCTTCTATCCTTTGTTCTACCTTCCCTCCACTGTCTGGTGCTTCCGCTACTGTCATTGTTAAGTGATGATGCTTATAGTTTTAAAATAAATATTTTTCTGCTGCATTTTTCTGTTCTCTGCTTTATTTTCTAGCAAATTTTATTCTGTTCTCTATATTCTAGTCAACAAAATTTTCTTTGGCAATACAGGAGTTTTGAACTCTGGGTCTAGTGCTTATTGGGCAAGAGCCCTACTACCTACTTCTTGAGTCATAACATCTGCCTTTTCTAATTTAGTTCTTGTTCAGATCAGACCTTGTGCTTTTGCCTGGACAGGCCTCAGACCATAATTCTCCTCCCTATACTTATCACCTATCTAGGATTGTAGGCTTGAACCACCCTGCTCAGCTTGTTTGTTGAGATTGGGTCCAATTAACATTTCCCTCAGGCTGACCTCAATCCTTATCTCCAATCTCCAATCTTGTATCTCCCCTAGTAAACAGAGCCTTAAGTGTAAAGAGATGAGTATCCTTGTAAAGAGAAAAAGACAGGGGCAAATATATCTAGATATGTGTTGTCTTGCAGACTTAGAGATATCTTTTACACTTGAGTATCTCAAGTCAGCTTATAGATTTCCCAGTGACCTTGTGCAATGTTGTAAGCTGTGACAATGCCCTACTTAGTGTAGCCTGCTTCCTTCACCTTTGATATGATTTGCCTATCCTATAGCAGTAGTTTTTTTGTTTGTTTGTTTTTGGAATCTCTTAAAAAGTTACTATAGTCATCTAGACTTTGGTTTGAGATTTTCTAGCAGTCATTTTCCTACGTTGCTTTGAGGCTCTTTGTGTCTTCTCATTTCTGCTGGGTTTCCTTCGATAACCAGCTTCTCTCCTTTCTCCCTCTCATCTCTTTTTCTACACACACACACACACACACACACACACACACACACACACACACACACACACACACACACACACCTCTTTTTGAGACTCATGAACTTACTTAAGAGTAAATGCCATAAATCCAGTCAAGCAATGCTCACTGAATAGCTACTGGGCCCTAGAAAGCATTGGCACACCAATGTCTCAGCAAAGCTTTCACGTGCCAGTGCCACACTTGTGAACAGGAGATAAGGGCTCTGCATTTATATCTCACCCCAATCTTTGCTCACCCTACCACTACTACCAAGGCCCACCCAGATCCCTGCTTGTTAGAACATCTAGATATTGGGTTAAATAGCTTAGACTTTCATGCTTTCAACAGTTAACATTAAAAGTTAATTTTTTCCCACATAATAATTTAATATGTTCCAGCCAAACAGTTCAATTATTCTTTATTCAATTCAATTAAAACATACCTGCCAGGATATTATATAACATTCATTATATACATATGATCTAGGCAATGTGAAAAGGTAAGTCTAGGTATGTTGACTACTTGACTACAGGTAAAATATGAATGGTGTCAGTGATGACCAGCAAGTGTTCCATTTCACATTGCATGCCTACATTTCCATAGTATGGTTAGACGGACATCCATGAGCCAGGACATGTTTTACCAGTAAATCTTTGTGGGAAAAGGAGTGGGGGTGAAAATCTAGGTTAATATAAGTTAACAGTCACCCAAATGTAAATAGTATACTTTATGAAGTGATCTTTATTGTTAGAGGGATGGGAACATAGTCTAGTGTCCAGCAGCCCACATCATGACAGCTTTTATAATTCAAAATACTAAGCACTTACAAAAAAATTCTTAAACAGGGATTTTACTATCCTTCTTTGTTTTTCTTTGCTTTACTCTTTTACTTTAGAGTATTTTCATAAAAATCATACAAAGGACTATGAGGAAAGGCTGTGGTACCTGACCTTGTTGATATCAAAGCCCAGCAATGCACAGCCATCCCGTTTACAGATTATTACAGTGAATTGAGGGGGTAGTGAGGCTTCACCAAAGAGGTACATTTTGTTGTTGTTGTTGTTTTAAAAAGAATTATACCAATTTTAAGAACATTCCCCATCTATCCCCTGACACAAACAAAACGTGTGGTGTTGCCTTCAAAGGAAAAGTTTGGTGGTATTGACACAATGGGAGAACTTTTTAAAGGAAAGTTAATGTTTTTATCTCCAGTTTACCAAGGAGGAAAATATGACCCAGATATATAAATAAATTGCTTACAGTTATAATACTATAAAATAGTAAATTCAAACCCAAGTTTGCCTAATTTTAAGGTGCATACTCTTGCAGGGCACTGGTGGCTCATACCTGTAATTCTAGCTGCTGAGAAACTGAGATCTGAGGGTTGAGGTTCAAAGCTAGCCCAGACAAACAAATCCAAGAGACATTTTTTCTCATTAACCAGCAAAAAACTGGATGTGGAACTGTGGCTTAATGGTAGAGTGCCAGCCTTGAGGAAAAATGCCAAGGAAGAGTGTCAGGCCCTGAGTACAAGCCCCAGTACTGGCACACACACACACACACACACACACACACACACACACACACACACGCACACACACAAGAAAGTATGCACTCTTCATGCTTTTTCGCAAGAAAAAAAAATCACTTAGTGGAGAAGCCATGTAAGAGCATCAGATGAAACAAACAGAAAATATTGTTCCTCCTTGCTAAAAGCCCTGCCAGAGGATGGCTCAGCACTGAACAGTTATCATCTGAGTTGAAGTTCAGTGTTCTTGAGTTTGTATCACTGGAAAGTGGTAGCAGAAAGCCCAGCCACACATTCAGCATTCAGCAAATATTCATTGATTTCCTATTGGCACACCAGGACGTGAAACCCAGTGAGAATTAAAAGCAGCCACTAGCACTGAGGTGCTGACCTGTGTCTTCTTCCGTGGTAGGTCATGATCTGCCCCTGCTAGGCTGCTCACATTCTCCTGGAGATGAATTATGATAAATGCCTCATCCTCCAGTCTTCCTCTAGCCATTGACCATAGTTTTAAATTATAATGCATAGCTAATTGAAAGTGACCTTACACCAAGCTGTTTATCTCCTGGGTCAGGACCAACCACAAAGCTGATCATGGGCACATCTGAACATTTCCTGCTTCCAAACCACCAGCTCCTCTCTTTCATGTTGTTTTTTTTCCCTCTGTGTGTGTGTGTGTGTGTGTGTGTGTGTGTGTGTGTGTGTGTGTGTGTGTGTGTGTGTGTGTGTGTGGTGTGTTAATTTCAAATCCTTTCCCTGCATCAGTGAGCAGATGAGATCTTCAGCCAGCTTTCATCTTTCAAAAAAATGAATAGTGCAGAGAGAACATTATCAAATGAGCTGTTGAAGAAGTCAGTGAATATGTCATTGAGTGTGACTGCTCCCTGAATGAATTTAGATTTATCTCTGTTATCTTCCCACTTCCAATGCCCATGGCTCTCTTTCCCCCACCCCCCACCAGGCAGGCCCTCAGAACAGGCACTCACTGTCATGAATCTTGACCGACAGCTGTCTCTCTTGGCTGACATTTTTCTGTCACATCTCATGGCTATCATAACACAACAACCAAAAAGAATATCTATTTTTCCTATTTTGTTAAAATCAGTGAATGCTAGTTCTTGCATCATCCATTCATTCATTTACCATATATTTATAGAACACATGTGTTTAGCACAGAGTACATATTGGTAATTAATAGCACATACAGTCCTTGTCCTTATGTTGCCTGTGCTTTAGCTTATGACTTATACCCAGAAGCAATTTCAATTGATTCCATCTTCTCAAAGGAATGGATTATAGAAACTAAGAATAAAGGGTTGGCTGGGCAGAATGTTATAACCAGATCTTTGAGGTCAGGCACAGGATTTTTGCATCTGGAACAAGAACAGGATGATATAAACAGAAAAATCACAAAAGCAAAGACTAGACTTTGGAATTAATAAGCTAAGAGCAATACAAAAATATCCAGTAAAGGCATTAGAAGGCAAAGGTTAGAAAAAAAAGGAAAAGAAAAAGATGGAAAATAAGAGTGAAAGATAAAAGATTGAAGTGGGAGCCTAACACTTGATTACTATAAGTTTCAGAGAAAGAAAAACAGAGGAAGAGAGAACTGATCAGTAAAACCATGTTGAAAGGGGTGACATTGATCAAGGTGCATTGTATTCATAAACTTCTTCAATGGCAGCTCCTTTGTACAACTACTTAGATATAATAAAAATATTAAAAAAAGAAAAATAGTATTAGGAAAGTTTCACAATGGGAAAATATTTTTCCAGAGTGCATAGAGTTGGAAAAAAGGTTGAAGAAAAGACTCACCTAGAGACATCTCATTGCAAAGTCTTGGGTTGAAGAATGGCAACCATTCTAAAAGCTACAGGGTGATGAGCGAAGAGGAGGAAGCCATTCAGTAGATGGAAAACCAGAAGGACAACAGGATTCTCACAGTAACACTGTTAGTTGCAGCAATGCTTTGAGCTATCTGAAGTGAGATGATTTCCAACCTTGAATTCTTGCCTAGCAATCACGATCACATGAGACTTGTGTCTTGTGTCCTGTGTATTGTTTTTCAAGATGTTACAGCAAAAATTGTTTTGGTTGTTGTTTTGTTATTTGTTGTTGTATTTGTTATTTATGAAATGCAGACTAGAACAAGAAGAGATGATCTAGGACACAAAAGTTCCTACAGGAATTCTAGTATGCTGGCAATGATATGCCCCGGAAAGAGAGCTTGGAGAGCAGTGGACACAGAAGGAAAAAGACCTGGAAGACTGAGTTAGGAGAGGAAGGAACACTAGGTGGGAAGTCTCCAAAATACAGGTAAAACAGTACCTTTCATAACGTGTAAGAGTCACTCCAAGAAGAGTTTGAGAATTTTATAAAGAGTCTGTGGAGAACGAGGATATTCAACAAATTATGGAAGTGTTTGCTAAGGAAGTAACTTCAGGTTAGTTCCAGGTTAGTGGCTCATCCCAGCTTATAATTTTATAAGGGAGGATGGGAGTTCTCTTTCACCCCCAGCCCTTACACATTTCAGAGTATTATTCTCAAATATAGATCTTTCAGGGAAATAGCAGGTCTTAGCAAGGTGTCAGGAAACAGTGGGGACAAAGTAACAGGGGCCTCATTTATTTGCCAATTATTATATGCTAAGCATTCCAGGCAATTTGGTAACCTCAGCTCCAAAGTTTCAATATCCTGACAGGAAATGGAGCACACCGGACAAGATGATAATAATGACTTCAAAAGTGGGGTAAGAAGGAGAATGGCGTTCACATGGAGACCATTGCATTTTAATTAAGGTCTATGAGGTCAAGGAGAGATCCCAATGGAGATATAGAGGGAAAGAATAAGGGAGAGACAGAGACACAGGGATACAAAGACAGTAAGAGAGAGGTGGCAAAGAGATATATTATTGAGCAAGAGAAAACAAGGATTTCGTTAGCAATGCATTCAGTAGTATAAGAGATAAAAAGGAATATCCAATTAACACACCATATAATTGCTTGCAGACATTCTTTTTTATTTAAAGATGAAATAGCTAAGAGTTCTAATCAAAACTAGGGTCACAGCCTACATATTAAATGAAAGAAATTGATTGGGTTTTTATTATGCCCTGACTACTGCCAATGCGCCTGGATCACAGATTGCCATAAATTTATACTTATAAACTACTAATTGCCCAAGTCATAATGGTAACAATGGGATAATGAAATCATTCTGATCAAGCTGAAGCCAAATTCTGCTTGACAACACGGGGGGTTTGTGAAGGATTCAGGCAATAAGGAACCACACAGACAAATCTACAGTGCCCCTGCAAAATAAACACCAGCAGGAATATACCAAGACCTCGGAAGGTCCTGAGTTCTGCTCTAGAGGGCTTCCTTTCTAACAAATCACTCAAGAAGGGGGGGGCAGTTACATTTGTGATACAAGCACTTGTATCCTTTATTTGTCTTGAAAAACTAATGACTGACTTAATCACATTTGATTAAAGGAGATGCGTTGATGTAGTCATGTGTCTCTGATTGCATTAGGCTTGATTGAAAGTGGCAGAGAAAGTATGTAATAGTCTAACTGCCCCTATATCTTGTCACTGGGGCTTGGCAGGGAGGACGTGGCAGAATCCTGGGGGAATCACTGTGGTGAACAATGTCATCTTTCAACTTGGAGAGGGGAGGAAAGGATCCCAGGAAGTAATCTCCAAAATAAAATCAGGGCTCTCACAACAGAGCTGATGCAGGACCCCAAACAAACCCTCAAACACTTCCAGTTTTAGATTTAAAAAAAAAAATCAATAAAAGGAAAGACAGAATGTATTCCACAACTGTGTATATTGACATGCTGGGAAGGCTTTTTTTTTTTTTTTAAGATTCTTTGGCATTTACTGTACAGAAGAAAACAAGTGTTTAGTTTTAGGAAGAAAACTGGGTGCTGGTGGCTCACATCTGTAATTCTAACTACTCAGGAAGCTGAGATCTGAGGAATGAAGTTCAAAAGCAATCCAGGCAGGAAAGTCTGTGATACTCTTATCTCCAACTAACTACCAAAAGAGTTGAAAGTAGAGCTGTGGCTCAAGTGATAAAGCACTAGCTTTGAGTAAAAGAAGCTCAGGGACCATGCTCAGGCCCTATGTTTAAGCCCATGACCAGCCCCAAAAGAAAAACAACTGGAAAAAAAAAGATTCAGGAATGAACAGGCAAACCCAATTTTAACAATATAACTTGATGAACAAGTTTGCCTTTTTGTGAGAAAGATTTGCTTTGAGGAAAGAAGGAAATGGATCCCTGAGTTTGCCAGGGCAGTACATATTGTGGATGGCAATTATTTCAAATTTGGACATAAGCACAATCATTCTTTGGCTCTGTCCTTCCATCTCTTCGAGGTGTCCTTCACCCCCCATAGGATGAGCTATAAAGGTTCCTATGCTCTAGAATGCAGTAGAAGCACCGGAAGGCTCATTAAAAATTGGATTTGGGGGTTTCCACTCCTAGTATCTTAGAGTCAGCAAGTCTGGTGTGGAGACTAAAATTTTACATTTCTAGCAAGTTCCTTGTGCTGGAGGTCCAAAGACTACGTTTTGAGAATACTGTGCAATAGGAATTTCTCATTTGTTAATTAGATAATATTTTATACCTGCTCCAAATGTGTCAGGTTTTTTCCAATTGTTTACTAAGTAGTATGTAAATGTCTCATTTCCAATCAATTTTTGTAAAGGCAGCAGGCAATAGAGATGGACAAGATAGACAGATGTGCTAGATAGATAACCCAATGTCTAAGCTTCCTAGTATTAATTCTTCATTCCCTGAATAACTTCTCTATATATATTTTATAAAATGAATGCACGTAATATATAGAAAAAATCAAGGTGTATAAGAAAGAACAAAGAAAACACAGCAATATTTCCTAGTCAATAAGAAAGTCTGGAAACATCTACATCCATGATTCATCATGTATGTATTATTTCCCCCATTCATTTGAGCTTTTCTGTATTGCTTGATTTTTTATGAAAAGATTTCAGCTATTTTCTCTGTGAGAAAAGTTGAAGAAATCATCCACAACTTACTTGTGAACAGCAAACCTTTACTTTTCCTGATGTTATTAATGTTTTCAAAGTGAGCTGACTATGTGTAACTCACCAAGGTGAGCTTAGGTTTATCTGTCTCTGCATCTTGCTTTCAGCTCTGTTCTGGCCCTGAATATCAGCACCAGTATGAACTCTGTTGTCCCTTGGTTAGGCCATACCAGCCCTCTGGAATTACTTCCTGAGAAACTCTAGGTTTTCTGAGTTAGGAAAGAAGACCTATCTTGGATTCCCGTATAGGCCATTGTACCTGTATGCCTGTACCTGTATGCCTGGCCATGCCTCAGGGAAAAGGGGCTTTTGTCAGTGTCATTGTCCAGTGTCACAGCCATTTAAGGTTTTTATACTTTTCAGGATCCTGATCTGTTGAACATCTATATAAATACTTAATGGCTGGGCTGACTAAAATTTAATTTGTGCAAAGCTGTGTTAAATAACTTTCTATTGCCATAGCAAAGACCTGAGAAAATCAACTTACAAAGAGAAAAATTTGTTTTGTGGAGCTTTCATTCTTTGACAGGTTGGTCCTGCTGTTTGGGGCCTGTGGCAGCACAGTACATCACGACTGGGGTGTATTGATAGAGCCAGCCTTTCAACTTGTGGCCAGAAAGCCAAGAGAGGAAAAGGAAAGGCTAGGGCTTCCATCCCACCATCCCATTCCATCCTGACACATGTCCTCTGTAGCCAAAAACCTTCCAATAAATCTCACGCTGAAAGGTTCTATCACTTCCTAATAAAGTCACTCAAAATTAAGTCTTTAGCACATAAGTCTTGGAGGTGGGGGTTGGAATCTAAGAGTGGAAGTATTCAGTAAGCTTCATTTCCCTGTACCACCCATTTTTCTCTTCCATATAATACAAACATAACTTGTCAGTGCTACTTGGTGTGTCCTGATATATTATTATTAAGTCTTCTTGAAGTGTGACTATTATGCTTGATTACAGTAACTTCACTACAGTAACGATTTGATTTTAGATTATATTCTTTTTCTCTTTTCTTTCCTTTGTTTTCCCTTTTGGTGCAGGCTTTGGGGCATGAACCCAGGGCCTATGTGCTGTCCCTGAGTTTTTTCTCTTTTTTTCACTCTAAACTAGTGCTCTACCTCTTGAGCCATGGCTCTATTTCCAGCTTTTTCATGGCTAATTGGAGATTAGAGTCTCACACACTTGCCTTGCCTGGACTGTCTTTGAACTGTGATCCTCAGTTCTCAGGTTCCGGAGTAGCTAGGATTATAGGTGTGAGCCACCAGTGTCCAACCGGATTCTCTTCTAATCAATTTCCCTTTCCTTGTGTTTCCATTACCCACTTGCTGAGCAGAAATTGTTGCATGGCCCTGACTAGTTCCTGTCCTCTGACAAACCCTCAATACTTCTCCCTCCTCACCCACTCAACCTGCCATGAGGAGATTTCCTTGACTTTCTCCCCACATTTTAATTAATTAATTCATTTATTTATTTTTGTTCAGCATCCTCTTGAGTTCTAGCTGTCTCTGACTATATGAGTTTATAAAGCTGATAGGGGATGAGTTAACATAAAAAAGAACTAAAAGAAAGTTGAGAATAAAATGTATGGAAGAAAGGAGGAGAGGTGGTCAGGGAGGAAAAAAAAATTGAGTGCGAGGAAAAAATGAGCGAAAAGAGACACAAAAAATCGGAACAACACACAGAAAGAAGAAAAAAGGGATGCTTTCACACCAGCAGAAGAGGCTCCAGGCGGCTGATCCACAGAGAAGATGGACATATATTTTTTTCTGAACAGCTATTTTTCACCCTCACTTACAATAAAGGCAGAGCCATAGTTAGAATTTTTAGTAGCTTCAAGCTAATTTAAACTTCATCGTTCTGTTTGACTAGCATTAAAATATCATATGGATTTTTCTCCAGCGGATTTCTACATCACCACATAATTGGCACCTTCGATACCTGCTATTACTCTCTCTTGCACAATAGAGGTGGTCAGAAAGTTCAGAGCGGAAAAAAATCCCCCTCTGCATCTACTTGATTTCACAACACAGAATGAATGTGAGACATGGATCTGGTTTTAAATAAATTATTAGCACCATATAATTTCTTGTCATATAATCGAGGGTACATTTCATGTGGGAAAAAAAGTGAGAAAATAATTTGCAAATAGATTTCAGCATGAAAACATGCAAGAAGAATACCTAAAACAGAACTTTTGGTGATGAAAAATGGTTTATAAAATATGTGTTTGCTTCCTCTTGTCATTTCTGTTTTTTCCTCTCCTTTTAGCTTTAAGAAAAAAAATCACTTATGTTGCAAATAACTATGTGTTTACTCTAGTTATTATTACTACTCCTTTGAATTTAGGGACTCCATTGTATGCTTATCTCAGTATCACTTTGTTATTTGAGAACTGGAGATAATTCAGATTTAGGAAGATGGTTCAAGTTCACCTGTGCTAATGCTATGTTCAAAGCCAAATCCTCCTCCATCTTCTCAGTGTTTGGTTATTCTGCAGTGTTTGGTTATCTAGTTCCAGTGACAGGCCACCAGACACTTAGCAGGAAAGCATCACTTGTAGTTTGTGGGCTGAGACATGGCCTAAAATTCTAGACCTACCACTTTGCTGGTGTGTAGTCATGAACAAGTCATTGGATCTCTGAGAGTACTGGATGCTTCATCTGTCCGGTGGAGATAACATCCTTGACCCATAGAAGAAGGATGATATTTCAAAGAACAAATGGCTTCGGGAGTCATTGTATAACTTCTAGAATGCTTGACAAGAATGCCTTGCTTGTTTGACAAGATCCCTTGATCCCTAATCTGTCTGATAAGGGAGCAGTAATTTGTTCCCTGGCGACTTCTCTCCCTTGATTGTTGCTCTGTGCTGGCAACTACACAGAACAAGGCTGGCCCTTCATTTAGTCCATGTGATAAACATTCTCCAGTAAGTATCAGTGTTTCTACAACTCTTCTCTGCCCTCACTGAGCAGCCCTAATGATAAATGCAGGAGAACCCTGGATAGTACAGATATGGTCAGGAACCAGCCAAAAAGGCATCATCTATAGATGTGTCTGGATTCAGAGCCTGATCTAAGGATTTGTTAGAACTTCTAGCCACACAAATATCTGCTTCTTTATCCTAAAATATTTCTCTTGAGTCCTCCAAGCATTTACTCATAATGAATTATGTAGCATACCTAAAAACAAACAACGAAAATATACAGTGACTTTTTAAATGGTTTAATAAATACAGTATTAACCAATGTAGATAAATAAAACACTCATTCTTGTTCCTATCTCAAGAAAGAAAGAATTATCTGGAAGGAATGATCTAGAGAATTATCACCAACCCTTCAGAAGTTTTGTGGGAGGTCATGGCCTTCCAGCCATGACCCCTCTGAAGATGAAGATTTTTCCCCCCAGCAGTGTATCCAGTGAGCCACTTCACTTAGCTCTTCCCTCTGTGGATTACTTTTCAAAATACTTTTTCAGTTCTCCTTTGCTGGAGCTCATCTTCCTGTACCCAGCTCAACTAACTCCAATCCATAAGCTTCAGGTACACTTTCTTTTTTTTTTTTCATATATATTTTTATTGTAAAACTACTGTACAGGGGAGTTACAGTTACATGAGTAGGGTAATGAGTACATTTCCTATCGAACATTGTTACCTCCTCCATTGTTTTTCCCCTACCATCCCTTCCCTTCTTACCTCCCCAACTCCTCCCTCCCCATCCCTATCCAAAATTGTAAAGTTCATTTTCAACATAGTGTCTTGTACATCTCATTGTTGCAATGAGTCAACCTGTGTCCTTATTTAAACATTTTATTATATCCCTTCCCCTCCCCAAGCCAGAGAAGTGTATATACAAGATACAGGGCACTGACATCAAATACAATGAAAACAGGGGTTATACCATGGAGGAGGAGCATACAAAGAAACAAAAGAATCACATAGTACATTATAAGTACATTAAAAACAATAGCAAGCAAAAAAAAAAAAAACACTTGTATTTCTGTCTTGGAGTTCATTTCACTTAACATCATCTTATATGGTCATATGAACATAGCTTTTGACCTTTTCTGTTTGTTCTAGACATGTACTAGTAATTGAAAATAAGGAAAACCATGGGACCTATGTTTCTTTGGGCCTGGTTCACTTCACTTAGTAAAATTTTTTCCAAGAACGACATCGCCTCATTTGTTAGGAAATGGAAAGACTTGGCAAAAATCCAGGCACACTTTCTACATTTAGAAAGTTCAAGCATGTAGCTTTTCTACTGGAAATTCTTCCTGGGTCCTGATGACTTCCCAAATAAAGCAGAACATCACAATAGACGTTTGATAGCCTTCAAGTGGATATCTGGTATCTGCTGAGATCCTCTCCCATTTTTTTTCCCACCTTGTTGGTTCCTGTCTGTTTTTCCTTGCCACTCACTATATCAGAAAACTCTTCTTTCTTCTTTTCCCTTTGGAAAACTTCTTTCTTCGCATCACCTTATTTCAAGTGTCCCTTCAGCTGAATGGTCTTCATGACTTCTGTAGCTGTATCAGAATCTCCATGTCCTTGCTCCCACAGCCTTGACAGACTGCTTTAGAACTTACTAATCCATTGCATGTAGTTTCTTCCTTACTGGACTTAAGTTCTCTGAGAACAAAGTATAATTTGTGCATTTTTCTTCCTGGGCCTGTTCCTTGTCTTGTCAGCTTGATTTCTGATTCCTAGACACCAGAAGCTTATATAATAGACTCGAACATTGAGACAATATGGCAAATAGGATTTTTATTTCTAGAATATGTCATGGTAGGCCCTGAGTTTGATGCGTTAGGTTTACATTGTCATTTGATTTTCCTCCAGTTTTTGAGGTAGGTATCTTTGGCTTTTACCTAAAAGACCACAGGTGTGGGAAAGTGACCTGATAAATGCCATGGAGTGAGTTGCTAGGAAACTTAGTTCGACAATCCACAAAGTCTTATATTTCTGTCCTGGATTTTCTCCCTCTCTCTTGATTCTAGATTCTCCCTTTCTCCATTCTGCCTCTCCTCTAGACTTCTGTCAACTCTCCTTTTCTCTCATGCTTGCCCTCCCTTGTCTTCTCAATCTCTCTGCTAGTGTCCCTCCACCTCATTTCTTACCAGAGTCCTATTTCCCCTCTTCCTTTCTTTACCTTTAATTTTCTGGTTTACTTTTCACAGCCCAGTAGTATGTCCCCTAGGAAAATGCACTTTATCTTCTGCTAGGACTTCCTTGTTCCATGTTCAGTCTCCACAGCCTTCCTTCCATTTCTTTGGCTGTGGAGGAATTTCTAATCATCTGATCTTGCCCTTCAGCCTGATACCTATTCACAACATTCCTGAGGTCTTGATAGGTGGGCAGCTGTTTCACAAGGGTGAAGAATAGAACATGACTTATAAGTGCCTGTCACTCTCTTCGCACCCAGGTGCAGTATAAAGCAAAGGTTTCCACAGAACGCATGCTTGCCAACTTCCGAACATGAAAGAAAGTAACAGCTCCTTTTGGAACTCCTTTGCTTAAAAATACTTTTCTGAGAAAAGCTCAAAGTCCTACAGTTAAAACATACCTGTTTCTTGATATTTGACATAAATGTTTGAGACCCATAAAATGACTATTTTTTGGGTGATGTGTTGATTATTTGATTGCAAACAATTTTGTTCATTTACCTGTTCATTAACATAAAATGATGAAAACTCTTGGAACATATTTTGCATAGATTTAAAACTTAAAGAATTTAATCAAAAGTAAATATAACCTTGGGAAATTAAGCAATTAAATATTAGGGAACTAAATACTAGACTAGATGTGATTAATAATTGAGGGATATATTTTTTTTCTTGTATCTCTTGTAGGAGAAGTCCTTAGTGATCAGAACCCAGTAATCAGAGGGAGGGACAGCAAGGGAAGAGCTGAGACATGGCTGAGAGACAGATGGTGGGGACAGTTGAACATCTCACAGAAGTGAGGCAAAGCTCAGTTGCCTTGCAGTAAGCAAAGGGAACTTCAGAACTCTAGGAAAAGCAGAAATGGTTTTAACTCCAGACCTTGTTGCTCTGCTCCATGGGACTTTTGAGTTTCTTGTGGGCTAGCTTGGGTCAAATTTATATTTGTTACTTGCAAAATGTGTGCTGAGTGGATATTACCCAACATTTCTTGAATACTTCCTACATATTAGGCTAGTCTGATTGCTTTATGTATATTGCCTCTAAATTCCATGGCAGACCCATGAAATAGATACTTTTTATTTTTTATTAGCCAGTTCTGGGGCTTGAACTCAGGGCCTGGGCCCTGTCCCTGAGTGTCTTTGTGTCTAAGGCTAGTGCTCTACACTTGAGCCACAGTGCCACTTCCAGCTTCTTCTAAGTCGTTCTTTGGAGACAAGAGTCTCATAGATTTTCCTGTCCCAGCTGGCTTACAGCCACAATCCTCCTAAGTAGCAAGGAGTTCAGGCATGTGCCACTGGCACCCAGCTCAAATAGATACTTTAGTTATTGCCATTTAAAAAAGATGAAAGGGGGCTGGGAAGGTGGCTCAGAGGTAGAACGCTTGCCTTGCATACATGAGGCCCTGGGTTCTATTCCTCAGCACCACATAAGCAAAAAGAAAAAAGCCGGAAGTGGCGCTGTGGCTCAAGTGGTAGAGCTCTAGCCTTGAGTTGAAGAACTGAGGGACAGCACCCAGGCCCAGAGTTCAGGCCCCACAACCAGACCCCTCACCCCCCCAAAAAAAATAAATAAAAAGATGAAAGGAAGGCAAGGAGAGTTCAAGTGATTTGTTCAAACCTACACAAGTAGTGGCCCAGATAGGATTTAAACCTTGGGAATTATTTAAATGCTCAGGTTTTGGAAAATACCAGGCCTCAGTTACCCAAATATAGAGTGTTCATGAACCATGAACTCTTTCTAGGTTCCTTGCTAGGAGAAAGCAAATAGGATACCAGTATTAATGCTGTGGGGAAGGTACTCCTCTAGAGGCAATAACATGTTTTGTGTAAGAAAAAAACACACTCAAGTTAACCTCATTTAATCCTTCAATAATGCTATATGGCAAGCAATATCATTCCCAGTAAGATTTAAGAACTTTTTTCTGGTCATAGAACTAGTAAACTGCTCTGTTGAATGACAACTCCTTTGTACAACTACCTAAAGAAAACAACAATATTTTTTTTAAGCTAGAACAAAAAAAGCTAGTAAACAAGAGTCAGAGGGTTTTTTTTCCCTTAGTTACTAAAGTAACCTATAAGTGTTTGCAAACCTATAAACATACATGGATTCGTACAATCTCTCTTTCTTTCATATATTTACACATATCTTTCTGTCTTTGTGTCTCTGCTCTCTTTTCTGTCTTTCTCTCTCTCTCTCTCTCTCTCTCTCTCTCTCTCTCTCTCACACACACACATACACACACACACACACACACACATACACACACAAACACATTTGTATGACAGAATATTGCCAAATTGTGACATTTCCAGGCAAGTTTAAGGAGGAATTTATTGCATTTCCAACATGTATCAGTGGTAGTTTAACTGCATGAACTATGCCACATCACTGAATTTCCTTAATATTACCAGCATGAGGTTGCCTTACTATCTCCATTTTCCAGATGTAGAAAATGAGACTAGAAAACATATGACTTGTTTCCAATAACACAGCATTAAGATTCACACCCATGACAGAGTCTCCAAAAACCTCTGGGCTTTGTGCCATGATTTTGTTCATCTGTGTCATAAGATTCACAATATAGGGTTAAAATAAACATTCCGGGGCTCTACGCCTAAGAATTTTGGTCCATTAGTTCTGGACCAAGTCTTCAAAGCTCTATAGTTAACAAATATCCCAGGTAATTGTGAAGGGCAGTCAGGTTTTGCATCATGCTATGTTGCTAAGACCTATATGCCATGTAAGAAAAGGTCAAAAGTAGTGGAAACCTCTGGAAAGAAGTTGCTGAGTGCATCTGAAAAATCATGAAGAACATATGCATATCTTTTCCTTATTCAATAATGCAAAAATAATCAAGGTGAGTTTATTTTCAGTATTGGTGATTGAAGCAATGGCTTCGTGCAGGAAACGTAAACTATCTACTCCAGAAACCCACCCCAGATCACATGCATCTTAATCTCATGCAAGGGAAAGTATTTTTGTTTGTATTATTTTCTCACGTGTATGAGAGCCTAGAATGGTGTTGACTACAAAACCCAGTTGCTGGGAGTATATTTTCCTTTTATTTTGTTTGGTTGATCATGGGGGCAAACTCTGGGCCTGGGTGCTGTCCTTCAGCTCTTCAGCTCAAGGCTAGTGCCCTACCACTTGAGCCACAGCGCCACTTCTGGCATTTTTCTGCTTATGTGGTGCTGAGGAATTGAACCCAGGGCCTCATGCATGTGAGGCAAGCATACTTCCACTGAGCCAACCTCCCAGCCCTGGGAGTATTTTTTAATGGATGAGTAAAATTTATTTTGTTTTCTTGGCACAGAGATGAACATGAAAATAGATTGGGAAAAATAGATATATGTCTCTGATTCCATCTTTCCTCATTTCTGTGCTATATTTTTTAATGGTTAACGCCTGGTGCAGATGTTTCAATTCCACAATGTGCTGATCATTTTCACAGCTCTGTAAACTTTCCTCTAAAATCTTTAATGAAAGTTGGAGACATACCACAGTTCTGTTCAAATTTGGACTCCTCTGTTCCTTTGGTTCATTTCCTCCCAAATTCATGAATTCAGAAAGAGCTTGTCAACTCTCTGAATGAGACAACTGTGGCAAAACAAATTTATGAATCCAATCAGAAATGAACAGAAGTGATTCCACTGGCTTGATGGATGAGCCTCAACAAATCCCCATCTCCCTCTGAAGCTGGGGTCTGGAGAAAGTTTGAAGAGAAGACATGAGAAATCTATTTGTGATGCAAGATGGATCCCGAGTGAATGGACCCAGCCGTAAGGAAAGCAGTAGTCTGCGTCCATTAACATTCCCAACATCTGCCCACTTTTTCAGCCACCTCTACCGCAGCCCACTGACCACGATCTGTCACTAGATCCAGCGTTCAGATGCTCCACACTTGAGTAGAGCACTGGCCACGTGAGAGTCAGAGTAAGCCTATGCTTTAGAAAGGAAATGGAATTGGGCTGGGCAAAGATAGAGGGTGAGGCCAATAAATATCTCCATTGGTAGCTACTAGGTCACTAAAAGAATCTGCATTCCAGGGCTGGGAAGGTGGCTCAGTGGTAGAGCGCTTGCCTTGCATGCCTGAGGCCCTGGATTCGATTCCTCAGCACCACATAAGCAAAAAAGAAAAAACCGGAAGTGGCACTGTGGCTCAAGTGGTAGAGCGCTAACCTTGAGCTGAAGAGCTGAGGGACAGCGCCCAGGCCCAGAGCTCAGGCCCCACGACCGGACCCAAAAAAAAAAAGAATCTGCATTCCAGAAGACTGGATTCTATACTGTTAATACCTTATTCCCACACCCAGCATCCTTGAGATCAGAAATTATATCGATGTGTGCCTGAGTTCATTCAAGCCTGTAGATTTTCCCATTCCTCACCTATGCCATTCAGCTCCAACAAGCATGGGGTCTAAATCCTCAGTATGAGATGAGATCCCAAATACTACATTCCACACAAGGAAGTTCAGTTGCTCCAGGAAGTTAAGTACATAATGTATCTATTGGCAGTGGATATGATGTGAAGCTAGAATTTTGCTTCCTTCAGAGCCTATTTCTCGTTGTTCCTTGAAACTGTACAATGGTGGGCACATACTCCCTACCTCTCAGTCCTTCCTTTCAGCTCCCCTTCCCAATTCTGTGTCTCCCTTACCTTAATTCAGATGCTCACATGACCCTTCCTGGTTAGTGTTGGAATCTTTGTTCTGCAATTACGATGGAATCCTAATATTTGGTATTTCTTTTACCCTAATTATCTACCTTACAAATCCTATGTTCTCTCAAGCATCTAGCCTAACACTGCTCATGAGTTACATCTTTTCCCACCATTGTACACTGTACATCTTTTCATGAGACTCCTGGAAGAGGAAAGGCAGAGACCCATTGAATCAGGATATAAGGGATAGTTACAGCACCCTTTGCAGATGTAGAAAGATTAATGAGGCTTTTGCCTCAGGACTGCAGGGTTGCAGTCCCAGAAGGAAAGGCTCATAGCCATATTCCCTTAGCACCCCAGTTCCTAGGGTAAACCTCACAAATCACTGCTGGCCCCTATCCTGGCCTGCTGGTATGATCTAGAGATAATGGAATCTCCTGGATTCTTGGTTCACAGCATGGATACTGAGGAAGTTTCCACAGAAGGAGAACTCTCATCCAGGAAAGGAAGGAGAAAGTAGCTGCCTCTGACTGGGGCCTGCTCTGTGCTGACTCTATGCTCTCGCTGCCTGTGTTATTCCTAAGACCCTGTCAACATTTTCTGAGGTAGAAATGCAGACAGAGACTTAAGTATCTTGCTTAAGGTCACACAGATTATGAATCTTGACCTGTCAGACAGTAAGACTTCGTTTTTTAACACAATCGAACATATGCTGCTCTATATGGGAAGGGATCATAGGAAAAAAAAAGGACAATGGAGAATTCTGAATTCTGAGTTCAAGGTCAATAAGTATATAGTTTCATGAGATCTGAGTTTCTGAATGTCAGGCAAAGGTCTTAGGCATCTCCTTGTATCTTGTCCTGAGTCTGTTTCTGGAAGACAATTGTCACATAAGCCTGCCTGGAACCACGGAAGGACACCTTATAATTACCTTTGGGACATTCATTGGAATGAGAAGGGTATTCTTCAATTGTTTTGTGGTGCAGAACAAATGCCTCATTAATCAGAAATACATCAACCTGAACCCAAGCACTAATAAGTGTGTGTGTGTGTGTGTGTGTGTGTGTGTGTGTGTGTGTGTGTGTGTGTGTGTGTGTGTGTGTGGACAGAGAAAGATGAGTTGGTGTCACCCAGGGTACAACAGCAAATACCAACCATGTACTCGTTTTTTCAAAGGAGCCCAGGAACTTGGACCTAAAAGATGGCCCTTCATTGTAGGGATGCAAAGCAAGACTAGACAAGATGGGGAAAGAGAGATGCAGATTGAGAGAAGGAAGAGGAGGAGGGAGAGGAGAAGGCTTCTGCGAGCCTCCTCCCAGAATGTTGGGAAGGAAGAGAAAGACAGAATTTTGTCAATCACAATCCTGAAATGAATAAATGGAAAGAAGAGACATATGGCCTGGGGTTTAGAGTTTCCTCCCAGAAGCAAAAATCCTGAATCCTAAATCCTAAATCCTAAATGCTGAGGCTCTTTGCTCCCAGCATGGGAGCAAACCCATTTAGATAGGAATACAGAAATGGACTAGAGTCCTCCTTCATGTAGTCATCAGTGAGAGTCTTGTCTTTGAGCTAAAAAAGCAGGGCGAAACGTGAACAGTAAGTTATCTCAAACTCGAATTGGAAATGCTGTCACTTGAAGTTAGTGGAAGAGAACCTTCAGCTGAGTGGAGACCAGTGCAGAGAAGCCGACTGGGTTTAGCACCATTAGGGTCATGACTTTTTTTCCCTCCCATTCCCACCTACAAATTGTATGGTTCATTTCCAACATAGTGTCTACTATGTACCACTGCTGCATTTGTTTCTCTGCACTTTTTGACTGAAAGAAAATATATTTAAGGTGTACAACATGGTGGTTTGATACACATACATAGAGTGAAATGACTACCACAGTTAGGAAAATCTACAGTTAAGCAGTTATTGATTCTAGAACATTCTTTCCTTCTTATTTTCTTTCTAAATAAAATGCTGCATATGTTCCTGATACATTTCTCCCCTTTGCTTCTTTGAAGCTATTCCTGCCTCAACACCCATGGAAACACTCCAATATCTTCCTAGAAAAGTAGCTCTTTTCTTTCATGGTCTGTCTCCCCCATTTGATCTCATCTTTCCTATTGTTTTCTCAAAATCTGTATCAGTCCCACAAACACACTCCGCTATTTCTTGTTCCTAAGTTATGTAAACAGGTTTATAGACAAGGAAAGCAAGGCTCTGAGATGGTATTTCTCCAGGATTACAAGATGGCTAACAGGAAGGTAGAATGAGTTAGGGTTCCCTGATTTTCTATATCCTGGTTTCTTTCCCAGGAAGTCTTGGATGATTAGGTAGGATGAGGGGAAAGAAATGTCCATAACCGGGCTTTCTAATATGGTCATGAATTCTCCCATTGTTTCTTGTGCCTGTGATTTGTTCCCCTGCTAGCACAGGAAATGAAATGAACTCCTGAAATCAGCCCTTGCTCTAGACTTTGTGCCCCCATGTGATAGTTGTGCCCTGCCCCACTATATCTGCTCTGGCCCAGTGTGTGGTGAAGTACCTGACCTGTGTAATGTGACTCTGACTGCATCTCAGACATTCTTTTTTGCCCAGCCCCTCCCCTCAGCATATTCTACTACACTGGTCCCTATTCCATGCTTCACACTTACCAATTACACCCCTGCCTTGGAGCCTTTGTACTTGTTTCCTCTCTCTGGAATGATTTAACTCACACGGATTGCTCCCTTCCTCCTTGAGGCCTGCACTCAAATGTGCCATCTTACCAGCCCACTGCTCTAGGAACCCTGGTAGAAATTGCTGTTTCTTACCATTCCTGTTTCTCCCAGGTCTGATCTGTTTCCCCTTTTCCCTCTATGGAAATTAAGTGTGTGTGATAGATTTCTTTTTTATTATTATTATTCTATTATTTGTCACTATTTACTAGAACCTAAGTTCTTTCTTAATTATTTATTGGTGTTATAAAGGTGATGTACTGAAGGGTTACAGTTACTTATGTCAGGCAGAGTACATTTCTTTTTTTAAGAGTACATTTCTTTTTGGACAATGTTACCCCTTCCCTTGTTCTCTCCCAGTTTTCCCTACCATCCCCACCCACAAGTTGTATAGCTCATTTTCGACATAGGCACATTAGAGTTAGATGCCTAACAGTTGACATATAGCCAAGAGTAAATATGGAAAGACTAGATGAATGAATGGAAATCATTTTTGCCATGTCACTAATAAGGAAATTGAGGCTGAAAGATATGAAGTCTTGAGACCTGTAGCCATCTATTAAGAGAGTGCTGAGCCTGGATCAGAGCCCCACCTGCCAACTACAGAGCAGGTGCAGCCCTTCTACCTGCCAAGTTTAGAGCAATACCAGGGGAAGACAGGGCAAGGAATTGTGTCAGGCTGAAGTGAAGTGAGAAAGCAAGTTGAGAAGCTCCCATGAGACAAGGCTGAAGAGTCACTGTAAACGGTACTTAAAAGCTGGTTTTGTTTAAAAGCCATGGTCTCCTTATTGAGCCCATGAATTAACTAAGGGCAGGATAAAAGTTTGCCATCACAAACTCTATTTTGTCTCTATCTTCTTTACTCTGAGCCATTCACGTCTGGAGTTATTTTTTAGCCGTCTTGGAATTCAGGGAAGACATGTGATGTTTAAACATTGGTAATAGGAGACAAAGCTACCCACTGGCAGCTAGAGGTGAGCTAGAGGTAATCCTGAGACAATGAGCTATTGGACCACCACAGGCCACTAACTATGACTACTGGAATACACCTGTGACTGGGACATACCTCTCCTGTCCCCAATTCTTCCTCCTCTATCTAAGCCTAAAGCAAATATCTATATGGGGAGAGATGGTTAAAATCCTCTGTGTCTCATCCTGTGTTATATCTATGCCATTGGATGAAATTTCCTTTCTCTGATATCCACCATGACTCTTCTCTTTATTTGATATATTGAAGATATAATGTCTGAACTTGACATATGAAATCCAAGAATTTGGGCCCAGGGCTCCAAACTTCTGTAACACTAAGAAGCAAGTCTTGCAACACATTCCTACCAATCATGCTGAGAGACAAATCTCAGGCAGCTTAGAAACAGACAGTTTTCATACACAAGACCCAAATGACCAGCTAGAAGGTTATTAGTTATGTGAATTATATAATATCATCTACTTTGCTTATTTAAATGTTAAGGTCTAATGGGCTCACAGACTGCATCCTAACAGCAGTGGCCTGTGTCCCTTTTTTATTCCCATCTTTTCCCAGTACCTGGATCCCTTTGAATAATTGAGAAAGCCAGCATCAGGCTGCTGGCCACCTCAACTGGGGGACCCATAGCCAGCATTCCCAAATCACCCTGGCATGCCAAGGCTTAGGCTGCCAACTTGGTTTTGGGCATGCTGCCTGCCTCTGCCAGCCTCTGTCCCTGCCAGGACAATCAATGTGTCTTTTTTCCCCCCAGATGTGGGAAAATACAGGGAATTGGGAATCCTCATGACAGGAAATTGAGGTGTTTCATTCTGTGGTCAATCACAGAAGGTCTTTATTTGAATTCCTTACTTTTCACAAGTGCACGGAGTTGCTAGGATCATTTGTGTTTCTGGGGCATGTGGAGTGGGACAGCTGATGAGAAGAGCAGCGCTTAGCTTTGACCCTGGAGAGCTGTGGAGGGCCTCCGCCATCCATGGTGAAAAGCCACCATGGTCAGGCCCTTGGCAAAAGAAAGATTGTGATCATTTGGGTAGGGGTTGATGGAAGTCTGTTTGCTCTGACTGTGAAGGAAGTGTTTATGAAACTGACAAGAAATATAAACAAGAACTGAAGGGAAATGCAACTGCAGCTAAGTATGTTTCATATGCTAATTATACATGATGCCTATTTTCTTGTATTAAAGCATGTCCCCTCAGGAATTTATGCTAGCTGTTTGCAATGAGGACTTGAGAACTACTAGATGATATTTCTTTATAAAATAGGTTACAGGTTATGGAAGCATCCCTATATATTTACTCCTTCCTCCATTTATTTAATAAATATTTTCATGTATCCCTTTCCTGTGTTAGGCACTGTGAGAGATACTTGGGAGACAATCAGAATGGAACAGAGGAGGTCCCTGTCCCTGAAGGCTTCTCTCCTACTCTGGGGGAGCTCTGTTCTGGTTGGGCAGAGATGGTGAGAGTGCTAGTTTCAGAAACAGAGTAAGGGCACCTGAGAAAGCATGTTAAACACCAGTTGCTATTTTCAATTTATGAGTGGGCAAGAATTTTATGCCCATTACCTGGTTTAATCCATAAAATCCCATGGGATTCAATTGAGTACTCCTGTTTTACAGCAAAGTCCTCTAAGGTACATTGGAGTTGTGTGACTTAGCCACATCACAGAGCTATTGAACCACAGCATGGATGTGGGCCCCGGCTGTGAAAGGCAGTGCCCTGCATCACACACTCCCTGATGCCTTTTTTGCAGCCCCTTTTTGCATTGTCTATTTTTGAAGTGAGGGTCTTGCTTTATACCAGGGCTGGTCCTAGACTGTGATCCCTCTACTTGTATTTCCTCATGTCACTGTGGATGACAGGTGTTTGCTCCTGCACCCACCCAACCATTGTGCTTCCCCTTAAGCTGTGATAACTGTGCCTAGCCATTGGTTGAGATGGAGTCGCTTGAGTTCTTTTTACCTGAGCTGGAACCAAACCACAATTCACTGATCTCTGCCTCCAAGTAACTAGGATTACAGGCTTGAGCCAACACACCTGGCTTAGATGATAATTAAATAAACATATGGCTGACTGAACAAAGGTAGGTTAACAAATTTTTCTGTACTGGAGTTCTTCAGATCGGCGTCTCTGAGAACCGTGACAGAACAATTTGTGATGAACACATCAAACCTTGTTCGAAAGGCCTTGAACTACTTTGTCCTTGCTACAGCGTAAGCAGCCAGCACAGGAGCTTGTGTACAGAGTGAAATTGCTTCCTTCATAGCAGAGATTAAGCACCTCCCACCTCCTGTTTCAAAGGCCTGAAATTCTGAATTAGGAGAGACATGAATTAATGAGTTCTTCCTATAACAAGAAAAACCTCTTTTAATAACTGGGAGTTAAACAGAGTTTGGATCCCTGCTGATCTTATTGGCAAAATTAAATAAAAGTGACATTCTGCTGGCCCAAGCAAATTAGCAGCCAGCCTGTGTAAAGGCTCAGTTAACCCGAGACATTGTGTGATGTATTACCCATTGTTTGACATACTTTCATAGGAGCAAGACGAAGTGTCCCATCCTTTAGACTCTGGTAATATGCCTCATTGTTAAATTCAATAGGAAAAGTGATTCATACTGTGGTATGATTGAAAAGAAAATTGAATCCTTTTGATGTTATAAATGTGTCTATTACTGCGTGTGCACACAAATTTTCCATGGAAATTATGGTGAAAGTAGTGATTCCCCTCGAAAAATGCATTAGTGTTGACACGTTCAATTTTATCTGCATCAGAATATAAATACCCTTTAACCATGGTCAAATTGTGCGGAATGTATATACCACATCTGCATAAGTCACTTGTCTATCTATCTATTGGGAGAAAGAAACACATTCAGTTCTGAGAGCTATCCTGGTTCCCCATTTGCTATTTTAGAAATATATACTATTAAAAGCATTGGGGCAGGATTTTTATGTGGGTCTTTCTCACTTAAAAACCGGTTTCATGAAGGAGAGGTCTGTAATTGCACATCCTGGTTACAGAAAGCAAGTTTGAAAGCTTGAGAGACCCAGTGAGTTGTTTAAATGTCATGCTAGCATTGGTTACCATTATGCGCCAGGCACTGGCCAAGTGCCTTTCAATAAGAAAGTGGGTGATGTCAGGCATATGCTACTCAGCTCAGCTCTATGGCTTCAAATCTGTTTGCTTACAAGCTAGCCAGGAGAGTGAAATGCTTGTCATCTCTTGCTTACTTCCCATTAAGCCTGACCCTCTTTCTGCTCTGTTCCTCCCTGCCCCTACCTTTCCCTACATATGAAGTTGAGAGCACTTCTCATCTCTGGACTTAAGTCTTCCCTTCTGTAAGGCAGTGGCGATTCTCCATGTTCTTCAAAGTTTAACACTTGATACTGTGAATACGTGATGTTCGCTTCTGCTCCTACCCCTTCATCAGCCAGAATGTTAAAAAAACAAAAACAAAAACAAAAACTGGCTTAGGAAAAAAAAATGGAACTTTACCATCCCTCCAAACAATGATAGCCAGAGGGGCAAAGCTGACCAGAGTCTTACCACCAAAGTGGGTCCCGCTCTGGCTCTTTCCCCTGAGTGCTGAGTCCATTTATAAATCTCTTGGTCTTCCCTTCTTTCAATGGCCACGTGGCTGGAATCGTGCATATCCTTTGTACCGCAATGTTGGCAGTCCACAAAACATATGATTGTGCTTATGAACAGTACTTTTCATTGGTCCACAAGTCAGTCCTTATCTTTGAACCAATTATGACAGCAGTCAGAGGCATTGGAGGCTCTGATTCACCACACCCACTCTTAGCATATGGGCTGACGGTAGAGGGTACATAATCACTCTATGAAAAGTTATGTTCCTGTTATTAAAAGAAGATCAAATGTATGCTATTAGGGATGGGGAGACCTTGCTGCTCTCATGTGTTTATGCAAGCAGACCTCATAGCCTGCAATAATTTCTTTTTTTCCAGTCAGAGGGGTGAGTACTTGCTTATGCAAGGACTGGTTCTATGCCTTCTTAGCATTGAAATAAACCTCTGCTATGAAACTGTCCTATTCTTTCTTTCCCTCTCCAACAAAGCCTTATTTCACAAATATTGGCAGGATTCACTTCCACTAAGGAGTCAGAGTGCAGAAAAGGAACCTGGGTCCAAGTACGGGATCCAGAGGTCAGTGGAAGAGTTAGAGAGGGGAAAGCAGAAGCTAGCCGACAAAGATGGCAGACTAGCTGACTCTTCTAGGGGGACATTGACCATTTCAAGCTGAGGCTATACTTGAGTCAGGCAAATTCTGTCCAGCTTCTGGAGAAACTCGAGAACCAAGATTTAGGACAGAGCATAGACTCCAAAGTGCAAGACCAAGTTGGTGAGAGTCTAAGGAAGCAGTCTACTGCAACAGGATGGAGAAAAAGCAGAGTGCAGAGCAGGGCTCTGTAAGAGATTGGAGAGAGAATCCAAGAGCTACTGGCCTGGTCTTCACTATCGGACATCAGCCAAAACATTTTTTAGTCAATGCTTCCTGGGACCCAATGCTTCCAGGGTATAGAGACATGGATAGCCTGTCCATAAACCTTCTCTGTTCACTCTCATTCCTGTCTTTCGCTTTTTATCTTCCTAACCTATTCCGTATCTTATAGGAGATTCCATAGCTTGCCTTTCATTTCTGGTCCATGTCATCCTTGTTCTCAGATGTCATTTTCTCAAAGAATTTGTTCTTTTTTAATCCTTACTTTTATATGGTCTGGCTATGTACTGGCATAACTTACCCTCCAGCTCTCTGTTCTGTGTTGCTTTGAGTAACTGACAAACCTCATATGGCTCCATCCTGAGTCACATGTTGGTACTTGCTTCTTGACCTTACATCTCCTCCCCATTGATCATTTGTGTCATCTGTGTAGGACAGAGCAGCAGGTACTGTGTAGAAGCCTAGCTGAACAGCTGGGTGAGTGCCATTTGTAACAAGACAGTCTGAAGCTACCAGAAGGCAGAATATATTGAGTTAGGAGCACCAAATAAACTGGCATAGATTTAAATTCTGTATCTGCTATGGCCATATCCTTTGCTATATAATAACTACCTATTTAACAATTTCTAATTGAGTCTGTACCATCCCTTGCTGAGGGCATTGGAGACAGAATGATGAGTTAAGTAGCTCCACATGCATCTTCCCTATCAGAGTCACCTCCTGGGGATAGGACTCATGATTATTAATTAACCTCAGAAATATTAACCATACACACAGGTGAGTTGTACCTGGTTTCATATAATGGCTCTGCATTTTTCTAGAGAGTGTCATCATTTTCTGTGTTAGGGCAGTGGCCTTCACAAAGCCCAGTCTGTGTTGTGGCCGGGATCCAATGAACCCCTCGTTCTGACTAATGTCCCTTCATAGCAGCTTCCAAATGATTTTCAACAAGTGCTCTGGTTAGATCCATAGTGGATTGCCAGAGTAGAACAGTTGATAGAGTCAGAAACTCTCTGAGCTAGATAGAACACTCATTAAAGTTTACTTTAGCTGACTCCTGGTTCCATCTAAGCATTGTTGGCCAGGCTCTGCTCATGTACCTCCGATGTCAGGGAAATGATTCTACTTCAAAGCACCTCACTCTGTGCTTGCAAACTGAACAGAGATTTGCTTCTCTCACGTTTCTAAGCATTGACCTTGGAAGGTCTTATTAGCATCTTTCACTGATTCACTCAACAGAAAGCTATTGAGGGTCTATGTATCATGTGTCTGGGGACAATTCCTGGTGAAACTACCCCCCCCCCACACACACACACTCACTCATACACAGGAGAAAGTGAAGAGAAATACCTATCATTATAGAAGGAATCTGGAGGATAAAGTTCCTAGCAGAAGAAAAAGAGCCAGTGTAAAGGTGCTGGGGTAGAACTCTGACTTACTACCACTGTATTAATAGCCTTGCTGAGAGGAAGAACAGACAAACATCTTCACAAAGATGCCAGGACCAGATTATAGAGGACTTCACACACTGTTCTAAGAACTTTGGCATTTACTGTTCGATACACCTCCTAAGTCTTGAAGGATCCTAATGTAGATACTCCTTCATCCCCTCCCCCCCACCAAAAATAATTCTGGGTGCTCAATAAATTTCCATCTTCTTTTAAAGTATTGGTCCGAGGCCATAAGAGTGGATTTCTGCTTCCCATTTCTAGTAATAGTGCTTATTTATCAGCCAGCACTGCGGAGACAATGACATCCTTGCCTGAGCTTGTAGCTCCTGGCTGAGGCTGGAATGGCATGATGAAGGAAGCTAGGTAGAGTTAGTGCTCAAGGTAACAGTTCTTTGGGTCCAAGTGTCAAATTTAAACCACAGCTCTGCCACAATCTATCTATGTATCACCCAGCAGCTATTTGTTTTCAAAGATTATCTGATTTACAGTGTGCCATAGGCTAGTGTATGCACACGTCCTGCACTACATCTTATTGTATGTAAACTTCCTTACTATATGCTACTGTATATAGCATACCTAGTTGTGTACTATCATCCTTAATAGTCACTGTTGTTGTACTGGTCATTTCTTGAAACTTCTCTCCATCTGTGGTTGTTCCAAGAGTTTGTGGGATTTGTTTTCTGAGTCATGATACTACTTCACACTTGGACTACCAGCATTATTGTTCTGCTGGTGTTAGTCACCCCTTACCACTCTTGTTACATGATTCCCAAGAGCTGAGTTGGACCCTATTGATATTCAGTGTCAGCCTGAGAGATGGCCAGTGTCATGACATTTATGTGCACATGAGGATTTGCTTACCAGCCATTCTTTTGCCATGGAAACGACCAGAGAGTTTTCATTATGCTCATACACACAGCTCTCATCATCATGTTTTGCCTCTCATCACCATTGGCTCTCTTCACCATTTCAACCCTTTGAACTTGGCTGGACCTAATGGGGCTGGTAGCCAGGCTTATACCAGAACCAGAGCACATTCCATCTTACTTAGAAAACAGTTTCCTTAGGCACATGTAAGTAGCAAAACTGTTCCCTGGACTTCCCCACACATATGTTGTCTTCAATCCACCTCCAAGAAATAAAAAAAAAAAGAAACAACTGATCAGGATGGAGGACCTTCCCTAGGAAAAATTTCTTCATGGTGTTTCTCTGGCTCTCATTCCTTTCTGTCTCTCCATATGGTAGTCTCTGCTTCTCTCCCCAGTGTATCATGTGAACATCGCCTTGTAAATTGTTCAGGATCCAAGTCTGGGTGGGATATTTACCCAAAGCGAATTATGGCTGGATGCATTCCTATGTCAACATGTGCCACACTCATTTCTTATAAAGTAGTTCATTATTCTGTGGGGCATAAATAGTATTACCAGATTGATATGATTAAAGCTAGTGAGTCATTAATTAGCATCTAATTAAAAGAGATGAGTTACATACCCATGTACAGTAGCTAATGTGATGTTTTCCTTGAAAAAGAAATGATTAAGTGTACAGCAATTGTGTTTTCAAAGAAACCACACCAACCATATGTGCGGTTCTCTGGGAATGCAGGAACCACGGCTGCCTTCCGGCATCAACAAGAGGAATTTATTCCCTCCCAAGGAAGTGGGTGCCAGCACCAGCTTGCTAGTCACAGGAAGCTGGCTTGCGCTTCGTGTGATTTCTAGAAATATCAACAGGGTAGCTATCAAGACAGCTTTCTGGGGCTCATGCTCAGTCTTCAGTATGTCTCCTCCTGCTCAACATTCTTCTGTGATACCAACGCACATTGTCAATCATTCTTGCATACCTTACCTAATTTATTTTTCAAACAACTCATATATCTGCAGTTTGTAAGCCAGAAAACTAATCACCAAGAGAGGATTCAGTTAGAGCTAGTTTGATGGGTAAAGAATTTCTGAAGAAACAACAGGACACATTCCAGCCACCCAAACCAGCCAGTGAAAACTGCTGCATCCTGACCTGGGTGTGTCTAGGCTGCCTCCTCACTGTCTCTCTTCTTTGCTTTCACCTTTACTTTATCTTTAGCTTATTAGCTCACCACAGTATTTACATTCATGTGGGAACTCAGCTCACATCCAGTGGTGGAGGCTCCTCCCTCCCATCTTCTACCCATCTGCATCCTACGAAAACTTCTGTGTACAGGATGAGCTTGGGCTAAGTGGAAGCCCAACTGGAAGCAGTCACCTGCACCAGGCTCACCTCCCCTGTGCAGCCCATCTGGGAACTAGTCCTTGAGCTGCGTTTTACTGTTTGCATTTTTATGAGGTATCACTTCCCATTGTCCTACATGAAAATGACCTGGAAGGCAGCAGAGAGGTAACAATGGTTGTTTCTGCAAAGAAAAGGTGGAAATATTCAGGAAAATATCTTTATGTACAAAATTTACTTTATTCATGAATATACTTACATTTAGCTTATTATTTATTTTTAAATCCAGAGACTGCCAGACACAAGTGGCTCACGCCTATAATCCTAGCTACTCAAGAGGCTGAGATCTGAAAATCATGATTCAAAGTCAGCTAGGTCCGGGAAGTCCATGAGACTCTTATCTCCAGTTAATCACCTAAAAAAGCCAGTAGTGGAGCTTTGGCTCAAGTGATAGAGTGCTAGACTTGAGCATAAAATGCTCAGGGGACAGTGCCCAGGCCCAGAGTTCAAATCCCAGCATCAGCAAAAATAAAAAATAACAATAAATAATAATGCAGAAACCAAAGAAACTTATTCTCAGTTAAGAAATCTAGAATATTTGCATAAAAAGTAAATACCAAATAGAATAAAAATTAATCTCTTTTGTCTGTATATAGCCTATTAATATCTTATACTTTTCTTGTACCCTGTTTTATCCAATTCTATATTTATTTTATTAATTTAATTTTATTGTCAAGGTGATGTACAGAGGGGTTAGAGTTACATACATAAGGTAGTGAGTACATTTCTTCTCAAATATTGTTACCCCTCCTCCATTTTCTTCCACTTTCCCTCATTAGAAATCATGATATCATAAATAGTTTTTTGCTTAATATTTAGAAATACATGTCTCACATAGCACTGAAAGTTCTAACTGATGTCAGTTATAATTATGTCAGTATTTTGGCTGTAGGGAATAGTGCTACAATGAACATGGTTGTGCTGATGGTTTTACTGTAGCCGTAGCCCACATGCCCCTCAAGGTAGCATTGGATTAAGAAAATATGATATATGTCCTGAATGGAATTTTACTCATCCATTAGAAAGAATAATATTATATCACTCATAAGGAAATGGAAAGACTTAGGAAAGTATTATGTTAAGTGAAGTAGAAACAAAGGTTGCATGGTTTCTTTCCTTAGTGGTAGATAAAATGTATCTCCAAATCTATAAGTAAATACACTGGGTAGTATGCAAGCAGTTCCAAATGAATTAGCTGAATTATAATAGATGCTATGGAGAGCTCAAATAGTACAACTTGTTAGAATAAGTCAAAGCCCCCAAAAATAAACACCAAGAAATGGGTACTTGCAAGAGAAGGAACAGAGAGAGATGGCTAGACAAGGAAAGGGGGAGGTGGCAGAATGTAGTCAGGAATTCATTGTATATACCACAAAATTAAGAAATGTAAGGGAAGGAAAGGGCACAAGGGGGTGAAATTGTTGAAAGAGGTGAAAGAGATCAAGATATATTACATTTATAAACTGCTTTGTTAAATGGCCACTCCCTTGTACAACTACTTAAAATAATTATTAAAAAATATGTCATAAAAATTATGTCATGAAATTCCACTGAAGGCATAGATATCTCATTCTCTATGGATGAATGGCATGTTTCTAATACTTCTGCACTCAGAGTATGGCTAGATAAACATCTGCTTTGAATTTGGAAGTTTAAATTATTTAAATATTTAAATATTTTTTGTCACAACTGATACATTCATTCGTTTTTGTCCTGTTATGTTTATTATATGTGATCCTTCCTTTCTGTTTCCTTGGGACCTTTCTCACTAATTTTTCTGTATGGTCATTTGAAGGTGTATCTCATGCTCTTGCTTTTTAGTTTTTGAATATTTTTATATCTCTAAGTACAAAAGAGTTTCCCTTCAACAAAGCAGTTTATGAATATAGTGTTTCTGGATCAATGTCACCCATATAAACATTCTCACCCATCTCTCCAAACCCATCCCTTCTCTTACTTTTCTTGATCTTTTAGGTTATATATCCAATGTATTTTAGGCTCTGTATTGAATTTTTGCCATTTAATAAAGCAGTTTATGTATACTGAAATTAAGAACTCAGCAAATGGATTCAATAGAGAGTTGACATTGTACTGGACAATAAGATTAGAAGTTTTAATACAGGACATTTAAAACTTCACCAGTAAGAGCTAACTTAAAAGGAAAACATTTCCCTTTTTTAGTATTTTGAGACAGTCTTGTTATGTAGTTGAAGCTGGCTTCAAACTTTACTACTCCTTGTTTCAGCTGCTGGAGTAGTGGAGTTACAGGAGTGAATTATCACGCCCAGATGCATTATGAGTTTTGGTTCTATATTTCAATTTGCCTTTATAAATACATTCCATTTCTCTAGACTAATTGTTATAGATTCTCAAAAGATATTCTTGGGCTAGGAAGGTGGCTCAGTGGTACAGTGCTTGCCCTTGCATGCTTGAGGTGCTGGGTTAGATTCGTCAGAACCACATAAACAGAAAACTCCTGAAGTGGTGCTGTGGTTCAAGTGTTACAGCACTAGCTTTGAGCTAAAGAGCTGAGGGACAGCGCACAGGCCCAGAGTTCAGGTCCCATGACTGACACACACACACACACACACACACACACACACACACACACACACACACATACACACACACACACACACACACACAAGATATTCTTCACATGATTAAAAAAATACATTACTTTATGAATTTTGAAGCTAAATTTTTGTATCTTCATGGAGGAACTAGGTATTTGTCATTAACTTTTTTCAAGTATATACTATCTTAAATTTTTCTTTAATTGATATTGTTTTTAGAAGTATAAATTATATAGAATAAATGTATAGTTTAAAAGTATTGCACTTCAATGAACTTTAAAAAATTAATACCCATATGTAATCCATAACCTGCCAATATGACAAATAGTTTCATTCATTCATGGACCACCAAGGTCACATACAAAGTCAGCATTGCTTAAATTCTTTTACTCTGTTTGAGCAGTTTTATCTCTTTTAAAATTATATAGATGCATATTTATGTTTTTATACCTTGATTTACTTTTTTTCTGACTTGCAGACATTTTATATACACTTTTGTGTTCTGCTTATATCATTTAGAGCAGTGTCTGTAAAAGTCATTTAAGTTGTTCCATGTATCAGAGATTAAATATACCTAATTTAAGCATTTACTGGTTGGTAGATAGTCTTTTCACATTTAATCTTATTATAAACAATAACAACCACTCCATGAATATTCTTGTACAAACATTTGTGTGAAGCAATTTCCCTTTTTTATTTTTGAGTAAATACCCAGGAGAAGAGCTATCTTCTAATAGATGCTTGTTCAATTTTATAAAAAACTGACAAACTGTTTTCCAGAAATATGTTAGTATGCTGGCTGGTCCCTATTCTCAAATTAAAAATATTTTATCTTGATTGAATATTTTTATTTTTTCTACAGCTGTTTAACTTACTATATAATTTTTCTTCTTTAATGATTCATGAATTTCCTTTAGTCTGTTATTATTTTGATGTCAAATGAACCTTACATTTCTAAAACAGATCCCACTTGGTTATATGTTATATTACTAATTTTATACATTTTTTTTCCTGGACTCTACTTACTAACATTTTATTCTGGGCTCTCTTTTCTTAATATTTTATTAAGTAAGTATCTTTGTTCATGACATATTGTTTTATAATGTCCTTTCACTGATTTTGTTATTTGTTAAACTTATTCTGGCCTCATAAAATAATTAAGATTTTAACTTTCATTTATTTTCTGGAGAGGTGTAGAAGGGCTGGCATTATAGCTTAAATGTTTATTAGACTTTACTAGTGAAGTTGCTGGAGTCTGACTAATGTTCTCAATAACAAATTCAACTTATTCAACAGATATATAGCTATTCAGATAGTTTTGATTTTTTGTATCATTTAAGGAACTTGTCTAATTCATCTGAAATGTCTAATACATCTAAGGCATTTGCAATGCCTAACTGAGTGGTTTTATTTATTTGTTTTTGTTTTTGTTTTTTGATTTTGTCGGTCATGGGACTTGAACTCTGGGCCTGGGAGCTGTCCCTCAGCTCTTCAGCTCAAGGCTAGCGCTCTACCACTTGAGCCACAGCACCACTTCCAGTTTTCTGAGTGGTTTATTGGAGATAAGAGTCTCACAGACTTTCCTGTCCCAGCTGGCTTTGAACTGTGATTCTCATATCTCAGCTTCCTGAGTAGCTAGGATTATAGGCGTGAGCCACCGCCACCCAGCTCAAAGTGAGTTTTTTACATTCCATTTTTATTTCTTCTTTTTGTTTTAAAATATAACTGTTTTATTATTTGTTTGTTTTACTGGTTATGTTAGGTATTATTATTATAATCTACCGTGAGTCAATATGTTGCTTGTCACATAATATACTTACCTGACAAGTATATCTTTCCCATTTATCCCTATCTATGATGATCATAATTTTATTATTATATGTTCATTATTGCATAAATATAATTGCTTTTGCTTAAAACAGTTGATTCCCTTTTGGAAAAAAAATTACAAAGAAAATCACATATTAACCTATGTCCTTACCATTTCTAGAATCCATTATTGCTTCATAGATTTGATTTTCCATCTGTTGCCATGCTCCTTCTATCTCAAAATAATATTTCTTGAAGAGCAGGGCTCCTGGGGATGAATTCCCCAGTATTCATTTTACCTTTATGTATGGAAGCATTTTGGCTATAGAATTCTAGGCTAAGATTTCCTGTCAGCATTTTTGAGATGCATTTGTGTGTCTTTGCAGTTTACATTGCAGTGAACCAGTGCTCACACTTAAGGCGTCACTGTATGCATTGTAAATTCGTGCACATTGCAAGCCATAGGCTGTCTTGAAACTTTGGTTGCTTTCATCGGCTTTGAAAGTTTTTAACCACTTCATGGTCAAATATTTGATTCTTCCAAATTCTCTTTTCCCTCCTTAGAAGCTACCAATTCTTTCACACCAGACCTTTTAAAAATTTCTCAACTTGAGCTGTTTCATTAATTTCCATTCCCATTTCCCTTTCTCTCTTGGCCTTTTACCATATATTCTATAGAACTCTTTTCCAATTCATGAATCCACTTGTCGTGAAAGCAGTATATGAACAAACCACATTTAACCAATCACACTAAATTATTTGAGGGGGCTTACAAAGGCTGGAATCAGGGTTCCCTTGTTATATCTCACCTCCAATATTTTTATTTTCAGGGCCATAATCCTGATGGAATTTTCTTGGTATGTCAATCTCAGCATTTACTTCCTTGTTTCCTTGGTTTGGGCACCCTTTGTGGGAGCAAAATTTCAGTAAATGCTCTGAAGTGAGTTAGACTTACTTCTCTGAGGCTACTTCTGCTACTTTGGTAGTTTAGCCTACAAACTTGGTTCCTCTGAAAAGCTGGGGCTTTAATTTTTGCCACCCAGGTAAAAGGAAACTGCTATAGGCTTAGGCTACCACTTTGTGCTCATTGACTTTGTCCCACAACCTGACCTGGAAAATAGTCAAAGTAGAGAGAAGTACTGGGAACTAGGCCTCAGTGTGTTTCTATTCTCCCAGAGTCCTGTGCTCCTGGCTGCTTTGGTTGTTCTCTGCTGCCTTCAGGTGACTGAGTTCATTATTTTATTTCTTTTCATGTTTTATAGTTATTCTTTGTAGCAAAGAATAGAAGGTGTTCTGTCATAGCCAAAGTCAAGAGTCCTTACTTTTATTTTTTAGAGAATAGATACTCGAGTTTATATTCTGAATGCATCCATAATTAGTTACCATCCTGAATGACCATGGGCAAGGCATCTTTTCTTATCCTTATTTTTACCTGTTATCCCCAGTTTTAATTAGTATAATATGATAATTTTACCAGTTCATTATTACTAATTTTATAAATTAAGAATCTTCTCTTTCAGAATTATTTATGATACTTTCATTTTGTTTTGTAACCATATTTACCACAGTTACTTAGAATAAATTATGTGCTTAAATGCTTTCAGTTGCTCATTACCAGTTCTTCCACACCATGACTTGGCTATTTATGAGTTTTAAATTTTGATTCATATTTTTTTTGAGCTAGCTGAAGTAGATCTGGAAGTTATTTTTCAGGAAGAATGCATGAGTCAGACACTTTGTGAGTCTTTGCAAAACTGATGGTATTAGTCTGTTGACTTCATATATGAACCATACATTTGAAGTATTAAATTATTTACTTAGAAAAATTGAAGATGCTGGCCAAAGAAGTATGCTAGAAATGTAGCAATAGGCAAAATGTAAGCAAATATACAATTCTTGACACTCTGGTCAGAAACAAACATGAATAGATGGTTTCATAATTAATTGCCAATGATCATCATGACAAAGGAGAAAAGTGGAGCTCTGTTCTAACCAGTCAGGGGAATAAACAGAGATGGTTTTCTTTAAATTACTGTGAAAATGCTGTACAGAGGGGTTACAATTACATGGGCAAGATAATGAGTACATTTCTTATCAAGCATTGTAGCCTCCTCCTTTGTTTCCCCTTCCCATCCTCCCACCACCCTCCCACCCAATCCTCCTTCCTCTGTCCCCCTCACCACAGTTGAAAAGGTTGTTTTCTACATAACGACTTGTACATCTCATTGTTGCAATGGGTCCACCTGTATCCCTATTTAAACGATTTGTTTTTTCCCTTCCACTCCACAAATTATACCAACATCAAATACAGTGAAAGCAGGGGTTATACTGTGGGGGAGGAACATAAAAAGCAACAAAGAAATAATCTTATAAATGTGTTACAAACAATCGCATGAAAGAAAACATTTGAATACATATCTTAGGGCTCATTTCCCTAACATCAACTTATCTGACCTTTTCGGCTTGACTCAGACATATACTAGTTATTGCAAATAAGGGAAACCATGGGACCTATGTTTCTTTGGGCCTGGCTTACTTCACTTAATAGACTTTTTTCCAAGTCTTTCCATTTCCTAACAAATGTGGCAATGCCATTCTTTCTGATGGAGACATAGAATTCTACTGTGTATATATACCACATTTTCTTGATCCATTCATCTACTGAGGGGCAGCTAGGTTGGTTCCATATCTTAGCTATGGTACACAATGCTGCAATAAACATAGTCGTGCTGGTAGCTTTAGTGTGGTCTTGTTTGTCAGCATTTGGGTAAATGCCCAAAAGTGAGATTGTTGGGTCATAGGGGAGCTCTATGTGGGTCTTTTGAGGAACCTCCATACTGCTTTCCAAAGTGGTTGAACAAGTTTACACTCCCACCAACAATGCAGTTAGGTTCCCTTCTGACCACATCCCCTCCAGCATCTGTTGTTATTAGAGTTCTTGATTATAGCCATTCTAACTGGGGTGAGGTGGTATCTCAATATTGTTTTGATCTACATTTCTTTTATGGCTAGGGAGGTTGAGCATTTCTTCATGTGTCTATTGGCCATCCTTCTTTCCTCTTCAGAGAAGTTTCTCTTTAAGTCTTTAGCCCACTTATTTATTGGACAGTTGTTTCTTTGAAGATTTGTTGTTGGGGGATTTAATTTGTTGAGTTCCAGGTATGTTTTAGATATGAGACCCTTGTCCGTTGTACGGCTAGTGAAGATCTTCTCCCATTCCATGGGCTTTCTATTGATCTTGCTAGCTATGTCCTTTGCCATGCAGAAACTCTGCAATTTCATGCAATCCCATTTGCTCAAGCTTTGTTTGATTTGTTGTGTTTCTGGGTCTCTATTAAGAAAATTTTGGCCTGTGCCAAGGAGGCCTAGGGTTTCTCCTATTCCATCCTGTAATGTTTTCAGAGTGTCTGTTTTGACTCCTAGGTCTTTGATCCATTTGGAGTTGATTCTGGTGCAGGGTGCTATATAAGGATCTAGCTTTAGTTTTCTACAAGTAGTTAACCAATTTTGCCAGCACCATTTACTGAAGAGGCTGTCTTTCTTCCATTCTATTGTTTTAGCTTCTTTATCAAAGATTATATGGCTATAGGTCTGTAGGTTCATGTCTGGGTTTTTAATTCTATTCCATTGGTCCTGAGGTCTGTTCTTTTGCCAGTATCAAGCTGTTTTGATTACTATGGCTTTATGGTAGAGTTTGAAATTTGGTATTGATATTCCTCTAGCACTATTCTTTCTGTTAAGGATCGTTTTTGCTATTCTGGGTCTGTTACTGTTCCATATGAATTTTTGGATTGCCTTTTCTATTTCCTTGAAGAATGAGGTTGGAATATTGATAGGTATCGCATTGAATTTGTAGATAGCCTTGGGAAGAATTGCCAATTTCACAATGTTGATCCTTCCTATGCAAGAGCATGGGAGGTTTTTCCACTTTCTAAGTTCTGCTTTGATTTCCTTTTTCAGGTTTTTAAAGTTTTCATCATAGAGTTCCTTCACTTCTTTGGTTAAGTTAATTCCTAGGTATTTTATTTTTTGTGGGGCTATTATGAATGGAGTTGCTTTCCTAATTTCAGCCACACTTTTCTCATTGTTGGCATATAGAAAAGCCATTGATTTTTGAGGGTTAATTTTATACCCTGATACTTTGCCAAAGTTTTGAATCAGCTTGAGTAATTTGGGAGTGGAGTCTATGGGATTCTTTAAATACAAGATCATGTCATCTGTAAAGAGGGAGAGTTTTACTTCTTTTCCTATTTGGATCCCCTTTATGTTTGCATCTTATCTTATTGCTGTAGCTAGGCATTCTAATACTAGATTGAAGAGAAGTGGAGAGAGTGGACATCCTTGTCTCGTTCCTGAGTTAAGAGGTTATTCTCCAAATTTGACTTCACATGCCTCTTACTCAAAGGCATCTAAACCATAGGCAAATTTCCCTAGATAATTTCTCTTCCTTTCCTCACCTTAACCAGACCCTGTACATTGTGCTGTGCAATTAGAAGACTTACTAAGATCTGAAATAGCCTGTTTATTTGGTGTACTATAAGTCTCCTTCACAAGGTGTCCTTTGTTGTCAGTCTTCTTTTTTATGTTTGTCCAATTGAATTGATTTTTATTCACAAGTGGCCATATCCGAACACTGTGACTTACTCAGTGTTAGGAACATGTAAGAGATTAGGCATATACATATACATGCATACACACACACACACACACACACACACACACACACACACACACACACACACATCCTAAACCTTTTGAGAAAAAACAATTAACATCTTTTAAAATGCACCTATGTTGTAAGAGAGAGCTATAGACAACTGATTTATGGAACCACTCCAAATATTCTCCCACTTCAATCAGTGCCTTTTTCATGCTTTCCTGTGACTTCAGAGAGCACTACAGAAATTGACCCCACTTTCGTTGTGCTAAGTATAAAGTTTAAAGAAGAAAATGACATTCTTTACCAAGTGTGATGGTCATATCTCTAGATCTAGCACTGAGGAAACTGGTAGAAGGAATATCTGGAGTTTCAGGCTAGTTTGGGTAACATAGCAAAAGACTGCCTCAAACAAAGCAATCAGAAGGCATTCTAGGCATTCTTGTTGGCTGAGAAGCAAAGAATGAAAAGCTGGTGCTTCAAGAATGTCTGGAAACTGAGGAAGGAAATCATTGTTGGTGTTCTGCATCATTGCAGGGTGCTTAGGGCCTAGAACAGTGTTTGGCACATTGAAAGTAGTCAAGGGGCATTTGAATATTGGTGAATAGAATTTGCTTTAGTTGTTGTTTATATCTCCTAGAAACCAGATTTTCTTCTCCTTTCTAACTTTGAGAGATATTAGACAACAGCAATCCTTCATTTCTAGAATGTTCCCTTGGTACAGTTAAATTTCTTTAGTTACTTCTGCTTGGTATCTCTTATCTCTGACCTAGCTGTTCTGTTTATTATATGATTAGTTTGTCCTACCACAAGTCTATCATTACTGGCCCAGGCTGGCGATAGCAAAGAGCTCTCTAGAAATATGTGCTGACTGAAATGCTGGATGAAAATGGTACAAATGAAGAACCCTGCCTGCTCTGGACTTGGAGGTGAAGGGGTCAAGCATAGCTTCCTTGGTGGATTTATCGCTCTCCTTTTCACTGCGTTCCGTCACTGCGCACTCCCAGAGCCTTTGTAAATCACTGGGTGTTATTTCTTCACTCACACATTTTTTATGGCTGTCCTTTTAGAGCCACATAAATCAGATGTCAAATCAAGTTATTAGCAGGGGCTATTTTTTTCTCTTCTGTCACCAACCTGATATTTTAATTCACTTTGGACTCTTCTATTTCTATATGGAACCCTTCTCTGGGATGTTAGATTAGTAAAACATGTTTCTTGCAAGAGGTTGATGGAGGGAGTTTGTCAAAACAAAAAAAAATGTGTAGACTAGAGATGATGAAGGGAAGAGGCCACCAATCCTCTTTTCACTAGAGGATGACCTTTGCCCCTGACATGATCAGGCTAAAAGAGAAATAGAAGTTTAACCCAGGCTCATCGCATTGAAGAAATCTCAACTTTAGGGCAGAGATTAAAAACCCATTCCATCATTCAAAACACAAATGTGTGACATAGGGAAGTACGGTGGAGAAGGAGGCAGCTACTGGTTTGTTATTACAGATGTAGTGCAAGGCATGAGCGACCAACCCACATCTCTTAAGTAGTTTAGATTTGTACATTTTTTGTGATTAATTTTTTTATTTAAAAATGTTGTACAGAGGAGTTACAGTTACATGAGTAGGGTAATGAGTACACTTCATAGCGAGCATTGTTACCTCCTCCTTTATTTCCCCTACCATCCCTTCCCTCCTCACCTCCCGAACTTCTCCTCGTTTTCAGCATCGTGTCCTGTACATCTTGTGGTCACAATGGGTCAGTCTGAATCCTCATTTAAGGGTTCTGCTCTATCCCTTCCTAGATTTGTACAATTTTTTTGGGGGGGGGGTCCAGTCATGGGGCCTGAACTCTGGGCCTGGGCTCTGTCCCTCAGCTCTTCAGCTCAAGGCTAGTGCTCTACCACTTGAGCCATAACACTACTTCTGGCTTTTTTCTTTTTACTTATGTGTGCTGAGGAATTGAACCCAGGGCTTCATGCATGCATGCTCTACCACTGAGCCACCTTCCCAGCTCCTAGATTTGTACATTTTAATGATAAAGAAATAAGTAAAATGCCAACATGAACACTTTCTTCATATTCTCACCATCAACAATTAAGAGTGGCAATATTTTGGCATACACTTTTTATTCTTTTTCTTTCTAGAGATCTTTCATTTTTACGCTTTTTACTTGAGACTTTTTAAAATTCTGAGCTACTCTCCTCATCTACAGATAGAATACAGCAATCTCTTCTTTCTCATGGGGGAAAGAATGGATTCCAGAAGCCATTTGTGAAAATGAATTTCTACATACTCGTTTTTTTCCCCTAATGTACATACCTGTATTATGACATATACCTATGATAACTTAAAATTAGGCATAGTAAGAGATTAGTGAATAAAATAGAACAATGAATCTACTAATCAAGATGCTTACTGAGCAATAAATGGGTGGCAGACAGAGATGAGTCATGTCCAAAGTAGGCACACTAGGACGGCTTGAGACTTCCTTCTGATACTCAGAAGGACCCACAATTTAAAACCTTGTGAGTTGTTTATTTCTAAAATCTTCCATTCAGTATTTTTGGACCATGATGGACAATGGGAAACTGAAATAATAAAATATGAAACTGTGGATAAAGTGGGATTAGTGTATGCAATTTTCATAATTTTTTTGCCTTTAAAAAAATAGAATCTTTTTAAGATCATGAGGGAAAGAGTGACATTGTCCAAAAGGAAATGCACTCTACGTGGCTTATATAACTGTAACCTCTCTGTACATCACATTTATGATAACAACTAAGTATTTTTAAAATAGATACGTTTAGCCAGGTGATAGTGGCTTATACCTGTAATCCTAACTACTCAGGAGGCTGAGATCTGAGGATGGCTATTAGAAGCCAGCTTGGGCAGAAAAGTCATGAGACTCTTACCAACTATTAACCATATAAAGCCAGAAGTGCAGCTGTGGCTCAAGTGGCAGAGTGCTAGCTTTCAGCACAAAAGCTTAGGGACAGTGCCTAGGTCCAGAACTGCCCCAGAACTGACCAAGGAATGAAAAAGTTTTATATTTTTATGTGTAACTATAGAACTCCATAGCATGATGCATGCTTTTTGGACATGTGTTCCAATACACTAATGAACCAATGTACTATCCATAAAATTCTACAACAGCAAATGGTCTACCATTTGAGCTATGTCCAGGCCATTTTCCAACCAGTAGTCCTAGGACCTATTCCTCCTAGGTCAATAATATATTCTCTGTGTGATCCTGGCTTACGGAAAAAGAAAAGAGGGGTTATCCCTATAATTCCTATTACTTGGGTGGTGGAGATAAGTGGAAGCCAATTATAAGAGGGATTGGTGTGATTCTGTCTCAACAAACACTGAATGTAGGGGTTAATGACTTTGGTCTCAGGTACTCAAGAGTTGTAGGCAGGAGAATCAAGGCCCGTGGCCAGCCGTAGAAAAAGCACAAGGCCTATCTAAAAACAAACTAAAGCAATAAAAGTGGGGATTGTAGCTCAAGTGGTAGACTCCTTGACTAGCAAGTATGAGGCTTGAGTTCAAATTCAGTATTGTCAAGTAAAGTGAAACAATGATAGAATACAACAAATGTTGGTGAGGATGTGAAAAATGTTAGCCCTTTTATAATGTTGCTGTAATGGGACTATTAATTAACACAGATTAAAAAAAATTTTTTTGGGGGGTCCAGTCATGGGGCCTGAACTCTGGGCCTGGACGTTGTCCAGCTCTTCAGCTCAAGGCTAGCACTCTACCACTTGAGCCACAGTGCCACTTCCGGCTTTTTTCTTTTTGCTTATGTGGTGCTGAGGAATCGAACCCAGGGCCTCATGCATGCAAGGCAAGTGCTCTACCACTGAGCCACCTTCCCAGCCCATAACACAGATTTTTTTAAAAAGCATGATAGCTTCTCAAAAGATTAAAAGTAGAATTATCATATGATCCAGCAATCTTATTTTGGAGTTATTTCTAAATGAAATCAGTATCTTGAAGAGATATTTGTTCTTTTGAATTAATTATAGTATTTTTCACAATAACTAAATTATGGAAAACCCCTCTGTGTTTATTGACAGATGAATGCATAAGAAAATGTGATAAATAGATACATGAATATATAGATGATAGCTTAGGAAGATATATATAGATATAGATATACATAGATACATAGATACATACATACATACATATGTACATACATATATAGGTGGGTAGATAGATACTAGATAGTAGATTTATTATTTAGACAGGGTTTTACTATGTAGTAGTGGCAGGCCTTTAACTTGTAATCCCCCTGCCTCAGCCTCCCAAATAACTTCTTCAATCTTAGAAGAAGGAAGTCCTATCCGAGGACATGGAAGACATTATGCTTAATGAAATAAGCCAGGGACTTACAAAGGCAATTTCTTCATGATCTCACTGACATGTGGAATCTCAGAGTTGAATTCATTCTACCCTTCAAAGGTAGAATGATGGATTCTGGATTGTAGGCTGGGGAAATATGAAGAGGTTGTATAACAGAAAAGAAAATAATGAAAAGAAAAAAAAAGTTAACCCAAGCCACCTTAGGAACAGACCTCAAATAATATGCATATATTTAGAAAAATAACTCATGACTTGGGAAGTAATCACATTAAGAATTAGAAAAATATTTAGAAGTAAATGTGTGGCCACAGAAGCTATTATTGAGATCTGTGGGATGCTGTTAAAAAATAAGCAAAACCCAAATCTAAAACTTAGTCATTAAAACTTAGTCATTAAAAATAAGCAAAACCCAAATCTAAAACTTAGTCATTAAAGTAAATGTGTGGCCAAAGAAGCTATTATTGAGATCTGTGGGATGCTGTTAAAAAATAAGCAAAACCCAAATCTAAAACTTAGTCATTAAAACTGACCTGACGGAACAGAACAGGTCAAAGAAAAATAACTGAAAAAGAAGGCACAAGAGTGAAATTCATAAGAAATAAAGAAAGAGGCTTACAATAGAGATTATAGAGATGTAATACCTGTAAGTATAAATAAACAAAATACAGCATAGACTCTTTTGACTGTCTCAGTCAGTGGTTATCAAAACCACTACTTTAGACTTACTAGAGTCTCCTCTCTAGACTTACTAGAGTCTCCTCTCAGAGGAAACAAAGCAGAATCTCCGAAGACAGGGCAGGACATCAGCTTCAGCAGGAAACTCCAATGGGAAGTCAGTGTGTTGAAGCCCTGCCCTTGGCAGTGACAGGCAGCCTCATTGGACAAGCTTCCCACTGTGGAGGCCTTGGCCCTCTGAGCCATCCTCTTCCCCACTCCTAGATGAGATGTGAGGTGGGCCTCACAGATGTCCTCCCCCCCATCTTCACTGTGGTGTTATCTAATGCTACAATGATGCTTCAAGGACAGGAGACGTCTATGACTAATATCACACCCATGGGCCTGAGCATCATCTTCCAACCAGTAGTTCTAAGATCTTTTCTCCCTGGGTCAATATTATATTCTTTGTATGGTCCTGGCTTAGTTTTGCAACCAGAGTTAAGCAATTTTCAGTTGTTCCTTGGAAAATAAATGTTACATGTAGAGCATTGAATCTGTGCTACAGGAATTTAAAATAGGCAAGTTCCAAAGAGTTTAAAAGAGGTAAATTCCAAAGACCTTATGGTTTAGTTGAGTATAAAAGATGGGCCTTACACACACACACACACACACACACACACACACACACACACACCAAATTTATTGTGTTCTGTGAGAGTCTTTACCCAAATATGACTTTGAGTGGTAAATAGTAGTCTGGATAAGTAATAGAAGGCAAGTCTTTCTAGTTAGTTTACAAAGAGAAGGACCTAATAGGAGGATCTTGGTATTCACAGAATTGTTGATAGGGCTAGAGGACCAGGATCTTGCTGACCTGAGATGATTCTAGAGTGATCATTCCAATTTGGTCTACTGTGAACTTCTGTCTCTGCTGCCTAGTTGAACAAGATAGGTCATAAGGATATGGGATCATAGCCATAATCTGTTTTAATGGGCCTGGGCTCAAAAGTCATACTGTAGTTTCTATGTCCACTTAAGAACAAGTGAGTGCCTGCCACAACTCTCCTACCCACCTGAGTTCCAACCCTCACCTTGGAATAATTCATTTCATTGTTGTAGCTAAGTCACAGTCTTGGGTGTACAGTGGTTAACTTTCTACCCTCCACTGTGCAAGGAGACATGTGTAATGATACTGAACCATACTGTGTCCCCAAGGCTACACAAGGTCTTAGAGAAGAGAATACATGAACTAAAACCCTTCCTCAGCCTTTCACCCTCTTCCTGACATCCCAGGAGAAAACACACATGGAACTGGTCATCTAGGCCTGCTGGTGCCCCTTCACACGTCTCTCTTCTAAATTTGCTGCTTCTGCCTTGCCTTAGCTCAAATCTTCATCATATTTGGACCTTCATCTTACTAGGCCACCGCAGGAGCCTGTGGAAAATCTTTTTACCTTCAGTTTTACTACTTACAAGAATCCTCACAGCACTGCTATACAAATCTTTTTTTTTTTTTAATGTAGTACATTTATCAGTACATTCCTCTAACTATTGCAATGTCTTTAATACTACTATTTTCTCATCTTGGAATAAGATGATTCAAAATTGTTGATTGATGAATGGACAAATAAATGGACAGTAAGTACATTTCCCAGGTATTACACATACACACACACACACACAAAGTAAATTAATGGCTATAGTGGTATGTGAATTATTTTAATAGCTGTATTGTGTTATTAAATATATAGGAAAACTGTAGTATATAAAGCCTGTGATACATTATTTAGGATGAAACTAAAATGTACATTCCTATATTAAACAAATTAAGCCTAGGTAAAAACAGGAGGTGGCGGGCATGGCAATGCATGATTGCAATCCCAGCTACCTAAAAGGTTAATGGTCTGAAACTGACACAAGGCAAAAAAACATGAGACTTGACCTAAACTAAAGCAAACAAAAGGGCCTGCAAGCTCAAATGATAGAACATTTGTCCAGCCAAGTGTGAGGACCTGAGTTCAAACCATGGTATCACACACACACACACACACACACACACACACACACACACACACACACACACACACACACACACACACAGAGAGAGAGAGGAAATTGGTATAAAGATGAAGTACAAATATAGAAGTTCACATAAATAATTCGTAAATGATTTCTACTGTTATTTTTCTGCTGACCCCTGTAACATCCAAGCTGTTGAGTGGAACTTTCCTGTCCTCTCTTCCCTACATACTCACTTTTACCTATGGCCACTCCCACTCAATCCACCAAACTGTATAGCTGATATTTTCACGCATCAGACACTTCTTAGTCCTGTTCCAAGGCCCTTTTCATTCTCCTTCCTACCTGGATGTGCAGTTCTCCGCCTGAAATGCCTGTTCTCCTTGCTTCCTTATTGACCAGGTAAACTCCTAGTCACTCTTTGAAACTCAATTCATGTTGTAACCCTAATGAGCTAGCATAGAGATGCCATAGATGAATGCATCTCTCTGGTGTTCTAGAGAGAGGTACCACAATAAGCAACATTTAGGTCATTCACCATGACCCACTGAGACAGTTTCTCCTGTCAGAGATCAACTCAATTGCTGTGGATCTCTGAGCTGATTCATTCAGAAAGATTCCCTTTGGAAATGGAACAGAATTTGATAACAATTAGAGCTAGACTCTGTATGCCTATCCTATGTTATGATCAGGGCTTTCTGCTTCCTGCTCAGTGATGGTGCTGCCCTTCCTGAGGATGAAGCATGGGATTCTTAGACACAAACCTACACTGCCTCTCAGTGTGGCCTCTAATACACCCTGGCCAGCAAATGCTCTGGGGCTCCCAGGGGTATCAGAACTCAGAATCTGCACTTCACAGCTAAAACAATACTTTTTTTTTCTTTTTTTTGCTAATTTTTTGTTTTTATGGTTGGTCATTGAGCTTAAACTCTGGGCCTGGGCTGTCCCTGAGCTCTTCAGCCCAAGATGAGTGCTCTACCACTTGAGCCACAGTGCCACTTCCAGTTTTCTGGTGGTTAATTGGAGATAAGAGTCCCACAGGCTTTCCTGCCTGGGCTGGCTTTGAACCATGATCCTCAGATCTCAGCCTCTGAGTAGCTAAGATTACGGCTGTGAGAACACTGGTGCCTGGCTTTTGGCTAAATGTTTTTAGAATGTGAAATGTACCAATAGGAATTTTTTAAATTACAAGATGTTTTAAGAAAAATGTACAATCATACCACTCCGTGGCTACAAACACCTTTGGTGCTTTGCCCTTAGCCTCTTTCCACTCTTTGCCACCTCCTCTTCTATACTCACCTTTGCTCCTTTACTGTGACTCTTATGAACCATTCTTTCAACCATTCTTTTCAAACATTAATTGTATTATTTAACCACATCTTTAACACCAGCTACTTCAGCTGTTACCAAGATTTTTATTACACAGAGTCATGCAATAAATATTTTTGTCCATAAATCCCTGTCTGCATTTCAGATTCTTTCCTTGAACACTGATACTTAGCTATGAAATCTCTGGCTCACAAGTTATGAATATTTTTCAGGCCAAACTAGAAATACTCCTGTCTTGACTTCTATTGCAGAGCTCTTTCCACTTTAACAAATTATTACTCTCCTTTGTCAAAACCCATGTGAAGAAAAAAAAAAGATGTGGGATATTTCTCTCCCTGATCTGGCACAATAGTCTCTGCAGTGCAAGGCTAAAGCCACTAACACTCCATAAAGCTCTCTATAATGTGGCTCTTGAGACGTTCTTATTCTTGATCTGGGAAATTCAGCTGCCCATGCTATTGGTTTGTACCTACCTCGCCCCTTAGATTCAGAAGTTGGCAGGAATCTCATTTGGGGAAGTGTGTGTGTGTGTTTTGGATAAAATTTTGCAGAAAATCTTGCAGTCATAGTAGAGCCTGTGATGTTTTAATGTCTGGGTAAATATTCTACAACTTTCATTCTCTTTTTTCCACTGACCTCACTGGTAAGAGCTCATTGCTCATGGACACAATTACCATAATTACCTGAGGCGTAAGGTGGTATAGTCGTGCAGCTAATTAATACAGAACAGTTGCAAAGTACAACAAATACTTCCTGTGAGCACATGTATGATGAGCAGATAGTACCTTTGGGAGAAAAAAATAATATGCATTCTCCTCTTGGTGGATTGAACAGTAATACATTGAAGTGGAAGTCATGGAACATGTCAGCAATCTCAGCATTCAGCAAAGAAAGGTAAAGGACCATGAGTTCAAGGTTAGCCTGGGCTAATATAGAAGTCCTTGTCTCAAAACAAGAGCAACAACCAAGCCAACCCCATCTCACATTGGAGCTCCACACGTACTGGCCTCTCAGCTGGGTGCCTGTGAGCTGAGTCCATCTGCACAGGTGGATGGTAACTTTCACATCATCTTCCCAGCCAGGGACTCTTCCTGGGTTGTCAATGTGATTCTCCATGTAAGACCTTCCTCTCAATATTCCTTTGATGCAAGTGACAGACACTATGCTTCTTAGGCTGTCCCTGGAAAACAAAGGAAAACTGGATAAGAAGAGGGAAACCAAATGGCCGATATGAAAGAATCTGGTTCTTCCTGATTCTTTGCCAATGGGATTCCAATGGGATTATGGGAGCAATGTAGCAGTGTTACTCTTTCCCTTGGGTTCTTTCCCTCCTCCAATGTATGCTTTGGCAAGCCACCAGCAGCTGTATCTCTGAGTGTGGTTTCTTTGGTAAAAGAACTACACTATGTTCCTGTGTATCCTCAGTCTGAAGTACTAGAGAACTACAACTTCACCCTCCCCCCCCCCCCAAGAAGCACTTTAATGAGACTTGATGCACAAATATCTTCCACGTGGACAGCTCTGAGCAGATATCCTACGCTGATTCCCAGAACTCCCCAGCAGGACCAACTGTAGTTATCCACCCTGGTAATGGACTTCATAATACAGCCCTTACTGGCTGCTTCCTTGACTTACTTTCTTGGTCTTTAGGTGTTTTCTGAGATTATCTCTCCAAAGGTACTACTTGTTCTCAGATTCTTTTCCCAAAATGTGAGAGTCAATGACATTGTCATTCCAAACCAATGATTATGGAAGAGCATCTGGGGTCATCACTTTTTGTAAAGATAAGAAAGGAAGCCTATGTTAAAAACTGGATTTAGTAAATAATTGACCAGCTTCATGTGAAGATAATATAAAATGTGTATTTTACAAATCTTTCTTTCTAATATAATTTCATTGTAGTAGCTATTACAGGATGTTTTCTGGTGGAATATTTGAGAATTATATATATATATATATATATATATGTATATATATATACATATATATTTCCAGATTAAAATTATACCTTCCAAGCTGGGCACCAGTGGCTCACACCTGTAATCCTAGTTACTTAAAAGGTTGAAATCTAAAAAACACAGTTCAAAGACAGCCCCAGCAGACAAATCTAAGAGATTATTATCTCCAATTAAAAAGCAAAAAGCCAGACGTGTAGCTGTGGCACACATGGTAGAGTGCTATCCTTGAGCAAAAGATAAGGGACAGTACCCAGGCCCTGAGTTCAAGCCCCCAGTATAAGCACAAAAATAAATAAATAAATACATACATACATACATACATACATACATACATACATAAGTACATAAATAAAACCTTCCACAAAGCTGGCTAATTCAAAGTTGTTTTCTTTAAAATCTGAGTAATTTACGGGCTGGGATGTAGCTCAGTGGCAAAGCACTTGCCTAGCAAGTGCAACGTCCTGGGTTCGATCCCCAGTACCAAAAAAGAAAACAAAACAAAAAAAATCTGAGTAATTTAGAGATAAGCAACCAATGACACAGACAGTAGTCAATATCTTTGTGATTGATTAATGATGTTTAATATGACAATGGATTAAAGAATGCATTAAGTTGGACTCTTCTGGAAGATCCAAGACTTGCTGTTCTGCTAATTAGTAAGAAAGCAACAGAACCGAGGCAAAAGGCAGAAATAAGCAAAAGCCAAGACGGGCTCAGCATTCTGCATCCATGGGTCTGTGTTGCAGCAACAGGTCCCTATGTTTGGAGCTGGGTTTGTGTCTGGTCAGATGCCCCCCTGTGGTGGCTGTTGATCCCTGAGTGTGATGGCTTCTCCAGGCCTGAGGGTCAGGCTGAGGTGCCATCCTTGCAATCAGTGAGCTCATTTCCCTGGGAAATGGTGTCTTCCCTCTTCAGCTCCTTTGCAGATTTCATTTGCATTTCTCCAGACTTGTTTTCATTTCTATCAGTTTGGGCCACCAGCCGGCAGGCGTGGGCTGAGGCAGGAGCCAGTGCATAGTCAAGTTTCCCTTCTTTAATATTGCTTCTGCTTGGGCCTGTTTGGACTTGCTTTGGCAGCACAATCCCGAGTGTCATTCAGGCAATTAAATAAGGTATTTTATTTTAGTTAAGGGGGCTATATCATGCCTATTTCAGGAGCTCTTTGATAGGAACTAGGGCAAAAACATAAATCCCCTTGAAAATGGCATATCATCTGTAACCTGATGCCAAAGGATCACAGAATTAGCTTTTCTTTAACACTATTATATTCTTTCAATAGGGTGTAAAGTTTTAGGAGATGAACTTTCATGCTCCATGTCACAGAGAGCAGATTGGTTTTGCATGTGTGACAGAGCAGGCCCTAAGTCTCCAGCCGTGGGGGTAGCGCAGAAACACTGAATACTTAAGTGAGTGGGATCGCTTTCCAAGGCCTGTTCTGGCTTCAAAACTAGTGCTTCCTTGTGCTTGCTTTCCACAACTTGCTCGTTTTCTTTTAACTTAAACTTGCAATGTAACTTTGGGCAACCCTTCCTTGTGCTTGTCTGAAAGTGCACTTTTCATTTAAATAGGGGTATTGTGAGTCTGTGCCTACTGGGGACTACCTACACTTGGGGGTCCCTGCAAGGACTATGTCTTATCATACCTTTAGATTCCTTGGAAATTATCATTGTGCATGCTCAGCCCTATCTACCAGGAGACTAAGGTCCTAGGCCTTCCTGGATGAACATGTATACAGGGCAATCTGTGAGTTCACCACCCAGGCAACTGTGAAGTCATGCTTGGAACAAAGGAGGCATTTCTTGGAATCCTAAGTTGTAGATGAATACTGAAGGAATTTTGATCTAGAAGGGTAGCTGGCTCATAGAAAAGCCAGATCATAATATTTAGAATTCCATGGGCTCAACATTCTAGAAAGAACAACATGGATTTCTCCATAAAGAAAAAAGTTGTTAAAAATGTCTCTCTAAAACAAATTATCAAGGGCTGAGGATATAGATCAATTGTAGAGTATTGGCCTAGCAAGTTCTAGGTTCTGGCTTTTGGGTTCTAGCTTCTGGGCTCTATCCTTAGCACCAAAAACCCAACCAAAAGATGACCAGACAAAATAGTTCAGCAGCAAAAAGTTGAGCAATGTGAAGCCATCAAGGGAGGTATCAGGAAAAACAAAGAAGGATTCCGCACACTGGTAGCTCTCACCTATAATCCTACTCAGGAAGCTGAGATCTAAGGACTAGAGTTTGAAGCCAACCTAAAGCAGAAAAGTGATTAAGACTCCATCTCTAAAATAATCAGAAATATGGCCCATATTTTGTTTCCAATAGCCTTACACTTATATGAAGCATATCTATCAAGCAATGTTTCATGGTGAGGGACCCTGTAGCAGTGGGTGTAACTCTAGTACTGCTCATGCATTTACTATTAAAAAAACACCACTGAAGAACTAGGCACCCAGAATCCTGCTGGGGAAATGGGAGAAGAAACTTCAGATGGGTTCTGAAAGAGATTTTTTAAATAGAAAATGACAAAAACCCCAAACAAACAAAAAACCCCAAACCCTAAGGTAGCAGCTCTCCTTCCTTTATGTTAATTCTCCCATATTCCTTAGTGTGGCAGGAATATAATTGGGTTCTTTGACATTCAGTGTGTGTGTGTTGAATTAACTCCACTATTGTGGGTTAGATGTTCTCTGCAGATGTATGTTCCCTTCCCCTGATGCCCTAGTGTGCCACTCAAACTGTTAACCATCAATAAGAAACCCTGTTGGCACCTCATTGAAGGGAAAACATTGCTAGACAAGGAAGGAGTTTTAAAGATGATGTCATCTCCAAGTACTGGTGGCTCCTGCCAGTTAATCCGAGCTACTTAGGAGGCTGAGATCTGCAGATTCAGCCAATCTCGGCAGACAAATTCACAAGACTCTTATCTCCAATTAGCCTGAAAAAAAAGCTGTAAGTAGAGGTATGACTCCAGTGGTAGACTTCCAGCCTCAAGCAGAAAAAGCTAAGAGAGGACAGGAGGTCCTGAGTTCAAGCCCTAGTACTAGCACACATGCAACATACACAAAAAGAGGAGGCTGCCATGTTTAAGATTATAATCAACTTGGAGAAATAATATGTAACTATGTGGAAAATTAAATATGAAGAAAATCTATTTATATGGAATACTAGAATTTAAAAAGTACCAGATAAGTATATACTCCCCTACTCCTGACCAGAGTGACCAACCACAGGAGTCAATGTTGTAATATCAAGTTTGGGAAAGCCAGACAGTCTGTATCCTTCAGGAAACCTGCCTGGGTGCCCAAGTTTGGCCCCCCTCATTGTGTATTGGCCTCTAGCTAGTTGCTTATTCATTCTATGGTGAATTTCTTAATTTTTTAAATTAATTTTATCATCAAGGTGATGTACAGAGTGAGTACATTTCTAGCAAACATTGTTAACCCCTCCATTGTTTTTCTCCCACTTTCCCTCCCCCCCCCAACCTTCCCCCAAGTGGTAAAGTTCAGTGCAGCATTATTTTCCATAGCTAAGATATGGAACCAACCCAGCAGATGCCCCTCAGTAGATGAATAGATGTGGTATATATATATTATATATATATAGAGAGAAAATGTGGTATATATATGTATATATATGTATATGTGTATGTATATATAAGTGTGTGTGTATATATCTATATATATATAGATATATACACACACACTTCCATCAGAAAGAATGATATCACCCCATTTGTAAGGAAATGGAAAGGCTTGGGAAAAAAATCAAGTGAAAAAAGCCAGACCCAAAGAACATAGGCTCCTTGGTTTCCCTCATGTATAATAAGTAGTATATATCTAGGATAGTCCTGGAATATGATCACAGTAGCTCAATAACTATGTACATATAACCATATAAGATGATGCTAAGCAAAATGAACTCTAAGGTATGGAAACAAGAGGTTTTTCTTTGTTGTTGTTTTCAACATGAAGCTATTTCTTAATTTTGTTCAGCTTATATTTCTCTAGACACAAAATAAGCTCATGTTACCTATCTTACAAGATTATTGAGGGTTATTAAAATAGTGTAAGTTAAAACATCTATTTTTAATGATGACACATTAATACATATTCAAAATGTTATTTTTCTTTTTCTGTTTCTATGCTGTTTCAAAAGATATTGACCACAAAAGTGTTATGCAGAATTAAAAGTGTTGAGAAAAAAATAGATGAGCTGTTTATTGATGTTTCACTTACAAGAATTGTGTGTGTGTGTGTGTGTGTATGTGTGTGTGTGTGTGTGTGTGTGTGTACAGGGCCTTGAATTCAGAGCCTTGAGCTCTTGCTTGGCATTTTCACTCAAGGCTGGCTGTAGACCACTTGAGCCACACCTTCACTTCTGTCTGTATGTTGATTAATTGGAGATAAAAAAGAATCTCAGATTTGTCTGCTCAGGCTGGCTTTGAATCTCCATCATCAGCTCTGCCATGGAGAAGCCTATTTACAAGAAAAGGCAGGTTTGTCGGAGAATAACTAACAACGAATACCAAAGTGCAAGTTTCTAGATCAGAAGGTTAGTGGCCATGGTTTGGAGAGGGTGAGCAATCTGTCTTGTCACAGGAAACAGAGAGGGACACAATTCATAACTTCTTCATGGGGGATTCAAGAGCAATATGGGATGTGAGAGATCAGTCACTTACTTACAGCAGGAAGAGGACAGACAGAGCCAGAGAGAGCTGGGAGCTGCCAGCTTCTCCCAGAAGCCAGCTGTGGCAAGAGTTAATCAGCTCATGGTGCCTGGCGGCAGTGAAAGATGAATAGCATGGGCTATGATTACTCCTCCTTCTAAACTGCTCTGTGTCTCCACATTACAGGCAACACTTTCTGGAGTAAGTAAATCATGCCCAGCATTCATCTCACACATACAGACAAATATGGAATCAACATTTCTCCATTGTAAACAAGATCCTGCTGTTTGTCTGTTGCTGGAAAGTGGGGAGGGGATGTCTCCAATGTTGCTCCTTGTTGCTAAGGCAGAGGAGGCTGAGGACTGGCTTCCTCAGCAGGGGCACAGTTTAGGCACCCCGAGGGCCAACTTCTTAAAGTTGAAATAGACTATATGAAATTAGACCAGGGATGCCAGTTCTGGAGAGTTTGGGATCATTCAGATGAAGACTTCTCCTTTGTAGTACCTGTAGAGAATCTTTTTTTTTTTTAAGCCTTTGTAGAGTGGTGCAGGTAGAGTTCTGTTGTATTAAAGATTATTTGTAGTTCCCTAAATAGAAGTGTAAGCACTCACAATGTTCATGTGCTCTGGAGGACCTTATTTTTATTTTATTTACTTGTTTATTTGTGTGCATGTTGTTGTTGTTACTGGGGCTTGAACTTAGAGCCTGGGTGCTATTCCTGAGCTTTTTCTAGTCAAGCCTGGTGCTCTACCACCAGGGCTGCCCAGTTTGAGTGAGAAGAATGCTATATTCTTCTTTTCTCTTAGACAATGTTGGTTGCAATCATGATAATGGTGATGATAACAAATGTGAAAAAATTATTGGACATGGGTTTATGTTCTAAACACAGGTGTTGTCCTATATATTATTTTTTGTTTTTGTAATTCACTTCATTCTCACCACAGCCTATAAAGCAAATGTTACTTTGCTGATGGGTAACATTGAGGTAAGTGAACTTCTAAGATTGCCTGTGACATGGTATTCACAGGGCTTAGTGAAATAACTGTATTTTCTAACACATGTATGTGTATGTACATATGTGTACATACACACACATGTGAAAGAGAGAGATCATGTCAGAAATATTTATAAGCACACAGTTACATACCAACACACACATACATACCAAAACATGCCATTAGACCCTTGCTATCCTTGGGTTCTGCTCAAGATGCATAAATCTTCAAATTTACCTCTACTTCAAGTCCTGAGGGGATGGGAGTTTGCATACCAGAAGCCACATGGAGAAAACTACATGGATGTTACAAGGTAACTGGTATACAGGGCATACACTGCTCACCAACAACCAAATCTTAGTTCATGCTCTATCTCTAGTATTGCAGAAGCTTCATTCATTTTGTTCCCCACACCATCACCCAACTTTTGCTAAAGACATTCTGCCTTTCACTTTATTACTTAAATCAAACATATTGACTTTGACCTAGCTTGTTGGACACCATTTGCTCTTGAAGAGGGACAGTTTCACAGGAGCAAGGGCTGATCACACGATGATTTAAATACAAATGACAACACAGAACTTAGTTCTCTTCACAGAGTTGTGTAATATGCACACGGAAATTTTAAAATTTTTGTGAATGGATTTTTTATTTTATTGAATTATCTGTTACTTATTTTTAATCTCATGTGATCACATGTGTAATAAATCCATGAATCAGGCAAGCTTAGTTTATGTAGAGAAATACATATTATACAAAAGTATTTTACTGCAATTTTCTCACAGTATTTTTGGATATGATATTATATAATTAATGAATATAGATCTTCCATTATCTTTTTTTTTTTTTTTTTGCTTTTTTTCTTTCTCTTGTGGCTGACCTGGGACTTGAACTACGGGCCTGGACTCTGTCCCTGAGCTTTTATGCTTAAGGGATAGCATTCCACTCCTTGAGCCACAGTTCTGCTTCCAGGTTTTTTGGTAGTTTAATGGAGATAAGAGTCTCATAGACTTTCTTGCCCATGCTGGCTTTAAACTGTGATCCTCAGATCTCAGCCTCCCGAGTAGCTAGGCTTATAGGCATATGAGCCACCAGCACCCAGCTTTTTTTTTTTTTTCCAGCTTTTTGGGCTGAACGTTTAACTCATGCATAAAATCTATAAAATCTACAGAATATACAGTGTATATTCTGTTAATTCTCCATGGGCTGATCTCTTATGTACATATTTCATGAATTGCTTGGTTGGACCTTATACTGCTTTCTATCGGAATATTCTTTTCATTTTAATGATTTGTATCAACTCTTAAAGGATAAAGGAAGCTAAACCTTTGTTTATAGTATTTCTAACAAATGTGTGTTAACAGTCTGCATTGTAATGTTTTAATGGCATTAACAGTACTAACTTTAAGCTGCATGAGTAGACCAAAGTCTGATTTTGTTATTTATGTTATGAATTTTTAGTTAAAGGAATTATTAATCTTTTCATTACTTAGTTTATACATTTTAAGCCACTTACCACCACAAGATTATATAAATACTTATTTATACATTCTGGTATTTTAATGCTATTTTTCTATGCTTCAATTTTAGTATAAAACATGTTTTATTTTAAAGCATCCGGAACTTATTTTTATATATTACAATATAAGCCTTTATCTGTTATTTTATTTCTCATCTACTTGTCTCTGATCATATTCTGTTGTAATCCACTTAATAAATAGTTGATTCTTTCCCTAATATTTTATACTGCCACTATTAATATATACCCAGTTGTTATTTGTACTTAACTCAATTTCTGGATTTTCTTTTTAGTTTTATGGGTCTATCTAACTACTTTGCTACTCCACTAAAGTGATAATTTAATTTCAAATAGGGCAAGTCAAGCTCTTCACTCATTTTTCCTGGTCTGTTCATGACTATTCTGACACAATTATTCTTCTAAATGAACTTTAGTATCATTTGGTCAAGTTCCAAACAAAATCTCATCAAATTTTAATTGGGATTGCATTAAATATATAAATTAATTTGGGGAAAATGGCATCTTTAAAATATTGAAGCTTCTAATCCAGAAACAGAGGACATCTTCTGATTTATTAATATCTTTTATATCCCCTGAGTTAACACTGTAATACTTCTAGGACAGATCTGCTATGCTTGTGAGGATTCATCCTTGTTATTTTGTATTTTTGTTGCTATTGCTAATGTGATCATTTTTCTTTATGTGTGTCTAAATAGCTATATCTACTATTCAGAGAAAGTATAGATCTTATGTTTATTTGGGACTGCATGTTTTTGTGAGTATGCAGGTTGTAGGACTTTTACTCAGGGCCCGGATGCTGTCCCTGAGCTTTTGGGCTCAAGACTGGTGCTCTATCGCTTCTGGCTTTTTGGTGACTAACTAGATCTAAAAGTCTTTTGCTGGCCAGGCTGGCTTCAAGCTTGTTATCCTCAGATCTCAGCCTTGAGTAGATAGGATTATATGCGTGAACCACTGGCACCCATCTGGGACTGAACATTTTATTAAATGCTTGTATTTGTATTTTTAAAATATGAATCTCATGCTTTTTCTGGGCAGGCAAATGCTAACAAATTATGCTAATTTTATATAATATTTATGGACTTGTTTTCATTCAATGGCTGTTTTTACACATGTACTATCATAGGGAACATTCCAGATCAGGGGAATTTTTGAAGAATCATAGAAAGTGACTCTGTTCCTTTATAAAATTAAATATTGTCTGTAACAGACTCAGCTACTAATTAGACTTTCTTTAATCTCCCCTCTAATTATGAGGGGTTTACTTCATGATATATTTCATTCTTAACTTATTCAAATTCTTTCAGAATGAGAAGGAGAGAGAGAGAGAAGATAGAAGAGATGGAGAATGAAGTGGTCTAAATTGTAGACTCTGTGTGTGTGTGTGTGTGTGTGTGTGTGTGTGTGTGTGTGTGTGTGTGTGTGTGCTGATACTGAGGCTTGAACTCAAGGTCTTGCACATCAAAACTGGCACTCTACCACTTGAGCTACAACTCTACCTTCAGCTTTTTGCTGCTTAATTGGAATTAAAGACTCTCATGGACTCTTGGCTGGCTTGGCTTTGAACCAGGACCCTCAGATCTCCACCTTTGAGTAGCTAAGATTATAGACAGGTGTGAGCCACCAGGCAGCCTAGGATCAAATCTTGTTTCTATTAACACATTCATTGCTATTTTGAGCTAATTATTCTATCTAATTGTGGTTCACAAATCTATAAAATGGGAGACAAAAATAGTATCTTTCTTTCTTAATCTGCTAAAAAAAACCATCATAAGCCATAAAAATGACAGATTTTCTCAAGGATGGGAAGTTCAGGGTCTAGTTGGTGGTAGATTCTGATCCTGGTGAGGGGTCTCTTTGTGGCTGGCAGGTAGCAGCCTTTTCCATGTGTATTGTATGGCCCTTCCTAGGTGTGGGCACATGGAGAGAAAGATCTCAGAATTGTCTGGGCAAAGTTTTAACCCTTTTCTCTTCAATGAAGTCGTTTCATACATTTGTAAAGCATATTTTTTTGTCACATCCTGTATTCCATCTTGGGATTCTGAATTTCCCCAATGATTATTGACTTTTGCATGCATTAAGATTCACTCACATCTGACACTATACAAAAGGAAAGGAATGTACATATCACCCCATGTGGAAGAAATAACTGTATTGTCAAAGCTCATAGAACTCATCAACTTTATAGACCACAATGGACAATTTGCCCCATAAAAGTTAGAATGTGTTCGTGAATTTAACTAAACATCATTATTCCACAATACTGTAAAATTTGTGAAATTATGTAATCACTTAATCACAATAAAGAATTTGCAAAAAAAAAGATTCATTTTTTGCGCTAGTAAGTTCTGTACATTTATTTTTTTGGTGGGGGGGGTCCGGTCGTGGGGCCTGAACTCTGGGCCTGGGTGCTGTCCCTCAGCTCTTCAGCTCAAGGCTAGCGCTCTACCACTGGAGCCACAGCGCCACTCCGGCTTTTTTCTTTTTGCTTATGTGGTGCTGAGGAATCGAACCCAGGGCCTCTGGCTTGCAAGGCAAGCGCTTTACCACTGAGCCACCTTCCCAGCCCCAGTTCTGTACATTTTGACAAACTCATAATGTCATCTATTCATAAGTGCAGTAGCATACAGGTTAGGTTCACCACTTTAATATACCTTCTGTACTACTTCCATTCAACCTTATGATTTTACCCCTCCTCCTGGCAAATACTGATATTTTAAAACTTATAATTGGAAGTAATAACCCACATACTCTTTTTAGACATGACTTCTTTTCTTAGCATTAGGCATTTCGAATTTACCCATGTCTTTTTTACCTCGTAGTAACTTACTCTTTATTAAAATTAGTTTACTTTTTTGTTATTATAGAGGTAATGTACAGAGGGATTACAATTCCATGTGTCAGGTAGTGAATACATTTATCCATGTCTAGGTCTTATTTAAAAATCCCATCGGCCCGCAGGCTGGCTTCACAGTTTCAATCTTTCTCCCTCAGCCTTCTATGTGCTGGGGTTGTGGGAATATCTGTCATACCTGATACCATTGCCTACATTCTTTTTTAAAATAATTTTTTATTGAGATTAAGTGATTACATAAATTTCACAATTTTCACAATATTGTGGGGTAGGAATACTTAGTTAAAGTCACCAACACATTTAACCTTCACAAGGCAAATTGTCATTATCATGGTCTATAAAGTTTGTGAATTCTATAAGCTTTGACAGTATAACTATTTCTTCCAATAGGGTGATATGTACATTTCTTTCCTATTGCTTAATGTCAGCTGTTCCCTCTTTTCCACTCATTCCCTCCCTCCCATCGCTGCCCTTGAGTTGTTCATTTTCATCAATGTCCAGTGCAGCTGATAGGCCTCTCTGTTGTAATTTTCCCATTTCCCTCTGATTCGGTGCCCTCCTCCTAGCTTCCCTAAGATATGTGCGCGCGCACACACACACACACACACACACACACACACACACACACACACGCGTGCACACATACACACACACACATTATATATAAGGTCAAGAACATGGAGTCATTTAGAAATGATATGAAAAATTAAGTGAAGGTCCTTTAAGGTCCTCTTTTATTGCCAAATAATACTCCATCATGTGGACGTACCACAGTTTGTTTATCCAAAAGTCATCTTGGTTTGGTTTTTTTCAGTTTGGGGAGATTATGAAACACACTGCTAGAAACATTTGTGTGCTGATATTCTGGCAGTTTTCAAACCAGTTAACTAAGAGTATAGTTATTGGATGCTATTATAAAGCTAAGTTTAGCTTTGTAAGAAATTGCCAAACTGCCTTCTTCTGGATTGACCCATTTCCTTTGTATTTTCATAAACAACTAGTCAGAGTTCCTGTCATTCTGTATCTCAGCCAGCAATTAATATTGTCAATGTTTTCGATTTTTTAGTCATTCTAATAGGATTAGAGTACTACTCCATTATTGTTTTTATTTGCAATTCCCTGACGACAAATGTTGAACAAATGTTGGCCATCTGTATGTCTCTTTTTGTGAGGTGGCTGCTGGCAGTGAATTCTCTTCATTTCTGTTTCTCTCAGAACATCTTTATTTCCCCTTCTCTTTTGAAAGATAATTTTGCTGCCATAGAATTCTAGATTGATGGGGATGTTTTTCTTTCTTTCAACACAGTAAACATTTTACTGCCTTCTTTTCTTGATTGGCTATTTTCTGATTAAAGAAAACTTTATTGTAGTTCTCTTCTTCTACAGGTGAGTTTCTCCCTGTAGCTTCTTTTGGGACTTTCTTTGGGGCTGTGTGGGTTAGTTATGGCATGATTTGTTGTCAGTGCTTTGGAATTCATCCTACTCAGTGTTCTCTGAGTTTTCTGTGTCTGGGTTTTTTTCATATTCATTGGCTTTTGAAACATTATTCATTATTGCTTCCAATAGTGCTTCCATAATTGCTTTCATAGTTGCTTCTTTCTGGTAGTGCCAGTATATGTGTGGTGTACCTTTTGGTATATCTTCTGGCATACCATCATGGAATTATCTCTTCCTATTTCATTCTTCTTTTGTCTGCCCTTCAGTTTAACAAGTTTTTAACTGAGTACCTTTAAGTTCACAAATGCGGAGGTTTGAACTCAAAGCCTTGTGCTTGTCTTGTGCTCTACCATTTGAGCCACATCTCCATCTTTTTCTGCTTTAGTTATTTCTCAGATTGAGTCTTGTTGGTTTTTGGTTGGCTTTTCTTTTTTTGCCCAAGTGGCCTTGGACCATAATCATCCTACCTTTGTCTCCTGCATAGCTGAGATTATAGGCATGATCCACTTTATCCTGTTTTAGGATCTTGGTAATATTTTGCTACACCTGGCCTCACACTGCTGTTCTCATTGCCTCCTGGCTAGCTAGAATTACAGCCATGTGCCAGTGTCTGGCTTTCCAACTATTTATTTATGTATTTATTTACTTTTGTGGAGCTGTGTTTCTTAGATATTTCTCCTCTCCACTTGGGAGAGCCAGGGAATGGGGAGGCTCCGGAAGCGGGAGGAACACTCCCTGGCTCTGGTATGGTGTTTTCCCTGGAGAGCTGGCATTTGCAATGAAGAAGAGAATGCTTTGGGGTTTCAGAGTGAATCATCTTCCTTCCCTGAGCCAGCTCTAGAGCCAGAGCCAGATCTTTTTGTCTTACACTAAGAAACAAGTGGTGTTTCTTAAGATAACAGCTGGGAGCTGAAAGCAGAGGCCTCTAGGAGTTCCTCACTCTCCACTACAAGTTCACACTCAGCCTCCTGAAATGCCTCAAAATTACCATGATGCTGTTGTTGGCTCAGGCAGCTTCTTTCTCAGGTAAGTTCATTTTGGTTGGACACTGGATTCACCCACAGCTCCTCATTGTCAACCAGGAACTTTCTGTGATGCAGCTAAGAAAAAGTTGTTTGCTTTTTGTTTGTACAGCGTTATGTGTATGTAGTGCTGTGTGTGTGCACACCATGGTGTGTGTGTGTGTGTGTGTGTGTGTGTGTGTGTGTGTGTGTGTGTGTGTGTGTGTGTAAGGATGGGAGTAGCTATATCCCAAGTAGCTATGTCTACTGGCCTCTGTGTTTTAAAACTCTTAATGGGGCAAGTTTTTAATTAAGATGTCTAAATACCTTAGCATAGAGATGTTAAGCATGCTATCAGTTATTTAAACCTGAAATCTCTATATAGTTTTATCCCCATTTCTCATTCCTTTCCCCCCCTAGTACCAGGATTTGAACTCATGGCCTCCTACTAGCTTGACACACTTGCTCACAGCTGATACTCTATCACTTGAGCTATGCCTCCAACTTTTTGCTGGACTTTTTTTGGAGATGAAGACTTGAAGACTTTTCTGCCCTGGATGTTTTCAAACTATGATCCTCCAGATCTCAGCCTCTAGGTAGTTAGCATTATAGGTATGAGTCACCTGGTACCCTTTCTCATTTTTGGGGGTGGGGGGGTTCATGTGGCCTGAACTCTGGGTCTGGGCATTCTCCCTCACCTCTTCAACTCAAGGCTAGCGCTCTACCACTTGAACCACAGCGCCACTTCTGGCTTTTTCTGCTTATGTGGTGCTGAGGAATTGAACCCAGGGCCTCATGCATGCAAGGCAAGCACTCTACCACTGAGCCACCTTCCTAGCCCCCTTTCTCATTCATAATGTCAATTTTTTTCTATATTTTCTCCCAGGACATTGCCAGTGCTGATGATGAATGCAAAAGAAAATAATGTTGAATTGTTCCTTAGCTGTTTCCTTCTTTCTTGTTTGAACTTTAACTTTTTTAATCTTGCTTCTATCTTTCCTAACTCTTATTTGCTATTTGCATTTTTTTCTCTCCTTCAGTTAGCCCAGAGGGCTAAGCTATATTTCTTTGTCATTATTTACTAATATATAAAAGTACTTTTACCCCCTTTCTATTAGCCACTCCTTAAAGTTTTATAGTTTTTGCTTCACTAGCATTAATTTTAAGATGGTTTCTGATTTCTGTTTTAATGTCCTCTTTGACACAGAAGTTATTTTGGAGAGGGGATTTTTGGCTTCTCAGTTCTAAGCAAATTTAAGTTCTTCCTATCTTTTACATTAATGTTAAATTTTATTGCATTGAATTGTTAAGAAGCTATGGTTTTAAATGTGGAAAGTTTGTTTAGGTTTTCTTCATGGTCTGAGATATTTTTCTGAAAAATGGCATAACTTTTAGGATATAAATGGTATTGTTTTATAAAGCTCTCTATCCAGATCAGTTAGAGCAATGCCCTTATGTTTATCTTTTATTTCATTGACCTGGCAACTATTTGAGCTGTTAAAATTGAGTTGTATCTTTGCATCTGTCATCATAATTATTCCTGTATCAACTCTTCTTCATAAGTCCTAATAATGCTTTTAATGAATTTCTAGTAGATTAACATTAGTAATTCCCATAATTTAATTTTAGATTGTATTTCCTAACTAGTAGTAAGTCACATTCTACTTCCCTTTTCCTTTGTGGGTTACTTGACTCTGAATTTGAGTTGTAACAGTATTATAGGCATTTCTACCTTCCTTTATCCCCATACTAGTGTATCTTTGCCCCACTGAACCTTGCTAGCTCAGTTTAGGTTTAGAATACTTCATAGAATCCATCATACATCAGAGAATTGCCTACCACTTTTCTTCAGAAAGATATATGATGGCTTTACTTTTTAAGTCATTTTTCCTTTTCTTATATGTTGATAGTTTCATGAAATGTTAACCACAACAACTCCCTTTCAAAGTTCTATACACATTGCTCCACTGTCTTCTGGCATTATAAGTTGCCCAGTAAGAGCCTGGCTATCCAAATTAATTGGTTTTTATTTTATTTTATTTATTTTTTGGTGCTGGTCCTGGGGCTTGAGCTCAGGGTCTAAGTGTTGTCCCTAAGCTTTTTTATGCAAGGCCAATACTCTACCACTTGAGCCACAGCTCCATGTCCAGCTTTTTGTTTATTAATTGGAAGTAAGACCTTCATAGTCTTTCCTGCCCAGGCTGGCTTTAAAACAATCCTCAGATCTCAGCCTCATGGGTAACTACGAATACAAACATAAACCACCAGCACCTGGCCTGTTTGTTTTTTTGTTTTTAAGGTAAAAGTTTTATATTTTTTCTCCCCTTTATTATTTATGGGATCTTTTTAAGTTGGGTTTTTATTTTCCCAGATTTTCTGTTTAAAGAGTAAGATAGTTCTACAACACTGGTAACCTAAAACCAAACAAAAATAACATAATCCCCTATGCTTTCCCATTTGCAGCTGCACAAAGAAAACCATCTTCAAGGTTTTTAGCTGGTTCTCTAAAATCTCCTCCCATAACCCTAAATAACATGCTTATATGCTAGTTGGATCCCAAGTAGTTCCCTAGGTTCTGAGCAGAATTTAATCAACCCTTACTTTAGCTTCTCAGTGTCATCCACCTTGCTTGTGTAAGCACAGGGTTCTGCCCAAAGCTGGAGAGCTCTACAGTGGAAATCAGGTCCTTGGCTTACTCTATTCACAGTGTAAGTTCCTGCTGTCCTATTACCTGTAACAGGCTTACCTGTACATGCTGTCATTCACACTGCTATTCACTGTCATTTTCCTTTTCATCCCCCGCCCCAACCAGGGGAGTCTGTACTGGGCTAGAACTCAGAGCTTCAAGCTCTTGTTTGGCTTTTCCTCTCAAAGCATCGGCTCTACCACTTGAGCCACAGCTCTTCTGGCTTTTTGCTGGCTAATTGGAGATAAGAGTTTCATGAGCTTTTCTCCTTAGCTAGATTCAAGTCACATTCTTCAAGTCTCTGCTGGCGTCCTGAGTAGGTAGGATTACAGGGGTAAGCCTGGCTCATTTTCCATTTGCAACTCCCAAACATTATTTAAGTCCCATTCTCATGATATTTTAAGAGGAACTAAAGCTAACAGCCTTTGTTTCAGTGTCAATAAGAAATCCTCAGATTTTTTAACCCTTGAAATTTAGACATGGTCCCAAGATATGTCTAGTGTTTTATCTTTTTTTGTCAGTTCTATTCAGGTGTTCAGTCTGAGATTTTTTTGTTTCACTTTCTAATATTTCCTTTGGACAGGGAAGTTATCTACCATTGCTTTCCTTTTACATATTTTTTGGGTCACTCTCTAGAATCTTTCCATAAGTTCATTATATCCCCTGGTTCTATTCTTTATGACTATATCTTTTTACTCATCACTTAACTCGAGTATGTGTAAGCCAGGTCAACTATTTTGGTTTTAGAAGAACAATTAATTTACCAAGTAAGAATTATTTTGTCATCTAAAATAAATGGCTACTAAATTTCTTATTAAATCAATTACTTAAAAACAAAAATGGGGGTGGAGCGTAACTCAAGTGGTGGAGCATTTGTCAAGCAGACATGATGCTGTAAGTTCAAATCTCTCTATCACCAAATAAACACATAAATTAACAAAAATGAGATAAATAAAGAAATATTAAAGATAAATAAAAAGCAGCTTGACTCCAATATCTTACATCTACAATCCTAGATACTTGGAAGGAAGATGTCCAGAGGACACAGTTCTAAACCAGCCTGGACAAGAAAGTTATGACTTGATCTCCACAGAAAAATTTAGTATGATGGTGTGTACCTGCCATCCTAGCTACATGTGCAGCAGACCAGCTTGAGCAAAAACAAGACGCTACCTCAAAAATGATTATAGCAAGTGGGTCTTGAAATGTAGCTCAAACACATGAATACCTACCTAACTAGTAAAAAGTCTTGAGTTCAAGCCCCATCCTGGCACAAAAAAGTCTGAAAGACCTTGTCTCCAATTAACTAGTAAAAAGTGATATGGTTCAAATGGTCGAAGACCCCATAAGCATGAAAAGTTGAGCAAGAGTGCAAAGCCTTGAGTTCAAGCCTCAGTACTGACACAGACATACAAAAATGAGCTGTGAAACCATGCAAAGACATGAAATAAACTAAAATGCACACTACTCGGAGAAAGAAATCAATCTGAGAAAATTACATTTTCACAAATCCACCCTTTGCTATCCCATCTAGAAAAGGCAAAACTATGAGAGAAAGTAAAAGGATGAGTTGTTGCCAGAAGTTACAGTGAAGGAGGGATTTAATAGATGGAAGTCAGCAGACTTTTTTAAGCTTGTAAAACTATTCCATATAATACTATAATGGTAGATATGTGTCACTATAGATTGTTCAAAATCCCTGCAATGTACAGCAGCCAAATATAAACGATCAACTTTGTGGAATAATGACGTGCTAATGGATGCTCACAAATACCTCTCTGGTTGGGGATGTGAACAATGGGCATAGTACGCCTGCCTAGAAGCAGGGGATCTATGGGAAATTTTCATGCTTTCTGCTTGATGTCATTATGTACCTGCAAACTCCTCTTCACAATAAAGTCTATAGTATAATGTCCTGCACGTGAAAGAGAAGCTTTGTTTGTCCTGCTTATTTAAACTATTTCTGGAAGCAAAGCTTGGAATAACATTTTTAGCATTATTATAATCTTTTGGATCAACAAATCTGTTGCCAAGTGAGATGGTGCACACAAGAGGAGATGGTTCTGAGTCTGCAGAGATTTCTCTCCTGGGGTTCACCTTGTCTCCTTCACTTCCAAAAGAATCCCGATTGTTCACAGTTCTAACTCATAGACTTACACAAGACTGTGGTTCCATGTGCATTGTAATGTATTGCTATCTCTGCGAACATTTTTCAACAATTCTCAGTAGAATTGTTATTTATAGGTCAGATAGTGGAGAAATGATTACACACAGTAAAGAACCCCAAGATGCAGGTTGTCACATTATCATCTCTGCAACTGGGGGCCCAGGGCAGGGAGGAGGAAAGTTGGAAAGGAAAGGAAAGAAAGAAGAAAGAAAGAGAAGAAAGAAGAAAGCAATTTGGGGGAAAAGGAAGACCTCTCATGTATTATTTTGCATAAATAAGTAAACAGGGCCTCTAGAAATTTGCAGATGAGGTTCTGTGGCTTGAGTTGCAAGCTTGGGTACTAATGAGTTTGCTTCTCCAGTATTGCCGATTATTCTTACTTTATATTCCTTCACAGCCTTTCCCTCTGTTTCTCTTCAGAGCTGGCAGAGCTAGGTCAGGGGAAAACCTTGTCTTTGTACATCTTACTGGCTCCTGTTGGAATGCATTTTCAATGGCTCTTAGCTTCAGCCTACAGAAGCCAGGTGTCCACATCTTGCCTCCTGTCTGCCCAGATTGTCAACAGTTCTTCTGTCTCCATACCAACATTCTCAAACAAGGCAGGAGTCCTGAGAAACCACTTCATCTTGCAGGAAGAAGCAAGAAGGAGTCAACTGGAAATCAAAGAACAAGGCAGGCAGGAAGACCCACAATGTCCCACAATGTTCCATGCTGCCAGCAGTTCTCTCTCTCTCTCTCTCTCTCTCTCTCTCTCTCTCTCTCTCTCTCTCTCTCTCTCTCTCTCTCTCTCTCTCTCTCTCTCTCTCTCTCTCTCAACTTTCTTATTTTTATTACAATCTTTTTTTTCTAGTCTCAGGTTCTACCAACTTCAAAATCCATCCCCAGATACGTAGATATAGTGGTCTGTGGTATTTTTATCTCAGCTCTTTCTTGTGGACTCTGCCTTAGACCAGCTGACTCTTCCCACCCCAGTTCGGCCTATAGGAGTCAGATACATTGCCAGCAGGGGGCAGTAAAGGTAAATGCTCCCTTTAACTCTCCAAAGGCAGAAACTTGTCAGACTATGGTCTAGAGGAAAGGTAGAAAGAGGCTGTGACACTCCTCTCCAGCTTTCCTATCCAGATGGGTGAAATGGGTTGTGATTTTACCTGGAACCTAGAGATCCTGCAACCTGCCTCTGTCCGTCACAGGGAAATCCAGACCCTTTCCTCCAAGACACACCTGCTCTCTGAAGAAGGAGAAGAGGATACAGAATGCTCTTTTCCAGCTATGGCTATAAAACAGAGGCCTATGCCATCCCCTCCCCCAGGGAGAGCGCTGCTCTAAGAGGCACCCTCACACCTGCCTGCATTTTAATTAATATCATCCCACCATCTATCAACAGCGAGTCAACATGCTTCACACCAGGGGAGAAAAAACAATCCTCGCCTTGTCAGCCCTGCCTCTCCAGGAGCAGCTGAGGGTCTCAACCCTCCCCCCTCTCTGCCACTTCCTTTCCCCTGGGGGCTGTTGACAGGGTGCAGTTCAGCCGCATGCTACCGAGATGGCTTTGGCATCAGAAGGTGGCAGCATGGGGACATGGAAAATGGGCTGGGACCAACTAGAGGGCAGGCACAGGTACTTCATGCCCATGGGACTCTTGGATCCTCAGAGAAATGCTGTGTGATGGGAATTTCTGTTCCCATCTTAACATCTTAACTAGGGGACTCCAGGGATTGGAGGGGTGCAGGGACTCCTAAAGTCACACTACCAATACAGAGCAGTGCAGGGCATATGGAATGCCAGCCTGGTCCAGGGATTCCTCTGGTGTTTCTATCTCGCTTCCACACATGCATGCCCTTAGGAATATTCTCTGGCCCCTGGACTTGAGTGCTATTCCAGGTGATCCTTGCATTTCCATGGAACTTGAGCACCAGGATAAAAAGTCCTCTGGCCATTACATGGTGAAAGGAGGTCGCAATAGGCAAGACCTCTCGTAGGAAGCTTTACAAAAATGTTTGTACCTCAAGCATCATGTGTGCTCAGAGCACTGTGTGCTTGTGACTAGAAGCATACTAATGCACAATAGCACATGGGGCATGCTCCATTAGAGCTTAGAGGCAAATGCACAGATCCTCTTAGGCTACCCTGTGTTCAATTGTACCAAGCCTCTCTGAGACCCACTATCTTCATATGTAAATAGGCAATAAGGTGATTCAATGACACAAATGGGAATTCCAGTATGGAGCTTGACACCGGATAGAAATGCTCAATAATTTGCAGGTACTGCTGGGTGCCAGTGGCTCATGCCCGTTATCTTAACTACTCAGGCAGCTGAGATCTGAGGATCACCGTTCGAAGTCAGCCCAGGCAGGAAAGTCCATGAGACTCTTACCTGCAATTAACCACCAAAAAGTCAGAAGTGGCGCTATGGCTCAAGGGGTAGAGCACCAGACTTGAGCAAGAAAGCTCAGGGACAATGTCCAGGCCCCGAATTCAAGACCCAGGACTAGCACACACACACACACACACACACACACACACACACACACACACACACACACACACACACACACACACACACACACACACACACACCACCTTTGGGCGCTAACTAGTTCTAAGTTCATTTAACTGTCTTGTTCCCTATCTTTATCATAATATAAGGATTTTGTTAAGATCTATTTGCTCTCCAGCCTACAAAGAAAGAAAGAAGTGTTTAGACACTAGTGCAACTTTTCAAGGAACCCTCCCTAGATCTTAGGAATTATATTCCTTTCCTGTTACACCTAAAAGCTGTGCTTTTAATCAGGAACTAAACGTGATACATGTGAAATGCTTTCAAAGTCCAGAAGCACGAACTCTATCCATTCCTCTGGGCTCTGCTCTTCACCAGGATGTGAAGACATGTCCCTTCCTGAGCCAGCTCCCTCCCATTTTTCTCTACAAACACCCAGGTTCTGGAAAATCTCCATCTGCCTTTAAAGCTGGCTTCTATTATCCTTATTAAAGAAAACCCCACTCAGCTGGGTCCTCAGCTACTTAGTAACAATTGTCCAATTTCCAGTCTCACTTCCTTTTATCACAGAATTGCCTGAGCAGGTGGTGCTGTGCAACTCCTCTCCTCCTCGCAGGATAATGCCTTCCTTTGTACTCAGCCTGGCAGGAGAAGCCCTTGTGGGGATGCTGCTGCCTGAGCACTCCACCGATTGAGTCTTTGCCAGCCCTGGGATTGCTCTCCTGATGATTCCAATGGAAGCACGGAGCCCTTCTCAAAGGACATACACTAGGGAAGTAGGTCCAAATGGCTCTCCCAAATAGGGCAGAGACCAGAGATAGCAACAAAGGACAAGCAACAGGATGTAAACCAAGACATCAAGAATCAGGGTCCCAGTGCTGGTGCTGGATGCAAGCGCTTTCTCTTCTCCCGTAATCCAAGAGGGCTCAAAGGTGTGACAATCATAGATGGGTGAGTGGTTGCAGGAGGGGCCTGCATCAGAGGCTGTTGGGAAGCAGTGATCATGGTTTCGGGAGGTGATGACTATGGTGGCCCTGGGGAGTGGAGTGGTGGCTAGTAAGAGGAGTTAGCTGTCCTGGCTAAGGAATTAGGGGAAGATAAATGTCAACAGGACAGGAAACTACTGCCCCTCTTGTTCTCATCAATTCAAGTCTAAAGGGTCCTTGGCACTTGCGCCTTGTGTGCGCTGTAATGGAATGCAAGTCCCCTCCCCTTCTGTGCTCATGAGCTAGAGCAGGGGACCCAATGAAAAAAAGCAACAACAACAAAAACACACAACTTCTGTGATCATTCTCCCATGTGAGGATACCAATCATGAGACTGAGATCCCAGTGGTGAATGGTGGTCACTGGACCAATTTAAAAAAAGTATATTATCATAGATACATATATTTACTTCTGTGGGGTGGGACAGAGGGGGTAGAGGGAGAGTGTATCTGCTGGCCCCAAAGGATTAATGTCTGCTATGTTTGATGCCCCTCTCCTAGGTGAGTCTGCTGCACTGTGTTGCTTTTGCTCTCAAATAAGCTTACTCTGTTGTTGTTGTTTTTAACAATTCCTGTCTCTTAATTTTTTACTGGACAAAGAAACTGAACACAACTTGAGACAGTGTCAGCAGGATTGGTGGCACTGAAGTTACAGTGGCTGGTAAGGGTGATGTGAGCTAATATCTGCAATAATCTCCTAACCCATACTCAGCCAAGCCCTACCCATCTTACTGGGGAATGGTAAGAAATAGGGATTTGGGAGTCAGAATTCCTGCTACTTCTGTAGCCTTGTGAATCTCAGTTCTTTGTTTCTTTGTGCTCATCTCTAAAACTGTGGTTTTAGAGTAGGTGAGTTTGCAGGGTGCTGCCACTTGTGAAATTGTAGGATTTCATGGTCTCAGTTTAGTTCTAGCCATGTTTCTCCTAAACACTACTAGGCCACAAATGTCCCATTTCTCTATGTAAAGGAACACATTTTAAAACATTCTTTAAAATATTCTTTTATCTTGCCCATGTAATTATAACCCCTCTGTACAGTATTTTCACAAAAAAAAAACAACATTCTTTTATACTGGCATCCATGACTGAATTTACAGTAGTGTCCTGATTTTTGGATTGATTCTCATATGAATTATTTTTGGTTCAGGACCTATCTATAATAGACATCCATTACATAGTTGATATTTCTCAGGGGTAAAGATTTGCTCAATTGTTTGGCACATCCTACATTCTAAACCTATGGGAATAAAATGATTTCAAGGCACTCTCTCTCTGAGGTCCTCCCAGTGGACATGAAAACCATGAAGTAAAGCAGACTGTGGTTAATGTTTCATAATGCACACACGAGCAGAGTGAAGTGGCCTTATTGACAAGGAGACCCAGGTAAAGTATAAGATGGGAGGCAATGTTGAAAGGGGCACTTAGAGAATGACTCTTGCTTCCCACTGACAAGAAGGCATTTAGGCAAACAGAATTGGAACACCCCGTGTGAAGCTGTAAGTATGAAGAGTGGGATGATACAAGGGCTGGAACTGAACTTGGAAAGAGTTGAGCTTTATCCTGTGAGTACTATTGATGGTTTAGACAAAAGTACAGTGCTTCCCAGCACTTCCAACGCCTTCTAATGGTAGAGAATGGACTATAACTCAGGAACACAGAGTCCAATGATACTACAAGAAAATCTCACGAGGCCAGGCTTTCTGATGACACCTTACAGAAGGTCTTTAGAGAACCAAATTAATGAAGAGACTCAGTGGGGGATTGGGAAGAGGAATTTACAACACACAATGCCTTACTGGACCTAGAGGGTAAAGTGTGATGAGGGAGAGATCTAGAACAACAATAGAGGTCTTGTTTGGATGGCAGGTTCTATTAGAAAGGACACAGAAGGGGAAGGTGATGATGGTACATGCTTGGAGATGACACTATATATCTTTGGTCTTCATATGATGCAGAAATATAGTGGACATTTGGTAGGGAGAGGGACACTGTGTCTCCTCCCTGTTCCCTTGGTCCCATCTCAGCAACTGACAAGTTTCTACTGATTGGATCTCCACAGAATCAATCTGGGAGGACAAAGTGGACCAGGACCTCTTAGGTTCAACAAATATAGGTTTTATTTCTCAATAATCCAATGCTTCTCTCTTAATAAGACCCCTAAACTCTTTTCCCTTAGAATTACCCCTATAGAGGTCTGAGCTGGATAGAGTTGAGTAGTGGGCTTAAAAAAAAAAAACCAAAGCAATTTCCATTTTATGTCTTTTGTCTCCTCATCCAAGCAAATGGCGGTGAGATCTGGCAACCTGAGTTCAATCGCCAGTCCTTTCGGTCTTTCAAAGGCTATGAATGTAATAAGAGCACTCAACCCTTCTGAAGATATGCAAATCCGTGCATTTAAAAGATTTACATTCATCCTTCACAGGCCCTGAAATATAAATATGAAATACCCAGAACCTTGTCACTTCAGTAATAATTAAGCTGATGGCCTATTATGTTCGATTGCAAATCAATATAGTATCTTTTGGTGGCACTTGAGTTCTTGAGGGTTGGCGCGGGGCCAGCTCCAGTTATACAATTGAATTGCTGCAGCTGCCTGGGAAACTTCGCTGCCGTTCCCATTCAGGAAGAATAGGCGGGTAACAATGGTGACCAGCCTCCCTGCAGTAATTGTGTACGAGGACACATTTCCAATGGGGTTTTTGTTCAGCAGGTGCTGTTATTTTAGTTTAATTTGAATTCTGAAATATGGAGGAGAGAAGGAGACCAATCTTAACAGCATCTAACCTACAGCTGTTCGAAAGAGGCCAGCAAACAGCATATGTTGCTTAGATGGAAATCATAATTGCTCATTCTCCCTGGGATGTTGGCCCACCAATGTGGAGCTTCTGAAATTAGCCAGCATTTTTGCCGGCATTTTCCCTGGGTGGTGGGGCCTCTGCCGAGCTCAGGAAGAACTATTCTAGAGTGACTCATTCCCCAGGAGGCTCTTTTTCCTGGCTCCTTCTCTTCCTCCTTCTTCCTTCTTGCTCCATGGTCAGCCAGATACCTTCCAGATGCTGCACAAAGTGCACCCTGGGTTAGCTTCCTCCTTTGAGACCACAATGGGGCAGCATGAGGAAGTAGGTAGAAAACTGGATACTCTAGAGAAGATTGTCTCCTATCCCTTGATCAGGGGCAGGGCTGCTAAGTGCCAGAACAAAACTCAAGTAGTATGAATAATAGCATCAGTGGAGACATGTTGATCTGGGTATGAAATAGCATCCACGGAACACATTCAGCTGCTTTGTGTCATTAGTTCCACCCTTGCAGCACTCCCTGAGGTGGGAAGAGAGGAAAGCTGGGGAGCAGGGAGGTCCGTAGAGGACCCAGAGCTGAAACCTGCTGGAGCGAGAAGAAATGTCCTTGAGCTTACATTTTATTCCCTTTTCCTACAATTGCCTCCTTTTCCTTCTTTCAACTTTCTGATTGGTAAGTGGTGTCCAGAAATCTGTTTCCAGGTGACAATGATCAAGATGCATTGTGCTTATAAATTGACATTTTAAATTGAAACCACTTTGTACAACTTAATGATAAATCTTCTTCTTCTTCTTCTCCTTCTTCTCCTTCTTCTTCTTCTTCTTCTTCTTCTTCTTCTTCTTCTTCTTCTTCTTCTTCTTCTTCTTCTTCTTCTTCTTCTTCTTCTTCTTCTTCTTCTTCTTCTTCTTCTTCTTCTTCTTCTTCTTCTTCTTCTTCTTCTTTCTTCTTCTTCTTCTTCTTGCCTATAGGCTGGTATCAATCAACCTGAGCCTGTGACAATGGCCTAGCCATGGTAAAGACTCATTCTTCCCTTCTCTGGAGGTAGAAGCTGATGCCTTCGTGACTTGAAGACTGGATTTAGAAAGCATCAGAGATATAGCTCCTATACACCCATGGCTTCTTTCCTCTGCCTCTTTTACTCAACTTCTTTTTTCTCAAATTTTCTGAGACACTCCTATAAGGTAGGCAGGAGGAGTTCTGCAGCAGATACTGAGATGTACAAAATAAGCTTTAGTTCCTCAATGAGCCTACTCTAGAAAATATGGGGGCCTACAGAATAGTAGAAACAGCTTGATTAGTGCCACATGAGTGGCATGTGCAACATAGTCATGTCACAGCTCTGGAGGGCCAGTACTGAAGGAGATCATGAAGGATGATAAAGGTCTCAAGAAAAGAGAAAGGGACAGGGTCCAGAGTTGGCATGAGCCAGTTGGCTCTTCCTATCAGAGGCTAAGGGAGGTTTTAGACTCTGGGAGGACTGCATTACCTAGGACTCTGAAGTGGCTACATGTTCTGGGAGGATGAACATCTGGGTGATAAGCCAGCTTGTCCCTTGTGGCTAGGGCAGCACTTCAGCTCACACCTTTGCCACCAGAACTGTAGGCAGTCCCTAGAACTCAGTGATCTGACGTCACAGGGGACCTCTGTCAGGATGGCTGTGGCTCCCTGCTTATGCCAGGGGCTCTTACTTCATTTTCAAGCCCACTTCATTTCTGTTCTAGAAAGTGCTCACTGAAAAATACAAACTGATTTCCAGGGCCATTGTAGGGACAAGTTTAGCTTCCCAAATCTGCACATCTCTTAGGATGGTTAAGACCCCAAGATTAGGAGCATGGCTTTGAACTGGGGTGTATCTGTATCTTAGAAACAGATCTAGAGAGGAAGAAATACAGGATGTGTTTAGGGACAGAGACTGGGAATTCAGACCACCTGAGGTTAGAGCTTGATTTTTCATCACTCCTAGCTGTGTAATTATTACTTAATTGTCTCATCTGTAAATGGGAGATGACAATCTCTACTTGACTTAAGCAATGCTTAAGTCAATGGTTAAATATTAGAATGGTGCTGGGCACAGAAGGCCCAATACTCTCCCAGTGCTTATAGGGATTGGTTTGGGGGAGAAGCAGTTGTGGTCATAGGGCAGTCATTTGGTGTGGTAATGGCCATGGTACTTGGTGGAAATGGCTGTGTTGTAGGGTGTGTGGTGAGTGGCGGTACTGGTAGTGGCACGCCGCAGTAATAGGCGTAGGAAGAAGTTGTAACTCTAGGAGGGTTCGCTACTTAGCATCTCAGAAAAGTTTCTACACCTCATCTCAACTGAAAACTGGGGCAAATGATATCTCTCTCACAGCTGTGATGATGTGAACAAATAATCCAATTCTGCAGACATCCACGGAGCACTCTGAACATATGTGAAATTGCCTAGGCCCCAGAGGCTGTCGTATGGAATTTCAAAAGACAGTTAGGGAAGTTTACATTCAAAACCTCTCTTGGGTCCCGGAGCCAGGTGTTTTCCTCTATGATGCCTCACAGACAATGCAGTGACCTGGGAGTGGAAGAAAGCTAGGCTGCCAAAAGTGCATACAGTATGGTACAAACCATGGGTGAGGGCCACACTGTTTCCTTCCCATCCAATCCCCAGCACCATTGTTGGCACAGCACGTATTTAATTAGGTGATGTATGGGTATTTGTCGAATACAAGGAAGGACAATGCTGACTGCCTGAGTCTGAAGAAAATGGAGAGTGGTGGTTCATTGACTTTTGTCTCCAACCCAGGAAGACCATGGACACTTGGGCTGTCAGTCTTTGGTTAACACAGGAAGGAAAAAAAAAAATTCCCCCTGTAGAGGGGCAAGTAAGGGGTCTATGGCTGCTTTGGATGGAGGAGCTTTGGGGCTCTTTGTGAATATGGGAGAATCTTCTGTGTAGCAGCTCCTGTGTCTCCATGTTTTTACTCTAAGCAAGCCAGACAGGCCCAGGATATCCGTGGGTGGGAATTTATTTTGGCAGCTCCAGCAAGGAAGGGAAGCCAAAAGCCGGGGGCTATTCAGTTAAACACCACGTGTTAATCTCAATCTATTTTGTGTAATCCCAGCAAACATTTTTGATCTCAGGAAAGGGTAATCCAAGAACAAGCAGCTTCTGTGCAAGGCTTGTTCTTGGCGTGGCTCCCTCTCATAAAGGAGGACTGGTGAGGTCTGGAGGAGTCTGTTTGTGGCAGGCAGACCAGACCTAGAAGCCCATTCTACACAACAAGTTATGAGGTTGTGCTTGATGGCACACTCGACGATGCCTAAGGTAGAGGTGACTGCTTTGCCTCTGTTAATCTAAGAGCATGGGTGCCATGGGCTGAATGTATTGCAGACTTTATCCCCAATGCAAAGGAGTTGGAAGGTGGGTCCTAAGGGATGTGTTTTGTTAACGTAAACACGTCAATGCCTCTATGCCAATGGCTTGCTTTGCTGTGCTAAAGCTTACTGATCCTGCCATCATATTCTGAAACCATCAAGGAGTCAAAACATCCATCGAGTTAAAATCCTCAAAATCTGTCTCTGGAAACACCCTCTCAAATATGTACAGAGGTGTGCTTGACTGATCTCCTAAGTGTTTCTTAATCCAATCAGGTGACAAGATTACTCATCAGAGTATCTATAAGGGATTGCATGTAACATAAATATAGCATCTAAAATCTAATATACCTCAAATATTAACTTCTTGTTTGGTATGGATTCATGAGTGCAAAGTGAAAAGCTGGAAATTAAATCCTGATTCTACTGCATACAAGATGAATAACTTGTAGTCACCTTCCAAATTAATTTTCTCACTTTAAAAGAGGGCTAGTTTTACCTAATTCCCAAAGTTATGGCAAAGGCCATAGCTGCTTCTGATTTTAAGTGAAAGAAGACTTAAACATCTGGATTTAACTTCCTAACACAAAAAAAGATCCAGAGACAAACTATTGGTGTTAGCTCATCAGCAGTTCAACACTGTAGGCTGGTGTCTTTCCAGTTCTCTTCTCCTTTCCTTCATGGCTGCTACAACTCCTCCTATCACATGTGCATTTATTAGGAAGTGGTAAAGTTTCTATTCATCATGTCCAGAGCTGTGTTATATGGACAGATATGGGGGAGGGAGTAGTTAGCAGAAAAGAAAGAGTTGGGAAATAGTCTATGTACTATGTTTGCCAGCATACTGTCTCCGCATTATAATACAATTACATTGGTGCTGAATTGAAGGCTCCTATGCCTGTCTGAAAGAGAGGAAAAATGAGATGGCACAGACTGGACTGTGCTTCTCGGAGAAACTGAGTTGTTTGTTATTAGACTGTCTCATGTACACAGTTTCATCAGTCTAGAAATTAGTGCTACCTGCCCCTAACCACCCAACAGGCTGTTGGACACTTGGCCTTTAGCCTATCACATTCAATCCCTTTCCTAGGATTTTATTGGTCACCAGAAGAAAAAAAAAAAACCTTCAACTTCCTCCTTGCCAAAGCTCCAAGTTAAGAGCTCTCTTCTCTGTAAGGACTGCTTCTTACCCTTATCATCACTGCTGATGAAAGACACAGGCCAGGAGGCAGGCCAAGCTGGGGGGAGTACTCTCGGTTTAGAGTGGAATGCAGAATTCTCTGTCAAAGGAAGGAGTGTTCCCAGCCTTGATGTCTCAGGGTGGAAGCACCCTCCATTCTGTCTCTGCTCTGGTTAAAGTCCCCCCCCCCATATGAATATATATATATATATATATATATATATATACATATCTATAGTATTTATACATGTATATATTTACACAGACTACATATATATTATATACTATATACCATATGTGCATGTTGATTGTTGTTGTTTGTTTTGGTGATATTGGGGTTTGAACTTAGTGCCTCAAACTTGCTAGACAAGAGCTCTACCACTTCAGTCACTCTCCCAGCCCTTTCTGGTTGGCTAGTTTTTCAGATAGACCCTTATGCTTTTTGTCCTTGGCTGTCAGGCTTCATAGTCCTTCTGATTAGGCCGCCCTGGACATGACCACCATTCCCAGCTGGTTTGTTCAGATAGTGTCTCACTAATTTTTAGCCCAAATTGGCCCCAAACTATGGTCCTCTCAGTATGTGCCTCCCCAAGTAGTTGGAATTACAGGTGTGAGCCATCAAGTCCAGCCAATCTCTTTCTCCCTGAGGATTGCAAGGGCAGCTCAGCCTATGCTCCATGATCGCAGCCCAACGGTGTGGAAGAAATTCTTGGGTCTGCTGAGGCCAGGCGATTGCTAAGACATTTCTCTACTTCCTAGCCATGTGACCATATCTCTTTGAGTCTCACTTAACACAGGTGTAAAATAGGAAAATAATACATAATTATAGAGTTATCATGAGGATCCACATGTTTAGTATTTCTGAAGAAGCTTCACAGACTTCAAGGCTAATTTGGTAGAGGGTTGAAGGAGGAAAGGGCAAAGGGAATGCTGGGCTTCAGGTCTTTTACTGAAGCTTAAATAAGAGCATCTCTTCTATAGTCTGTTTCCAAAGTTGGGCTTTGGGGGCACTAATTATCAAAAATATGTTTCTGCGATAAATAAATAAGAGTGTTATTGACCAAGTGCTATAATCCTAGCTATTCAGGAGTTTGAGACCTGAAAATCCCAGTTTGAAGCCAGCCCTGTGCAGAAAATGCTGTGAGACTCTTATCTCCAAGTAGCCAGCAAAAAACTAGAAGTGGAGTGTGGTTCAAGTGGTAAAGTGGCACCCTTGAGCAAAAAAACCAAGTGAGAGTGTTCAAGCCTCAATACTAGCAGAAAGAAATAGAGAGAGAAAGAAAAGTGGAAGGAAGAAGGAAGGAAAGAAGAAAGGAAGGAAAGGAAAGAAGGAAGGAAGGGAGGAAGAAGGAGGGAGGGAGGAAACGAAAGAGCTGTCAATATATCTATTAGCTTTTTAATTTGTTTACTTCTTTTTCCAAATCTCTTTTTCAAAAAAATGGTAATTGTCATTTCTAGTGGCTTTTGCTTCATGTACTTCTAAAGGCTGGAAAATAAAAATACACTGAATCTCTACCACTTGCATCTAATTAAAAGAACTGTTGGTCCAGCGCTCTGTGTGTTGAGATCACAACTCTGGTGTTTCTCTCTTAATCCATCATTTCCAGATGACCATCCAAGGATTCATTTTTCTTCAGTGAGATTCCTTTCTGCAGCCAAAATTTCCTGCAGTCCAAATTGCCTCAGCCCCTGAACCTGTGCCACCTCCTTTCACCTAGCTGACCTTATAAATGACCAACAAGATCTGGTGTCACCAATGAGCACGTTTTGCTAGAAAACAATTATAGTGACCAAAACCCACTGAGATCTAATAACTATTCACTCATCTGCCTGAACAGATGCCAGTTACAGCAGAAGAAAAATATAGCACCTAGCAGCAGGGAATTCTCTCTGGTCTAGAGCTCCTAGCACAGGTGTCCAAAGAAATGTAATGAAATGAAGCTAATCTTGCCTTTAGGTACCAGGGAACAGAGAAAGATGGAGTCTAGGCATGTTGGTTTCAGAGTCCATGTGACCAGGGTACCCAGGGAGGCCCAGGCAAGTTTGTCCCCACTTTAGCAATGCTGATTATGACTCCTTGTTAAGGCTTGCATAGTATATCATTGGGTCCCTCTGTATCACTCACAACAAGGGTGCTTGTCCAGAAAGACTGGGAGTATTAGCACTACAGGAGACCTGAAGGTGCATGGCTCCCAGCCAAGTCTATGATTAGAGACTTGGGCTCAGGTGGAAGGAATGGCCAATCGAGAAGAAAGTCCAGAAGGTAGGGGAAGTGGTATTTGAAATGGATGCTGAGATATAAAGGTGAGGGGAAGAGTATTTGAGGAGAATATGCAAACACAGGCTGGCAGGGGAGAGAGTAGGTATGATTGTGCGCCAGGGCAGCCTGAGACCGGAAGATCCTGTGGTTTGGAGGGAAAAGACCAAGTTCTGGTTCAAACTTCCATCAATTCATACTTCTTCCACTCCCTCCCTTTGAGGGAGGAAAGCCCAAGGAGACTGAATGAAGAATGCGACTGAAGTTCAAAAAAGGACGGCTGTATGTCCAAATGAAGGCTTTTAATGAACTTCAGTGATCAGTAAGCAACAAATAAAGCATCAGAGGATAAACCAGTTAAGCTTGCAGCCGAAAGAAACTTCAGGCAGGAAGATGATACATACAGCTCTATAGGTGCCAGGAGAAGTCTCTTACAGGAGGTATAAAGAAAGTTCATCAGGGGCTGGGAAGGTGGCTCAGTGGTAGAGCGCTTGCCTTGCATGCCTGAGGGCCTGGGTTCGATTCCTCAGCACCACATAAGCAAAAAGAAAAAAGCCAGAAGTGGCGCTGTGGATCAAGTGGTAGAGTGCTAGCCTTGAGCTGAAGAGCTGAGGGACAGTGCCCAGGCCCAGAGTTCAGGCCCCACGACTGGACCCCCCCCCCCGCCAAAAAAAAAAAGAAAGAAAGAAAGTTCATCAGAGAAGAGGGCAGAGGAGAGAAGGGAACAGGAGAGCCCAAAGTGAGAACCCAGATGCTTGGGTTGAGCCCCATATATTCCTGGTTGACGAGAATGTTAACTAACGCTCCTATTTTTATGACTGATTATGTGCTGGCTGTTTCTATCATTTCTAATTTTTAAAAATGATCCTTCCGGGTAGAATTATTCCATTTTTGAAGAATAGAAAACAGAGTCAAAGGGGTTCAATATCTAACCAAATCTACCCTTCAGTCGGGAACTCAGAGCCAGGAAAAGCCAATACCTCCTACATGCATTAATAACTGGTTAGTTTTGGTTGCTTATTTACCTTAGAATAATAAAATAACTACTGTGACATTTTGCAACTGAGAAGACAGATTCAGAGTAGTTTATTAATTGGCCCAAGGTCACATAGCAGGGCTGTGGCAGGTTCTGCTTGTGGGTTTTTCACCAGATCACAAGTTCTTTCACTACAAATTTGAGGGATCCTGTGGGAAGGGACAAAACAAGAGTATGGCTGACGTGATAGCATGCACCTGATGGTGGTCCTGAGGCCACCTGCCTCCTAGCCTTTGGACTCTGTGAATCTCATGTGCATAGTGCTTTAATTCTTGGGTCCCTCCTTTTTCCTAAGCACAGCTATCCTTCCTGCTCTAGTCCTGACTCTCCCTATATTGTGTTCTGAGGGAATGACTATTGGAGTTTTGAAACTCAGAGAATTTAGCTTCACTTTCTGCTGTCTTTGGGACATAATGTTTACAGACCTCTGGGCCTCTGATTTCTTTGAGCCTCATTTCTTCATCTGTAAAATGGAAATGTCATCCACCAGCTCAAGGACTGCAACGACAGGAACAAACTAGTTCAGAATTTAGAATGATGGATGTGTGGCCCGTATTTGGCATGCCACACCCACACATCACAGCAGTAATTCTGGCAGTAGATGGCGTGACTGGTCATGTGACTAGTTTCATTTCTCCTGGCACTTAGTCCCCATGCTGGAGAATCTAGACCTGAACACACTGCCCAGCATCTTTGTAGCACACTCCCTGCGGATACAAGTATCTAATACAATGCCTCTTTGCTCTGTGGCAGGAAGGACTAAGCTAGAAAGATGCAATGGGCAGGATACCCATGGACGAAGCAGACAGGAAAGTCACCAGTTATTCCTGGGCCTTAGCAGTGAGACCTGAGGTAGTGAACAGCAGCTGAAGCAAGTGCTACTCCAGGGTTAACCAAGATTCCCCAGGGGAACCAGTTTTTGAGAAGAAATGAGTCCTTTTCTTCTCTGGACTCTTCATTCTTCTCTCTCCTCCTTTGCTAACTCTGGGCTCCAGCTGGTCTGGGAGGCAGCTCACCTCTGTCTGGTCATTAACAGTTCATTTGCTTAAATACCCATCATCATTACTGCCAATGGCTCCTCAGGGCACCATTGTGTCCCAGGAACTGTGGCAGCCATTCTCCTCTGACGGATGGCCCAGCACTCGGCCCTGCCACCTGCTAATGATTCCTGGGCTGGCAGCCCAGCTTGGGGGGCAGCAGCAGGATATAGAATGTGCTGCTCCTTGTAGGCTCTTCTGACCCTCACAGTCTTACGAAGGACTTGGCCCTGAGAATGACAGTGTCTCACCAATCCTAAAGAAGAAGGGATAGAAGCATCCTTAATGTCTTTTAGGTCAGATCTCACTTCCTGGAAGCTCAGATGAATTTCTATCTTCTCTTTATCTATGTGATTCTTCTTCGGTCTGTGTGTAGACTAAGCTCCAGGAGAAAGCAGTCTACACTTGATCCCCATACCATGTCAGGCTGTTTAGAAAGACTCTCCTTTCTCATCTGCCATTCCAGGTAAGTGGGACTGTGTCCACTATTCAGATGAGCAATCCAAGGCTTACAGGACTGAAATGAGGTTCCCAAGGTGAGAGAATCAGTTCCAAACTCCGTCGGGTCTGAATCCATGGTCTGATCATACTTCTTCCACTCCTTATGTTTTTTATTCTCTCCCTTTGAGCGAGGAAAACCCAAGGATCTGGGAAAATGGAGAGGCCATCAATATGGGACAATTCAACAGCCTGTCGTATGTTAGGGAATATTTTCTATGAAAACATTTTCCTAAATTATGGAGACATTTTGAGGTATGTTTATATGTGAGGAAGTCCACCATACTTATTATTATTTTCTTTTCCTGGCTTCCTGAGACCTGCCATTTTCCTTCTGCTTACTGCATTATTTGGTTAGATGCTGTTCCACTTCATTACAGGATGAGGCAGAGGGAGGATTCTTCTTAGTAATAATAGTGTCTAACTTTCTTGAGTGCCAGACACTTTTTAAAGCTTTATGCACATCACATTATTGGATATGTAGAATAAGCCTCCCCTGTGGGTATTGTTATTTTATCCATTTACAAATGATGCAAATAAGTTCTAGGCCCAGTAAATGCTCAAGGTCAAGTGCTGTGGCACTTGAAATCCTGGTAGGACACAGCAAGAGGATTACTTCTTTATGCATAATCCTTCCTGTGTCCCTGTTACGGTCTAGCCTTCTTTAATCAGATCTAAAGTAGGCTGTGATTACCGAAGTCAGGGATCTGGTGGCTATAGAAAGAATGGGGTTTGGAAGAGCCTGACATCTGGATGTGCTCTATGTCAGGCTGTAAGGACAGGTGAGAAAATATCGAGTGAGCCAAATGCCAGCAGCAGAGGTGCAGGCTGTATAAACTATGAAAGCTATCAGAAGTTCAGCCAACAGGGCCAAGGCTCTAGGGAGGCCTTGCTTCTAGGCCCAGGATCAGGAATGCATGTATTCACAGGAGGGTATTGCTCCCAGGATGAATTTGTAGTATGGTCCTCAAATCATGAAGCAAGAACCACTTCCTCCTCTGCTTCCTAGATATGTTGTGTTTTCATACTTACTTGTTGGTCTAAGTTACAAAGTTAACCATGTCATGCCTCAGCTTAAAAACTTCAGTGGCATCCTAAGGCTACAGAATACCTCTCAGACTCCCTGAAGTGATTTGCAAAAACCTGCACAATCCAGTCCTGGATTGTACCTTCAGCTTCATTAGTCTCCTCTCTCTTGCAAATCTTTGTTTTGTTAAGGCGAAATCTAGCCCATATCACAACCAGTTTCTTCTCATCCCCTTCTATCAGTTGCTCGTGCTGCTGCTTGAAAATTATCTCCACCCTTCCCCTTCACAATCCTACCACACATATTCACACTTAGTCTGTTGCCTGGAGAAGTATTTATTTTTTAGCCCAAACACTACTGCTTACTGGGAGCCCATTCATAACCAGCCCCACCCCAACCCTGAAGACCAGGCCAAGTTTAACCATCTCTGCTATGTTTCCTCTTAGCAACTGGTTTTTCCCCAATCATGCATTGGAGGCCCACTGGATAATAGTTGCTTGTTTATCTGTGATGGACCTACTTGCTTAGTCCCATGAAGTAGGAACTCTGTCTTTCTCATTGTTGTGATACCAGTGTCTGACATTGGTGGTGGTAAGTGGTCAAGCTACATTGTTGAATGATTGCATGGCCTCCACCGTTTTATTGGTGGCACTGTTTATTCCATAGTGTGATCCAAGAGGCTCTCTCTGACTCATCATTAATGCTCAAAGGCTGCCCACAGGGTAGGCCCAGAGCAGAAATAAATATACTTTAACCCAATTGAAAGCAGCACAGGAAATGGGACACTAGGACCACACCCACTTATAGGCTTGAGTGAAGTGGTCAGGAAATCAGACCCAGACAACAGGAATGGGAGCTGCTTGGTGCTGACATCAGCTTTGGGTTGTAGCCAGGGCCACTGGGGTAAGTCCTCTCACATCCTTAACAATGGCTACTTAAAGTATCACAGGCTAAGGGAAGCTGATTCCTGGACCTTGTATAGAGTTAACAAATATTTGCATCTAGTTGCCCTTTGGTGGAAAAATTAGGACTAAGAAAATGAGGCAGACTGGAAAAAGGGATACACAGGGAGTCCCACGATCAGAAGATGGCAACTTGAAGGAGAGAGATCATCTAGTTGCAGACGGAGATAATGAGTGACCAAGAGTCACAATGAAGCCAAGCATTGGTGGCTCATGTAATCCTAGATACTCAAGAGGTTGAGATCTGTGGATCGAGTTTCAAAGCCCAGCCCTGGCAGAAGAAAAGTCCCCATGAAACTTTTATCACCAATTAACCACTTGAAAGCTGAAAGGGGAGCTGTGACTCAAAATGGTAGAGCACTAGCCTTGAGCAAATGAGTTTAGGGACAGAAGCCAGGCCCTGAAGTTCAAGCCCCACAATTGACCAAAAGAAAGAGTCACAATGACTGTCTCCGTTTTGGTTTTCAAGGGTGTGGCTGGTGGGAAGAACCTCAGCACAAGTCCCCAAAGAGGCTCAGTACTAAGGGCAGTTCGTGGAATAGTGAAGATCCCAAAGAAGCAGGTTCTCTAAGGCAAGTTACAGAGCTGATGTAGCTGAAATAAGATCTAAGGTGAGCCTCTGTCTCAATCATTGACCTGGGTGAACTTGCTTTTGCATCTCTCAAGTTCAGTTTTCTTCTCAACAAAATAAGGTAGTTGGGCTTAAGATCTGCAGTTCCCTAATGCATTCAGCCTGGCATGTAAGACCCATCTGTGTGTGCACGCCAATTTTATCAGCTCTATCAATTCACCCTTAACAAATACTAATCTGTCTATTGTGATTAAGAGTCCAGGCTGTGGACTTGCTATGTTGATCTTGCTATGTTTGCTAGATGCAGGACTTTGGAAAATGTTCTTGATTCCCTATGATTGGATTTCTCCATCTGCAAATGTGAATAGCATTTTTGTTTTTGTTTCTGTTTTTTTCCCAGTGGGGTTACTAGTTTGGATCGTGAAATTCCACCAAAGAGCTGTGGGTCAAAGGATTGGTCTTCAAGGTGATAGTATGAGGAGGTGGCAAAACCTTAAAGAGATTGGGGTTTAGTGAGAAGTCTGGAGACCTTTGGTGTGTGAGACTCTTCATCCTTCGGGTTCTCTTTCGCTTCCCAGCCATGAGGTGAGTGGTTTTGTTCTATCACATATTCTCACTGTGAAATGCTGCCCATCAGTCATAGATTAGACACTCCAAGACTGTGAACCAAAAGAAAATTAAACTCTTTGTAAGTTGTCTCAGACATTTTGTTTTAGTAGCAGAAAACTAAAAACAAAGGAGTACTTGTTTACACTGTATGAACATTGCATTACATAATATAAGCAAAGCAGAGGCTAGACTTGATATGCGCTTGGTACATGTTGCTGCCATCAGTAAGAATCCTCCAGGTTTTGTACATGTGTTCAGTGGATTTTCGGTTTCTCTTGTCTTTTCCCTTTCTCTCTTCCTTTCCACTTCTATCCAAACCTAATCTAAGTCTGGTTCAATTTCTCTGCTTCCAGAGAAATAGAGCCAGTACTTTTGGTTAATCAATTATTTACAATGAATTGGCTCACATGATTATGGGGCTGACAAGTATCAAGATCTTCATGGTGAGTCAGAGAAGCTGAAATTACAAGGGAGTGAATCTGAAGGCTAGCAGATGTGAATTCAGGAAGAGCTGGTAACTCCATGCGGATATATTGTGGGAAAAGCCAATGTCCAGCTCAAAGGCAGTCAAGCACAAGGAACTCTTTCACTTTTGAAAGGGCCAGCTTGGTTGTTCTGTTAAAACCTTCAACTGATTGGATGATATCTACTGAAAATTGGGAGGGCTATCTGTTTTACTCAATCTATTGATTCAAATATTAGCCTCTTCCAGAAGAGAAGCACCAAGAACAGTGTTTAACCAAATGTCTGGCATACTGTGGCCCATTCCATTTGACACATAGCATTAACTATCACAAATGGCTCAAGGCTCACTTGCTTCTCTGAAAAGCTAGCACAGTTTTTCATCACCCTAGGACTTTCCTTCTGTAAACTACTTGAGTATTTCTTTGATTAATTTTCTGATTTGTTTTAGCACTTTGTCACATTATATAAAAAGAGTCAATATTTATTAAAACCTATTATCTTTAGTCACAGGGTACTAGTCCCCTGTGTACTAATTCCCATCTTTAAGATGTGGAATTCAGGGAAAGAGGGCTTAAGAAATGCAGCTAAGGTACATTGGTAGGTGGGGCAACTGAGATCCAAGTATAGGCCCAGTTGCTCTTTCTGGTATGTCAAACTCTCTTCTTAACCACTTGAACAACCACCTGCATGTGTTTTCCATTTCTTATCAGTTTGTAAGCTGCTGAAAGGAGGGGATTGACACTTCTTTGGGTTCTACCTAATTGGTAGCAATTGCTTTTTTAAATGTGTATCTGATTAATGACCATGTGCCATTTGAGCTTGAGGTGGGGGTTTTGAGTGAGTTTCAAGGCTGTGTTAGTAGCTTTGTCCAGTTGCCACACCATAGGCCTTTAGTTTTGAGCTGGAGTAAACCCTCAGAATGAGAAGCCACTAGCCCAATCAGTTCTCACTGTCATTCACTCACTTCTCCTGATCCCAGTTTCTCCAGCTCCTTACCTCCCTGGTCTCTTCCTTTCAGGCCCCATTGTTCTCTATTCTGAAGCCATCTAAAATCAAGCAATAAGTACCTAGGCTGCAATTTACCTGTTCATCTTAAGGGTAAATGAGGATGACTTTGTAGTTACTGAGTATTTTACATTGTGTTTTTAATCTTAACTTTGATAAAAGATATTTATTCTTTATTCTGATTAAAATGGAAAAGTCCTTGGGGAGATTTGAGCAGAACGACATATCTAGGTACAGCTTTAACAAAATCTTGCTGCTGTACTAAGAATAAATTGTTGGGGACAAGGTGGGAGCCAGGAGTGTGGAGGCTATTGTAATAATCTAAGTACCAGATGTTGGAAGCCAGCTGGTTGGAATGGGTGTAGGAAAGCACCTGGCTGTGGCAGTGATGGTAGAGGCTGATGGTCTGAACAGGGTCAGACTTATTAAAGGCAGAAGAGCAAGCTGTGAGATCCTATGGACCCATCCCAATCAGAAAGCACTTCTCTTTTATAAACTGGCAGTTTATAACAGCAAGGTCTGTTGAAGATTGGATACATATGTATGTAAAGGGTTAAAAAATCTTTATGAGGATCATAGAACACCTTCTAGGGGGAAAAAGGTGGGAGTTCATGCCGGGCAGTCGCCAGCGGCTCACATCTGTAATCCTGGCTACTTAGAAGACTGTGATCTGAGGATCACAATTGGAAGCCAGCCTGGGCAACAAAACTCTTGAGACTCTTAGCTCCAATTAAACACCAACAAAGCTGGAAATGGAGCTGCAGCTCCAGTAGTAGAGGGCTAGCTTTGAGCCAAAGAAGCTCAGAGATAGTGACCAGGCCCCTCAGCTCAAGCCCCAGGACCCACACCAAAACAAACAAAAAAACCCCACAAAAACAAATAAATTAGATGCCACATGCTGTGATTGTGGAATTAACACAAACACATGAATGTGTGGCTGGAAACTAGACTTGGGACTGGTAGGGCTTGTTTCTTAGGGATAGGGCTGAGTGATTTTTTAAAAAAATATTTTTTTGGTTGTCATTCTAGTAATGGTGCTCGAACTCAGAACCTTGGCACTCTCCCTTAACTTTTCTACACAAGACTGACACTACCACTTGAGCCACAGCTTCACTTCTGGCTTTTTAGTGATTAATTGGAGATAAGAGTATCACACTTTCTTACCCAGGTTGGCTTTGAATCATGATCTTCAGATATCAGCCTCTTGAGTGGCTAGGAATATCAGCATATAGGTGTGAGCCGCCAGTGTCTAGCTGAGTGAACTAACTTAAAAAGATAGTCTCAGGCCAGGGGAATGATATGAACAAAAATCTTAGATCCTGGAGAGTCATGTTCCTTGGTTTCTGGAAAAACCCAGACCTTGGAAGGGTCTCCCTAGCTCCCACGTCACCTCCTGCATCAGGATGCTCCAAGTACAATTGGCACGAGAATTCATGTTTGCAGGAGAGGAAATGATCCAGCAGCAGAGCACAACATCTGCCTGGATTGACTCCAAGTCTTCCAAGAGAGCAGGCCTCCGAGTCTCCACACCTCTGATACTGAAAAGCTAACACGGATCATGAAACAAATCTCACACTCCATCCCACCGAGCATGATGCGATGGCAGAGCTGTCAGAAAAGACGCTTGGCGGGATACATCCTTCTACTTGGCACGATAGAATTTGCACCACCGTTGCAAACTTTTTACTAACTCTTTCCTAAAAATAGTGCTTCAATTAGAAACTGACACAACTTCTGTTGGGGAAGGTGTGAACAGCCGTGAAATGTTCCATAAGGAAAGGAGCAGGTGAGACCCCAGTGGATCATCAAATGCCAAATGATGCCAAATGATATACTATAATGTATGGTAATTGGTTATTATTAAAATAGTCTATTGCTTATCACACAGTAGCTAAATGGCCTTTCAGTTGCTCTGTAATTACCCAGTGATGGGTGATCTGTTTTCTTCTTTGGGAGCTGGGTACCAAGGGGATCAGAGCAGTATCTGTCACAACATAGGAAGAGAGCACGGAGAGGGGAGGGTTTCTGTCAAGGTGGAGTCTAGCTGGGTTCTTTCAAAATTCTGCAGCAGGGTTGACTGCTGTGTGGGGTCTCCAAGGGACCAGGGAGCAGAGGATGAAGTTCAATCTCTGTAGGTCTTCTCTGTCCTGTATTGATTCTTACCTGTTCTCAAAGCCATATCTCTTTTAAAGTTTTCTAAAGGTTTTTGCTGCTAATGAAAAAAGACATTTATGTGGGGTGAGGTGAGGTGAGGTTGTAGAATGCCACTTCTGCTCCATCATAGAAGCCAAGATGGGTCTTCAAGATGTGAGTAATGCTGAATCTGTGGGGGTAAGGAGTAAGATCTGGTGATTTCAGAGGGAGACAGGCATGGATCAGGTCCTCAGGAAAGTGGAAAGGGCTGGGGCATCTGAGATGGAGACTCAGCCCAGATCGCATGGAAAAAGGGAAGAAGACAAGACCAAAGTCATTCAAGAAATGCAAGGTTGACAATTGTGGATCTTACTTCTCACTTCTCAGAGGGTAACCTGGGATGCCCAGAAAGAAAAGACCTTTTACAGAATCCTTCTGTAGTAATTCTGCTGTTCTGAATCCACCTGGAAAAGTCCAAACTGAAGAACGTAGTCAAGGGAGCAGTATTATGGCCAGGAGAAATGGAGACAGGAGAAACACAGGGTCTTGGTTCTCATCTGCCTGCCTCTCAGTGCTCCTAGACTTGGGACACAAAGAGAGGAAGAAATAGATTTAGGAAAGGATAAAAAATCTCACTGCTGGGGGGCCGGGTGGGGTAGGAATCATAGGGAGTTCCCATGACTGCTGGGCTGGTTCATCTCTTCTGTGTGGGTCATCAGAGCTGTGAGGAAATAGAGTCAGATCTTCACAAATGAGATGCACTTAATCAGAGGGAAAATCCTCATGGGGAGCCTCTGTCACCTCAAACTCACAGCTGCCCTTCCCATCCCTTCAACACAACTAAATTCAAATCTTACACATTGTAGGTGGCTGGTGAGTGCTTGCTGAGTGGATTTAGGATTTATGAAAAAAATAGGAGGGCCCATTCTCAGCATCATAAGAAACCCATTTCTGTCTTCCTTGTCTGGAGTCTAAGAATCTGGATTGCGTCACCTGCTCCATCAAGTCTTACTGTGTGTCAAGCATGTCCGTATATACCTAACACACTGGAGGTTCTCTATGTGTTCACTCTTCGTTCTTGGGAGAGCTTTGCAAAAAAGCTAGGTATCAGCCCTGCTTTGGATGAGAAACTGAGGTACAGAGAGATCCAGTATCTTGGACAGGGTCTTGACTGATTGAGTGTCAGCCCAACCCCAGAGCTTGAGACATGAACTGTGTAGACAAGCTAGGAAGTGAAAGCATATGAGCCTGAGCCCAATCCTATCACTTCCTAGATGGATGGCTTCTTTTCATCTCACTTTCTCCATCAGCATCATGCGAGGGTTGTAAGAGACAACTAAAGAAAACTCCAATCCAAGCTGGACAGAGGTATGAGGCCAGCTTCCATTCTTTCCTCTTGTCTTCAAATGATGTTCTCTTGCAGGAATCTTTGAGTTTCAAGTTCCCTTTCCCTGGCAGGAGACATCTTTCTTGCTGAGATTGTTGATATGGAACTGTGGAAGCCTTTCAGCCTGTTATCGCTTCTCCGTGGGAGCCTGACTGACACCTTCTCTTCTCACTCTCAGTGAGGTTCAGAGCCCTGAGCAAATATTCGGGTACTTCTCATGTTGCTGTGCCTTTTAAATAACATCCCTCAAAATGTTCTAGACTCATATGCTTGAAACAGGCCTGGTGAATTGAATTGGTCTCTACCTCTATTAGAATAGCATCTTTGAGAAAAGTAGCTTTAATCATGTGATGTTTAAAAATTATATATTCATTGCTTTGAAAGTTTCACTTTTATTCAAGAAAGTAACCTTCTGATAATGAAATTGGAAAGGATGGAGAAGAGAAAGACTAAAGGACTTTTTTTTCTTCCCCCTATACCAACTACATGCCAAGCATAGTCTCTTCCCTCACAGAGCATGGGGGTGGGGGTGGGGGGAAATCTCATATCATCCTTACTTTGTAGAGAACTAAAGCTACTACACATTTACAACTGTGCAATGGAGCCAAATAATGTTTAAGCCACTCTAGCTCAGCTTGCTCCCATTTGACAGATGAGGAAATTGAGGCTGAGGAAATCAGGCTGCACATTGGCTTCTGCTGACCGTTAAAACTTGAGCTTGTGTTTAAGGGAAATGAGTTTGCATTTGGCTCAAAGCTCTGCTGGATGGTCATATCAGTGGACACCTTGGGCCCCTCTGAAAAAAGGTCCTTATGTCACCTTGACTTCTCCCCATCTGTTTCTAGTGTATATGACGTCCTGTTTCACCAGCCCCTCTGCAGCGTGTTCACAGACATCTGGCCACCTCTCCGGTCCACAGTTAGACATGTGGGTGCCAGATGTGTGCAGCACTGCAGGCAGCTGTGTTTGGGGGCAGCTGCCAAAGGAACCATATGCCACTTTCTACCCATGCAGCACCTGGAGATCAGAGCCCATGAGTGAAGAAACCTTAGACAAGGGGTCTCTCTGGGTGATTGTCTCAATACCCTCAACTCTCTCCAGGAAGGACAGAATTACAGCTGATATATTCTGGAAGTAGTTATCCAGTGCCTGCTCTTTAAGGGGTGTGGGAAATGTGTGAGATAAGACAGAAGGAAAGGTGCTGAGGAGTATAGGAGGGCCTCGGATCCCCAAAGCAGCCACCATGATCCTCTAAGGAAGCTGGTCAGGTTATGTTCAAAGTCAAAACACTCAACATAAAAGCCACAATCTTTACAGCAGCCCCCACCTGAATTTGGCTCCTTCTACCTTCCTAACCTCTACTTTTCCAGTTCTCTTTGACAGCATTGTTTTCTTTGAGTTTGTAGAACCTTCTGAGTATGGTCCTACCATGCATGCTAGTCTCTTGTATTACATATACAGCAAGGACTCTTAGTTCTTTTCTTTTGCCTTTTGTTCCCTTTCCTTCCCAACTTTATCAAACATCTAAATTTTTAGGAGTTAGCCACCATAGGCAATCAAACAAGTGATCTTACCCTGCTCCATTCTTTCCTCGATGCTGTGTCTTACACTCAGTGAAAACCCTAGATTTAAAGCCAGTCATACCAACCATGGCTGGCCCAGAATGCCCCATCAGCATCAGTGACTAGCTCGTCTCCCCTTCACTGCAGGAATGGGCCACTTTCCAGACACATCCCAGACAGCAGGCCTGTTCTGTGACACTGTCAAGAAGTGAGGAGCCTCAGGGAAGTCACAGAAATAAACAAACTAAAGCCTGTGACCTTTCTGGGCACTTGGGCTTGAGGATCAGAGATTGTTAATGGCCCAGTCTTGGTGCTGATAAGGGAGGGTGGAAGCATTCCAAGAGTTGAGCTCCTCTTGGAACACTCAGGGAGGGCAGAGGCTGAGCATCCTGGAGTATCAAGTGGGGAAAGAGGAGAGGATGCTGGGAAAACCTCTCTCTAGAGCATGGTACCAGCTTCACCTCCCTTGCTATCTCTTCAGTGCAGACATGAGACAAGGAACTTGAACCAACTGGAAAGACTCTTGTTTGTCCTGTCCTGCCTGCCTGGCAGAGGTACTGGAAGAGATGGGAGAGCCGAGGTCCCTGATTATGGGGGTTCCCACAGGCTAAGGGTCATAGCTATCAATAACATTCCTGACAAATAAACAGGGGACTAGGGGAAAGGATTTTGGGGCTCTGAGATTGTGGGAATTCAGGAATATCTCATGGAGAGGGAGATTTCTACATATAGGGTGTTGGTTCTGGTTTGGCTTTCACAGGTAGCAGAGTTGGAAAGAACATTGTAGGGCCTGGTGTATTTGAAGGTATAGAGGACGGCAGTTTTACAACACTGCTCTTGAAGGGTGGCAGGAGAAGATGAGGCTGGAAAACCTGAGCCAGGGTGGAATAGGAGGGTCCTCACCCCCTAGGAAGTTGCAGATGGTCCTGAGGAAAACAGGAGTTAGGGCTGGCTCACTAGCAGGGCTGTTGCAGGACCGTCAGTGCTGATGGAGGAAAGGAGAATGGACAAGGGACATTCAGACTGGAAACAGACAACTTTGTTGTATTTCAAATAAGGGCCAGTGAGGTCTGGGTTCTGGCAGCCTGGGATGCTGAGGAAAGATGATCTCATTTCTCTTTTGAGACAAGCATTAACAGTTGTGGGATCACAACCCATCTGGAAATGGGCTCTGAGCCAGAAAGAATGTCAGGTATGAGTCTGTGTCTCACAGGCGGAGATAGCCCTACTCTCCAGCCCCATAAAGGCCTGACTTATGGGATATCTTGGAGCTATTTTTTGTGTGTGGGAGACTGGAACTCAGAGCCTGGGTGCTATTCCTGAGATTTTTGTGCTCAAGGCTAGTGTTCTACGACTTTAAGCTACAGCTCCACTTCTGGTTTTCTGGTGGTTAATTGAAGATAAGTCTCACAGTCTTTCTTGCCTGGGCTGGCTTCCAACCATGATCCTCAGATCTCAGCCTCCTGAGTAACAAGGATTACAGGCATGAATCACCAGCACTCAGCTGACATTCTTTTAAAATACGAATATAAATGTGATCTTGCTCTCCTTAAAATCTTTCATTGGCTCCATATCACGTTCAGAATAAAGCCTAAGTTCTTTGACTTGGCTCTTAGAAGTTTACTGAAGCTGAGCTTTCTTTTCACATATCTTCTCACGCCCTTCTAGTAGTTAATAGCCGTAGTCTTGACAGGTATCTACACACCCAACTCACCTGAGCATCCTGTAGAACTTCTCAGGCCCAGGCCATAAATAAGATGGATTCAGTCCACATCTCTGAGATGCTATGCCTTTCCTCTAGTGACCCCAGACAAACCTATACACCAAGACAAGGAGTCATCACCCCAAACCTCGTCAACCCTGAAAATTTGCCCACAGTTTCTATCACAGGCCACTTTGAAAGCTCACTGGCTTACAACAAACACTAGCTATCGCCCTCACTTGATAGCCATGTACAGCGAGACTGCACTTTGCTGCTCCATGGTGTTGGCCCTGCTGCCTACCTCGCCTTGCATTCAGTGGCTGAGATTTCAAGGAGATGGGGTTTAGTCCAATTGCCTTTTTAGATCTTGGCTTCTAGCTGACACCCTTCTCTTCTACTCACATTCTATTGGTCTTAATCCCAAGGGCAAGGACAATGGCACTGGGGCAGGGAAGTAGACTGGAGCCACTCTTTCCTGCTCTGCAAGTCACATGGCAATGGAGCGATGAGTTAAGAATAATCTCTTCTGTCTCCCAGATCATCTTGCATCCTTAGACTATGAACTCTAGTCTTCTAACCTGCAGACAGGGAGGGTTGCTCTGAATGCCTTTCCTGTACTATCAGAGACCCTCCCTGGTGATGGTCATTCACACAGACCTAGGTACTCACCTGTATAGTTATCTGTTTATGTCCATATAACACCCTTTAAAAATGGCACCAGGGTTTGAATTCAGAGCTTTGTGCTTGCTTAGCATGTTTGTTTGGCTTGATATCACTCTACCTCTTAAGCTACACGCCCAGCCCTGCTTTTTGCTGGTTAATTAGAGATGGAGTCTCAGAGACATTTTTGCCTTCGGCTTAGCTTAGAACTGCAATCAATCCTCCAGATCTAAGATTGTGCTGCATAGCTGGGATTTTATGTGTGAACCACGGGTGCTGCACTCCTCATATGTTTAAATCATGACGATTACTTTTAAATGCTATGTAACTTTCAAAACATTTCACACATTCAGGCCATATGTTCATCTGTAGATACATATACTTGCACTCCCAGTCCTACACGTTCACCTACTAAAATTACCCTTCAAACACGTTTCCATGGAGACATATTCCACGTACATTATACAAGTGCACACAGAGACACCTGCGTGCCAGTGTGTACTCTCTCAGCCATGCTTACATCTCCACTTCCCATATATTCTCAGCCATGCTTAGTTACAAATACACTTTCCCCCACTTGCTCAAGCTCATATGTCTTCTATACCTCTGCGCACACAGCTGTTTAATCAGGATCCCAGCCTGGTGATGAGGCTGTTGTCTGTCTGGTGCCCTGGGAGCTGTGTTAACTCTTTGTTTACCCCAAAAGCCTGGCTATCCTAAGTGTTTCTTCATCTGTGAGCTGCAGAGAACAAAGGGATGTAGGAGCATGACATTAGAGGCTGCAGTTGCTTAATCTGCAAGTCTGGGACTTATCCAGGGAGATAGGGTCAAAGAGTACAGGAGACAGAGGGGACAACACTTGGGAGTCCCTGACCTTCCTCCATGCTTTCTCCTCTCACCCACACCCTCTCTCCCCACTCCTCATGTCCAACATGCCTGAAATAGGATCACTAAAGAATTTGTCACCCAAAGCAAGACAGCTCTGAGGGTGAAACTATTGTTAGATGAACCCTGAGACAACAGAATTACCTATGACAGTCAGAGGCAAAGGAGAGTGTAAGGTCTCCTTTTCAGGACAGAACAAATGTCATGTGATTGCCCTTGAGTTCATCTCTCACCCCAGCCCAAGAATAGTCAAAACTGGGTGCCAGTGGTTCAAGCCGAGACTCCTAGCTACTCAGAAGGTGAGATCTGAGGATCGTAGTTCAAGGCCAGCTTGGGCAGGAAAGTCTGTGAGACACTTATTTCTAATATATTACTTAGATAAAACTGGAAGCGGTGCTCTGGCTCAAGTGGTAGAGTGCTCTCCTTGAGCACAAAGAGGCTCAGGGACAGCACCCAGGCCCCAAATTCAAGCCCCAGGACTGGCAAAGGGGAAAAAAAGAATAGTCAAGCCAGGTATGGTGTTCTTTCCCTGCGATCCCAGTATTTGGGAGGCTGAGGCAAGAAGATCATGAGTTTGAGACCAGCCTGAACTATAGAGTGAGACTATCCTTAAAACTAAGACAAACAAAAGACAGTCCAGACTAAAGGCAGCTCTATGGTTGAATCTGCACATTTTGCCTCTGATGGTCAGGCAAGAAGCAGGGACTTGTGTGTGGCCACAGTTGGTAACCAGACAAGACGTCAAAGTAAGCTCTTTGATTTCATGGAGTTGAAGTCTCCCTAGTCTTAGGCATAGCAGAGTTCCTGGAAAGTCAGTTTTGAGACGGATACAGTAGGGTGTAAGTAGTTACAGTGGATTAAACAGAGGGATGGATGGTGACCTGGGCTGACTCCAGAGGGAGATGTGGGGCTGGGAGGGTCTGAAGGCAGAGTTGTCATCCATGAGGACAATGGGGCCCTGAAGGAGCTCTGACTTGGTTGGCAGTGCCCTGATGCCAAGAAACCCCCTCCCCAACTATGGCAGTAGATGCCTTGGTCATGAAGGTCCCTGTAACCCCAGCTCTCCTGAACCTGTGGCTCCTGAACAGCAGCCGGCACCGGGCACTCATTCCCTGGGTTCCACAGAGGTTTGCAGAAGAAATGGCTGAGGATGAGGTGGCCCAGCTTGCTTCCTGGAGCCTGAACTCACCCAGAGGAGCTCACCACCAGCCCTGCACTGGCTGTTGCATATTTCACATTCATCTGAACCAGCAGAGTTGCTTATTATTATTTTTTCTTCCCTTGATCCTTCTGCATTGCATGATGAGGAAAAAGGCAGTGATGGGAGACCCTGGCTTCTGTAGCAAGCAAATGCATTTCTTTTAGCAAAATAGCACCTGGTTCTCTCTTCTGATCCAAGGGATTCTCCTGGTGAACTTAATCAGGGAGGAGGGCCCATGAGCACCAGGCCAAAAGGGGTCAGATTTGCCTGTGGCAAATCTGTGATCTAGTTAAAGAAAAAAAAAAAAAGGGAAATTTCTGCTTCCTTATGAAGGAGGGACTTACTCAAAATCCTAACAGTTCTAACTTCCTACCTATAGACTCTTTGCACACATACTTGTAAGTGTGAAAAGAAAAATGTGTGTGTATGAGAGAGAGACAGAGAGGCAGAGACAGAAACAGAGACAGAGACACAGATGACAGAGTGTGTACTGGGGCTTGAACTCAGGACCTGGGTACTGTCCCTAAACTTTCTGGCCAAAGGCTAGAACTCTACCACTTGAGCCACAGCTCCATTTCTGGCCTTTTCTGTTAACTTGGAGGTAAGAGTCCCGTGATTTTTTCTGCCAGAGCTGGTGTTGAGCCACAATGCTTAGATCTCAGCCTCCTGAGCAGCTAGAATTATAGGTACCCGTACCCAACTTTTGGTGAAATAAATTTATCAGAATCTAACTGAGCAGAGAACGATTCATAAGAGCTCCTTGGCCTCATTTGGATATGGTCTAATCAATTGGTAGCTTAGGTTTCCAGTCTGTTTACATAATACATTACCTTGCAGTTTGTTACCTAGGGACACAATGCACAGAGAGCCAAATTTAGTTTCGTTTAAACACAAGTCACCTGAAAACTATGAATGAGTGCATAATGGTAGTACTGTGAAGATTAAATGAGATATCCTGGGAACTGGAAACGGGGCTGTAAGTAGTGGTAGTACCCACACTACCAAGCCTCCTGAATACCCTACTCTAAGACTACAAGGGAGACACCCACAATCCCATTTTATCTGGTTACAAGCTTGCCTCAGGGCACAGCACAGAACTCAACCTGGATCAGGATTGTTACATCCTGCTCTTTCTGTAACAGGGGGCAGTTCCTTACTCTAGTAGGACTGGAATTTTTTCTAAAACTCTGGCTTAGAATTGGACTTGACCTTTGACATCTTTTTATTGGACTGGATGTAGTTATCAAAAAGAGAGGAATCTTTCTTTTTAGAAGCTCAATTCCAATGGCCAAAACAAACAAAGCATCTCTAAGGATTTTACACTCTCTCTCTCTCTCTCTCTCTCTCTCTCTCTCTCTCTCTCTCTCTCTCTCTCTCTCTCACACACACACACACACACACACACACACACACACACACACACACAGGATTTATTTTCTTCTTCTGAATTGTTTCTATCACAAGAGATGGCTGATGGTGCAGGCCTTTTGTGGAGGGCAGGCAGTTAGGGTTAGGGTTAGGGTTGATAGAGTACATAGCCAGGTGCTGAGTAGGATCCTCTCACTTTCCCAGTCCCCTGTGAAATGCTGGCTGGGATGATAGTAGAGACTATTTGGAGTGGTGATGGCTATAGATGAAATTTCCTAAATGTGCACAGCAAACTCAGCTCCTATGTACCAGGCTTCAACATGGGGGTTCACAGTTTACTGGGGAAGACGATGTTTCAAACAAGAAATTACAACACGTAATTGATGTTGTAAGGCCATGGAACAGAAGCAAGCGCAGAGTCCCCAGATCATGTGCTGAAAAAATGATTAATTTGCTAACTAATGCATGTTTTGAAGAGTGAATAGGAGTTTTTTAGGCACTATCATTTCCTCTGAAATGATTTCATTTTGTCTAGAGGCAGGGAGGAGAAAGCAAAAGAAGGGACTTTCATGTTTATGAGTTACCCCAGAAGTTGAAGTAGACAAAAGCAGTCTCTGAGATAAAGTTTACATAGGGAGAAAATAGGATCAGTAGAGGTAAGGTGAGCAGTTTGCACAAGAACACACAACTAGCAAGCGCCATAGTCAGAAATCCATTCCAGTTCTTTCGGCTTTGGTCCCCTGACTGCTTCCTAGCTGCTGGCTTCTGTGGCCAACAAGAGATGTTCATTAATGGAGTATTTGTGGCACACTAGGTACTTTGTGAGACAGAATGATGCTGGCTCATTAGGAACTCATTTAGCAACTGGTGTTATTCAGTTATCCTGTCATCTGTTCACAGAAACCTCAGATCTCCAAAGCATAGTCCTATCTGTCTACCCATCCCTCAGCCCATCTCTCAGCCCATCCTGAGCCTTGGAGAAAAAGGCCTTTGGGCAGAGTAGATGAGAGGTAAAATCAGGACTAGAATCTGAGCCTCAGGCTTCCACACTAGTGCCCTCTTTGTGACACCTTGATGCACAGATCTCACAGATCTTCAGCATCTCTGGATCTGTGAGGAAAAACCTGAAGATCCCAGGTGCCTCTTTCATCCTTCTCTTATAAGTCAAAATGCCACTTAGCACAGGATGAGCTCAAGCGTAGTCCTTTCTTGTGCTGAGCACTGCTTGGATGGCCATAGGCCTTGTCACTTAACCCCTTAGACTTTAAGTCGTGTGTGTGTGTGTGTGTGTGTGTGTGTGTGTGTGTGTGTGTGCTTTTTTGCGTGTGGCTGGCACTTTACCACTTGTGCTATGCCTGCATTTTTTTCTTTGTGCTTTTCTAGTTAGTTAGAGATACATGCTTAATATGTCTGTCTGAGCTGACTTTGAACTGTAATCATCAGAGCTCAGCCTCTTTAGTAGCATGGATTACAGGTATGAGCCACAGGCACCCAACTAGAGTTTAAGTTATTTGGACAATGAAGCATCAGGAATGAGAACATCCAATATTACAGGAATTTTGTATAAAATAATTGGGGTGATGTCTGTGTACACAAAGTTCTTGATACTTACTGGGTTCTCAGCAGTGGGAGTTCATACTTCTGTCCTTTGTCTATTGAAGAGTCATGACCCATGTCCACGGTCCAGGGTTAACCTCCCTTTCCAGTGACCTGCTAGCATGCTGACAAAATTAGGGCACATTTTTTGGGGTCAATACTGGGACTTGACCTCAAAGCAACTCACATTCTCCCTTGGCTTTTTTACTCCAGGCTAACATTATACTGCTTGAGCCAAACCTCCACTTCAACCTTTCTGATAGTTAATTAGGCATAAGAGTCTCAAGGATTTTCCTTCAAACTGCTCCTCAGATCTCAGCCTCCTAATTAGCCAGGATTATAAGTGTGAGTCACCAGTACTCAATTGGACTTTTATTTCTATACAGTGGCCAGTCTGGATTAAGAATCACAGAGCAGGTCTGTGGGTTTCAATCTAGATTCAAAATAGCTTTGAGGTCCCAGCTGTGGTTCAAGGGCAGGGACATCGGTGGTCAGGACTTCAGGCCACTATCATCCACTTCAGCAAAAGTGGCATTGCTTAGATGTTATTTATAAGCTGAGCTTTAGAGTACAGTTTCATTCAAGAATGAGATGGAAAATTGGAAACTTCTGTAGCACAATAATAGAGTTTAATATTTGAGCCTTGTATCTCAAATAAGGATGAGGTCATATTTTTCCCTCCTGCTCCCTTTCTTTTTTTTGGAGGGGGGGTTACCTGGGGATCAAACCCAGGATGCACTTGCTAGGCAAGTACTTTGCCACTAAGCTACATCCCAGCCCCCTCCTGCTCTTCTTCATGGCTAAAGCTCAGCTTGTACCCAGCTCCCTGCCTCCATCTCAACATAGAGACGAGTCACAGAGTGAGCTGTTGTTTTCCCTGCTTACCGGGGCCTGGAGTTCTCTCAGCATGCTGCAGAGAAAGGAAGAAGCTACTGCTGGCTCAAGTGTGGTGTTGGCCGATACCAGTTAGAGGCAGAGGAGGGAAGTGAGTTGGGCCTGAGGTGACCAGATGGGGACAGAGAAAAGGGCTGAAGACAAGTCAGTGACTGTAGGAAGGAAAAAAGAAAACTTAAGTTTCTCTCTTCTGCTTTTCTGACACTACCAAAATGGAAAATACTGACTTTGGAATCACAAGGGTTAAATCAGCCTTTAACTCCTCAAGCCTTTGCTTTCTCTCCTGAGAACAATAGTGCTCTCTCAGAATTAGTATGAGGGTGTACCACATGTGTGTATGTATATATGTGTAGGTGTGTGTCTAAACAAGACCCTGGAGATATTGAATGGGAAACAATTGGTGCCTACTAGCTACCAGTGACTCAACATCATTCCTTCCCCATCCAGCTATCCTATTTTCCAGATCATACATTGGAATATTGGGTTGTAGTAAGAATTGAACACAATGATGGATTTCCTAGTGCAACTCCTGCTGTACAATAGGCTTTTAATAAATGCCATTTTTGGCACACATTTCCCTCCTTTCTGCATATCACGTTTGTATCCGTTGCTATCCTGATTGTTTTGTGCCTGGGTTACTGAGTCAGCTTCCATAGTGGGGTGGCCTGTCTCAGACCCCTAAGTATCTCTAGGCACAAGCCTTTTCTCTACCTATAATCTAAATGAACAGAACAAGACAACATGGAAAAGTAAAACTAACAAAAAGTTACCCAGTTCCAACATGGTCTGACTTAATTTTCTACACCAACCCATGAGGTCCCTATTAATTATCCTCTTTCCCCTTATAATGATGATCTCAAGGCTTGGAGTAACAAGCAGCTAGTTCCCAAAGGCCCCTCGCCTTCTCATATGGGAACAGAAGTTCGAGAATGTATCAAGCCTATCTTCATTCAAAGAATCTTCCCCAGCATCACCTTGCTTCTTGGAGTGGTCAGACAGGCCACCAAGTGCCCTAGATTCTAACTGCAGCTCATCCAGTGATGAGTCAAAGTATTCATAGCATATAAGCCTGATTCCTCCTTTGCAAATGAAAGGAGTCCTTTCCCAAACTCTCCCACATAGCAGCACCTAGGATTCAGGGCAAGTCCCAAGTGGGCCAAATGCTCTAAGAGTCCTCTCAACCTTGGCCCAAGTTGCAACCTTTACCTCAACCCCCTCCCTTATTATTCCTATCTTTGTTAAAAAAAAAAAAAAGAGTTCTAAGAGTCTATTCAATGATAGCTCAAATACTTCAGAAAGCCTTCCTAGATGATCCCAGGCGGGATGAACACTTCCTAGCTTCCATCACACTGTACAAAAGCTGTACTATCTATATTCTCCTTCTGTGGTGTGCATTTGATTGTCTCTAGGGACAGTGGGGGCTCTCATCCGCCTCATGTATTCTGGATGATCCCAAGAATTGCTCAGGTAATATTTATGGAATAAATGCATTAGTGATTGACTGAAAAGAGAGACAGCTGGGCTGGGAAAGGGAGGAGGGAGTAAGTAAGATCATTAGTGAATGAGTTCAGGGTTTCCTGAGGTTCCAACTTCACAGTCTATGACGTAGGTCCAAGCCTTCCTCACGTAGCTTCCGTTGCTGACTTTATTCTTCCATGAGGATCACTGGCCCTGTGTGCACTAATTTAGTCTTGCTGGCTGTGACCCAAATGCTTGAGAAAACAATTGAAGGGGGGAAAGATTTATTTTGGCTCAGTTTTAGAGGGTTCAGTCCATGATCACTTGGCTCCATGTTTCTGGGCCCATTTGTGATGGAGAACATCACAGTGGCAAAGAATGTGAAAGAAGAGGAGGAGGAGGCAATGGTGGCTGTTTACCTTATGACAGATAGGACATCAAGGAGAGGATGGACAGGGAACCAAATACAACCTTCAATGTCATACCCCCAGTGACCAATTTCTTCCAAGTAGGCTCCATGTTTCCAGAACTTCCCCCCAAATAACACTACCAGCTAAAGATCATGCATTTAGTCCATGAGCATGTGTAGGACATTTCATATGCAAGCTATAATAGGGCCCATATTTAAAGGATCCCATCCATACCCCCATGTGAGCCTCACCTCACCCTGGGATTTAGCCTTGGGATTTGGTCTCAATCTCTGCCTAGTTACCAGCCCTCATTCAGGACATGAGACCTTTATTGCTTTGCCATCTTGCTCCAGGGTAACAGATTTTACTCCTTTCCCCAACTCCTGGCCTCCTCCTCCTCCTCCCACTTCTGTCCTAGCTGATGTCTGGGTTTCTTGCTGCCCATTGATGGGCCTCTCACATTGGAATTACCAACTCAGCTTCCCATCTCTGCATCCTACCCCGCTGCTGTCAAAGCTGCATCCTCTCACACCTGGCTTTACCTGACATCAGGATCCCCGACTGTCAGCTCCAACCTCAGATCAGACACACTATCACATACCCAGCACTCAGGGCAGTCCCAGACTAGTGCCATCCCTTCTGCCTATCAGTGAGAATCTGGTCACCCCTAGGCAACTTCTGATGTAAGAAAGCAGAAAGGAGCAGGACTTGAGGTCCCATAGGCAAACACAAATTGTGGGAGTCCCAGGGGGACCAGACCATGGAAAATTAAAGATTACATCAGGTATATCCCGTACAATTCCTGGGACCTGGTGATACCCTCCATAAACATGAACCCTTTTCCACAACGCTGTGACTGTGGTCACTAATGCTGCCATGAATGCGATTGCCATGAAGAAGAGGTGGATTGTATCCCAGGTACCTCTCCTGTTTTGCTTCTTATTCTCCAACTCTCCATTAATATTCTGAAGACCAACTCAGGGAGGCTGTGGCAACACACCAGGCTTAAAATTAATCAAGTTTCCTGTCAGTCCAAATGAACTTTTCTCACTGATTCTCAGATCTTCTGCATCTTCCTCTGGATGTATTTTTCCCACATAATGAAGTTTGGATAGCACCGGCTGGCCACTGCTGCCGACTCCTGCCTGGTCCCCGGGTGTGACCTCTGCACAGTCACAGCTCTTCTCAGGCACTGTGTGCGATTACCCTCCCCCCACCGCATCTAGCTGCCTTCTCATCCAGGGGCATACAGCCCAGCAGATTAACATGATGCCCTTGTAATTCTGTCTCCAAGACACATGTCATTTTCCTTCAACACATTTGGAAGTAGGGCAAGTTCTACTTTGTAAGGACCGTCACTTATTTTGAACTGGAAGAAAATAATTTATTTGGTTCCAAGTTGTTGTGTGTTTCCATTAAGGGCACATATTTCTCTTTCATAATGGGATCTCCACACAGCCCAGTCTCCAAGGTCATGCCAGTAGAGAGCTTTCTTCATCAGTTTGTTTCAATGAGTAAATTCAGCAACTAAAACACTGGGTTCCAAAGGCCACAATGCTGTGTTTGCTTCTGCAGTGTATTTACATTAACTATATAGAGAAGATTAGAAGGGCATCATTGCAAGCATGTTTTGAAAATGCACAAGGGTTCCATATTTTTAGCCATCTTCTCATTACGAGAGATCAGAATATCAAAATCAATAAAAAAAAATAGCCACACTATTGTTTGAGGCTGAGGAAGGTGGATTAACAGGCGTTTCCCATCTTGGTGTTTCTGTCAGAACCATAGAATGTGCCTTGACTGAGCAGAAATCCATTTGTAATCTTCCTCCTCTGAAGAGACATGTCTCAGAAGCTCCTTCTGAGTTCTGGTGCTCTATGCAGAAGCTCTGCTGGAGTTGTCATTGCCATCTGCTATCCCACTGGGAGGGTTTTACAGCATTGTGTTCTAGTTGGGCTGCCAAGGCCTGGGATTCCCCAACTCAAGAACCCCTCATAGAGGTTGAGATTTGATAGAGGGTAAACTAGAAATGCTACCACTTGAGTGGAAGTGCAGAATCTCAGGTCCTGGGTGCTGTTGTCTCCAGGGCTACATAAAATGTTCCAGCTGCCTTCCACTTCTCAGTGACCATCTGTAATAGATGCTAAATTCTTGGGTGACCGTCTGATTACATCACCAGGCTGTATACACGGTGGTCCTGGGCCCCCACAAAAGCCTGCTTCAGATGTTCAGGCATTGTTGATAGAACTCAAAGAAAAGAGGTTGCTCAGAGTCACACCAGTTATTGACAAGAAAACCTGGATTGGAATCTATGACTTTCTACTCCGCCTTTCTGCAATATTATTGCCTGGAAGACAAGCTCAGTGGGGACTAAAGTATCTGCTTTCCCCAAAGTAGAGAACACTGCAGGCTACTGCCAAATCCCTGCCATCTGCTCACAAAGCACTTCTCCAGATGCTAAGCATCCCACCAGGTGGCCTCAGATCTCAAAGTATTCCTGATCTCTCTTGCACTTAAATAAATATATTTATTTATTTATATAATATATAATATTATAGATAATATATTAAATATATTATCTTATATATATATATATATATATATATATATATATTTCCAGCCCCCCTCCCACCAATCCCCATACTAGACAGACTCTTCAGGAAGTTCACTCAAAAGTCTAATAAGCAGGGATGAAAAAGGAAGTCACTAAGATAATAGGAGGCTTACATCTGAGAGAGAGAGAGAGAGAGAGAGAGAGAGAGAGAGAGAGAGAGAGAGAGAGAGAGGGGGAGAGAGAGAGAGAGAGAGAGTGAGAGAGAGAGAGAGAGAGAGAGAGAGAGAATCGTGGTCACACCTCCTGGCTGGCCTGGGGTTTGCATTTGTATTTAATAACAACTTTGATCTCTCTGCCAGCAGCAGCGGTCATTGAGAAATCCTGACATAAAGAAGGTATCTGCGAGATAAAGTTCTGCAAGCGATGATTACTAGCACTTAAGTTCTCTTTTTGTTGAAAGGAAGAATCCCAGATTGAACAGTGCATTGAATGATATGACAAGCAAGTACTTGATCCCTGTCCAGCTGGAGGGGGGATTGTACCCATCAGCAGCTTTTTAGCTAAGGACGTCTTTATATTTCCCTCCTTTGTCTGGGCCTCTCTAGTTCCTCCTTTTACTTCATGTCAGCACTATATAGTAGGTATGCCAAGTGGTTTTGAAATTTAAATTACAGTCTCTTTTTCAGATGTTATTGGAAAGAACATGTAATTTATAACCACGTGTTAGGCGTACAGGATGTTCGTGGTCCACTGCCAATTTTTCTTTTGTAAAGTTAATAAAACTTTCATAAAACACTTATACACTTGTATATTTCATGGTAAAGATTTTTTTTTATCTCATAGGCTAATGTAAAGATTTATTAAAACCATTTTTTTGTTAAGAGGAGTGTCAATAGTTTGCAGCTGAGTGTAATTTTGAATCCGTGGAAGATGACGGTCTGATGGGAAATGACAGTAACAGCTTTGTTGATTTAGCACTAAAAATAAAGGAGCCTTTCAAAGGAGAGAATGCTCTAATATCCAGAGTGGGTAGGACGCACTCAGGCCAATGGAGGCGAGCTGGAGGAGCCGGCCACCAGCACTCCAGCCCCTGGCAAGAGCGGAGCTGGACTGGATGGAGCCCAGGTGGGAGGGACTGGGAGCCTCGGGGGGGCCAGCAGGAAGGAAGGCTCTGCTAGTGGAAAGGGAGGAGCCAGGAGGATTGTCAGAGGCCTGCAATTACTCCTGGTGGCAGAGAACTCCCCGTTCAGCCTGCTGCCAACCTGCTCTTTCTGTACCCAGTTTTTCCTGCACGTGTTGAACTCCTTCTACCTTGCAAGCTTCCCTTGCCACAGCCCTCTTCCTGTTGCCCCAACCAATCCACAGCTACCTCAAAGGGATCCCTACTAAAAGTACTGAAAGATCATGTCAAGGAACCACACTTCATTTTTCTTTCACTTGACTCTTATGCATTTGTAACGCTGGCATCATCCTATCGTCTCTAGCTTTCTCCTTCCTTCTTTCCTTCCTCCTCCCTTTCTTTCTTTCCTTCTTTCTTTCATTCTTTCGTTCTTCCTCTTTCTTTCTGTCACTGTTTCTTCCACTAGACCCTTTTGCAACCTCTTCCTTCACTACTTTCTCTGGCTAACTCTTTCTCAGAGTTGTAAATGTCTCTTCAGAGTTTGCCTAGCCCTCTGGCCAGGTCAAACCATCTATCTATGTGGGTTCAAATCATCCTCTGCTCTCCCATACTTCTCACATTTATGATCCATTGTTGGTAAAATTGTTCATTCAGTCTCCATGTTTCCTACTAGACTATAAGCTTAGAATGGAGGAGTCACATCTGTCTCTATCATCGCTGTATCTTTCATGCTTAACATGGCACAGGATTGATCCAACAACTTCAACCATGTATATCTCACACCTTCCAGACAAAATCCCCAAATTTCACCCCTTCCAGACAAAATCCCAAATAGGTAACCTCCTGACTTCACACACTGATCCAATTTGTAATTATGTCCTGTCACCTTACAAGTATCACTGAAGCCAGCTAATGGAGATTTTGGTGACCGTTGTCCCTTTGGAGCTCTGAAGGTGATGGAATCTGGAGGTGGGATCTGGAGTGGAAGGTGGCTTACGGCCTTCCCTGCTTCCACATCTCAATGACTTTGAAGACAGTGCACCTCCCCAGCAGCACTCATAGTACAGCAAGGTTGCTGTCCTGAAAGGAGGATCAGCCAACAACTCCTGGGGCATGCTTCTGTCACAGAGACATGCTCCCAGGGCTAGAGAATCTTATCCCCATCCAGCCACCTAACGTGTGTCAGTTTAACACAAGGGTTGAGCTCCAGTTCTGCAGTCAAGCTAGAGAGGCTCAGCTGATCAACTTTGTCATCTTGGGAAAATTACCCAGCATCTCCACATCTCCATTATTGTTAGAAGCAGGCCAGGTTTTCAGACCCGTGCAGCTGGCATAGCTTCATGCTTAGAGGCCCCTGTGCTTGGTTTACCACTCTCCTCTTACTGTCTCTAAATTCTCAGTGATTATTCATAGCAAGCAGTTCTATATTCTCATTTTGCACTGACCTTTGCAAATGATGTCACTGATCTTTATTTTAAAAGAATAGTATTGATTATAAGAGTACATACTCAAGGTGTAGAACAGTGAGATAAGGCAGGTCTATAGCTGCCTTAAGAGCCTGTATTAAGAGAACTTTTTATTGTGTCCTGGGTTACCTACCGTGTACTCACTGTCTCTCCAGCTTTCTGGCAGGTTTTTGAATTATTTTCTTTATTCACAACAGCTGGCAGAATAGCACAGAAATCACATGATTTTCTGGACCTAACCTTTCTTGCATAATCTCATATATCCTTTAATGGAAGGAGGGGCCAAGAAAAGCAAGGGGGTCTTTTTAATCATGGGAAATTTGAGGAACCAAAGAGGTCTAGCAAGTATCCACAGAGCCAGACTTTGAAAGAGGGTCTCTGAAATGCAGCCCAGTGCTCATTTTTTTCCTGCCACAATATGTTGTCTCTATTGAACGATTCTCCTTCCCCAAACACAGAGTACAACAATCCCATTGAATACATTGCCAATGATAAACTATGTATGGACAAATAACAACAGTGACAAAACTGCGCACAGAGACAAGGCAGTCTGTGTCTGAGAAGAAAGAGAAAAATAAATGAAATTAACAGTGGGAGACAAAAACAGAGGAAAACCCAGCAATTAGATTAATCATAGACTTCCAGGAAATTGGCCCAAATTTCTTTAAAATCTTGTTGATTGTTATTCAGATTGAAGGGTTCCCTGCAAGATTAGCCAGAGCCCACCACGCTTGCATACCAATCTATATCACTCACACACACACACACACACACACACACACACACACACACACACACACACACACATATGTGGGGGGGGAGAAGGGGGGGACTGCTCTGATCATGGGGCTGTGTTCACCTGAGTAGGCATGAGGTCTAGTAGTCAGAGTCCAGCCATGAGGGTCAGAAGTTAGAGTTTCTAGTCTAGGCTTTCTGGTTCATTCACTTTGGGAATCGGAACAAATCACCTAATTTGCTAGGCCTCAGTTTGCTCATCTGTGGGATAGGCAATTCTGTCTGCCTTTATTAAACCAATGTGTTTTGAGAGACTGAAGAGAGAATGTGTATGTGGAAATCCTTGGACTGGCTGAAAGTGCTATCTAAACATAGCATAGCTTTGGAGTCTTTTCAGAAAGAAGATAAGATTTTGCCCCAGGTGTAAATATGAGTCCTCCAAGCACTGGTATGGAAAAAATATAATGCAGTTTGGTACTAGACCTAGTCTGTTGTTACAAAAAAAAAATGTTCCAAAGCCTTTAGATTTGTAAAATCTTCAGTACATCTTGACCCAAATATTTCTCCCTCTTTTATGATCTGCTTTTAAAGTAAAATTGAATGACCTATCTCTGGATTTATTAATGCTTAAATCATTAGTGTATTGGCTCCAGAATACTCTGGAGTTGCCAGGGCAATGTCAGAGCGCTCAAATGCCTGGAAGTAGCTCTTCACCAAGGGTGAAATAATCCTTTAGGTTTGTTCTGGAAGATTGAATTCCTGAGATCTTCTTAGTATTGAACTCTTCAAAATGGCTATTTTGACTCAATCTTTTTTAAAAAATGTTATTGGCTGTCTACTAGGTGCTAGGCCCTATGCTAAGTGCTTTGTATGTGTCATTTAACTTAATGCTGATAACAATCCAATGTGGTAAGTTCTATTAATGTCTTATTTTAAGAAAATGTAGCCAGGCACTGGTGGCTTATGTTGTAATCCTAACTACTCAGAAGACTGAGATCTGAGGAATACAGTTCCTTCACTGAAGCCTGTGAAGGAAAGTCTCGGAGATTCTTATTTCCCATTAACTACTAAAAGGCCAGAAATGGAACTGTGATTCAAGTGGCAGAGTATCAGACTGGAGTGAAAAAGCAAAAGGACAGTATCTAGGTCATGAGGTCAGGCCTAATTACTGGCAGAAAAAATAGCTGTAAAGGCAGAATAGCCTTCAAGTATCCTGAAAAAGATTTGGATGGAACTTTCAATTTTTAATTCTTTATATTGTATCAAAAGAATAAATAGTCTCAGTATTGAAACCGGACCACAACAACTATCGTATATTACTGGACCACAACAACTATCCTATATTATATTTCCCAAAGTGTGCCTCTGCTAGATTTACTAGATGTTAAAGAACTGACTCATGTCATTGTGGGGAAAGGATAGGCCCATAGGTCAAACTTCTAAGGGAGAGTTGATGCTCAAGTTTGGAATTGCAGCCCCTGAGACACAATTCTTTCTTAGGGGTCTTCAGTGTGTTTTCTCTTAGAGGATTCAGCTGATTGAGTGTGAGGCCCACCTGCAAAAGGAATAAAATCTTCATGCTTGACACATTGTAGACGTAAATGTTATTGTAAATGTAAATGTTAATCTCATCTTTAAAAAATTGTTTTCACAGGAACATCAAGACTGCTGCTCAGTCAACTATCTGAGTTTCATGGCTTAGCCAAATAGATACACAAAACTAACCATGCCAGGGGTCATATTCCTTTTTTCCCTTAAAACATAGGTGATATCTACCTGCATATACTTCGCTAATATCTATGAGACAAGAATGTGAGAGGCATGCCCAGAGATCACACATTGATGCAAGCTGCAAGCCATACCTGCTGTGGTCTTAGTGGCACCATTGTAGTGGTGTGTGATTTTCTCATCAGTGAATGAGGAATGAGAGGGAGCAAAAGAAGAGGATTGTCCTGAATATATTCAAGGCTTTTAAGCCTCTCCTTCTTCAACTAGAATCATTCCATTTCCACCTACCTTGCTGGAAACCTGCATTTCAGTGAATACTGAACTCTGCTGGACACTCTTTTGGTCTATGCAAGAAAATTTTTAGTCCCCCAGACCTTCTGAATCAAAGTACATCATTCCCAGGGCCAGTAGCATCAGTACCACATTCCTGATTAGAAGTACATAATCTCAAGCCCCTCTGAGACTAACTTAATTAGCTTGTACTTTTTTTTAACCAAGGTCCACAGATGACTTATAAACATTATTTTAGGACTGAAGAGTAGAGATTTAGGTCTTGAGTGTCTGAAGGACACACTGTCCTAGTGCCAGACACATAGTAGGAAGTTACCAATTTTCTTTTCTTGAATGATGTTCTATCTTAGGAAACAGGCCCAGAGCAATTAATTAGTAGAGGATTAATTCATGAATAGAAAATAAGGCTTTCTCATCAGGTACATGTTGTTTGTAGAGGAACACAAGAACTTGTCATTTCTGAAATGACTCTGATCCAGTCCCTGCAGAAGCCAAGGTGTTCCAGTGGAAGCTCCCGTGTTCTTTGGGTTTATGGACAACTCCCTCCAAGGAATTTGGTCCAGCAAACAAAATCAGCAGGCTCCACCAGGAGATGCCCTTGGTATGGATGAAAACTGAGCTCTGTCTTTGCCTGCAGGTACATTCACACTGAAATAAAAGTCTCCTCCTAGGAAATCTTGAGTCTACTTCGGCCGCATACTTCCTGCAAAAATATGAGAAATTCTGAGCAGATGATCAGCTGAGGAGTTAATTTGCTGCAGTGTTAAACTGCTAGCACTGAGGCTGTCATAGGGGAGAAGAGGAAGCAAGTGAAGAAATCTTTGATCCTCAGTTCAGCCAACTTCTTCCGGAAGGTTGAACGAGAGATCAAACGTAAACAGCAGTGTGGGCTCTGGGCTCCATCCAGGGCTATCGGAATCCAATACTGCAATAATCATCCAACTTTGACAGAAGTCAACCCAGGAAGTTTGCCAAGGAAAAGGCTGGACTAAGAGGGCTGAAGCTGTGACAAATGGGAGAGGGGAAGAGAGGACTGTAAATGTCCTTGGGTTGTCTGTGTTGGAATCCTCCTCCTGTGAATAACCTCTCTCCTAAGCCAGCCTTTTTTACCAAACCCAGAAGAAACAAAGATGAAACTGAATGTCTGGGTGAATCTGCGTGTCTAGATTCAGCTAAAAGTTCAAGGCCCTGGCCTTGCTTTTGCTGTGTTAAGGATTCACATAATTCCAGCCCAGTGAGTAGAGTTACTGTCTAAACAACACTGGATAAAATAGGTTAGTCTGCTCAGATGATGAGATAATCACCATAAGAACCTTATCTTATTAGGTAGTGGGCACTTTTCTATTCACTAATTCACGTGTTCTGAGGTAGGGTCTTTGTGCTTGGGGATTCAGGACTGATCACTCCCTGTCTCCTCTTTCTGTATGCACACCCAAAATTCCTGATCCTAAGTGATAGCCAGGATAATTTGATCAAAGTCCAGAAAGTCCTACAGTGTGGTCACTTACAGCCACTAAAGATATAAAATCTCATGATAGTCCCTAGAATATTGCTAACCACATTGATACTTACAAGGGGCAGAGCAGATAGGCAGAGTAGCACCTCTCATATGACACTGTCTGAAGGTTTCAACTGAAACCAGCTTATTTGGGTCTAACTCATTGCATAGAACAGATACTAAATAAAAGCAGTACCTTGGTGCATATTTTCTACTCACATGCTTAGTTCTGATCCACATCTATAGCTTATGAGCTCTCAAACACTCTAGCTACCTGATACCACACTAATTCTCCCTCTCTTTTCTCTTTCTAAAACTCATCCCTTCCCCCAGTCAAAATGTACCTTTGTGATATGCATATCCTATCAGTATCAACCATGATCATCCATGGCCTAGACACTCTGCTCCTTTAGCATCATTTTTTTCTCTGTTATCCTGGCCTAAAGAACATCATGCACCAAAGAATGGGTTTGTCAGCCTGGGGGCATGCTGGGGTGTGTGGGGGGGAGGGGGGGAGGAAGAAACAACATTCTGAGCTATCTAAATGCACAGCTTGTTATAATCCACTGCAGAGCTACCCAGTACAGAGCCCCCACAACCTGGAGAGAAGAAATTAGCAGAACCCAGCCAATTAGGCAGTCTATCATCATCAATTTAGTTGATACAACTAATGATTATGGATAATAACACATTGCTACTTCCTTCAAGAGGTTTAGACTGACTCCATCAGGGGAGATAATATCCAACAGGAAAAGTTGGATTCTTGGGGTAGTTTTTGTGACTGTAACCTTGGAGAATGTAGCAGATAGCTGTAGTACACTTGAACATTACAGGAAGTTCACAAAGTCCTCTGGTCTGGATAAGTCCCTGGCATTAGTTCTGCAGAACCTGACCACTCCATGTGAGTCTGCAACATATGATTGCCTCTGACAAAGGTCAAGATACTATCCTTCAATGATGTTTCTTAGCTCACTGAGGGCACCCAAGTCACTCAACACAGTATGGCCACCACGAGCATAGTGGATAAACAAGATGGATACTTTGAGTACAGGAAATATTGAATGGGCTGTCTGGCTTTAAGATAAAGTATGGGTTCTGTGGTGTCCTAAAACAAGATTTGAACTCAAGATCTGCTGACTACAAGCCTCATAGTCTCTTTTTTGTTGTCCATCCTGGGGCTTGAACATTAGGCCTGGGCATTGTCTCTGGGCTTTTGTGCTCAAGGCTAGCACTCTAACTCTTGAGCTACAGCTCTACTTCTGGCTTTTTGTGGTAAATTGGAGGTAAGAGTCTCATCATAGACTTTCCTGCCCAGGTTGGCTTCAAACTGCAATCCTTAGATCTCAGTGTCTTGAGTAGCTATGATTACAGGTGTGAATCACCACCTGCAAGCAGCTCCAACTTTTTGATCTTCATGCCCTCCTTGGGTCAGTGGGTATGCTGATAACTTCTCACAGGTTTTTGGTGGAGATGACGTGGAAACGCTGCCTGGTATACAAATGAGCCTTAAGTTCTTTCAGCACAACTGGAAGAAAGTGATTCTTTTTCCCTTTTCTTTCTTCTCTTTATTTGGACTCCAGTTTGCAGAACTTGGAGACTCCAGAAAGCAAAAATTGGAAAAGAAATTGAGATCATCTAACTCACCTTTTGTCATTTTACATATCTGGAAGCTGAAACACAGTGGGAATAAATCTGATTATTAACCTTTGAACCATTCCAAAACTAATATTGAGCAAGCTTTATTATCTGCTTTGATTAAATCACTGGAGAAATGTGAATGAGGTTCACTCGTTCAACAGCTTTCTCACTCATGAAACAAGGATAATTATCCTAACCTTACAAAAACCCTAACCCTACCTTCTGTGAGGTTTGAATTAGATAATATAGTAAAGTGTCAGTATTCCTATTAAGCCTTAATAGGTTTAAAGGTCAGAGCTTGCCTTGAGCCTGACAGATGTAAGGGGAAACCAAAGAACTTGTCTTTGCTTGAGTTTGCTCTAGCTAGTATTTTTATTAAAAATAAATTATCCTTAAGTAGTTGCACAAAAAAGTTTCAGTTAAACACATCAGTTTGTGAGTACAATGCATCTTGATCAATGTCCCCCCTTTCATCGTTCTTCTCTATCTCTCCCAACCTTACCCCTCCCCTCAATTTTCCTAGTTCCATTTTCACATATGTACATGGAAAATTATGACTATTTGCCCACACTTTCTCTTAGCTAGTTTTTTTAAAGTATAGATTATTCAGTAAACCTTTAAAGGTTTAGAGGACTCGTCATAACCTTTTTGGAATAGGAAAAGAAGTTAGGAACAGGAATCCTTTCTTTTCAATCCTGGTAAATAAAAGCTTTCTCCCAAATAGGGTGGAGGCTGACAAATGTTGTCCTTTTCCCCATGGCCACCCAATTAAAGAGAAGGTGACTCTGCGGGTGTCCTCAGAGGGATGGAACTGTGGGGAAGGGCCAGAACATTCAGTTTGTAGAATCTTTACCTGATGAATTAAGGTAAACTGGAACTTAGTCTCTGAGTCTCATGGCAGGAGCCTCTTGAGGTTGTTAACAGCTCACATTTAATTTTTAACTTCCTTCTGGGAAGGAAAACTGTAAGTACAGGATTTCTGTAGGGTAGCCTCAAGTTATGACCATTAATATTATTGTCAGGGTTGATCATTTCATGACAGCAAGACATCCGTTCTTCACTAAGCTCCTAGTGTATATAGGAACTTTGAGAAGCACGTTATATATCCATATACACACTCATAGTTTTAATGCTGCCATCTATCTGCAAAAGAGCTCTTGTTTTCCCATTTCCCAAATGAAAATCAAATAATCTCTTTACTTATAGCCATATTGCCCAGGAAGAGTTAGATCTGTGATACCAAACCTATCTGGCCCAGGTCTGTTTCCACCTGAATCCCCAGCCTTGAGTTTGCTCCTATAACTGATTCATTCTGGATTCATAGTCTCCTGCTCTCAGAAGAGAGAAAGAGAAATCTTTAATTTCAACCTGTACATGTTATGATTATTTTGTAACACATCCAGTGTTAGCCATCCCTTAACAAAGATCCAAAATAGGGATAGGAATCACAGGGAAAGAAAGAGCAGAATCAGAATCTGCTAGTTGTCACTCACAATCCACATGACATTGGCCAATTTGTTTGGGTTTCTGTTTTCTTATCTATTAAATAGAAAGCAAAATCTCAGAAGGATCTTCAAACGTTCGAATGAGAAAAAGAAATTGTCTCTGGCATAAACAGAAGAGCCACATTTTAAGAGGCTGAATTGGGAGTCTTTATTAGAAAGCCAGCAACTGCAGGCAGACACATGTCCCCAGAAAACTAGCCCTGAGAGTAGAAGAGGAAAGAAAAAGCAGAAAAACCATCCCAACAAGCCAGATCAACGCCAATGCAGAGCTGAAGTGGGACAGAGGGAGACCTGAGGAGAGTCAGCAGACAAGAGGCATGGTGCAAAATGGCACCTGAGCTGGTAGAGGAGGAGGGCTAAATAGGGTCCTGGAGGGTCACAGGGAGCTCAAGAATCTTGCAAACTCATGGCACAGGATTGGCAGGTCCAGTAACCTACTGTCCTAGTTCCTGCCCCTGCCTCTAGGAATTCAGGCATGCCCGTCACCTGGGGTGAGACTTTACCTTCCTCCATCATGAAAACAAGATGGCTCCATTTAAACCCAATCAATTCCCTGTCATCCACCACATGACCAACATGGTGCCTGTTAGACCCAGTTTTCTTATTTCAGCTGTAGTACTAGAAATAAGACTTCCTTGCCTCTTGCAAAAGCAGGTGTTCTGGAGTAGGTCTGGTTACATTTTGACTTCTTCACTTTCTGAATATAGAACCTTCACTGCCTCCTCTTTGTAAAATGTGGTCACAATAGTGTTTTTCTTGTGGCGTTGGTTAATCTTGGGATAAATAATAATGCATTACTGATATATGTAAGGCACTTAGAATAGCATCCAGCGTGCAAGAATTCTATAAAAGAGTGAGAAACATTTGCATTTTCCTTTCTCTTCCCCCACTGTAGCTTCTTCTCAGCCACAATCGTGATAAGACAGATCTCTTCCTAACAACACAATCCATTTGGAATCATGCATTCCCAGACCACTGATCTCCTCTCAGCATCAAAACAGTTAAGATCCTTTCAAAACCTAATGCTTGTGCCACATGCTGCTCTCTCTCCTTTATCCAGGCTAAGGCCTTGATCATTTCTTAATGTAACTACTTCAGGAAATTTGTCGTGCTAATAATGTTAATATGCCTTATTTCTACACTGCTCACGCCCTGAGCTCTCAATCACTTCAAAACACAGTGATTGAAATTTTTCAAAAGTCTTTGATTTGGAAGTTGTTATGTAGAACACTAGTCAAGTATAAATATGGCAGAGTGATTTAAGGCAGTTGGAGCAATCCAAGTGTTTAAGCTTGTTTCAAATAATTATCAATCTTTCTGCTCTGCATTTTCAACACCCCGCTTCATTTGAAAGAGTGGCCCTCGGTGAGGCCTGGAGCACGCTGTTGAGGCAGCCGAGTGCCTCTCTGTTCCCCACACTGTGTCGCCTTGTTATAATTACGTTATTAAATCCTTAATGGTTCGTGCTGTTCCCAGAGTTAGGCTTGAGTCTTAGAGAGAACTGGTCACCTGGAATCAAGAGCTCCTTCTACATCTGCGTCAATTCAGGCTGGCTTCTCCCCAAGCCATAGCTGTGAGAATGTGCAGCCAAAGGGACAGTGTTCTCTGACGGTCTCCCATCAGCCAACTCGGATGGCTAACAATAAGGCCCCACCTGCCCTGAAATCACAGTCTCCAGAGGACCACGTGACACTTTTTTACCCTCTTGGCTACACGGGCTTTAACACAGCTTCTCCCACCTCTACCAACTTTGCTTTGATTCTCACAAGGGCTACTCAACTATGCTTTCTTCACCTAGGTGTAAGTTCCTCCTCCTGCTCTGGGGCTTCTCCAACTTACAGGTGAGACACATTTGTGTGTGCATCTGGAAATGCAGGAAGGAAGCGACCAGAGGACGGCCCTTCATCAATAGGAGAAAGAAGGTGGTAGATAATATGGCTCCTGTCATACTTTAGGTTTTCAGTTCCAACACACTTTATGAGGCTTCTTGTTTCACAAAGCTTGGCCTAAAAGGATCAGCATCTGTTCCTCACAGCAGTGCCCAGGGCCAGTTCCTTAACTTATATTTTCAGCTTACCTTCCCATGCTATTTTGATTTTTCAACCCTCATTCGACTCTTCTCCCTTCTTAAGTAAGCTACCTGCACACACACCTGTCTTTAGGTAAAATCTGTTTCCAAGGGAACTTGGGAATTGCTTACATGCTAGAGGATTAGCTTTTAAAAAAATATCCCAGGCCCCATAAATTGACTTGGAAAGACCAGAGCCCATAGATTCCAGAGAACAAAGGGAATGAAGCCAGGACACCTTCACATAGAAGGACAAGGTGACCTAGTTGCCTGAGCACAGAATGACCAGAGGGAAGAGCTATCTTAGCACAAAGAGTCTGCTTGACACATTTGTTTTCAATGCTAAAGGATTACCTCGGCAAAGTGAATGTAGATGGCACACTAACCACACAGCACAGGGGATGAGGGAGCTGAACACAGCAAGACAATGAATGAACACCATGTTATCAGAAGCTTCAGTTCTAGGCAGCAGTTGCCTCCATGGAAATAGATCAAGGCCTAAAATGGAGGAATAGAAGCCCAGGTGTCTAAGGTAGGGTGTGCCAGTCTTGTTCCTATCACCTGCTCCTAGTTGTGACACCAACCATGGCTTCCACTCATACTTGTGGAGCACACAGGGAGGAAGGTGTGGGGTTTGGCTTCAGAGATCTCTGCTTCTCTGCTGCCTGTGTGACTTGGACAATTCACCAGCATTTTCCCCTAACCACTTCTCTCCTTTATGGATGGGAAATAATAAAACATTCATGAGTGAATATTGACATTCTCTGCAAAACTGTAAAGTATCACATACTTAATGTTGATAATACCGCTTCATAGAAAATAGATGTTTCACCCAGACTAACAGGAATGCCAATTTGTTGTCATTATCTTTATTTTTATAATTATTACTTAAAAAATGATTGGCTTAGCTCTAGTTGATATAATAGTTTCACTTGAGCCTTTCAAAACTTGCCTAGTAAGTTATTACCTCTTCTTCCACAGAGGAGAAAACTGGAACTCAGCAAGTGTGTCTCTCCCAAGCCACTCAGGCAGTGAGTGCGGGCCTAGCACAGAGAGCAGCAGGACTTCTGGCTTCATACCTTTTTTGTATCCCTATCCCCAACATGTCAGAGAGAGAGAGAGAGAGAGAGAGAGAGAGAGAGAGAGAGAGAGAGAGAGAGAGAGAGAGAGAGAGAGAGAGAGAGAGAGAGAGAGAGAGAGAGAGGAGAGAGAATTGAGCACCATGAGTTGTATTCTCCAGCTATAATTGGAATAATAAGGAACGATAATAACTCTGCTTAACAAAGATAGGGCAATGGTAGTCTGTCTCCCTCTTCCCTAGAGCCATGCTTGTGACATACTCACATTGTATTGTCACATACAGATGCATCTCAGGCCTATATTTAAGTAATAATAGTTGACAGGCCATGTATTTCTGGAACATTATTGCATGTCTGGGGTAGTGGTGAATGGCTGAGACTGGGGACATTTCTTTGAGCATTGACTTGTGTAGGATAAAATATTATGTATAAATCAAAAGGGATGGGGGCTGGTCTAGGAGACAGACAGACAGACAGACACTTAGAAGGAGGAGCTGTCACTTCTGTGGTATCACCATTAGCAACCCATGGCTCCTCTTTCTTACCAAATCCTCCAATGATTCCTTTGGGATCTAAGAAGCATTTAGTTTCATAATCATCCATGAGACTGTGAAACTCTCAGGGCCTGTGAAGCTGGAAGGTGAATTACCCCATAGACCTCTTCTGCTAGAACAGTGTGTGCTAAAAAACATGGGCTTAAAGGGGTGTAAGAAAGGCCTCCCTGCAAACCATATTCGCCATTGAGTGATCACTAGAATTGCACGTCTTGCGGTTTTGTGGGATGCGGTGTGGTTTTACACTCTATTTGGAGGCTAGGCCTTTCCTCTTTGCTAGGTTAAATGACAAGCAGGCATTGAAGATGGCTGCAAGGATGATCAGAAACAGACCTCTGGGCTGATCTGCATCTGGATCTTTGAGCTCTGATGTTTCTGCCATGGTTAGGTAAATCTAGGCTGCATGCCTGGTCTCTTGTGTGTGGTAACCAGTCTGCGATTAGGAACAGTAATACTTTCCGGAGACTTCACCCTCAGGGACCTGACAATCCAGAAGTAGGTATAAAACAAATATGCTGAGATAAATCCACTATGGGACAATAAAAAGAAACAACTAAGACCAAGTCATATATAGCTCTATCCTCAGTGCATGCATGGCACTAAGAGCTGAAGGATTGAAAGAACCCGAAGTGCTGCGGGAGATCAGGGGCTCTCAACCTCAATTTCTTAGAGTATAAAGAAAGAAAAATGTGATTTCCTTTCCCTGTCATTTCTTGCAGGGTTATAGTTAGAGTTAAAATGTGAGAATGTTATTATCTAGGCAGTCTCTAGTTGTAAGTGACTGGTGATGGAGGAGAGGGTCACACCTCTGACCAGCAATATCAGGGACAGCTCACACAGGAACTCTTGATGATTTGTGGGTTCATGAATATTACCAGCCTCTTTCTCCTGTTCCCTATCTCTATTATGAGAGACTTGGACTAAAACCAAGCTGCCAAGAGCTTTTTTTTACTGATCTTGTGTTCCTGTCTGCCTTGTTTACTAAGCTGAGTAGGATTACAAAATTTCATCTGGACTCAATGGGAGAATGCCATGATCAATTGATGATGTCTTCTCAGACTTGGAATAGTAGCATGTGTGCATTTATTTTGCCATTCATTGCCTGTGCCCTCATTTTCCCACTCAGTGGGACAACTTCCTAATTGGTCTCCATTGTCCATTGTTATCCAACTCCCATCCATTCTTAACATCTGCCGCCAATGTTGTCTCTTTCCCAGACATAAATCTGACCATGATTGTCTCCCCGTAAGTCATTTAAGGATTTTCTCCCTCTTTCAGAAAATGTAACCACAGCACTCAGCAAGGCCTGCAAAGCTCTTTGTGATCTGATTTCCACCCTGCTACCCCCACCCTAACCTGTCCTTTAGTCACACCAGAGTGCACCAGAGCCAGCCTCCTCCCCAAACATGTCCCCAGCAATTTACCAGCCAAAAACCTTCTAGCTGTTCATCCATAGCCCCTAATGCATTTATTTTCACCTGTGTGAAGTCTTCCTTCATCCTCCTCAGGTAGGATTGATGGCTTCTTTCCTCCTCACAGCATACCATACAGATATCTATTATGGCCTCTATCCTGCATAAAAAGTATTTATTTGTTTGTTTGCCTCCCTCAATAGAAGGTGAACTTGGTAATACAGGAGACTATGTCATGTGTGTACATCTTTGTATTCATCCCCAGAACTGTGTCTTATGTGAATATGTGCTCAATAAATATTTGAAGAAGAAATAAATGAGAATATACTGAATCAGCCTACCACACGTGCAGCCCTTCCATAAGGATTCTGCTTTACAACCACTGTCCTTGGATCTGATTATATTTAGAGAGAGTGCCGATTTAAAGTAGTCATTGTGTACATTGGGTGGCACTTCAGGAGAAGTACGCTGATAAGTAGTGCTAAGCTCTATGCTAGTCATGAACTATTTTGCTTTTAAAAATCTGAACTTGAGAAAGGCAGTCCATAGTAGAAGAAAGTGAAAGATATAGGAAAAGCCCAACTTGGTCAACCGAGGAAGTCAGATGAAACTCCATCAGAGTTGACACAAGGAGCAGCGATTAGGTAAAGCAATTGGTAGCTACCAGGGTAAGTGCAGTTAACTGTGGTGCCTGAATCATGGTTTCTGGAACCATGTTGGGTCCTGAACAACTTTCTATTTTCCATATTTCTTTTATTTCCCATTTCAGTGTTCATTAACTAGACAACTGAATGTGTTTGCTAAATCTGGAAGTTCTAATGTGTTTATTTACATATTAGAGGCAGATTCTATATTATATATGGATATTATGTACAGATTGTGATATTTTTATAGTTTCTGATTAAGTTATAGTTTGCTTATATATCCTAGCCATATTTAAAAAAATCTGGAAGGTCTATTTGGGAGGGTCTATTTAAAAAATGTAAAATATATGATTTAATAAATACTGCAAGTAGGATTCAAAGACCAGAACTCTTTTTATTCACCCATTGGTGTAGCTATTTGAAGAGCTTAAAAGCTATTCTTTATGAGATAGACATACATACACTATGTGAGCATCTATCTGACTTACATGGCCACACAAATCATCTGTAACTCTTGTTGAAACTCAATTTCTAATTCGGGAGGAAGGTGATAGGGTCTGGGCAGCCTCATCTCTTCCTAGCCCACAGGTGGTGCTAATGGTGCTGTCTGAGCACTACACTTTGAATGGCAAGCTTCTCTCAGGGGTCTGGAGATATTTTTTTTTCTCCCAGGAGCCATTCAGATATTTTGGGCCAGACAAAATTATCCATACACACAGATGGCTTCGGGCAGCCAATGAGAGGTACCATGTGTCTTTCTGTCTCATACCAAATTGTTTCTTGTGCCTGACACTGCCTCAGGACCTGGCATTCCCCACCTTGCACATAATCCCAGAGGCAGAATAGGAGCCTACGAGAAGAAGGTAAAAGACATGAGTTCTAACTAAAGCATTTTCTGCCTGTTCTGAGCATGTGGAAAGAAATTTGATGCTTCAGGAATTTCTGTTCTGCATAGTGGGTAGACTACCACAGTCTATTTCCAACTTTTTTGTTTATGTATTTCCCAAACTATTTTGACAATTATGTTTGGCTGTTTCAGAGATTTGACATCTGAAATTCAGATCATTTATCTAAATATATTTATCTCTTGGTAGAAGATAGAAAATGTTCAGCAATTCATTGTAAAATGAGAATAAACTAGTCAAAGTAAGTACTTCATTAAGCTTCGTTCCAAGGGTAAAAAAATGTGCCTGTTTGATTTATTTTTGTGTATCTGACAAATAGTAGGTGCTTATTCAATGTTTGCTGAATGAATGAAGGTACATCAAATCTGAAAGCAGACACACAAAACACTATGGCACTTATCTATTATATCTCAAAAAAATCCCACAAAATATTTCATATATATACATATACATAATAATTAGTCTGTGGGGCTGGGAAGGTGGCTCAGTGGTAGAGCACTTGCCTTGCATGCCTGAGGCCCTGGGTTCGATTCCTCAGCACCACATAAGCAAAAAAAAGAAAAAAGCCGGAAGTGGTGCTGTGGCTCAAGTGGTAGAGCGCTAGCCTTGAGCTGAAGAGTTGAGGGACAGCGCCCAGGCCCAGAGTTCAGGCCCCACGACCGGACACCCCCCCAAAAAAAATAATAAAAAAATAATTAGTCTGCTTAGACTACTCTAAATCTAGTATATTCCAATGTTGGTCAAAATGCACCATAATCTTAATGCTAAGTTTTACACTTAGTACTATATTTGAGACAGGAAAGGAAAAGCAACTATAAAATATAATGCAGAAGCTGGTGGCTTCTCCTATAATCCTAGCTACCTAAGAGCCTGAGATTCAGAAGGATCACAGTTCAAAGCCTGCCCAGGCAGAATAGTTTATGAAACTCTATCTCCAACATAACCAACAAAATTCTAGGAGGGGGAGGGGAAGGAGGAGAAGGAGGAGGAGGAGGAAAAGGAGGAGGAATAAGAGGAGGAGGACAAAGAGGAAGAGGAGGAGGAGAAGCAGGAGGAGGAGGAAGAGGAAATGTATCTTGTTTAATTAAAATTATATAAATAAAGACCTGTATAAATAAAGGCATCCTGAAATACCCCATGGCTGCCTGTCTGATCAAGATCTCTGCTTTGTCATCCTGCCTCACCTACAAATTAGAAACTTTGCAGGATCTGGGTTAGAACCTAACATCCTACTCTACCTCTAAATGAACATAGAACAGCCATATTCAACCAGCATTTCTCCTGGTGCCCTTCCACCTCCAGCAAGCAGACATATCACAGTGCTCCTAACAACTCTTTGCTTCTTTCTGCTAGGATGCTGGCATGTGAGTGGTGCAGCTGATGTCAATGCAGGGCTGTGCTGGCCAGCCCTTCATCACCAGCAGCAAATTCTCACTGTCCTCTGACATAACTCTAAAACCTCCCTTTTGTTCCACTTTTCTCTTGTTCTTGGCATTCACTCTCCCTTTCATACTGCTCTTTGGACCTTGATCCTTTGGCCAATGATCCTATAGGTAGAACCTGCCTCCCCCTAGAGTTATTTTCAGCTTCTGTTACATTCAGAAATAACATTAGGAGGGCTCTGGCACCAATCTTTTCCCAGTTCAAGCAGAGCCCCAGCTAGCTAGTGGCTGCTTCTCTTTGCTTTATTCACAGTCCATTGCTCTAGGCCACAGGTCAAACGAGAATCCTTGCCACAGTGCCCTTCCCATCCAGGGAGGGAAATGGGATGGAGACTGAACCTTGGCCAAATGAAAACTGCTTTTTGATTTTGCATTAGTTGAGACAATCCATGACTTGTCTGCCCAGACTCCAATGTTGGTTTGACCAGTGCAGTCAGACAAGCCCGCAGACCATGGGAACCAAGGAGGAATGGCGCTGAGGGGTTACAAGAGTCTTGATGGGTTCTGGGACAGAACAAGTGTTATTGGGATGACACAGACCAGAGCTCAAAGCAGATGCTCGTTTGTCCCGTTCTCAGAGGAAAAGCTGGCTGCAAATGGAGCTTGGAGATGAGGTCAAAGCAGCAATGCTCTTTCTGGCTGGTAGCCTTGTCCTAGTCTTGTCTCCACAGACTCTCGCTGGGAAAAAGACAGAACCCAGAGAAATCTATGTGGCTGTCTTTATAATTAATTGTGATTGATATTCATCCAAGGGAGCGGATGGATCCAGGAAGGATAGAAAGATGTCTGATGAGAAGGCTGAATAGGATGCTTCCCAAGTTTGCTTTTTGTCCCATTAAAATCTCATTAGGATGAGTCTTCTGGGAGACCTAAGTCCGTCACCCTGGAAGTATTTGGAAAAGTAGATGTTTGGGCAAGAAAGAGCATTTCTCTTTTGATATCTTGCCCCACATAGGGGGGAAAAGCAAGAACAAATTAAATTCTATCTCTTGGCTTCAAGGTGTGGGTGGTGCTCAGAGAGGTAAAAGACCATGTCCAAGGTCACAGGGCCCAAATCTATGAGTCAGGGAGGTGAAGCAGGTGGTGAAGCAGGAGCAGCACTCCACTCGCTGGATGTTTGACTTGGGCAGTTTTTCCTTGCACCGAGCCTTGAAGGACAGCCTAAGAATTGGGGAGGACGCTGCTTTCCTTTGCTGCTGCTCTGGAGCTAGGGAGAAATGGTCCAGGTCTCAATGTAGCTCTCAGGGAAGTCTCTAGCAGGTTGTCAAGTGCTCCTGCCAGTGCTGAGCTGGCAAAGGAGGGTGGGGAGAAGTGCTTAGAAATCCTGAGCAGTGAAAGGTGGCCTGTAATTGTAAAATTCCATTTCCTTTCAATTAGCAGCTGATTGCATTTGATGAGCTGCAACATTGTTTCCTCCGTGTAGATTAGGAGTCAGAGCAGTCAATGAGCTGTGAAATTCTCTCCCGGCTGAAACAATAGACGGTGATTAAGGCGAAGCTAATCCGATCATTATAGCCAGAGCCCACTGATCATTAGCTGCTAACCGGATCCCAGAGAGCAGCCCCAGCCCAGCCAAGGCGGACAAGATACAGCAGGTCAATGCTACCAATATTGCTGCCTCCCTCCTCCTCATACCCAGAAGTCCCTGAGTGGACCCTAAAGCTTGGGAAAAAGAAAAAACAAAAACAAGAAACAAAACAAAACAAAACACAATGGGTAGAGGGAATGAGTCCGCCAAGGGCGGCTTGATGTTAGAAGGAGGGACTTGGGGATATAGATGTATCAGATCCGGAAACAAATCAAACCTAGGTTTGTGGTTTAACCTCTGAGCCTAAGATCAATTATTTGTACCACATCCTTCATAATATCTTTCTTGTGTGGTTGTTCTAAGGATTAATATCACAGCCTAGGTAAGACCCTTCATGTAATGCTGAAAGTGAATAGTAAGACTAACTAATGTTTTCAAGTGTTTGCTACGTGCCCAGCACTGTTGTAAGGGCTTTATATGGATTAACTTGTCTAATCCTCAAAACAACCCTGAAAAAGTACATGCTATTATTGTACTCACTTTTCCAATGAGGAACACCAAAGTTCAGTAACTTGCACAGAATCATTTAGCTGAGGGTATTAGAGCAGGGATCTGAAACTGGCAAGCCAACTCTGAGGCCTGTCCCTACCCCCCACTTCCTAGAAAATAATAACACTCTGTCTTTGCTGGTTTGTGATTTTCCGAGCTTTATTGTACAGAATAATGAGCCAGAGACAGTAATGTACATGAAGATCACCAGGCCTGAGGTGCAGAGATTCTGACTTAGTAGGTGAGGAACAGGGCCCAGAGACTGGCATGTTGGGGCAGAGCTGTGGTTGAGGCTCAGGACCTTGCTAGTGAAATTTGATAGGTTCTAGATAGCACAGATGTGTCTATGGAGGGCTTGCAATTTCTTTTACTCCATTGCCTCATGCAGGGCTGGCTGGTGCCCAGTACCTGCTATCAGTGTGCTGACAGAGAACCGGAAGAGGTGAGATGGGGAGAGGCACAGTGACTGGTCTACGTATATCAGAATTTGAAGCGTGGCCTGTTCCCTTATAGCAGTGGCCATCTGAGCCATCACCTGAAGCAGGACACTCTGGCGAATAAAGGGGGAATTGAAAGCTATTCCTGTAACTCTGCTGGGCAGACTGAGTCTGGGTCATTGTAGCAGACATGGCTGGTACCCACACATACCCTTTGGGGTATGTCCCATCTACTGCTGAGGTCTGCTTGCAGCAAGCACCCACAGAGCCTGAACAGCCTGAGCAGAGGACCAGCAGGGAAGATGGAGGGCTCATGTTTTCAAAGCAGCATCACCCAAGGACAGAGATGGAATCTGTGGCAAAGTGACCTCCAGGCTTTTGTTGCTAAAGTAAAATAATAACTAAAAGATTGTCTGTTCCATCTCCTAGTGGCTCCCAGCAGGATTACATCCCATAAGCCCACTGAGATAAATAACTTGGTGACTCGATTTGTATTTTCTTCTTTCCTTTCTCTAGTTTATGTTTCATATCATCACTGGTGATTTCCTGGAATCACCTCCCAGATGGATTGCTTATAATACATCCAGAACCTCCCCTGGGGTCTACTGAACATTCAACAGTCACTTTGCCATGCCTGAGATGCATGATGGTGGGCAAGTACTGAAATATCAGTGTTCTTCAGAGTTGATTGGAAATAACAGTAGAGAAAATACATGAAGCACAGCCTATAGCAAGGGCTCAAAAATAATATAATGCTATTATTAAGTTATTACTAGTGTGAATAGTACTTTTATCATTAATAGTTATTACTATTTGAACAGTAGCATGACCATTGCTTTAACTCAGGGGAGCTCTTTCTCTGCTGCTTTGCTTCTTGGCTTCATCTCTCCTCTGAGTTGTTGCAGTAGCATATCCCAGAGTTCAGTGCCATCTCCCATTTTTCTGCCATCTCACACCAAGATAACCTTCCTACTGTAGTCAGTTGCCAACTCACTATTTCATTGCTACCACTGTAGTAATGTGTTAGGCATGTGTTAGGCTCTAAAAAATCATAGCGTATTAAATTTGCTTTAGAAAAATTCAGAAGAGCCATTGCTGGATAACACATAAGGTATTTACCACCCTACTGCAGATAGGTAAGACTTACATGGAAGATAAACACGCATTTGTAAAGTCTAGAGTTGATCACCCCTCCCCTTCTCCAATACTTTCCATAACTGTCTCTGAACAAAGTCCCCATATGGCTTCCAAGACCCTCATCAAAACTCTCAGCTCCCAACAGGTCTGCTGACACTGCTTTTGCCCAAACGCCTCTCCCCACAGAGAAAATGCCACCAAACCCCCTCTCTATGTGGCTCACTCTTCTTCCTCCTCTTCTTTCAAATGAAACAAATGGGAGGTACAACTGCCTGCTCTTTTTATTTTTATTTTTGCCAAGCACAGTTGAACAGCTGATTTCAGTCATTTCTACCTATGGTTTCCTCCTTAAAGCTAATTAGTTTCTTTTCAAGTAATTGCAAATAGTACATTTTTCCAGGCCCTTGGAGTCGAGCTGGCTGGAGTGGGCTCTTATCAATAGCTCACGGAAATTAGACAGGCAAACATCACACTGGGGCCCTGAGGGTTGCTCTAAGTTGTTTAGAATAAATACATCATGGAGGTCCCAGGGCTCTTTTATGAATGGACCTGTTCATGCAAAACCTCTGGAGTGAGGCAGGCAACATGAAAGTCAGGAGTCTCCCAAAGCATCCACAAGAATTCACCTCCACAGGAGGCCCAGGGATCCCTGCTTTGAACAGTTGCTCAGTGCTACTCACTGGGCAGGGGTAGAGGAGGGCAGAGGTGGGGAGAGTGGGCAAGGGCTCTTTGTGGGATTAAAGAGTCAGACAGTGGCATTCCCTGAAGGAGAAGGGATGGACTGGCTGCATGGAACAGTCAAGTCACCATCAGTGGACCTGATTGGCTAGTTACAGCGCCCCAGCCTCCAGGAAGCAGAGATGGCCTCCTGCCTACGAACTTTCTAGTTTGCTTTGGGGATTCAATGAGGGCTCTTTCTCAGACCTGCTGTTTTTCTGTAGAATCTGAGAGGGTGACTTTTTTCCTTTTTCTCTCTCTGTAATTTTAGCATTGCTGTCTTTCCTGCTATTGCTGCTATTGTTTTGGACCTGGATGAGAGCAAGCAGTTTTTAAGGCTCTTCAGATCACACCACCACCACCAGTACCCCAGTATTGACTTCCCATTGCTGCTGCAATGACCCCAAACTTAGCAGCTTAAGTCACCATGAAAGTGTTCTTTGGCAGTTCTATAAAGCCAAAGTTGGCTCATATCTCACTGGGAGAAGATGGAGGTGTTAGCCAGGTGTGTTCATTTCCTAGAAGCTGGAGGGGAGAATGCGTCTTGGCCTTTTCCTGCTTCCCAAAGCCCTAATCTCCCTGAACTCTTGGCTCATTTCCTCCAAATTCAAAGTCAGAGACTTCAGGTCTAGTCCCTTGTACCCTACTTTCTAGCTTAAATAGTCACATCTTCTTTTAACTGCTTCTCTGTTTCACTCGTGTCTTTGTGATTACCTAATCTTCTAGTGGATAATCCAGGATAATCTCCCTGGGTTGATAAGCAACAGTAACTCTGTCTGCAAGCTGAATCCCCTAAGGTTAAGAAAAAGAGATTCTTGAAGGTTCTGTGGATTAGAATGAGAGCATCCTTGAGGACAAGGGGTGTTATTATGACAACCACAATCCCCACTCTTACACACACTGCCTGTCCTTTCTCAACTGTAGTTGACATGGGCCCTCAGACATGGATGTGTACTTGAGAACTACCTCTGGTTATATGTTTTGGTTGGCATCTATGGCATGGTTCTGTGCTCTGTCGCTAGCACTGTTCTTACAGTTTTCACTTGCTTTTTTTTTTTTTTATGGTTTTCCATGTTGCTCTGTACACACTGCGTTTGATGCCCCTAAGCAGCTGCCTTAGTTCCTTGGTTTACTACCTCATTTCTCTTGCCCACTTCTCTACTTACATCAACTTTACTTCCCTCTAAATATATCACAGTGGCCAACATGGCCCACGTCCTTGTGGGTCCACCACAAGAATTGCTCTGGAATAAAAAATGGACTAAGGTGAGGATTTCTGGATCATAACATATATCTCCCCTTAATTCCATCTCTAAGAATGGATTGCTCTCCACAATGACTGCATTCATTCTCTCTGCAGTCCTAAAGTTTTTGATTCTGTCTTTACCATGATATTGGCAGTGTCTTCTGTTGCCAAATCCTTGTCTTGCATCAAAGTTGAAGGTCTTCTCTGTAATTCTCCCCTGTTTGTTTCTGTTTCTGCCATAGGCTTCAGGGTTACTCAATAAGCTTTCCTTAAGCCAGCTTCTGAGTCCAAACTCAGAGCTGTATTTCTGTCCCATTTCCTCCACCCTTCCATTTATGGACTCTATTGATTGAACAAATACTTCTTGAACACAAATTGGCTCAAGTACATTACCCTCTTGTCTCCACCCCAGATATTGGAAGAGTAAATAAATAATCAAGGAGCCTACCTTCTGGAGTCCTGTCAACTAAACTGCAAAAGCTTAGCTTGGATTCTTAGCTTGAGATGTTCTATACCAAATTGGTCTCACCAAACCCAACAGCAGTTTTCCCCCAACAAATGCATTTGGCACCTTTCTTGGCCCAGTTTCTGCTTCTTCTTTTTTCTTTTTTTTTCATTTAGCCCTTTCCTCACACAGCAGCCAGAATAAACATTAAAAAATAGGAATTATATCTCACTCATTTTATTACCTGTTGACATTCTCTGCCGATAGAACAAAATCCATGTCCCTTAGCCTAGTTTCCAAAGCACCCATGGTGGCTGGATGCTGCCTTCCTCTCTGATCTTGTTCCATGCCATCCTTTCCTTTACATACCATATTTCAGTCTCCTTTCCCCATCACAGACACAGGCCAAACCTGTCCCTGCCTCTCAACCATCATAGCAGCTGTTTGATATGTTTAGATTGTACTTTCTTCTGAGATGCTCAATCAAGGCTGGCTTCTTCCTCTAACCTATATATCAGGCCCATTTAGATTCTCTGGATTGAATTTATTTACTTTTTGGCACTGTTCATGTATTTACCTATATATAGGTCTGTCACCTATATTACTCTGTAGTATGTGAGCTTCAGGACAATGGTTTTCACTGCTTTAATTTCACTGCCCTGTTAGTCTGCCTAGTGTGCTGCTGGGGACAGACAGGGTTACTTAAAGGTGTTTGAGGAAGAAGAAAGTGAAAACAAATGTGCCTAGTATGGTGGTTCATAATGTTGACAGCCCACTTAGAATCAGTTGCTGGAAGCAAGGCCCTGCCTGGACCTGCTGACTATGGACATAAGGAACTCTTGGTATGGGCATCCCAGGTTCATATGCAACTAGAGCTATGAATCATCTACTTGAAGAGCAGAAACTCATCTTAAACAAGGAAAGGTGGGAAACTTCCCTGAGATTTTGTATTCCAATTCTAGAGTCCTAATTTTCTTTCTCTGTTGTGTTTGGTGGGAGCCATCAATAGCCACGGATGCTGCCATTTTTCCACTGCCACTGGCTACACAGATTATCTGCAGCTAGAGGAGAAGAGAGCAGGATGGACTCACAGAAAAGCTGAGCCAGTACAAGAGGGAAAGAGGGTATGGCAGGAAAGGGTAAGAAAAGCACTGATGCTGTTATGGGAGCCCCTGGAGTCTCAGAGTCTCACCCCATTCAAATTCTCTTTCCTTCTCAAGCTGGAAGGTTTCTGTCCCTTAGAACTAAAAGAATCCTGACCAATACACCATCAAAGCAAATAATTGTGGGTCCAAAGAAGACAGTTTAAATCTAATCCAGAAGACAGAATATTAAGGCAATGCCTTTATCTGTAAATCCATAATTCTAAATATAGCCTATTGCTAAACTAGAAATAATCCTTCACTTCTCTTATTTCAGCCGATGTTAGCCTGTTTACAAAGTGTCACAGTTAAGCATTTCCACAGCCAAATGAAAAGTATTAGATCACTTACTCTTAATAAAGGGAACAGATTTGTGATGAGACTGCACTACACATTTGGCACCCAGCACTGAACATATCAAGCCTTCTGTCTGGAATTTCTCCTTACTAACCTGGGTTATGAGGAGAATAAAACACAATGGTTGATATTAAGGTCTTTAGGATTTTCCTGCTACCCCAGTTCCTTTTGAGCCTTCAGACAGGGGCTGAGAGGGTGAACGTTTTGGCTTCAGAGGCCCTGAAGGTCCCACTTTAAACAATGGAGAATAGAGCAGCAAAAAGTTGCCCAAGATGCTCATCTCCAAAGAACCCCACAAGGAGATGCTAAAAGGATTCAAGTAAAGGAAAACTGCAGGTGTAGTCACAGGCTTGTAATCCCAGCATTTGGGAGGTGATGTGGAAGGATCTTCAGTTCCAGGCTAACCTGGACTATGTAGCAAAACTACCTCAAAACAAAAACAAAAACAAAAACAAAAACAAGCAAACAAAAACCTAGGAATTGGACAATGATAAAGGAGATAGCATAAAAAAACCCTTCTCACCCATAGTTCTGTGTAGGCGAGCGCCAGGCTGTGTAGAGAATATTAGAGGCCTGGCAAGCAAGATCTCAACAGCTTTGATCCTGAAAACTGACAAGCTCCGCTTCCCCAAATCTTAAATGCTAATGTACTCTCCTTCTGCAATCCTTCTGTGTTTTTCCAGAGTTAAGAGAAATAAATGGCCTTATCCTAGGAAGTTTCTCCACTGGTCTGACTTCCATATGGATGGTCAGAGTAAAGGCCTAGAACCCCACAGGGAAAGGTTATGAACCAGGTGTCTAAGCTGGAGGTAAGAACCACCCTCTGTCCATTTTGTTGGGCTTCTGCCACAAACAGACATTGGTGCATGCTATATAAATATAGAAAGAGTCCACATTAGCCAAATCTGAAGGCTATTCTAGCTGATCTCAGGCTTCTGAGGCTGCCCTCTCTCTTTGGCAATGTACTGGTAATGGTGCTATATTCTAGAAAGCTATTCTACTGAACAGCAATCTGCAATGAGCATCAGCCACACTGGGCCATATACCTTAAAATTGTTTCAAATAAAGGCATATCTGATAAGCTTGTTATTACAAGGACCTGTGCTTTAAAGCTTCATTCTGAGAAGGGTGAGTCTGGTTAAGCTAGAGCTTTCATTTTACCAAGGGAACTATGCAAGTTGGGGGGGGGGCGGCAAGCAGACTAGCTTATATCAGAGAAGCCTGTTAACTTGCAGCACGGGCTTCAATAGTCCAATTATAAAGGCAGATTGGTTCTTTGGCCTGGAAAAGAAAAGCAGGGTAGTAGCAGCAAATCACCTTGGACTCAAATAGATGTGGGTTCAAATCACATTTCTAGGACTTGTGCAACCTGCATCATAGGGCATGTTATCTAGCATCTCTGGATCTCTGTATACTTGAGTTATACAAAAGGGTAACAAATGCTACTAAGCAGTCATTGTGAGAGAAAACTGAGCAAAGTTTTCTAAAGCCTGGCAGAGAGTAGCTGCTAATTAAATGTGAACATTCTCTTCTCGGTGGAACACCTCTGAAGCTTAAACACTCTTCCTGCATCAAGGAATTAACATCACTGTTATGAGATTAATTCACAGTGATGCACATGAAAACAGTGATTCAGAGCATGGGAAAAAAAACTATAATTAAAGTATCTGGTATTGTTTGATTACAGGGTTGGCTTTACTCCCTTTAGCACTTTGTGGGAAAGAGCAGGCAGCCCAGAGGTTAAATGTGGCTTTACTTTCTGAGAGGTCTCCGACCACTTCCCAGGACAAACACGATGGTCATTTCTCTGATCCCCAATTTCCCCTTTGGGTCAGAGGAATGGGATACACAGGGTGAAACCTGCATTTACTGAACACCTGTTATGTTCCAGGCCTTCACACACTCATTCTAACATGATTCTCCCAGAAATCTCTCCCCGCTGCCCCCAAAATCTCAGTACACTACTTGTATTGCACTTGACAATCAAGACCCCTGAAGCTCAAAATGTCAGTTCCCGGAAGGGATGGAAGTGGTAGCTAATTCAAGTCCACTGAAGGCTACCTTTTATTTTACACACCAAATTTACAGTTAAGTATGTAACCAGGCATTTGTGTATGTTGTGTATGTGCGTGCATGTGTGTGTGTGTGTGTGTGTGTGTGTGTGTGTTACCATAGAGATAATGCACCATGTGGCAGGATTGGCTTCTTTTATGGGGCTCTAAGATCTAGGACTGACCACTTTGCTTTCTTGCCAATATTGGGGTTTGAAGTCAAGGCCTAGGCAATGTCCCTTAGGTTTTTCACTCAAGACTGGAATTCTGCTACTTGAGCCACACTCCAGTCGCAGTTCAGACAGGAAATTTTCTGAAAAGGTATTGATTGTTTTGAAAGACCAGAACTTATGTCCACTGTCTCTGTACCTTTCTAGGTGCTGCTTCTTTACAAGCACGTGGACTGAGAGTTGGTATCTGATGGCTATTCTAAACTATGAAGTTCATGAGATGACTTTAAGACTGAAAAGTTTAAAGAAGCTATAACAGGGTTAGAGAGAAGTCTGGGGGCCCCTGACAACTGTGGTCAGCACTGGGCTTAATTTTTTTGAAAGAGAATCAAATGAGCCTCTACTCATTTCGGTAAGTTGATTGTTGCTGTGATTGCAGCTGAATGTGATCTTGCTACACCAACAACTTCTCATTGACTCCTCCAGTGGTTCTATGAGTTGAGTTTTACTCCTCTTCCTGGGGTTTTCAGGTGTGGCCATTGAAACAGAATGGTTAAGCCCCAGATCACAGAGCTAGCATGTAACAGAGTAGATTTGAACTCCATCCAACTTCTGCAACACTCGTGTTCTTAATCATATTATTAGACTGCCGAGTCGGACTCGACATCAAAGACTATTTTCCCAAGCTGAAGAACTTTCATGTCTCAGTGGAATTTTTCTTCGGAATCCAACTTTATTTCTGATGGCTTGAGCCCTATTTGCATCTGGCATGAGGTTAGTTTTTCACTTTGTAAGAAATAACATTCTAATGGGTTTTTAAGGGCCCAGAAGACTTGTTAGCCATTCCCTGGCTGCCACAGGACAAACTCATTAAAAACATCTGAACAAAACCAACAGCACTTGAAGGGTAACAAGAACTTGAAGACACTCAGCGGGTGGGGTTGGAGAAGCCATAGAGTAAATCACAGCTCTTTCAGGGCTTGCTCACCCCACCAGAGTTGAGGCCTTTCACCCTTCTGTATTGCAGGATCCCATAGTCTGAGAACAAGAGTTACAATTACTTACTCATGATTCCAGGAACATCTGCTGATACGGTTTGAATATCCTTGGTGTTTTAACGTAACAGGATTTTACCTCTGCAGCAAATGAGTTGGCTAAGCCAATGTATGAAACAAACAAAATTGGAGGAGAAAATGTTTACTGAGCTAAAGAGAATGAATTATTTGTTAGCCTTGGAAAAGTACCAATGGTGGTAAAATATGGTATGTCTAGAGTTCTGCCAATTGGGGCTTGCTATTTATTGTTGAATCTGTATAATGGGAATAATCACAGTGACATCTCAGGGTGATAAGAGGTATATATGAGATCTGTTCCATGTAGAGGAGTTCTAGCACATTGACCACAGAGGTAATGCACTATGAGGCAGGATTGGATTCTTTTAGAGGGCTCTAGGATCTAGGTTTAACTACTTTGCTTTCTTACAGACTCTGGCTAGTAGTATGCAGATAACAGGGACTATTAAAAAAATAATGAACAAATAAAGGCAATATATTTGGGAATAAATATGAACAAAGTACATTACATACATGCATGGACATGTCATAATAAAATACCTTACCTGGTATAATAACAGAGTAATAAAAGGAGCAATACATCCTCTGTTGCTCTAACTAGCCCAGGTAGAGAACAGGGAACACTGGGCCTACTATGTATCTGCAGATTATCTTTCAACTTGGTTTTCAGGCTGCTAAGTTATCAGGAAATGCACCACCATCCCATCCCCGCCTGAGAAAATCCCCTAACTCACCCCTGGGTCATAGAAAGCAGCATAGGCATTTTGACAGCAACACTAGTTGCTCTAGGCTTACATCCTTGCTCTTTGCTTACTTAGTCCCAATACATAAATATCTGCACTGTGGAGTTAGCCTTCAAGTCTATAACTGATGGTGCTGAGCGTTCAATCAGATAAGCCATGTAAAGGGCCAGAAGTACAGCCAGCACACGGTCAGTGTGTCAACGCTAGTGATTAGAAGTGTTCATGCAGGAGCTGACATGAATGCTTCTCTCTTTTCTTCTGCACTGGCCTCATCGTGATGGCACACCCTTCTTGTGTGGTAGTGGGTGGCAAAAGAGGCTTCCTAAAAAAAAGCTCAGCATAGAGACAGACCCTAAGGAAGGCCCTGAAAATAGGCTTGATAGGCTTCCAGCAAATGATTAGGACTGAAATTTTGGAGGCAGGCCCATCTGGGTCTAAATCCTAATTTTTCTAATGACTAGCATACATATGAACTTTGGCGAGAGTTAGGACCTCGGAAAGTATCTGTGTGTGCCAGAGAAGCTTGCTGACTGCAGAGTAAAAGTGCAGGTAAAAGAACTTCTCTTTGGGCTGGGGTGTAGCTCAATAGATAGAGTATGTGCGTAGCATGGCAAGACCCCAGGTTCAATTCCTAGTATAAAAGAAAAAAGAAAGAAAGAAACAATAGAGATGCTTATGAGTTTAACTTTGTCACCAGTGTTCTGGTCTGTTTTAAGGCTGCTCTGAACTGGCATGCTGGTTAAGAATGATTTATGCATTGAATGAGTAAAGGCCTGCAGAAGTAGCTACCTCCAACCCTAGGGGCTTAGCACAACCAGCCTTTATTTAGCTGATGAATCTGAGGCTGCCAAATCAATGTGGACTCTGGGGTTGTTCTGGGACCCTGAGGTGAATGGAGACATCCTACACAGAGAACAATTTGGAGACCCTGAAGAACCACTCAAACCCAAACTCATCTCCTCCCCCACCTCAAGTCAGAACTGACAAGGTCTTTGAAGTTGCTTCTATCTGGAAGTATCATGCATGTCAGGAGATTTCCAGAAGAGCACACAGCTGAGGCCGGAGTGGGGCCTGGGTTCCCGTTGAGGTAGTGCCAGGATAAGCACGAGATAGAGGAGTTAATCCCTGCCCTGCCCTGCGCTCCTGCAGCCTCTCCTGAGGTCCCTCTTGGGCAAGACCTAAGACAACCTCCCACAGGCTGTCACTCACAAGTGGCCGACATCTGGTCTCCAGGAAATACTCAACTAATTCTTGCCTGGCAAACTTTGGCAGTGTGGGTCACACCCAGCAGCTCACTGCCTTGTCCTTGGCTCTGAAGCCACAACATGCAGCCAGATCTAGTGTGGGCCCAAAGCAAACTCTCAAACATGTCAGACCTGGCCACTTACAGCAGGGGATACAGAAGACTTTTGCATAGCCCTGGGCAGACCTTGTTCCTTGTCACAGATTTGATCCTTGGCGAAGATCCTAGAGAAAAGAAGGGCTTTAGGGTAGAGTAGGGTATTCTCAGAGAGAGCATCTCTTCTGCAATTATTTTAAAGCAATGTCCTTATGAGGCCATTCTTACACCCAGCTTAAGAAGAGATCAGAAGACATGTTATTAAACTAATCTGAGACCTCCATGAAAATCAGGAGCCACATGGAAGATGCCGTCTACCATGACCCATGACTATTCTAGAAAGCAGTTTCAAGGATCCCAGATAAATAACTTGGCCATAGGGCAAAGGGTCTGCACAAGTCGAGTTTGCACTTCCTGTGTACCAAGAGCTTTTTACATAGAATATTCCTTATTTATTTGCTAGCAACACTGGAGGAGGGGGTTGAATTCTGGGCATTATGCTTGTTTGGCAAATGCTTTACTAACTTACTTGAGCTATTTCTCCAAGCTTTTAGCTTGTTTTCCATGTCGGGGCTCTCATTTTTGTCACAAGCAGGACTTAGACTATGATTCTCCTACTGTCTCATGTAGCTGGGTGATACCAGCCCCAGGATTTCATTTACATAGGAAGGGGAAAAAAAAGATGATTTCATCTCATCCCTAGTGCAACTTGGTACATTAATTTACCAGAATATCCTTTTGCTAGTCTTCCTGTGAGTTCCTCACTTCCTTGAAGCCCTCTGTGTCTTTATATTCATATAGACCCAACCCCAATATCACTCTTTCTGTGATTTCTTTCCTGATCCAAGCTGCTGCACCACCATGGCCCTCATTGGAAGTAATTTTGTCATACATCTCTTTATGTGGTGTTATCAGTTCTTATCTGTAAAATGGACACACTATAGGAGCCATTCTATGGGTTGTTAGAATTCAGCAGAACAGAGCTTAACACAAGAGGGGCTCAGTGAGAAGAATCTATGCTGTTGTCAGTGGATGTGATTACTCCTTCCCCATGCAGTGCCATCTCCAAAACAGGCAGAGATGCAGCCCTAGAGGTTGGTAAATAGTTTCAGAATCCAGAGCTATCCAGGCTCAGGAGAATGTCTGATGAACGGGTCCAGCAGTGGCAAGGGCCAGTGACAAAAGCAATCACTAAGCCAACACATGCACTGTTCATTTCCCTTCCATTTACCTGGCCAGTGTTTGGCCACCTAACAATAAGTATCTATTATATGAAGCTAACTACTCTTCCTGGTGCTGCCTCCCAGCATCCTCAGCTTCAAGCAGCTGCCTGAGGCTGCAGTGCAGGCCGACAGCATTATCATCCAAGCTGCCTTGGGGCTCTGCTTCTCAGGAGCTGGTACAAATGGAACCTGTGTTCTGACAAGTGGGGGGCCCCCCATGTGCCTGCAGTTTCCCAGCCCTGCCTTGGGCGCCCATTAGAGTAATGAGTGTGATGCATCTGACTCTTTCCCTGTCTCTCTTGCTTCTTAGTACGGACGATGTGTAATGGATGTCAGACTTCGAATTTCTTATCATGTTGTTTATATCTAATAAGTGAATCGCCCTGTTTTTTTTTAAGTCAGCTTTTAAAAATACTGTGTTTGAACATCTGTCAGGGGCTGGGGATTAGCTGAATAGGCACTGGATGCCAGGATATTATATTCTCTCTTATCCTTTATACTGTAATTATCTTGATCCTCAAACAACTCAGCACCAGTTACATCCACTTTCACAGACTTGTTGTTGCTGCAAATTCAAAAAATTATTTTATTTGAATCTAAATTAAACTGATATGTAACAAGGTTTTTTTTTTCTCTCCCCCTGCGAAGTCTCAAAAAACAGTATCTGCAGATGATTAAAAAACAGTAAAACACGGACAATTTCAAAGTTTATTTCAAGAATAAACTCATGAAAATTCATCTAATTATGCAGCAGTGTACCAAAAATAATCTTTTCCAAACCTAAATTTGTTTAACAAAACACACAGTCAGCTAAGCCAAATGAAAGCAAACGTGTGTTTATGCCATAGTCCCCTCCCCACCCTCGGCGCCCCCCAGCTTCCACTCTCCGCTGGAGCTCGAGTGGGCATGAGAGCTTGGCAGGGTCCAGAAACCTGCTGGTGGCTTCTGAGTCCTGAGCCTTTGCTTGCCTTCATTTCCAGTAAGGGAAGTTGGCATCCACTGGCCAGACAGGGATGACTAGTGGCTACCCCCTTAAATGGTCTCTGTTCTTAACAGTGAGGATTGCTCAGTAAAATGTCATAGAGCTTAAACTCTCTGGAATTTAAAAGGAAGAAGAGTCCACCAAAATATCATGTACATAGCCACAGGCACCATCTTCCTTGTCTGCCAATTCTTCCTCACAGTGCTAACAGCTACCATTATTGAATAACTGAGCCCTGACTCAGCTATTTACCTAAGAGTTTTACATTAGTGATAGCAATTGATTCAAGACTGGAAGCAGTCAATATTACCCCTAATTCACAGATGCAGAAACTGAGTCCCAAAGGTAACTAGCCTGCCCCAAGACTACCCACGTAATGGGCTGAGTGGAGGTTTGAGTGCCTGGCTTGCAGGACCCTGATCTTATTCTATCATGCCACGTTGGCTCAGCCCCACCCCAGCTCCTTCGAGGGAATCTGTCGACTTCATTGCTCTCTCATCCTGAAAAAAAAAAAAAACACTTGGTTACTTTATCTCCGTGCAGCCATCTGAAATGGAAAATACAAAACTTGAGATGCAGCAAAACTTCAAAAAAATGGTAAAATCCTATTCCTATTCTATGCCCTCAGAGGATGAGAAATACGTTTATTTTATTCATAGTTGCATTCCCAATATCTCCCATCATAATACCTCTCTCATCATTGCTTGGCTTCAAGGAGAGGCTAACCTAGCGGGAGGAGAGAGGAAAACAACCGGAGTGAATGTGTCATGGAAGAGACGTTAATTAGCTATAAACTGGTGGCCCATTGCTGCCATCATACCGGACTCATCCCCACCAAGCAGTAGACTTTCAGTTCTGATCTTAGTACCATAATTTCCGAGCTGTGTGGACCTCCCTGAACGTCTCCATCTGAGAAGAATCATCATGATGTCACTCTGCTTTTCTCCCAGTCCTGTAATGAGCCCTCATGTCCAGAAAGTTCCATCCCAAAATGCGTGAAATGTTCTTACCACCTCTGTGTCTGACAATTCAAATGGGGTGACTCACTCCCCCAGGAGACATTGCTCAACGTGTAACCATGGAGGAGCCCACTTTGCTGTGTATTAGAAAGTATTCCAAGAAGGCAATTCAAATCAAGACTTTGTCAAGTTCAAATCCTGTTTCCAGCCTAGATTATCTGGGGATGGATGCCCATTCTTGCCATTTGCCTCCTGGCGGCAACATTACCCTCTTACTAACTACTTTAAAGATCAAGTTCATTTGTCTCCACAGCAATGAGTGAGTGGAGCTGGATGAATAGACTTCAACATCCTCTTGCAATCCTCTTCTACCCCTTTCCCTCACATATAAAATAAAATCACCTGAACAAATCTCTGAAGTCTGGGCTCCCCCTGTAGCTTTCTCTAAATGGGAAGGAGAAGGTGAGGACAGCGCCTGGCTGTGGGAGGAGAATAATAGAGAAGTAGACCCTTGGTCACTAGAGATGAAAGGACCTGGGGTTGCCAGGACAACAAAACAGCCCCACATCCCTCAAATCCTCTCACAGATACTTGCCAAAATCACCTTAATAAGTGATGGTCTCTTATCTCAGTAACCATCTATTAACTTCCTGCATATCTTTAGTCCCTCCTGCTGTGTGTCTGATAACAAGTTTCTCCCTGAGTCTGCAGGTTTTTCTAATTTTCTATTCCTCTTACCTTGGCAAGTAACTAAAATTTTCTGGTCTTCTGTTTCTGTACCTGAAAAACAGATATTATTTCACATGCCTTTCAAAATTGGAGAGAGGACCAAATGAGATTAAAACACTTAGCATACTACTTGACATAGAGGGATGAAAAGAAATGATAGCTAATGAGTTAAAGAATGTGTTCGGAAATAAAAAGTAGGGACTGAGTGTGGTGGTGCATACACACTCAGGACGCGGCAGGAAGAGGACTCCAGTCTAAGGCTGGTGCTCGCAAAAGCACAAGACCCTACTCAAAAACAAACTAAAGCAAAAAGATCTGGGGACAGAACCTCAGTGGTGGAATGCTTGCCTTGGACGTTCAAGGCCCCAAATACATTTTTTAGAAAGAGAAGTAAACATCTCTAGAGCTAGTAATGACATAGTTCACAGAAAGACCTACTGATTGGAAGTTGAAAGTATGCATGTATGCACATGCAGAAAACAACAAAGGAAACAGAACAAAATGGAAATGGGACCTGCTTTATACTAACTATGTCTCATTCAAAAACTTTCTACTACCCACTGTAAGGTTCACTCCTGGATGTCTAGCAGACTCCACCCTCCTCGCAGCAAAGTCTCCACCCAGTACCTGCGTTACCTAGGCAACACCTGGAAGAGGTCACATCTGCATCCGCTGAGGTCACATCTGAATTTGATGTGGCCACACCTTTCCCCGCCCATACCCAACATAAGGCCTAGCCCAGGCCCAGACGCTCTCTTGCTGCTCTTTTCTTGCTCTCTCTGTTCTATTCTAGCTCTCTCTCTGTTCGTTTCTAGCTCTTGCTCTTCTTTTCTAGCTCTCTCTGCTCTCTCTCTGCTCCAGCTCTTTCCTCTCTCTTTCCCAGCCACGTGGAGTGCCACCCTTGCCTGGTCCCAGCAGGTCTACTGAATAAACCTACCCCTTACCTGAATACCACGTGCGTGCTGCTGTTCTTACCCCTCTTTCTGCTCTTTTCTAGCTTTTTCCTCTCTTTCCCAGCTCTCTCTCATTCCCAGGCCTTTCCCAGCCACGTGGAGTGCCACCCTTGCCTGGTCCCAGCAGGTCTACTGAATAAACCTACCCCTTACCTGAATACCACGTGCGTGCTGGTGCTGTTCTTACTCGGCTACCTCTTTTTAAAAACCTAACACCCACCATCCATCAGAAGAGCCCACTTTTGGGACCTCAGCCACCTCTCTAGACCCATCCTCATAGCTCTGCCCCTGACCATCTTCTCTTCTCTTCAGACACATATGGAATTGACAGGATTGTTCTCGCAAAGATCATGGTCTCTCAGGCTGTCTGACTTTTTGGAGCGGCCACAGTCACTGGGCAAAAGCTGGCCTGCTGTCTCCCCACTAAGAGACTTCCTGGTTTTGCTCTTGCTCTGGCTGAAGTCCTGGATAAGTAGCTGAGGCAGTATCCCTGTTGCAGGGGTGTGACTAGGAGCTCCTTTACGACAGATATCTGCCCTCCATAGATGCAGGTGTCCCTGGGGCCCAACCCAGTGCTTGATTCAAGTAGAAGCCTTGGTTCAGGAGGAGGAGTAGAGAATAAGTCACAGGCAGCAGATTACATGCTCTACACAGTAGTTTGCAAAGGTGTTTTGATCTGGGATTGTTTGCCAGAAGTTACTTGGAGAAACTCTGAAAATAATAACATGTACATAGCTCCAACCTCCTGAGAGTTGCTAATATGTAGGCCCTAGGATAAGATGGATATAGTATGAAGCCAGTAAGGCATATACTTCACTTGCAGTAGCCTCTTCCAACAACCTGTGGGGAGCTCTGGTGATTTTTGCTTTTTTATTTTTTAACTATGCAAGAAATCAAATCTAGGGCCTTGTGCTAAGCAAGTGCTCTACCACTGAGTTACACCCCACAGTTGACATTTTAAAAAATAAATAGATAAGTAAACTTTCTCTGTGAAAGGAATTTAGACTCTGCCATGCCTGGATCCACTTTTGTCTGTAGGAGGAGCATATTTTTGTTGGTTTTGTTATTGTTGTTTGTTTTGTCAGTCTTGGGGCTTGAACTCAGGGCTTGGGCTCTATCGCTGAGTTTTTCGCCCAAGGCTAGCACTCTACCACTTTGAACCACAGCACTACTTCCGGTTTTCTTGTGGTTAATTTTCTGCTCTTCTCTCCAGCAACTCTACCTCTGCTGCTTCCTCTGCCCCAAACAATACCTCTGGAAGGCTGCAAAGGGGACTCAGATAATTATAGTATGTCGTCAAGTACCAGGACTGTATGAACTTTCTATCTCATGGTTAAGACAATTCACCATATCACCACCTGGTCCAAATTGCAATATGGACTACATTTTCAGTGAATGCTTAATGGAAAATAAAGCCAAAATACTAGTTAATGGGAAAGCCATTATTTGGCCTTAGAGTGGATTTTTAATTAGCACTGTGATCACAGGCACACATTCATGACATTCAAAGAATAATAGTTTTTTTTAAAAAAAGAATAATAGTTTAATAGATGCTTACTAGCTGTCAGTCCCTAAGCTCATTTAATCTTACCAGACAGATGAGAAAAGGAAGGCCAAAGATGTTGAGTTTTGCTCAAAGTTCCATCACTATTAGGAGGCAAGAAAGACATAAAACCTAGCACCAGAGTGAGGCCAAAGAATGTAATCAATCACAAAAATTAATATATATGCCACAGCTAAAGTAGACAATGCCAGGAAGGAGAAAACATAGGATGAGCTAGTTTAATGAAATTCTCTCTCTCCCTCCCTCCTTCCTTTCCCCCTTCTCTTTCTGACTGGCCCTGGGGTTTGAACTCAGGGCCTGGACACTATGTCTGAGCCTCTTCGTGCTCAAGGCTAGCACTCTACCTTTTAGGCCACAGTGCCACTGCTGTATTTTTCTGATTAGTTTATTGGAAATAAGAGTCATATGAACTTTCCTGCCCGGGCTGGCTTCGAACCTCGAACCTCAGATCTCAGCTTTCCTGAATAGCTAGGATTATAGGCATGAGCCACCAGTGCCCAGCTAATATATTCTCTCATAGATGCAGAAACAGGTCCAAAGAACTTAGAAGAGTTTGAGTAAAAGACTTGGGCTACATGTTAAGTTTCTTGGCTCTTACAATATAGCTTATATATTAAGATTTTTAAGAAACGCCATGACAAACATCAGATTATTGGGTTTTGTTCTATCTATACTTCTTTATAGCCCATCTCAAATATCAGCTGACCTTTTCTCTATTCATTTATTTATTTGGCTGGCAAACATTTATTGGTGCTCTAGAGTGAAGTTACACTCAGGGAAGAGACAGGAATTTAGGAAGGGCAAATTAGAAAGAACAAGAGAAAAGAAAAAAGTAACAGAAGAAAAAGGGGGGAAAACATGGAAAGAGACAGGGAAAGAAGTCATGAAGGAGGAAGGGAGGGAGAAAAGGAGTCAGAAAGGGGAAAGAGAGTTAAGAAGAGAGAAGGAGAGAAAGAAAAGCATCAGTCCTGTACTTGTTATTGGACGATCATGGGTTAGCATTTTGCACATTCCTTTACTTCACCCAAGTCACCCAAGAAGCCCTACCAGGCAGTCACTTTGGCCATAACTCAAATAACTTACCCAAGATCAGAGCACCAGGAGGTGGCGAGGCCAGCGTGAAGATCTGTCTCTACAGACCTTACTTGGGCATGTGTTCAAATAACCTCCCTTTGCCTTGAGAGACATAGAGTAGATCCCCACAAGTCTAGTGGTTTCCAGAGCCCTGTCTCTCTTTCCCCCTGGATGTTCTCTGCAAAGCATCCTCACAAGGTTTTTCACGGACCATCAGTGCCTGAGGTGAGGAGGGAGAGAGGTGAGGCCCCGCAGAACCGAAGGGTTTAAAGTCATGAGTGCCTGCCACTCCCCAGCTGTGGCAAAGGATGAGTCAGGTCATCTTTGAACTGCCTGGCTCTTCATCAGGAACACAGGGCTGTAGTCAGTTCTACCCTGCCTGTTCGGAGGATGAAAGCGAGTGAAACATCAAGGGCCCCAAACCAAGGACAAACAAACACAGCCCTTAGTCCACCGCTGCTTGATTTTGTGTAGGTATTTATTTAAAAAGGCAGAAACAACCTCTGTGGGAGAGTTTGGGGTGAGGATGTTGGAGAGAATGTGAGAGGAAGGCTTGGGAAAGGAGCTCTCCAGGGGTGAAGGAAGAGGCGGATTATTTGAGAAAAACCAGAACGGACCTGGGGGATAGTTGATTGTATTTCTTGATAAACAGATGCTTATCTGTCACCATTTATTCATTCAGTACCTCAGCAGAGTGACTGTTTGGTGACAGTCAAATGCTAGACACTAGGGTTCAGTGGCTTAGGGGACATAGGCCTGGCCCTCACAAAGTCAGACACTGAGTAAATAATCTTGGGGTTAACGTATGTAATTATTAACGGTGAGATGTGCTAGGACACAAAGAAAGAGAAAATCAGTATTGAGGGGGTCCTTTCCCTCCTCCTCCTCCCCCCACCACTCACCAACTACAATAGAAAAGGATATAGGCTTCTCCTACAGTGAAGAGCTATTTCATGGTCTGCTAATCAATACAGGTATATTCCCTGTGCCAGGAGCTTCTTCATCCGCTTGGACTGCAGCCCTCTTCTGTGGGATCCTGTTTATGATTATTATTACCTCTCACAAATTAAAAAACAATAACAAAGTTCCCAGCAAGACAATTGTCCAAGTGACATCTGTTAGCAAAATGAGCTTAGAACCCTCCTTCCCCTTCCACTGCTTAGCATGCCCCCTTCCTAGGCCACACTAGGCCCATTTAGGAAAGGCAGTAAATAACCAGTCTCCAACACCCTCTACTTTAGCATGGCACTTCTCTGGGGCAGCTACCACCATATAAGGCAACAAGAGCCCCTTAGAGTGGGCAGCTGCAGGACCCCTTATCTACTACTTGGATAGCAGCCATAAATCCTAGTCCACCATGATGAAGCCCCCGGTCCACCAGAATTTCCACCTCCTAACCCCATATAAGCCTTCTGGGTTATATAGGTCACTTCAGACAATAGCTGGTGCTTCTTCTCACTTCTCCCTTGTGAGAAGGACTCTTGCCAGCCCCTTTCCTGGCAATAAACCTTTCTTTGTTCTCTGCACCTGGATGTCTGCGTGGTTTTCTGGCAAAGTCCAAATAACCTAACAACATCGCTAGGAAGGTCAAACCAGAGCCTGGGACTTTTGATAGCAAATCAAAGATGGTTACTATTCATCACTCTTAGAATGAAGTCTAAGGCCATAAGTTTGGGATGGAGGTGACCCAGCCTCTTACCTCTACTTTTTCCTCATCAAACTGCATTCATTTTGGCCCTTCCCAGGATAATATGAGGTGTTTTCTGTTACAGGAGCTCTGTATTGTGCCTACATCTAGGACCCTCTTACTTGCAGTATTCACTTGGCTACCATATTCTATTTTTTATTCTATTCTATTCTCTTCATTAGTGAATTTTTGAGACATGATCTTTCTGTGTTTGCAGTGAAAATAAAAATTTATTGTTTGCAATAAAATGCACTCCTTTTTTTTTTTAAGTCAGTTGTGGGGCTTGAACCCTGGGCCTGGGCTCTGTCCGTCAGCTCTTCAGCTCAAGGTAAGTGCTCTGCCACTTTAGCCACAGTGCCACTTCTGGTTTTCTGGTGGTTTATTGGAGATAAGAGCCTCATGGACTTTCCTGCCTGGGCTGGCTTTGAACGGAAATCCTCAGATCTCAGCCTCCTGAGTAGCTAGGATTACAGGCATGAGCCACTGGCGTCTGGCCAAATACACTTCTTTTAAGAGTGTACTTTGCAGGATTTTGGCCACTGTGTAATATAATCATGCAACTGCAGTTGCAGTCAAGAATTAGACCATTTCCACCACCTGAAAAGTATCTTTTCTATCCCCTTTTCTAGCCAATCTGGAATTTGCCCTATACTTCAGGCAACAATCAGTTTCCTCCTTTGCATCCATCAAATTCCACCTTAATTATCACTTCACCAGAGGTGTTTGGGAGAGAGGGCTTCCCTGCCCATCACTCAAGAAATTCTCCCCTTACTTCCTGCCTCAGTTTCTCAAAGACCCTGGCTATTCTTTTCCTAGCACAAATTGCTAACTGTGCCCAGTTAATCCCCATAGCTTTGTCCTGTTCAGTCTCCTCTAAGTCCTATAAGCAAATGAGGGAAAGGACTTTGTTTTCATTTACACTCTTATCACCCCAGGCCTCAAGGCTCAACATACTTAATGAATGAATGCATAGGTGAAAGCACTGCTTCCTTCTATATGAACAGGATTAAGTGAATTCTGGGCTGAATCAGGTATGATTTTTGTCATGAGAAAGCTTATGGTCAAAGGGTAATCTGGAGACAGACACCCAGGTAATGCAGGCACACAGAAACCTTGAGCATGCATAATGTACTTACTATGCACTTATAATGTACTTACTGTGTGCCAGGCTTGTTAGATCCTAGGTCCACTCATTCAATCCTCACCATAACTGTCCAGCAAAGGGACTGTTATCTCTGTTTTAAACATCACAAAAACTGGGCACGACCCTATTGTTTCTGGGAGGTTAGCCAAGTGGAAAAGCCAGGACTGACTGAAGACCATGAACTTTTGCAGGATGAACTAACCCATGTCCTAACTGTACCGGATCATCAGAGGGTAACATTTGTGATCCAAATACCCACAGAAGCCTGCAGCCTATGCCCTGCTCAAGCATCCCTGGCAGGTGAAAAGTCTGCGCCTCCAAAACCCAGAAATAGTTAACATTCACTAAAGGTCCTCCAGCTTCCCGTTACAGAAGGCAGTCCTCCAAATCTGAGGCCGGATGTTCAGACCTCTACCTAGAGGCGTTGTCAGATGAGGAGGAAAGGGCTTACCTAGTACTGCTTTCTCTTTAGGAGTTGTCACCCCCATAACAGTGCAAGCCAGGAAGGACGTCGGGGGGCCTGGCTGAGTCAGTTGCGCTTTCACAACTGCAACCGAACACCTTGAAACGGGGGCTTCCGATGGAGCCCCAGAATCTTTGCATGCCTGGTACTTCACTGCTTCCCAGAGGCCTTTAGAGCCAGGCCTGCAGTTCCCCACTTCCGACAGTAGGTGGCAGTGGGTCGTGAGAAATGTCGGCTCTGGCCGGCCGGGGCTGCGGAGACCCAGCCGGGAGAAAAACGTGGCTGGGCTCGGGCGTCCGCGCCGGGGAGAACCGCGCCCCCAGGGTGGGCGTGGGGCGGTCCAGCCGCGGGGCGGATCGCGAGCGGAGCCGGGGTCAGGGAGGACCTGGGCGGCCGCGCCCGCACGGAGCGGGCCGGGCGGGCTCCGCCGGGCTCCGCCGGGCTCCGCCGGGCCCCGGGCCCGGGCGCAGCCGTGCTGTCAACCCGGAGTTCCCGGGCACCCTGGGCAGCCTGCCTTCTCCTCAACCCGCGCGCATGCCGGGCGGGGACATCCCTGCACAATCTCGGCGAACAAAACCTCTTCTTTAGGTTTATTTAGCAAAATGTTTTAACTGAGAGGTTAAGAGACTCGCATGAAAACGACCATCTTGCTTTGTGCCCCCCTCCATGCGGGTGCCCATCTGGGGCGCCCTGGTGAGAGACACCTGGAAGGAAGTCGCGCGCCCTGGCGGGCGTGGGCAGCCACCCTGGCCCAGCAGGGCCCGGGTTTGTCCCCACTGAGTCCCTGAAGGGCAGTGGCAGTGGTACCCACACACCCTAACTCCCCCGACCCTACCTCTAAGAACCCTACTTACTTCCCAGCCCTGGGGGCCACAGCTGCCCCTGCAGGGCCTGACCCGGACGCCCACCTGTGCCCACCTGCATCTCCACCCCTCTGATGGTTACGTCATGTTTATTTCCTCTGGGATATTGACCCATCTGCCCAGTGAGGCAGATGGAGCAGAGGATCCCCAGCCAGTTCGGTGCTTAGTCCAGAAGATCTTGAACCCAAGGTTGCAAGCCTGCCTCCTGCTGCTCAGCTCAGCAGCCCGCCGCAAGGGGTGCATGGGGGGGTGTATGGCCCCCCCCAACGTCCCCCCCCAGCGCTGCTGTCCCGTGGGTGGGCGGACAGGCAGCTATCCTGGGCCCTATTCCTCTCGCTCTGCGGGAGGGAGTTTGGGGGGGGGAGCGCAGACAAATTAATTCACGCTATCTTTACATTATGTATAATGCTGCATGATTTTATTTTGCTTCATTCCCGAAATCTTTTACAGTAATTAGTAGCCGGGTAAAATATAAAAATTAATGCAATATAACACTTTAATGGTAATAATACACCATCCTGTCTAATTAATAAAATCTGTTGTTTCCAAGCACGATTATTTATTTGACAAATTGATAGCACACATCCTGTTCATACCCTCTTTCCCAGCTCCCATCCTTTCAGTTTATTGAATAAAATTGTAGCAGGAAAAATAAACAGATTGTCTTCTGACCTGACAAGCAAGTGAGAAATAAACCCCTCACTCATACATCCCTAATTGTTCTCAACAATATTCCCTAACACATGTCCAGATTGGTTAAAAATTGATCTTGGCTCCTCTCTCTCTCCCTCTCTCCCTCTCTCCCTCTCTCCCTCTCTCCTCTCTCTCTCTCTCTCTCTCTCTCTCTCTCTCTCTCTCTCTCTCTCTCTCTCTCTCTCTCTCTCTCTCTCTCTCTCTCTCTCTCTCTGTCTCCTTTAAAAATTGTGAATCTTGCCTTCTTCATATTATAAGGAAAGGTTCCCCTATTTCCTCTGGGTAGTGTTTGCATGGGGCAGGTTTATAGAAAAGAATTTTTTGATTGCCTTTGGACATTCTGATAGTCCCACTAACAGAGGGACTGGCCCCTTGGCAAAGAGAGGGGAGTTCCAGCTGCTCAGAGCTGCGGCTGGTAGGAACACTAAAGCCACTGAGGAGCCAGGCGTCAGGAGAGCATCAGCCAGAGACCATGCAGCCATCAGATTGGAGGGCTGTCATTAGCAGTTGGCAAAAAAAGAAAACAGAGGGAAGGGTTAGGATGGGCTACCCAGGCATGGCAATATTTGTGGGTAGGGGTGGAGGCAAGGAACAAGCCCAGTAACTTGGGATCAAACACTGAGCTAATAATGGACTCAAATACAACCTATTTTTCATAACAAGGGACAGTGTTATCTATATAAGATCATTTAGGTCATAAATAGAGCATCAGAGACAGAGAGAGACTTGAGAAAGAGAAAGAAAGATAGAAAAAAGAAGAGAGAGAGAGAGAAAGAAAGAAAGAAAGAAAGAAAGAAAGAAAGAAAGAAAGAAAGAAAGAAAGAAAGAAAGGAGAGAAATGAAAAGCCAAGATTCACCACCTGCAGGTTATTTTGCAGCATTTTTCTCAGAAAGAAAAAATTCTTTGCTATGATTCGTGTTAGGGGAAAAGCTATGTTATGCCCAGCTTTCAAGCTACATTTGCTGTAATAAAAGAGGGAAGGGGAAATCTCCAAGAGCACACAGGTGAGGAAAGTCACCTCTTCATAGAAGCTGCCCTTTACATAGAGATGTACACACACAACACACACATACACTTATCGTGCACACATGTGTGTACTCCACAAATACATATACATCATGCTGGGCCCAGGCCACTGAATGAACAAACTGCCCTCCATTGCTGGGGTTTTCAGGTCACTGTTGTACACCACATCACCTGTGCCTTCCCCTGCTGTCTCAGATTAGGATCTTGATAACCTGTCATCTGCTTTCCTTCATAATTAACAGCCACATCCCTACCACTATTTTGTGCCAATGCATTATTGGAATCATAGTAATAATAGCGTTTAAATATGATTTACCCATTAAAGAGGTGGTCATATAAGCTTTTTGACAACACACTGGCACATAGAGGGTGAACAATAAATGCGCTTTGAATCTTCTTCACCTTTTTAAAAGTGTGTCCTACAGAGTCTTTCAGGACAGGGGTGACTACACTTGAGTAACACATCAGGACACAGGTGTTCTTTTACTAAGAGAAAATGATAGGAGCATTTGAAGATGACAAATCATATTTTACTGAACTATGTAAATTCTATGTCATTAATTTCCCACAATAACTCTACTAGATGGGCCTAATTGTCAGCTCTAGTGTTACAGACAGTTTGATAGTCAGGTTCGTGTAATTTACACAATTACACACGGGCATATATAATGGCAGGAGTGGGAATTTACATGGCCTGGGTTTTTACTTCCTCAAAGCTGTGTTCTAGTTCCAGTGGTGACACCAACTGTGCTATGTAGAGCAATACTTTTAAGACAGTTTCCCCAATTAAGTGAAGATTTAAATTTGTATCATGTTGGGTTTGTATAGATGTTAAATATGACTCCCATACACACCTCAGGAGTATAATCAAGTCTACTCATGTGTGTGTGTGTGTGTGTGTGTGTGTGTGTGTGCGCGCGCGCACGCGCGCGCGTGCATGCATGCATGTACATACATGCCAGTACTGGGACTTGAAGTCAGAGACTGGACACTATCCCTTAGCTGTTTTGCTCAAGGCTAGCACTCTACCACTTGAGTCACAGCATCAAGTTCAGCTTTTTGGTAGATAATTGGAGATAAAAGCCTCACAGCCTGGGTTGGGTTTGAACTGTGATCTTCAGGATTTCAGCTTTCAGAGTAGCTAGGATTACAAGTGTGAGCCCCTGGGACCCAACTCTATTATCTTTTTTTTAAAATGTCAACTACTCCCCCATAAATTATCACTGAGTGGCAGCTAGGGGGTTCAAAGAAATGGTTTTACCATCTGAGAACCAGGAAACAACAGGCTTTGGTGAAGACAAACCAAAAAAAGTATGAGCGCTCAGCACTGGTCCAGGGCTGGTGTGAAAGGAAAGAGGGGAGGGAGGGAAACACCCATCCCACTTGGCTCTGCCTGGAGCAGGCAGGAACCTCCCAGCGGAGGGGGAATGTCCTGCACACTTGCACAGTGCCATCGATCAATATGTTTTATGAGGGCTCTAATTAAGCTCTCTAACGAGGGATCACAAGATAACAATTTATTCCAGAGCCATCACTCATTAAAATGCTATTTCAGGAGATGACATCGTTCCCTCTTTAATTGGTGGACTTCGCGTGACTGGAATCCCTCGGGAACAGAGATGCCCCCCCTTGTCATTTACATGTCACCTCTGTGGTAAGGGAGCTCAGAAGGGCCCTGAAAGGTACAGGAATTTGTCAGGACTCAGGCATCCCAGACCTCACATTCCCTGCCTGGGTCAGCTCCCTGAGCAGGTGGGTGGCATCGGGCCACTACAGGAGTCAGTAGCTGGGCAGAGCTCAGACTTGGAATAAGAAGCCCAGAACCTTAGCCAGCTCTAGTCTTGGCAAGAAAGTCTTAGAAAGAGACCACTTCTGTCAGAGCCTCAATTTGTTCTTCTATGAGGAGGCCTTTCTTGCTTGTGTAGAAGACAAAAGGAAACAGTAAAGAAGTTGCCAGAGTGGTGAAAAGAACACAGACTTACAGACTTGCCACTGAGAATCCCCAGGTTCAAATCACTGGTTAACTTACTGTGTGACTATGGACAGTTGCTTTGTGTCTCTGGACCCTGCTTTCTTCATGTGAAAATCAATCAGCAATGGTGCCTACTTCACTAAGGTTCCTACAAGGGTTTTAAGAATGTTGTGACCAGCCTGGTTTCTGAAAATCCTAGGAACACTGTTGTGAAAGGACGTGGTGGTTTTCTGTAGGAGTTGGTAGCATCTTCATACTACAGAGTATTGTCTGTGCCAAGGTCAGATTCTAAACCTACAGAGGACCCGAATGAGCCACAAGTCATGCTAGGGTTACTCATATAGAAGGAGGAGGCATTTGAACTAGACCTTTAGTAAGAGACCTTTATCCAGTTGAAGAATAGGGGAAAGAGAATATTGGGCTGTTGCAGCAACCAGTTGAAGCAAAGGTCCTGGAGTTGGAGCGAGAGCAAGCATTCAGAATCAAGACTAATAGAAATAGCTCAGTTAAAGAGAAAGAAGGCTAACTGGCAAGCCAGTCAGGTATTAAAGGTCTTGAATGCCACACGGGAGGGAGCCTTTGGAATTTACAAAGCTTCCAAAACTTCACAAAAATTGAGTTTCACGAAGCTTCACGATGGAACCTGGATCTCAGAGGAAGAGGAAGAGAGATTCAGGTGTTTCTGCCAAATCAGGTGGTTCAGCGCCTGCAGAGCCGACTTTATCTGCCCACTAAGATCAGCAAGTTCCAGGTGCCCATGAACTAAGAGCCATAGCCCTCCTGGTTGGGAGAGTCAGAGGAGACCAAAATGGTGGCAGTGTCTTGACTTTGGGACAGCTTTCTGCAGAGCAGGATGGTAGAGGGTAGTAAACTTTCTCAGCTGTTACCAGGAATGTAGCATTAAGTCTTCAGTAGATGTGATTGTTCTGTCTGCCAGCTGATATCTCTGGAAGGGTCAGAGGCTTCCCCAAGACCATCCACTAATTAGAACAGAGCCAGTATTTAAATCATGGTTTAAATCAGGTCCCAAATCAGTGCTTCAAGCCATTGCATCCTGTCTCACGAGAAGCTGTTACAATGAGGATTTCTGATCTTCTCTCATTTGAATCTAGTCCCATTTTTCAGAGGAAAAAACTAAGGCCAAAGACTTGTCCAAGAAGCACCTCACCATGGACCCTGACCATCAGATTGCTTTGGTTCAAAAGTGTGATGCAGCTCTCATCTGTCAGCAGCTATGTTGAAAAGCTAGCTTTTCTTGGAACTCTTGGACAAATTTAGTGGCAAAATTCCAACCAGAATGCCATTTGCTCATTGTTTGTTCCCAACTCCAGGGGCAGGCGTGACCACTTCTGGATTTTTGATGTTTGAGGAGATAAAAGACAGGGGGCGGAGCCATTTTCCTATTGCAGAATAAGATTATTACCTTTAAAAAGGCAGGGGGGGGGAGAGGGTTGTGGGGGAGGATGGCATTTCACATATACCAGTATAAGCACTTTTCAGGAAAAAATAAAGTAGAGGAGAATGTAATTAAAGCTAGTTGGAGAAAGAATTCACTGCTCGATGTGAAATTGTTCAGATATACATATTTGCAACAGGACTCCAAGTATTCCTGACAGCTACTACTTACACAGTTTAAAAAGTTGCAATTAGTACCAAAAGCCTTGACTGAAGAAAGCATCATATCATAGGCATATTTATAAAACAACTTCCATCAGCCAAAGGAAAAATGGACAGAGCTCTATTACAAGCTTTTTATATTTGAAGAGCAATTTCTAATAATATATCTAGAAGCCATTTCTGAAATTGACTTAGTGTGCATGATCTGGGATTAATGTTTTCTGCAAGATCACATGCTCGTTTGAACGTAAACATTTTGCACTCCCGTTCCACCTCCTGCTTCTGAAGAATGCACCTCCAATATGTAAAATGATCTATCAAAATTAATTGTGAATGCCCTAATCCAATCAAGTCCACCTCATTAGGCAAACATTTAAATTATTAAGTTAAATAGTAGGATGTTTCAATATAATCTTGTTATGCTATTTTTATGGCAGTACAAGTGCTGTCTGTCTACAGATGGGTTCCACCTCCCTGCCTTTCCATTGTTCCTGCCACTGATCACCTCCTCTATTGCTGGATTTCACAAGCACGTGGTCTGGGTCTGGTCATAATCACGGACTTCCTCCTGCCCTGGGAAACTGCTGATGCTCACCTACTATGAGCTAAAATTTGGAAACTGGAGAATGTGCAGGAGTTGAGGTTTTCTAAGAAGCTAGGTGTGAGCCAGGCACTGGTGGCTCACACCTGTAATCCTAACTACTCAGGAGGCCAAGATCTGAGGATCAAGGTGCAAAGCCAATCCAGGCAGACAAATCTCCTAATAACCACAAAAGTCCCGAAGTGGAGCTGGGGTTTAAGTGGTAGATCACTAGCCTTGAGAAAAAGTTTTAAGGAAAAGCCTGAGGTTCTGAGTTCAAGCCCCCAATACCAGCACACACAGACACACACAGACACACAGACACACAGACACACACACACACACACACACACAGATCCATGCACACACACACACAGATACATGCGCGCGCGCACACACACACACACAGATCCATGCTCACACACAGATACATGCACACACACACACACACACACACACACACACACACACGCACCAAAGCTGAATAGCTGAATGTGTTTTTGTGAATCTAACAGCAAATTTGTGACTGATTTATATGTACAAACTTGACTTCTTACATCTGTATCCAAGTGTCTGCTCTCTTCTTTTCCTGTCCATTTTCCTCTCTAATTCAATTGTAAATATATAAGAAAAATACAAAAAGTCTGTGCTGGTCATGTTTTAAATAACTAGTATTTTGTAAAATGCTTCTTCTAACCCCCATTTGATACAAGGTCTTTTATACAGAACCTGGTTATACTACACAGAGCTTTAAATAGCTGTCCTTTCTAAATTCCTCCAGTCAGCAAACAGCTATTCATCATTCCATATTTCCTTCAAGTCCGGCCCAACAGAGACATGTTTGGAAGAAATAATATCTTGATGTCTCAGACTCCAGCCCCTAAATTAGTCTCTGAGTTGGTGTATGTTGGGAAGAAGAACAAGAAAGGAAACAAACAAGAAGAAAAGCAAGTTGGATGTCTAGCCATGACTAGCATGCAGATTCCCCTTCTGAAATCCTCTTAGGGACCTAGAGAACAGAATCCCATTTTTACCAGAGATAAGGAGGTCAGGTCTATGCACTTTTGAGATTCAGGTTTCACACCAACTCTGGAGGCAGGCTTAAGGAACTTCTGGCCACAAAGTGAAATGAAGAACTTCCAGTGCCCTTTTATTCTGGTTCAAATGTAGACATTGTCTCTTTTCTTTATTCCCTGGAGCATGGCTGAGCAAAAAGATATCCCTAAAGGAAACTAAACCCATGGAGTGCTATAAGTCTAAATAATCAGCTTTGCAGAGTATAGAGATTCTCCAACTCATTTATGATTTTCATGGTGCCTGAGCACTATTGTCTTTATGGGCTACTCTCTACATTCAGAGAAGTAAATAAACGCACATATATACATAGATACCAAAATTATGTTTTATGACTATATTGATATTAAAAGGAATGCTAGTATTGTAAGCTAAAACATCTTATTTGACCTAAAATTTTGCCCTATTTTTTAAGAGAATAGAAATAGTGTTTGGGAGTCCTTAAGTTTCTCATGGGCCTTGCTTGGTCACTTGGCCTACCAAAACTAATGATAAATTGGCCACTTTGAGCCCAACACATAGACTCTCCAAAGAGAAAGGATTGCCTACTCTGATCATATTTGGCAAATGGATACTGATTAACTCAGCTCTTCAGAAAATGTCTAGCTTATTTGGGCCGGGGCAAGAACAAATAGCCAAGGGCCTCAACTCCCAGCCTCTTACATCCTACTCCCTGTGTGGGGCCAGATTTAAACCAGTAATATACAAAGTTTCACCTCCAGTAGTACCAAACTCAGGCTCTTCAAGATCATCATGGAAGAGAAATGACCTTCCTTCTTTGTCCTTGTGACTTTATCCCTACTGCCACCTTCACAGTAGTCTAATGTGAAACTGTATTCTTCATAAATAAAATCTGCTTCAGTCAGATCCAGGACTGGCAAAGAAAAGACCTTCCCAGGAGAAAAGCAAACACAGAGGATTCTGAATTGATGATGAGCAAAATTAGTAAACGGAAGATGTAGATAGATGAGTCTCTAAGTATATGGACTTAAGTGGCCTATGTTTAAAAGATCATCAGCATTCAGGTGCCTGTCATCCTAGCTACTCAGAAGGCTGAGATCACAGGATCAAGGTTCAAAATCAGGCTAGGCAGGCTATCTCCAATTAACCCACAGAAAGCCAGAAGTGGAGCTTTGGCTCAGGTGGTAGAGCACAAGCCTTGAGTGATAAAAGCTAAACATGAGTGCAAGCCCCTCAGACCAACCCCTAGAATCTGTGTGCGCACTTGTGCACGTGCGTGCACACACGCACACGCACGCACACACACACACACTCAATCAAAAGACCATTGAAATGCAAACTCTTAAACACTGCTGGAGGTTGGAGCTAATTGTTGCAACTACTTTGGGAAACTTGTGGAGTTGAAACTGAGTATGCTTGTCTCATGGCCCAATATTCCTTCTCCCAAGTATTAGATTGAGTTTTCTAAAAATGCCAGCATTTGACTTTTTGATCTATATAAAGTACATCAATTAGTTTTAGTCAACCCTGATACATAATTAATAAAAATGAATACTTAGTTCATATATAAGAATGGTCTATCAGCACTATTTATAATAGTCAAACACTGAACACTACCCTGAATCCATTAAGCATAAAATGGATAAAATGTGGTTTGTTCATGTAATGAGATAATGTATGCAATGAGAAGAAATAAATTACAACTTTGTATAACAACTTGGGTCGATTTCCCAAACACAATGCTCATGGAAGAAGTAAAACACACAAGGGTGTATACTGTATTACTTCCTATATAGAAAAGTTGAGAGTAAACATTACAGACCCATGGGGTCAGGAGTCAGAAAAGAGGTTACCCTAGCCAAAGGGGAATAGGTATCCCCCTAAAAGATACACAAGAGACCTTTGTTCATCTGAGAACTGGTTTCATAGTATGTTCACCTGAGACCAAGCACACATACACACACATACACACACATGTGCACACACCCACATTCTTTTTAAAGGTTACATTTAAAAAAAAACCCATAAACCAGCAGGCTGAAGAAAAATGCAGGCAGCTGTTGGGGCAGACTGAGCAGCCAACTTGAGGATGTTGTGTACTTCTGTGCTTCGTTCTTGTTTGCAGCTTGGGAGATGTTGGTTTCTTTGTTACTTAATCCTTCTCTCTGCCAACTGCTTTCACTTTCTTTATGTTGCCTATCTCCACCTAAGCATCAAGTTAGATCCTCATTGACATCACTATAGGACAGATGGAGAGACTAGAGCAATGGATACTTTGAACACTTAAGTCACTCTAACCAATGCATGCAAGGCATCGTATGAGGAAGCACCAGTACCTGATCCCAGAACATCCAGTGCTCATGGCCATGACCCAGACCCAAAGAAGTTAGGATTCTCTGGAACAACCAAAATTCACAACTCCCTCTGATTGGGGCTCAGAGAAATGCTTCTTCCTCTCTTGTGGATTTCTAATAATCTCCCAAACCCAGGTACCAGGGCATCTATGAGTCAAGATTAAGATCTCTTTGATCTTGACCATGAGATATTAGTATCACTGGGGAAAGTTTCTGATTTGCTTCTGTAACAGAAAAGGCAGGAAGGAACTTGTCTCCCTGGTCCTGGCATGAATAGGTATCTGAATTACAGAGACAGGCATGAGCTTGATTTTGAAGTAGAGAGCAAGGCGAGTCCAAGCAGATAGCTATAGGGTCCTAGAGGCTAAGAGCCACCAAGGGCATGGGGTACTGAGAAGACAGGAAGGGCTCAAGAAGAGGATTTCTGAGAGGGTGGACAAGAATGGTATCCCGTCCTTGATGCAGGCTCTTATTTTATGTGTTCATTTCAGGGTCTCCAATCCTCCCAGCTGTATCCTATAACTCAGGGCTTTTAATCTGGAACTCATACTCTTTAAATTGTTGCAAATAAGATGCATAGGTGGGCATGAGGACTGGGACCAGATGTTTGTATTAGATTCTTAAAGAGTGTGCATGTGCACACACAACACACACACACACACACACACACACACACACACACACAGAGTCAAGAACCAGTCTTCCATTTCAAACACACCCTTTCTTTGTGGGCTCAGGCCCTCATCCTGAGTGTCACCCCAAATGTCACCCCAAGGGCTCTGGACTGTGGCAGTCACTTTCTAACTCCAAATTCATCTTTTCTCAATGTAACTTCCACAGAGCCTTCAATATTGCTTTCCTCAACTCTGCTTTAACCACCTTCTTTGAATTTGCATCAGTTCAAGATAAAGCTCAAAATAGTAAGCCCTGTGGGTAAGAACCATCCAGTTCTGAAAAATGCAGCTTCTTCTCCAGTGCTAGCCCTAACAACTCCATTCCTTGAACTTTTAGCAGTAACCATACCTTACTCCAGCAAGGTTTCTACACATTCTTTTCTCTGACAGGAGATTCTTATCCTTCCTCCTTTAGACTGTGAAAATCAAGACTTTTATTCATTACAAAGGGAGGTATCCTGACCCACAGGGCCTAAACATGTAGGCACTTGGTAAATGTTGCCTATGAATGGATGATTGAAAGAATAATCTAGGTCTTTCAGGGCCTACATCAAGAACCCTCCCACTGAATGATTTCTCTGATCCTATGCTGTGATTATTCTGTTGGCTCCCCATTTTATTGCATTACAACCATTTTATATATTTTTATGTGTCATTATATGTTTCATTGGTGTATATGCCATCTGACTATAAAGTTTAAGTTTATAGATCCAGTTCTTTGTTTGTTTGTTCTTAATATCCCAAGCATCCCCACAGGACTATCTGGAATCTAGCCGTTACTCCAAAAAATAAATACAACTCAAATGGATGAGTAAATGAATGATAGTCCTCTCAAACTCAACTGCTAAGACCATCTATCTTTGCTCATCAAAATCTTACCATTTATCAAGCTCTGCCTCAAATTCTATTTCCCTCATGAAACTTTTCCTTCCTTTGTCCTTCCCTTCACACAGCTGATTTCTCACTTCTCAAGTCTCCTTGGCATTTTGTTGGGTTCTTCACCATCCTCTAAGATAAGAAGTTACTATGCTCTTTCCACTTGTCTATTCTTGCTGAGCCCAGGTAACGTGGATTCTGTCCTGTCTCTACCCATCTTTGTGTGCTAACCCTGCCCCTCCAAAATGCTCACAATCCATCCATCCATCACCTCTTTGATAAACCAAATAGCATTACCTCCAGAAAAATGGGCTAAATCTGTTAATTCCTCTTATTAGACATGTAACCGCTTCAGCTCCTCGCAAAAGCTTGCTCTACAAAGAAAGCAAAGATCCACAAACTAGGATGAGTGCTTCAGCCTCCTTATATCCGTTTTGTGTGCAGCACCTTAAGGTAAAACTACTCTGAGGAGAGCCAGCCACCACTCCCCCCGCCCCCCACGCCCTCACACATCCAGGCATTCACACTTGAGAAACACTAAAGATGCAGAACAGGAGAAAACATGGGCTGCAGCCATCACACAGGGAGAAACACTAATTATTCTGTGTAGCCTGAGTTTTTCTTAGTAGGCAAACTCTTTTGAATATTAACAAATATTTATTTAGGAATTAATAATTGCCATCTATTAAAGCATAATTTATGGAGAGTGAATTCCTTTTGGTTTGGGTTCCTACTGCTCTGCTACATCTGGCAGCTCCAGAGTCACTGTCTTTTGTTAAAAGTGAGATGCCAGGGGAGAGTAGGGAACAAGGCTAGGCTTTGGTGACTACACAGAGCAAAGCACTGCAGGGAGGGGGCCAGCATGGGGCCAGCATGGAAACGTCTGTATCCTCAGTTTGCCACACCTCTCTGCTGTGTGGCTTGGAGAATTTCTCACCTTCCCAAGCCTCCCTTCCAGGCTAAGGATCAGCTGTTTTCCTGTCTACCCTTTCTTAGTTGGACATGTTGGGTTCTAAGCAAAGAATCTATTCTGGTTTTTGGCTTGAGCAATGAAGGAGTCTAGGTAAGGAGACCAGGTCATCTTCTGGATCTCCTGTGCAGGAAGATGGCAGGCTCTGCGGGATTAATACCAAAGCAAGTCAATCCTGGGCCTTCTGTTTCTCAAATCAGCCTCTACTTTTCTCTGCATAGCTGCTCACTTTTTATTTTACCTTTTTTTTTCGTCCACTTTTTGGATGTCCATGGCAAAATCTTTGTCTCCTTGCAGCTTTTAAGCTCTTCTGACATGCCTTCAGTTACAGAAAACAGCCTGCAGGTCTCTTTTGACCTATCCTTGTGTGCCTCTGTTGCTTTGTGTGTCACACAACCTACTGAACAGAGTGCAGGCATCTGGCAAAATGCTGTCATTGATTCCTATGTGCATCAACTAATTCAACAAGCATTGAGAGACCATTATGCTAGAAACATGGCTCAAGGGCTACAGCTGCGTGCCTAGCAAGCATAAGGTCCTGGGTTCAAACCTGAGTACTGCCAGAAAGAAGGAAGGAAGGACAAAAGGAAGGAAGGAAGGAGGGAAGGAAGGAAGGAAGGAATAAACGAAGGAGGGAAGGAAGGAAGGAAGGAAGGAAGGAAGGAAGGGAGGAAGGAAGGAAGGAAGGAAGGAGGGAAGGAAAGGAGGGAGGGAGTAAGGAAGGAACGAAGGAAGGAAGGAAGGGAGGGATGGAGGAAGGGAGGGATGGAGGAAGGGAGGGAGGGAGGGAGGGAGGGAGGGAGGGAGGGAGGAAACAAGGAAGGAAAAAGAGAAGGAAAGATCTGTTGTGTGCCAGGCAAGTTCTGAGTTATGTAGATAAGCAGTGAATGGTATGAAGGCCTCAGAAGCCACTCTATTAGGACAGACTTTTTCAGAGGAAGTTGCACTGTCAGAAAATGAACAGGAAACCACTCATCCAACTCTACTATAGTGTGAAAGGCACATCAACAGCTGTAAGCTTTTGCAAAACTACAACAGGTTACGTTAGTAGACATGTTTAGGGAAAAGCAATCCAAAGTTTTAAAAATGAAGAAAGGGACGGAGAGAGAAGAAGGAAGAGAATAGGTAAGTCGAAGAGAAACAGGAACAATGGGGAAATCCATTTTGGGACCTCCGTAAGTATTGAATTTATACTTGGAGGCCTGGACAAATAATAGGATGATAGTGAGCTCACTATTATTAGAAATAATTCAAGCCCAAAGCAGGTGATCTCCCTCTGGGATGACTTCCACCGTGGGTAAGAGAGAGATGGGTTGATTGACAAGGTGCCTTCTGCTTCTACAGTTCTGGGAATTGATTGTCATAGCCAAATTCAGAGGATTTAGGTGATGCCTCACTCTGGTGCTCAAGGAGGGAGACAAATTGTCACCTTCCCTGGCCTCCCAAGATAGGAGCCTACACCACATTTTAACATTAAATAAAGAACAGCATTTCATCTCCTCTGGAATGCAAAACTGTGAATTTGAGTGAAATATGCAGTTTTCATTATGTTAAAAGATCTACTCATTACAATCAGGATAAGAGGATGTGAATAAGACAAATTGATCACCACTTTAAATGTATTAATCAGCTTGCAACTCTTGTCACCAGTCAAAACAGAACAGCCAGACATTTTATTCTGTCTCAGTTGTGCTGCAGAACCATCCCAGGAGGTCACAGAATTAGTGTGCCTCTCTAAGCCATGTGTGGGGAAACAGTCACAACACATCGCCAGAACCCTTGTCTGCAGAGACTTGAGCAAAGCCTGTACTCAGCCCACATATATTGACTGATCACCTAGTATGTGCCTGGCATTGTGTCAAGGCACTGGAGAAAACAGCAGGAACTCAACACCAGTCCTTGCCTTTCACATCCCTTGTTTAGTCAGGAGGCAAACAAGTCGTGACAATAACATCTCATGGAGGGGGCTGATCCGTGGTCTGTATGCAGTGCTGTAGTACTAAGACACAATCTAGACTCTATGGTTGTAGGTGAGGGTTGAGCTTAAAGGATGTTCTGTACAGATGCCATCTAAGCCTAAGGGAAGGAAGGGAAAAAAGTCTGTAGTGAGAAGAGAGTTGGGTATCTTCAAAATTAGGTGAGTTAAGAAGGAAGAAAAGGGTCTCCAACAATCAGTTTGGGAAGAATGTGTCTTTTTCCAACCGAGGACAAGGCAGGGTTGATAGATCTATGTTAGCAGAGCTACGTATCCAGCCCAAAGGAAAGCCATGGAATCAGACAAAAATCCCTCTTAGGGGGGCACTTTCCCTCCTCCCTGTCTGACTCACGATGGGAGCTGAGAGCTCTGTAGGCTGTGATGAGCTCTGGAGAGTGGTGGGTGGGGAGATTCACACAGACAACACACAGAAGGACATTCCTCAGGAAGTGAGTGTCTAAAGGGAGGATGTGCTGGAAGAGATCCAGGTGGCTGAGCTAGGTTAAGCCCTGGTGAGGTTCCTACCGTTAAGAAGAATCCAGAGTCGGTGCCCATTTGCAGAAGACTCCTATCGATTTAAAGACAGGTGCACCTGATGCAAAGTCACTTGCAAACTCAGGGCACAGGACACTTGGCCTGAGTAGGAGCACCACAGGGATGAGGTTCATTTTCCCATACCAGCACCTCAATCCTCCCCATCTGAGAATCGGAAGGCAAGGCTGGGCTGGCTCCTGTGGGTGAGGTCTGCTCAGCAGGGCCAGTAGAGGCTGTAGGGGCAGAGGAGCTGCTGGAGGACAGCAACCCTCCCTTCTCCCACTCAGGCCAGTTTTCAGAAAGAAGACCTGGTGATTAACTGAATTCAAACACTTCTTCTTGGTGCTGAAGACACAAGTATCTGTGGGATGAAGAAGAGGGGAGACAGACCACCTAGAAAGCGAGAGTAATCCTAAGATTTCTTTAGATGATGACTTTTGCTGTAACCTTCAAAGCTATTTAGAGATCTTCTGGTGTGACCTGCTTTTCCTCCAAGCAATAATGTAGTCAAACAATCAATGCACCGAGTTGAACTTTACAAGTTACTGATTTCTTTTTTTAACTTCAATTATCTGCTGTTGACAATTCCATTATGGTTAGGATGAGAGGTGTAAACTCGATCGAGAGTTCTCTGAAACAGAGCATTTATCTGGTTTTATGAGACTAACAGAGACTATAATGTATGTTTTATGGGCCCATTCTTATTTCTTAATCCACTTTGATAAGATCACTACATTGGAGACATAGAGAAACTCACCGACAGGCTCAGCCCACGAGGGGTGACAATGATACTTGCTTAGGAAGGTTTGGTTCCATCAAGTAGGGACCTTGGAGAGTTCTGTGGTTATGGGGTCCATAGGGTCCTGCTCAATCAGGGTATAGACTTGTCTTATTCTCTCAGACTCTCCTATGTCCTCAACATGGCTTTTGGGTGGTAACCACAAATAAAGAACAGACTTCAGATGATAACAAAATAAATCGCTTTAACCTTTCTTTCAGGATGTAACAGCCACAGTATTTCCCAGTGAGTGCTGTAGAAATGTAGAGACTAAAAGAAAGTGGATTTCATATGCATAGACACAGACCAGGTTCCAAGGATAGAGGTTAAGTCCCAGCTTTTAGAGTCAAACATTGACCTAAACAGATTCCCATTCCAACCCATCAATCCCAGCCTTGTCTGTCTCCTGTCTTTCAAACTTAGTTCGTGCTTCACTCTTCCCCCAAAAAAGAAAAGAGTGTGAGCATCTGCTGAGCAGACAGAGACGAATAGCCCCACCCCGTGAATCTCTACATGCATCCCTCCAGGGCCTGGCTTCCTTTGAAGCCAGGTCAGGCACATGCCAGCCTGGGAGTGGAAGTAAGCTGTGTTATTTTCAAATACCAGCACTGAGAGGTGGAAGTAGGCCTGGGTTCCTAGGTGATGATTGGAAAAGTGCCTTGAAGTCACTAAAGCTAGGGAATTCGTTCTTGATGTCTAAGGTTGGCCTTACTCCTGAGCACCTTCTATGTGCTCAGCGCTGCACTAGCTTCTTTCTATAAGCTGAAAACAACCTACTCAGTGCCTATTCTAGGAAAGTTCTGGCTTAGTGCAGTTTGGGGATGGGGTGAAAGAGTCCTGTATATGCCAAGATTCATCTTTTTAATCTACTCCTGGTTTTAGCAACTCCCAGTTTTGCCTTTCCTTAAGGAGAGGTTAGGGGGCTGGGAAGTTGGCTCAGTGGTAGAGCACTTGCCTTCATGAATAAGGCCCTGGGTTCAATTCCTCAGCACCACATAAGCAAAAAGAAAAAAGCCGGAAGTGACACTGTGGCTCAAGTGGTAGAGCGCTAGCCTTGAGCTGAAAAGCTGAGGGACAGCGCCCAGGCCCAGAGTTCAGGCCCCACAACCGGACCCAAAAAGGAAAAAAAAAAAAGGAGAGGTTAGGGTGCTCTCTGGATCTGACAGTTAGAATCTTTTCTCCCTGATTTAATAGTCTCTGCATGCTGGAAGAACCCACCATTTGTATTGAATTCAGTTACTACAAGGTGGTTGAATATGTGTATATTAATTTCTAAGATTTGACTTATGTTCAAATATTGGCATTATCACTTCATTCATTTATTCATGTATTCATTCATGCATACATGGATTCACAACACACACACACACACACACACACACACACACACACACACACACACAAACTCATTGTTAATGACCAAATGCTTATCTCCAACTTGGGTGGCTATAGTGCTCTTGACTCCAGATCAAGTATTTGCCTACATACTCACCTTCCCAACACAGCTAGTGCTCCTGATCTTCAGAGCTTCCTGCAGACTTCTTTTTGTCAATGGCATCACCATAAACTCAGACACTCGTACCATGTTCCAGACATTCTTTGAGCTCTTATCTCCATTTCTATATCTCCCATTGTCATCCAGGCTCCTTTCCTTCACTGACACTAGATGCATCCGCTCTTTGCTGTACTTCTAATTGCTTCCCTTCATCCATTCTCAACCCAGATGACTAAAAATTCACTCAGAACCTAGAAAAAGTGTTTTAATATTTTGGGGAGGGAAAGTCCCAAACTCAGGTGCAGCTTTGAGTGACCAGTAGGCTCCTGCTTCATTCTTGTTCTTCCTCCTCTCTGTGCTGGTCCTCCAGTCTTTCAGTGCTCAATTAGGGCTTTGTAGGCTGTTCTGCCTCTACTAAGATTGTTTTCTTACTTCTGACTGGACCTTTTTTGTTCTCTCTTTTAAGACTCAATTAAATAGAGCTCCCAGAGCTGCCTTCCCTAAGTTTCTAATTTAGATTTGTCTTCTAATATCAATCTAATCATGCCCTGTGCTCTGCCTTAATTTCACCATGTATTTTTTAGTATTCTTATGTGTATTAGAATGCAAACATGACACTATAGTTAGACATTATAGTGTAATGTCATCTCAGGCATCAGACCAACAACTTCATGAGGGCAAAGACTATTTGTGGTGTCTGGTACCTAGCAAGTGCCCCCCATATGACATACTGTTCAATAGAGGAAGGAGTGTTCATTGGGTGGTAGGCAGAAGTTGTTGCTGCAGTTGGCAAGCAGGAGCCTGATTTCAGAGATCAGCGAGTGCACATGTAAAAACTCCATGTAAGGCAAGCTCTGACTTACAAGATGTAAGAATGCATTTTAACACAAACTTCTTCCTAGGAATTCTTCAAAAGTTTACAGTGACCAGTATATGCCCAGAACTATCACAGAATTAATTCCTTTAACCCTCACAGATATCACGAGACAAATTTTATTCTTTGCATTCATCTTTTCATGTATTTTTGAGATATGGAGGAATTTAGTGGACTTACCCAAGGTCATACTACTAACAAAGAGCAAGGCCAAGATTCTAGCCTGAGTTTTCTACTCTTAGAGTCTGGGCTCTCAGACACTGGGACATATGCCAGGAAATACCTGCCGATGGATCCTAAAATCAGAGGCAACTGACAGATGATTTCTAGGTCTCTATCTCACATAGACACTTAAAAGAAGGGCATGCCACTGACATTTTCAGAGATCCTAAGACACAGCTAAGTGTGTTTGCTGACAATGCTCAGATAGCTGGCTCAACCCAGCTTCTAGTCCTGCTGTCACTATGTCACTGTGTGGTGTCAGGTAGGTAACTTCACTCTCCGTTTTCTCTTACAGCGAGGGATTTGATGGATTCATCCTTGATGTTTCTTCAGATACAACCATCCAGATTGTTTAAGTTTATTCCAGCTGACCTCCACACAATGAGAGCTGGCAAGTGAATCAGAGGGAAGACTGACAGAAAGAGTAAAAAGAGAAGCAAGCACAAAAAGAAGGAGGTGCAAAGGTTGGAATGAGTTCCCCCTAGGAAGCTGATTTTACTGTTAAATTCCCAGCTAACAGGCAAACAGCTCAAAGTTTGCAAATTGACTTGGTTAACTCTCTTCGCAGTGACTGTGGCTGTCAGAGGCTTTTGATTTGCCCTGGTCGGAGAGAAATGAAAAGGATGATTTAAAAGCCACAAGCACGCAGAGCAGAGATTGTAGATACAGAACAATAAATGTCCTGGTCAAATTGCCGACTGGAGTATCTGTATTAGGCCGTGTTTGTAGGCTCTGCGTGTCAAGCGATGGAGAGCCCTGATTGTGGCCAGGGAAGTCATACAACAATGGAGCTTGATGTTTTGTTTCCACTTTTCAAAGGCCCTCCTTTTTTCCCCCTCCTGGTGATAAGGCCTAGGAAATGGTTAGTGACATGCTCGTGGGAACCTATGGAAAAGAATACACCCCCTATCAATGGTGCAGCCATCGGGCCCAGGAGCAGAGCGGGTGGGTGGGGGAGCTGCAGACTCCCAGCGTGGGCTGTGGCGGTGAGATAGCATTGAGGAGACCGCCCAGAGCCCAGCTCCCCTAGTCTGGGGACCAGGCCCCTTTATCCAGCCAGAATGGGTGGAAGGCCAGACAATGTAGTGCTATATTTAGTCTGACAACAAAGGTCTCTAGAAAGATTTGATAGTGTGGGGATGGCCAGGAAGGCGGCACAAGCTGCAGCACAATAAGGCTTTGCAGAGGTATTTAGCTGGATCCTTTATGCCAGGAGCATGGCGGGGTAAGGATGTTGTCCTGCTGTCTGGTGGCTTTTGTCTGGGCCAGGGATCTGTTTGCTAGAGTTGCTCAGCCCCAGGCAGGGCTGAGAGATGCCATGCTCTGGAGCCATTACATGACTGTAGCACTGCTAAGTCTTCTCCTAACCCCTGAGCCCAGGCTTCACTCAGCCCACAAAGTCCCAGGTTAGGTCAAGGGGAAAGCCGACCTGGAAAAACTAGACCAGGACCTTTGCAGAGAGTGTCCTAATTAAAGAGAGGAAGTGTCATCATGTTTTGGGACAGGATTCCAGAGGGAAGCCAACTAGGAGGAGGGAAGAAGAGGAAGGATGAAGATGTATTTAGAAGGGGAAAGAAGAGGTATTCAATGAGTAGCTCTGAACATCAAATCTTATGTATCTAGAAACATGCTTCTCTAGAGGAACAGAAGCCAGGGGATGTGTACAGAATTATCAAAGGAGATTTATTAGATTGGCTTACACAGTCACAAGCTGAGAACATGAGAAACCAATGATGTGGCCCCAGTCTGAAGCTGAAGGCCTGCAAGCAGACTGGAGAGTGGCTGGAGTGACCAACGTTCAGAGGCCAGTCAAAACAGAATTGAGCGTCCAACCAATGTTGATGGTAGCGCATGGGTGCATACACACACTCACACACAATCACCTGCTTATGAAGAATTGTAGTTGCACACCCCAGATAGCTTTCCCTTCTATTTGCTACATCTATTGGACAATGCCACCCACATTCAGAGCAGATATTTCCCCCTTTAGTTTGTAGACCCACATGGCAGACATCTCTGTAAATACCTTCACCATCATATCCAGAAGTGTGCTTTACCCAATTTCTAGGAATATTGCAATGCAAGTTGACAATCTAAAGAGAAAGCAACAAGCCCCAAAGTTGGCCCAATCTTGCTCAATAGGCAAAATACTCTTTCTGGCAAGGCTTTAGGAAAAGATTCTTTTTATTCTGGAAAGCCCCAGAATATGGTGGGAGAACAGACAGTTCTTCCTTTGCCCTGGATCCTGAGCCATCTGGGGCAAAGGAACAGAGTGAGAAGAGAAACCCCAGAAACTATCCAGGGTCAGCTGGAAAGTGAGGTCTGTTAGTCTGCCTGGCTGGATCTTAGATCCATGCTCTGGGCTGGGACTGTGGGGCTGGGGGCTGTCACTCTACAACAGTTATGGGACACTTTGGGCTTTAGTTCCATTCAAGGAACACTCAGGACTTGTTTCTTATCTCACTTCTGTTCGTTGTTCTCTGCTTGCTTTAAATTTAAAAATCTTGTTGGGCTGTCTTCATATTAGCTCAAAAAAAAAAGGAAAGGAAAGAAAGAAATATGACAGTAAGAAGTGGGTCAGAACAAAAGATGGTGGTCTCTCTGTTTGGTGACCTGTGGAGTCATGGATTAAAGCTAAAGAACGGAGGGGAGATAATTGGTAGGGGAATAGTTCCTTCTTATGGACAGGTAATCAGGATTAACTGTGAACAGAGCCTGATGCAGAGATCCCACTGCTGGGGACTGAATTATTCCCCCCTTCCCAATTTATATGTTGGAATCTCAACCATCAATATCCAGAATCTGACCAGATATGGAGCTAGATTCCTTAAAAAGGGAATTAAACTAAAGTGAAATTATTGTGGCAGCCTCTAATCCAGAATGACTGGTGTCTTCCTAAGAAGGGGAAATGCTGACACAGACAGGCTCAGATAAAAGATGGCCCTGAGTCACAGGGAGGAAGCACTCATTAGCATCCACAAACAAGGAAGGAGTCTGCAACAGGCCCTCAGTAGAAATCACCCCAGACATCACCCTAATCCCTTTTTGAAGATCCCAAACTGTGAGAAAATAGATTTCTATTGCTTAAACCATGCAGTCTGTTATACTTCGCTGTTATAGCCCTGGACCATGATAGTTATCACTCTAAACATTGCATTATTTGAGGGCACATGTCTTCTATACAGTGACACAGATGAGGTACTTCCTAAATGGTGAACTACCTGGAACACCAGCTCTTTTTTCAACTCCAACTATGTCAGCCTCCAGTGGAATACATGAGTCAGAAAGAGAGAGAAAGCATCCCTCAGCAGTGCCCAATTTTTATCTCAGCTTTCATTTCTCAGTCAGCTAATAGTCTATGTCACATATATTTGGAACTAATTACGTGGTAAGCAATGGAAATTATAATGGGATCAAAGCCCTTCTTGGATGAAAAAAAAATTCCCCATTCTAAGATTGCTTGGATGAAAAAAAAATTCCCCATCCTAAGATTGCCTATCACCAAGATCAAACCATCTTCAACCAGGACAAGGTTTGCACACTCAGGGCTGAAGTGGTGGCACAGATTTTCCTTCACACAGGCCTGCTTCAGGGCTGAGACAGGCCCAGGAGCCCCCAAAAATAGGTGAAGGTAGCAATAGGAGCCTGACAGGAGATGCTTAGCTGACTGAGTTTTGTGATTTCCCTCCTGTGGAGCCTGGGGAGTATTCGTGGTCCTGATGTGAACCCAGGGTTGACAAGGACAGGCATGTGTGTGTGGATCCTCAAGGTACTGTCAGGAGATTTAAGTCCTAACTGGCAGATATCCAGCTACTGGGAGAGCTCAGTGAAAGGAACGATGGAGAGCAATTGTGTGTGCTAATGAGACTGGGGAATCAGCCAAGAAACAACATGGTGGCATCTGTCACAATACTTTTTATACGACAGCTTTGGAGACAAGCACTGTAGATCAAACCCACATACACTGATGCATATGTGCATATACACACCAACATGTGTGATCTTATGTTCTTGGCAGCATGCGTATAGGTCAACGTGTAAAATGTATGTGTTGAGATGGCCTTTGCACCTATCACCATGGGCAGGAATCATGGGTATGAAACGCATGCAAAGCCACCTGTGTTTACGGGCACAAACACATACAGTTCTAAGATTCTATCAACACAGAAAATTAAGCTCAGTCTAGGCAATGACAGTTCCAGCAGACTTCCCACAGCATGCGAAATTCATCTCTCATCAGGGTCTGTATCTTCTTCAGTGCTTTAGATTGTCCTCCTGGGGCCCCAAAACAAACACAAATGTCTTCACCATTCAGGTCAGAACTTCCTTGTCTTCCCTAGAAGTCTTTGATAAAAGTGGATGAGAATTATCCTCCCTATCTATAGGATCACCACCACTATTTACCATTTTTTTTAGGAACAGAAAGCTAATGTGATGCATTGAAAAGAGCGAGACTAGAAATCAGAAGATTTAAATTCTAGCCCTATCTTGCTTCTCTCGTTTATATATTGATTTATATCTGAGACAAGTTTCTTCTCAGCTTTCTCTCTGATGGCTGTACTGAGAAGTAGTCTGAGGCTACAAATAGGCTCCTCTGCTCTGCTGGGCTATGCTTCCAGTCCTGTTCTTCACTAGTTATTTTTGAGATGGGGACTTGCCTCTTGCCTAAGTATATGACCCCACCAAGAGCCCTTTATTTTAGGCTTCCCATCATTGCTGGGATGATGGGTGCCTGGCACTACCTGTAGCTTTCCTCCATTGAGATGAAGACTCACAAACTTGGAACCTCAATCCTCAAAATCTCAGCTTCCCATGTATCCTAAGACGTCAGCAATGCACCACGGTGCCAAACTATAGATCGAGAATGATGGGTCTCATGAGCTTTTCTGCCAGGTTGTTTTTGAACCAAGATCCTCTCATTCTTAGCCTTCCAATCCTAGCTTCCAAGTAGTTAGGATTACAGCTGTGCCTGGCTTCAATTACTTCTTTTTAGTATTAGTCGAGATACAGATCACATACCAACTCCTTTTTTCTCTTCCTTCTTCAGCTTATTCTCAGCCTCAGAAAAGCTCTAGGTTACTGATATCATTTTTTGGCTTTCTGACCAACATGGCATCCACTGAAACTATTATAGCAGCTGAATCTGTTACCTCTGACTTTGAATGTGAAGAGACTGTGATTGTGAAGAGAGGCAGAAGGCAGTCTAGTACACACCCTGTATAGTGTACCTTCTAGTGCAAATCTATGGAGTAATGTGTGTACCTTTTAGTTCTAATGATAGTCCTGACCCCTGAGCAACAGTTGCTAGCCCCTATGCACTGGCTCTGATTTTAATTGAAGGAAAGGTGAGCAGAATGACTAGACCCTCTTACCGTTCTATCAGCAGTTTCAGAAAGTATAAGACTACAATTTTAAGCCCTTGTATCTAAAATAAATTAAAGCAAAAATCGTACCCACAGAGGAAGATGGAAATTCACCTAGGACCAGTCCTTCTCTACCACGTCTGATGAATTCCAGTGTGTTCCAGACATAAGACTATGTGTTTTACCTCTCTCATGCCCTTTAATATGCTTCCAATATGCTGAGGAGGAAGGATAAATTAGAGAACTAAGGAAAAATTGACTGAAATCAGTACCTACATTGGCTTAGTATCACCAAGAAAGAAAAGTGATATTTAGAATGGGCCCAACCAAGTAAAACTCAAAAAACCCTTGCACTAGCAGTAAGAATGTAAGGTAAGGAAATCAAGGCAAAAATGGAATTGATTGTGACAAAGGGTTAAGCCAGTTCTGTGTGAAAGGCTAATAGCAAGACAACCTGAGTGAGTAGCAACACTGCCAAACTGAGTGCCCAAATTGCATGTTATCCTCCATCCTTGAGTTCTTTCTTACCTTCTCTGAATAGGAAGCATTCTTGTCCCAGTGTGAGAATAGGGATTGGTGGAGACAACCTTGATTGAAAATGTCATGCTCTGCTTTGTCCCTAGACTTACTTAAACCACCATACTCACTTACATTCTAGAAACATATAGCTCCTTTGTGCTGCCAACCATATTCTTCCTCCAGCCTGTTCCATTCTTGATCCTTGGCTTTAAGGTTTGTTTGTTTGATTGGTTTGGGTTTTTTTCTTTCTTTTTACCTTTTAGGCCTTCATTCTGCCTTTAGACTCAATAATTTACTACAATTGCCTTCAGTTTTCTCTTAGGACTTTGGTTACATGCATTATGTATCCAGGAGTAGACATAAAACAATACATTGACCCAACAATCCTTGATTCTTATAACCAGTACCCTTTAATCAGATCCATGTAACTGAGATGTGTGTGTGTGTGTGTGTGTGTGTGTGTGTGTGTGTGTGTGTGTGTGTGTGGTGTGTGTGAATGCACACATATGAGAACACTTGTTGGAACTGAGCAGGGAGATCTCAAATTGTCTGAGTCTGTATCTTGTTCTCTCATTTATTAGATACACAACCTAGGGCAAGTTACACATTCTCTGTTTCTCAGTTTTCTACTATATAATCTATAAATCTATAAAAATATTTTAAGGCACTCTTGCAATATGGTGGTTTTGTGGTTGTAAATTCTGTTCACAAAATATTTCTAGTCACCTTCCCTTTCATTTGAGTAACATAGTAGAGTCATACTTCTTAACCCTTTCTCATCGAGAAGGATGACGAAATTAGTTCTAGCCAATGAATTAAGGGCTGGTATTTTCCTTAAAATTATTTTTCCTCTGCTACCAAAGACATGGTCCAGATACAGATTGTCCGGGTCCCAGAGTGAGAACAATATAATCAGGGCTCTCACCTATGAACAATGTACAAGCAGCAAGATAAAAAAAATAACCATGTTATTGCAAGTCACTGAGATCTGGGGTTTCTTCGTTACAGTATCACCTAGCAGGACTGACTTGAACAGCTGTCACAAGGACTAAAGTAATATTGATAGCTCTTGGCATAGGATCCAATACATCAACAATACCCAAGAAATGTTAACAATTCCCATCAGCATGGCTGTGACTCTTCTGTAGTTATTTGTGTGGATACAGTTGTGTGCATATTTCTTCTGTGCTTCCTGTTACCCCCAAACATTAGAATAACCCTCCCATTCTTTACACTGCATGAAATGGGCAGTGGCTCTAAACACTCAGGACAGTTTAAAGGTAGATTGTCCTGACCTGAAGAATTCCCAAGAATGCTCTGCATTAGCATTGCCTGGACTTGGTAAATACACTCCAAACACTTTAACCGGCAAGTCATGTTATAAATGTAACTCCCCCAAAGTAGGCTAAAGTAGAAGCCGAGCCATAGATGGTGCATTTGGCCATGGATGAGAGACAGAGGAGAGGCTGTGTTGGATCATCTTCCCTTCAGTCTGAATGATTGTTGGTCTGTAGGGACCGCAGAAAACCTCCAATTAATTATTACTGGAGAACATGAAATCATAAACAAAATTCCTTGTAATAAATTTTTCAAATGAGATCGCATGTTTTATTTACAGTACTGGCCCATTTTGGGCTTTAAATCTATGAACCAAAACAAACATCCTTTTTCTTTTTATCAAACAGACAGGGAAAGAAAGCACTCAATAGATCTTCATTCAATTCCTTCCAAGGAGGGCATCTTCTTAGTGTGAGAGAGGGCAAGCCCGGGCTGTGTCAGCTGGAGGAGCAAATTCCCCCATTTTGCTCTGAAGAGGAAGATTTCAGTTTCAGTGATCCTTTCACAGGGGTTGAGGGAAGGAAAACAAGAGTCTCACTGAGGTTCAGATATTTTATTTCTGGATTTTCAGCACAGTACTTATGTAGAAAACAGGACATAAGCTAAATAAGAAAAAAGAAACCAACAAAACTTTTGTAACCAAAGCAACTTCTAAGCATGTTAATGTTATAGAAGCTTTTGTAGCTAAAAGTCAGAAATTCATTTGATAGGAACATGCTATAGAGAAATTAAGTGAAGTAAGAGATAAGTTCTGACTCAAGGTCTCCTTTGTCCTTTCCTATAATCTAGTAAGGTCCTCAGGGAAGAAGCACTGTATGTAAACTCATATTAGTTCTTACAATCACAGATTTCATGGGCTCAGAAGTGCTGTTACTAAAATCTCCATCAAGATGTATTTTGTGATAAATCTTGGCAATGAGTCAAATAATGCAATTCAACTAGAATGATGAGTCATTAAAACTCAGATGAGTTTGGGGCAAAACCCTGAAAAGTAAGTTGTTTTCATTATGTAATATAAGCATACATCAGTATCGTTTTGTCCTGCATTTTTGTATTAGCTTCCTGCAGATGCTGGAAAAAAATCACCATAAATTTGGTTACATAGAAAGACAGAAATGTATTCTCTTTTACATTTCCAGCGGTGAGAAGTGAATAACAAAAAAAAAAAAAACCAAAACAAACAAATGAAAAAACCAAAGTATTATTACTAGGTCAAAATCACATTGCTGCAGGCCTATGCATCTTTGAGAGGCTTTACGGTGAATCCATTTCTTGACTTTCCTAGCTCTGGTGGCTGCAACCATCCTTTGGTTCATGACCACAGTATTCTAATTATTCTAATAGCTGCCATCATCCTCTCATTGCCTTCTTCCACTGGATCTCTTTTCCCTCTGCCTCTGTCCTATAAAAGACACTTGAGTTGGCAGTTAGGCGTACTTGGATAATCTGGATAATCTCACCATCTCAAAGCATAATCATCTAATCACATCTCCAAAAAATCCCTTTCCATATAACATAATATTTAAAGCTTCTAGGTGCAGGAATCAATTGTTTAAAGTTCCTTATCGAGTGGGCTGCAGTCTTCAATCATTACAGACTAAGAGTTCAAGAGCCAAGAATGAGCCACTTACAGAATTTATCATTTTCATACACATAGCCTTAGCTTCTGATGAATGGATGTTTGTGGTTTCCAGAAAGAGAGTATTTACGTTGCATGGTAAATATTCCAGAAAGCCTGAAATTATAACTGCCATCAGGTAACTTTGGAGTCCCCACATCATTGGAGCCACAGGAAAGAAATTTGTAGTTTCAGGGAGATATAAGTTAACAACTATAAAAGGGATTAGGGTTCAATGTGGCTAGTATTCATATTGACAGAATATATTTCGTGATTCTTCTATAATTAATTGGAAATTATAAATGGATAATTGCAATATTCAAGACCCAGCAAGAGCAAGGCCACTAAAGGGGTAGAGTCCTCAAAGATAAAATTCTAAGTCATCAAAATGAGCATGAAATTTTCAATGGTTAAAAAGCTTATCAAGAGCAAGAGAAATTTAGAGTAGGTTAAGGAATTGAGAGATGATTTGGTGCAGAGTGCAATAGTACATGCGTCTAATTTCAGCACATGGGAGAATAAGGCAGGCGGATTGAAAGTTTCAGGTCAGCTTAGGCTACAAAGCAAGACTATTTCTCAAACAAACAAACAAACAAACAAAATAAAACCAAAACCAAAAGACTTCATGGAGTTCATCCAACCAGGCCTTCTGTATTTAGGTGAAATTAAAAAGTATGTTGAAGGCTTGATTGACAGTAGCGGTAATAGAAGATATAATTGTGCCAAGAGGGGATGCTGGGATGCCTTTCGTACCTGTAGTGGAAGTTGTAGGTACAGCTACATCCTAGCTTTATGAATAAATGTCTATTTCCCCAGCAGCTGATAGTACCACGTACTGATCAATTCTGCTGAGAAGACACTCCTCTGGCAGTGGAGGGTGACACCTACCTTATACCCTCTCTTTGGAGCCAGTCATAGCCAAAAACTAGTTGATATCAGGTGACCAAAATGGAGGTGCCCCATTTGTACTTAAACTAAAGTACCTTCCCAGGTCTAGAAATCATTTGGAATTGGTTAAAACTCTTATCAATGCCTTACCATTCAACTCCTGCCTCTGTATAATTCTGTAGTAAGTTTACAGTTATTCTTCTTCAAAACACTTCCCAAAATGAGATTGGTGCTACTACCATCTCTATCTTACCAGCAAGAAACAAGGATTCAAAACAAGTCAAGTAACTTGCCCCTTTGGTTATAGCCACTAAAAATGGGAATGTAAGGAATGACTGCTTGTAATCTGAGGCTCATACCCAGCATTTGATTATGATGAGATGAGGGCTAAGCAAGCCAAGAAGGCAGTCAGAGCTTTTGAGCATAGCCTTTTCCATCACAAAGGAAGTAAAAGTGAGGCCTGGCCCTTTAGTTATAGGTTTAGGGATGGGCACCATTTTGGCATTACTATAACAATCTTCCTACTTTTCTCTAGACAGTGGGGCACATATCCCACCAAATTGTTTTGCAAGCAGGGGAGTTCTCCATCCTGGGCTAGTATGTCACAGCTCAGATTATCACAGCCATTGCTGTCACTAGCTTTTGAATCTTCAAGTTTCCATCCCTTTGAATACCTGTATCTTTTAGTAGTGCCATTAAAATAATAATTTATTTATGAAACATCACTCAAGCATAGATTCAGCTACTTCATGGTGTTTACACATGAATAATAACAATAGTCAACACAAATACCTATATGCATTCTGTCATTTGATTCTTACAACAGCCTTGAAAGATAAGTGTAGCATTATTATATCCATATTTTAAACAAGGAAGTTGAGATACAAAGAGCTAAGGTAACAAATGTAAAGTCACTTGGTTGTAGAGTTGAACAAATTGATGGCAGTCATTTGACTAAGTCTATAGAAAAGCACTATTAAGCTGCTGAGAATTGGACAGTGTTGATTGTGAGCTCCTTAGGTTGTCATCTCTGAAGTCTTGAATCGGGCATCTTGCTTGCCAACAAGAGCCATAAAGATGCTCTTGTTTATGGAATGACTTTTATGGGCCCCAATGCTCACATATTGTGTGTGAATGATTACAATGATTACAGCTGGGGCTATACCCCCTTTATAGATGAGGAACCTAAGGTCAGACAGAATCATTGAATGTATACAGTAGTCCTCAAAGGGTTCATAGTCTAGAGAGAAGGATAAGGACATTTAAAACTTATTAGATACAGTTTTGCCACTAGAGGACCCAGAAGAGAACAACTCAGTGTGGTTGCAGTAGGAAGTTGTAGGAGGGTTTAGTGAAAGGGTCTGGAAAGGTGTGACAAACTGACATTTGTGATCAGAGGAGAAGCAGCATACTGGAGGAGGGAGCATTTCAAGCAGTCCATGGAATAATGGTCCAGAGAGCTAGTGGTGTGTTTAGCCTGGAAGATTCTGGAAAGATGAGTTATCATGCATGGCTAAGGCACTAGATGAAATGAGCAAAAGTGGGAGTGGACAGTGAAGCTAGGATCCGATCCTGGAGGACCCTTTAAGTGCTGCCAGGAGTCAGCATGCTATCTTGGGAGGGATAGGAAACTCTGTAAGCTCTATAGAAACCTGCTGAGATTGACACGTGTACTACCACAGATCGGAAGTGGGAGTGGAGTGGACATGAATAAAGAAAACCCTTTAGAGAAGGTATATAGTGAATATGGGTAAGAGCTTCAAACGCAGCCCTTTTCCCCACAGTGGAAGATGTAGTGAATGGATGGGCCATTCATTGTTGCATTGAAGAAGAAGAGTTTAGTGTTGGCAAGGATTTTGTGGGGGAGGAAGACCCTCATACACTCTTAATGGGATTGTAAATTATTGTGACCACTATGGGAAACAGTATGGAGGTTTTGTGAGAAAAATGAAAATATAGCTACCATATGATCTTGCTATACCACTCTTAAGTATGTATTAAAAAAAAAAGAAGTCAGCATACATTAGAGATGCTTGCACACTATATGTATAGTGGCAATACTCACAATAGCCAAACTATGGAATTGGCCTAGGTGTCTATCAGGTGATGAATGGATAAAGAAAATTTGATATAAAACATATGCATGTATATATTTGCATGTATATATTTTACACCCATGAAAAGGAATTAAATTATGTCATTTGCAGAAAACTGGGTAGAAATGGAAATTATCATGCTAAGTTGAAATAATCCATTTTGGGAAAGTCAGGCATTACGTGGAATCTAGATCTAAAAACAAATTAGTGACACAAATGTAAAGTGGAGGAACTGTTTTGGGTTGGGAATTAATGAGACAAAAGGGAGTAAAAGGAGAGGGGGAAGTAGAGGGTAAATATAATTGAAATATTTCTGCTCATATGAAAATAGGATAGTGATATACATTAACATAGTTTTAAAACTATGTTAGGGGCATAGGAAAGAGTAATAAAAGATATGGATTTGATCAAAACATATTGTATGTTTGTATATCAATATCATAATGAAATCCCTTTTGCCATTAATATGTGCTAATGACAAAGGATGAAAAGAAGGATTTGAGAGGAGTATAAAATATCATAAACCAGCTGTGCTTGAGGAGCCAGAAGACTCTACACAGCTACTGCTTGGGAGGCCAGTGGGCCTGAGAAGTGGGAGAGATTGGCTTAAGTTTAGTGTCCAGTACTAGATAGCACAGGCCCTGCTCTGGGAGCTTACAAGCTAAGGACAATGAGCCAGCAATTGTCTTGTCAGCCCACAGGGCCAAGGTATGCACTGGACCAAGTGATGAGCATGAAAGAAATAATGGCTGACTCTATGGGCAAGGGAGGCTTTAAATAAGGATTTGACACGAGTCTTAAGAAAATGCAAGAATCTAAGGGTGCATAAAAGCCTGAGTTCCTATAGTCTGCAAATAGTGCAGTATTTCTAGGGGTTGGGGATCAGATGAGTGATAGGGAAAAGAAGGGTTATGAATGAGGATACCAACTGAGTTAGGACACGTGGTAGAGAACTTTGAATGTCTTGGTAAGTAGAATATTTTCTGGATAATACAATACACTAAAGGAGAAGCGATGTGAGTGAATTTGGAATTCAGAAGACAGACAGTTACAATTAAAATACTAGAAGTGGATGTAATAAATAAATAAATAAATAAATAAATAAAATAATGCTGATTGAAGATTTATTCCAGAAGTAGGCAAAAAACTTCATATCACCCTGCCCAGGCTGGCACTTGTACCATATTATTATCATTATTACGATACTAACTTCTATAGAGTCCTTATTGTGCTACAGGTTGTACACTAGGCATTTTATATATATATATATATATATATATATATATATATATATAATTGTATATATTATATATATATGTTCACTTGATCTCTGTAATAATCCTCTGAGATGGCTTAAATAAAACGTGATGAGTTCAGGATCTAGAATTAAGTTCTGAACCCAGGTCATAGTACTTTAGACCCGGTGAGACTTCACCAGTCAATCATGTAGCCTCCTTACAGTGAGTGATAATATTGGCTTAATAAGTATCAGGTGTCTTGTCTGCCTTGTCCCTATTAAAACTTCATAGCAGATGAAGAAATGGAGACCCAGAGGGTGTACATGCAAAGTACTCAACCCACTTAAAGTGGAGCAACTGACAAGTGGCCAGATTTAATCTACACAATCTGACTGTACAAATGACAACTTTGTCTTGCTGACTCTGTACTCCTTAAATGGTAACAGAATTGATAAACAGGTAATTGCTAGAGCAATATGGCCATGAATTGACTTCTGCATCCTGATCTACAAACTTCCCCAGGCCAACCGCCCAGATGGTGATTTCCACTGAGGCCCAGGCACAGGGTATAGTATGGCTGGCTCTGTCCCCAACTTGCCTGTTTCTGTAGCTGACCCTTGCAGGGTGGGGCTGGCATCAAAGACTGTAGAGAGTAGGTAGGGGCAGCTTACAGGCCCCTCATTGGTCAGACCCCATCAAAGGTACCTGTGCCAGACTCTGCTCCACTCCAAGGCTGGGCAGATCAAAGGACCCTGTACAGAAGTTGGGTTTCTGGGCAGCCCCAGTTCTGATCATCAATTGTCACTTTGGCAGTGACAGCAGAGTCCAACATGACAAGACTGCCACAGCCAAGACTCCTGGGGCAGACATCAGAGAGAGAGCTCCAAAGGCCAGGAAACTGCCTGAAGGCCCTCTGGGCCTTGACCCCTGGTGGGAAGAGAGAGAAGAACTAGAGAGGCCCCCAAGGAAAATGTTTGGAGCAGGATCACTAGAGTGAAGTTGCTGCAGGCGAGAAGCCTGACCTTGGCATTGATATTCCTGCCAATGAACCAGGAGATCTGATTCAGTGTAGCTGGGAAGAACATGAGCATATATGTTTATTCTCTCTCTCTCTTCTCTCTGTCTCTGTCTCTGTCTCTGTCTCTGTCTCTGTCTCTCTCTCTCTCTCTCTCTCCCCTCCCCTTTCTCTCTCTCTGTATCTGGCTCTTTTCCTTTCCTTGTGTCTCTGTCTCTGTGTCTCTGTCTATGTCTCTGCCTCTGTCTGTCTGTCTGTCTGTCTGTCTGTCTGTCTGTCTGTCTGTCTCTCTCTCTCTCTCTCTCTCTCTCTCTCTCTCTCTCTCTCTCTCTCTCTCTCTCTCTCTCACACACACACACACACACACACATACTCATATACAGGTCATACACTATAATATAGTTTAACAGATTCTAGGGCCTGACTCTACCATTTTCCTCTCAGTACAGAAGAATGGTCCTTACAAGGCTCTAAGTACAGGCATTACCTCATAGACAGATCCCGATATTAGTCATTCTCCAGTTCTGTAGAAAAATATAGAGGAAATATCCAAAATTGTACCAAATAAGATTATTTAGCTCTTAGAAAGGACTTCCTGCCAATAAGAGCTATTAATATCAGCACATTAGACTTCTGTTCATTGAGAAATATTTGGTTGCCAGAATTTTGAGCCAATTGGAATAGCAATTTTACCTCAGAAAATAGTTATATGCGCTGAATTAATAGATTTACAAGTAAATCAGAGGAATTTATTATAATTGTGAAAACTGAAAACACTTTAGCTTAAAAGGCAATTAATACCCATTTCATTTAGAATTCCATTTAGTCTGAGATTTAACCAATGAACACAATTAGAGCAGTTTTTGTTTTTGAGTCTGGGTCTTGTTCAAACACCTTCTAGTTTATCATCAAAATCATATAAGTAGCAAAGGGTCTTTTGAAACCAGCCTGGTTATTACCTCTTCTGAGAGTGCATTCAACTTCCCCAATGAGACTGGGGTGGGCACTCATAGTGACTGGCACAGTATGCTACCAGGTGCCCTTCAAAGCCTGGGCTACTGAAAGTTATGGTGGCTGCTAAGTCATAGAAAAACCTTTCTTCAAGACATGCCTTTGGTAGAAGGGGTTCACTCCCCATGGCACTACTTCCTACCTTGGAACATTATGCCCAGAAGGACTAGCCAATGAGTGTGTGTGTGGATGGGGGACGGTGGTCAGAGGTCTGGCCATTTTGGTCTAATTGTACACAAATAAAGGGTCGTGTTAGCTCCTGTGCTTCCTGTAGGATCGATCCGTCAAGGATCTGTTACCACTACATCAATACACAACTTCTTCTCTTGGCTTCTTTCTTGAGATCACAGGTATTATTTCTGAAAGTGCTCCCCAATAAACCTCCTGTACCCAAATCTTACAGATACAGACACTTTGTCCCCAGACAAATTAGACCTATAGCAGCATCTTTTATCATGTGCCCATATTCCAGCATCTTTCTCTTCTGTTCTCATAGCCCATGCCCAGACATTAGCAAATGTATGAAAGGCATCTTCCAAATCTCATCATCTCTGCTCATCTCCATGGTTACTGCTCTGTAGGAGCTACCATCACCTCTCCCCTGGACCATCTGCAACGGTTTCCAAGCTGGCCACCACATTTTGCTCTTGATCTCCCCAGTCTATGTTCCACACACTAATGAGGCTAACCCTGTCAAAACATAAGTTAGTCATGACATTTCTTTGCTCAAAACTTTTTGATGGCTTCCTATCTTCTATTTTAAAAAGTCCAAAGCTCTTATTATGCCCAGTGGACCTCCATCATCCATGGACTGGTGCTTTCTTCCTTTAATGGCTTCATCTCTTGCCTCTTTCTCCCTCATTTCCTACCTTTTCTGTCCCCCCTTCCTTTCCTATTGCTCCTTGAATGCACCAAACTTGCACCTATATTAGAATATTTTGCCCTCAAGGCTCCCCCTTACTGGACATTGGGGGCTTATGCTACTTCATCTGGTTATCCCCAACTTGCCAATGCCATTTGATCTGAGAAGCCATTAGCTAAAATGTCACACAGTTTATCTGGCTGTTGTCTAAAATGTCACACAGTTCCATGCCTGTTATTCTGCCTGCCTTACCTTTTCTTGCTGACATTTCTTCATAGCATTTTTTTTGTTTGCCATTCCTGGAGCTTGAACTCGGGACCTGGGCACTGTTCCTGAGATTCTTTTGCTGAAAGCTTACACTCTACCACTTGAGCCACAGCGCCACTTTGGGTGTTTTCTAAGTAGTTTATGGGAGATAAGAGTCTCATGGACTTTTCTACTCGATCTGGCTTCAAACCATGATCCTCAGATCCCAGACTCCTGAATAGCTAGAATTACAGGCATGACACACCAACACCTACCTTCTTTATAGCACTTTTAACCACATAACATACTATATACTAATGTATAGTGTATGTCTAAAGAACCTGTGCTTATGGGCCTCAAAATGCTTGTTGTTACTTCTCCAATACCAAGCTTCTGGATAAGCCTGTTGGTTATAACAGAAATAAAAAGAAAAACAAGGACAGAGCTAATTGTTGGTTTATCAGCAAAAGTACTAGCCTAAACAATAAATTTAAAAGCATACTCACCAAAAACAGAAAGCTTAACAGTGTTGGGAGAAATAGTAGAGAGGAAGGAATGACTGGAATATATACCTGTGTTTATCTCTGAGAGAGGTCTATTTCCTGTCTGCTCATGCTGAGTACAGGGATGGTGGCAGGGTGATAGAACTATCCACTGGTTCTGGGATTTGAGTTGCCTATACCCACCTTCCTATCTTCGGCCTGAGCAATGTCCCTGAAACCTTTCCTTATCTACAAAGGAAGAAATAAGGTGAGTGGCTTTGGATATCTAAGCATTTTGTTGTTGTTGTTGTTCGTCATGGGGCTTGAACTCTGGGCCTGGGCGCTGTCCCTCAGCTCTTCAGCCCAAGGCGAGCGCTCTATCACTTGAGCCACAGCACCACTCACTTCTGTTTTTCTGGTGGTTTATTGGCGATAAGAGTCTCACGGACTTTCCTGCCCAGGCTGGCTTTGGACTGCAATCCCTTGAGTAGCTAGGATTACAGGCATGAGCCACCTGTGCCAGGCTGGGTGTCTAGGCTTTGGACCTAACTTAAGATCATTAAGCTTGCTACAAAGTGAATCTAGATGGTCTTTGGAAGCTCAGTCTAGATTACTGGCTCAAAAAGAAAAAGGGCTCCAAAATGGCCTATGTGACTCAATGGACCATCAGGCTAGACCCTGCCTGTCAAAATAGAACTAGATAACAGCCACTATCATCTTCCCCCAACTCTTATCCTCACCCCATAACTCTACAGCCCTTCTCCACATGTAGTTCAGAAGCTACCAAGGGGAGAAGTAAATAAGAAGAAATCCCTGAACCAAGGTATTTCTGTCAACCGCAGGCCAAACAAGTTTACATAAAATAAATTTCAGTTTTGTACATCTGATCCAATGGGTTGAAAGATTATACTAGTTTCCTAAAATTCTTGCTGTAGAGTGTTAACTTATCTCTCTGCCTATATTTCCTAGCCATTTCAGCCTACCTCAGGGACCAGAAGGAGCTTTTCTAGAACATTCTCTATTGTTGAGAAGCCAGGTTTTCAAGAAGTCAGAACTAACTTTACATAGTTGGCCTTATGCCAACTATGTGACTTCAAGCAAATCCCTCAACTTTTGTGAGCCTCCTTCATCTCATTCCATTATGAAATGAAATAATCACAGGACCAACTCATTGGATGTCACTAGGATGCAATGTGATGATTCAAACTGTGCATCAAGGAGGAAATTCAAGTGATATTGCCTGGTTTCTAGTATGTTGAGTTGCCTCTGACACTTTCTTGGCTACATGCATGTGCTTCTGTCCCTCTCAGAACTTTCTCCCGTCAATTTATTCTGTGAGGCCTAAGTTGGAGTACTTCTTCTGCTTCCTCCCCTATGGTAGGTTTAGGGGGTTCATAATGGTGACCTTCAGTCTTCCAAGCTCATCACATGTTATCTGATGGTTTGTCCGTGTTCTCCAAAAACCCAAAGTACTGCTTGATCCGAGTCCCCTTATCACCTTGAACTCCCCAAGCCCAGAGGGCGCACAAAGAGTAAGTAAGATAAAGCTCTCTTTAAAGGCAATGAGTCAGAAGAGGGATCAGAGGTCAGACTGAGGAAGCAATGGGCTTTTAGCCTTGCCCCTAGCTGCTCTGAGAGTCCCCCACACTGACCCATGGGCTGTGGACAACCTGGCCTCCTGCCAGGCAGGGACATAGGGTTTCCAGGTCATCTTTCATCTTTGCACATGGTATTTGTCCCTTTGATCCTTGAGCAGATCAAACAAAGCTCACTAATCAATGGCTTCCCTCCTTGTCTTTCAGAGCAGATCATCAAACACAGCCTGCATCTTTCCCAGTTTCCCTCCCACCCTTGCTGTTCTGCAGCAGAAGCATTTGCTCTGTGCTCCACAGCCTCACTGCCTACAAACCCGCTTCCAAGTAATGCAGCACAATTGTCTGTTTAATTTCTTCCATTCTCATCAGTATAGAAGAGTCTTGGTACTCACTCACAGATACATGCTGATTACATTTCAACTAATGAAAGAACTAAGGAAATGACAAACCAGACCACCCAGCAAAGGTGATTCATTCTGAGTCCCTTTCCTACTCTTCCTGTACCTCTTACCTCACAAGGCTCAAGATGAGGAAATATAAGAGGTATCAGTGATTCATGCCTGTGATCCCAGCTACCTAGGAAGTAGAGATTCATGGGACTGTGTTTCAAGGCCGTCCCAGGCAAATGTTAACAAGATCTCATTTCAATCACCAAGTCATGTATGGTGACACACATCTGCGATCCCAGGTATGCTATGTAGGAGGACTGTTGTCCAGGCTGGCCTGGGGAAAATGAAAAACCTTATTTGAAAAGTAACTAAAGGGAGGGAAGGGATAGTAGGGGGAAAACAATGGAGGGGGTAACAATGCTCAATAGAAAGTGTACTCATTACCTTACTCATGTAACTGTAACCCTCTGTATAGTATCTTTACAATAAAAAAAATTAAAAAAAGAAAACAAGAAAAGTAACTAAAGCATAAAAGGGTTAGGGAGAGGGGCTTGACTCATGACTCAAGTAGTAAAACTTCAATCCATAAGCCTTTATTTCAAAACCCTACTACTACCAAAAGAAGCAAAACAAAAACAAATATCCAAGTTCAGGAATAAGTATGATATGGAGTTCTAAATGCATACAGATGCTCCTTCACTTCCAGTGGGGTTATGTACAGGGATTCAGGAATTTCTCTCCTAAAAAATGAGAAAATCTCAGACAAATATGGAAAAGCTGGTTATCCTACCAAAAAGGTAACACTTGAGAGTGTCTATTAGGGACTGAATATTGAGTCCCTAAAATCATCTGCTGAAGTCTTAGGTCCCAGGTCCCCAGAATGTGACTGTACTGGAAATGGGACTTTTAGAACAGAGATTCAATTCAAAAGAGGCCATAGTGTGGGCCCTAATCCAAACATAAAAAAAGGAAATTTGGAGACATCAAATAGACACCCAGGATAAGCATACACTGAGTATAGACCATGTGAGAATACAATAAGAAGACAGCCATCTACAAGCAAAGACAGAAGAAACTAAACTTGGACTTCTGGCATCCATAACTCTGAAGAAATAAACTTGTGCTTCAGCCACTCATCAGTAGTATATTATTAGAGCAATCCAAGCAGAATAACACAGTACCTTAAAAAAAAAAGAGCAATAATGATAGTGAATAGTTACAGCACAGTGAGTTGACATAAATTAACTCATGTCTTCACAAGAAATCGAAGCAATAGATATTAACATTTATTCTCATTTTTCAGAGGAGAACACAGAAGCTCACAAAGCTCAAGTAATCTGTTTCAAAGCCGTAGCTTGTAGCTAGCAAAGTGTCTTTGTTCCAAGTCCTCCAGAAAGTAAATCCCAAGCTGGTGTTAAAGCACTAACATTTAGGATGAGTAAAACCTGGGCCTTGAAGGGGGAAGCTCCATGAGGGAGCTGAGGATAAATTAAAAAGGAAGCAAAGGGAGGAAAGATTCAATATCATGTATACCCAGTGGCTGCCATTTCATGTGTACACATTTCTGAGACACAGCCGCTGGCCAGGTAGGAAAGCTTCTCTGAAATGTCTCTGAATCATTTGCAAGGAGAAACCCCTTGCAGGGTCAGTGCATACAGGAGGGAAGGGGTGGGGCACTTATGTGTGTGGCTTCTTCTAATACCCTTTTCCCATTGGTCCAGGGCCACCCTATTGGAAACTTTCGGATTCTGCCTCCCCAGGCTCACCTCTTAACATTTGTAGGACCTAGAGTAAGAGCACAAGGGAAGGCTTCTATGGACTGATTGTGTCCTCCCCACCCCCAAATCCATGTGTTGGGCCCCTATATCCCAATGTGATCATATTTGTGATCATGATGGGAGGGAAAAAAAGACTAGCTGAGTATGGTGGCATGTTCCTATCAACATCTTGAAAGGCAGATAGAAGACTTTCTGTCCAAGGCTAGGGCAAAAGCCAAACCTAACTGAAAAAAAAACAGGAGATGTGGCTCAAGTGGTATAGCACCCTGAGTTTAATCCCCAGAAGTACAAAGGAAAAGAGAAAAGAAAAAGGAAAGATTATCCATCAATGTTGACCATATTAAGGACAAAGAAAGTGGCCACCAATGGGCTAGCAAGAGCCCTCATTAGAAGCCAAACCAATCAGCACCTAGATCACAGACTTCCCAAGCTCTCAGAACTGGGTGTAATACATTTCTGTTGTTTATATATTACTCAGTCTAAAGTATTTTGCTACAATAGCCCAAATGGATTGAGCTTTCTGACTCATTATGTATCTAAATATTTAGAAGTGATATATAAGGAAAACAAACTGATGAATCGATGTTTCTACTCTTCTATCTAGTCAAACATACCTTTGTTATGGCCTGAAAGGCTATGTTAGAGTTTAGGATTCTCAGACCTCTGTAGCTACACCAGGTTGAGTAGGGTGTGCAGAGCAGAGCCTTTGCTCCCCAGTCTGCAGCTTCTCCTCATTATTCCCACTCCAATCTGGGACCTACATCATGAGCAGCATCCCAAGTCCACATGTGGGAACTGAGCTCTGTCCTAACCTTCCAGGCCATCCCTGGGTTACACTTTAGGCCCAGGCTGTACACACTGATGTGGAGGTTAGCTCAATTTGTACAGGCCATGGTAGGCCCCTGGAACAGATTCCCGGTTATTTAGGCTGAGAATTGTGCCAGCCACATGCCCACAGTATGTTCTACAAGGAGAAGGTCAGGAGAGTAGGTTGACATATTACCTTAGTGCTGCAAATCTCTCTTCTTTAAGGGCATCAGCACAAGTAGGCCAGACTGGAGCCCTTTAAAATGTGGAGTGCAGGACGGAGCTCCTTGTTGCCTAGTACTTTTAGGAAACAAGGTCCCATGTGTGTGGTGTGGTACTCTACTGATGTGGCAGAGATCTCTAACCAAGAAAAAGAGAAAGAAGGTTATGGCTAAAGGGTTTGAAAAGGATATACGTGTAGTGTCCAGGCAACCATTTGAACTCATACCATCTGACTTAACACTGTGCAATGTTGTGCTCACCAGGAGCCATGTTCTGGAGTGATGGTTCAAGTGGGAAGAGTCAGACACTCTTTAACCCATACAGTATGTACCAGAGACAGACACTCCAGGATTCCCACAGGGGAATTGCTTAAGAATTTAAACCAGCCATCCTTACCTAGTAGGTTGTGCTTTTACTTGTAAGAGCAAGGCCAAATTTTTATATGATGATAACAATGGTAATAATAGAAGTAATAAATATACCACATATATTAAAGGATGAAAGATAAGCATAAGACACAGCAAAAGGAAACATTTTCCATAAGTGTAATCATGGGATCTTTCCACTTTATGCTGGAAAATAAACACACTGACCCTTGGTTGGAGGTGGCAGAGCTGAGGACTTGAATTACAGTTGAGTTTGAGTCCCAGTGCATGTGAACTGTGGCACATTGGGGCTACGCACGAGGGCCCTAAATTATATCCATTTATTTGCACAGGCACTTATTAAGAAGAGAAAAAAGTAGACAAGACCTGTCTCTGCCCTATGGTTCCCAGGCCACTGAGGAAATGGAGGTTAACTATGGAAGTAACAGGTGAGGAGTACCAAAACTAAAGGCTGCAGGGAACACAGTAAGGATCCAGTGCAGGGCCACCAGGGGAAGATCACAATTGATCTACAGGGCTGAGCAGGAAGTGGAAAAAAGCAGAGGACAGCTAAACAAGAGAAAGAGAGGGCAGAAGCAGGAAATAGGAAAGAGACTGTGTTCTGAGTTGCTTGGAATCCTAGCAACTTGGAAGACAATGGGGTTTTGAGAAGGTATTGGTCAGACAAATGGAAACCTAGCAGAATTGAGGGGAGCCCCATAAGACTTTAAGCCAGGAAATGACCAGCTCAGAAATGTGCTATGATCTGTATCATACAAGGGTCACTTTGTATGAAAATGACCTTCATCCCCTGACCCTGTCTTTGAGCTTCTGGGCACTGGGTTGTATTCACCTTTGGCCTCTGTGCTTTGCATGGTGCCTGCCATTTATTGCTAAATGAGTGGATACACAAATAAATGAATGAAAGAATAAACCAACTCTGCTACCTGGCTTCCTTGTCTTTACTGCTCTGCTTCTCATTTTAGTTGAGGATTGAATGTGGGCTTTGCACATAGGCCCTGAGGCTGTGAGGCTGTGTGTGGATGTTTTACATCAGCCAAACCAAATAAACAAACACATGGCAGAACCCCAGACCTGCTGCTCCTTCACTTGGCACATCCAGCTGGCACGTGGCAGCCCCTCCCAACCTCCCCGGCCCCTCCCTCTCCTCCTAAATGCTTGCTTGTGGATTTGGGAGCACTTCCCCTCTTCTCCCCACACAGCAGGGCCCCAGGCACACACAGCTCTGGTCCCTTTAATTAGAGGAAATCTGAAACCGTTTCTATCTGAACTCTTTGGAGAAGTGGTTGGACCCCAGGGGCAGCACCATGATCTCAGTGACAGGGACAAGATAGGGTAGTAGAGATTTGACCCTCAACATCTTGCTCCATTTCACTCTGTCCAACTATCATGACTTCCCACTTATACTGACCATTGTGGGGAACCCCTAGAATTTGCTTCTGGAGAATGTCTAGCACTTCAAGGGATCCAATTTGAAATCAGCCCTTTCAGTATTCACCTCTACTGCACCTGCCAAAGTCTTCCTGGTATCCCCAAATTGGCCAATGACACACATATTTCCAAGAATCTCAATTAGGAAAAGGACTTCTTTTACCACCTCTGTAGTCATACTCAACAGGCTTCACCTATGGTATGGGCCAGCTTTCCTTCCTTCCCTCTTCACTGTCTTCTTCCAAGTTCTCTGCATCTGTCTAGCTTTATGCAACTGCCCCCTTTTAGCCTCCTTGTCACCACTCTTCTTTCTCTAAATCTTCTGTCTAATCATCAGACTTTGTTCAGTTATCATTTGACCCCATGATTCTCTTGCCAAAACAAAAACAAAATCACCTTTAGTGTTCCCTACAACATTGTGTATTTCCTACAACATTGTATGTTGTTCTTTAATCACTATATTTTTATAGTCATAAAATTCCCATATTTTTGATGACCACCAAGAAAGAAGACCACATTTCCCAACTTTCTTGCAGTAAGGGATAGCCATTTGACTCAGTTCTGATCAATAGGGTTTACCCACAAATGGAGCATGCAACTTCACTCAGTATTCTTAAAAGAAAGCCATGTGCTCTTTGTCATCTTTTCTTCCTTCCTGTTGGATGGAATGCAGATGTGATGGCTGGAGCTGAAGTAATCCTGGGCTATAAAGTGATCATGTCAGTGGAAGTCAGACACAGCAAAACACAAATAAACCATGAAATGCCACACAAACCCTGGCTTTTCCTTCCAAACATTCACATGAAGAAGAAAGAAACTTCTCTTTTGATTATGCCTCTGATATTTCAGGGTTTTCCCAACACTCCAGATGATCCCAATTCTAGTGAATTCTTGCCTACAGGGGGGTCTAGAACACAAGCCAGGAGAAGCCAGCTAGGCAACAGAACTTCAGATGCCTTCAGGGTGCAGGATACTGGGAATGAATTTGTTTATTCATTCATTTGTATCTATTTCGCCATCCAATTTTTTCATCTAACAGGTATTTATAAAGCCCCATTAAGTACCAGGCACTCTGAAGCACTGGGAAAGCAAAGACAAATTGGCCTGCATCCATTCTTACAAGAGGTCCAGATTTGGTTAGGGAAGGCAACATTTTAAATAGATAAACAAAGTGTTGTGGAGATCCTAACAGCTGGCATACAGACAGCAGCAGCAGCAGATAAGAGAGTGAAGTCAAGTTTAAGAATCTGGAAACAATTCCAAAGAGGAGGTAACCCAGTTCCCAGAAGAGTGAAGGAAGAGTAGCAAAGGTTCAGAGGCATTGATTCCTTGCTGTTGCAATTTCCTTCCTGTTCAGAGAACTTCCAACAATTTGATAGAATAGATCCCAAGCCAGCTCCCTGCAGGGACAATGTGGAGGGGCATATGTCCAGCCTAAGGACTTCCATGATTTGGCCTAGGTTAGCTCTTCAGCCTTTTTCTCAATGAGTGTTTTACAAAATAGGATACTACTGGGCAATCACAGTTCTGTTTCTAACAGCACCACACTCTGGCTAGCTTATGACTGCTGGCATGGTGAAGAGGCTGACACATAGTAGGTATTCTTACAAGTCTTCCTATAGGTTCTTGTGCCTCTGCTACTGTTCTGTTCTTGTTGGTTCAAGAGCTACTCAAATTATGGAAGGAAAATTCCAGAAATTTCTCAAGACTGACTAATCAGGTTGGTGCGTGACCCCACTGGACATCATCCCTGCCTGGAAAAGAAGATACTTTAAAATGACTTTGTGAAAGTAATTTAATCACTTGCATTTGTTATTAGCATTAAAGAGGACATTCAGGGTAGGAACTACAAAAGCATAGGTGGTGAATGCCCACTCATTTCCACTTGGCACTCATTGCTCCTTGATCTTAGGGTGAATGCACCCCTAGAAGCCCAGTGAAGTCCAAGTGACCAAAGGCAGGGATCTAAGTGGTAAATCAAGACATCTCTATGCATCCTTGGCTTCATTTCTGGGCAGTTCCTTATACGGTGGGCTGCAGCAAATCCTGCTGCAGATAGTTGGGCACTGGTGGCTCACGCCTGTAACCCTAGCTACTCAGGAGGCTGAGATCTGAGGATCACGGTTCAAAGCCAGCCTGGGCATGAAAGTCCGTGAGACTCTTATCTCCAAAAAACCACTCAGAAAACCAGAAATGGCGCTGTGGCTCAAGTGGTAGGGCGCTAGACTTGAGCTGAAGAGCTGAGGGACATGGCCTAGGCTCAGAGTTCAAGCTCCAGGACTGACAACAACAACAACAACAAAATCCTGCTGCAGATGTCTGGGCTGACTGCCTTCCTCATTCCATCTTGTACAATATATGTGCTCCAAACTGTCCTAAAGATAAACATGGGGAGCACATACCTGACATATTCTCCCTTCTGAAGTGTTCTCCTCATGGGAAAACTCTCTTCAAAAAATGCCTTCAGAGAATAGAAAAGAACAAAGCAGAGTTGCATTTGTCAGTCCCTCAGGACCTTAGAAATAGTTCTTCCAGCTGCCCATTTCTAAAAGGGGAAAGCTGAGACCCAGAAAACTGGAATGGTTTGCCTAAAATGTACACAGAACACTTTCATGAAATTTGTCAGCAACTTGAAGTGTGTGCATTTTGTAATCCCTTCCTCTGCCTGCACCATATTTTGAACAGATGAAGAGTTAGTTGCCTGTAGTTAAACCCCGGCATGCAGGCGTGCATGTGCACACGCGTGCGCATGCACACACACACACACACACACACACACACACACACACACACACACACACATACTCCCAGTGCTGGTAAAAGAACTATTTAGGGGACAGGGCCTTCTGGGACCTTCTGTGGTGTAAGGGTGCCAAGAGACAGGAATAGCTCTGGAAAGCCACACAGAGGGGTTGAGAGGGTGGGGTGGGAGAAACAGCGGGGAGCCCAGCTGTGAGGAGGGGGTTGGGCTTTTCCTCCCTGGTCAGGAAGCTTTGAACCTCTTGGGCCCAGTAGGTGGGCAGCAGAGTTGGGAACATTAGCATTTGTTTTTCCACTTTGATCCTTTGTCTTTCTTGTTGGCAGGAGCCTGGCTCCTCTAAAGGGAAGGAAGAAGACACCTTGATTCATGTGAAGAAGAAAATGAGCAGAAAAACTATCTTCTATACTATGAAACCCAGTCTCTAGTCAAAACTCACTGATAGATTTTTTTCGATCTCAGGAATGATTTCTTGCCGTTTTCTCACTTTTCTTCATCTAGAAAATGGGAAGCTTGGGTGGTTCAGTAACTTCCGAGCTTTACCTCTGAGCATCCAAACCTCTCCTTTCTGTCTCAATCTATGGCCAGAAGCCTAGAACTCAGCAAAGCACAGTTGCTCTCCACTTTGGAAAGCAGTATGGAGGTTCCTCAAAAGACTCCACATAGAGCTCCCCTATAACCCATCAATCCTATTTTTGGGCATTTATCCAAATGATCACAAACAAGGCCATACTAAAACTACCAACACAACTACGTTTATTCCAGCATTATTTACCATAGCTAAGATATGGAACTAACCCAGATGCCCCTCAGTAGATGAATGGATCAAGAAAAATGTGGTATATATACACAATGGAATTCTATGCCTCCATCAGAAAGAATGACATTGCCCCATTTGTTAGGAAATAGAAAGACTTGGAAAAAATTATAGTAAGTGAAGTAAGCCAGGCCCAAAGAAACATAGGTCCCATGGTTTCCCTTATTTGCAATAACTAGTACGTGTAGGACAAGCAGAAAAGGCCAAAAGCTATGTACATATGACCAGATAAGATGGTGTTAAGCGAAATGAACCCCAAGATAGGGACAAAAATATTTTTTTCTTTCTTGCTATTGTTTCTAACATATTTATAATGTACCATGTGATTTTTGTTGCTTTGTATGTTCCTCCCCCATGATATAACCCCTATTTTCACTGTATTTGATGTCGGTGCCCTGCATCTTGTATATAGACTTCTCTAATTCGGGGAGGGGAAGGGAAAAAACAAAATGCTTAAATAAGGATACAGATTGACCCCTTGTAACAATGAGATGTACAAAACACTATGTTGAAAACGAACTTTACAACCTCAGCAGGGCTGGGGAGCTGGGGTGTAGCTGTAGAGGTGGGAGAGAAGGGATGGTAGGGGGAAAACAAAGGAGGAGGCAACAATGCTCAACAGGAAGTATACTCATTATCTTGCTCATGTAACTGTAACCCCTTTGCACAACATTTTTACAATTAAAAAAGTAGAAAAAAAACAAAGGGGGTGCTTTCCAAAACCTTCTATATTGTAAGAAAAAATGTGGGGATAACCATTTTACTTAAAGTCTAGATATAATTGTCTTAATAAATTACTGATCTTACTATCAAGAAAGAAAGAAAGAAAGAAAGAAAGAAAGAAAGAAAGAAAGAAAGAAAGAAAGAAAGAAAGAAAGAAAGGGAGGAAGGAAGGAAGGAAGGAAGCAAGCAAGCAAGCAAGCAAGCATAGTTGCTCTGACGGAAGAAGCCTGGCAGTCAGCCTTTTTGGTTGGCCTCATCCTGAGGGCACCTGAGCCTCAGGTCTCAGAAAAAGTCCTAGGAACATAGATAGGAAACCCTCTGTAATAGGTAACTTTTCAGGGCTCTTCTTGTTTACTTTATCTTGTTTGCTTGTTTGGTTTGTGTGTGACAAAGTGTTTGTCACTGGACTACATAATGCCAGGATGGCCTTGAACTCACAATCCTCCTGCCAGAGAGTTGAGATGATAGTCATACACCACCATATCTGGCTTTTTCCGAACAAGTCTAGGTCTCTCCAAGAAGAAAACTGGTAACTGAGGTGTAGTTATTTATTCAGTGCAATTCAACATATTGCAGAAATACTAACCCTAATGAATTAGGGGATGTGGAGATGTTAGTCCAATATGGAAATTATCTGACTGCAACTCATTCATAGTGCAGAACAGATTTTGCCTTCTTTCTTTCAGTTCTTGTCCCCTGTTCTGAAAACCATGCACTCTTAGCTCAGTTCTTGCCATGTGGAGATCAGCATCTTGGACCAGATGTGACAGGCAGCTAGAGGTCTAGAGAAGAGATAATCTGCTTTTGAAAGAAAGAACTGAGTCTAAGCCTCCATGGGAAGAAGATGGTCCCCACCACTGAGAAGTCTATCAGAGAGGCATAGGAAGTTTCTGTCTACAGAAACTTTGTGGATAGGCTGCTGAATTTTCTTCCATATCTTTCCATTCTGTGCCAGGCCAGAGTACATTCCTTTTATTCTATGTACCAGGCTTTATGCTAAGAACTGGAACATCATCACAAGTAAACAATATATTCTATTCCCTCTGGGGTCTAGAAATCAGATAAGGATTCCTGCTTCTAGAGGATTCCTCCTTACCAGGACATCTGCAGAATTCAGAACCAAAAGTGGCTAAGAGGAATCTGTGTGCTGATGCTCTCATTTTTTGCCTGTTGCCCATTGGCCTGTCCATGGTTTTGTTTGAGAGCTAAAACTATTTGCTGAGCATTTCCAGTCTTTCATCAGCAATTGCTCAATTTTACTGACTTCATCAGCTCTGTGTATAGTACTCAGAATTGTATTTACAATCCTTAGCCCTTCCTGTCCTTGTCTGCCATTTAACCATCAGAAGAAACAGATCTCAGTACTGTGATGGCAGACGACTATTGTTCTTTTGAATGAGGGGCTCCATTGATAATGCAGGTCCAAGAGAGGACGCGGCTAAGTGAAATAATACCTAATGTTGTAAGGTAACTGGATCACAAGGAACAGAGAAACCACATTTTGAGAGGTCCAATTAGGAGTCTTTGCTGGAAAGCCAGTGAATGTAAGCAGACTCCTGACACAAAGGCCTGCAGCCCCGTGAATACACTTAACACTGTTAGAAAACTGAGCCGTGATAGTAGTAGAGAAAAAAAAGAGCAGAAAAACAATACCAGCAAACCAGATCAACTCCAGTGGAGTGCAGAAGTGGGATGCCATGCTGACTGGAGGAGAGCCAGGAGACACAGGAGACATGTGGCATGCTGTAATGGAGCCTGAGCTGGTTTGGGACTAAACGATCTCAGGGTCAGGGGGTAGGGTCCCAGGAAAGTTGAGAGACTCCCACGTTCAAGGCATAGGATTGACAGGTCCAGTAACCTGTTGTCCAAGTCCTCATCCCTGCCTTTAGGATTTCAGGCACGCCCATCACCTGGGAGGTGGGACTTCCCTGCCTCCACCAGGAAGACAAGATGGCACCAATTAAACACAATACCACCACATGGCCAATATGGCACCAGCTAGATCCAGTGTCCCTATTTCAATGAAACATAACTAAGATTGTATTAGAAACATAGGAGATATTCAATATTTACTAAGCATTATTACTAGAAATAAATATGTTTCAACTTGACAGTTATCTAGAAGAAGCTCCATTATTCAAAATCTTCTTGGCTGTTGTTCTCAAATGACCCCTTAGACTATACCTAGAACTATCTGTGGAGAGATATGCATTTCCAAACACGTTTTCTTTTCTTTTCTTAAAAAAAATTATTGTGAAGATACTGTACATGGGCAAGGTAATGAGCACTTTTCCTATTGAGCATTGTTACTCCCTCCTTTGTTTTTCCCCTTTTATCCCTTCCCTCCTACCTCCCCCACTCCTTCCTCCCCTCCCTGAAATTGTAACGTTTGTTTTCAACATGTATTTTTGTTATTTCCCTTCCCCTCCCCAAATTAGAAAAATGTAAATACAAATGCAGGGCACCGGAATCAAATACAGTGACAATGGGGTTATACCATGAGGGAAGAACATACAAAAGAAACAAACAAATCATCTTTTTTCTTTTCTTTCTTTCTTTCTTTTGTGTGTGTGTGTGCCAGTTTGGGGGCTTGACCACAGTTGTTTCAATTACAGCTAGTACTCTGATTTCTGCCCAGACTTCTGGCTTTTTAATGGCTAATAGGAGATGAGTCTCAAGGACACTTCTGTCTGGGTCGGCTTCAAACTGGGTGGGCTTCAAACCCACCACCACCAACAAAACAGTTGAATCAGCAGCAACTCCTATTTTTCTTAGAATGAAATCATACAGTATTTATGTCAGGTTAGAGAGTTATTAAACTACTAATAGCTCACTCACTCTACTCAAGCCTATGAAAAAAAGTGTTCCTTTCCCACTCCCCACATTCCTACATCACTGCCTTTGGTAGAAAAGACAGTGTTTAAGTTCTATACCTAGAATGAAGAACATTCTATTTTTCTTGTTCCTCTTAGAGTTTCCAACCCCCTCAGTGAGAATTGCTAACTTATAATCTGGACAAATAAGGAGATGGAGATAAATAGTTCAGACTTGAGCTTCATTTCAAACCTTGAACAGAGACATCGCAGATATCTGCTAGGCCACAATGCTTTTTTTAAATATATTTTTATTATTTTTTATTTTGAGATCCTCCAAAGGTTTTTATTGGGGCATGGGATCTTGAACACAGTACAGTATTGTACAGTACAATGCCCCAAATCACATTAGCTACTCTTGCTAGCTTCACTCTCTAATTATTTCAAACAGCTCTGTTTCCTAACCCACTGTGTTCATTCAGATTTCCATGGTGTTCCTTGTTTGATAGAAAGGTGGTAGAGTGCTTGCCCTACCATGATTGAAGCTCTGGGTTCAATTCCTCAGTACTACATAAACAGAAAAAGCTGGAAGTGGTGCTGTGGCTTAAGTGGTAGTGTACTAGCCTTGAGCAAAAGAAATTCAGGGGCAGAGCCTAGGCCCTGAGTTCAAGCCCCAGGACTGGCAAAAAAAAAAAAAGGTTCCATCTCCAAAAGAGCCAGCAAAAAGCTGGGATACAAGTGTGGCATAAGTAGTAGAGCAAGAGCTGAGCAAGTGAGAGGTCCTAAATTCAAACCCCAGTACTAGGAGGGGGGAAAAAGCAATCCATGGTGTACCTCGTAGGATTCTGTGTCTGGAATTACCTTCTTTATGTACTCATCATTCAAGGCCAGGAGCAATTTGTCAATTTTCACCCTTTCTTTTTCTTTTCTGTCTTTCTTTCTTTCTTTCTTTCTTTCTTTCTTTCTTTCTTTCTTTCTTTCTTTCTTTCTTTCTTTCTTTCTTTCTCTCTCTCTGTCTCTTTGTTTCTCTCTGTCTGTCTCTCTCTCTCTCCCTCCCTCCCTCGCTCTCCCTCTCTCTCTCCCTCTCTCTCTCTTTGCCGGTCCTGGGCTTGAACTCATGGCCTACATACTTACCCCGAGATTCTTTTGCTCAAGGCTAGTGCAATACCTCTTGAGCCACAGTACCACTTTCAGCTTTTTCTGAGAAGATTATTGGAGATAAAAGTCTCACATAGACTTTCCTGCCCAGACTGGCTTCAAACAGTGATCCTCAGATCTCAGCCTCATTAGTAGCTAGGATTGCAGGTGTAAGCCTCTGGCAACCTGCATATTTCACCCTTTCTATGACACCTTTTTCCATCTTTCTCTGCACCAAAATGCACACAAAATCTAAGCATTAACTGGTGCCTGATCTATTGCTTATTTTTCTGCGTGGCCCCTAGATTCTTTACCCAAATCCATTTTGCAATTAGAAAATTAGTCATTTTGCAATAGAAGTGGTTATTCAGGAAGCTCACTCCCCAACAACTAGCTAGTTTTCTGAAGTAGAGACTGTTTCCTTTATCTCTATAACTAGGTATAAGGACAAGCACAAAGTGAATGACAGTTGAATTCACTCTCCCTACAAACAGTAGTTGACAGACAGACTAGTTCCCTAAGAATCAGGAAAAGAAGCCAGAGGGATCCACAGCTGGGCTCCTGCTGTTCCCACCTGTAGACTTGGCCTGACCTGGCCTGGCTCCAGTTCCAAAGCTAAGCAGGAAGTCCTTAAGCATCTTTGGGACCCAGTCCAACAGGGCTTACTCTTGATTAGCTTTGTTTGCTTGTGTCATCTTTGAGTCGTTTCTTTAGGACTGAGTTTAGAATTCCACTGTTTTTCCCAGTGGCCTTTCCTTGGTCTGGTCTGGGAGATAATTTGTGTTACCCACTTGTCACTTTCACTAGCTAGCTCATTTCCAGGGAACTCAGGTTTGAACTTGTCCTTGCTAAATGGTTACCTGGTACAGGACCACACGTTTAGTTCCAAGTTCTGGTGGCTTTGCTAGCTAGCAATTTTCTCTAAGGGGACTAGATGAGGGCCCCTGCTTTATTCTTGCAAGCTCCTTCTCCAGTTACTTAAGTTCTGCTCTCCAGCTAGTCTTGGGACCTGCTTCCTTTGTCAGCCCCCTTAGACTTAAACAACAAAGTAGACAATCCCTATTAGCATTTGGCCACTGCTGCTCCTGCTAGAGATCCCATTCCAGAATACAAATAGGGATTGTCTTGTGTATGCCACTGAAAGAATATTGAATAAATAAACAAAAAGAATGCTTGGTGCCAGATCTCCCTTGTGTAAGGTAAGAGAACAGAGTGAACACAGCCAATCCAAATTTCATTTTAAATCTCCTTTTATTTCTCCTCTGTCATATCCTTCACCCTACACAATCAGCCACTCTTGCTGAGCCTAGAAATTCCCATTTTAGCTCAAGCTTTCAATCAACCAGCTCCCGCTTCCAACCCCTAACTGATTTGCCTAGTTTGATCGATCCTTCTGGTACCAGGCTGTATGAATGGATCTTCCCACAGGGATGCATGTCCCAGTTGGGATTTTTATGAATTTTATGAATCCCTCAACCTATATCTTCCTTTAGTCCATTCACCAGAAGATATGCCAATGGCACTTTTCCAGTTTCCATAGGAGAACCTCTACCTTTAACTTTTGCATTTAATTCCGCTAAACCCTGAATATACACCTCACCATCATGTTATTGCAGTTGAGAAAAGAGGAACAAAGCTTTGGTGGCTGGTCATTCAATAGCCATTTCCCCTATGTCTCTGAATGCTGGACTAAACAGCCCTGCCTCATTGCTAAATTCCAAGATAGGACAGAGAGCAAGAGTAAAGCCTTGATATCCTGTCCTTCCCCCAGACTCTGGTCTCTGTCCTCATAGTCCTTGAGCAAATGATTTTGTTAAGGACCCTCCATACTGGATCTGAAGAATAGGAAAGAAGCCTGAAGTCACCCCTTAAGTCAAGCAACAGAAAAGACAGGGAAGTTCTCCTGAGGGTACCTGAAGCATCTAGCTCAGGGAGCAGTTCTTCTTTGCTTAAGAAATAGCTCTGACTTCTAGGCAGCTTGCAGACTTAATCAACTGCTCAGAAGCCTTGGCTCAGCAATCATCAATGTTGGCAGGATGCTAAGGGAAAATAGTTGTAGAAGACAAGAGCACCTTCTGAAATCATCACAACGATTAATCTTAGGATCATGGGAACCAAAAAGCCTAGTGACACATTACAATCCAGATAATTCCCTCAAACACATCTGTAAACATCTCAGGCATGAGAGACCTTTTACCTTGCAAAGCTATGCACCGCATCTTCATATATAGGCTCTCCTATGAGTTGAGTGGAAACTTGGCCTCTATGTCAGACAAGGTGTTAAGCAGTCTCTCAGCTCTTCAAGCTGAGCTCCCATGATGCCCCAGCTTGGTGAAGGCCCAGAGCAACCTCAGGTAGTCTAATCATCCCCCTGTTTACTACACTTTTTTCAAGCAGCCAGAATCCTATTTCTCTTTAAATGTCTCTGTGACTGTCTGCTAAGAAGATAAAGCTGTGAATTTAGAAGCCCATTTTAGGTCATTAAAATACTCTCATGTGTTTGTGGTATTTATTTATGCCCAAGACTAAAGAGAAGCATCACCCAGCCTAGACTCCCCAGTTTCCTTCAATGCTGGAACCAGAGCAGAACCTGGGATGACTGAGGCATTATTGCCCCCACCAGTCTGCCCTCCCCACCCCCATGCCTATATACACTTCTCATCTCTAATATCCTTTGCCACTGGGGTTGCCTTTTTTACATGCAAATTTCACATAAAATCCTTCAAATGAAAACAGGTACTTTTTATTTTCGCTCCCATAAACAGACACTTTCTAAATATTTAGACATCTGTATATAATGCCCTTAAACTGTTTGTTCTGAAGCATAAATAGGTATCTCCGTGTTTGAGTTACTGTCTGATATGTTTCTCATTTAAGGAGAAAACATAAAAAATAATTGGAATAACTACAGCCAGGAACAATGCTTACACAGCATGTCACTACCTTTTATTGTGTCTTAAAGTGAAAGCTTCAATGGTAAGGTTCTTTCTTCAGCACATAGAACCAATAGCTCTTGCTTATTAACCCTTCCCAGTGGTCAACTATCTCAAGGCATGGCTGCAGCCATTCACCCCATTTCAGAGTCCACCATACTGTCTAGGTGTAAAGGGATCTGCATGTTTCTCATTCTTCATCCTTGTCATTAAAGGAGACAGATTTCTATTCAATTTCTGAGGTTGGCAAAGTATAACCCCTTCTTCAGTCCACTATGTTGCCTCCAAAACAGGAAAAGCAAGGAGGACTGAAGACATACTCTTGTACATTTGCACTTCTGAGTTCTTGGTTCATGGAATCTACACATAGGGAAGGCCGTAATTGGCCATCCACTATAAATCGGTAAAGGAATTTAGTTCAGAAAAGCAAAGCAGAATTAGAGCTCACATTAGATAAAGATTCAAGCCATTTTCTTTTATTCTCATCTCTCTGACTTCAGTGTAGTAGCTTTCTTGAAAGGTCTGGCTGAGGGCATAAAGAGAGATGAGATAAGTATGAACTCTAAGCCTTATTACCAAGTAGGATATGCCTAATCCCTAAAGCGCCTCTCTGAGCACACAGGTGAAATGACATCTTAAAGAGGAGGTTACACAGATCATCATGAATGAATGGCATTCTGGGAGATCTAATTCAGCTCTCCCTGGATTGTCTTTCACAACCCTGCAAAAGTGTGATAGAACAATGGGGAATTTCTTACCTTAGAAGGCAACTGCTTTTGCTGATGGCCAGCTCTGGCTGTTAGAACTAATTTTTTAATAAGCTGAACTCCCTTTTAATATCTTCCCATTGACCACTGAAAGTAGAAGCAGGTAGAAGGGAAAGTCTACTATGATGTAGGCTCAGGATAGCCTCAGCCAAACCCTAGGAACTGTGGAGACAGAAAGGTTCTTCAAAATTGTCTTGGCCTTCACCCTTGTGCACTGATTAAGCATTGAATGTAGTCTGCATGAGGAGTTGTGACTGTATCAAAGGGATCTCAGAACTAAGGAATAAGTTCTTCCTTGAAGAGGGAATTAACAGGCAAATCACTGCATCCAGATAGTACATCAGCTATTCAGCTAGACATTGGCCTTGAATAATATTCAGCATATGGATCTCCAAATTCTACCTTGCACCCTAGCTTATTTGACCGTAGCTCAAAGATTAGTCTTATTTTTTCTAACCTTTACCCTGGGAAATAGAGCAGAATCATTGGTTCTGGCTCATGGGCTAGCATCAGACTCTATATGGGAGGACCACTTCAGACCTCAACGCCAATGCATTCTAGACTTTGGCCATATTACTGCTTAGGGAACATGGCTCTATCCACAAGCTGGGTCCTTTTTGGACTCTGACCCCAGCTAGAACAAAGCTTAGTTCCTCCCTATGGCCTGTGTATCCTGAACCACCTTTTAGGTCACAACCACTTCAGAGGCAAGTCAATTTCATACAGTCTTATCTCGATGCAATGAGGTAAGGTACAGATTGCTTCTTCCTGAACATTTTTGCAAAATAATAATAACATGATGAATAATAACAATATCTTACTTTTATGATACCTGGTAATCTGCAAGGCACTTAGCTTTCTGCAGAGCAGCTGAAGTTCAGAGTGAAAGCAACTGGTGTGGTAAGTGAACTGGGTGAATGGACCCAAAGGCTTTAACTCCTGGCCATGCATGCCCTATTGCCTGGTCACTCCTCCTTTGTGTCCTTTCTACTTGTCTCCCTCCAGTTTCTTTCTCATTTCTTCTGTCTAGTGTCCCTTTCCTCTGGTCCAGCTGCAGACAGAAGACATTCAAGTTACAGAAAAAGGTAGATTTGTTTTTTTATTCAGTAGAGATGTGGAAAGTGGAGATTCCAATGGCCATTCACAGCTAACAAAAGGAGCCTATAGAGAGCTTTGTTCAATCCAAAGGAAAGACCCCAAAGTTATAAGACTTCTGAAACAGACCGGAAAGCCTCTTTCCTCTCTCCTTAGGGTAGGTGAGCAGGCAGGTGACATGATGGAGTGTGACAGGGCTGCCAGTCAGTCAAACTTTGATTAAAATTCCATCACAAAGGGTGGTGTTACTGAGAGCAGAAAAAGAGTCTAGCTTAGACAATCAGGGCAAAGGCCTTCTCCCACAGAAGTGCTGGATCCCCTACCATGGTCTTGAGTAGTCCTGTATGCAGGCCCCTAGGCATCACATCAACACGGCCTTGAACAATCTCTACTGCAGGCCACTAGGTCTCACATCATGGCTCATTGCTTCTGAAAGACTTACACATGAGCAGTGGACGGATTGGAACTCAGAAGTGTGCAATGGGACAGGCACCTAGTCAGAAGGGCTAAATGAAGCATAGAAAATTCATGCAGACTCTGGTTGGGTCTTGGGAGCTGATATGGCTCCCAGATTGCCCAATGATCTTGAGTCATGTAGCTCTCTGCTAGAGACACTATTTCCCTTGGAGCCCCCTCCGGTCTAGTAGGGGCTCTGCTGATCTTTTTCTTTGACAACTCTTGACCTTATACTTCTTCTTCTGTGTCTGTGGACTCATCCTTTAAGACCAGAGAGACAGAGGAGTTGATTCAGGCATTGCCTCTTTCTCCTTAAAGACCTAGACAACTGAATTTTGATGTGAAATATTCTGACACTTAAAGTCTGTCAACAAATTTAAACTGAGACAGAAACAAATGAGCAAAATCATGTACAGGCTAAAGAGAATATCTTACCCTAGTGCAACTTCACTTTAGAGCATTACTAGACTATGTGATGCCTCTGTACAAATTAGAAAAAGGCATCATAGCTAGACAGCCTGGAGAATACATAGATTGAGGAACAAAGTTCAGTAATGATTTCAGCCCTCACCCATTTCTTCAACCAGAAATATGTGCATGACACAAATTGCCCAGGTGTTGCCACATAGTTACCTGAGTTGTGCTGAAAGCAATCTCCCTTGGGGGTCCTATCTATTTTTTCTAATTGTGATTGATCATAAACCATAGATAATGCCCTGGATTCTCTTTTTTAAATACCAATCACACATAGTATCACTCCATCCAATGTTTGGCTTTCCCACTGGACTGCAAGCTCCGAGGAGGGCAGAACGGCTCTGGTTCCCTATTACTTCTTCAGTGATAACCAGAGGCTGGTGCATAGAAGGAAGCCAATAAAATATCTATTTAGTAACTAATAAAAGCAGTAATATACCAGATCAAGGTACCTCTCTCTTCCAGACCTGAATAGATCACAGATTTCACGTCAATTGTTTTGCTTTCTGATCTTTCCACTAAATGTCCTTAGTTCTTGCACTGTTCTTCCCAGGGCTTGGGTTCCAGATCCCATCACCATCTTGTTGAGTTTCTTTAGGACTCAGTCCAGATGGTGTTTTGAAAATGTGATTTTAGTTTGTAACACAAGCTAGCAAGGGATGGAATTTAGTCTTACTCTATTGGGAATTTCACATATGCTTTTCTCAAGCCACCAGATAATCTGCAAATAGGCAAGCTTATACTATTTATGACATGGAGAAATGAAAGCTTCTGAAAGTTAGGCAACTAATCTAACCAAAGTCATATTGCTTGTAAGTTGAGAGACTGGGATGTAAATGTGAATTGTTCTGCCTCCCCAAAGCTATGGTCTTTCTGCCATGGCGGACCTGTTTGTTCTGTTGAGATATATTTAACTCCAAGTCAGGAACTACACTGAGTCCAAATATCTCAAGCATGAGTGAATTGAAATCATCCAGGCATGAAGGGTCAGAATCAGGAGCCGGGGCTATTGAGAGCACAGTATCAAAGTCACTCCACAAAAACCACACATTCGCCCACAAAGAAGAAACTGTCTTGGGCCAGGACAGCTGAGAGGATGTTTATAGGAAGAAAACCTGGTGGAGATTAAATCCTATGCACCCATAACACTCATGATCCTAGGCTGCTGTTTATGACCAGAGCAGAAAAAAAAGCTAAATAGAATGCATTATTTTTCCTAGTAACAGCTTTTGGGTTTTATCTGAGGACAAAGAGGAAAGGTTGCTGACTGGACCCAACTGCCACTGATCTCATTTTCCAAAGAAAAGCAGTGGAACCCATAAAGAATGGCAGAGAAAGGGCAAATATCTCAACTTTTCAATCAGTATATTTTAAACCTCATGATCATTGGTGATCACTAATAATTGGATAGAATTTTTGAGTTTAAGGATGATAGTTGTCATTCTGTCTTGCTATGCAGGATACTTCAAAGCAGTTGAGAAAGAGGAGTAAGGATGGCACTCTACCATTTAATCCATATCTCCACTTCCAGCTTTTTGCTGGTTAATTGGGGAAAAGGGTCAAATTTCTGCTTGATCCTCAGATCCTAGCTGCCAGAGTAGTTAGGATTACAGGTATGAGCCTGTAATCTTATTTTACATTTTTCTTTAAGCAAGGTCCCACAACCTCAGTTGGAAAAAATAATATTTGCAAAGCCAATAAGCATATGTTCCGTTGTTTCCAGTCTTGTATTTATTATTTTTAAAAATTGCAAGTGGGGCAAACATATTAGAAAGAATTAAAGAATGCATTTGCTGAAGCAAAGTAAAAAGCAAACAAATAGCTGGGCACTGGTGGCTTATACCCTTAATCCTAGCTACTCAGGGGGCTGACATCTGAAGATTGCCATTCAGAGCCAGCCAAAGCAGGAAAGTTGCTGAGACTGTTATCTCCAATTAACAACCAGAAAACTGAAAGAGACACTTTGGCTCAAAGTGGTAGAGCACTAGTCTTGAGCAAAACAGAGCTTAGGGACAGCACCCAGGTGCTCAGCTCAACCACAACTAACAAACAACAATAACAACAAAACCCAACTGCTGGGACTTGGCAAGTGGCTCAGTGGTAGAGTGCTTGGGGCCCTGGGATCGATTCCTGAGCACCACATAAGCAGAAAAAAGCAGAAGTGGCACTGTGGCTCAAGTGGTAGAGTGCTAGCCTTCCTTCAGTTGAAGAGCTGAGGGACAGATCCCAGGCCCAGAGTTCAGGCCCCACCACCAGCACCACCACCAGCACCACCAACAACAGCTGGTCCCATCTTCTCTGCCCAAATACTCTGAATTTGTTTATACTTTCTTGTCTTCTTCTGCCTATACCCAGGTTAACAATGCTTGTTTAATTCTGTATATTTTTAATTAATATTACGCTATAAGCTTTAAGAAATACAATCTCTCTCATCATTGAGAAGTGCATAATATAGCTTAATTGTTCCAGCATTTAAGCTGCCTTTTTATTAATGCATACAGTTGCTATTATTAATGTAATAGATTGGTAGTAAATTAATTATTGTTTAAATGTACTTGTAGTTCTTAAAACCCAAAGATATATAACAAAAGAGGATATATTTTATAGGGAAGGGTGAATTACACAGAACTGCTGATTAAAGAAGAATTAAAGTCTAGATTCTTAGCATTAGCAAAGAACATCAAAGTTATTTAATTCAGAATTGCAATTGGTAAGAGTCTCCTTTATGTTTATAGTGAACAAACACACTTCAGGGAAGCTCTCTTCTAACGGAGGTGGCCAGTTCTTTCTTGAGCAATTTGGCTATCTTCCTATCTGTAACTTCGTAGAGAAGAAGAGAAGAAAATAAGTTTCTTTCCTTCCTATAATAGATAATAACTCTTCTCCCATTCCAACTAAGACAGCAATTCCAAGACTCATTAAATTTGTATCTAAACATTCAATAAATATTTATTGAGAGCCTCCCACATGTCCAGCACTTCCCTAGATACAAAAGATAGAAGAGATAGAATAAAGAACCAAAGCCTTCAGGGAGACTTTATTCCAGTGCTCATTTGGAAAGTAAAAAAAAACATATAAATGGGTATCTAACCCAGACTAAAGGGATAAGGAAGGTAACCAAGAGGAAGTACTTCCAGATCTGAGATGAGAAGGTTGAGCCAGCCAGACAAAACTGTAGATGGTATTTTGTCAGAGGCAATAGATACTCAGAATCCATAGTTTTTCCTCAGAGATGCAACACCAAGAAGCAGGCGATGGGTGCTACTCATGCACAACACAATTAAGTTTGCTGTAGCTATTCTCCTGCTGTTTAAGAAGAATGTCCTAGGATCAGAGAACCTTAGATGTTATAGCTCTATGAAGTTCTACAGTGTTTGCACAGGAAGTATGCATGTCTTGGGTGATAATGGCATAAACTGGAGGGGCTGGGGGAAATTCTATGTTTGGACATATGCCAGAAGTGCCAGGTTAAATAAAAAGCAATAGATTATTTCCCTGGGGGGCTTTGTAGAGTGTTTCACAGGCCCATCAGCATTGCCATTTTCTTTTTTTCTTTTTTGCCAGTCATGGGGCTTGAATTCAGGGACTGACACTGTTGCTGAGCTTTGCAATCAAGGATAGCACTCTACCACTTTGTGCCATAGCATCACTTCCAGCATTATCCTTATCTAAGTGGAGTTATTGCATGTAGGTTATCCAAATATTTTAACACAAGTTATTCCATGTCAAGTATCTAATGGGACCAAGTTTCCCGAAAGCCTTCTTTGGAATATTCAGATAGAGGCTCATTTTAGATTGTTATAGATGAGAAAACTAAGATTTAGAAAGAAAATAACTTTCCCATAAGCACATAGAGAAGAATAGCAACCAAGTTCTGATTCTCAGACCACCATCACAACAATGTAATACAATGGTTGTTACCAAACACTGTCACTATAAACTATTTTTCAGTTATTACTGAAAACCTACTGTGGCAGTTACGTTATGTCATATTATTCCATGCCTACCCCTGTCCTGACAAGTTCTGATCTGTCAGCAAACAATTTAACTAGAAGTTTTCTAGCTGAACTTATAGCTCTGTATAACTGCGATGACACCTTCCCCTGATGACCAGACTCTATATTTCATCATAATCCCATCATACTCTTTCTTGGTGTTCCTTCTGTTCTGGTGCCACTGGAACCTAGTGACAAATAGGGCCTGGGTTCAGAGATGCCAAGTAAAAGTAGATTTAACAGGCATCCAGTCTGAGTCTTCAATGAGGAACATCTATTCCCTGTACCAACCTTCTGAAGCATGGGTGGCTCACAGCTTCAAGCTCCTGTGTTCAGATGGTTTCCAGAAGGAATGATTAAAAAGACCCTCTATAGAAGCATAGCTAGAGAGCAATTATAGAGTCTCCTCAGGCTCTGGAGGAGTAAGTGGCTGCTAGGCAGCAATACTTAGCTTCAAACGCCACCATGGGCTGCACTACAGAGTTGAGTGGGACTTAGTCTGGGAGCTCAATGTTGGCAGCCCACAGTCACTATATTTGACTTGAGTAGAAAAGAGTTTCAAGATGATTTGTCTAAAGAGAAGCAGCTATGGATTTGCCTTTGATTGTTCTTAATTCGCTTAATGAGAAAAATCTATAAAAAGCACACCAGGAGGAAGAGAGATTTTTATTATCTTTCTCTTTTTAATGACAACAGGAGACATAATGAAGAGAGAAGGGGGCCTTTCTTGTGGGTGCCGGGGTCTATTTCTCACAAGAAGAGGCTGGCTTGGGTCCCAGCTCCCTAGGAAGGAATGCGTGAGAAAACAAGGCATCGAGGGACAATAAAACTCTCAGGGAGAAGGACATCTGTCTCCATAGGGAACATTAGAGCAGCTGAGAGAACAGAGTGCTCCTGATGAAACCAAGATTTGTGTGTGGCTGGGACCTGGGGACAGGCTAGGGAAGAGACTGCCTGGGTGAAGGGATCTTCCATTGGAAAACACTGGAGGCTTAGAGGCACCAAAACTCCACCTTCTGGCTTATTCTTAACCTTACCATCATACTGTGAGAGTAGCCCCAGAAAGGGAAGGGCCATGAGGCAGACATGAGATGTACCTCTCTCTCTGTCTGCCTGTGTCAGCATCTGGGATGGTCAAATCTTTCCCACCTCAGGGCACAGTTGTTTCTTCTTGAGTGCCTATGGGTTCTTAACAAACCAGCTACACTTGGGTCCCGTGCTGGAACCAAGTCATGTCCATAATTCAGCTTCTGCAGCCCCAAGACCCAGCTTCCTGGCATAACTTACCCTTTACTACCCTTATCCCAGACCTGCTATAGAAGAGTATTTCAAGCAAAGAAGCTATAAATGAATTTATGAATCTATAGAATGATAGGACTGAAAGAGACCTTTCCAATGATTATTTTGACTTATTAATAGATAAGGAAATGCTGCACATGAGGGATGGAGCCTCTGACTCACTTAAGTTCATACTATTGGCTAAGAGCCAAGTGTTCTGAATCTCAACCTAGCTCTCTTTTCTGGGCTCATGACAGAGGAGAGCCAGGTATAAACCAAAAGAGCTGAATGGCCTTATCTTCATGTATCCCACAGCCCACACAAACACATCTTGACATGCAGATAGAGATGGGGAAAGGAAAACTCCACCAGAGCTGGCCTTGGATTCAAAGACCCAGACTTACCCAAGGTGACATCTTCAAAGCAAACTGATAACAAATGAAGTTGTCATTAGCATCAGTTCCCAATGCAAGTTTCTCCCAGTATTATCCATCTGGTATGATTCATCTAATTGAGAACCTTCAGAAGTCTTCCAATGCCCAAAATATTAAACTCTTGGATCAGCCAGGATTCAGTATAGAAAATAAAGCTGGAAGACATTATGGAAATAAAAGAGTAGGAATTTGGATTTCTAGAAGAATGAGAAGAATTGAGGAAAGAAAGATCTGTCTGGAAGGCTCTGACCCAAGATCAGAGAAGCACTCGCTAGAATGAGCACTGGAGACTGAAAACAGGTCGACCCATGGTAACAACGAGACGTACAAAACACTATGTTGAAAATGAACTTTACAACTTTAGGGTGGTGGGGGGACGGAGGAGTTGGAGAGGTGGGGAGGGAAAGGATAGTAGGGGAGAAACAAAGAAGGGGGTAACAATGCTCCATAGGAAATGTGCTCATTACCTTACTCATGTAACTAACCCCTCTGAACAATAGCTTTACAATAAAAAATTCACAAAAAAGGCTGGGAAGGTGGCTCAGTGGTAGAGTACTTGCCTTGCATGCAAAAGGCCCTGGGTTCAATTCCTCAGTACCACATAAACAGAGAAAGCTGGAAGTGGTACTATGGCTCAAGTGGTAGAGTGCTAGCCTTGAGCTGAAGAGCTGAAGGACAGTGTCCAGGCCAAGAGTTCAAGCCCCATGACCAACAAAAGCAAAAAAAAGTGAGTCTTGATAAATGGAAGAAAAAGGACTATCTTCTGAGAGGGGAGATGGTGGAGAGAGTCAGGAAGGATTGGTAGGAGGCTTGTAGGAAGTGAGGAAGACTAAGACTAAAATTTGGAATTAAAATCCAATGCTAGAAGTTGACCAAGGATCATGTTAATGCTCATGAATTTATAGAGTACTGATGTTATGATTAATTGATTAATTGATGATTAATTGAATTTTCCCAATATTGGGAAGGCAGATATGGCAGAAGGCTATAAAGACAAGGAAGTAGAGATCATTTTTAGAAAGTAATTGCAACAATCAACCAGAAGATCCTTGGTGGACAAGGGCATGTGAGAAGCCAGGAAATAACCCAGAGCTTAGGAGACTATGGCAGGATCAAGCGAGGGACAGATCTATGCAGTGCACTGAGCAGGGATGGGGCTGGGACATGGGATAGAAACAAAATATAGAAGATGGATTTTTTTTTCCCCTCAAGCCCTGACACTCACTAACAAGTGCACTACCACTCAAGCCAGGCATATCCCTAAGCTATTTTTCTGCTTTAGTTATTTTCAAGTAGAGTTTCTTGGTTTGGCCTGGGGCCCGCCTCCACCTATGATACTTTTGTCTGTCTACAGTCTTTCATGTAGTTGGGATCACAGGCATTCACCAACATGGCCAGCCCCCGCCCCACCCACCCTAATCCCCACTCCCTTCCTCTGTAATTCAAGTGAGTCTCACTAACATTTTCCCCAGGTACAATCCTGCTGATCCCTGCCTTCCAAATAATTGAGATTATTGAGTTTGGTTTCAGAAGATGGCTTCCTTTTGTAATGGAATAAGTTTAGGGAAAAAGATGTGACTTTGAAGTAGAATAGAGGGTATGGTACATGGAAACAATCTAGCTTATGAAGTTTGGTTGTTTAGGGGGGCTCGTGTAGATACTGACATTTCCTAAGATTGTGGAAGGAATGGAAAGATTACAATCAAATCCTCAAGTCCTCAAAGGGCCTAGAGTTTGAAAGTAAAGGCGATTAACATCAGGATGACTGTTCTTAGATTTTTTTTTTTTGGCCTCAGACAGCAAATTGCCACAAAGCATGTACACTGTGAAGCTAACTACCCTGTTCATAACTCAGTGACCAACACCACTGAATGGGTTTGGTACAAAATCAACTTCTTCTATAAAAACCTTTATTACATGTCAGGCCCTGTACCAAAGACTTAGGAAGATAAAGAGGTAAATCAGTCACAGATTAAAGAGCCACATTTTTATTCTTTTTTTTTTGTCATGAGGCCTGGACTCTGGGTGGGGCGCTGTCCCTCAGCTCTTCAGCTCAAGGCTAGCGCTCTACCACTTGAGCCACAGCACCACTTCCAACTTTTTTTTGCTTATGTGGTACTGGGGAATTGAACCCAGGGCCTCATGCATGCAAGCCAAGCACTTTACCACTGAGCACCTTCCCAGCCCCCACATTTTTATTCTTGAACCATATTCTCTTTGATGATCTATTTGGTGTATTGGCACTAACCTTACTTATTTATATCAGGACTATTTTACTTCAAGTTCTTACATTATTTTCTATTATATCTTGGAAATAGAGAAACAATAGTACTTTGTGAATCTTATTGAGAGCTTCATCCTTCTCAATATCATGCAGCCTCCAGAATGTGAAATTTATATAAAAGAATGTTTAATTTTAGCTAAAGACAATACAATCAATGCTCCAGAATAAGATGAGATTCCATGAAGATATGATTTGTGAAATATATGCAAACTCTTGGCTATATAACTATTAGAGCTTCACTTGTAAGAGATTTTTTTTTAATGAGTTGATTAGAAATCGATTTTGTTGTGGAAGCTGCTGTGAGCCTCAGTTCCCTAAGAGAACAGAAGACCATTGGCACCTATGGCTATGTGGTTCTGGGGAGACCGTCACTGAAGAAAAAACAAATGCTCAGAGTGCAAAAGGTTCAAAAATGCCCTGCAGGTATCAGATTTATTTTTCCTATAATGCCACCTAACTTCTGCTAAAGACATGAGTCTCTCAATAAATCCAAAATTTTCATTCTTATATGAAGCACATAAAGTTTGCTTTTCAGCTTGAGAGGACTACTGTAAATTTTATCTTGTTGGGGAGCAGGCACCATTTGCTTTAGGTGTGTATGGGGGACATAGTTTATAAAACTAAGGACAGAGAAACCATTAGCAGATTACACAACAATCACAACACCACCGACCAGAAGGTAGGACTGAAAGCATCTCTATATCAACTGAACTATGTAATGTGTGAGCTGGAATTTAAATTTTTGTTTTTGAAATTTCTTTTGAATTTACACATTCCTTTATTGACTATGCTTGGTCCAACTGTATGCAGTCAATCCACAAATAAGGCAGATTTTTCCTGGACTTTCACTTTGATTCCAAGTCAGATGGAAGGAACTTCAAGGAGGCCTTCATTAAACCTTTAATAGGTGCCTCCCGGAAGCAGGGGACTTAGTGGCCTGACTGCATCTTATGAATCTGTAAGTCCAGATAAATATGACAAGCCAGCTTTTTGTGTAGAAGGCAACCATTCAGATTAAAGAGAAAAGTTATGGAGCTCCATATGTAAGCTTGTTCATCTTAGCTCTCACCCAAGAGGACTTGGAAGAATGTAAAAATCTCATTGAAAAGAAACTGAGGATACTTAGTACCAGTAAGAAAGAGCAGACAAGTAACTGGAAAGGAGCTATACTGTGGAGAGTACTGCAAACGGAGACCTCTAGCCAGAAGGGTAGGATTCTCTGTAGAAGCCAGCTAAATGTTCTCACTCACCAGGACACCAGAAATACTTAGGAAAGAACCATATCATTCTCTCTTTCCTCTTCCTGTTCACCATGCTCCATCCTGGATGTATACAAATCAAGTGGGGGAAGGAAAGACAGCAAGCTGGGAAAGATAACAGAGCCTCTTAGGTCCTTTCTAGTCACTAGAATCTTCTTCTTGAAGCAGATCTAAGGAGAGAGAGGAAAGATTATAACTATAAATCTGATGTTTAGATTCCACTGTCACATAGAACTTACCCATTCAATTTATAAATGGAGAATATATTTTGAGACTTTAAACTGATGGCTAAACATTTTTTATTACTAAGAGTGCTCAGAAAATTCTGGAATTCTGGAATATCTATGTTTTCATCCAGGTACGGAAATTAAGAGGATTGTACCAAATAAATTTAAAGAAGAGTAGAAAATAATTATGAAGCTGATTTTTAGAGGCTACAAAAGGGAATGAAGATTTGGGTGGATATTAGTATTCACATTATTTTGTTCGGAAATAGCTTCATGAGTTCATGTGTATGTATGTGTGTGTATGTGTGTGTGTGAAAGGTGTAATTGTAATTGTACACTTATATGTGAAGATCATCATTATAGATCTACTTTATTTTCTCTAAAACTATTACAAAAATTAGTTGCTTTTTGAATTTACTAAATAAATTTAGCTTATTAGTTATAATAAACATGGAATTCTTCTCTGTCCATCTTCCTGTGCTTAAATCATCTGTCCTAAGTGGACTCTGGCAATGCTTCAGTTAACTGCAGGTCAAAATAATTATCCTTTATTAACCTTTTTTATTTATGCCATACATTCAGAGGCTTATGCAAGGTTTTACAGAGCAATGGATAAAAAAATTAAATGGTAAAGATCTGGAGTCTTAATTTCCTTTATGTGTCTTTTTACCATAAATGATACTGTCCCAGAGTTTAATCTTAATTGTAGTCTAGAATCTCATACACATATATAGTCATGCATGCATACACACATACATGCTATTAGCTTTTAATTTTATTGAATTTGGTAGCCTTTATATTACCTTGGTGGAAACACAATATTTGAAGAGAATTAAAAATTCTTAAATGTTATTTCCTCTGCTTGAGATTCCTAGAGCTGGGTGGGAGGAGATACTGCTTCAGATTGAATTTTCCCAGAACCAGATCTTAGCAAACAGAGAGGATCAAGTGAGCTTGGGAAAGAAAACCAATGTTAGTTACTGAGTAGATTTCTGCACTGCATCTCAGTAAATTGGCACAGTTCTATCCTCTGCCATTGTAGTTGCCATTTGTTAAAAAAAAAAAAAAAGCTAGATTGGCCAATGGACAAGTGAAAGGGTGAATGGATGGATAGATGAATAGGATAAATGAATAGGTGATAAATTAATAAGTTTATAACTACCTCATGAGGTCAAATAATACTTTCCCCTGGGCCATGACTCTGGAGCTAGAAAATAATAACAAACATTATTATTATTTATTAGAGCTTAAAAGACATTTGGACAAAACACAGTATAGAGATCATTATCTGTTACACTATTAAGAAACAGTTAAGAGAAGTCAAACAGGTGTGAGGAGTCTGCTGGCTCTTCTTCCTTCACAGCTCTACAATCAGGTCACAATCCTCCAAGTTAGGACCAGTTTCCCCATTGAATTACCTTGAAATGACACTAGACTTTCCATAGAAACAAATGTTTAGATTAAGAGTCTGGCCAGGCCCCAGTGACTCATGCCTGTAATCCTAGCTATTCATGAGATGGAGATCTGAGGGTCAAGGTTCAAAGCCAACCCTCATCAGACAAATCTAAGAAATTCATTTCGAATTAAACAGTAAAAGGCTAGAAGTAGAGCCATGGCTCAAGTGGTAGAGCTCCCCTTAAGCAAAAATCTAAGGGAGAGGACCAGGCCCTGAGTTCAAGCCTCAAGCACAATCTGCTAATAACATGAAAAAAAGTATATAGGGAAAAATGAATATAAGAATAGAATGAGTTATTGCAGAAGAAATACACATTTGTATTTAATGTGATTTTACTTTCTTTTCTACCTCCCTCCCCCCAAACCACCAACTTGCAACAATTAGGCCGTAGCTACAGTTGGCTTAGAATAGGATGTTTTGAATTAACAACTAAATTGTCAGGTTTCTTTGTAAAGCATTTTATTGGTGAGTACATTTGGAGAGAATCAGTCCCAGGAGAGGCCCATTTGCCCTTCATTCCACTCTGCTGAGCAGATGACTTGTCCACAAAGCATTCCTCCACCCTCCTCTCACCAGTGTTTTTCTTTTTCTTTTTCTTTTTTTTTCACTGCCTGCCACGCTTCCTTGGGCCACCAGCACTGTGAAGAATCCTCAGAATGGGAAGGGATCTTAGAGGACAGCTAGTGTGAGCCCTTACAAATGAGGACACACAGATTCTGCTGAGTGCCAAGCCTAGAGGATCTGAGTGAAAAGGTGTTAAAGGTCAAACGGAAGCTCCTCCCCAGTTCTCCCTAGCTTTGAGAACTCAAGATAGGTTCCAAACCTTCTCTGTTGTTCAATTCTTTCTTCCGATGCATTTTCAGTGCTTGAATGAAAACTTTCTGATCAAAAATGTACGAAATGCCTCTTGCAGTCCCTGACTCCTAGTGGGAGCTAGTAAATGGTAGCATTCCATTTCTACTCCCTATTATCATTGAGACCCTTAGATTGTAGGAATTTTCTTTTTCCTTTGTGAACTTCTAGTTCTGGCTTTTCCAATTATGAGGACCAAGACTTCTTCCAACGGTTCTCTCTGTTCCATGTTTCCTTTTCTTTCACAGTGAATAGTTTTGGCCCTTCATTTCAATCCCAGTGGCGTGGTGTGTCCTCCCTTCCATATCTGCTTCTCCCTGATCTGTGCCTACCCTGCTTACACAGTGTCACACTTCCAGTCAGAAAGTCAGCTTCATGTTTCTCTCTCTTCTTTTTTTCTTCTATCCCAACTTTAGATTCTTTGTGTCTTTCTATGTCCTGGGCCCACTACTTGCTGATGGCTCTCTTGTTGGATTCAGGCCATATACAAGAGGAGATATTGAGAGGAAGGCAGGCCTCCTGTCAGGCCTCACTGACAGAACTGGACATGAGCATCTGGCCAACTATTTGTGCAGTATCTGCCCTCCAAGGCCTAATTGGGGAACCACATTTCCCATCCTTGACTTCTAATGATGCTGTTAAAGATAATTTTACTTCTTTTAGGACTTCTGAGTTCCTGGGACACATGACCCCAACCTGGATGAGCAAGGACCTGGGTTCATTCATGAAAATGATCCTAATTCCTCATTGGCATCCAAAGTTATTGCCAGGGAAGCCAGTAGCTGGGGCATCAGCCAATGTGGATCCCTCCCACTCCCGTGCCAATTGTTGATGCATTTGTGGAAAGCCAAGGCAATGCTCAAAACCAAAAACATGGGCTAAAATCTTTAATGTGTATCCAAAGCATTGGAATACATCAAGAGATTTGTGATAAACTGGGGGCAGATTTTTGAGATTTCAGCAGCTCCTGTTCTTATGTCTGACTTACTTATCATTGAAAAATCAAAGGACTCCAATGGTTTCTGCCAACAAAGTCTCCAGGCTAAGCTTTTAAATGTGAAGACTTAAAAGAGAGCTAAAGGGAGTGGCATCTAATTTGGCAGCAACTCAAATCTATACATTCAAAGCCAGGCCTGGTGAAGCCAGGGCTATGTGTTAGGAAGCAAAGCACTCCCATAGTTCCAGCTTGTTCCAGAGCTGAGTCACCCCAGGTGATTATTCAGAGGTGAGTGGGGATAAATGCCAGGCTGTGAGCACATGGCCCAAAGTCCCTTCATTGTTCCCCTCCCAGAACCAGGGATTGAAGGCTGGCAAGGGTCATCATTGGAGGGAACATTCTCAAAACTGTCAGCTTGTAAAGTTAGGGCATGGAAAATCTCACCTTTCTTTAAAGCCATTTGGGTCATTTGGGTGGTGAATACTCTTCTGAATTAAGGACTTGTTTTTAGAAGTGCTGAGGGGTGAGTAATGTTCTTTGAAATAGATTGAACTGTCCTTTTGTTTCAAGAAGGAAGAAAAAGAAAGGCCTCAACTTCCTGCCTCTGGGCCCAGCAGGAGCCCAAGCTGGGAGGGAGGGTGCACTGATCTAACCAGGCACACAGTGTGAGAGGTTCAATATACTTGGATATGTTCTATCCATCCATCCTTAGAATGCCCAAATCTCTGGGTCAAATTTAACTTTTCTCCCCTTTTTCCAATGCAAATGTATCAAAGTAGGCAGTCATGTGGTTCACATCTATAATCCTAGCCACTCAGGGGCTGAGACCAGGAAGATTTGGTTGCAAAGAAGTCTGAGAGATTCCATCTCCAATTAACTAGCAAATTCCAGAGTGGAGGCATGGCTCAGGTAGCAAAGCAAGCAAAAAATTTTAATTAAAAGAAATGTCAGAGTAACTTTACCAAGATCACAGAACTTGGCCATAGAACTTTCCACAGGACATTTCTGATTAATAGTGTCCTAAAAAGGCCACAAAGCCAAGGTCCCAAGATGAAAAGTGCAACTTGGAATAGGAGAGAGAACTTCAGATAGATCTGTACTTCAGGTTTATTGAACTCACTAACTGTGAGACCTGGGGCAGGTCATGTTACCTTTTTCTTCACTGAGTATTCTCACTTGGCAATAGCAATTATTCCTGATTGTGAAGAGTTGTTATGATGATCGAATGAGGCAACGTGGACACATGGAATATTTCACCCATGCTCAGTGCTTATGGCTAGTGCTCAGTAAAGTCAAATGAAGCATGTGGGCTCCAGACATTTCAATAAAGGAGCTTAGAGTGAGATAAAGAAAGGGGATATGAGGTGTCATAGAGGAGAGGAGGACCATTGTTCAGCTTGAAGCGTCCTTAGACACTGGCTTCCAGGGTACTGACCTTCCAAGGGGCTTGGTATAGCTGGGAAGGGAAACCCAAGGGCTGTTTCACCCCTCTCCCAGCTTGGAAGAGATCAAATAGCCCACTGTGCGTGATACCCAAGGAAGACCAAATATAGACGCCCTCATCTTCCCTGAACCATTGATTCTATTTGTCTTATGAAAATTTCTATAGCTGTCTTTATAGCAAACTGTAAAAAAGTATTTTTGCTCCTCAATTATCCAAGAATAACACAATCCCCCTCTAAATAGCTATTTTATTATGACCGCAATCAAAGCTGAAAACAATTTCATTTTTCTCCTTTGAGGTCTTCGGAAACAATTTTAATTTCATAATAAAACGAGGCAGCTCAGGGTTTGTCTCTGCAAGACAGCAGACAGGGGTCTGTGAAGATTAGGTTCCTGGAATCGGAACTGGGCCCATGTCTAGGGTTTTCCTGCAACCTGTGCTCCAGATGGCTTGGAAAGCATTTCACAAGTCCTTTGCAGAGCTTTGCCAAGCAGCCTCTGATCATATAGGAGGCAGGGCACAGAGTCACTTCATTCCAAAGCAGCAGCAGCAGAAGTATTCATACAGGAGAAATCTAGAGCTTCAACATGCAGTGGTGAATCTGAGGATTTCCCAGAGGGGGAGATAAACCCATGCCAAGAGGATCATACTTTCTCATGATGGGTAGAAAGGCCCTGTCCATCATCTTACCTGGATATGTGTCACTACTCCTATTGCCATATAGCAGACACCTGATCTCCCAATATTCTCATGCACATATGCTTTCAGGTTCAAATCATCCTTATTGCTCTCTTGAATTTTTCTTGGCTTCATCTTTCTTTTTCCATTCTAGCTGCCATTGCTCAGACACTATTGTGTGGTCTCCATCTGTACTATCCAGCAACCCAACTATTCTCTACTGTCATCTTGCCCCTAAACATTCCTCTGTTCTTCCTCTTCATCACCATTTCAGTTCCCTACTTAAATCCTTAAACACTCAATTATCCTAAGCATTAAGTCCCAACTCTTAGCCTAATACATAAAACTCTTCATTGTTCTACTTACCTTTCAAGCTTCCCTTTCCATCACACCAGCATCCTCGTGAATTCCTAACTACTGGCATTTGGAGCGTGCTTCCACTCTTTGGCATACAATTCTGAAGTTCCCCTTATTCTCTTGTCTGCAGTGAACTCCTTACTCTCAAAATCCAGTATCTCCTTCTATGAGAAATCCTCATGGGCCTTATGTATTCACCCTTCAGATTTCTATTTGATTTTGGTTCTATGTTGGCTTTGTATTTCCATAATTGATCAATCTTTGTGGTCTCTGTGACCAGTGGGATCCTGGTAGATGGTGAGTGGAATGTAAAGAAGAAATTAGTGAAAAAAACAAAAGGAAGAAAGGTAAAGAAGAAAGGGGGGAAGGAAGGAAGGGAAGAAGGAAGGAAGGAAGGAAGGAAGGAAGGAAGGAAGGAAGGAAGGAAGGAAAGAAAGAAGGAAGGAAGACAGGAAGGAAGGAAAGAAGGAAGGAAGGAAGGAAGGAAGAAAGAAAGAAACAAGCAAACAAAGAAAGAAAGGAAGGAAGAAAGAAAGGAAGAAAGAAAGGAAGAAAGAAAGAAAGATCTCTTGCTTACCCAGAGATCTTCCCACTTGGAGATATAAAACACAACTGTAAAGGAGCTTATGCACACATGCCCAAATGCTTACACTCATGGGCTGTGTGGTCTGGCGCTTGATGGAACTGGTACTAGCAAACTACCATTTGAGAAGTTATTCCTTTGTGAGAATTAGATTCTTATGGATACCAACAAATATTTAAATGAGACCAGGTTGAAAGAATTGTTCTATCAGTGTCCTTATACATCCCTAATAACTTACAATCTACAATACTTCACGATACTTGCTTTGCCATATATTTATCAGATAGCCATCCATTTCTCCATCGGTGCCTACATTTAACTCATTTTTGATGCATTTCAGAATAAGTTCCAGACATCAGTAATTTTCATTTCTTGTACTGCACATACATATCATTTTAACATTAGATTTGCTTATACTCACTTCTTTTCTCTAAATGATCAAAGCATGTATATATTAGGACCAAAAGATTTTCAAAAGACAAAAAGTTAAGCACTAAAACATAAAGGCAGAATAATGGGAGAGAAAAAAAGTATGCCAAGAATCTCTGGCTGAATGAAATACCAGCAAATGAATGCAAAAAAAATAGTTGAGCCTCTTAAAAACCAGAAATCATTTTCAGTATATTGCTTAAAATCTTGCAGCAGGTCTAGCAGGGACATATTTTTTCAAGTCTTTCTATCTGGAAATTGGCCATAGAAATATATGTAAAAAGAACACTTGGTAATGTAGAAAGTAAAGTCAATATCATGCTGATGAAGGCCTTATAGACTTGGTAACCAAAGGTATGTGGTACAAATCTAGCTGCTACCCTTTACCAGCTGTGTGAACTTGAATTCTGATTCTGCTCCCTCAGCTGCAAAAATGTATCGCAATACCAGCCTCATCTATCATTTGGTGACCTTAATTGGATAATGTACATCATTCACTTATTAGAATGATAGACATAGTAAGCATTTCAAAGTTGGGGTTGATATTATAGCAGCAAAAAGAAGTGCTTCAGGAGAGGATGAGCTTAGAGCATGAAAGCATGGTTTCATAAAAGTATCTCCATGTCTGGAAACAAAGGAGTAATATTGAGGAATATAATTTTCTTTCCATCTAGTTGTGTGCAGTTCAGTCAGTGCCCTTGATGAAGGGTTATTTAGAATGATCCCTGCTTCTTCTTCTAATGCAACCCAAATTTTGTTCAGATGTTACACAAAGTTGAAAGCAATGAACCCGAAGATGAACCATACTAATGCTCAACTAATCATAATAACTTCATTCCCATTAGGCAGTGATTGGTCCATACACATAACTTAAGGAGCATTGTGTTAGAAGGAGAGAACAGAGAACCTTCCTGATAAAAATGAGAGTAAATACTACAAGAGAAATGTTTGTTTCACAGTTCCAATTTTAGCTGTTGTTCTGTGAGGTGTGATACATGGCACTGCAGCAGCTACTTTGTGGTCATGAAGAGAAAGCCAAGGAATTGTAGAGAAGTAAGCCCAGAGTCTTGTCTCCTAACTTCTCCTTATTTGAGCCAAAGAATATTTTAAAATTGTTTTTATGTGAATATTCTGTAATACTCAGTCTTAAACATAAGACTAAATGTTATTATTTCTTTGTTGCTATGTATGTCCCTCCCCCACAGTATAACTCCTGCTTTCACTGTATTTGATGTCGGTATAATTTGTGGAGGGGAAGGGGAAAAACAAATCATTTAAATAGGGATACAGGTGGACCCATTGCAACAATGAGATGTACAAGTCGTTATGTCAAAAACGAACTTTACAACTTTGGTGTGGTGGGGGGGGGGAGGCAGGGAGAATTGGGTGGGGGGGCAGGGGAGAGGATGGGAAGGGATGGGAAGGGGAAACAAAGTAGGAGGTTACAATGCTTGATAAGAAATGTACTCATTATCTTGCCCATGTAATAGTAACCCCTCTGTACAGTATTTTCACAATAAAAAATGTTATTATTTCTTTTCCATGTATCATTAAGTTTCTTGGGCTAGTTTGATAATAACTGAAAGGAAAGTAAAAGATTACAAATGAGTTAGTCTCACATTGGTCACAACCAAAATGAGCCACCAGCCAGGTTTCACAAACTCCGGTCTTGAGTTCTGTAGTTCATGTTAGGGATTCCTATTTGCACTTTGCAGAAGCTCTGCTCCCTGGGCTCTGTGGATATTTGGCCCAATACTCATATCATCAAATGACCCACTTCCCAGAAACTCTTCACCAGTTAAAGGTATTTTCTGGAAGAATATAGAACAGGTAGGGCCTTTTGCTATCTTCTAGAATGACAGGCAGTCCGTCATAGCAGATGCTAAGGCAAGCTTCATGGACAAGGAAAATAAATAGTCACTTGCTGTATGCCATGATTTATCACTTTCATTCCTTTAAGCCAATAGGCAGAGATATAGAAAACAATGACAGTTTTCCATAAAGCAGTGTTTGCGTAAAAGGAATTCAATTCCATTGGAAAAGTTGCAATGATATTTGGTGCAAATATAAGGATTTATAAGTGGAACTTGTATTTGGTGTTTGGGAACATATCTCCTAAATCATCATGGGAAATTGACATGTTGAAAGAAAATGTAATCCCTCCTGGAAATATGAAAGTCTCCAATAAAACTTTAACTATGAAAGTCTGCGTGCAACCCTGGACACTTGTGACCAAGACACTTGTGGAGAGAATGAGGAAGCAGAAATCAGGGGGAGAACTAACTAGAATGATTGGCACAGGCAGTCTGCTCTTCATTCAAATCCATGTCTCTTCTTCCTGGGCACACAGCAAAGGCAGTTTCCGGATTCTGTGAAGTTAGGCATGACTAAAAGAGACTGAGATCTAGTCAACGAGATAGGACAGGAAGCAAGGTGCTTGCCATTTTAAGCTTGAGCTATGAAACTTCTCACATGGCCTATTCTGTCCTCTGTTTCTGCCATTTGTGAGACGAGGATGATGTGTGTGTGTGTGTGTGTGTGTGTGTGTGTGTGTGTGTGTGTGTGTATGTACTATATAAGATGATATACTTATATATACTATATAAGATGATATATATACTATATAAGATGATATACATATATAAGTATACATACACACATACATATGTACTTATATATACTATATAAGAAAACAATCTCAACAGGGAAGGAGACTGGATCTCCAGATTGCTCAAGAAAGAGAGCTGCCTACCACCTTCAACATTTTCTTTAGATTACCACATAAATAAGAAATCATTCATATCACATTGGATTTGAGCCTTGATATCCTGGTTGATTCTATTTTTTGCAGTAGTTGAAACAAATCTAAAGATAGAAATTGTGTCAGTTAAATGTAACATACAGATTTTTTTTCCGACCCAATGCAGTCTTATGCCTATTACAAAACAATATTACGTACGAACATCATAGACTTTCTTTATTCAAACCTGTGGTTTCAGTGACCAACTTCAGTCTGAATATACGAAATGGAAAATTCCAGAAATAAGCATCTCGTAGGATTCAAATTGTCTGTGATTCTGAGAAGTGTGATGGAAGCTTGCATCCCCCTTGCCCTATCCTTCCTGGACCTGAATTTCCTGTGTGCAGTGTGTCTGCTCTGTGTATATTACCTCCCCTTAGCCATCCCAGTTTTCAGACTAACTGTCACAGAACAGCAATGCTTGTGTTCAAGGAACCATTAGGTAGTAATGCTGTCACAATGACTAAGTTATCCCCTTAGTTCTTTTCACCTTTTGAGCATTGTGTCACCTCACATCATCACAACATAGGGCTGGCAGAATAATTGAGTGGTGGAGTACCTGCCTAGCCAGTGCAAGGCCCTGAATTCAAAGCCCAGTACTGCCAAAACAATCTGTATGTATTCAGTATAGATATTTAATACAGATGCATGTACATCATTATAAGAACCGAGTTTAAGTGCAATAAGAGAGAGCGAGTGAGAGAGGGTATAAAAATATATAAAAGTTACATTCAGGGGCTGGGAAGGTGGCTCAGTGGTAGAGCGCTTGCCTTGCATGCCTGAGGCCCTGGGTTCGATTCCTCAGCACCACATAAGCAAAAAGAAAAAAGCCGGAAGTGGTGCTGTGGCTCAAGTGGCAGAGCGCTAGCCTTGAGCTGAAGAGCTGAGGGACAGCGCCCAGGCCCAGAGTTCAGGCCCATGACTGGACTCCCCCCCCCAAAAAAAAAGTTACCTTCACATAACTTTTATTAGAAGCCCATGTTATAATGATTCTATTTTATTATTACTTATTTTTAATCAGATTTTGGAGTTTTCAGATTTAGAAATATATATATATAGATAGATTTAGAAACATTTGCATAGGTTAATGAAACCCTAAAGTTTTGAGCATTACATTGTGTGCATGAAAAGTTTTGGATTTCAGAGTGCTGGAAAACCTTCTGCTGCCCATGTGGGTCCAGAAGTGAAAAAGAGTAAACTGAATGGTGGAGGCCCGGGGGCCTCCCTGTGGAACTGCCCGCGTCTGGCCCCCACCATTGATGCTTTTGTTTGCATGATGTATCTGCAAAGTATGTTTTTGGAAAGTATCTTTAAAGGACTCCTTCAGTTAGGCATGGAGAAAAAAGAGGTGTTTTAGATACCATAGAATTAGAGCTCTTCCAGAAAACATATGAGGGGCTCACAATGTTCAACAGAGGAAGGGAGAGACAGCACTGAGGAGGAGTTGCCCCTGATGCAGAGGCCTGGAGCAGGAGCAAGGGCATTCTGAGCAGAGAATAACAAATGGATTTCAGCCTTGTCAGGCCATGGCCTTCACGCATTTCTTGATTACCGGGCCTTGGTGCCTGACCCTGTCATATCACCATGGTAAATGTGGTTAGAGTCATCCTTCTCATAGCGGCTGGTAGGGGTTACCTAAGGACAGGGATATAATACTCCCTCCCTATAGGGCCACGTGTATCCCAGCAATCTTGTCAATTATCCCTGGGCTGATTTGCATGCTGCTCCTTCTCAGCCCGCCCTGGCTGCAAAAAGGCCCCTTCCTTTTATAGGTGTGTATTGTGCTGTCAGCTTGCTTTACAACACAATAAGCCTACAGACACTTAGGATTAATGAGCTTCTCACGAGTGTTCACAAACACATTAAAAATGAGCAGGTAGCAAATTATGCATGGGTCCCAATAATCTGCACTTATGTAAATATCCCATTTTTAGTAGACTGGAATTATTTAAAAGTCCCTTGTCATTTGTCAGGTGCTATGTCAGCTTAATGGGCCCCTGTGCTCATTTATGGGTCACCGTATCCCACTAAAATGTTTAACTTGTCTGCGTGCTCCCTCTGCTTCCAGAAACCCCAGTATGCCTAAAAAGCTGGCTTCAGAACATGGGCTCACATAAAATCAAGGTACAATTTGGGTATTTGAACAGTTGATTCTGTGGGTCCACTAAGAAACCCTGAGGCAAGCTTTTGTTTGTTGGTTTGTTTGCTTGCTTTTGCCAAAATAAGTGTTCCTGAGGACAATACAAGTGTGGACAGTGGAATGGACTTGGAAAGAAAGGCTTAGATTTAGTTCAGCCTTGCTGCCCTTTCTTATCTGTGTAACTTAGGGTCAAATCCTCTGATCCTTGGTTTCCTCATCTGCAAATGGGAATGATAATAGTCACAGGATGATATACAGATTAGGTGAAACCAAGAACATAAACTCTCTTGTACAATATGTGTAAGTGCTTACACATGAACTCAACCTTACATCCATCTCACCTTATAGAAGAGAGGATGTTCATTTCCATTTACAAATGAAAAAAAGTGAGTCCCTGACAGCAGCAACAGTCAGAGAGGATAGTGATGGCCCTGGAATTCAGATCTAGGCACGTACCTCTCCAGACCTTGCTTCTATAAGGATTGTGCTAAACTATGATGTGCTTCTAAGAGAAACCAGAAATAAATGCATCCTGTGCCAGAGTGTCCAGAAACTACCTGTCTGTGTGAGAGAAAAGAGTCTGAGCCCTGTGTTAGTGCTATCAACTAAAGTAATCATATTACTAGTCTGTACTGCTGCAAAGTTAATTAACCAAAACTTAGTAGGGTAAAACCCTGATTTATCATGTCATGGCATCCAAGATACAGGAGTCCAGCATGGCTCAGCTGGCTCCTCTGCTTGGGTTTCACAGCCACAGCACCCACTGGGCTGGGTTTGTGCCTAGTCTCCAGGTCCTGTTCATAGGATTGGTAGAAGAATTCAGCTACAGGCTTTCGACAGAATTGAGACCCCCCACCCCCACCCCATATCCCCTAGCTCTTAGAGTCTTCCCACAGATCCTGGGGCCTTGTGGCCAGGCAATTCACCCATAGCAACTGGCTATCTCAAGGCTGGCAGGAAAATCTGTCTTTTCAGTTAGCTAAACTAGAATCTAATATAAGACCACATAGTCAAAGAGTGATCATCCTGACATCTTTGCCATATTCTTTCTATTGGCCAGGATGCCTGCATTCAGAGGAGGAGGCAGTAAAGGTCTGGAGTTAGTCACATAGGGCATTTCTACCATCCTCTACACTTGAATGCTCACTGGGGACACATTCAGAATGAAAGAATGCTATTACTAATAGTGGTGGATCAATCAACAGACATGTACCAGGACATTCCGCAGTGACACAAGACATAGGATTATCTATCCTTGATATAAACAGTATTGTGGGGTGCTGTCCATGTTGTTTCGGATGCTAGTGGGGCCAAGGTATGATTCTGACCATGTGGATCTGAGTATTCTTTGTTCAGATGACTTTCTATAGGACTGTAAAGGATGGGTTAAACTTCTACAAACAGAAAGGAGATATGAGGAAGGAGAGTATCCCAGGTGGTTCTCTGTTCTTTGTTTACTTGCTTGTTTTTCAGTGGAGTCCCAAAACTTAATTTTTAAAAATGGTATGTACTAATTATATGAAGGGGTTTAATTGTTCACACACACATAATATGCTTAGGTCAAAATCACCCCCACTACTATTCCTTATCTCCCTCCTTTGATTTTTTTTCTTGGTGCCAGTCCTGGGGTTTTAATTCAAGACCTCGGTATTATCCCTGACCTTTTTTGCTCAAAGCTAGCAGATGACCACTTGAGCCACAGCTATACTTCCAGCTTTTTTGGTGGTTAACTGGAGATGCGGCCCATGGATTTCCCTGCCTGGGCTGGCTTTGAACCACCATTCTTAGATCTCAGCCTCCTGAGTAGCTAGGATTACAGGCATGAGACACTGGTGCCTGGCTCTTCTTTCTTTATATATAAAAAAAGTTTTAATGGGTTTCATGGTTTTATTTTTATATATGCATATAAATTACTTTGATTGTAGTCATCCTCTCTCCTTTTTATTGGTTTGCAATCCCCCATTTATAGTCATGTCATAAAATTATTTTTAGGTCTAAATTCCACATATGAGAGAAAACATGTAATATTGGCCAGGTTCTCTGAATGAGAGAAGCAGTGGAAGGCTTGAAAAATGTGTTTCAAGGTCTTCACTCCAGGGAAGCTGACACAGGGTCTATGTTGGTCTGTGCTCTCTGGCTGGGGCTTGGGGCCCTGGGGGCTGAGTTTTGGGCACATCCAAGATTTCTCCAAGATGAAGAAGTTGCAGGTGTCCTCATCATCAGGTGCTCAGAGATGGTACTAAAGTCATACTAGAGGGCTGTTTTCCTCACTTTGAAAGGAAGATAGTGTTAAATTTGTAGTTGTTCAAAGATTTATAGCAAAACCATCTACCTGTGAAGGAGATAGATCAAATGCGGACCAGAAAAGAAACATTTCTTCCAGCGATGGCCACATGCCTGTGCTATGTCTACCAGTTTGGCACACTGCAAATACCAGGTGTAAATTTGCTGGTAGAAAGAGTACATGCTGACCATCAGCTGAAATTTAAAGCAAATGTGGTGTGCGTAGAAAATGTCAATTGTTAGATTCATTACAAATCCATGGAGATTTACTATGTTCATTTCTCTCATTGCACATACTTGATTATTTTCACAATAAAAAGTGACGTAAGGTGCAGAACACAGTGGCATATGTCTGTAATCCCAACTACAAAGGAGGTAGAAGTAGGAGGACAATGGTCCATGACCAATATGGGAAAAAGTGCTACGCAATATCTGAAAAACTAGAAGTAAAAAGGGTGTGGGCATGGCTCAATCATTAGTAGAGCACTTGCCCAGGAAATTCAAGCCTGGGGGTGGGAGGAGTTGAGTAATAAAACAAATGAGAACCTTACCAAGAAGTTACAAATTAAACATACACACACACACGCACGCACGCACGTACATGCACACACATATCTATCTACAGCTGTATCTATCTATCTAAATCTATATCTATATATCCTATTCTGATGAGAGTAAAAGCGTATTGAAGACCTACCACATGCCAAATACTGAGCAGTGTGACATAAAAACAGGTCTATGAGGGGCCCATTTTACAGATGAGGATACTGAGACTCATAAAGTAGAATAGAGAAGTCTGCCTAATCCTGTGCATAGGTAATACTGGCAAACATAAGGTGAGAGGATAACGGGACAGGCCCACAAATACAGATGCATGTACAAAAGTGTTCTAACTTGCATGGGAATGATTTAAAAAAACAGACACAGAAGGGGAGTTCCCTCTGGGAAAAATGCAACCAGAAACGGATCAAAGAAAAGTTCACAGGGGCCCAAGACTACCAGAAGAAAAGGGGAAGTGAACATGACTGGCACATGCAGTCAGATAAAGCTGCTAAAAGGAATGCAGGTGTCTCAGTGTTTGCGATGCACTTCAGAATGTTTTTGAAATGTGCATAATATAAATAAAATTAAACAGATGAAACATACAAAAGTCTCAGTCACAAGTTATGGTTTTGATCACCCTGGTTCAATGTACCCAGGAAACATCAGCTAGTAAGTCTCTACTCACTACAGCCACACAACAGAGTATATATTCCTGAAGCCAGGTACTGGCTGATATATTTATAGCTAAACAATAGGAAGTTTATTGGGCAAAAATTGGCATCATGTTATAGGTATGGTGATTGGGAGCCATATAGAGCAGGGTCAAAAGGACTCTAGTAGAGAGAGGAGAGCATGTCCTCCATTGGAAAGAGTATAGGCTGGAAGAGTGGACTTAGGAGAAAAACACTTTCAGGAGAAAAGGATATTAAGTACTTTCTGCTTCTCAGAACTCTGACAAGTGTTCTAAACCCATCATTCCATTTGTTCTTTAAAACAGCCTATGAGAGAGGTATACCTAAGTATGACCTGTAATTATACATCAATACTATATTTCAGTGTACCTATGTATAACTGTACTTATATTTGACCTATAACTATGAGAGAGGAGAGGTATAGTTACAGGTAAGGTTTACATAGTATTACGTTGTATTTTAGAGATGAAAAAGAATGGGGCTTAGGAAGATGAAAGACTTGCTCAAGATGCTCAGCCAGATGCTGAGGAAAAAGGATTCTCATCCAGACACGTGCTCAAAGCTGGTGCTCTACCCATGTAAGCCACAGCTCCACTTTTGGCTTTTTGATGGTTAATTGGAGGTAAGAGTCTCAAGGACTTTCCTGCCCTGGCTGGCTTTGAACCATAATCCTCAGAGTTTAGCTTCCCCAGCAGCTAAGATTATAGGCGTGACCACCTGCTGATCTTAATGTTGCTACTTTTTTATTCTTTCAAGATGCTATCCTCTGGGAATTTCTTTCCACCTGATTCCCACACTGTTTACTGAGTCATCCCCTTCCTCTATACTTGTACTTAGCAGCAGGAACAAAGTTTGTTACCTGAAAGATTAAGGAAGGAATCCAGTGGCAACACAGAAGTCAAGAGGCGGAAGAAAGTTGGGGCTCCTTTGTAAAGGTGGGATGATGGATGATTTCAATAGTGTTCACTGGTTATAATGTCTAACAAGGAACAATGTTCCTTACCAGAGAGACCAAGAGAATGGTCTGGCACAATAGCCAGACCAGGGCAATAAGTCCCTTGCTCGCTGGCAGGAAACAGTAAAGGACATCAAAAAGAGGGAAGAATCTGAAGGGGACAGGATACTGAAGAGAGTTTTGGGATGTCACCTGCCAGAAGAAGGGCTTCTGAGCACTCCAGGGAGGTGGCACACTTCGAGCTGGAAGTAGAAAGATGGGAAGGGCATAGTTATAACTTGCCCCTCCTCCCTGCTTGAAACAAGTTCCCTATTGGTCACCTTCATAGTTCTTTTTCATGAGCCACAGAGATTTCCACAGAAAAAGGACTGTTCGTTTTACTTCTTTCTCAATGGGAATTTCCCAGTAGATAAACCAAAGGACTAATGGTATAGCAGACACTTATGCATGTAAATTCACTCCAAAGAAAGAGTTAAAGTGCTTTCTAATATAAATTGGTTTTCGGTATTTCAGTGCCAATATAATTAGATTGTAACAAGCAAAGCCCTGTAACATAACACAGCGAAAATTTGAAAATTTGATTCTGCCTGGCAAACGACCAAGTCCCTGCGTGTGCGCAAACCTGACATTAATAAGCTACAAGAGATTACATGATTTAGAAAAGAAGCACTTGGTGTTACCAAATCAAATAATAGATCTCTAGGCTATAATTAGGAGAATTGGGATTCAACAATGAAGTCATAATACTGTAATTTAGCTGTGAGTAACAGAGCCACGGAGTCACATTAGGAGGTGGGTTGGGTCTCAGTGGTGTGCAGCTCCCAGTGGGGTGGCCGCTCTGATGTGCCACACACAGCCACCTGTTGGCACTGTGATGCCCCCAACATGGACCCAGCCCTCTGTGGCTGCTGGGACACTCGGGTTCCAGGCGCATGACTTTAAAGATGGAGTTCCCCAAGGACAGCTGAAAGGAACAAGGCTGCTGCCAGGGTGACGTGGGCAAATTGGTACCCAGAGTGTGTTCAGGCCTCACAAAGGACACATTAAACACACAGAAACATAAACAAAGCAAAACAAACAGTGTAAAAAAAATCAAAAGAGAGCGAGAGAGTCCAGCAACAACATTTATAGTCCCTGAGCTGCAGGGGATTGTCAGGTTGGGTGAGTGCATTTTTCCTTTGAAATCATTTCTACTTAGAGTAGGCAGAGCTTTACCCAGCCACCTCCTGGCACAGTAACACAATCTGCGCTTTTAGGTCATAAAAACCATATAATTTCATGTTGAAAAGAAATCCTAGCAGGCCTTCTTAACCTAGGGTCCCCCAAGGGCTCTGTGGATAGAACTGAATTTCAATATAATTGGTTTTCTTTGTAATCCTATGTATTTTATTTTATGCATTTTGAAACATTATTCTGAGCAGGGGTCTGCAATAAATGCTAGCAGTGGCCCTCTGCCTGCCCCTCCAACCTTTCCGTGTGCTCCATCTGGCTCCCCACTCCAGCCTCTGAATCCCTGGGCCAGAGAACTTTCCAAGACACCAGCCAGGCAAAGCAATGCTGTCTGGATGCCCAAGCAGCAGGTGGGAATAACAGAGTCTCTCACACACACAGAAAGTGGATAACAACCTGGCTTCCTAGCCTTTCAATGGGAAAGCCTCAGAGGTAGTATTACATCTTCCTGGAATGTCCTTGCAGGGCCGAACTCCAGTTCCTGCTTTGTTGTCTTCTTTGTTCACTTCTTATTGGGTATTTTCCTCATATCTCACACTTAGAGTATGCTTAGGTTATGCTTCTGGGAAAAACCAGAGATAGGGTCTATGAGTCAACCGATAGTCAAAGGATCCATGATAATAAAAACAGGTTAGAGCCAGGCACCCTGTAATCTTAGCTGCTCAGGAGGCTGAGACCTAAGGATCATGATAGAAGCCAGCCAAGGCAGGAAAGTCCATGACAATCTTATCTCCAATAAATTACCACCCCCTCCCCCCAAAAAAGCTAAAGTAGCCCTGTGGCTCAAGTGGTAGATTGCTAGCCTTGAGCAAAAGCAGCTCAGGGACAGCAAGCACCCAGGTCCAAAGTTCAAGCCAAAACAACACAAAACAAAACCAAGTTAGGAATCTTTGCAGGTTGGCAAGGTGTTTTCCAGGTAATTCCAATAATCACTTCAAAACTGAAGAACTGGGGTACAGGCAGCTAAGCACTTCATCCTACAAGAAACTTGTGAAGTTTGCCTCCTTTGGGCTCAGGGTGCTCCTGTGATCTTACCTCGCTCAGGTGTTCATTCCACACATTCCACACTTCCAATTTGACTTCTTTCCTTATTATTTTCCAAGTTTGCTCCACTCTCAGCAGCCCTGGGCCTCACACTGCCTGAAAGCACTTCCCTCTTCAACTCCAAATACACTTGGCTGAGGCCTTGCTCTGCCTGACCCCAGGCCACTCCCGGGCCTGATCCACACAGCAAAATCCACTACTTCCATTAGTACAAACTTCAGTTCCTTCTGCTTAGTCTCCTGTGACCCCGATGGTGCCAGAGTCTACAACTTACCAAGCCCAGGATTCCATAGTAGGACCTAGAAAAGAAGTGAGGTTTATACTCATTAACTTATGAAGCACTTTGTTTCAACGGTGTATTTAAACACCTTTTAGAAACACTACAGTATAGTAAAAGGAGGCTGTAAGGATATCAGCTGGAAAGAGGATAGAGGTACAATTGCAATGGGAAACAGAGCAAAGTGACTCCACGTTATAATCATGATGGTAATAGTGACCGGAAAGCTATTTATACTCATTCTTTTATTTGTCCCTCACAAATGTCTCAGGAAATTTTATCGTTCTTCTGAAGAACCTTAATATTTTCCCATTCATTTCTCAGCCTGAAAGTTTCCTTCTTCGTGTTTCTCCCTTTCTTATAAAATGCTCCTTTTCCCACTCCCCTCCAAATAGGAGACTGTTCAGGCAACAGTCTGCTTTATTATTATTTTACTTTAAATAAGTGGTAAGATCTTCTTATGTTTGCTTCCTACTTAATTAATATGAATCTCTAAGTTTCATGTCTTCTGCCTGAAAATAAAATAAAAATCATTTCAGGTATAATAGATTCATTCTTCCCATGCAAGTTTTGCAGAAAGCCTTTGCACAAAACTGTATCTAAGACGGTCAGAAAAGAAAAGTAAGGGGAAAAAAAAACCCAAGCTGGCTTTGTCTGTGATTCCTCTCATGTGACAGCCTTACCTCTCATTGTCTATTTCCCAACACCTCAAAATAATATTTAAGAAAGAGAAGAACACCAACCATGTAAGTTCTTAGTACTATGACTTTACTTTAGACCCCATATAGAGATTATCAGTAAGGATGTCAGATAGAAGGAAAATAGTGGTGTAACTGCATATGGAGTCAATCTAATTCTACCATCTCATAACACTGTTCAGCAACCGCTCTCACCTGTGGTTTTGCTCACTCACATTTCAGTTGTCTCTGGTCAACCAGAGTCTAAAATTCACATTGCAATTAGACATTTTGAGAGAGAGTACATTCACCTAAGTGTTATCAGTGCATAGTTGTCCAATTTCATAATTAGTTATTGTGTATAGTTTATAAATTAAACATTATTGGGAAAATATAGTGGCTGTAGAGTTCAGTATTTTCTCAGATTTCAGGGATCATCTGGAGGAAATCCCGTATCTCCTGAGGACTGCTGGATTACTTCATATTTATGTATAAAGATCCCATCTTGGGGTTGAGGTGTAGCTCAGTTGGCAGAATGCCAGCCAATGAGAGAAAACATCAGGTATCAAGTTTGAGTCCTAGTGGTAGACCTAAAAGAGAGAGAGCAAGATGTAACAGTCTTCCCAATTCTTTCCTCAATTCCTGTTGCTCACATTGTCACTCATTTCAGATAGTATCCATATATTTGAACTACTCAATACATCATTGCTATTATTGCTTTAAACAGTTATCAGGTAAAAATAAGAACATTTAAAGATTTTACTTATATTTATTTAAAATATTTTCTTATATTTCTTTCACTGGATCCAAGTTCTGCATTATATAACCTTTCTTCTGCCTGCAAAACTTGCTTTAACATTCTCATGGGGAAGATGAATGGATGATGAATTCTCCCTGTTTTTTTGTAGAATAATATTGTCCATCCTTCATATTTGAGGAATAATTTTACTGGAAGAAAAGTCCTGATTGTTGTATTCTGTTCTGTTCTGTTTTTCCTTTTAGTTCTTTAAATTCTTTAACCCCACCCTCTTCTTACTTGCATGGTTTCTGGTGAAAAAGTCTGCTGTACTTCTTAGCTTATTCCTTTATATGTAAGGTTTTCCTCATCCTCTACATTTTTTTAAGGATTGTTCTCATTGTCTTTGTGCTTTGTTTTGGTTTAGCTTGGTATTTTTGATTCTGTTTATTTAGATTTCTGTGATTGATTTGCCTATGGGTAGAGTTTGGGTATTTATTGTTCTCTGAGCCTGTTGGCTCTGTGGTTTGGTGTCTGTTGTCCAGGTTGGAAAATTCTTTCAACTGTTTCTTGGACTCTGTTTTCTCTTCCAGTTTTCCAATGACACATATGTCATAACTTTTGAAATCATCATGCATAGTTTAAATGTTCTTTTTTATTATTATTATTTCCTCCTCAGTCTGAGTTTCTACTGATCTACTTGCAAATTCAGTGATTATTTCCTTGTCCATGTCCAGCCTCTTGAAAGCTCATCAGGGCATTCTTCCTTTCTGGTACAATGTTTTCTATTTCTAGCATCTTCTTTTGATTCTCTCTTAGCATTTCCATCTCCCTGTTTACATTATTCATCTATTCTTGCACACTGTCTGCTTTTTGCATTAATGTCTTTAACATATTAATCATAGTTCTTTTAAATGTCATGTCTGATAATTACAACATCTGTGTTATATCTGAGTCTGGTTCTCATGCTAGCTCCGTGTCTTTGGATGGTTGACTTTTAGCATGCCTAGTAATTTTTTGTTTGCTGAAAGACATACATGTTGTGCTGAGTTGTAGGACCTAAAGAGCTTTAATGTGATGATTTATGGTAATCTGGCTCGGATTTGGGCTATGTTACTATTGCTACAGCTGTAGGTGCCAGAGGTTTCAAATTCCTCTGGTGTCCTTGGTTTTGTCTCTGACATTGTCCTTGGGCTTCACTAAATACCCTTCCTCAGAGGGAGTCTGCAACTTGCAGTTCTGCCAGCTATAGTACAGTGCCATTATGCTGCATTCCTGTTGGTGTGATGATGAGGTTTGAAGAATGGAAATATTCTATCATCTTATTAAATTTTGGTCTTTCAATAGGTCTCTGTGGCTGTGGCCTTTATCATGAGTGTTTTTTCAGTGGTATGGTTGGTTTAGAAAAGACAGGAGGGCTATAGAGGGGCCTGTAGCAAAAAGAAAGCTCTTAACTTTAGGGGACATTAGGCTTTAGAAAAGTCTTTCCCTACCTTTTCCCCTGTAGAGTAGATCCCTGACATGGAGAATACTTTGAATATTTTATATCTGTTCTTTCTCTTCTTGTGCCAGAGCCAGGAGATTTTATTTTTTTGGGGGGGGGAAGGGTGGGGGTAGGGAGGAAGGATTTTTCCCATGAGAGACTCATAGAGTTTGTGAAGGTAAACTTCATAAAAGTGTGACGCTCCCTAAGGCTGAAGCCTTCAGGAATTTCTCAGTCTCATACTAGGCCACTCAATATCTCAAACAGTTCACTGAGATTACCATTTTACTGTTTCAGCTAGTTTATAAAACTTACAGTTAGTGCTCCAGCTAAGCAAATCTCAGTTGAAATTGCTGAATCCCTCCATTTCCCTAGGTTTGGGGGTACTAGTTTACTGTGTCACTGCTCTTCTTTGATGGATCAAAAAAGACATTTATTTTTAGTATTCTAGCTTTTCATTTTAGTAAAAATAGAAATGATGGCCACTCAGGTTTCTATGTGTCAGAGATGGAATGGTAAGTTCGGCATTATGACTCCTAGCTTTAGAATAGATAGTTTGGACATAGAAAGAGAAATGAGTGATTTTGAGAAGGAAAAATATGGAGGGAGAAAACAAAAAGATGATTTAGTTGTAGGATTGTTTTTTTTGTTCTTGCTTTTGCTTTCTGGTCCTGGATCTTGAACTCATAGCCTCAGCATTGTCCCTGAGGTTTTTTGCTCAAAGCTAGTACTCTACCACTTGAACCATAGTTCCACTTCCTGCTTTTTAGCAGTTAGTTGGAGATAAGACTCTTATGGACTTTCGATCCCAGGCTGACTTAGAGCTGAGATCCTCAGATCTTAACCTCCTGAGTTGCTAAGATCACAAGCATGAATCAACAGTGCCTGGCTTAGAGTTTTTATTTTTTCCACTTCTTCCTCTCAGGGCTGAACTTTAAAAGGGAGTGAATTGGAAACACCCAGAATGGGAGAGGGAGAATGTAGAGAGGGGGCTTTCCATCCTACCTCATGTCTAGGACACCAGGAGTAAAATATTCAGAGTAGCTGCTCCCTCTCTGGATATTCTGCCAGTGTAAGAGTGTTAGTAGGAACTGGAGCCTTACTGCTTCTCTGAGGTTGTCATTGTCAAGACATGGAAGTTCCTTGAATGTCATTCAAAAGGCTGTGGAAACCACCAAACCAAAGGTACAAATGACTCTCAACAGAGGTCTGTTGGTATCTTGACAGAGTCAGCTTCCTATGGGTTGACAGTACCGAGGAGAGCTGCAATGAAGATAGACAGCCAGAGAAGGTAGCCAGGTCCAGATTATACTGAAAGAAAAAAGAGGACCAAAGAAAATGTTGCTCATGGGCTCAGACATAGTAAGCTGGTGCCGTCAGGAGGAGGACATTACATTATAGATCAGAGGAGTTAGAGAATAATCTAGGAGCGCCTCACAGGTGTGAAGAACAGTACTAAGTCCCATATAAGACTCCCACATATTCCCAGATATCATCTCGTTTGCAGCCAAAGGTAGGAAAGCAAAGTCCTAAAGATGCGCTTAAGATTCTTCGGTCATATTAAAATTTCACATTACACTAAGAATGTTGAATATGTTTCATCCGAAGAATAGAAAATGCATATAGTGTCCTCTAAGGCCATCTGGGTGTAGTGGGCAATTTGTGGCTCTACTACATTGTCCTGTTTGTTACCATGATTTGTGTTCTGTTTTGTGTTTCTTGCTCATTTGTTTGAGTAGTCCATCTACTTCAGTAGAAAGAGCACTCTAAAAAACAGTCACTTGGCCTATCTATTCACCCATGGATCCCATAGTTTTGAAAATAGGGTCTTACATATGGAAGTTACTCAAAGATGTGGTTTTGTAAACCTCTTTATCCGTTGAAGTTGATGGGTGGAATGACTTTAAACCTTAAATGATTATTATATAAACGTATGTTGCTTCAGGTAAGTCCTTAAAACAACATCACAGAGTTGGTTTGAGAATTGCTAATCCAAAAATCTGGAATCTGAAATGTTCCAATGCTATGCTTCAACAGTTTTAGATTTGGAAACATTATCAATTTTGGATTTTCTGAGTAGGGATGCTCAGCAGGTAGAGTTTCTACAAGTATTTCAAATTCCACAAACCCCAAGCCTGAAATACCTCTGCTCCCTAGCAATGCAAATAAGGGATACTCAATCAACCTAAATTGAGATAGTTTCCAAATGAGGCAGAGGAAGCAGAGTGAAGTCGAGTTACACAGTCAAGGTCACAGAGCACATATCAGTCAGAACCAGGTTTTCAAAGATGGCAATCTGGCTGCAAAGCCTGCACTCATCCACCACGCCATCGCAGCCTCTCGGCGCCTCATGTGTGGCCTCAGCTCACCGCCTCCACCCCTCCTCCCTCACACCAGATGAGCCACAGACGGCTAAGTAGGCAGCGAACACTTCACAAGATGTTTTCATCGATTTTGCCAACACTCAGCTGCTTTATCGGCTCTGATGAAACATTTGTGACAACCACAGCAATTGCAATGATCATTTCCATGCTGAAAACATTTGCCTACAAAGCAGACATTTTCTCTTCAAAGTAAACACTGGGGCTGCTGAGAGGCGGCAGCCCATACCCATGTGATGCTTTCTCTAATGAAGGCGAAAATCCTTCAAGCATGATGACAGAAGAGGAGATGTGGGCCTCTCCTCCAGGAGACCTTGCCTGACATTCGCAGGCTTGTCCTGAGATGTCTCCATCTCTGCTTCTGTCTCCCAAGCCAGGATGTACTGCGCATATTTTGAGTACACCAGGCACAAGGTGGTAACCGTCCAGTTATAGGTCAGCTCTTTGCCGTGACTACATCATGAAGAGTCGACATGGTACATTGTTGATCTCAAAGCCAACAGTCAGTTCATTTGCTTTGTTAATTAGTTAATAGCAAATAAGAGGAAGACCTTGCACCCCACTGCAGCTGGCCTGCGTGTTGTCCGCAGAGAGAAATAAGACAGAAGGCAATAGACTAGGGTAGAAAGATGAAGAACCACTTCAGGTCAGTTTCCATAAATAGATTTCAGTAACTCCTATTCCAGAGGATATTTACAGGGCACTTGGAAGAAGAGAGGGGTGGTAAGGCTCTTGTGGACCAATAAGATGAATACATGTAGTTAAATTGAATTTAATGTAAAACATTTTCTTATCTTCAGGACTTCTCATGACCTTTGGTCTTTGCTAGAGTGAATACTGGGTGATGTAAAGGGTCATATAGCAGTTAGAATTTGCAGTTTGGCCAGAGAGCTATTTCTTACCAAGCTCTCTCGTGGATCATAATAAAACATGCTAACTACAAGGGGAGACCTCTCTGTCTGACAGTACTTTGTACAGACCTGAAGGGGAACAGAGCTGTTAACATGGTTGAAGTCTCCCTTAGAACAGAGATTTTTCCAAGCTCAGATGACATCTTGTTAGGTATTGCCTCTCAGACACACCTGCTGCAGATGTGACACAGAGGACCTTCACACATTAGGCCCCATGCTGGGTTCTCTTAGGGACCGTACTGGTCTCCACAGCCCTGAGGTCCAGTCCTGTGGATGCTGGGCAGTAGGCCCATAGGTAGAGGCCTTGTCTCAGCAGCTTCATTTAGCTGCTAGAATGAAAACTACCAACAAAAGCTGTCCATAGCCGGGTGCCGGTGGCTCACACCTATAATCTTAGCTACTCAGGAGGCTGAGATCTGAGGATTGTGGTTCAAAGCCAGCTGGGATAGGAAAGGCCTCATGAGACTCTTATCTCTAAATAACCACTCAAAAACCAGAAGTGAAGCTGTGGTCGAGCACTAGCCTTCAGCAGAAAGAAGCTAAGGGACAGTGCCCAGGCCCTGAGTTCAAGCCCCACAACTGACCAAAAACAAACAAACGACAACAACAAAAAACTGTCCATGCTTTACTTCTCTTTCAAGACTAGAGTCTGCATAACCTATGCCCTCCTTGAAGGATGTGACCAAAAAGTTTCACCCAGCATGAGTAATGGAGTATGACAGAGAGCCCCACCCAAGTCAGACAGTAGCCTGACTCAAACCTCATCTGTGAACAGACTCACGGACTTCGCCAGCACTCGTAAGTGATTGTGACTGTTTCGTTTTCGAACTATCAGTCGGCCGGTTCGAGTAATTTTATACTTAAATTATTTAAATGCAATCTATCCATTGAAGCAATTTTCCCTGCACAGGAGAAGTGTTTTCTTTTTTTAGGAACTGAAGCATGATAAATAAATGAATAAAGACTTGTCGCAGTGTCTCTCTCTCTCCTGAAGAAAGCACTTCAGTGGCGAGTCCCTCCTGTCAGAAATCTTGGAACTCATAATATTCCCTACGGTTCTGCTGCGTGGCATTAAAAATAACCAAAGACTCAAGACACAGTTGTTTCTTCTCTTCCTAGACATGAAGCACATTTTACGCCACAATGCCGATGACACAAGGCCAGTGCAGAACTTGCTAATATTCTCTGCTGCCTCTCTCCCCAGACCTGCAAGCAGTTAGAAAGGCTTAGTGGTGATCACAAATGTTGTCCCATTTGGAAAGCACTTCTTCAAGACAGCATGGATTAAAATTCATGAAAGGCAGCTTGCTTGCATAAATAAATTAAAAGATGCAAAACTAAAGTTTAAACACCCATACACAACTAGCATTTTGCAAACACCATATGCATCACAGTTCTCAATTCTGGGCTGTCATGCAAGAAGGAAGGAAGAGGCCTCATTGGGTTTGAAAGCGCAAAACCAGGAGCACCTTGATCACCTTTGGCACAGAGGAGTCTCAGCAACAAAATGTGAACTAATTGATTTGAGCCTTATCTAAATGCATATTTTTTTTGGGAAGTATGCTGATATCCACACAGCTCTATAGGAAGACGTAGAGAGAAAAAGAGAAGGAGTTTTGTGGTCAGACGATGCCAGGCTCACCTCCAAACTCTTGAAATGGCTAGGCTGCCTTGAATGGACCATGGGCAATATCTGATGCCCAGTTTTGCCCATCTCTAAAATAAATATAAGAGCCAAGTGATGGTGGTTCATGCCAGTAATGTGAGCTTTTCAGGAGGCTGAGATATGAGGATTCCAGTTTGAAGCCATCCCAAGCAGGAAAGTCTGTGCGACTCTTGTCTCCAATGAACCACCACCACGACACACACAGAAAGCCAAAAGTGGAGCTGTGGTTCAAGTGGTAGAATATCAGCTTTAAGAAAAAAAGCTAAAGGACAGAGCCCAGGCCTTTAGTTCAAGCCCCAGAACTAGCACAAAAATAAAAAAAAGTGGAAGAGGTAGGACTTGGCTGAGGCCTCAGACTGGAGGAGAGCTCTTTCTAATTTTACAATGCCACCATTCTTTAAGTGTGAAGTCAGGAAGAAACTGATTCAAAGTTTGATTCAAAGTTTGTGAGGACTTCTCTGCAGGCTGCTCTGTGGTTATATTACTTATATAAGTATAAGTATATTACTTATTCCCCTTCCAAAAGTCTCAAGTCAGAGGTTAGTTTTTTTTTACACTGATTTGATTTGATTTTTGTGCCAGTACAAACTGGCCTCAAATCATGATCTTTCCATCTCTGCCTCCTAAGTAGCAGGCATTACAGATATGAGCCTCCAAATAAAATTCTTTTCAGGACCACAACAAGGAATATCCTTGTGAAATTTCTAAATAACAAGGACCAAGAGAAAAAGAAAGGCCCGGTGACACAGATCTGTAATCTCAGCACTGGAGAGGCAGAGGAAGGAAGGTGAAGAGTTCCAGATCAGCCTACACTACATACCAAGACCCTAACAAATCAATCAACCAACCAACAAAAATGAACCCTGAAAGGTCCCACAAGTTATCAGAGAAAAAATTGCATCATAAAGATGCAAGAAGTGGATTGATACCTGACCAACATCAAGCCAGTGGCCAGAGGATAAAAGAGTAATGCCTTCAAAATTCATTGAATTCCCAAACTATTAATAAAGGATGGGAGAATAGAACAAATGTATTTTCAAGTCAATAAAAGCACATGCACACAAAAACAAACCCAAACTGCCTTCCATTCCATTTTCTCAGGAAGATACTAGCAGATGCACCCCAACAAAACAAGTGGAAATAAGAAAATGATGTGGGCACAATGAAAAGGAGACCCATGCAGAGGAGGTGAAGGCAGTCACTGAGATGATACAGATGTCAGACCCCAAGAAGACTGGTGAGCCCACCACAGAGGGCAAGTTAGGAGGTCAGGAGGCCTCCTGGAGAGAAATGGCTAGAGCCTTTCAGGTAAATGAGTATTGAGAAGAGATTTAGATAATTTGTCAAAAAAAGGTTTGCTATTTATTCACTGTTTTGTGAGTGTAATACTGAACAGGTGGGGGGAAATGACAGGTAGCCACCCTAGGAAAAACTAAAGGTTGTGAGAAAAAAGAAAAACAATCTGCTAAATGAATGATGCATAAAATTCATTACATGGAGGTGATAATATAAATGCTGAGTATTTATTGCTCAAAATCACAATATTATGATAGTATAATTAGAAAGATGTGGGGTATAGAAAAAATGTAGGTTAGGTCAAGGGAGATCATAAAGCTAAATTGTCATTTTCCCTTGTGAGAAGCCCATAGATAATATCAAAATAGAATACTCAAAAATAGCAATCTGAACATATTACTGGAAGTGCTGGGAGCAAATGACAAACCCATTAGCTTTTTAAGAGTGAAGTGGTTACCTCTGGAGAGGGAAAATAGGGAGATGACGACAGGGAGATTCTGTTGATCTACTTGACTTTGTAAAGCTATTTAGTTCTTCAGGTTCTATTCCACAATTAATGTTATCATTTTCATAATTTGACTACCAACATCTCAACCCTATCAGGCCAGTAATTGCTCACTGAAGGAATGACCTTGGGTCAGAGATTTCTAAAGCTAGCCCCACTCTTCAAATTTTGTTTATAGTCAAAGCAAATAAGAAAATAAAAGCAAGTCTGGTACAGAGGCTCAAGCCTGTAATCCTAGAAGGCTGACATCAGGGAATCATGTCCTGCCAATCCTAGAAGGCTGAGATCAGGGGATCATGCCCAGCCAAAGCAAAGAAAGTTCCTAAGATTCCATCTTAGCCAATGGCTGGGCAGTGGCACACACCTGTCATCACAGCAATGCAGAGGAACATGAATAGGAAGTCAGTCCAGACCCGTTAAGACATAAATCCATCCCTATCTCAAAAATAACCAATGCAGAAAGGGCTGATGAAGTGGCTCAAGTCATGGAGTCTGGCCTAGTCCCTGAACTTAATTTTAATTACTGCCAAAATAAATAAATTAGTAAATAGTAATAATAATAATAATAACAATAATAGCAGCAGGGCAAAGGTAAATCATGCCTATAATGCTAGCTAATCAGGACATTAAGAACTGAAAGTCATACTTTGAAGCCAGCCTGGGCAGCAAAGTCCAAGAAACCCTTATCTCCAATTAACTACCAAAAAGAGCAGGAAGTGGAGCTATGGTTCAAGTGGTATAGCACTAGCCTTGAGCAAAGAAGCTCAGGCACAGCACCCAGGATTGGCACAATAATAACAACAACAATAATAATAATAGCAGTAGTAAATACTGATAATAATAACAACAATAACAATAATAAGTAGCAACAGAGAAATTTAAATTGGCAAATACAAGGTAAAAAAAGTAAAACCCATGAGCTGGTTTGTAAGTTCACGTCAAGTGTGATCTCTTTAGGAAGTAATGTGTCTGATGAAGGTACTTAAATTTTGTCCTACTTAAATTAGCTCCTCATTTTAACAAATACACTTTCAGGCAGAATTAAAAGAGATAGTTTTGGAGGTGAAGTAGAATATTGTGAGATGATGCTAGATTGTTTATCAGTCCTACAAGATGGAGCTGAGAGGACGAATAGGATTTCTTTCAGGGACTCAGAGACCTTGCGGGAGTCGCGGGCGGCCCTCCCAGCATCTGAGGCATGCCTGACAAAACAGTAATGGCCTCATCTCCCTCTGTCTATTTTGAAATAAGAAAAAAAAAGAGATGAAATGGCTTTTATACTATTTTCCACAGCCCAAAAGGAAATGCACTTCAATTTTAATAACATTTCTATTTCTTATTTATCATCCTACAAACCTGATAAAAATTGCAAACTCTAAATTTGAGGGATAGGATGGAAGAATGAAAAATAAAACATTTCTGACAGCTAGTCTTTTCTTTTAATTGAACTAAAAATAAAAACATTGTTACTTTGGAAGGAGAAAATAGATAGATGATGGCTAGCTCAACTAATGGTTGTGAAGTGTCAGAAACATGGTTCAGGGCTACATAGTTCCAACCCTGAGCCCAACTTCACAACAAGAAACAGGTCAAATGCATGGGCAGACCCTGCCTCACCTGGCCTTGATCCTACAACCCAATGGATAATATAATCATCCATTGGTAATGACCCAAACTTTTCCCAGCACAGCCACCAGGGATGTTCTGCTCCTTAGCCATCAGGGCTTCAAGAAACTTCCTCCTGGTCCCCACAATTTGAATCATCAGCTCCTGATTAGAAGCCCTTGTCATGTTTCTGTTGATGGCTCAGATAGAGCTAGGAAAAGGAATAATTGCATTTTTAACTGCCTATTAACGGGAGAAAGGCATTAGATATCAAGCTAGTGAAGACATTATAGTAGCAAAAGTGACCATGATGATTAATTTGGGCTCTATTTAGTGAAGCATGTAGTCTCTGCCATAGGGCTTACTAAGGCTCTTCTTTTTCTTTGTCTCTTTAGTCAATCACAGACTCAACTCAGGGCCTTTGTTCCTGCCCATCACTCTCCTTGGTATTCATTTTTGTCCCATATGGGATTTTTCCTCATGACTAATGATAGAATATCCTCCATTGCATATCTGTGTCCCTACAACTTAATCCTAAAATTTACCACTGTAGGTAAAACAATTTTGTTTACCTGGCTGTCTTTTTCCTTACTGTTTCTTCCCTGATTTCCATTTAACTTGGATGTGAGCCCCAGGAGAACATAAAGTTTGTCTGTATTTTCCAAAATTCAGAACTATGACTTCTGGGAATGTGGCTTCATGGTAGAGTGCTTGCCTAACATGCAAGAAGCCCTGAATTCCTCAGTGCCACATAAACAGAAAAGGCCCGACGTGGCACTGTGGCTCAAGTGATAGAGTGCTAGCTTTGATCAAAAGAAGCTTGGGGACAGTGCCCAGGCCCTGAGGTCAAGACCCCGGACTGGCAACAACAAAAAAACAAACAAAAAAACCAAGAAATATGACTGGCACATAGTGAACATTCTCTAAATAGTCAGTGGCTGAACAAATCGAATCAGCCACCCAAATAATTTCCCTGAGCCATCACATCATCTGTAAGAATGGCTAAGGTTAGAAATTACATCACAGGATTGTGTGAAAGATAAACAAAATAGTGTTTGTACAGAGAGAAGGTGGCAGTTCCTTTACTCATTCACTGAGAATTTCTAGTGCCCATTTCTACCCTTGCCAACCTTGCAGATAAGCTGAGGCTCCTTTAAGAAAGTTGTCATGGTGGAACCAGAGAACAAAGGCATCACATTCTTGGCTTTAAAGTTTAATGCACTCAGTTCAGACACAAGACAGAGAATATTCAGGAAAACAGGTAATCCAGTTGAACCAGTTTCTCCTGCCTTATCAGCCAGCCCCATAAAATCCAAAACAGGGAGGTAAAGTAAGGACAGAGCATCTGAGAGAGCAGAAGTCTCTGTGAGAACTGTCTTTTCTACCCTGTCCCCTCCATGTACCTGGGGATCAGGTGGAAGAGAAGTCTAAAGAGCTGTGAATCTGAAAGGAAAGGGCTGAGCACCCTGCTCCCACCTGTGGGATGGCTGCTCATAAAGACTCAGCCACAGGGCACAGATACCTCCATGGGGTTTGAGGTACAAAGGTCCAGGTATCCCATGAATTTCCAGTGGCCCCAGAGTGGCACTAGATAAACAGCAAAGTACCTCTGCAACCCATGGAGTGGAGTTCAGAATGAAAGAAGACATGAAAGAAAAGCGGCAAAGACTCTACAGCCAAGGATGGGGGGGGGGGGGCATATCAGTACCTGTGTCCCTGAGGGAAGGGGACCAGTGACCATGACTCAAGAGTATACCTTGACAGCTACCATCATTATAAAAGGAATGAGTCAGAGTCTCAGTCTTCCTCTTCCCTTCACCCATGTCTGGATACTTCTCCATGCCCTTGGTGTAAATGAAGAAAAAAAGAGGAAAAGAGTTTAAACCTACTGAGCTGAAGCTCAAAGCATCTTAGAAAACAGAAGTAACCAAATTAGCCTGATGGAGACTGGAAACTGTGTGTCTGTCATCAGGCAGAACTGGGCTTTTAAATAAGGTTTTAGAAAGATAATTCATAAAGCAAAAAGGAAGATGGTTATAGAAAAACCACTCTACAAGGTATATGTGTTTAACTCCATGAATGTGTAACCTCTGAAAACCATCCCTACTGAAATATGTAAAGAACTCACTGCTGTGTCTGGCACTTGATAAGCAATAAAATAAATAAAGTTTGCTGTTATCACTGCGAGGACCTGCCAGATAACCAGGCCATTTGCTTTATATTCGTCATTTCTAACTCCTACAACAATCCTGCAAAAGTGAGTGTTTTGATATTTCTCTTTTATAGTTAAGGGCGGGGGGAGGGGAAAAGAAGCTTGGGAAGATTCAGTCCTGTGGCCAAGTTACCAGCTTCAGAGAGATCAGAACTGGGGTTTGGCCCTCCACAGCCTTTACTTATCACATTGTCTGCCATAGATGAGGATCCTCTTAGATCTGAAGATGTCTGCCTTGTGGGCCCAACCAGACAGGCTTGCCCTGGTCAGTGGCATTGTCAGTCCCAAGGCTGTCCTGTTCAATTGTGGTAAGGATCTCAGGCTACGAGTGGTTGTCCAAACCCATGTTAGCTTCTCCAGGGTGAGCTATTGTGAAGAGATAGCTTCATGGCATAGAGAGAACTCACGGGCTTTGAACTGGGATGCGGGTTAGATTTCCTCTCAGAGGCCTTCTTTTCTCTGGGCTATTAGACCTTCATTCCCCACCTCCTGCCCCAAGTAAAAGTCTGTATAAGAAAACCAAAGTCCTCCTTTGGAAAACATAAAAAATTAGTTGAGATGCCAGAGGAAAGATATCTATCTCAGCGGGTACTACAGCCTAACTCTGCTGCAGAAATGAGTCAGCCCCTCATCATGAGAGCAAGCAAGGCCCAAGTTGTGAACCTACTCATGAAGAGTGAGTCATTTGGGGTCTTTGGTTAAGAGGTGAGGGAGCTGGGCCAGGAAACTGGGCTCCTTCCACATTCATAACCACGCACACTTCCATGTCCCTTACGAGGTGCTGCGGAGCCAGAGAAAGACAGCACGCATAATTATGCATAGGCTGCAGGGTAATTTGGCTGTATTTCACTCACCTCCCACACAGACACACAGACACACAGACACACAGACACACAGACACACACACACACACACACACACACACACACACACACACACACACACACACCTCACACAGAACCCTGGGCCCATTGTTCTGTTCTAGCAAAGCTGCCTATTCTGATCTAAAAACAGCTCTTCACTTCCAGGAATTTGTTAGTTATTTTAAGAATTCCTTTCACCTAATCTTCCACCTTATCTCCCAATTCTTCCCCCGGCCCGGTACACTCACCTGTGAGGAGTCTGTCCTTGTCACAGGCTCCTGCTCTTCCTGGCACTGCTGTGCTCATGACAGGCCCACACACAGTCTCAGTCAGAGGCAGATGTCCCTGCTTTGTCAAGGGGCCCCCTAAGAGAGGACATCTGGGAATGCCTCTGCTGTCACCTCAGAACAGGAGGACCCGGCACAACTGCAACGCAGTCCCTCAGAGAACAGCCCTAGGCCCTCCTCTACCAAGCTCAGGGAAGAGATCAAGACTGGGAGAGATTGGGAAGGTCAGCTACACAACATGGAGGGGTTTCGATGTCTCCCAATGCTGAGTGCCAAGCTCACCAAAGTAACAGCCAGAGTTGATGCCTAACAAAAGTGCCCAGTGAAGCTGCCTGCATGTGCATCCATCCGGGCCTCTGTATCCATGCATGTGAGGGTGGGTTAGCTGGTCATGGGTGGAAATTCTTTGGACTAAACCCCAGGAGGACAGAGTACATGCTTTGGCTCTAAGCAAATGTAAGGGTTTTTTGTTCTGTTTGTTTGTTTGGGGCAAAAGAATGACCAGTGGTGTTTCCAGTCCTCACCCTAGTGTCTCAGGCACACACTGGAGTGGTGGATGTTCCAACATAGAGGAATCTCTGAGCAAGGGGAAGGGGACCCCAAATCTGCTACAACATGCGTCCCCAAAGAGACCGCTGAGAAGCTTCTGTTCCTTTCAGTGGTGTCTTTGAACCACTAGTTCTTTATATCCATAAAGAAATTGTCCACAACCAAAGCATCAGTAAGATTTCGTCTGACTGCAACATGCTAGGCCTGGTTGGAGGTGCAATTTGGTTCCCAAGTCATGTAACCCTTACCATCCCTCATCTGAGGTAAATACTGCTTACAGAAAAGGACACCAAAGCACAGAGAGGTTGCATACTTTTGTATACCCGCACAGCTATTAAGGTAACCAGGCTGGCTTCCAACTCCAGGGTCCCCATTCCAGAATGAAAAATTAAGCCTCCATACCGAGTTCACTTCCCTTATCCAACTTGCCATCTCATTCCTCTTGAATTTCCATCCTTGGCCACGAGCTTGTGAACAGATACTATGTCTCATTTCTCTGTACTTATTCTTTAGCAAAGGACTCCTAACAAATAAGGTGACTATCACTGATGTTCAATAAATACTGTTGAATAACAGGTGATCATTTTTTTATTAAAGTCTGTACTACTGCAGAGAGAGTAACTGAGAAAGAAGGTATGTGCTAAACTGTGGCCATACAGACAGTATCATGCTAAGCAGATTGTTTTTACTTTCCTGAGAATTTGCTTTCTGACAATTCCATAAATATGGCTGTTATCCTATTTTCCGGAAAGAACTGAAGCACACAATTTTTAAAGTGTACCCCAGGCCCACAGCTAGGACTCTGATGAGACATTTGACAGCATTACCCCTGTGTATAACTTAATGAGCTGATGTACTTCTCTGATCTATAAGGGCAAGGACAGACAGGCCTAAGCTGTAGGGAGAAAACTCCTTGCAACAGATGATACAGGAAGTCTTCCTGGAAGAGGCAGTACCTGGCCTAGATACTAAAGGATGGATGGGATCTAGTGATGCAGAGACAAGTAGACACAGCAGAACACCCCATGGAGAACAACAGTGTCCAAAACTGCAGCACTGCATGAAAATGGAATGACTTCCACCTGGCTGCAGCACTGGACAAGTAAGAAAAGAAATGCATGAGACCAAGTTAGAAAGGAAGCCTGGAGCTGAAATGAGGTCTTGGGTTTTTGTCATTGTTTTTGCTGTTGCTGTTGTTTTGGAGGGGGGGTGGTCTTGAGGTTTGAACTCAGGGCCTGGGCACTGTCCCTGTGGTTTTTGCTCCAGTGTGGAACTCTATCACTTTGAGCCACAGCTCTACTTCTGGTTTTTAGGTGGCTAATTGGAGATAAGAGTCTCACAGACTTTCTTGCCTTGGCTGACTTCCACCCATTATCTTCAGATCTCAGCCTCCTGAGTAGTTAGGGTTTACAGGCGTGAGCCACTGGTGCCTGGCCAAACTGAGTCCTGAATGAAAAGTTTGGGGATAGATTTGAGAGCTATTAATGCTCACTATTGAATAGTGATATACCTGCATGACTTAACCAACAGGAAGAGAATGGCTGCAACCAGGAAGATAGAGGCAGGATAAAGAGCAATCAAGATTCTTAGAAAAAAATGTGACATAGTATTCTTAGCAGTTGTGGGGTGGTAAGAATGGGCATCGCACAGGATTTGGAGCTAGAACCAATGACTTAGTAAATGGTGAGGTTTGAAGGCTGTGATGCAGGAAAGAGTTAAGAGAGATGTTAAGGTTTCCTCATGGCTCAGAGGATGACAGTCCCTTAGCAGAAAGCTTGATCATGGGAGCAAAGACCTTGTCAGGGCTGGTGGGGGAGCGAGGCTAATGAGCCCTTTCCCTCATACCGCGAGCATGTTCTAAGGGGTCAAATCTAAATTCCAGGCCATCTGCCCCTCAGCCAGGAAAGTTCCAGTGGGTAAGTCAGGGCTTGACTTCCATTTTTCAGACAAATTCTTTTTCTAGATGTGATTTATTCAGGGAGATGTACATCTGATATTGGTGCCAGGCATCAATAACCACTACACACACACACACACACAGAGTACACAGACATTGAACACACATGTGCACACACATATCCACACATGCACACAGACACACACCACCACTACCACCGGCAGCTTAATGAAACCCCCTCCTCTGTGCTAGCTACATTAGCGAGCTGATCCAGTAATAGAGGACAAGCCACACAAATTGAAAACTAAAAACTTCCAGATTCCATCCTGCTTCATCCTGCTTTTCCTTCTGTCACTGATTTTATGCTGCATGAATTGGATATTAGTTTCCCCGTTTCGCTGAAATGTCGGATCACTGGGGTAGCTTGGGCAGACTCAATTTCACTTGCAGTAATAGAGTGAGATTATTCAAAATTATTTCCAGTGGGCTGCGCCTGCCTGTTCCTTCTGTTAGGAGAATAGAAGTAAACAGGTCGCCACCCTCCTCCCAGGCTGACATCCTGACCCGGCGCCCCTCTGCCTAGCTCCTTAATCGCGAGAGCATTTTGGTTTTAGCCACGCTCAATTAATTCATCCCAGAAAGAGTCCAGTCGGAGAGAGTTGATTTAAAGTGAGATAAACTGGGCATCTGCTTGCAAAAACCAGATGATCCAAACACGTCTTTCAGCGTGAGAAAATGAAGAGCTCTCTCCACATGTAAAGCAGTCATTTCTCAGCAGTGTTATTATTATTTTTCCCCCTGGTGAGTTTAAGTAGTAGCTGTGGCCGAGACAGCAAATGGGACACTTCTCGTGGGCCATGTTTCTGGGATGAGGAGGTCTCCCAGGAACCCAAAGTCCCGCCTGGGACCCGGGGTCCACAGAACCTAGTGAAAAGGCCTGGGGAGCCCATTGATGCTGAGTTTTTCCTGGTGCTAGACATGCACAGCTGGTTTTCTTCTCCCAGTTGAACATGAAAGAGCTGAGACAGCACTTAGGAAAATGGGATGTCAACATTTTTTTGCTCAAATTTGATAAGCAGAGGAAGATTAGCACCTTCCTCCAGGCTCCGTTTCGAACAATGTTCCTTTCAAGGCATCCAAATTGGCTAGATAATTCAGGCCCTGAAGACAGCCCTAAAGCTTGTGGGGCAAGAGGAGTGGGGAATTATTATTATTGTATTTGGGAGCAAAGGAAGGTGATTTTTGATGACCAGGCCCAAATCTGTGGCTTTTGATGTCTCAGTCTTCATGAGGGGCCAGGTAGAAGTTCTATCATGAGGATCTTCTAGCATATGAACCTTGTAGTTGGTCCCATGGTGTTCCTGGCTGGTAAAGAAGACCACATGGGGAAGCATCTGTCCAGTAGGCAGGAGGACCCAGACCTTGGGTGGCCCCAAGTCACCCCAGGCCTCCTGCTTCCACTGTGCCCAAAGCATTAGATGGCACAAACAAGCCAGGGAAACCAAGGACCAATCGGAGCATTAAAAACAGGCTTTTCTGGCTCCAGGGAAAGCTAAGATTTCGACTCGGCTGCCATCTCCTCATATTTTCCACTGATGTCACCTCAGGCAAGTAATTGGTGGAGAAGAGACTTGAAGGGGAAGAGATGGGGCCGTGTGCAGAGAGCAGAGGCACAGAGAGAAAAACAGGCTGAGACTGGCCCCAGCTGTGACCATAAGCTATCACTCTCACTTGGCTAGCAGGGCTGTGGGCCAGCTGTTTACTACACAATGAAACTTTCTTCTTATTCCTTGATAAAATAGAGAAAGAGAGAGGGACAGAGAGAGAGGGGGGAAATGCTTCTCTTGCAGCAGGACTTCTGCTGCTTCATGCCACATCTAGATGCTTCCTCCCAGCCAGGGAGGCAGGGTGGTTAAGGAAGGAGATGTGGCTTTGCCTCTGCTAGCGTGCTGTGTGGCATTGGAGATCAGCAACTCTTCTCTGGGATTTACTGTAATCTGGTACTTGGCTGCATCTCTGATTGGATAAATGGGCTTGTAGGGATCCTGTGTTACCAGCAACTCAATTTGAAAGTTTCTACAGATCATTCAAACCAGCTGAAATTCAGGAAATATTAATTAAATGCCTACTATGGTCTAGGCATGACACCAGGTACTTTGCCTAACACATCTATTTATTTTACTTAAGTATCCATTGTCTGTTCTGTATGATCATGGCTAGGTGCTGGGGATAAAACAGCAAGCAAGACAAACAACAGTTCTTTCCTCTCAGAACTTATGTTCAAAACTCACTCATTCCTGGCAACGCAATGATGCAGTCAAAGCAGTATTAGCTGTTGTATAAACGAGAAGACAGCGGTTCAGAGAGATAGAGTGACTTACCCAAGGTTACACAGAAGTCAAGAGCAGTTTGGAGAGAAACCTCAGTTTTCTGGTATCTAAATTTAGGTTTGGCTCATTATACAGCCCTGAATTTCCTGTACTAATTGGTAAAGGATGCTGAAATAGTCTCTGTAGTCCATGAGAGAGAATAATGGAAAGAAAGAGACAGACACAGTGGTAGGGGGTGGAGGGAGGGAGGATTGAAATTCCTACCTTAAAACTCTCAAACAAAATGTTTTTGTAAAAGCTCTCAAGGAGACCAAAGCTCTGACCTGCCTAAATTCTATTCTTCTACTTCAAATATTTCTTATACCAACCAGGCAAGAAATGCTAAAGGGGCTGACCAAAAAAAAAAAAAAAGAATAAAGCTCTAATAATAATAATAGGCTTACATTAAACCAAATAAAGTCATTCTGAAATGACTAAAGAGAAATAGCAGAGGAGAGGTGCCCCCAGGCTCCCACTCTGTTTATGCATCTCACATAATACCTTTTCATCACAATTACCTAAAGTGGTACATTTGTACTTCCATAATGTATGGAATTCATTACATAGTTTTGCAATGAAATTATCACACTGTGCCTGGGACATCTGCACCCTGTCATACATCATTCTATTCATTTCTAGTTAATTTAATCCCAATATCTGCCCACATGATAAGACAGATGTTCAGCTATGCTGTAGCTTCAATGGTTTTCTGCCTTGAAGAAAGTTGAAGTCGTTGAAAGAAATGACATCTATCAGACAGGAAGCTTAGAGTATTAAAAAGTTAGGGAGTTTGCCACTTCAGTATTATTAGCTTTATTATTTGTTCATCTATCCTGGTAACCTCTGCCGTAAGGATCAACATGTAAGATTGTCAGAGGCAGAAAGCTAATGAGAGTATTTCTATGAGTATTTCTATAGACACTGAAAATAAGTTCCCCATCAAAACTGGTTTAGAAGTATCCGGTTGTCACTCAAACAGTAAAAAAAAAAAAATCTAATTTCATACTATTATCGTAGTCACATTTGCTGCTTCAAGCAGAGAAGGAAAGAGATGCTTGAGATTTTCCTATATGCCTGGCCAGTCTAGGTGTTTGTTTGAAATGATTTGTACTTCCACCCTGGAAGGTGACCGTGTGGACATCTACCAAGAGTCTGTGACTTGTATGCCCCCTACTTTACACCACTTTTTTAGGGTCCCATTCTAAACTATGCACAGATTTATACATCCTGAATTTGTATTTGAATAGCTAGGCACTAGATCTGGGGTAACATAGAGTAAGTTACTGTTCCCTTTCAGAGTCTCAACTATATCATTTGTTTTTGTTTGTTTTGTTTTCATTTTTATTTTCACTTTTATTAAGGTAGATAGACATTATAGAAATATACTGTTCTCACCACATTAAATATAAGCTTGCATAACATCGATCCCATTTATATTTGTGTGGACCTATAATAGCAAAGAACTAAGTTTTCAACTAAAATTTCTAATCAGTTCAAAACTTCGTTGTTCATCAGACAGACCAAGTCTAAGAGGCATAATTTCACCATAAAAATCATGAGAAATTAAAATCCTAGAAGTACAACAATAGACTGTTTTGATGCAGATTTTCTTCCTTTTCATTATTTTTTTGTTGTCAACTACACCATTTGTATAAAAACTAACAGCCATCGCTGAGCTGTGATAGATAGGTAAAATAATACATATTGAGAACAAACAACTCAATTATGTAACTAATAATATTAACAATACTTTTAACAACCAGAATAACACTTAACATGTAAAAAATGTCTCCCTTAGCTCCTCATCCATAGTAGCCTATAAGGACACAGCCTGATACTACTATTGATAATAATATCAGTATTTTTTTAATCCTCAATGGGTCTCATTGAAAATACTTCATGCTCCCAGATGCTACTAGTTCAAATCATTTAAATAAAATTGAAATTCAAATCAAGTTAAAATACTTTTTGAAATAGCCAACTATTGTCCTTATTATAACACACAGAAATTGCACTGGATCCTGGAATATTGTGCGTATTATCTTACCTCTAGTAAGGGAGCCATAAAAGTATGGCTGCCCCCAGAGGATGGGAGGAATCACTACACTACACCTAAATCTGTTTCCCATGCCCATTTGGCCAAAGTCCTTTTAGTGAGCCTTAACTGAGTGCTGTAAAATATGCTGAATTATTATATAGACATAATGGATAACACTGTAAGTACTATGTCCATGAGAACATGAGCATGTAATATAAACACACATATAGGTATATATGTGTATTTGTGCATATACATTATACATATAAACATGCATAGACAGACAGACAGATAGCTAGATAGACAGACAGACAGACAGACAGACAGACAGACAGACAGACAGACAGACAGACAGACAGACAGACAGATAGATATAGATAGATAGATAGATAGATAGATAGATAGATAGATAGATAGATAGATAGATAGATGGCACATGCTATTATTTTTAATGTGGAGACTAGTTAGCACTAAGTAATTGATTTGCTCTTGGGCCACCTTTGCTCTTGGGCTCACCTACCACCTTAGCATGCACATCATCTATTTAGTTGCAAGCATTTGAGGCTGTACAGCAGGTATAACCAAGCTCCAGAAGAAGCTTGCAAATCCCACTCTATTGAATTTTTTTCAGCAGAAAAATCTTCAGCATCTTTTCCCACCAGCTGAGGATGTTAATAATATCTACTAATCAGCTTTCTATCTTCTTTCTTGTTTTTTTCCAGTTCTGAATCCCCTTATTTATATATTTGTACAGTCCTAGTATTTACCTTGTGCACCATAGTTTATCTTATTTTTCTTCCTTGTAGCTCATTATGGGCATCATGATGGCTTTGGTTGGTTTCCCTGAAGGACTGACTGGAACCCACTCCCCACTTCTTGAGTCTTTCATTCTGTCATAAGTTTGGAAAGAATGGAGCACTCAGCAGTGAGAGGGGAAGAAAAGATTTTGTGTCCTATCCTCTAAGGAAAAGCCTGAATGTATGGAAGGCTGGTTAGACCATCATGAGATGAAAGACTCAAGGATGGAGCTCAAACTGAGTAGATACTTGGAGTACTGAGCAATGTGAGAGGTCAGAGATGAGAATGGCATTTACCCTTTGGTAAACAATCTCTGACCATCAAATTGTCCTGATTTAGCAACATCAGTGCAAAGCAGGATGCAGAGTTGTGGAGTACCATTTCTGAGATGGTTATACCAAGTGACATAGAAGACTACCAAGAACTCAAGCATTCAATCAGCTTTTACCCCTTCTCCTACAATAATTATTAAAAGTAAATCCCTAGAGTTTTACTTTATGAAGAAATTGAAGGTTGCTCTGGGGCTTTCTGGGAAGGAACTTTATGATTAAGTTACTAATACTCTGGCATGGGCTCAGGACCTCAGAGTGTGGCAGATATTTGCTATCACCAGATAAGATAATTTGGTAGCAAGAGGAAAAGAAAAAGGAAACGCTTGTTGTTTGGTTTTGTGAAAGGAGACAAGGAGAGATAAATTGGAATCACCGGTGGAATGAAAGATAAAAGCCGGTATCTTTTTCCTCTAAGTTACTCTGATGATGATGTTGACATTGTAAGAGGAGACACATTCTTGATAGCCATATAGAACTCCCACAGGAGGCCTAACAGAGCATGCCTAGCAGCCCCCTGGAGCCTCTGTTTCAGGGGTTCCTCCTTTTCTCCTGGGGAACAGATCTAATTTAGACCCACTTTTGAAATGGCAGAATCCAATCAAACTGGTAGAATATTTCCAAACTGAAACAGAGGCTTCCTGAATATGGTTTCTGATCAGTAGTGCAAGTTCTAAGGTCAAACAGATCTGGCTTCAGCAATCCATTCTGCAAATCTTGCTTTGTTTGACATAGGACAAACTGTCTTCGTTATGTTAAATGGAGCTAATAATAATAATACCATACCATAGAACTGGATAAAATGAAAGGTATTAGCCCACTTCGAGTCTTTGTTTTAGGATAGCCCCTCTCTAGTTCCATTTTGTCTTACGCCAGCCACATCCAGGTGGCGCCAATATTGTTCCCAAAGAGCCACCATTGCTTAAGTGGATGGAAAAAAATAGGCCTTTCCTCCGTGGTTTGCTGCAATACTAGCTGTTTTTTCCTAGATCCAGAAGCCAGTTTAATATTAACTTCCCCGGCTGGAGGCCTCCAGATACACCCTGAGCATATTGAACTCCAGCTGTTGAGCTGAGGAACAGCTGGAAATTACACAATTGACACCTAAATGGAGGCGATGATCCCTGCACAATCACCACTCTATTACCTGCATGAAGCTTTCTGCCGCGGCCTTGCTGACTTTCCTGTGGTTGTCCAGGCCCATTTGGACTTTGCAAACTGGCCCAAGTTACTGGGACTGGTAGAGATGTCAGGTCTGTGTGTATATGTGTGTGTACGTGTGTGTGTGTGTGTGTGTGTGTGTGTGTGTGCATACGCACAGCTGATTATCATAAGCAAATTAATATACAACCTGGGGAGCATATTGATTTCTATCATCTGTACTTCGGCTTCCTAATGTATGAAAACCGGCAGCACTCCTTCCAACAGCCAAACATTGGGCAGAGCAGAACTATTCTTGGCTGCTTTTCAGCCCTGGGACCAGCAACAGCAATTACTCCTGAGAGACAAGGCAAAATGGGCAGAATGGCATGGTAGGAAAAGCACAAACTTCTGCTACGGCAGTCCAATTCCCAGCCCTGCCATGTATGACCTTGGAAAGTTATTTCTTTTCTCTGTCTTTAAACTTACAGACGGTCACATTTGGGATTGCTGAAAGTCACAAATATTCAACATGTGCCAATCCCTTATGTGGTTCATTTCTCCAAAGATATTTCATTTCTATAGGCAATATTGCCTTTCACATTTTCTGCATCAATCCAATGTAGTCCCATTCAGGTATCTTGTACCTAGAGGCCTTGTCTTGATCCCTATATCCCTATCTCAACTGCTTTCTCCATCATGGTCTAGGAGATATCTGAGTGTCTCTGTGGTCCAGATAGAAGTAGAGTCCTCTCTATTTCCTTTCTAATCTTTGTTTTTTTCTTATACATGGCAAGAAAAAGAAATAAGCATTATGTAGAATTATATTCATCCAGGGGTTATAGCTGCAAATACAACTATCCATTCTCTTTCTGAGAATCACAGAACTGTCTTACCTACATTTCTCTTCTCTTTCTGAGAATCACATACCTACATTCACACAGGTAGTAAATAACATGGCAGCTGGCTTTTACTGGCCAGCAGGGACAGTGAAGACTATCCTAGCCAGATGGCAAGATCATAGGCTTCTGACCTGAAGCTTGTCCCCTAATTTTGTGACAGAGACCAGGGAGGAAACCCCTGCAGTGACAATAGACACAAAATGACTTCAGGAGTCATACTTATTGCTGACAGAGAAGGAAGCATATGGATCAGGACAACTTGTGAAGAAATTGCTGAGCCTCTGAGCAGCTATACACAGAAGAGGAGAAATTGGGGCAGAGGAATGGGACGTGTCAGACACTGAAACCTATGTTATAATCACATGACTCTCTTCTTAGGCTAGAGAAGCCTAAGAGAGATCCCTGTCACCAGGAAGAACATACCTCCCTATCTTTTATATTCATTCAGAGAATACCTACCCAGTGCCTGCTCAGAGTGAGATGTGTGAGACTCAGGGAATAGAGCACTGAGCAAGACAGACATGGTCTCTACTCTCATGTAGTTTTTGTTTCTATGGTAAGAGGTAGACAATATTCACAAAACATACAAGGGAGTGGTTCTGAGCCTGAGCTAGTACACCTGTCCAGTGAAGACATTGGATACTTGGGAGATATGAATGAAAATATGGTATTGACTGTTAGTCAACACCAGCCCCATCATCATATTAAGCTGGATCACAAAAAGGTAGACATTAAATTCCCTGTAATGAAAAATCTCCGTTCTATACAATAAGTTCCTATCCTGCTCATCATGCCATTATACACCTGATTGAGAACACTGTGGAAAATGCATGAAGTAAAAGGCTCCAGGCAGTGTCAGATGCATGGTGGAAAAGAACACAGGGCAGTGAGGAAAGAGAGGCAATGGAATTTATTCTAGCATGGTGGTTTAGCAGGTTGATTGTTGGCTTCCTGAAAAGATACAGATCTGCCTCTTAATCCCTAGAACATACAAAGGTGACTCCACTTGGAAGAGATCACAGATGTGGTAGGTACAGACTCTTTGCAGTTGAGGACCTTGAATAAGAAGATCCCCATCTTGGAAGACCTGGATGAAGGTCCTTAAATCCAATGATAAGCCTAGGAGAAAGACAAAAGATCTGAGACAGACAGGAGAGGAGGAGACACCCAGAAGACACAGCCACGTGATGGTAGAGGCAGAGATTGGAAAGACATGTCTACAAGACAAGGAAAATTTCAGATTTGTGGCCTCAAATAGTGACAGACTAGTTACAGCAGACAAGAGCAGTGTCTTGAGATTTCCCTGGGGAGATCACGTTTATGTGGAGACCTGACTTCTCAGAGGGACCAGTTGTATAGTAAACAAGCAAAATGAAGGGAGGAGAACTTCCCAGGGCCAAAAGATCAAGACAGGGGACACAATAGAATTCTAGCCTCATGGCCCATGGTTCAAATCCTATTCCTGTTCATTGGTAGCTGTGGATTGGACAACTGGGATCTGTGCTTGTGTCTCTCACCTGAAAAGGTGTTTAATCACCATGTCTTACCAAGCTGAAAGGAAGGAATCAATCAAAAAGTGAGTGGCATTTGGCCCCTCCAAAAAAGATTCCAGAAAAGTTAGCTGCAATCACTGATATTATTATGATTGTTACCGTGGAGTCCATTTGAAGTCACACATGCACAGAATTCTCTTTCTTGATCACAAAAGCCAACTGAAAGATGAAGGGTGCTTGTGATATCTAGAAGGTCCACCTTTTGGTCACCTGAATGCTCAGAGGTATGAGTTCCATTTAGAATCAGTAGTATAGATGGTAGATTGGGCTTGAGCTATGTACAGCGTGCGGATTCCTGCCTTTCAGAGATCCCTGTACGTGCCACTCGGCTGGCCTGTGAGGCACAAAGCCTCCTGATAAACACATGACTGTCAGCTCCTCTGATCCGCACCTGAGGGCCCCGGGGAAGGGAGAGGTTTTGCAGTCTTGTCTCTTTCCCAGGAGCTGCAGGCTGGCTCAGCAAGTGCAGTCCTGTCCAGCTCCAACCTCTTTGAGAGTGTGAAGCCTCTGGGAAGAACAAAAAAAGTCATAATATAGATGAAATGCTTCCAAGAGGAGAGGTCAGTGTCTTCTGTAGGGTTCCTTCTCAAAGCCCCAGACTGATGCTCAGCCTGCAACTATTGCACCCTCCTAAACCCCTCGCCCCCAACACACATGGGATTGGACAAGATCCAGGTGGGTTCACAGGGGATAAGTGAGGATCAGCAGATAGAGAAAAGCAGTCTCAGAAGGTCCGTGGGACAGGTTGAAGGCTGCACAAAGATGAGATGATAGTTTGATTGGAGAAGAGCTTTACTCCACAAGTGAGTAGTAAGTGATATTCTACATCCCAAGATGAATGAGTTCTGGGGATGACACCATGAGCTCAATCAGGCTGTCCTGTCTCCTGTGCCTACAGGGTCAAGCACATAATCCCACAATTATATAATCTATTACAAATCAGATAAACTTGCTCAAGTCACCCTCAACCGAGTCTCCTGGGGATGCTTTCCATTCTTCAGACTTTTCTGGATTCTTCCTTCAGTCCTTAAAATAAAGATCTAGCTAGATGCCAGGTGCCCATGACTGTAAACATAGCTTCTTGGGAGATGGAGGTCAGGACTTCAGCTCCAGGCCAGCCTGGTCAAAAATGATGACAAGACCCCCCTCTTAACCACAAAAGTTGGGTGCAGAGGTATCCATCAGTCATCTCGGCTATAGCAAGAAGAATAAATAGTATTACAGGCTAGGCCAGCCTGGGCAAAAGGGATGATTAATCTTTTAAAAAAAAAATTTAAAAATAGACCAAAATGGCTGGGAAAGTGGCTCCTGTGATAGAGCAAAGGAAATGCCCCGAGTTTGAATTCCAGTACTGTCAAAGCATAATAATAACAAAACAAACAAATTAATTAAACCAAGCTTGATCTCTCCCATCCAGAAATGTGACTTCATGGCCAACAAGGTTTTCTGGATCTTAGCCTTGGGCTCTGAATGTCCACCTGCTTGAGGCTTTGAAACTACACTTAATTGTTACTTTTTCCCCTAAGAAAAAAGTAACAATTTCCTTAAGACAAAAAGTAACAATTACTTTAAACACAAGGTAACTGATCCTTTTTAACCGAAAGGACATGGCTCAAACAAAAATCTTGGACTATCAAGTACAGATAAGTTTCCAGGTGTGGGCTTGGTGTACCACCAAAGTTTGCACAAACATTCACTTTTTTTTTTCTTCCAGTTGTAAATTGTCAGGTGCTGACTTCTGTTCTCTAGAATACAGCCCAAACAAGATAACTCAGAGGCTGGTATATGCTGATAAGGTGAAATAATATCCCCCACTCGAAACCCCCAACAAATCCAAGATTTTCTTTGCTTGTGTTAACTCTATTCCTTCAGAGTTTGAGGAGACACTACTCATTAAAAAACAAGTAAAAGATGGCCATTTATGTACTGGTAAGTTCAGTTGTGAAAGCAAGATGCCTTAAAACAACTGGCAAGCAAGCTAGGACCAACGTCAGGGTGAAAAATCAGTGAATTACTAAGTCTGTGAAGGGATAGGCAATTTCAAATTAGTGGTTGTCCTTGATATTGGATGACATGACCTGGGGGCCTGGGATTAGTATGGATCAAGGATTAAAATATACAGACCAGGTACTAGTGGCTCATGCCTGTTATCCTACCTATTCAGGAAGCTGAGATCGAAGTTAAAGCCAGCCTGGGCAGACTTTTATCTCCAATTGACCACCAAAAAAGCTAGAAGTGGAGCTGTAGTTCAGGCAGTAGAGCACTAATCTTAAGTGAAAAAGCTCAGGGACAGTGTCCAGGTATTGCGTCAAGCCCCAGAATTAACACCAATAAATAAATAATAAATAAATAAATAAAACATACAAAGTACACATGGTTAGTGTGCTACAAACATCCCAGGGCTAAGTGATTTCCTACTGACACAGGTCCTCTGACCCCCACATACCATTGCTGTACCACTTGTGTAGATAGATGGTATGCATGAGGGATATATGAGTGTACACACACTAAGCATTAGATGTGGGATTTGTAGGCCCCTCCATCTATCTGGCAAAGATTATAAGACTTCTTTCTATCTACTTAGACATGCAGATAGAAATCAGATTCAAAGAGTTTACAACTAGTGGAGGACACTCAGTCCATACACAAATAACAACAACACATGGATAACATAATTGCTATGGACACCGTCTAAGAAGAGCATCACAGAAGCCTTGAGAGAGAAAGAAACACTACCCGTAATTGAATTCATTGGACATCAGAGATTTTTATCTGACCTTGAGGGTCTCACTGGACAGGTGAGGTACTTTAAGATAGATTTCATAGCATCAGCAAACACCTAGAGAAGTAAAGGGGGGAAAATCCAGAGGGAAGAGAGCCAAGCAATCATGAAACCCCTTGCCAGTAACAAATGTTCATTTCAAAAAGGGTCTACCTGGGATGTTGTACCAAAGTGTCCTTTACATCCATCAGCCTGCCAGCCCCTGCCTCTTAAACGATCACTGCCATCCCTTTCCACTCTCCTTCTCCATGAGAGTGTCTCCAATACCATCTCCACTTGAGGTTTCTTCAAGTGCTTCATCTTCCCTGAAAACAGTTGAGTCTCCTCTTCTGGATAGAATCCCTGAAGTGGAAACAAGTTGTTAATCAAATCATTGTTAGTATTTAAGCCACGGTAGAATATTTCCTTGTTAAAAATGTTTATGAACAACCCACCTGCGTGGATGCTCCAAATTAGCACCAGTATACAAAGACAAGTTGGTGGTGTTGGTGGGTGGCAGTCAGGTTAGGATAAGGACACAAAATGTGTGTTTGTGTGTGTGTGTGTGTGTGTGTGTGTGTGTGTGTGTGTGTGTGTGTGTGTGTGTGTGTGCATGGGTGCATGCGTGCGTGTGTGCGCATCAGATGCAGGGGATGTTTAGAGACCTAGTAACCTTGGCAGAGGGAGGTGAGGTCAAAGGAGAAGAAGTGGCTTGCTCAAGGTCACTTAGCTAATGGATGTCTCCAGAGTCCTTTACACAATGCCGTGCTGCCTGCATAGTGTTTAGCACTTAAACCTGCAGATAATACCCATTTCTATCTGCCTAAATAAATTACAGATTGCTAAAAACAGCACTACTGGATGTTAGTATCTATGTCAGAAATCCCAAAGTTAAAAATAGTTTGCAAACATGATGGATTTTTTCCCTTAAAATTATGTTCTGATGATTCTATAATTGGGGTAATTAAATGCACTCTCATTATATGTGCATTGGCACTCACTTCCTGTCCATGTGGACAAGTCTAGTGGAGAAATTAAGAACTTCGGCTCTGAGACCAGATTGCCAATGGTGTTGATATATACACTAAGACCTAGAGGATTAAATGTGATAGTTAACCTCTCTTCACATCAGTTTCCTCATCTATAAAACAGTGATAAAACAGTATCTGTCTTATAACGTTGTTGTAAGGCTCAAATGAGTTAGTATATGGTAAATGGTTAGAATGGTGCCTGGTAAGAGCACAGTAAAAGGTGCTACTCTGATTATACTCAGTGATATTGTCAGGGCATATAGATGAATCTCTCAACCCTATCAGGAGCTCAAGATTTGATTTGAATCAAGCATGCCATAAATGATCTTTGCCTGCATATCTCTACTCTCAATCTGAGTGACTTACCACTTCCAGTTAAGGTCCTGGAAGGAAAGAGATGGTATAATCAGGGAATAAAGGAAAGTTTAATAGTGTTAAATATACAGGTGTGGGAAAGATTAAAGGGAATCAGCAAGGGCTGGGAAATGGCACTCTAGGCCTGGCAACAGTGGACTACTTAGATTCAGTGGAGGGTGAGGTATGGTTTCTAAAATGAGAGCAAGAGCTATCAAAGATGGTCACTAGACAGGACCTATTGCTTCTAGGAAGGGACCTAATTCATTGCAGTGCACTAGAAAAGGAGAAGTCAGTCTCATTCTGCAGGTTCTGGTCAAAGCCAACCACAGTCACAGCCCAAGGGGGTATGAGCTAAGCTTCCCACTGAGGCTAGCATCCTGGTTAGAGCTCTGGGCACAGAAAGACAGAAGGCCTAAAGGGACAATAGGGACGATCCAGCATAATCCCTTTCTCATTTTGCTATGTTTTATCTTAATAGAAAAATCACCTGTGATAGCAACAGGGCCCTTCTATGCTTACAAGATCTTCTATAAGATTTTTCAACAAGAATGTGACTTATGAAGACTTTGGCTTAGTATTTTAAAACCCACTAAAGCTTTCTTATAGACAAGTAAACTAAATTAAGGTTAAGCCGACATCAGACTTGAAAAGGAACCCAAGTACCTCAATTCTAGCTTTAAGTACTAGTTCTGCTTCTTGTTATTGAGTGACCCTTGGGGCTGGGTAAACTAAATTCTGTGACAATGAAACAAGATTGAGAAATATTAAAACAGTACAAGTCAGAAATCTCTTGGATCATTCTGGATGCTGAAAAGTATGGTAAAAGAAGCAGGAAGAAGCCATCAACTGAACTGAGGGATTTAGAGGGAGAAGATGGCTTCTCTTTCCAGAAAAGAGTACTCTTTTCCCTCCTCACTTTTCCTCAAGGTCCTGGGGTCATTCACTCTCTTGGTAAATGGACTCCAGAGGAAGATTTCCTTTCGTAACTGAAGTCTATATTGGCCTAGGTCTCCAATACAGAGCTGCTACCTTGGAAACTCAGTAAAGAGTTTGGACAAACCCTCCGATTAATGAGAGTTTTGCAATCTCAGGAAAAAGGTAATTAGCACAAGTGGTGCAATTTGGCTTGGTCCTCAACTAAAGCTGCAAGGGGACAATCAACATCAAAAAGCCTCCTGGTCTGGATGTCTGCAAGGAAGTGGCTAAGGATAGAGGGATTTTGATTTTGTGCTTTTAATTTTCAGCTGAACCAAGTCCTCTAATTGGAACAATATCATTTGTTACAAGTTTGTCTCCATGTGGTCTCTGAACCCATCATCTGCTGCAGATAAGGAGTCCCATGGTGGGATGGTTTGTGACCAATGTGTCCCCTGGCTGTGTGGCATTTCAGTGTGAGATGGCTTGTTTTGCTGCTATGATATCAAATGCAGCTGGCAAATTTATTGAGTTTGCCCCTCCCTACCCAAACAGATTGCTCTTCTCTTCCTCCTTTGCTGATGGCATCCCTTGCAAAGAATAGCAATAATTAAGATGTCTGGTCACCAATGTCCTAAAAAAAGAGAGATGTGTTTTTATAGCTAACTCACTATGGAAAAGCTTCCTAAAAGTTTGAGTTGGGTGAGGATTTTTAGATGCTCTCCCTAACCAAGTGATAAACTTCTATTGAGCACCTATGATGATGGACAAGATGATGTATATTGATCATGAATACAATGCACATTAAGACATGGTCACTGCCATCAGGGACTGTGAGAATTAAGCCTAGAAGGCAAATGCATAGACACGGGAACTGATTAACAACAGCAGAAATTAACCAGAGAGTCAGGGCTTCATTCTTGTTCCACAAGCTCTGCTCTTCACAGCACACCTCTGAGCAATGTAGTCCTTAGGGTCTCCGTCCATCCTCTGTAGGAAGGCATCAATGCTCTTCACTCATAGGATTGCTGTTCTAAATAAAGACTCCCTAGTAAAATACTGTAGAAACGCATGTGTTCACTACAACTTACTATGTATTGGAAATAGCATTACAAAGATGCAAAATGCAAAAAGTGAGTTGAGGCCTTATCCACAATGCTACTGAATTATCTAAAAAGTTGCTTAGATTAAGAGAACGACATTCAAGTTATGCTTCTAAATGAACAATTAGGACTACATATTTCAACATGAGAGATAATTTCAGCTTTGTAAAAACTTCATGAAAGAAAAGCAAAGAAATACCCGAATGTTAAATTAAGTGATGGAATGATAATATCTTCCAACACCAAACATTCTGCATCTTAAGTTTCTAAAAACCATGGTCTATAAAAGCAACCAGGTGTCATTGGAAAAAGGGCTCATTCCATGACTAGAACATGGAACTCTTATGTGCTTGGAACATTATCCTATTCCAGACCATACAGAAGTGTGCAAAAATGATAGGGAAACATTTAAAGGACATGAAAAGCAGACAGAAGAGTTTCTCACTGAAGTTTAGAACATTTTGATAATCCAAGTACATAATAGTAGCTAATTATACCTCATGGAAAAAGAATGCATGATTGCAGACTACAAACTGAGTTTATTTAATGAATTCATGAATAGATGGATGGATGGACAATAAATAGCATTGAAGTCAAGGTAAAGTTCTTCCTCAGTATAGAATGCCAACTAATAAATGTATAAATAATTTGATAGAATTAGCAAGCCACTACTTGACTATCATTATAATAAGTGATTTATGAGAAAATGATCAATATATGCTATAACTAGCAAATGGAAATTTAGATGAGAAACAATATGTATTTAGTTTTATAGTATCTTCTAAGTGAAATATTTATTTCTTTCAAAGGGGAAAACAGTAACTTTCCATGAAGAAGCCTGAAAAAATCACCTTCTGAATGATCAAAGCTAAGATTCTCAGTAATAGAACAAATGTATATCCTGAGGCTAATAGAATGCAATGAGAAGAACTAACTTTACCTCTGTGATATTCATGCCAAATATGCAAATTTGAATCCAATCATGAAAACCAAAGTCACATCCAAACGGAGTGCCAGTGTACAAAAAGCTGATCAATATCTCTCATCCTGGAATTATGAATTGGAAGTTCTTCAAAGTTATTGTACTTTAATAAGAAAGAAACCCCTCAATCTCTTCTCTCTGGACTATTTAGTCCAGTTTAAATAATTTACTAGCGTCACTTTAACAAGTTAGAGGTCTGAACAAAAGACAAGGAAGTCACATCTTTGATTTAAACTTTGTCCTTTCAGACCATAATATAATTAGCTTCTGTTGCTCAATGCATAAGCCAATTTAACTTTTCTAGATGATATATGAGAATCAGTTAGCTACTGCAAGCCCTGAAGTTCTTGATTCTCTTTTCACTTTTATTCCTGTTTGAAAACTGGCCATGTGCCGTTAACCTTATCTTTTTTTCTTATAGTACTTGTCACCATCAAGCTGCAGGTCTCTCCACTGGACAGTCTCTCCATCTAAAATCATAGCTTCATTAGATAAACTGATCTCTCTTCACGTTCTCTCAGCAGCTTTATAAAATATCTAGCCACCACCTACCATGAGTCACTGTGTTGCCACCTTCTATAATAGCTTTCTTGCTAACCCACTGAGTGACTCTGAAGCCAGTGTCTCATAATTTGGTTGTTTCCATTTTGTCTTGTTGTAGTAACACCCCACTTCTGGTACCAATTTCGATGTTAGTCAGCTTTCACTGGGTAGGACCATGGCAACAGCCTAAGATCTTAGTGACTTCCAAAACAAAAGTTTATTTTTGCTCCTGTGTAATGTCCGCTTTCCTGGTAGGAGCTGGCATCCTTTTGCACACTATGAAATGTGGGGAACAGCCCTGAAGTTTCAGGGATGGTGCTATAATCACCAGCCAATCCTACCAGGTAAGAAAAATTGTCACCTTGTCCTGCTGTTTTCCTTTGTACCATGAAAGACTTCATCATCCATGTGGCTTACAAATGCTACAAAGAAGTAAGTGTCTTTTGCTTCCTGTCTTTCACCCCCTAAATATTCCAAACATAAAAACATCCTGGACAACTAGACCATTATCTGACGCATTGTGTACTCTCTTTTTTATATTAATGCAAAATATTTGCCCAAAAGGAAATCTGATGTTTATTAAATCTTTACTTTGAGTCAGGGTCCATAGTTCCCAGTACTATCAAGGGGTAATACAAAGAACCAAACCCATGTCTATCTAACGGAGATGCTCATGTCGTTCACACATGCCATGTACCTTTATCATTTATTACTTCGGTGCCAAATGAAGACAGTGAGAATTGGCCTAGTTAGGTCATAGTTTGCCACTAAGTCACATCTAGCCATCTACATCAGAGCAATTCAGCCTACTTATATGGCAAGGCTCACTTAGGTCACATGCCCAGAGGCATATTCATTTAAAGGATCCCAGAATGTCACCCCGACTTCAGAAAATCCTCCTAAGAACTATTAATCCCTCACTATAAACTTTAGGGTTACCTGGGAGGAAGAGCCTTCTTACCTGGCCATTCTTCTCACCAACTAAGAAATTATGAAAGCAACAGAGAATTATAAGCCTTGTATTCCCTAAACCTTATCATATATCATTGTGGTAGCATTCAAAGATAAGATGAACCCTAGAGAAACATGTCCACAATATTGGTATCCTGGTGTTTTCCCTTCTCACACTGAATCTGGGCTGCTCTGAGACTTACTATAATCAACAAAATGTAACATTTTGTTGCCTTTAGAAGTCTTGAGATGCTATATAAGAAGTCATATCCACTAAAAAGTACATTTGGGGAGTGTTTCTCTCAGTGGAGAGGAATAGTCCTGGGGTACATGAAGATAGAAGATCGCCCATCCATATCAGTGTTCCAGTAGAGGTCCATCATTCAGCCAACCTTTCCTGACTCCCATGGCTATGGTGCAAGGTCAGAGGAGATACTGGGATCATGTTCTGCTAAAACTGAAGAGGTACACAGCTTGGGTTATACCACATTTAATCAATACTGTGAGCTGAGAAACTGTGAGGGGAGGAATGCGGAAGAGAATGTTGACTCTATCCTTTGGAGAACAAAGTAAACTTGTATGCAGGGACAACACTGTAGATTTATTCTCCTACTCAGTTTCTTTCAGAGCCATGCAAATAGGAGGGACTCAAAGAAGGTCAGGGTGTGGGACAGGGTGCAGTGGTATGTGCCTTTGAAGGTCAGAACACATAATGAGGCGGTCACACCACCTCTCCTAGGGGAGGCGGATCTGTCATGGCACATTCTGGGGAAATCAACTAACTTGTCATGGGCTCTGCTGTTCCAAGAAGGCAGCATCACAGAGGACAGAGAGCGTAAGCAGAGTGAGGTGGAGCTAGCCCCAAGGTGCTAGGGTTTTGTCCAGCCCCTTTGTAGGGGACACAAGGAAACCAGTTGTCCTCTGAAATAGCCTTTGATTCCTGGAAATGCCTTGAGTCCTTGGAGAAAGATCAAAAATTTCTGGAGAAGAGCCAGGACAGGGGCAAGACTGGAGATACACTAATAAAGACACAGCACCACAGATTCACAGTATGCAGTGCCAGAAACTGAAAGGAAAATAAATGAGGAAAAGTTAAATTCAGTCCTGGCTACTGTGGCCACAGCAGCCCTCAAGAGGCAGGGCAGCCTTCACAGACTGCTGCAACCACGAACCGGAGTGTTCTAGAAGATCTGCCAGGGTAGAGATGGAGCTGCATTCCCTGGGCCTTTCCATGCGGCTGGTCCTACCTGTGAATGAGCCCTTCTCTAGACTTAGGATGAGCAGAGCTTAAAGATGCCAGCACAATTTTTTTTTGCTGCTTTCTTAGTATCTCAGCATGACAAGTTCATGACTTTAACTTGATCAGACTTACCCAGGACATGCTGGGACCTCAGCAAAGCAATCTGGTGAGGTAGAAGGGTTAAAAATACTAATCTCCCTGTAAGGGGAGAGCCAAAAGATATTTACAGATGTTCAAGTGAGTGTAGTAAGCCGCGGCTTGAGTTGGGATTCAGTTTCTGTCAAAAGAAATCTACTTAAGGGGATAGTAGAAAAACAAGAAATCTGCTTTGAATGGACCTATGCATCAGGAAGAATGGGATATCAGAAATTTAGAGGTCACCTGAGCCTACAAATAATCTCCAGGCTGAATGCCTAATGAATATGACAAATCCTATGATCATCTAGTTATAGGACTGAGATGGTCTTAGGGAGGGCTTGATGGAAGACACCAGAGCCAACAACTCAGGAAGTCAAGGAATGATCATCTCAGGGATAGAATGCTTATTGTATTTCCAGTTTTCTGGAACTCTCCCAGTTGGAGCCAGTTTCAACCCTCCTATATGTAATGACAGCAAAGTCTGGCTCTTGTTCTGGAGGACTAGTTCTCAATTTGAGTCTGTATGTTTGGTGAATGTTTCAAGTCCACTTTAGGGCTGTGACTAAAGGCTCAACATCTCTCCCCTCCAACCAGTGAACTAAAGGGGCTCCTCAATTCCTAACCTGGTTTAAGCTTTACCTTGATCACATTGATCTTGCCCTGGAGGTCTGAAAGTTCTTCAGTGATTAGATAAGACTATCCCACTATTTTTTATTATACTAAGATACTTCTCATTCTATTTATGCTTTATTTGCAAGCCTTGGCCAGGCTTTGCCCAGGTAAGCTCCATGTACCTCACAGAAATGTTATAGTAAAGAAGGTGGACTGTTGTTGACCCACACTGATGTAAAATACCTTCAACTTTTCCCCAAAATATTGAAGTGGTCCATTATGTATAAATAGTAATTATGTGCCAAAGGGTAAGCAGGGAATCTACCAAAGCAGATCCTTTAAACCCCCAAAAGATTCATGTATGCCAAAGGGAAAAATTGGTGAATCATCAGGTTGGACCAAGTCATTGAGTTTACAAAAGAGAAAGCTAAGACCTAGAGCATGGAAGGATTCTGCTAGAGTCAGAATGTATATGTGTCAGGGCTTAGCCAAGAAACAATGTCTTCTCAGAGCCTGACTCTGCTCTAAAATTTAGCCAGCGTATCCATGGAATCAGATAATCATGTTTATCAATTATACTCACCTGACTTGTCCCCCTTTTGGGGAAATGTATAAATAAACAAAGCCAATCAAATGTCAAAACGTATTTGACTAATTCCATTGATATCTATTAGAGGCATCAAAAGCCTTCTAAGAAAATCAAGGAGAAAAATACAATTGAATCAAAAGAATAAATTAATACTTTAGAGAAATAATTCAAGTATGTTTGAGAAAAAAAGCATTTTTGGTACATCATCATTTTACAGAAACCTAACTTATTCCTTTAAATAGGATTGTGAATGTATCTGTTCACAACCAATGTGAAGGGCTGGAATCAGCACTTGTTTGAAGCACTTGGAGAAATGTTTAGCAGGATATGAGACTTGGCAATACCTGCAGTTGATGGGTGAAGTTAGTCTAGGGACCCAAGTTTTATAACATGCATATGGTGACCATATTTTCCTAACAAGAATACTGGACACATGGTTGACAAGTAAGAATACCCTTATGGGGACAATGGAATAGATACAGCAACCAGGTGTGTTTCAGAGATCCTGGAACATATGGTCCAGAAAGAATTCCACAGGGCCAATTTTGTGAGGCTTGTCTCCTTCACGATTAATTGTCCCATTCCAGAGCTAGAGAACTGATGTGTATTACCAGTATCTGGGTCTTTAAGTTTCATTTTTTTTTAAATCCTAGAGCATGCTATATTAAGAAAAAGAAAAATCTTTGAAAAGCTAAGGTATTATATAATATAAATATGCATAATTGTCAATAACATTCTAAAGTATGTAAGTAATTTATACATAAGTTGGACTGAATAGTTGTGTTAAGTAAGACACGCAACACATATTTATGTACCTGTTTTTATTAGGCTCTAGGTTGGGCACTAGGAATACAGTGATGAATCTCACCCTTGAGAAGCGTATGGTAGAAATGGAAGGTGGTAGTAATCACAGCATAATAATAACAGTCATAGTGAACAGTCCATTTTGGACTCAGGTGGTAGATGGAGCATGTATGTCTGTTCATAACAGGCCTAAGTTTATACATGAACTATCTGTACTGGAACAAGTCATTTTATTGCACCAAACCTTGGTTTCCTCATCTGTTATATAGGGATGATTAATCCTCTCTTGAAGGATAGAAGAGCACATAGAATGGTGCGTGTGAGATGCTCTTACTAAGAAACCCCTACACTTCAATTCTTTCAAGGTATGCAAGTGAATTTTAAAGATGTCAGTATATCAAGGCATCCAGATGAATAATCTTTCCACAGTGGGTTGGGAGCTCAGTAGAATTCAAGATAGAGGCTCTTGTCACACTGACATCAGTAAAATCTCTGCAATATCTTGCAGAGAGTTAAGCTCTCTTAGAGTCATCAGGAGATGACTCTAGGTAGGAGAGGAAGGAGTCCCACTTTTTTCAGATCTAGATTTGAGTAGTCTAGTAAATGTCTTGCTAGGAGAGGGAAATGCCTCTAGTCACAGAAGTCAGATCTATAGGTAGGAGGATAATATCAACACTGAACAAACATGGTCTATATGCAAGTTTCACCAGGTACATATACTTTTTCTCATGTCCATGGCTGAGACTTTTGCATTTTTACAGCAGGGCATTAAGGCACTCTGTAGTATTCTAGAGGTCAATTTCAAGACTTCCTTCATACAAATACACTCTAATACTAGATATGCCCCCCTCTGAATGTCCAGGAAGGCATGGTCTCCCTCATTGTATCCTGAGAAGTCATTCACTAACCAGAGAAGTATCTGTGGTTGGTCCTCAGACAAAAGTGATAAAGGTAAGGTCTTGCTGGAGCAGATTCCTACCATTTGGGACCACAGACAATTGTCACACAAAGCCATATGAGTTTCCAAATCCTAGCAGATAGTGGATTTCCTTCTCTTCTCTTTACAGACAGTCAAAGCAGTGAGCAGAGCCTTCTCTCTGAACCAGCAGTGGCTGTGAGAAACATAAGTCATTCTGTACTCTGGGACTCCACTCTGAAAGCCACAACTCTGGAGTCCCTAGAGGCAGGAAGCACTGGACTTGGTATGCTTTGCTGTAGCAGTGTCCCATCTTTGCTCTGTGGTTCTCTGCTGGCTACACTCCAAGGGACTGGCCTGCAGACATGGAGGCAGTGAAGAAAGAAAAGAAACTCTCTGGAGGCAAGGGAAGCCAACCCAGCACCTGGGAACTTAGCCACCATGGACATGTACAACATTCTCACCATAACAACTGGTTCAACGTGACAAACCCTCTTTCATTTAAATGGCAAGTGATGAAGACTATTTGTTTTTGCTGCCAATAGAAGTTTAAAAAAAAAAACAACCCAGAGATTTAGAGGAATGAAAAATAAGTGCAACTCAGTCCCTGAGCAGTAAGAAAGAATTAGAAGAGGTATTCTGGGGTTGGACCCTAGCAATGAGCAACACAAATGGATACTTTCATCTAATTGTCCTCACACATCTAAATCCATGCTTTCTTTCCTTTCCTTTTTCTTTCTTCCTTCCACACTGCTTACCTGCCTTGCCTTTTCCTCCCTCCTTTCTTCCATCCTTCCTTTATTTCTCTCTTCCCTCCCTCCTTCCCTTCCTTTCCTTCCCTTTCTCTCTCTCTTTCCCTTCCTTTCTTCCTTCCTTCCTTCCTTCCTTCTTTCCTTCCCTCCCTTCCTCCCTCCCTCCTTCCCTCCTCTTCCCTTCCCTTCCCTCCCTCCTTTACTCCCTTCCGTCCCTCCTTCCTTCCTTTCTTCCTCTCTTATACCCTTCCCTCCCTCCCTCCCTCCTTCCTTCCTTCCTTCCTTCCTTCCTTCCTTCCTTCCTTCCTTCCTTCCTTCCTTCCTTCCTTCCTTCTTCCTTGTCCTCATGGCAAAACTCGTATTATGCAGCTGGTAGATGAGTGGTATAAATCATGATTGCCAAGATATATAATACATTGATGGGCCCACAATTGCTTTGTAAACTCTTTCCATGTGTTCTTACATTCCATAGGCACACTCACTAGCTCAGGCATCATATTTATTACCTGCATGAGGTTACCTGTGAGTGGCCGTCCAGGTGAATACATTGCTGAGGAAAACCCCATCTTCAGGAAATACTTTCTCAGGAAGTATCCTTCCTCTTTCCTTACAAAGGTTTACCTTCCAGGATGTTCTGTTACCCAGCCTTAAGTTATAATAAAACTAGAACTCTTCTGCCATCACTGAGTGTAGCTGTGTTTAATCAACATTTGTCAGTTAATCAGCTCTCAGATTGGTCGTGGGGCTTGAACTTGGGGCTTGGGTGCTGTCCCTGTGCTCTTTAGTGCTCTACCATTAGATCCACAGTGCCCCTTCTGGTTTTCTGTGGTTAATTGTAGATAAGAGTCTCACAGATTTTCCTGCCCAGGCTGGCTTTGAACTGCGATCCTCATATCTCAGATACTCAGATCTCCTGAGTAGCTAGGATTACAGGCATGAGCCACCGGTGCCCAGCAGATAGACTACTTCTAACAGATGAATTTTGTGTTTTGAGTTTTGTGGTTGTTTCCAAGTCACTTTATGATTGTCTTTTTTTACCTCTTTGGTACTGTAGCTGGATCCCAGGGCCTTCCACATGCAAGGCCAGTGGTCTCCCACAGACCTACACCCCAGCCCTGTCACTGTCACAGAACAGAGAGCTTAGTGTCTGCCTCTGCCCACTCCTGAAGAAAGGCCAGTCCCTCCCTCCTGCCTTTCAGCTTGGGTGAGCCCACCTGCATTACTAAAAGTCACCACATCATTTGCCCTGGAAAACTCTGTCAGCCTTGAACAGATATTCAAAGTGTTTAGGGGGAAAATAAAATACCTTAGTGGCACTGCCAAATAACTTGTGGGGAGAGAACCGCAGCAATCACCACAGGCCCTGACTGGGAAGTCTATGAATCTTTGCAAAGTAAAATCCTTTTAGCACAGGATCCCTGCAGGCAATGGAAAGTGTCCTTGAGTCCATAAAGATGAATGTGAGTCCCCTGTCCACACCTTGGACTGCAGGAGAATTGGGGCTTTTAAAAAAAAAATGTTTATCAGGCTTAGGGTGTTTTTCCAGCTCAAAACTGAGACATGAAAATGGAATTTTTAGCCAGTAACTCATACATTTAGATTTCTGGTTTTTTAGGTTTTGGAAAAAATGCACCTAGTTGTTTTCTTATTACAATACTGCTGGTTTTGTTCACCGGTCCATGTTTTTCTTGGACTGTGGTAGAGTGGAATGTTTTAAATTATGGGCTCTTGCTTTTTAGCCTCCGATGTCTACTAAATAAGTCCATCGTCTAATTCTAAAATTGTGAAGCAGCAAACATGCACTTGTAGCCAACAAAGCTACATTTTTATTCCAGAAAGGGTATTTCTGTTCTAAATTTACAGCAAAATAGCTCTGGAGACAAAGACAGGATTTTGGCCAAACCAGACATGCTCCTTTATAATGGCATGTGGCTAAGTATTCTACCGTACTGAAGGCTTCTCTTCACTATTAAAATCTATAGTAAGTGTTTTAAAGACTCAGCTGATGGTTTGTTTTGTTTCTTAAATAGATCGGCTGTGTTTTGATTTAGCCATTAAAACAAAGCTCAATAACAGCAAAAAAAATAAAATAAATAAACCCAGTACTCTGTGGGACAAAGACATTTGATATTATTTGGAATCAAAGACTAAGTCATATTTTATGCTTTCATTACCAACAATGTTACCAATCCCTAGTAGTCATAAATTAAATTTAAGTGAAATGGATTAAATCCCTCTTGGTAGAGCTACTGCAATTTGGCTAGACTCCTCGTCCCTCTCTTCTCAACTATAATCCTTTTCATGCCAGAGGTTGGGACTGGGTACTGGACAGCCTCTAATGCAGCTGCCCAGTCTAAGATTCCATGCTTTTATAACTTTGAAACTACAAGTCACTCTGAATCAGGGCTTCTAGGAGTCTCTGATTCCCGATCCTGATGTGCACAGACATCTTCCTGAGACACAGAATGCTCTAGGCCTTTTTTAGGAATTGCTGGTCATTGTGAAATACAAAGCCAAGGCATATACTATCTTCCTTTCTAAACAGGCATCCCAACATTGATCCTGGTTCTGACAACAGCCTGAAATCACAAAGTAGAACGAGAGGCACTTTTTTTTTGGTGAAGTTTTAACCCAAAGTGCTGTACAAGGAAACAACGAAGTCATGAATATGCTATGCAGTAGTTTATATTCTAAGAAAAGTTTGATTTTCTAAGAAGATGTTAGAATGTGAAAGTTTTGAGTCTAAGAAGAGTTAGCATTTCTATGAAAGAAAAGAATGAAAAGGAGGCTAAAAAAATTCCTTGGAAATTTTACTCTTCTCTCCCTTTCTTTCCTTTGGTTTACCTTTGCATTCGAATGAGTCTAGCTACTGTTGGAAAGTTGTAAGTTGCAGAGAATGTGATTGAGCAAGTGCTCTCTTCTGACACTGGCTTGCTTTATGGGTGAAGAAGGAATGGCTGTTCAGTAACCCTTCTCCCAGCACCCACACTAGCTTCAGATGATCAAAGGCCAGACTTTTGCTCCACAGGCAAGCCAACGGGGTAAGAATACATTCTCTTGTGTCATTAGAAATCCATCATCATGTAAAACCAATTCCCCTTAAAAGGACTCCTTTCTTCAATCCTTGTTCTAAGTCATATTTCCCCATTTCATCTCTGCTATTTATAAATTAGTACTATAAGGTGAGATCCTGAGAGAAAGTTCTATCATTGGGAGACAGGGAATTACTGGGAGAGAGAGCAAAATAGGTTAATGTTAGTAGAACAAATTCTGCAAGAATCTAGATGTTGTGCTGTAACAGAGAGCCCACTTAGGTACTTATTTCTTATTACCTCTTTAGCTCCTACATTTTTTGACCATAACCCTTACCCATAAAGTAACTATAATATTCATTTAAGTTGTCCATTGAAGTTTCTCAGTTCCTTCTCAATCTCTTCTGGCTGGCCATAACTACCTGCCTTCCATGACTTTAGGACCTATTCCTTTCTCATGCCTTACTCAGGCTCAGTCATCATGGAATTGTCTTTCAATGCTCAGAGGGACTCAAGTCATTTTTGCTGAAGCTGAAATGCTGTGCAATTTCAAACTTGTGTATTGTGAAACATAATCAGGTTGACCTTATACTGCTCAACAGTATCCTGGGGCCCAGAATACATAACACTTGTCTTGGTGCCAGGTCAACCCATGAAAAGTTACTATAAAGATAATGTCAATAGGTTTCCTAGGAAGAATGCTTAAGCCTGAATTTTTTTCCTCCTTCTCCTCCTCCTCTTCTTCCTCCTCTACCTCTTCCAATTCTGCCTTCTCCTTCTCCTCCTTCTCCTTCTTCCAATTAAGTCACAGCATGACTTTTGGCTTTTTTGAGTAGTTTACTGGAGATAAGAGTCTCATGGAGTTTCCTGCCCAGACTTGCTTCTAATCACAATCCTCAGATCTCAGCCTCTTGAGTAGCTAGGATTATAGGCATAAGCCACCAGCACCCAGCTGCAGTTCTCTTCTTAATACAAGGTCAGTTCTGGTGATTTAAGGAGATTAGGATCATGGCTGAGTTTCAAAAATCTTCTTTTTTTAGTTTTGTTTCTGTATGTTATGAAAAAAGTTCTCTGATAACAAATTATTTAATTTCAATAATAATGAGTTTCATTTTTTATGAGAAAAGTTTTTTCCAATATATTTTTTCCAATATATCTTTAATGTATTTTTTCCTAGGACTTAGTTCTGGCAACTGGACAACATGTGTAAACCCCTCTTCCATATGGCAAGCGTTCATGGCTCAAGTATCATTTTGTCCTTCTTTCTGTTTCTACTCTTGTAAGCATATTCACCTGACTGGCTCCTCATTTTATAATGACTTTTGATCACTTTTCCAGCCGGGTCAAATACTGAATGCTTGCTGATCAATCTGCAGTATTCAACAGTGGCTATGTCTGAATACAATACATTTACAATGGGATTTCTCAGATAGCAATGCAATATCATTCCTTTGGTCTCAGAAGTATACTTCTATAAATGCAGTCTTTTTGCTTCTTTTAGCAATAGCAACTTATTTATCTACAGTGCTTAGGACCCTCTTCTGATATACACTTGAACAGTTGGGGTTTTTTCTATCTTAAAAGTAGACAATTGATTTCCAAAACTAAATTAAAAACTACATTTGTCTTGCTGCATTATATCTTGTTTTCAGGACCATTGTTTTGGCCTCCGATATTACTGTGATTCTTGGTTCTAGCATCCACACTTCAGTGATCATTCTGAGTTTCTGCCTTTCCTGAGTGTTATGCTTATGAATTAAACAAGCCTAAAGTGGGCCAGGGACTCACTGCTTAGAGGGACTGGCCTCTAACCTAACACAGGCCATTCCTAATGTATTGGAAGGAATACTGGAAGCTAGTCAGCTGAGCCAAGTCTAGGTTTCCTCATAGAATCATTTTCACCTCCTCTTTGTCTGGGTTGTTGCAAGGGAGGATTAAAGAATTTTAAGATTATGCCCAGAAAAAAGTATCTATGATATAGAGAATAGTTTTTGATGTTAGCTCCACTTCCTACTTTGGTAACGTATGTACCAATGTAACAAGACTAAAATTCATCTCACAAGGCTAAAAGCCTCACAGAAAGCTGCCTCAGCCCTGTTTGTGGTAGTACTTAGTAGCTGCCAGAACAATGAATGATAGGTTGCCCTATTCAAGTGCAGAGATGCTCTTGAAATATCACTTTGTTATCTGCCACTTTTTCACAATGGCCTTGTATCAACTGTCACAATGGTCTGAAGTTAAAATGTAATGATTGGTAATAATATGGTATGTCATAAAATTGATGCAGACTTTTATGGCTTACACACATATAGTCATCTGCTACGCATAGCAACTGTGTCCATTTAGAATATCTAACCCCATATTATGGATTAGCAACCTGATATCTGAGGAGTTTCAATGACTTATTCAAAGTCACATAATCAGTGGCTGAGCTGGTACATAGTCCAGATCTTATGATGGTTGGTCTGGCATCCTTTCACTTGCCCCAAGTTGATTTTTCTTGCCAGGATGACTAAAGGTCTCAAAAGATTACCTCTGAATAGAGCCTTAAAAGAGAATCTAGCTTAACACAAACAAACCATGTTTCTTTATGAAAAGTGAGAGAAAAACTGTGACAATTTTCATGGGGGAGGAGGGAAGCACGGAGGACGAGTCAAAGGTCCAAAGAATTAATCTAGGCTGAGATACAACATCAAAGAGCCCAGAGCCCAGAAGATGGAGTGAAAGCTAAGTGTTTAATAAGGCTAGAACATCTAGGACAGCCTTTGTCAACCTTAAATATGTTTCTCAAAGCCAATTCTATCAATAAGTTTTAGGTTTAGACTCTTCAGTTTCCCTAAATTAAATATTACCTTTCTGTTCTCCACACTATCCACAGATCAAGACCGTTCATTTTCATGCATTCACAAAGTAACTGCTCTATTTCTGTGCCAAGGAAAACACATCTAGTATGACAATGGCCAAGGCCTAAAAGATACGAATGAGTGCAGAAGTGTCCAAACTCTTATTGCTAAGTATTCCTTTGCATGTGCTCTCCAAGGAGCTCAGAAAACCTACCATGGCAGCAACTGACAGTCAGAAATTCTGATCCCCATGAGGTAAAAGGATCATGAAGTTCAAACCCAGAAATCCCACCTCGATGCACAAAAATTTTGACGTATTCGTAGGCTTCTTGGTCTTATTTTGTGCTAGTGTTGCATTTTCCATTAAGTTTATTTATCTATCTCACTATTTGTATGCATTTATGCCCCATTTCTTTCCACTAAGTGCTTGAAGTGACCATATTACATAAAAGCAAACATGGAAACAAAAATAAATGACATGAATAAGTAGGGAAGTAGAAGTAGAAAATAAAGATCAAGAAAGGGCAGGCTATAAATACACCAACCTTTTCAATCAGCATTAGCATGAGCACCACAAAGGAGCATCTTATTTCACCCTCCTGCCATGTAGGGACAAGTGGAAGTAAAATCAGTTCTCTGATTTTCACTATTTAAAAGGGAGACTTCTGCTAGACTTTTTGCAACACTGGGAATAGTACAAAGACTTCTACTTTAATACTTTCAGACTTCTACACAATAAAGTCAAAGATTCATTCTTGTCTGGGCACCTGCTCCCCAACTCTAACAAGTCCTTAATGAGTCCACAAGTAGTAATAGCAAAGAAAACAGACTCTGAGACCACACAGTTCTCTTTTCTTCTGCCCTGAATTGAAGTTTGTAGGGAGAGAGCAAGACATTCTCCCTCCCCCGCAGCCACAGGCAAACCTTATAAAAAGGGTGTGAAACCCAAGAACTCATTCTCTCACTATGGAATACATACATAAAGGCTCACATGTGCTAAAATGATGCCAGAATATTTACATTTACATTGCCGAGTTTTTTTTTAAAAAAAAAAAAAACAGCAATAGAATTAATATTCATTCCTAGGTTTTCAAAAAGTGGGAAATTCCAATAAAAAGTGCTCAACTGAATGAAACATACAAGAAAAATGGGGATTGGCAAACCTATTCTGCACTCTGGCAGAGAGTAAATAATACAAGTAGTGAATGTTTTAGGCTTTGTAGGTTCGATATTTCGCCACAATTTTTAAACTCTGTAGTAAGCTAGAATGTAAAATCAGCCAGGGAAAAATGCGAATGAATAGGTGTGGCATTCTAATAAAACTTTATATCCAAAAGCAAGACAAAACATAGTTTGCTGAGTCCCAGCTAAAAATGGAAACAACGGCAAGCTTGCTTGCTTTTTCTTTCTTTTTCCTTCATTTCTTCTTTCTTTCCTTCCTACCTTCTTCCTTCCTTTCCTCCCTCCCTCCATCTTTCTCTCCATCCCTTCCCTTCCAGTCTTTCCTTCTTTCCTTCCTTCCTTCCTTCCTTCCTTCCTTCCTTCCTTCCTTCCTTCCTTCCTTCCTTCCTTCCTTCTTTCCTTCCTTCCTTCCTTTTTTCCTTCCTTCCTGCCTTCCTACTTTCCTTCCTTTGATGCTACTTGGGTATGAACTCTGAGCCTTGCACTTCCTAAGCAATTGCTCTATCATTTGGGCCACACCTTCAGCCTTTAAAGATCAACTTTAAGAATGACCATGCATTATAGACACTGAAATCTCAGAGATCCATGGCATTTCCTGAAATGCCAAAGAGTTTGCATCTCCACCTTGACTTTGTTTCAAATCTCTTCCCACATCACTGAGCCTGATCATTTCAATGCCACAAGTGGGTAGAGGATTATGAAATATGATAATACTTGTTGTTTGGTACATAGTATGTATTTTATCTATGAGACTTCCACAGTCCTTTTGAAAAAATACTGAATTTCATGCAGGGAAGGAAGGGAAGATATAACTAGTGTCTTTAGGCAATCTACCTAGCATGAGATCTCAGCTTAGTCCGGGTACTGAATCTGCCCCAGATTCTATTGTTTCTACTAATAAAATAGTAGTTTAATACTACTTCATGGAATTATTATGAGAATCATGTTGGAGGATACATGGAAAGTAAATGCATCAGTATAAGAAATGATGGCTGAGGAGATACATCCTGCCTGCAAAATACTCTGCTTTTTGGGTTTTTTTTGGAGCTGAGCAACAGTGGTTTCCTACCAGGGAGTACATCCTGTCTGTTCTCAGTACCCCCTTGTTCCTATTGGATATGCTTGAATGTACTTCTCTAGTCAATGCTACCTGCTCAGATCATGGAAAATGTTATAATTATGACTCTTCGTGGCTTTTGACATTATATGAGATGGCATCAAGCTATAATGTCCCTTCTTTTGCTCTACTCTGTGCTGTGGAGCCTCACAGAAATCTGAGAATTGAGAACTTGAATCCAGGCAACCATGGATTCCAGATCTAAAGTCCAACAAATCCAGACTCAAGTTCCATCACCTACACAGTATAGATTCTAGGGAATTTCACCACATTTTGTGATTTGGTTCTCAATTTTCTTGTATATTTCCGTGTGTGAGAATAGTCACACCTCTTAGTAACATTCTCTTGGGGGTTAGAATTTCACCAGATGGATTTAAGGAGACACATTCAGTCTACTGCACATAGTATAATAGTTGGCATATAATCAAGGCTCAAAGAATATAAATCCTGTCTCCTACACCCCACGCTTACTGGCATGCAAACTGGAAATAGTGGCTGTCCTTCTCATGGGTTATTTTCAAGAAGCTGGAGATGGGTTTGGTGAGTAATGTGGAGATCATGACTGGATTGAAGCCGCTCTGACTACCACAGCCCCCTCACTGTGCCTCTCTGAGACTCCCTCGGACTTCCCAGAAGACCCTTCCTACTTCCCTTCCTATGGGTCCATAACTCTACTGACAGCCTGGTTTCTCATAAGCAACGGGCTCAATAGTGAATCTGAATTGTCTTTGTCAAGTCATAGTTTGCGAAGTTCTCCAAAATCTTTCAATCAATCCAATGACTTTGGTTACTCTATGAAAGACATTTTATTTTTCTGGTTAGTTCCCTACAAAGCAAGATGGAAGAATCTCTGCTCTATGAAGAAAGATTTCACCGGTCCTGCTCTTAAAGAGAACTCTAAGTCCAGGACTAGAACTGGACATCCTTTCCAACAAATGGTAGCTAGCTCCTGCTTTAATTCTTCTAGTAGTGGGGATTTCACTGCTTTACAAAGAAACATCATGGATCATTCTGGTAAGAGAAAGGTTTATGTCCATTGTTATGCTATTTGAATCCTTTAGGTTCCTACTTCTTATTCAATCAACAGCCTCACTATCACTTTTGACTTCAAGTTATCCACAACTTGAGCATGATGGCATGCTGGACTTCTCAGTGGCTTCACTAAAAATATGAGTCTGACCAGGCACTGATGGCTCATGCCTCTAATCCTAGCTACCTCAGGAGACTAAGATCTAAGGATCTAAGTTTGAAACCAGCCTGGGCAGGAAAGTCCATGAAACTCTTATCTCCAATTGACCATCTAAAATCCAGAAATGGAGCTATGGCTCAAGTTATAGAGTGCTAGCCTTAAGCAAAAATGCTCAGAAACAGTATCTAGGCTGTGAATTTAACCCCCCACCAGCACAGAAAAAGGAAAAAGTCAGAACAAAGATTTTTGATGATATCTGATGTGTGTACTAACTCTCTTTTCAACTACCTGGGGTAGTATCATCTACCTATGTCTGAAACCCATGATCATCTATACACTCCTTCCAAGGACCTCTCAGCAGTCCCTCATACAGAGACCCATCCATCTCCCCAATAATTAGAAGAGAGTATATTAGTTTCTCCTGGCCAACCAATCTAAGAACTAGATTCTAAGGCACTCATGCTATGGACAAACAATAATAAATTTCAATCTGAAAGTGCCCTGAGGTTGGATCACCAGAGGGGTTTAGTTTATATTCATTGGGAAAATTGCTGAGGAGAAATAGCGTGACCTGGTGGATTGATTTTCAAACATTGCTAGAAGCCCCATATATCAAATAGACGAAGGCAGAGCTGCTCTGGCTGTACCCCATCTGCATAGACCCCTCCCGACTTATGAAGGCCCTTAAGCAACTCCATAGCCACTCTGGAGGGGCCTGTAAGAAGACAAGTTGCAAATCATCGCTGCTGCGGTACAAGTCCCAGGGCTCTGGTTGACTCATTGTCTGAGTCTGTTCAAGTCACTTAACTTCTGAGTGTGATTTTCTGTACCTGTAAAGTGAAGTTAATGGAAATAAGTTTTGTTTCACCTCAGTAATGCTACGGCTCTTTATATTACATCATTAAATCTACTAACCCACTTTGTGGTTACATCAGGGCCACCAGAGAGAGTAATATCTTTACTATGTTACCAATGGAAATATTTACACAGCAGGACATAATTTTAAATCATGTAATAGTCTTACCAGCCCAAATGTACAACTCATAACTTGAAGCAATTGTTTCTACTTTAAAATTTTTGCATAACAGGAAATCTGTTAGGGGAAAAAAATAAAATATTTTTTTTCCTGTTAAGATAGCTCCAAGTAAATGAAATGTTTTGCGCATAAAATGATTTTAACAGAATCATTGCTTTGCGATGAGGCATTTGATTTTTTTTCCTTAATATTCACCAGCTTTACTGAACTTCGTGCTCATCTTTCTGAAAAGTATATCATCAATGTAGAAAACACAAAATTATATCAAAATATACAAAAGACAACACAAATCTGAAAAACAAATAACAAAATTGGAATTCTTTGCTCTTTATTTTCATAAAACAAATTTGTATCAGCTATTCTGCAGTGCGTATACCTTTAAATCTTGCCTTTCAGACACTTTTGAATAGATAGATAGATGCAGAGATACATAGATAGATACATAGATAGATACATAGATAGACAGATATATAGATAGATAGATTGATCAATCTATATAACCCTTTATTTAATGTTCCTATGTCCCAACATCTTTCCCAACTCTGGGTATTTTCTGCTTCACACATCTGATATTGGTACAATGAAAGCATTTTATTGGAAGTTAACTTGAATGATCTCTTCATATGTTTATGGAAAATCATTTATTTTCTCTCAATGGGTGCCTATAATCTTTTATCTCATTTGCTGCTGGATTTGGGTTTATTTTAAAAAAATATTTCATAAAGGTTAATCAAGTATTCTTTTTTAAAAAAGTATTTATGTAGTACCAAGGAATTGAACCCAGGGCTTCATGCATGCTAGGCAAGTACTCTACCACTAAGCCACAAAATACCCTTTGGGTATTTTCTTTTTGTTGTTGTTGTTTTGTTTTGTTTTGAGGTTCATAATGGTAATGGATTTTTTAATTTATTAACTAATTAATTTATTTTATTTTTGTACGTTTTTTATTGTAAAAATGCTGCACCGAGGGATTACAGTTACATGAGCAAGGTAATGAGTACATTTTCTATTGAGCATTGTTGCCTCCTTGTTTGTTTTCTCCCTATCATCCCTTCCCTCCCACCTCCACAACTACCCTCCCTGTACCCCCCTTTGGGTATTTTCTTACTTGAAAATATTTTATATTTTATTTCTAGAATTTTGACGTTCACAGATTTCCTTACATAGAAATGTTTAACAGGGTCAGTCTTTTACTTTCTTTGTTAGTTTGGTGACATGGACCTTATGTCTAAGAAAATAATAATGTTGGTCATCATTTTTCATACTTTTTATGTTACAGTATGGGAGTTTTCTGAAATTCATGTTTACATAAAGTAGAAATATTAATTTATCTGTATTTTTTTCTCAAATGGCAAATTAAGTCACTATTGGCTAAAGTCTGTATCTCCTATCACTAATCTGAAATATTATTTTATCATTATAGTGCATAGTGCCAGATTTATTACTATCTACTCTTGAATTGATCAATTTTAGTCAATTGAATTTATTTTTGTAGCCCTAAAGAATACTGCATTATTTTAACTAATATACTTTATAGCTTAAAATATATCTTTTGTATGGTATTATTCTACCTAGTTTTGCCTATTTAATCTTCTAAGATGAGTTTTAGAGTAATTATGACAAGCTTCTATTACTAAGACAATAGGTATATTGTTGGGGGTTAATTCAATTTAATTTTTAAGAGACTCTTTGCAATATTAAGACTGCCGATATAAAAACAATTTTCCAGCGAAGTGCTGGTAACTCGTGCCTATAATCCACGCTTCCCAGGAGGCTGAAATCTGAGGATCATGGTTTAAAGTCAGCCTAGGCAGGAAAGTCCTTGAGACTCTTATCTCCAATTAACCACCACAAAACCAAAAGTGGAGCTACGGCTCAAAGTGGTAAAGTACTAGCCTGAGCAAAAAGAGCCCAGGGGCAGTGCCCAGGCCCTGAGTTCAAAAAAAAAATTACAATTTCCCCTATTGTCATGTTACTTTATGCTTCTCACTATTTTATATCAGCTTTCTTCAAACACAACATGTACATGTCATGTTGATTTTATTATATATTCTAGGGCTCTTTGCTGCAAAAGCCATTATAGTGTGTGTGTATGTGTGTGTGTGTGTGTGTGTGTGTGTGTGTGTGTGTGTGTGTGTGTGTGTGTGTGTGTGTGTGTGTGTGTGTGTGTGTCCATCCTAGGACCTAACCTTAGGGCCTAGGTACTATCCTTGACCTTTCCAAGAAAAGCATTCTACCACTTGAGCTCAAATGGATTCTTTTTTTTTTTTTATTTAATTTAATTTTATTTGTGAACATACTGTACAGAGGAGTTACAATTACATGGGCAGGATAATGCATACATTTCTTACCAAGCATTGCAGCCTCCTCCTTTGTATACCCTTCACATCCCTTCCCAGCCTCCCCCCTTCCCCCCAATCCCAATCCTTCTCCTTCCCCCCCCCCCCCCCCCCCCGCACCGACGTTGTAAAGCTCATTTTGGGCATGACAACTTGTACTTCTCATTGTTGCAACAGGTCCACCTGTATCCTTAAACAACTGGTTTTTCCCTGTCTCCTCCACAAGTTATACTGACATGAAATATAGTGAAAGCAGGGGTTATACTGTGGGGGAGGGACATACAAAGCAACAAAGAGATAATCTTATAAATGCCTTAGAAACACATGCATGAAAGAAAAAAACATTAAAATACACATCTAAGGGTTCATTTTCCTGACATCACATTATCTGACCTTTTCCGCTTGACTCATACATATACTAGATATTACAAATAAGGGAAACCATGGGACCTATGTTTCTTTGGGCCTGGCTTACTTCACTTAATAGAATTTTTTCCAAGTCTTTCCATTTCCTAACAAATGGGGCAATGTCATTCTTTCTGATGGAGGCATAGAATTCCATTGTGTATATATACCACATTTTCTTGATCCATTCATCTACTGAGGGGCATCTGGGTTGGTTCCATATCTTAGTTATGGTAAATAATGCTGCAATAAACATAGTTGTGCTGGTAGCTTTAGTGTGGTCTTGTTTGTAAACATCAAATGGAGATAAAAATCTCAAGGATGGTGGAGGGGGAGGGAGGTAGCTGAGGAGGTGGGAGGGAAGGGATGGTAGGGGAAAAACAAAGGAGGAGGCAACAATGCTGGATAAGAAATGTACCTCATTATCTTGCTCTGTAACTGTAACCCCTTTTATAGTATTTTCACAATAAAAAATTCAATTTAAAAAAATATTTCAAGTGGCACTGTAGCTCAAGTGGTAGAATGCTTGCCTTGAGCTGAAGAGCTGGGGCACAGCGCTCAGGCCCAGAGTTCAAGCCCCATGACTGACAAAAAAATAAAAAAATAAAATATTTCAAGGACTTTCCTTCCTGGGCTGGCTTTGAAACACAATCTCCAGATCTCAGCCTTCTGAAGAACTGGGATTACAGACCTGAGGCACCATCCCCTGGCATGTGGTTTGGTTCTGTTTTCATTATTAAATAATCTTTTTAAGTAACTACTTGATCTTTCCTATTAACTGCTCCTTGTTTTTGCGTTTGTGAACCCTAAGATATGTATTCAAATGTTTTTTTCTTTCATGCGATTGTTTCTAACACATTTATAAGATTATTTCTTTGTTGCTTTGTATGTCCCTCCCCCACAGTATAACCCCTGCTTTCACTGTATTTGATGTAGGTATAATTTGTGGAGGGGAAGGGGGAAAACAAATCGTTTAAATAGGGATACAGGTGGTCCCATTGCAACAATGAGATGTACAAGTCGTAATGTCGAAAAATGAACTTTACAACTTTGGTGTGGGGGGAGTAGTGGGGAGGCGGGGGGAGGATGGGAAGAGATGGGAAGAGGAAACAAAGGAGGAGGCTACAATGCTTGATAAGAAATGTACTCATTATCTTGCCCATGTAATTGTAACCCCTCTGTACAGTATTTTCACAATAAAAAAATTTAAAAAAATCTTAGAATCAAGTAGTTTGCTGCTTCCGTTCTAATGTTCATATTGTAGCATTTCTGTAAACTTTTGAGGAAAAATCTCTTCCCTTGTCCTTCCCAGTTTCTAGATGCTTTTCACATGCCATGGCTTGAGACCATTGCTTCAAAGTTAGCAATGTTGCATCTCTGTCTTTTTAATAGTCATTTTTTTTCTGACTCCCTTTTCTGTTTTTAAGGATGCTTGATGGTGTTAGGCCCAACAAAACAATCCAGGATAATCTATTTTAAGATCTGATCACAATATTAACTCTATGTGAAAACTTAATTCTCCTTTGACACATAATCTAACATGCTCACAAGTTCTGGGCATTAGGATGTAGATGTCTTTTTATCCCTGAATTTAATCAGAATGCTTCTAGAGATTCACAATCAAGCACATTTTAATATATGCACATGTAAGAATTAGAAATCTCCTTTTCATCTTACTCGAAGAATGTTGTTGTCATCATTTTATAATCAAGAATGGAATCCTAGTTTTGGCAAGCTTTTGACAATCAAGAGAATATGTTTTTCACTGTTGACTTGTTAAAGATTCTGAATTATATTAGTGCATGTCATAGGATTAGTCTATGTTTACTTTGTTGGCAAGAATTATTCTTAATCATATCTTAGAATATAAGTTCAGTGACAATATTCTTTTCCATGACAATATTTTTGTCTGTTATATTTACAGCTATCTATCTAGAAGTCAGAACATAATAGGGTAAATATTTAGCCTATTAATCTGCCAATTGAATTGTGAATTATATCTTTGAATATCAAACATATTGATCCTTATCAATTCCACTTCTCCTCCCATGGTAAAATGACTTTTAGATTTTTGCTACCAATCTAATAAAATGTTATTTTTGAGCTCATGTTATTATTGCTGTGTCTTTTAGTATTACCTTATATTTTTTAAAAATTATAACATTTATGAGCTATGGTTCTTTAGTTGTAAATACATGTTTACCACATTTAATGCTGAATTCAGCCCATTGACACTCAAGTTTGCTCATTCATGAGCTTTATTGTTTTCACTCTTCGTAAAACACATCCTGGCTTTTCCACTTTAAATCTTGAAGTACCATTGTCATTTTCATTTTGACGCACAGATGAAATAATTCCCAAGAATTTTATATTTCAGAGTATCATTCTGTTTATTTTATACATTGATACTAACTTAAAAGATCATATAATTCCTGTTTGTTGCTCAATTATTTTTCTGGAATTCTTTTTTTTTTTTTTTTGTCGGCCGTGGGGCTTGAACTCTGGGCCTGGGCGTTGTCCCTTAGCTCTTCAGCTCAAGGCGAGCGCTCTACCACTTGAGCTACAGCGCCACTTCCTTTTCTGGAATTCTTAAGTCAGCTTGATTTATTTTTCTCCTTAAACAATCAACTTTCTGGAAATTTAAATGATTTTTCCCCTTTTCCTTGAAATCCAATAGCTTGATTAGGCTTTATCTAATGGCTTTTTGTTCTCAGTTAAATTTCTTGAAATAGGGTAAATCCTTCAAACTTGAAATTTTTTCTTTTTTTAGGTTTTAGAATGTATTTCTATCCCACATATAGTTCTTCCTTTCTTCAAATACCATGTTTTGCTCTCTAAAGTCTTTTCTACCGATGGTATAGTTGGTGAGTACATTTATCTTTCCCAAGTTTTTTCTTTATTCTCTCATATTTTCACTCCTGTCTCTACTGAAATTATATTTTTGGGTATTAATTTTGGTTTAGTGGCTAATGCATTATTTTAAATTTTATAGTATATTGCCTTTCACTTTCATTCCTTTCCACAACTCTATTCTAATGTTCTTCCTATTTTAAATCAGTTTCAAAAATTAGCACCATATCTCCTATTCTATAAATACTCTGTTTCCCTTTGGGGCGTATAAATTAATTTCAACTAAAATGTTTTTTTTCTATTTCCTTGAATATATCTTTTTCCAAAAGTTTCTCTATTTATATTTTACATGTCATGTCCTATTTATTCATGTAATTATTATTGCTAATTCTTGTTATAATTTCCTCTTAGCAAGGTTTGCTTTTCACTTGTCTCTGAATGGAACCATTATATCTGAAGCTGCAGTGTGGATTTCCTGTGACCCTGAGTACTATTTGAATCTTTCTCTTGAAATATGAGTTGGAATACTCTATTTTTTTTCTCCCTCAGGTCACTTTTGCCCAAAGGGTGTGGACAAGGAACTGAAGTTTTATGTAACCACAATTAAAGAATTTTATCTGTGTTCGCTTTTTTTATAACTTCTGTATACAACTGAAGACAGTTCCACCGCATTGGTGACTCCCTTCCCTTGTCTTACAGAGGAAATGATTTGAGATTCTGGATTTAGATTTATTCTTCTCCCAAGGTGACTGACTATAAAAAGAGCTATCCTTGTTGTTAGTCTTGTTCCTGACATGCTTTTGACCTGGTTCAGCTGTGAATTGATTTCTATACTCGACTGAGCCCACATTTGGTGCTGTTGGATCAACCCAAACATTGCATCCTAAGAAATCACCCTTCGATGCCTCTCATGCCATTTGTCCTGCCAAAGGTCAAAGGAAACATTGGCAGTAATTCCAGCCTAGACTTTATAGCACTTTTTTGTAAATCAATACTGGGAAAAGGTTCTTCACAGGGAGCAGTTCCCTGGAACAATCCATCTTAATCCCAATGCTTCCAACTCTGGACTATCAGTATCAGACTATTCATCTTTTGGGTTTGGACTTTCTCTCCACTTTCTTCCTGCCCTGCTACAGTGTTGCTAAGGAGAATCAAGCATACATGATGGTCATGTTCTTTCAGTACTGTCCAAATAACTGTGAATCTGAAAACGACTTTCTCACTCTCAGACCATGAGATTGCATGACTCCTCTAGTGTCCAGTAAAAGTTTTCATCTTTGCTATCTTTACCTCATTTTCTTTCATTCTTAATGATTTGAAAAGAAGAAGGCTTTAAGACTTATCTTTTTAGGATGTCTTTTATTGATTTATTTTCTATATTCAAATCCAAAGTATTTGCTCTTTTCTAACTTTTATTCATTTCTATCTGTACTGTTTTGCAGTGTGAACCCAGATACAATTACAGTACATCCAATACATCCAAGCAGTTTTCACTTTCTGTTTGTGACCTGGACCAACTGTGTCCTTTCTTTATATTGCTTCATTTCTCTGGCAGGCAGGCATCATTTTGCCAAGCTGTTAAGCAACCAGTTTGTAGAAGGTAGTCTTTCAGTACAAAGTGCTAAGAATTCATAAAAATGGAAAACAATTGACCCCGAATTTCCGAGAATTGCTATTGTCCTTAGGGACTTCCTATTGAGAGAGAGCATGGGTAGGAAGGTATTGGATTCTAATCTGTAACTAAATCATCCTCCATCTGAGAGCATATGAGCTGTGAACAGTACAGAGGATCATCTGAAATCCCCAGCTCTGAGACTTTAAGAGTTCAACAAACAATTTCAAAGGAAAACAATGGTTCAGATTTCAGCCACCAGTCTGGAAAGTTAACACATCCACCTGGCAAGACTCCCAACATCACGGCAAAGGAAGAACAGTTTGAAATTCACATCTAAAAATATGTATTCTTTGAGAGTTGTGGTGAAATTTGATCCAATAGAAATCATTCCACCACCACTGGCATCACTTCATTGGTAGCTGATCACAGTCAACCCAACTTTTTATCTAAATGTGATTTCAAGAATGAGACAAGTACTGCCTGAGGAATGTCACAAACCTCAAACCTTTTTTTTTATTATATTTTTATTGTAAAGATGCTGTACAGAGGGTTTACAGTTACATGAGTAAGGTAATGAGTACATTTCCTCTCGAGCTTTGTTACCCCTTCCTTTGTTTTTCCCCAACTATCCCTTCCCTCTGTACCTCTCCAATTCCTCCATATCCTCCCCCCCAAATTGTAAAGTTCGTTTTTAACATAGTGTCTGGTACATTTCATTGTTACAATGGGTCAGCCTGTAGCCTTGTTTCAGCATTTTGTTATTTCCCTTCCCCTCCCCAAATTAGAAAAATGTATATAAAAGATGCAGGTACTGGAATCAAATACAGTGAAAACAGGGGTTATACCATGGGGGAAGAGCATATGAAAGAAACAAAAGAAATCATCTAGTACATTATAAGAACATTAAAAACAACAGCAACAAAGATAAAACTTCCTTGTGTCCCTGTCTTGGGGTTCATTTCACTTAGCATCATTTTATATGGTCCATACCTAAAGATGAAGAAGAGGTTGGCCTGCTTCCCAAATATCTCATCTTATTTCACTTATCCAAAATTTGGAACCAAAGTCTAATCCCATCATTAAAGGATATGGAACTTTTGGATTTATGTATAAACAGGATTCCCTAGAACATAGAAGGCTTATAGCCTGAGTGGTGTTGAAAAAGTAGATAAAGGCCAAGAGGAAAATGGCAGAGTAGAAGCTAGACTAAGCATCAGCAGGGCACTGATGGGAGAGCCACACTTCAGATCCCAAGTTTGTTTAGAAACCTTATGTCTTGGCAGCCCTGCGGTTAACAAGGAATTTTTCTCTCCCTTGTCGTCTAGACAAAAATGAGTCAAAAAACATATCATTTCATGTCTTGTATGAGTCTACTGCAAATTCACAGGGAACTTGAATTAGATTTGCTTTAGTATTGCTGCTTTTGAGGTGCTGTTTTTCCATCCTTCATCCTTACCTAAGGTACTCTTTCAATGACCAAGTCTCTTTAAGTAGGTGCTATTTTAAAAGTTTCTATCACCTCCCTATAGTTCATCTCATTATGAATCCATTGAACCCATGAATGGATTAGTCCATAGAGTTTATGAGCCAATCATTTCCCTATAGCCCAGCCCCTGATATATAAGACTTTGAGGAACATTCAAGGTCCAAACCATACCATGTTGTGGAATCCAATCTCTCTAGTGGTTCCATCTTAAATTTCTCTTAGTCTTTTGCTTCCAACTGAGAGACAAACCAGCACAGGGAATTGAGTTTAGAGAACCAGACAAGAAGTTTCAGGAGCAAAGCTAGGAAGTGACTCACGTAATTGATGCCCAAATTTCACTGGCCAGAATTTAGGAACCTGGAGGGGAAGCTTGGAAATGTGGTTGTAAGAGTTCCAAAGGGAAAATGAAGATTCAGTGAGAATACACCACTATTTCTGCGGTACCACCTTTTGGTGGCTTCTCAGAATTCCCAACTCCACCTCTCACAGTCTCCTGCAAAATAATATAACCATTCTTTGTCCTTGCATAATGCTCTTTTCCCACCAAGCATGGATGTAACTTCAGAATGCCATTTGATACAGCAGCTCTATCACCAGAGTTAGCCTAAAAAAATTCAATATTTTCCATCTAATCCAATTGCTTCAGGTCATGAAAGGGGAACCAAGAGTCTTAGATTTTATTAAAGCAAGATACATTTGAATAAATCTCTTGAGATCAGCTTGCGTTGGAATTCAGTCTCTTGAGTCCAAGATTTTTTCTACTCCACCATACTGCATCATCTTCTTAGTGATCGCCTCCACTGTAGCCACACCTGACATAGAAACCCAGCAGTTGGCACAGAAATAAAACTTTTGACAAGTGACAAGAAACTCAGGACCTGTTGAACAGAGTACTCTGCAGGAGGCAGCAGGGAAGCTGTTCTACTTTGGTGGCCATGAAACATTTCCTAAGGCAAGACAATTTCATTTATCATCACATAATTGGGGTTGATTAGAAACAATAGAGCATCTTTGGATCTAATTAAAAATGTGGCCCATAAACTACAAAAGTTTTCACGTCATTCTTCAGACAAAGCCTGTTTTAAAGCCAAGTTTTTCTGAACACATTCTTTTCTTTTTTTCAACAAGAGATTTTATCGTGGAAAATGTGACAACAACAGAACTCCAGGGGCGTGAACATGCTGTTGTAATTACTCCTTCGACACAATGTAATCTACCCAAGTTAATTATTTATCAAAACCAACCCACTCTGGAAACATCTTTATTTTGGCAGTGCATGTTCCTTTCTCCAGGAAGTAGGTTAATAGTTTGTCCTCCCACGTTTCTTTATCATAGTATCTGGCTTTCAGAATTAGCTGCTCCTCATGCAAAGTCATTTGCCAAGCACTTTGGTGGGTTGGCAAGAGCACAGCAAGATTCCTGGGACTCTGGGCTTCTGGATTCCCTCTGCTTCAGCATTGTTCTTCAACAGGGGGGATCTTAACAAAAGTGGACAACACCAAGATTTGTTTGAGTATCTGCTCGATGTCAAGATCCAAGAAAGCCTTGATATTACACTGATTTCTTCAAGCAGTGAAGCAGTTATGATTATACCTATTCATTAGGTAATAGATTTGGACTCAGAGAGGTTAAAGGGTTTTTACATCTTCCCATCTCTCTTAACTCTGTGTGCATAGTTTCACCCATCTAGGAAGCAGGAATTTAAGCTGTATGAACAAAGTTGCAGTTGAGCCAAGAGTTGTCCCTGGTGATTTAGGAAAGGCTATGGGGCCAGATTTAATCAATGACATTTAATATATTAAATGATTCCATTTGGATTCCATTGACTTCTCTGATGCCATTGCCTCAGCTTTGTCCAACAGATTTCCTTTCTTACGTTGTTTGTCCTGCTCATCTTCATCCCTGCCAAGATCTAGAGTAGCCTATGTGAACCAAATGTAACAAAAGAAATCAAATTAGAAAAAAGGAAGAAGAGAAGCAAACTGGGAAGAAGAGGAAGCTAAGTTGGACCCTGGGAGTTTCTAGACTGTAAAGATTTTATAGTGAGTAGCTTGGTTCCCTAGTAAGAGTACTGAATTAGGACTAAGATTTGAGCATGACTCCATCCTTCACTTTATTTCTAAAAAGCCTTCTGTTTGTACCTCGACTCTCTCATCTGGATTTGCCTTTAGAAAGAGTATATTCACAACTTTCAAGTCTGGGTCTTTTCATGTCATGACTGTCATTTCTCCATGCACTTCAAGTAAAAGGTCTGGTAATTCATTTACTATCACACTCCTTCACACTCCACCCTCCTGTTGTCCATTAACAATGAAAGATAGGACAGTTACAGGCCATCCATGAGATATCTGCTTCTGAGCAAACGTTCTGTGGTTTGCTGCTCAGCCCCCATCCTTGTTCACCATGCTTCTTCCTGCCACACAGTGCCATTGTAGAGCGCTGGCTCACTTCCCCACTGCTGGCACTGCTGGTACATTTGGAACAATGTCTGGTTTGTCCCCATCTCTGGCACAGCCCAATCTGATTCTCTAAGGAGGGTAAACCCTAGGTCACCCACTCCCACAGGGCCACACTTGACCCAGCTCCTCACTGACTCCTGTAGGTGGTGGCTCTTTGAGTTCAGTCTGCTATCACACAGCCATTCCCACCGTAATCCCATCTAGTGCCAATGGTTGTGCTCGTGAATGAACCAGAATGCTCAAGTAATCCAGGATTTCCTGGACTTAATCTCAGAGGAAGGCTAAGCAAAGTTAAAGACTCCTTGGGTCCCCTTTCATACATTCAATACATCTAAGGAAGGCCTTGAATGTACATATTTTAATATGTTCTATACATGATTTTGATTCAACCCACTGGATCCCAAATGGGAAAGATAGTACTTTAAAAACACAAAAGCTCCAATTTACCTCCAGAGTTTATGTAGAAAGGGTGATATCTTCCATCAGTCCACCACCATCTGTGCTCTGACTCACCTCTACCTAGCACTGGCAAATGCTTTCTTACTAAAACAAAAACTTATAGTTTAGTGAGTCACTTACCAATTCAGGTCATCAACTTTCCATGAAAAAACTTGAAAATTTTTTTCTGAGATAAACTTCTTGCTATTTGAAGTGTCATTCCTTACAAAGAGTTGAAGGACTGTGGTGAGGAAGAATGTGAAGAACAAACTCATCTGTCAAGGATCCCTGGAGGCTTTTGTCAGAAGTAAACATATCTATTTTTCGCTCTTTAAAACAATATTTATATAGCCCATGCAATAGGACAATTATTATTTGCCCTATGTTTAGTCTACGTTGTGTCTTATATTTCCCAGTCTTTTTTGCAATGAGGCTTAAGCTATGTTGTAGCTTAGTACAAGCACCCATGAATGAAAATGGCATGTGGCACTTCTAATTGATGACAGTTAAAATCCTGTATACCTTCTCTATTTTTCCTATTTCTGCAGGATGCATGAACACCTTGCATTCCAAACCATACCACTACAAGATATTGGGGTTTTTGTCAGCTCCTAGCTTATCCGTACTAATAGACTGGTAAAAAAAAAAAAAAAGTACTAAAAAGCAAGCAATTTAGTGAAATCAATCATATAAAAAACTGTCTGGGCTTAAAAAGCCAAATGCCTTTTTTCAGTCTTGAAAACTATGAATACATGGTAGGTTTTATCATTTATCTGAGGGTACTTGTTTATCATTTCTTAATATGAAGGACAAACTACTAGTTTCAAATTTCTTTATGCTAGGCACCTTATTATATAAATATTAATTCCTCCTAATGAATTTGCTGCACTTATTTTTAGTTTATACATGAAAAAAAGTAAGTTTTGGTGGTCACACATTCTGAGATAAATGGTGGACTTATGATTCGAAGACAAGTGAGTTTGTTACCAAAATTCTACTATATTACGCTGCTTTTCAATTTATAGCCACAAACCTAGAAAAGTAGAGCTTCAAATTCAAACTAGCTTCTAATGAATATGAACTAGGGGCAAAGATGGCTCAAATCATCTCACATTTGCTGCCTGGAATTTGCAAAGGCTTTCACTGCAAATTTCTATACATATCTTTTAGAACCCCTGGCACTGTAGCTACCTTCACAATAATTCTAAAACACAAATACGATCATGTTGCTTGAGGCTGGTAAACCTCTGTTGGAAAGTCTGCCTAGAAGGTCAAGTTCAAACTTCTCAGCCTGGCAAATAAACCCAGCATGCTTTCTTTTTTCCCAGCTACTTTTCACTGAGCTGGTTTCTACAGTTATACCAAACTTAGGGTGCTCCCCAGGTATAGGCATACCACACATCTTCTCTCTCCTAAGAATATAGTTCATCATCAGTAATTACCTTTATTCCTCCAGATTTGTCAAGATCCAGCTTGACTGGTGATTTTTCTTTCAAGTATTCCCCAATCACATTGGTACCTTCCATCCTAATATCCTCCATGCCTTAGTCCCTGCCATGATCCCAGAGGAATTTCAATCATTACTTGGAATTCTGTCTTCCCCTTTGGTGTAGGGCATAAGTGAACATAAGCCTTGCTTTGAATGATAGTTTCACCACTGGAGGCCATGTGATCTTGGAAAACCTATCTGTCTGATCCTCAGGTTTCTCATCTGTAATACAAGAATAAATAATAATGTGAGATAAAAGACTGGTTCAGTGGATAAAATGAAATAAACAACACAATAGAATGACTCATTGTAGTATTGCTATATAGAAAGAGCTAAATAAAGTTATTTTACTATTGCATTACTTATTCATGTAACCACCACAGAATGAACATCATGCTTGACTCATAGTAACTTCTAAATAAATATTTGTAAAATTAATATATTATTAAATGAATAATTAAATGCATTCCAGTAACTGAGTAGAGTGGTAAGATTTATTGCAAAGATCATTTAGAAACCCTAATGTCCATTAAAGAAGTCATAGTTTTGTAATTACTTGAGTGTATTGCACAAATACACAAAAACACACAATTTAACATGGGAATTTAATTTCAATGTAGGAATTATTAGAGGAGTGCTTCAAATTCAAATCTAAGATTTTCCATCTCAAAGCTGAAGCTGGCTAGGGACTACTTAGACCTGCAAAACTTTCCTTGCCTTCATTCCTAACTAATGATCTATAGAGCCTGGGCCTTTAAACATGGCATATACTGTGTTTGGTGTTATCAGACTTCATTCAGATATTACGCCAAGCCCAATCAAATTTTTAGAAATAATGTGGAACCTGCCTACCATGTTATCATAGGACTTAAATATCCTTCTTGGAAAGATACTATTTTCTTCCTTCATAGCCTATAAGTTAGCAGGACTTTAAGTCAGAAATAGATGAGGCTATGTTTTGTTGTTGTTGTTTCCCTCTTCTAGATCACTATGGATGACTGCAGATCACTTTTCTCACAAGAATGAAGTCAAACCTATGTCTTCAACTTATCTTACACCCCTTCTCCAATTTCAATTTCTATTATAATCAAACAGAAGTAATCTCTGGTCTCAGCTTTATAAGAATTCTTATAGGCTGGGAAGGTGGCTCAGTAGTAGAGCCCTTGCCTTGCAATGCATGAGGTCCTGGGTTCGATTACTCAGCACCACATAAGCAAAAAGAAAAAAGAAAAAGAAAGCTGGAAGTGGCGCTGTGGCTCAAGTGGTAGAGCACTAGACTTGAGCTGAAGAGCTGAGGGACATCGCCCAGGCCCAGAGTTCAGGCCCCACAACCAGACCCCCCCCCCAAAAAAAAAAGAATTTTCTTATAATAGTAAGTAACCTTATTATTTTTTGTTTGTTTGTTTTTTGTTTTATTTGCCAGTCATGGGTCCTGAACTCTGAGTCTGGGCACTGTCCTTCAGCTCTTCAGCTCAAGGCTAGCGCTCTACCACTGGAGCCACAGTGCCACTTCCGGCTTTTTCTGCTTATGTGGTGCTGAGGAATCGACCCCAGGGCCTCATGCTTGCAAGGCATGCACTCTACCACTGAGCTACCTTCCCAGCCCTAGTAACCTTATTTTTTAAACAAACAAACACATTAACTTAAGACATTTTAAATTCATGTAATCAAAAATCCTGAAGTTTGTCCAAGGTACATCAAAGGTCTATATGGACACGTCAAAATGTAACCTCCTTATAGAACTCATCAATATTAAAATATGTGGTGAAAAAAAATTAAATCCCAAGGCAGGAGGTTCAGCAATGCAGTTCTTCTGCAGTCCTTAGTGTTCTGCCCTCCAATTGTTATAGCTTTGCCACAGTCTGAGTCCCTCAAGGTTTCAGCATAAAGAAATCAGGACTTGGGCCACAAGCTTCCTTACTAATATCTGAAAAAGAGAGAGGAAATCCCAGAAACATCAACTTAAAGAGCTTCACTGCAGTCCACTGAGGCCCTAGGAGAGTGACAATGGTCCCTTTGGCTCAAGCCAAAGAGTACCCAAACCCAATAGTCAACAATAGATAGTACATGGTTTTTACCAATCAGGAACAATTCCCAGAGCTAAGGGTGAGTTCACTCCCTCCTATTTGAGACTCTTAATGCCGACATGTCAGGGTAGAGGCATGTGGCCCTGCCACAAGACTTAGCAGACTGCTCCACACGTTTCTTGGCTACATTCAAGTTTATATGAGCTTCTACACTGCCTAAGTCATTTTTTTTCCTGATTTGTTTGGCTTATAAGACTGATTGCTACAGGGAAGTAGCTCAAAATGGCTGAGTGCTAGCTTTGAGCAAAAAGAACTCAGGAATAGCACCCAGGCTTCATGACAAAATAATAATAATAATAATAATAATAATAATAATAATAATAATAATAATAATACGGGTATACAAGTATATTTGATATTTTTGATGGAAGAAAAAAGTAACAAAACAAAACAAACTATTGAAAAAAACAACCCTAAAGCACAGAATGATTCACAAGTCTAAAGTAGGCAGTGGAGACAAACCTTTTGACTGTGCCATGTTTGTGCATGGTTGTTATCATATGTCCACAGGCTTAATTCAACATGCTTAAACATGCCTCTGTGGTTTTATATCAGGCTTTCTTAATGATGCACTATGATAAATACATCCATGAACATCTACATCTTTCCACATTTCTTTATATCACTTATATAGTACTTTCAAAAACATTAAATATCATTGTGAACTATCTCCTACACAGTAACAAGGTGGCTGTTTTATTGTCCCATCACTTGAAACAAGTATTGCTTTTAATCTTTGATAATTTGAGTAAAAATCAAAAAGGAAGGAGGGGGTGATGGGGTATCTGGTACTTGTTTTAATTTTCATTGCTCTGATTAGTTAGAGAGACCTTGTCAAATATTTAATTATACTTCCTCTTTCTCACATATGCTCTCCTTATAACTCTTTGAAAATCTAGTGCTTTTGTTATCAACTTTTATATAAACTCCAAACAATTATTCTTTCATAATTGTGTCAATGTTCACAATTTTTCTACTTTAATTTGTTTATGTAAATTTTTCCCATATGGAAATAATGTATTTTTATATATAGTCAAATACATCAATCTTTCCGTTTGATATGTGCATTCGTTTAAAGATTGTAAAAACATTTCTAACAAATTTTAACTTAAATTTTCCTTTCTTTTCTGTGGTTTTATCATTTTACATTTAATTCCTAAACCTATATACTTCAATGTTCTTCGTTGAGAAGGTCTCTGCCTAAGCATTTCCTGGGGAATCCCCATGGAAGACACAGAACTATCTTTTATATATAAAGAGACTGACTGACCTGTTAAATCATCTTTCCTGAGAAATGTCTTAAATGGGCAACTTGGGGAAAAGGAGACAGCCTTAGTGATGAAGGAAGGTCAGGTTTATGATCAGACTTTGGTTCCATTCTCCAATGCTTAATTTATTTTAATGTATGTTTTATCTCTGATTTTTTATGCTTCTAGAACATTCCTTTTCATTTCCATGCATGTTCCTCAGATTCTTCTTCCCTTAATACTTCTAGGATGCATGGAAACTAAAATCAGATGCATCCCTGTCTTGGATATGTTTTAGATGATAACAATTTTTTCATATTCTCCTGTCCCCAAATAACCTGACTACATCTTCTGAGGCAAGCAGCCACAAGCTTTTCTTAGTGCTAAACGGCCAGCAATAGGACCACCAAGGTTCAAGATAGCTTGACCACTGACTGACCACGCCCTATCTATATAGTTTTTCTTCAAAAAGACCAATAGTAATTTTCTAGGCTATTCATTCAGACCCCTTCCATAAATTAGTCACAACACATTGACACAATTATAACCTTGAACTTGGGGTCTAAGTAGAATAGACAGAAACAGAAATACTATGAACTCAAGATTTCACTGCTCCGGAGAGAGACCAGGAGAGCCGTAGATCCATAGGGCTGTCTTAGCTTGAAGCAAGAGAACATTTTTAGGTCTGGTCTACACACATTCTTACAACCAATCTTTTGGAACTTAAGATGTTCTCCATTTCTTGATAGTGTGGCCTGAGTAACACTGCACAAAGGTTTATTTCCCACATCGATTGTTTACTTCCCACTTCATTGTTTGGTGAAGGGTCAACCAATGGCAGACCATCTGCCAGAAAGCAGAAAGCAGTTGGGACCTATTGGATGGCCTATTGGATATAAGGAAATGATGCTGAGAATAAGCTCAGTCTCCCTCCCTCCCTCCCACCTTCCCCCCTCTCTTTCTCTTTCTCTCTCTCTCTCTCTTCCATCTTTCACTCCTATCCCTGATCTGACACAACTACATTCATAGAATCTGGTCCCAGGGAGGTCTTTCAGTTGGCAGGATGCACTTAATTGTGGGCAGGTATGCCTCTTCCCCTCTGCTTCCAGCCTTCCTGAGAATTGTTTTACAGAAACCTTTTCTTTGTGCCCAGGGCTGGCCCCAGGCACATTTTGCTCTCTTAATCCCCCTCTCCTCCCACCCTCAGCCCCTACCTCTCCCTCCCGCAGATTTCCAGCTGTGTTTCTGACCTGAATCTTCTCACCCCACTGTGCCACCATTCAAAGTGACCCTGTTCTGTCACCCAATTCCTCAAGGCCCTGCTCTTGGCGTGAGAGATGCCCACTGGGTTTTCCTTAACAAGAATTTTCTAAGAGTCAGTACCTTGACCCCAAGTTGGAAAAGTTCCTTTGACCAGTAAGAATTTTATCTGTTAAGGAAAACCAAGAAGTGCCCAACCAGCCCCAAATTCTGATGCCAGTTACAGACTTGAACATGAAAGCATTACTCTGGTGACCCTTGCTCCTTTCTAACCCTCAAGTCACCTGCCTCTCATTTCCCACGTATAGCTCTCTTTCTGTCTTTGGCCCCAGTTCTCAGTGCCACAACCTAGTTCGTGGTCCCTCTTCCTCTTGTAAGGTCTGCCCTGAGCCCAGTTTAGACACCTCCCTACCTCTTGGCTAAGGTTCCATCCAGTATCTGTTACCTAGGTAACTGGCACACCAGGAAGCAGTCACCTCCTACTACTGCTAGGTTACATCCTGGGCCACCTTTGGTCATGCCTCCCATCTGACCATAGGAGGGTCCCAAGCCCTGAGGTCACATCCAGATCCAAAGTGGCCACACCTTTACCTCACCTGGCCTCATCTGTTCCTGTCCCTGGCCTAGCTAAGTCCTGGCCCAGGGATGGGTCTCTCCTTTTCAGCCAGCCTCTCCACCATACACATGGAGGGAGGAGGTGAGGTGGCAAGGCAACAGTTCAGAAAATAAACTTCTTTTCCTGCCTGAATAGCAGGTGGTGTTCTCGCCATTGGCTACCTAATGAAACATACCTTAGTATACCTTATACCTCCCACATCCCCTTGCTTTCTCAGGACCTCTAACCAAGCTATCCCTGAGGCAGCTACTCCCTAGCTATACCTCAATACAGGTCCTCTATCTGGATCTCTGGCCAGGTTCAAGGACAAGATACAGATGTGGCCCAAAGGCAGGAATCCCAAATCTCCTCACATCTTACTATCCCAAACAAAGATGGAGCTTTCTTATACTCTACTTCCTGTAAACTATTCACTTGAAGAACAATAAGAATTGCCACCACTTCACAAAGTTCCTACAAGGTTACAGGTAGGCCTTTAATACATGTAAAAGGCTCAGATGTGCCCAGACTATAGCAGGTCTGCTGAAACTTAACTAGGGGTAGTAGCAGTTTTATTCCTCTGGGCCAGCCTTTGCAAGTGAACTGTGGAAGGGGCTATTTGGCCAGGTGGGGGCAGCAGAGAGCTATCTGAGGGTCAAAGCGGGGACCCATGGGGCCATCCATCTCGGGGTCCAAAGTGGAGGAGGGTTAAGACCCAAGGCCAATCACTATAAAGAGCGTAACCAGAAGAGAAACAGAGTTTGGAAGTGTTCAGCAAGTCTCCCTGTCTTCTGCCTTACCCCTCTCCCTTTCTCATTCCCCTTTCGTTAGGATGAGCTTTGTAAACTACAATCCCGGTGTGGTCACTTTCTTGATTAAAACACGTAAGATGACTCTGTCCGTCATAAGGAAAAGACCAATGTGTTTAGGCTGGTCTCCAAGGGCCTCCAAGTACTAACCACTGCCTCCCTGCCACCCTACCCATCCTACCTCAGTACTTCCTCCTCTTTCAATGGCTGGGCCAATTCTTCCTAAACACACCTCCACTTTTCTTGTCTCCACTAAAGATGTTTCCTGGCCTTCCCTCAATCCCTGCAGGCCCAAATTGTACTCTGCTTTCCACATTTAGCTCCAGTTTTCTCTTCGTCATGAAGCCACATGAAATAGGTTTTGGCTAGTCTCTAACTAAAAACATCTCTCTCTGGATCTAGCTAAGTCCTTCATGTCAGGTACTTCCAGTGGTATCTGTTGCTGTCCACAGAGTCTAGACTGATGAAAGATTGCATCTTGCATTCTCAGATGCTTATCTGTCCCCTCCTCTCCAAAATGGGGTTATGGAGAGAAATGCATGGAAATAATGGATGAGAAGTATCTAGAATGGACCTGCCAAGTAGGAAGTGCTCAAGAAATGTTGGAGCATTCTCATCATTATCACTCAGGGTGTCATCATCACTGTCGTGGTTGTCATGGTTACAAGTAAAAGGACTAGTCTCCAGAATGGTCAAAGATTGAAAGGCTGAAGATGGACTGCAGCCTGTTTCTAAGACAAACCAAAGTAACAACAGTCATAATAACAATAATGATCATTTGTCTGGGATAGGACAAGCAAATTCTGGTCTCAGGGCTGGAAGCTTGGCTTTCTGGAGCCCCAGAGCCAGGGAAAAGGAAAAGCTTCCTGCTGAGGGAAAGCTGAAGCCAGCACAGGTAAAAGAACCAAGTAGCACAGTGACAAGAGCGGAAACTTTTCTTTTGTTACTTAGAAAGATAGTGATGTTTTCAATAAAAATTTCAACCCAGAAATTAAAATTTAAACAACATAAGTGCCTCTGAGAATCAAGCGGCAGCAAGCAGTCCCTTAATGGTACTATGCACAGCCTTTATTTTTTAATGTGGAGAAGGAAAGGATTTGTCATTAAAGTTTAAAAATAATCAGAATCAAAATCCCTTTTGTTCTGCAGGCTGGCAGAGCTGAGGGGCCGATTGTGTGTGCTGAGTGGGCGTCCAGGAAACAGTAGTCATTTGTGTGCGTGTGACAGGAGTGGAGTCCAAATCTAAATTTAAGCAAGTGTTGGCCTTCTTGGAACCCGTAATTTTTGGATCAATTATCTTGGACTAAGAGTCTGAATTTCTCTCTCTTTCTCTGTCTCTGTCTCTCTCTCTCTCTCTTTCACTGTCTCTCTCTCTCTCCTTTCTCTCCCTTTTCACTCTCTCCTTCTTTTTACATTTAATAATCACAATACTTGAGCCAATAATTTGCCAACCAGCTGCGGTGGCCTGCCTGGTTCACTCATAATTTCTGGAATTTGAATCAATCATGGCCTTTGAGCCAATTAGGATAATATTTAGGGTGTTGGAAATCTGCTCCCCACCCTCCCAACCACCTTGCCAAAGCAAGAAACAAATAGCTCGTGTCTCTCCTACAAAAGAATTATATAGTCTCAAAGCCACATTACCCATTGATTTGTCTGTCCCATTCCGCCCACACCCACACACACTGGGAAGGAAAGGCAGACTGGTGGCCTGAAAAGAACCCACTGGAAGAGTCAGATAGGCCAACTCTGCTTCTAAACGAGCTGTGTGGCCTTGGCTAAGTGGCCCATCCTTTCTGAATCTCAATTTTCCATGTGTAATATGTGGCAATAGTGGTTCAGGGCAGAAGGACTGGAATTAGACTAGATGAGTTCAAATCCATGACCACTTAGAAGCAATAATGGCTGAATTACTTAATCACTCTATGTTGTAATTTATCATTATAAGATGAAGATAATTATAATATTAACTATCATGTGGATTTAATGAGTAAACATGTAAGACCATACAAACACATTCTCCTCACATTTAAAATCCCCAAGGGGATGGGCTGGGAAGGTGGCTCAGTGGTAGAGTGCTTGCCTTGCATGCATGAGGCCCTGGGTTTGATTCCTCAGCACCACATAAGTAAAAAAGAAAAAAAAAGCCAGAAGTGGCGCTGTGGCTCAAGTGTTAGAGTGCTAGCCTTGAGCTGAAGAGCTGAGGGACAGCGCCCAGGCCCAGAATTCAGGCCCCATGACTGGACCCCCCCAAAAAAAATAAATAAATAAAATCCCCAAGGGTATAGATTTTTGCCTATTTCATACTCTATCCCTAGAACTTAGAATAATGTCAATATGAAAATGAAGGTACTGATTTATATTAATTTTTTCTCCTATTCACTTTCAGTTTATTTCTTAAAATGATTTTTCATGGTTCATCATAGAGTTTCCCATAAAACCCCCACAATGAAAGTAGATTATCAACGCCCCTGATGGGGCGTATCAGCTAAGGAGAGATGTCCTTTCACTCAGAAACGCCTGCTAGCCAGGGCTAAACTAGACAATCTTTGAGAGGCCTCCAACGCTCACATCCTTGGAGTCTCAGTTCTAACGCCTTGTGTAACTCAGGTTCACTGTCCTGAATCTCAGCTGTTCCATCTCTAAAATGGGGAGACTTGAGCCAAAGAGCTAAGACTCGTTTTTAGCTTCTAACTTTGTTTCTAGCCAATGCCTGTGGAGTTATGAAAGTAAAAGTGATTTGATTTTTACCACCAAGGCATCTGAGGCCTCCAGATGAGACAGTGCCCACTTGCGTGAACACTAATTCAAGCTAGAACATAGTACTAAACTCAGAGTATTCCCAAAAGCCGAAGAATGGTGAAGAAAAGAAACTATGCCTGCTTAGGAGAATTCAATATAACTTTATAGGAAAACTACAGGTATGCAATGGCTCTTTACTAACAAAGATTTCACCAGTAAAGAATTTCTAACAATCAGGAAGAAAATGGCAAAAGGCAAGAAAGTATAACACTGTAGCTTATCCAATAAAGCTGAGAGATAGGGGAGGCAGATGTCCAGGCTCCCCCCTCTTGACTTTTGCCCATAGCTGCCGACCTCACTAATTAATCACAGACTTTTATCCTGATGAGTCCAAATGTCGCCTCAGAAACCCAGCCAGCCACTCTTCAGTGCGTTGATGCATAGTATGTGTTAATTAACCTATTCAACGTAAGTCAGTCCATACAGATATATATGCATACATATACGTATGCCAACAATAGAAAAGGAAGTACACATACACATATCTGTCTGTCTATCATCTGTCTAGCAAACATCCATCTATTTATCTAGTTCTATGACAATCTTAGACAAAAAAAGTGTCAGAAGCAAAACTGGATCAAAATGCAAAATGTTTTACTGTCACGCTGAAGACTGCAAAGAACACCACCACATCTGCACAGCCCTCTACATTCAGCCGAGATGAAAAACCGTGGGGTTGGCGGGCAGCAGACAATACGGTAATGCACACATTGAGCCTGCAGAAACCAAAGCTATCCCTGCCAGGGATTTCCGCCCTTCATCAGGGACCTAATCCACTCCCCAAGCTGCACAGTGCCTGGCTTGTACTTAAACAAGGCATGTACTGTAACAGGGCTCCCACATCGCACTGCGGGAAGGAAAACAGTGTTGGGGACCTATGCCAAAGTTTTCAAAGGGGCTGCCCTGAAACGTAAATGTGGCCTCTGTACATTCTTAAAGCCATGCTAGTGATCATCTCTGTTGTACCAGGGCCGGTACAATTATCCTATTAATGGCCAATGGCTGCCGTTAATGAATTCATCCTTGTGATGGTTCCATTTACCCTCATGACAGGAAAAGGAAAATCTATCAAAACCAACGTGAATGAGAGTTCCATGAGCTCATGTCTAGTGGGGAAAGCAAATGGCACGATGGGGTGATGGTAAGTGAATCATATTGTTTCTCAGCTCCAAGGGCAGCCTTATCCACCTATCCACTCTGCCAACCTCCACTTCTAGCCCCACTAGAGCTAGAAGCAGGACAACCGAACTCGAGCTATGGGGTGGCCAACATGTCAGTTTCATGTCTGTATAGCCTCAGGTGAATTACTCTTTATGTCGATCTTTGTTTATGTTCCATCCCCCGGCATAAACATTTCCAGGTGACTTACCTACATACATTTTGACATAACAGAAGGGACTCAAATGACATTTTAACGACAAGGTTAAGAAAATAAAGCCTAGATGGAGTCCCAGTCAATTCGTCTTTTTGAGACTCAAAGTTTACAACATAAAATAAAGGAATAACATTATTCTTCAGAAGATTGTTGGGAGGGCAAAAGGAAATAACTCCCCTCCCACACCAAAATATTTAGGAAAACTGGATCGAAATGAGAATACTTCTGAGCCATTTGTCAGGAGATTCAGATCTGATCTAGCTCAGTTTCTGAACCAGCTGTTCCTTGAAACCTCTCCCAGTGTGAAGTTATCTCTCACAGATGGGGACACCTGGGAAGGGTGGAGAGGCAAGGAGCGAGGTGAGGAGTTTACTGCTACTCACTGACTAATGTGTGAAGGAACTCACTGTGAATACATGGTGTCTCTAGGATACTATGGCTTATGATTTTATCAGGGGCAACAACAGGATTTTATAAATCTTACGTGTCTCTTCTGTGCTCCATTCAGGTGAGGGGCATCCATACTCCACTCCATGCCCAATCAAGAACTCTAGGCAATTTGTTCCACTAACTAGAATGTAAAGCTTTCGAGGCCCAAAGTGGAGAGTGGATAGAAGGATTGGGGTGGGAAGGGGGTTGGGGAGGGCGGAGAGCTTGTGTCTGCAGTAAAATGAAGATTTGTTAAAAATGGATTAAATTGAATCTGACCCTACAAAGGACCTTTCTTCAGGTAGAATGTCAGAGACCAGGTAGATTTAAACAGAAATACTGAGAAACACACAGCTGTTTTTAATTTTTTTATGTTTTATTAAGATGATGTACAGAGGGGTAACAGTTACACAAGTCATATAATGAGTATATTTCTTTTTGGACAATATCTCCCCTTTCCTCTCTCTCTTCTAGTTTTTTTTTTCTCCAATCCCCACCCGCAAGTTGGATAGTTCATTTTCAACATAGCATCTAGTGTGTACCACTGCTGCATTTGTTCACCCTTTGTTCCTCCATTTCTGTGTCCTCCCCTTGCCCTCTCCAAGACAGATACATGAACAAACAAGGCAAAAAGAAACAAATAAAGACAAAACCTCCTGTTTCCAACTCTCAAGTTCATTTTAATAGATATTGTTTCTTATGATCAGAGGTACATAGATAGGTACTATGCTTTTGAACACACAGCATTTTTTAAGGGAAGTAGACACTGACTGGATTTTCATGGGCTCTCCATCTGCTTTCCTTCTTTGAGCAACAACACCTAAATTCACCTTTGAGGTGTCCCTACTGCCCTTTACTCTCAGCCCACCTGGTTTGGAACAGATTGATCCCATCCTATCTAGCTCCAGGACTATATATAGTCTTCATCCAGCCAATTAGGGTACTTGTCAGTGATTGATTTCAAGACCAGGATATGATTGAATCCAATGAAATGCATAAACAGAGATATGCTAGTAAAGGTCTTACAGGAACTGAATCTCCATGTGAAGAAAGTCATTATAAAGAAAAGAAGTTCTGAGGCAAATTCTCAACATCATTTCAGCATGTAGGTCCAGCCATTCCTGAAGGAGCTATCTCTATGGCATGTTTTCATTTTATGAGTCAAGAAGCTAAGGAATATCTCTTCTCTGTTTAGTCCGGGGTAGAAATACTCTTATTTCTTTCATTCCTAACACAGACTGATTTGGGGGCTTCTCATTCACATATCAAGGAACCCTGAGTGGTTCCTGTCATGGCTGACAGGACTGTCCATTGTGGCCACAAGAGAGGACTTTCGAATCCCCAGCTGTTGAGAGAGTCTTACCCAGCAAAACAAGGTGAAGGTGAAACTGGGAATGGAATGGAAGAGTCTTTAGATGGAAAGGCCCATTTCTTGTCGTTGGAGAAAGAGTTCTCGGTCATGGGAAAGAAGCTGCATTGGAAGAAAAGGGAGAGCTGCCTCCTGCTTTAAGGCCATGGTCAGTCCTTGGACCAATCAGCCATGTTGTTGGGATAGCGAATCCCAGCCCTTTCCTGGCCTTGTAACATGCATGTGCCTCCAGCTGGGCCAGAGAGCAACTTTCCAGGCCCAGATGAATTCTCATCATTTCCCAGGGATCTTTCAGCTTGAATTTGGTTCTTGTGCCAAAGCTCTGACAGCTTTATTAGCATCCATAATTCAATGTAAGCGTCGATGTGTTGGGAAACACTTTGAGGCTATCTGTTAAAGTCAACTTAATTCCCTCTCAAATGCCTCTTTGTTTGCCAAAGTGCCAGCCAGAAGACTTCCAGGTAGGCAGGGAGATGAGCTCCAGACAGGGATCAGCGGGACGTGTCTGCTGGGCGCCCAAGTTCCTTTGCTGGGGGCTGATGTCATTTCCAGTTAGTGGGCTCCTGGCAGAGGGGCCTGCAGATGCTCAGATGACATCACTGGGGACCAGCCTGTCACCAGGGAAGATAACAAATGGAGCCCAGCCCTGAGTTCCTGCTGCCCCAGGAAGTCACAATTCATTTCCTGGCTGTACTTTAAGTCTGGAGATATGTGGGACCCTGTGGTCCCAAGAAAGCCTCAGAAAATTCTACCCAAAGGAGAGTGAGACATGCTGAGCTTCTCCAAAAGTGCCCCTGACAGTCGTCACAGAGACAGGATGAATGCGATGCAGCACACACCACTGGTCATCTACTAACTATCCATTCACCCTTCTTCCTGGGCTACTAACTCATCATGGTGACAGATGCTCTAGAATTTATTGATCCATCCCATTTTCAAGGGGGTAGATCCTCATTGGGCTAAGCCAATCTTTCCACTTGTTAGTTGTGAGTAGCAGTTTTGTGGAGGGGATTGTTGAGTCACTAGGGATAGAGCCATGAGAGATACAAACCGAGCTAGGCATGATAACTCATGCCTATAGCCTTAACTACTGGGGAGGCTGAGATTTAGGATCACAATTCAAAGGCATTAAGGACAGAAAGGTCTGTGTTACTTTTATCTCCAATGAAGCAGCAAAACACTGGAAGTGTAGCTGTGGCTCAAGGGGCACAGTGCTAGTCTTGAGCAATAAAGCTAAGCAAGAACATGAAAGCTTTAGTTCAAGCTCTAGTACCACCCCCCCTCCCACACACACATACTGCCTCCATGGATCCTTAATTCTATTGGGATGACAGGAAATAAACACAGAAACATGTAATGCCTGGCCAAGCAATCTACATGATGAAAATTAAAGCCTGGGAAAGAGATAGGGAGAAATTGACTTGCTGGTTTAGATAGAGGGGCAGGGGAGATGATACTTCGAGCAGAGATATGAATGAAAGGCAAACACCAGCCTTAACTGAGCTCTAACTTTGTGACTCTCTAGGGGAAAAGCATTCCTGTCAAAGAAAACAGCAGGTGCAAAGGTCCAGGGCAGGAATAAAGCTGTGTGTTGAATAAGAAGCAGATGAAAAGCAAATGTGGCTAGATTGTTGTGAGCAGGACCTGAGTCATGGTATGATTTTGTTTCTGGGATGGGAAATCATTAGAGGCTCTTTTATAAAGGAAACAACTTGTCTGATTTACATTTTCAGAGGATTGTCACATCTATCATGTGAAAAGCAGACTAAAACAGGACAAGAAGAAATCCAAGCAGCTAACAAACATCAGGTACCAGATTGGGAAATGCTGGCAAATGGCTAGATTCAGGAAGTTTTGAAGATAGGGACAGAAGATCTGCTATGGACTTTGGCTAGAGAGGGGAGGAAGAGGAGTTGACAAAAAGACCATGGGGTGAGAGAGCTTCAGGTAGGAAGAGATCTAGAGCCAGGGGCCAGTGGCTCATGCCTATGCCTGTAATTCTAGTTGCTTAAGAGGCTGAAACCTGGAAGGCTGCAGTTTGAAGCTAGCCCTGAGCAGAAAAGATCCAAGCCCCCTGGTAGCAGCAATCAATCAACCAATAAATGCAAGAGCTCAGTGGCAAGAGCTGAGTGACAGAAGGCTTCTTAGCAAGCATAAGGCCAATAACAGTCCCTGGCCAGTCCCAGTAACATCCCCTCTCCCCAAGTAACAGAATTCTAGCCAGGGTGGAGTTCATATTTGTTGCAACTCACTGCTAGGTTTCCCACAATAATGACAAGCCCCAAAGCTTCCTCCACTCCCCGTCCTACATTTCATTTTGTGTGTTTCCTTCATTCTTTGCAATATCACATGAGCTCTCTCTAGGCAGCATACAACCAGCTAGCTAATCAGCACTAAAGAACCAAAAAAAGAACTTGAGTTTCTATCACCAGATGCAATATCATAAGGAAGGACCAGGTTGGGTCTGGTCCTACATTGGCCAGAGGCAGTGGATAGCTTGGTACTCAGGCCTGGATTCACAGGTCTGCCTCTCTCCACAATGAGGAGACTAGACACCGTGTCAGAGACCTCCACTCTCCTTCTATCACATCCTCTCCCAGCCTGGGGTCACACATAAGAGATATGCAATAAATACAATGGAATAACATATAGTCACAAATACCTCTGCAGAGACCAGAGAGAAGAGAACTATAAACACAGAGTACAATATTGACAAGAGGGATCATTTATAAACTGGCTAGTCAACTGATGATCAAAAGTTTTGTTACATTCCACAGGCATCAGTGATGCTGAGAATACTTTGGAGATAGTTTATCCAATAGACCCCTTTGTTTTGCATGGTGTTTTACAACACAATTGGACATCCTTTATTTCACTTCCATGTGTTTTATCATAGTCATGACTGTACCAGGCACTAAGGCCCTGTGCTTACTGGTGTACTATGGCAGCAGAGACAAACACAGTCCTTGGACTCAGAGAACTCCCAGCCTCGTATTGATGAGATATGAAATAATCAAGGCCATAACAATAACAGGTCAACGTGTGCACAACACTTGCTATGTATGTGTCAGGGCCCTAGACTTAAATTTCTGACATGTATTAACTCAATTCACCTTGGGAAACATCCTTTGACACAGATATTATTATGAGACTTAGAAGTTAGGTGATGTATCCAGAGAAAGCAGTTGACAGATCCAGGATTCAAACCCATGTCATCTGGCACTTGACTTAATGCACTTTGCCATCATAACTAAACTCTAGCCAACAACAGTGTTAGGAGAGTTCAAATGGAAACTAGACAGGCCAAGAAAGGCTCTGTATTTAATCCAGTCAGATCTTAAGAGTCAGAGTTGCCAGGTTTAAAACCTGGTGACCTCTCCACCAGCCTGAATGCAAAGACTTGGAGTAGTGGCTGCATTTCAACTGTGCTCACTCTGAAGCACCTTGGGATCCCAGTTCTAACTCCCCCCTACCACCATCCCATATTCTCCCATTTATTGTGGCATAAATGACTTAGATTCCCTGCTAGTCCTGTAAAATACTTAGAAACAATGTTCCTAGTAGTACATTGAGGGAAGGTTTATGTTTGTTTTACTGATGAATCAAAATATAATGACCTTAAGCTGGGCACTGGTGGCTCATGCCTATAATCCTAGCTACGCAAGAGGTTGAGATCTGTGGATTCTGTCTTTAAGACAGCCTGGACAGACAAATCTGACAGAGACTCTTACCTTCAATGAATTAGCAAAAAGCTGGCAGGGGAGGTGTGGCTTAAGTAGGAGAGTGCCAGTCTTGAACAAAGAAGCTAAACAAGAGTGTGAGACTCTGAGGTCAAGCCCCATGACCAGCAGACATTAATTAATATGAATGAATTAAACCAGAATGACTTTGTCTTGAAAATTGTGGAGTTTGTTTATATTTATATTTAAAATTAAAGCAGATCAATGTATACATAGGGATATATGCCAAACAAGAGAGGGTTAGACTACTAGCAAAGGATGTGGTGCTTTTGTAGGGGCCAGTGGCATTTATTAGTCAAGCTATAATGATTCACAGGGAAAATTCCACTCTTGCTGTCTGGGGGGAAGAATAGAAGCTTTTGGTTTTTATTTTGAAACAAAAAAGCCACATCTCTCTTTCAAGGGAATGTATTAGAATGAGGGCTCACTCCACACGTGGAGAACTGACAGGGTGTTTAGGAGTGAAAGCTACTTCTTTCTCCACACTCTGGCCTTTGGCCTTGAAGAAAAAAAAAATAGCCCAGGCTGAGCACTCAGCCCAGAGGGAGGGAGGGACCAGTTCCACCTGGAAGCACCACACAAGTGGGGTTAGGTGGCTAGAGCAGGCTGACAAAGGAACATTAATACTGCCTCATTTTTATTACCATTTATCGATATTTATTATGGCCATGAACTTCACATCTGATATCACATTTAAGTAGTTACTATAATTAGTGCTCCCTATTTGCAGATAAAGAAGATGAGACACAGAGTTCTTCTTGCTTAAGACCATATGCAAGAAAACAGGGGACCCCCAAAGAGAAGCCCCGTTAGGAGTGTCACAGTGACAGCACCCTTCTAGGTTGCTCCACACAGATCTTTCTGAGATCGTCATGGGTATCGTCCAGAGAGGCCTTCTTTTGCATGCCCTCTCTTTTATGTGTTTTATTAACCAAACTTGGCATCCTCCAGTGATACCAAGGTTTCTACAGCCTCCTTACAAACTGTCCATGTAAGTGGACCCCAGCTTTCCATCCCTGGGGAATGAAGGGGGTAGAGGGAGACCGAGAGAAATAGAGGTTGAGCTAGCTAGCTATTTTTATGGAAGGCAGACAGTATCTTAACCAGCCTCTCATCCAAAGTGATGGCAAAATTATTGTTGGGGGCACTCTGGCCCCCAAGAGGAAGAGAGAGATTTTCCCGAATCCTTTTTCTTTTTCTTTTTTTTTTCTCTTTAGGCTTCACACTTTTCCTGGGGCCTCTGGGCAGCTTTCCAGCCCCCACAGCCATGATTGACTCTTGAGATCCAGAAGTAAGTGATCTGTCATTCCCAGGCCCTAAGAAAGGGTAGTAGGACCCTGACAGACAGCGCTTGGCTCCACCCCCTGACATTGTACACACTAATGCAATGTGAAGTAGCACGTCTAAATAGCCTGTCCAACTTTTTTGATGTTCTTGAACCCACAGATGGGATTCATTTCCACACTGTTCACAAAATGTAAACGATACAAGGACATTAAAGAGCATTAAACTACTTGATGACATTTTGGTCACATTAATGAAAAGTGGCATTTTTTAAACTACCAGAAAGAGAGAGCAGAGCAAGAATTTGAGGTTGGAGAGGGGAGGGATTGAAGAAGAGAAAAGACAAAGCTGGGAGGAAGACAGGAAAGAGGAGAAAGATTTGAATCCACCCAACACATAGAAGAAATGACGGCAGTCCCAGGTCTCCACACAGTTCTGGCCTTCATTTGGCACGATGTAAGCAGCAAGCATTTCTGGTTATTGAAGATTTCTGCAGGGTAAACCCACACCTTCACTGTGAGCCAGTGAGCGGGTAGACATAATGCTCCCTTCCAGGCTGCTTAGTTTGGCAGCTCACCTACCACTGGGACATAGAAAGGACAGGACAAGTGCCAAATTCACCTCCTCCAGGAAGACTTCTCTGAATGACTCCTGGGCTAGATTAAATGTTTCTTCTTTGTTTCAGCATTTTGTTATTTTCCTTCCCCTCCCCAAATTAGAAAAATGTATATACAAGATGTAGGGCACCGACATCAATTACAGTGAAAACAGGGGTTATACCATGGAGAAGAACATACAAGAGAAACAAAAAAAAATCACATAGTACATTTTAAATACGTTAAAAACAATAGCAAGAAAGAAAAGAACGAACTTTACAGGTTGACCCATTTTAACAAGGAGATATATAAGACATTATGTTGAAAATGAACTTTACAACTTGGGGCGTGGGAGGGAGGAGTTGGGAAGGTAGGGAGGGAAGGGACAGTAAGGGAAAAATGAGGAGGTAACAATGCTCCGATAGGAAATGGACTCATTACCTTACTCATGTAACTGTAACCCCTCTGTACAGTAGTTTTACAATAAAAACAAAACAAAACAAAAGTTTCTTCTTTGACTTCTCAGAAGCCCTAAACTTTAAACATTATTATATTGGTCTCATCATTTGCCTGATTATGAGCTTCTTAAGAGCATAAAGAAGAGTTAAGAGCACAGGTTTGAGAATACAATTTTGCTTGGGCTTATGCATTGGTTTTACAACCTGCAGCAACAGCAATTAAGTTCTCTGGGCCTCAACGATGCCATCTGTTAAATGGGGTAAGAATAGACTCTAGCTCACAGTGTCACCATGGTGTCTAACTGAGGTAATGAGTGAACAGCCCAACACATCTTGCCTGGTGCTTCACATCTGGTATAGATTAGCCTCAGCCTCATGCCCAGCACCCCAAGAACTTGGCACAGGAAGGCACTCAATAAATACTGCTACTGAATAAATGCATCTCAACAGACTCACTTGGAAAAAAAAAATTACCTACCAAGGGGAATAAAAATTGAACTTGGAACCGCAGAAAGTGCAAATGGGTGGCAGAGACATTTTATAACTTACCAAGTCCTGGGCACCTTGTTTTAAAATAAAAGAAAAGAATGTTAATGCTGTGGTCTGTCTCAGGGGAGCGCCTCCACAGATGCACCCTACTCACTCCTCCACCCAACCAAAGCTGGCAAGTGAGGGTAAGCAGTCCCCCCACTCTTTACCCCTTCCCCCAACAGCAGTGGATGCCCACCCCTCCCCCCACAGCCTTGGGGGTGGGGGGGACTTTCTCCTTCCAGCCCTGGTGGTTACATTAATTGCTAATGACAATGGCAACCTTCACTCTGTGTGGTTTCCTGCCCAGATTCTGGATCCTTTACAAGGCTCCCTTTTCTTTCTTTCTTTTTTTTCTCTCCCAGATAGGAAATGCAACCCGAGACGTGTGAAGAAAAAAAACAGTGTGCTTATTGTCATAGTCCCCGGGCTCCCAGGCCGGCTGTGTGTGCTCTGGGTGTCTGCCCCGCCACAGGGAAGAATAAACCCAGACTCAAATCATAGGAAATTCATCAAATGTGCTTCTCAGAGCTCTGTCTTTCAAGGTCTGTTTCCCTGCCATATGATCTCTATAAACCAAATCACTGCTAGCCAGGGCACAGGACCAGAGGCGCCGGGGGCTCATGGATAATGAATGCCAAATGCATGTGACAACGGACTGATCAGAGAGTAGAATGGAAATTTTGGAGTCGTGCTTTTCTATATGGACATCCATCCATCCATCCACTCTCATGTGCATGTATATGTCCTTGCACACATACACATGTGCTTGTGTGCACACAGATTAACCATACACTACATCTTAATATAGGAAGGCCATTTGTGGTCCTTTCGCCAGGCTCAGGTAACTCATCTCTCAATTACTGTTAAATTGCTAAGACAAAGAAGTCTGGAACCCAAGAGGATAAAGCAAAAGAGAAAGTTCCAGATCACAGATCAGCTGGGGACACTCCACATACACAAACTGATGTGAACAAACAGCTAAAAGTACAAAGGGACCCTATGGAAAAATGAGACAATCCTGGACTCCAAAAGTAAATGGGAGAAACTACCCCAAATGGAATGAATTATTGTAATAATCTTCCCACCCATGGTTTTGGCTTCTCCTGGGTCTGCCTAACCTCTTTTGTGGCTAATTAACTTCCAATATGACCAATGTGGAAACAAGACAGCCCAGGATAAGAACTAGAAGGCAACCAGCTTAAGGCAAAAAGGTAATTAATGTTATAGCCTTTTAGATTCTAGAAAATACTGCACTTAAAACTGCAAGTCAACTAAGCGGCTGTCGGCAACCGATAAATGCGTCCATATTCACAGGCATCAGCAGTCTTCTCGTTACAAAAAAAAAGTAATAATACATACATATTAATGGATCGCATTTTGTCCTTTGGGGAGCATAATTTTTAAAAGGGCCAAGACAGCAATAATAGTTCCTTTAAAAATTCTAAATGCTGTAATTGTTTTCTCTGAATTATGGTGCTAGGATTTAATTAGTGATGAATGTTCGGTATGGGGTTTGGTCATTTTTGATGAATTCAGCCGAACAGCAAAGTGGTCTTGTCCTCATGGCTCATTCCTAGCTCCCTGCCCTCCTCACCCTCACCACCACGTGCTCCTCCCAGGACCCTGAAATGTGTGCAGAATGAATGTGTCCAGGTTGGAATTTTATTTTCTGCACTTTGGTCATAGTGATGAAGGAGATTGCCCCTAACCACAGTTCAACGAGGAACATGAACCATGGTCGATGAGGTCATGCAATTCAGCACAAGTCTTGAGGTTTTTCTGGTTGTAAGGGAGGAAAAAAAAATATAATAAAATGCAAATCATAGAAATGTTCTTATCATTAAGAGGAAGCTGTCTGTGCTTTGGACCTGGTTTCTAGGCTTAAAGGATTCCTGTACGATAGAGCTAAAAGTATGCATGGATGTGGTAGAGGTGAGAGGGACATCTCCATCCATTCAACAATGGCCAGTTAGTCCAACTCTGAGCCCTAGCTCAGCCCTGGCACTGGAGTCCTGGCCTGGGATAAATACAATTGCTTTGTTCTTCTCCAAACTGCTCCTTTGTCAAAGTAGCTGGAGAGAAGCCCAGACCAGCGCCATCCATACAGGCAGAATCAACTGTGGCCCACACAGCAGGGACCCTGGGGACTGGGCCCACCCCTCTGTCCACCTCAAGACTTCTTTCATTTGAGACCTGGAGGCTGTCCTAGGTTCCCAGGATCCTCCATTAACATGCAAATACTCCTGGGAAAGGTCACACCTTGAGACCCCACTAGCTAACCTCTGGCTCACCAGTTACTTCTTAGCCAGGATTAGCAGAAATAGAACACCAAAAAGGCTGGGGTGAAGCCTGTGGGGAGGTTGGTATTAGTGGGGAAGGGAGGTAAAAGACTTCTTCACACTGTCAACATTTTTCCTGGACAGTCTATTAGATTTAAATTGCTATCAACAAATCAGTGTTTTCATTTCAATATAGTCTGATCTTTTAAAATGGTAAAATAAAATTAAATCTCCTTTGTATACCTTTGAAAGTGCTCTATATAAATGAATTCACAAATTAGGTGATCCACCTTGTGGGATCCACCAAGTGTTCCAGATGGAGCACTTCACCTCTGCCCTGATTATGCAACAAGGATCAGATGTTTCACAATTTTGCCCAGTTGGTAATAATGATACCTTTCAATATGGTGGACCAATGTGATGAAGGAAACTTTGCTCTATCTGGTGCTCCTCTCCTCATTCTCTACCTCCTCCATCCTTTTCCTCTTGTCTCCCATCTCCTCTTGGCATAATGCTTCCTCAGCTTCCTCTACTCTTAGCTTCCTAGGACTGGTGGGCCCCAGTGGTTCAACTACCAGGAAGCATCTTACTGTCAGTGAAGCTCTTACAATGCCATTCTGAAGAAGGTTGTGCTTGGGAGCAGAGGATTCAGAATCAGTCAGCATTGTTAGGTTTTTAAAAGAGGTTGCCAAGTAAGAACCATACCACGCACATGGTATTCAGGTAAGGGGTAGGTTTATTCATTGTTCTGGCTGGCACCAGGCCATGTTGGCCCTCCATGTGGCTGGGAAAGACTTGGGAAAGACAGCATTTGGGCCTGGATTAGGCCTTATCTAGGGTGAGGGCAGGGAAAGGTGTGGCCACATCGAATTCAGATGTGACCTCTTCCAGGTGTGCCAGTTGCCTAGGTAACGCAGGTACTGGGTGGACACTTTGCTTCGAGGAGGGTCGAGTCTGCTCGCCATCCAGGAGCGGACCTTACAAACATGACCAGGGTTCAAACTCTGGTTCTGACACTTCTGGATTACTGGATGCACTATGATTCTCAAATCGCCGGTTTCTTCATGATTAGAAGTATGGGTGGAGGAATAAATGGAATTATAGTAAATGCTGAAAAAATATTTTCATCACTATTGTCATAATATCTTATGGTGTACCTTATAAAATAGAATTCCAAAGAGTGTTCAGCCTCTAATAGCAGCCTAATGTACTGATCATCTATGGTGAGTTTGCCACCAGTTACTCCTTCAGGAAATGACCTATTTCAACATCTAGTTATTGAGTATAGTTGTTATTCATCTACACATTCATTCACTCACCAAGCACTGAGCTAGTGATAGGACAATAAGAGAGGCAAACTTCTTCCCTGGCTTTCAGGAGTTTACATTTAGCAAGTAAGAATACAGTGAGTAGTAATAACAAGGAATAGCATGAGAAAACAGCCAGAAAAGAACCAATTGAAGAGTTGAGTATCATGTACACATCTATGATCTCAGCTACAAGGGAGACATAGATAGGAAGATTGGGGTCCAAAGCTGACCTAGGCAAAAAGCATGAGGCAATAGATGAAAAATAACTAAACTAAAAATGTCTAGGGGTGTGGCTCAGCTGTGTCACATCTGGATAGTGAGTAGGAGACTCTGAACCCAAACCCGAGTACTACAAAATAATTTTAAAAAAAGAAAGCAAAACAAGAACAGTTGTCTGTGGAGAGTTGGAGAAGACATCCAGTGAGACAGTTGAGCCATGAATTAAAGGAGGATAATATGCAATGCAATTTTTAGGACTCTTCTGGGTGGCAGTCACTGGCAAGGGTTTTATCATTTTAATTTATCCCACATAATAACAGTGTAAGGCAATTTCTTCTCATTCTTTTGCAGATGAGAACACAAAGAGTTATATATTATATAGATGTATACATTTGTTATTTAAGTGGATAGCCTGTCAAGAAATTTTATATGGAGATACATGCAAATCTGATCCTGTTTATATATGATCCTGTTTATAGGTGTGTGTAAATTCCTTTCTTCACTTAACCAATCAAATATCTGTTTTCAGTGCCAGCAAATATATGTCTACTCCATCCTTATGACTCACTATTGCGTTTTCTTCAAATGGATTGGTATATTCAATTGTTTAACCTATTCTCTCTTCTTTAATCTCAGTTGTTTAAACTATCATGAATAATGTTGTAAGGATCATCTCTTATATAACCAACTTTGCCTACTTGTTCATTCTCTTAAGGGAAATTTCTGGAAGAATTTCTGAGCCAAGTGTCAAAGATCTTTGGTAGATTTTGCCACAAAGTCTTTTTACATGTGAAAATGTGTACTTATAATAACTGTTTATGAAGGTGGCCTGATAGTTTGATTTTTTTAATCTGTCTGATTTATAGATTACAGTTATGAGCTCTCTGTCTTTCATGGATTCCATGGTATATTTTCCTTTCTGTTTCTTTATTCTAGAAATGAGGATAGAGGTGGAGGATGACTATAAAAAGCATGGTGGTTGCATGTGTGACAAGGTGAACTGTGTTTAAAAAATCAGTCTCATAATTTTATAGCCACACTCAGCTGACTTCCATCCTTTACAGTGTTATTCTGATATTTAAAATCTGATGTTCCCAATCTATGCCTACAGTGATTACATTCCGATTGCCAAGAATCTTGGCAGAAGATTTGGTTCATCCTGTGCACATGGAAAACCACTACAGCACATAGTTAAGAGTGTAAGATCTAGCTGTGTGACCTTGGCACACTATCCTACCTCTCAACCTCAGTGTCCACCTTTGCATTCACAGGGCAACAAAATACTAGCACATGAATTACCACATAGAGGAAAACATGCTCAATGAATGTTAACTAGTGGAATTACAACCCAACAATCTTGTCATTCTAGGTATTTGCTCATCTGTCTCTAATTGAAGGAGTCGATTGAAGGAAAAAGAATAAATCAGGAAACACAGATTGTGTAACTTGACAAGCCTATTTGAATATGTTTTTAATGAAGAGAGTTGTCACTCAGTTATTACTTCTCTCAGAGTCCAAAATGCAAGGTCTTTAAAAACCAGCTATGGTCTAAACCAGAGGGGCTCTGTGGTGATCTATGAGGACCCTGAGCCATCCCACTTCAACTGAACCTCCCAGATTCTTCTTAGAGCCCTTGTCTTGGCCTTGGTTCACTCAGTCAACTTACAATTGAGAATGGCCTTCCCTCCTCCATTCTCCCTACCTCTACTCAGAATGGATCTCTGTGATCAGTTGACAGTCCAGCCCAAGTCTGGGGTTGAGCCTGAGCTCTGCACTAACACTGTTCATTCTGAACTAGAGTTTTCTTCAGTTGAAGAAATTGGGTCATTATATCTTCCTCTACAGCCTGCCATGAATATTATTAACACAATGCATATAAAAGCAATTCATGGGCCTGGGAGGCATGGCTCAAGTGTTAGAATGTCTGCCTCATAATCATGAAGCTCTGAGTTCAAAGACTGCCAAAATCTTTTTTCTTAAAATTAGAACTGGGCACCAATGATGCACTCCTGTCATTCTAGTTTCTCAGGAGGCTAAGATCTGAGGATTGCAATTTGAAACCAGCCTGGGCAGGAAATTCCATGAGATTCTTATCTTCAATAAACTACTCAGAAAAAAAAAACCAGAAGTGGCACTGTGGCTCAAGTGGTAGAGAGCTAGCCTTGCATAAAAGAAGCTTAGGGACAGCACCCAGGCCCAGTTCAAACCAGAGGGCTGGAAAAAATTAAATTAAATTAAAAATGAGCTGGGTGCCAGATTATGCCTATAATCCTAGCTACCCAGACCTGGAGGATTGTGGTTTGAAGTCAACCCAGGGAGAAAATATGAGACAGCATCTCCAATTAACTGGCCAAAAGCCAGACTGGAGATATGGCTCAAGTAGTTGAGTGCCAGTCTTAAGCAAGAAAACCACTGCAGCCCTGAATTCAAGCTCCAGTGCTGGCATTAAATAAATAAAGTACTGAATGGAATGCAACATATATAGTAAATGTTCAGAAAATGTTACTGTATCAGCAAGGAATGTTTGATCCATAGCAGAGCCCAATTAAAATTGGCTTCAACAGTGAAGGAGAATTATTGGTTTATATAACTAGAGCGCCAAGTAAAAGTTGGACTTCGGGAGAAGTTTGATTCAACTACCTAACTTTGTCATAGTGTGTTTGTCTCTGTAATTATTTCCTCTCTCTTCACCCTCCCCATTATATGCTCAGCTTTACCCCAAGGATATATCCCTGTGGTAGTTCTATGTGTTTGAAAATAAAAAGGGAAGGGAAGCATTCAGCTACATCTGGATCGCTCTCCAGATGGGTGAGAACAGTTCTCTTGGGAGCTTCCTGAAGCTCAGTAGCCATGATTAGGTCATGCACCCATCTCTAAACCAGCATTGAGGGCCAGAAGATGGGACTGGCCACTGTATGAGGTCTAGCCCCAAAGGCCTGAGGTTAAAAGCACTTGTGTGAATCACTTTTTGAATCATCTTCAAGAACTGCAAAGAGGTAACAGATGGAAACCAAGTGGAAATCAAGTCATTCTCAGAGGGGCTTGGGTTAAAGGGGACTACTCCAGTGCCCACTCTTGTCTTCCCAGTTCCCAGCAGAACATAGCTACTCTAAAACTTGAGACCCCCCAAAGTGTCCTTGGATTCTGGGCCAATAGGAGAAGAGCACTCAATCCAGCCCCTTCTCAACAGTAACCAAGACAATGTGTGTATGTATGTGTGTGTGTGTGTGTGTGCGTGCGTGCGCGTGCACACGCGCACTCATATGTAAAATAGACTTTCTGAGAGAACAAAAATACCCTTGTTCCATCCAAACCACTCCAGAAGCAGCAATTTAGAACTGCATTGAAGGCCAGGGCTGAAATCATAGGCACAATTGCTCTTTTATTTTTTTTTCTCTTCTTTTTTCAACTCCTTCCATCTTTGGACCTTTTCTCCTTATGCTGTACCCTTTCTCTCTGCTTCTACTCAGCTTCCTTCCCCCCTCCCTCCGTTTATGCTTTATTAGTCTTAGATACCTAAAAGCAATCTGGAAGGTGAGGGACAGAAGGAGAGTGGGCCTGAAGCTAGCATGAGCCTCAGTCCACGGCCTCTACTTGAGGAAAACTTGGTCTCCCTAAAAGGTTGGATGGCTGAACCCGAGAGGGACCTTCACGCCTCTGGGTTGCTAAGCAACAAACACTTCAAGTATGGAAATCTTTCTCCACACCGGATATATTATCCTGGCAAATTGGACTTTCAGATCTGGCAGCAATGGGAAAAGTAACTTCTTTTAAAAATAGAGACAATTTAGATGATTTCAAAGACATCTGGTCTCTTTTTCCAGCTATGTCTGACTCTTCTCTTTCACTAAGCACATTGGATCCAAACACTTCTTATATACAAAACACAGGGGCCCTGAGGAAAGATGGGTTTGCAGTCACAAAAAAAAAATGCCTACTCACAGAAAGTGCTACCATTGGGACAGGCCTAGAACTGACATTTCTTTTTCTTCTTTGCATTTGACCCTCTTTTAACTCTATTTCCTGCTAGTCTTCCTTCCTCTTCTCCCTGATTCTGTCTGTTTCTACTCCCTGTTCTTCCTCCCTGTCTTTGCTGTTTTTCATTGTCTTTCCCAAACTCCTGTCTTGGTCTCTGCTAACTTCTATTTAGTCTTCTCTTTCTCTCTAACCTTCCTTCCCTCAAACACAAGGAGAATCACCATGACGATGACTTACAAGCAGGCCTCTTGGCCTTCCTGGCCCATCACCTCATTCAGCTGCCATTGTGCATCTCCCTTTATTCCTAAGTAATAGTTGGGGTGATCTCAGGGCACAGTCTTCCTTCCTTAACATCCTTTAAAAAATTCAAGACAAAACTAAACACCAAATACCTCCTTCACCTGTTTGCTAATAGCTAGCATTCCTCCAACTGAAAACACTACATTCCACCATTAGGAACCAAGTTTTAAACATAAATAATAAACAATTCACATCTGGGCAGCTCTTCACAGTTTTCCAAACACACCCAGCTGTTTCCCACCAACTACCTCATTTGAACCTCCACAATAATCTGGAGATGGAAACCCTGATATTGCTATCATCTTCCCTTCACCATGAGGAAAGCAAGGTGAGGTTCAACGTTATTGATGAGTCGATCCAATTCTATCTGACTGTTTTTCTTACCTCATCTCCCTTCCTCCTGCATGGAGCCATAGTGGTCTGAAGCCTGTTTTAATCTCTTCAGGCCCCAGATTCTCTACTGATTTCCATCTATCAGAAATCTTGGGATACTGCCATTGAAGCCCTCCTTGTGGGGTAAGCTGCCACCAGATGGCAGATAGAACTCTGCTTTCCTAGTGAGCTCCAAGCTTTTACCATAACTAAAAATGAATCAAGTGGGTTTTTTCTATATTTTATCTTTTTATAATCAAAATTATAGTGCACTAAAAAATAGCTAAGCACAGCAGCATTCTACATCCATACAGATGATGATATGAAGGCAAGATGTATATTTAGAGGAGTAAATATGTAGGTTGACTGTATGCCTATTAAAATGTTCATTGACTATTAGCAATCACAAGTCAATCTCACTCTATCCACAGATTAGCCTACTGCATGTGCAGAGCTGTGGACGAAGGCATGCTGGGGCATTGCTCTTCCCTCAGTACTTAGATCCTTGAACATTTGCAGAAAAGACAAAATGGTTCTTGAATATGTCACTTTACTCAGGAGATCTGAATGGAGCCTGAGAACCTGCATTTTTGAAAAAAGTTCCCAGGTAACATCGACGCCCCTGATCTAGGAACATTTTTAAAGTCACTTGGCTAATGCAAGTTCTGATTCCCATGACCTCTAGCCAATTCTAAGGAAGAAGGAGGTTGAGTTCAGGACCTCCCAGCCTGAGTCCCAGATCCTGCTGTAAATGATCAACCAACAGCCCTAAAATCTATATCTGGCACCACGTGAATTTTTGGTTACTTTCAATATGCATTTCTGCTGCTCAAAATCTCTTCTGATCTGACATGGTCTGATCGATGTCTAACAGTACTATACTTATCATTCATTGTGATGATAGAAAATACTAGCCGTTATTGAAGCTACCAGCACTGGGGTATGGTTTTTATTAGCTCTTCTAATCCTCATAATAATTCTGTAAGAAGAATTCTGCTCTTAATCCCCTTTACAGATTAGAAAACAGAGGATCGAGATTACAAAACCAGAGCCAAGGGAAGTGGCTCAAAACTATAATCTCAGCTATTTAGAAGGCAGAGATCAGAGGATCAAGGTTAAAGGCCACTCAGGGCATAAAATTTTGTGAAACTCCATCTCAACCAACATTGATTGTAGTTGTGCATGCTTATCTTGAGATACACAAGCTCAGGCTGGCCCAGATATTATGTTAGACCCTGCCTTGAAAATAACCAATGCACTGAGTGAGAGCATGAGGCTCTAAGTTCAACACACACACACACACACACACACACACATTGAACCAGCTAGAGTTACACAATGCCCAAGAAACATTGTAAAAGCTCATACTTTGCATAATTATCTTACTTACTGCTCATTGGGTCTATTTTGATCTATTCTAAGGGTACTATTATTTTCTTAAAATTCAAGGAAAAATATTCAATGTTCAATATACTATTTTTATTTTAGATTTGCTTTGGGGACAGACTTGAGATTGTTGTAATATCAACAACAAAGTGTGTGTCCTGCAATGATGCAGTTTACAGTGTCCTAAGTGTTAAGGTGTCACATGCTTAGAATTCTCAGACTGTAAGTTTAAATAAAGGAGAAGCTTATTTTTAGAAAATAACCAATGTGTTGGGTCCCAAGTGGCTCAAATCTGAGGTCCTTGCTACTCAGGAAGCTGAGATCCATAGGTTCATGGTTTTGAAGTAAGCCTAAGCAGAAGTCTGTGAGACTGTTTTCAAAATAGCCAGAAAAGAGCAATGCTGGAGGTGTGGCTCACTGTTAGAGAACAGTACAGGGTAAGAATAATGAAAATGGGTGACATCGAGTAAGACACATTGCTTTTATAAATTGATCTCTGGAATGGCAACTCCTTTGCACAACTACTTAAAGATAATTAAAAATTGTAAATGATAATATAAAGCTGAGTCCCTAAGTTCAAACTTCAGTACACACACACACACACACACACACACACACACACACACACACACACACACACACACACACACACCACAAAAAGGAGCCATGGCTAGAGCCATGGCCCAGAGTGGTCAAGTGCCTGGCTAACTTGCATGGTGCGAAGTCCTGAATTCAATACCCAGGGCTTCAAAAAATTACAAAACTAGCATATTGTAGTTCCTAGACTAAATGCCGGTTGGTCCCTAGAACATTTCCTCTCAACTTCCCCAGGTTTTCAGTGTCTAATATTAAAAGTTGGATTTCCGTCTCCTCTAAAAGTTCCCACTTCTCTAGGTTCCAGTCATGATGGTCATACCTTCCCCTGGCTGATCTGTGTCCCTGCCCATCAACTATCAGTTTTCTTATGTACTCCTCTATCCCACTTCTAAATCTTCCACCTCACTTCACCATTCTGGATGGAAGGGTGGTCCTCAGACTATCTTAGACTCTTAGGCAGCAAAGATAGGTTCACTACATCCTATTGATGGTACTTTCTAAAGCAAAGATATCAGAGATTTTATAATGAGTTCTGGCAAATGTGATGTTCATGAGTTAAAATAGCATTACAAAAAATCCTCTCATGAGGGAGGAGCTATGAGAATATATTGTGTGAAAGAAGAAAAATGTGAATAAGAGGAAGTGGGGGGAAAAAGGAGGAAGGAAGAGAAAGTGGAGGGGGCAAAGGGGGGAGAGAAGAAAACAGGGAGGGCAGTAGGGAGAGAAGGAAGGAATGAGAAAAGAAGAGAAGAAAGAAGAAAGAGAAATAAAGACCCAATCTGTAGAAAGAAACAAAAAAATTCAAAAAAATAGAGGCAAGTTCTTTCCCCCTTTCATGCTGTATAACATCTTAATAAGAATATAAATTCAGGGACATAAGGGCTGAAAGACAAGATAATGAGATTAAAAACAAAAAAAGGAGATTGAGGATCTAAGGAAACAAATTGAGGACCCAAGCCATCTCATTACAGAGCTAATGCAAGAATTAGAGAGCACAAGGAGCAGGTATATATTCCTCTGGAAATAAATTATTTATATGGATGAGAGTTTGAAATAATCACAGTAAATGCAGACTAAAACAAAGACATAAGACCAAGTACAGAGAAGCTAATAGATTTTTAAAACAGCTGAGAAATAAAAGATAAGTACCCAAATCCAAAGGAAAAAAATTTAACTTATCTAAGTAAAGAAAAAAATAGAATATGTGAACTAAATAACATACCATATTCCAGGAGAATTTAAAACGGACAGGTTCAGATAGATATTTATTGGTTTAATAACAATATTCCAATTCAGTCAGGAATGGTAGGTACATCATTACAAAGGGTTCAAATCGAGGCCCTCTCAGCCTTCTCCAGGCCACATTTAATGCCTCCCCAAACTGATATTCTCAGTATTTTCAATAAAAGGAAATACACCCCATTATTTTATATCTACACAAAATAGCATTACATTTTAAACAAAAATTAGCAGGATTTCTCAGATGTAAAAAGCTTGGGAAGCTGCACCCATGACAAACTTTGCTTGAATAAAACTTTGTCACAAGGACACACAGTCAATTAAGAGATCAAGAAGTTGGTATGATAGTGCATATCCACAATCCTAGCTGCTTGGAACTAGAGATAGGAAGACCAGGGCACAAGCATGAAACCCTATCTGAAGAGCCAACTAAAAGCAAAAACACACTGGGCATGGCTCAAAGGGCAGAGGAAAGCCCTTCTGTCAATCCCTAGTATTGTCAAACAAACAAACAAATTAGACATTGGAATACCATAAAACAGCACTAATGGGAGCAATAAATCAGCCTAATGTTCATACAAATACTAAACAATAGCTTTCTTTTTATTGTTACTGTTATTTGAAGGTGATGTACAGATGAATTGCAGTTACATAGATCAGGTAATAAGTACATCTCTTTTTGAACAGTGTCACCTCTTCCCTTACTCTCTCCCAGGTTTTCCCTCCCATACTTCACCCCTACAAGCTGTATAGTTCACTTTCAGCATGGAGTCTAGTGAGTATCACTGCTGTATTTGTTCACACTTTGTCCTACCATTTCTGTGCTCCCTGTTCCTCTCCTCAAAACAGATAAACTTACATACAAGACAAAAGGTACAGTAAACAAAAACAGCAACGCAGGAGAAAAAGCAAAAACAAAACAAAAAGCCCTGCTTTTTTGTATGTCTTTTATTGTAAAAATGCTGTACAGAGGGGTTACAGTTACATGAGCAAGGTAATGAGTACATTTCCTATTGAGCATTCTTGCCTCCTCCTTTGTTTTCCCCCTACCATCCCTTCCCTCCCACCTCCACAATTACCTCCCCACCCCACTACCGAAGTTGTAAAGTTCATTTTCAACAGTGTTTTATACATCTCATGGTTACAATGGGTCAACCTGTATCCTTATTTAAGCATTTTGTTTATTCCCTTCCCTTCCTCAAATTAGAGAAGTGTCTATACAAGCTGCAGGGCACCGACATCAAATACAGTGAAAACAGGGGTTATACCGTGGGGGAGGAACATACAAAGCAACACAAAAATCACATGGCGCATTATAAATATGTTAGAAACAATAGCAAGCAAGAAAGAAGATATTTGTGTCCCTATCTTGGATTGCATTTCATTTAGCATCATCTTATATGGTCATAAGTACATAGCTTTTGAGCTTTTCTGCTTGTTCTACAGATGTACTAGTTATTGCAAATAAGGGAAACCATGGGACCTATGTTTCTTTGGGCCTGGCTTACTTCACTTAATAGAATTTTTTCCAAGTCTTTCCATTTCCTAACAAATGGGGCAATGTCATTCTTTCTGATGGAGGCATAGAATTCCATTGTATATATATCACATTTTCTTGATCCATTCATCTACTGAGGGGCATCTGGGTTGGTTCCATATCTTAGCTATGGTAAATAATGATGCAATAAACATAGTTGTGCTGGTAGCCTTAGTATGGCCTTGTTTATGATCATTTGGGTAAATGCCCAAAAGTGGGATTACTGGGTTTTAGGGGAGCTCTATGTGGAGTCTTTTGAGGAACCTCCATGCTGCTTTCCAAAGTGGTTGAACAAGTTTACACTCCCACCAACAATGCAATAGGGGGTCCCTTCTGGTCACATCCCCTCCAGCATCTATTATTAGAGTTCTTGATTATAGCCATTCTAAGTGGGGTGAGGTGGTATCTCAATGTTGTTTTGATTTGCATTTCTTTTATGGCTACAGAGGTTGAGCAATTCTTCATGTGTCTATTAGCCATTCTTATTTCAGAGAAGTTTCTCTTTAAGTCTTTAGCCCACTTATTTATTGGGCAGTTGTTTCTTTGAGGATTTGTTGTTGGGGGATTTAATTTTTTGAGTTCCGAGTATATTTTATATATGAATCCCTTGTCCATTGTATGGCTAGTGAATATCTTCTCCCAATCCGTGGACTTTATATTGATCATTCTAGCTATGTCCTTTGTCATGCAGAAGCTCTGCAGTTTCATGAAATCCAATTTGTCCAAACTTTCTTTGATTTGTTGTGTTTCTGGGTCTCTTTTAAGAAAATTTCAGTCTGTGCCAAGGAGACCTAGGATTTCTCCTATTCCATCCTGTAATGTTTTCAGGGTGTCTGCTTTGACTCCGAGGTCTTTGATCCATTTGGAGTTGATTCTGGTGCAGGGTGATATATAAGGATCTAGATTTAGTTTTCTAATCAATTTTGAATAACCAATTTTGCTAGCACTGTTTATTGAAAAGACTGTCTTTTTCCATTCTATTTTTTCAGCTCCCTTATCAAAGATTAGGTGGCTATAGGTCTGTGGGTTCATTTCTGGGTTTTCAGTTCTATTCCATTGGTCCTGAGATCTGTTCTTGTGCCAGTACCAAGCTGTTTTGATTACTATGGCTTTGTAGTAGAGTTTGAAATTTGGTATTGATATTCCTCCATCACTGTTCTTTCTGTTAAAGATCGTTTTTGCTATTTAGGGCCTTTTATTGTTCCATATGAATTTTTGGATTGCTTCTATTTCATTGTAGAATGAGGTTGGAATATTGATAGCTATCACACTGAGTTTGTAGATAGCCTTTAGAAGTATTGCCATTTTCACCATGTTGATCCTTCCAATCCAGGAGCATGGGAGGTGTACAAAACAAACAAACAAACCTCTTGTTTCCATTTCTTGGAGTCTTTTTAAATAAATATCATTTTATATGATCATAAGCACATAGCTATTGAGCCTATATGAACATCTCCTAAGATTTTCCTCCGTCAGTATCACTATGTGTGTCTGAAGTCCTGTATACTTTATCAGGTCCAAGTGTATTTTTTGTCTTTTGCCATCAGTGTATTTACGTGTAGATTTATAGGCATATTCTAGTTACAACACATTAGGAAAAGCATGCAACCTATGTTTCTTTGGGTCTGTTTTCTTGATCCATTCATCCATTGAGGGGCATCTAAGTTGATTCCATATCTTGGCTATGGTAAACAATGCTGCAATGAGCATGGTTATCCAGGTAGCTTTAGTGTGGCCTTGTTTGTGGTCTATTGGGTAAATGCCCAGGAATAGATTTGCTGGGTTATAGAGAAGTTCTATTAAACAATACCTTACAATGAAGTATACTTATCCTCTCTTACATATGAAGACAAAATGTATCCAATCCCATTCTATCATCCTGTATCTACTTTATAATTCACTTTTATTCTATAGTCTGTTAACTGCACTTATCTTCTGTTGTTTATTATCCCCTCCCAACTCTGCCCACTAAATATGGTCATTTAATCAATAATTTCTGTAATCTTTGCTATGTTTGCTTTTGTTAATATCTAACAAAGTTGATGATTTATCAATACTTTGTATTTTAAAATTGTATTTAGACTCATGGTCTCCTTTTCTTAGAGAGTTTTGCATATTAATACTCCTGTCTATGTATGTGAACATAAAACTAACAGTGATGATGTTTACTTATTCTCAAGAAGGGTTATTTCAGAGGAGTAGTATTTGGGCTGTTAATACTTTCACCTTTAAATTTTTCTCTATTATTAGTCTAACAATAGCAGGTGAATGAGAATGTATGTGATTGAAGTAGTTGGTTTGTATATATGAAAACAGAACAACGAAATGTGCTGAAATTGTCTTTGGAAGGGGATGGAGGATAAAGGAGAATGGCAGCTGGGTAAAGGATAGTAAGATTGATTGGAATACATTATAGAAATGTGTGGAAATGTCACAATGGAACCCCTACAACTAACTACTGTATGCTAATAAAAGAAGAAATATAGTCATTAAATTCACAAGCCAAAAAATTCTCTTACACTAATTATTTTAATGAGTATATCTTTTTTTCACAGATACCATACAATGGTTTGCTTTTGTTCTTCAGAAGAAAGAAAAAGATTGGCATCACATATGTCAAAATTTCAATGTGGACAGTGATATGTCAGTACTCACCCATGGTAGAAGGCAAAAGTAAAAAGAAGCTGAGCCTTTGTGTTGAATAAATCACCACCTTTCTTTTACCAGAACTGCTTTTGGGACTTGCTGATCTGGATCCCTATTAGGTGCTTGTCCATAAACTAGAGCGTAAGCTCATACAGCAGGAATAGTCTCCCTAGCTTAAAGGGCATGTTAGAGGCTCAGATGATCTACTTGATTTCACAGTAGGAGAGAAAATGATAACATTAGTACTTGTACTAAATACTTACGCGAGGCAGCCTCCATGCTAGGTAGATCAATGAAGAATCACAATGGCTCACAATGAGAAATTCTTATTTATTATTTGTCATGGTCCAGAGAGATGAATTATATTGCCAAATGTCATATAACTAGGATGGGGCAAGTGGTAGGACTCTAGGACTCAGGTTTGTGTTGTAGGCAGGAAGAGGCATGGCTCTACCAACAGGACCTAAAGACTTTATGTATGCAATTCAGTAAGGGTCAGGTTCCCCCTGGGAGTTCTGCTGCCTGTGACAGTTGTTTCCCTCCTGAGTGTTCCCACAGAGCTGAAAAGGATAGCTCAAATGATCTACCACAATGGCCTCGGGGCCAGTCCCTTGGGAGCTCAGGTCCCATTTCTGTGGTATTTACTGGTTGTGACGCAGTAAACATGCCCCGGGCAGGGTCAGAAAGAAGCCCCAGTAATTGTCAGCTGAGTGAAGACCGGTGGCTCCATTGGGTGAGAGTCAGAAGACCCAGATCTCCATTGTTCTCTGCCATCCATCCCCATGAGGGCGTTCTTAAGAAGCCACTTGCTGTCTTCAAGACTCATTCTCCCCATTTGTAGAATGAAAAGTTCTTAGCACCGAACAGTTTCCAAAGATCCAGGCTCAGCATTTTTATGATTTGGCTTGAACATGAGGCTGTCTTTGTACAGCCTGGGTGGCTGGGGGGGGGGGGGGCTGTGCAGATTTCTCTTTGTGAAGGCAAATGGTAGCCAGGGAACTAAGCCAGCGAGGAGCCAGAGAGCAGGCTTCACCCTTGCCCCCACTCCCACCCCAAGATGGGAAAGCAGCAACTTTAAGGAAACCAGACCGTGAGGCCATAGGCAGGGGTCTACAGCGAAGGCCCTTTCTTTGCTTCTACTGGTGGTCTTGGCAGGGGAGCCTCAGGCCTAGATGGACCGTGGACCTTTATGAGATTATCTGCTAATCATGGCCTGGATAGGAGCCTTGGAGAGGTGTCACCTGAAGAATAAGATGCTTTTTTATGGTGCAGTAAAAGAGAGGAAATCGCCTTGGCCTCTCGCCTTGGCCTGCATTCAGCGAGTAAGGGAGTAAGCGGGCAACCTGAGCCCAGCCTCCTGCTGGGCAAGGGCTCTGAGCTCAGAGTTTCCACTGGGGGCTGCCATTGCATGACAAGATGGCAAGGAGGGGCCAGAGTGGGGGCAGGAGAGACAAGCCCTCTCTCCAGGCATTAAAGAGAAGCCACAGATTTGCTAAAACCACAATGGAAGTTTAGAAGCATTAGGGTAGTACACATGACATGAGCAAAATTACACACTTGCAACTAGAGTAGAATCACGGGCTGCATCTGGGCAGGAATTCCTCTTCACACTCTATTATTTTCTCCTCATTCTGACCACTCCCTAATACTGTCAGGATACCTCCTGAGGGTGTGGGCTCAATCTTCAGTACTGACGGCTCCCTATGGGCTTGCTGGGAATTGTGTAGAGCCATTTTTGCACCCCACGCATTAATGTATCCTTGAGCACCAAAGGATAATCCTAGATACTCAGAAGGCTGAGATCTGAGGATTTCTGCTCAAAGCCAGCCAAACCAGGACTGTCTCTGAGACTCTTGTCTCCAATTCACCACCAGAAGTGGAGCTGTGGCTGAAGTGGTTCAGTTAAGGAAAAAAGCTCAGGGACAGTACCCAGGCCCTGTATTCAAGCCCCAGCACTGGTATACACACACACACACACACACACACACACACACACACACACACCACCACCACCACCACCACCACCACCACCACCACCACCACCACCACCATCACTACCACTTCATGAATTAACCAGCTGAAGAGAAGAAAGTATATTCCAGGCAATAAGTGACTAGAAAAAAAATGTCTTGAAAAAGAAGGTTAAGATGAAGTAAGGAGCTCAGATCTAGCCGGTGCCATATTGGCCACATGGTGGATTGTTGGGTCTAGCATTTTGTCTTAAGAAAACCCCTTCCAATTACCTGCCTCCCAGGTGATGGCTGTGCCTGGATCCTTGGAGGCTGGAGCAGACACTTGGCTGATCATCGAATCTGTCAGTCCAGTGCTTGGGACTAGGAATTTCCTGTGGATCTGCCCCCTGCGCCAACCTACTTAGGCCTGGACCAACCTAGCCACCCGGACAACATGCCACGTGTGTCTCCATGATCGTGTCCTGTGTTCTGTTTCCTGGCTCGTCTTCAGTCATCATGGCATCCCAATTCAGCTCTCCATTGAAGCTGAATTGGCTTGTTGGTATACTTTTTTTTTTATTACTGTGAAAATACTGTACAAAGGGGTTACAATTACATGGGCAAGATAATGAGTACATTTCTTATCAAGCATTGTAGCCTCCTCCTTTGTTTCCCCTTCCCATCCCTTCCCATCCTCCCCCCGCACCCCACACCCAATTATCCCCCCCCCCACCCAGCGCCAAATTTGTAAAGTTCGTTTTCGACATAACAACTTGTACATCTCATTGTTGCAATGGGTCCACCTATACACCTATTTAAATGATTGTTTTTCCCCTTCCCCTCCACAAATTATACCAACATCAAATACAGTGAAAGCAGGGGTTATGCTGTGGGGGAGGGACATACAAAGCAACAAAGAAATCATCTTATAAATGTGTTAGAAACAATTGCATGGAAAAAAACATTTGAATACATATCTTAGGGTTCATTTCCCTAACATCACCTTATCTGACCTTTTCTGCTTGACTCAGACATATACTAGATATTGCAAATAAGGGAAACCATGGTAGTTTCCCTTATTTGCTTGTTGGTATACTTTTTGTTATTTCTTTCCTCTTTAGCATGTTTCCTAGCTGTGTTATATGTATTGGCGTGCTGCAAGCCTTTGTAAAAACTGGCTGCCTGCAGCCTGTTAATGGTATAATAAAGACTCCAATATTACATATTTTAAAATGTGGCTTCTGGATGATTCACCTTACTACAAAGATGTCTGGAGAGAAGGTGAGCCTCATGGGCTGGCAGGAGAGGGAGGCTGGGAATGGGGGTAGGGCAGGTGCCAGTGGGAAAGGTAACTCATGCAGTGGGTGGTGCTAGAGAGAAATGCACCCTGCTGGGCTAAAGCCAAAGCTCCTCTTAGCCTTTTCCAGGCCACCTGAAAACATCTCTTTATTATTGATTTTTCCACTTAAAACCAAACTGTGCTCTGCACATCTCCACTCCCTGCCATTTTTTGCACAAAAGCACTAGCAGAAAGGAAGTCCCTGGTGGTCACTGTACTTAGAAGCAATTCTGGAAATGGGTTATGACTTCTAAATAACACACATGCGATCACTGGACCCTTGGTCCTAACACCCAGGAGCAGATAGAATTCACTTGAGTCAGATGAATAATCACAGGCTGTGGGGCTTCTTGGTAGGGAAGCATGGGTGGAAATGCCACACCAGGATACCAAGGTGAGCTGGAGGCTGCCCTCACACAGAGGTTCCCTCCTTCCTGTCTGCTGAGGGACAGCACTTATCCAGGCTTTCAGAGGCCCGTGAGCCGAACCTCCAAACCAGAATGTGGTGGTGATGATTTGGGTTGCTTCTAAGTCTAGTAGGAGTGTGTGTGTGTGTGTGTGTGTGTGTGTGTGTGTGTGTGTGTGTGTGTGTGTGTATGTGTGTGTGTGTGTGTTGTATGCCAGTCTTAGGTTTTGACCTTAGGGCCTACGTCCTATCCCTGAGCTTTTGTGCTTAAGGTTAGGGTTAGTGTTCTACCACTTGAGCCACAGATCTACTTCTGGTTTTTGGTAGTTAATTGGAAATAAGAGTCTCATAGATTTTCCTGCCTGGGTTTGCTTTGAACCATGATTAATCCTTAGATCTCAGTTTCCTAAGTAGCTAGGATCATAGTCATGAGTGAGCCTGTTAAACAGTTATAGGTAAGGATACCACAAAGAAGTTGTTCGATTGTCTAACCAAATTTCTTGTCTCCAAAATGAGGAAAATGATAACCTTGTAAGTGCCAGGAGAAACTGATCTGCTGTCTAAATGTCTGTCTCCATCTCTCTTTACCCCTCCTATTTCATTGGGCACTGTTTTTTCTATGTCCATGCTTTGGGTGTTGAACAATCCTTGGTGAGCTCTTGGGTTATGTAAAGGTGACAAGGGATCCTGTTTCTCAACCAATAATGGAAAGGTAAGTTGCTCTACCTACGTAATGGCCCTCAGTGGGCTGCTTGCTAGGCAGGGCCAGCATGGGTTGGATGACAGAGCAAAAAGAGTTTAACTTTGCTTCTCCTTGGGCCAGCAGGGTGTGGTACCTAGAGGGTGTGGAAGCCCAGCAGATGACATGTACTGACAGGAGACATGAAGAGCCTGGAGGAAGGAAAAGGTCCTTTTTTTAGCTGAGCCCTCATACATTTAGAGAATATTGTTTCAGGGCTAATGCACATGGACAAGTCCCATCTCAGTAGGGAGACTTCTACAGTAGTCACTGAGTGACAGGCAGAGAAGGTGGGTAAGAAAAGGAGGGTCAGAGAGGTTCTCCCCATAGTGGTAGAAGGTGGTACCTCTAATGGTCTTCAGTGATGCCCAGTATTTACTTAAAATTCTCTCTCTGTCTCTCTCTGACTCTGTCTCTGTCTGTCTGTCTGTCTGTCTGTCTGTCTGTCTGTCTGTCTGTCTGTCTGTCTGTCTGTCTCTCTCTCTCTCTCTCTCTCTCTCTCTCTCTCTCTCTCTCTCTCTCTCTCTCTCTCTCTCTCTCTCTCTCTCATGCTTTCCTCTCCTGATTATTCCTAATACTCACCAATAGTTTACTAAAGATTTGTTTGTGCTTGTTCTTGCCAAGGGTTGGAAAATTAAGTAAGAACCAAAGCTTATCCATGGGGCAGAGATTTCTGGGGACCATGCAGTTTGAAGAGTGTGAGGCTAGAGTTAGGAAATAGCTGGGGTGAACTGGGTGTGGATTGTACCCAGTGAGGGGCTGAGTCATCCAGGTGCACAGGGGAACCACTGGTACAGGGTCTTCAAGGCCCTTCAGGAATACTCGGGTAGGGAAATCTCATGGAAGACAGACTTCTGCTCAGGAATGAGGGAGGAACTCTTGGGCTGGGAGTTCTTGGTGGTGTTCTTTTAGATCTGATTGCTCACCTCCTTATCCACTCTGGATTCTGAGCAAAGGACACAGGGGTAGAGGTACAGGTTGGTGGTCCTACTGATAGGGAAGGCTGGTGAATCTGCTATGTGGCCCCTGTCCCATGGAAACTGCCCCCTAGAGTACAGTGCTACTTGCACAGCTGCTCACAGCATCCCTCAGCCTCACATAGATAGGATGCCAGCTGTCACTTCTGTTTATTACAAAGAGATGGACCAGTGGAAGTTTCTTCTCACCCATCACAAAAGCCACACCTCCCCTGAGAAGGAGCTAGGGAGAGGAAGAAATAATGGACAAAAGTAACACCCTGGGTATTATATCGGTTCTTACTATTAAGGATTAAAAGTATTGCTTGAGATAGCCAGACCCCATATATCTGCAGTCATGATGATACATTCTAGAGTGGTTTAAAAGTACAGGGGTTGTTTTATGACCATAACTTACCAATTATACAATCTTAGGCACATTATACAACATCTCTTAGATTCAGGGCTCCCATCTATAAAATGAGATTAACAATTTGAACTTCATTTATTTATTGGGTTGAATATATATTACATAGGGATCAGTGAATTAATACATATCAAGTCGCCAAATCAATGTTAACTCACTATCTTTTCTTTATTGGGACTTGATCTCTGGGATCAAGCCTTTGCTTGAGCTAGAACTCATCAGTTCTTATTTGTCCTCCCAAGTTGACTAGGCTCAGACTTCTTCCTTTAGGAAATCTTGCCTGACCTGTCCCTGCCTTTTTTCTGGGCTTTCATTTATGTATGTATATAGATAGATAAATAGATAATATATTTCTCACTCAGGCGTCACACTAGAGCTGCAACTCTATCAGCCCGTTCAAAAGAATCTTTAGATGCATTGTGGCTAACTAGAAATCTATCACCAGACATTTCTCAGCCAAGTTGAATGGAGAGAGAAGACATTAAGCAAAATGCACAGGTCCCAGGATTACAATAACGTCTCCAATTACCTTCCAATTCTATTCTCCCTGTCATCATCATAGCCTATGTCTAAAGGAGAGAAGGAAAGAGACATTATCGTAAACAATAATCCAGTAACTACCTTTGATATTCTTGATGGGTTGTCACCCTTATCACCCTGAGCCATGCTTCAAACATCCTGAATTACCTGAACATTTATGAATTGCACAATTGCAGCAGTCTGGCACCAGTCCATCAGAACTGAGGCTGGCCTGCCAAGCAAGCTCTGGGGCCCCTGGTTTGCCAACATGTGCTGACTCCATCGGAAGGTTCACAAAGTTGTCCATGTGGGGATGACAGAGAGGGCTCTGGCACATCTGAGTAGTGAGTGACTATTACTATCCTGAGAGGAAATATTCTGATATTCTAATCACAGTTCACAGAAATAAGAGCCATGGAAAGTTGTAGCCCAGAAAGGGTTCACCCATTGAAATTAGGTCTTAATTGGTTCCAAGAAAATGATCCCCCAATGATGCCAAAGAACATCAGGAGATAGACATTTTTTACTTTTCCCCCTTCTTTTTCTTGAGGAAGAAATGTCACAGAAGTAAGAAGATCCAGAGGTTTACAATGCTCTCTACTGTGCTATTCAGACTGAATAGCAGGCCCAAAGAGCTTGGAGTTTATTCTTCCATGAGGCTTGGCCCTGGGCTGAGAACTTTGGTGTGTTCTCTTTCCCTCAGAGGAGGAGCTTCAGATTCTCAAGATAACTGATATGGCTAATTCCATTGATAGTAGTTGTATAATGGAAAAATACCAAGTACACGCCTGTAGTCCTAGCTTCTCTAGAGGAGAAGACAGAAGGATTGTGAGTTCTTGGCCAGTCTGGACAAAGCTAGCCAGACCCTGTCTCAAAAACAAAATATAAGCAAAAGGCTGGAGTATAGCTAATGTGGTAAAACACTTGCTTAGCATGTGCAAAACCCTTGGGTTCAATCCTCCAGAACAAGGACAAAAAGAAAGAAAAGAGAGAAAGAAAATATCCATTTTTCAGTTATTTTAATGAAACAACTAATATAGGTAAAGACTCTTAGGAATTAAGATATTCTAAAAAAAAAAAAAAAAGGAAAATGCTCTAATTCTCTCAGAGGTAGCCATTATGGTCTGTTCTACACACACACACACACACACACACACACACACACACACACACACACACACACAACCTGGTTTGGTTTTGCTGTATGCTTTTATTTTCTTTTTGCATGATATTACATGAATCATTCTGCAATTTGTTTTCTTCACCTAAAAATATATCTTGAAGCCAAGGCCCAGTGACTCATGCCTGTAAGCCTAGCTACTTGGCAGGCTGAGAATAGAAGAATCTCAGTTAAAACTAGCCCAGCACAACTCATAGGTGGACTCAGTGGCATGTGCCTCTCTGCCTAGCCCATGTGGCAGGCAGAGATTAGGAGGATTCACAAGGCCAGCCCAGGCAGAAAAGTCCAGCGGACTCTATGTCCATGGAGAGATGACAGAAGGATGCCTATTGTTGACTGAAGTTCAGGCATGCCCAGGCCAGATCCTAGTCTAGAAATATCCTGTGAGAAAGAGGGCCTGAAGCATGGCTCAATGGTAGAGCCTCTACCTACCAAGCAAAAAAGACCTGAGTTCAATCCCTAGTAGTGTGTGTGTTAAAAATATTTCCATCTAGCTTTTTTTTGAGGGGGTCTGGTCATGGTGCCTGAACTCTGGGCCTGGGCGCTGTCCCTCAGCTCTTCAGCTCAAGGCTAGCGCTCTACCACTTGAGACACAGCACCACTTCTGGCTTTTTTCATTTTGCTTATGTGATGCTAAGGAATTGAACCCAGGGCCTCATGCATGCAAAGCAAGCACTCTACCACTGAGCTACCTTCCCAGCCCCCCATCTAGCTTTTTATATTTAGTTAATTCTATTGATTAGATAGGTCTGTGCTTTCCAGCTTTTCTCTACCACAGATTTCCATGAGTGTTCTGGAATCTTCTTCCTTGTCTGCCTGTATTTCGTTTTCCTATATCAAATTTTTCAAAGATCCCCTGTTGGGCCCAGTTCATTCATCTTTACGTGCGTTGTCAATGTGTTCTTCTATCAGCGGCCTATGAAGGTGGCTGCTTCTTAAATACTCAAACTAGAAACCATCAGTTTTTAATTTTCCTCAGCACCATGAGTAAAACATGCTCTTTCTTTTTCACTTTCATAGTTGTTGTTGTTGTTGTTGTTTTCCTTTTTACTAGTGAAGATGAGTATCTTCTGGTAGATTTCTGGGCCATTGCTTTTTCTGTGGATTGTCATTTGTTTCCTGTGGTAAGCAGACCTCTGAGCTGGTCCCCCTGGGAGGCTTACTTCTAGGTTTTTACATTCTGTCCTCCAGAGGCTGGGATCTGCCTAGAGACTTGCTGCTAATAAATACAATATGGTGACAAAAACCATTTGCTCTTCAAAAGCTGGCTTGGAAAAGATCATAACTTTGGTCTTATTAGTTCTCTCTCTCCTTCTTTCTGGCTTTTCAGTCTGGAGAAGCAAGCTGCAAGATTTTGACCTGTCCTCTGGAGAAGTCACAAGACAAAGAACAGAGTGTGGCTTCTGGGTGAGAGTCGATAAAGACCTGAAGTTGTTAGCCCAAAGGCCCAAGAGGATCACAATCTTACAAGCAATGTGTGTCAACTACAGCTTCACGCAGTGCTTGGACTACAGCTGCTTGAAGGACCTAACCATGTGCAGACACTATACAATAATAAATATTTTGTTATGTAGCAAGTTACATACAATGGACATGTACCAACTGGGCCATTCTTCTTTGCTCCATTCTATGGATATTCTATACAGCAGAGTCAATTATTCTTTCTATATTATATGTTGCCAATGTTTTGTATCAGTCTTTCTCTTACCATGAACTTTGTTTATGAACTTCAGTTTTTTCATGCCTTCAAATATATTGATTTGCCAGGTGCTGGTGGCTCATGCCTATAATCCTAGCTGCTCAGGAGGCTGAGATCTGAGGATCTCAGTTCAAAGCCAGCCTGGACAAGAAAGTCCCTGAGACTCTTATCTCCAATTAACCACCAGAAAACCAGAAGTGGTGCTGTGTCTCAAGTGGTAGAATGCCCAGCTTGAGCTGAAGAGCTGAGAGACAGTGCCCAAGCCCAGAGTTCAAGACCCATGACCAACAAAATAAATAAAATAAAATAAATATTGATTTGTTTTCTTCTATGGATTTTAAATGTTGAGGTCTTGCTTTGGAAGATCTCTGTCATCCCAAGTTGTAAAGCATTATCTTAAGTTCCATGAGGGAAGGACTTAGAGGCTCTCTGGACAGTCACAATGACAATCCAGTGACTCTCGGGGGCTTGAATTCATATACTCATGAATGCATTGTGCAGGCAGACTTAACAAATCCATGTTCCTCTCCATAAATTCTCCCTGGTGTGTAATCTCAGTTCCAGGCTGAAGGCTGTACATACTTGTGCTTGTTCTTCACTAAGATAGAGAACAGATGCCTTTTAGCCCCTCCCACCGCTTCCTTCCATGGCTCCAGTCAATCACATGAATGCTGTAGCTGCACAGTTTGGCTCTTAAATGTTGTGGCTGGGCTTGGGGGGAGGGACTCATGCTCTAAGAGGGAGAAAAGGAAATAAAAATAATCTGAGGATTTCACTTAAAGTGCTGGTAAGGATTGTTGAGAAATATAAAGATTTACAGCATGGATTCAATTAACCAAAAGACACACCTGAGCAGAAGCTTCAAACCCAATTGAAGTCCCAGCCCCTACCAGAGTGTTGACACAAAGCCCTAGGCTTACAGAGGTAATGACACAGGCAGACAGAATTCAAAGTGGGGAAGATCCAGATCAGGGGCTTCCAACAGACCTGGAGGGCTGAAAAGAGCTGGTCCCTGCAATACAATTTCATATGGAAAGGTGTGATCCAAGACCATACACTTGACCCTGTCATGTGAGGGCTGAAGGATCAGAAAAGTGAAGATTGTAGTTCCTCCGGTCAAGGCTCTTTCTACACAGCTACAATTCTGGAAAGAGTCCAAGCTTTTGGAGAGGAATAACGGACTAAATCGTCTCCCATTTCTAGAAGGCCCAGTGTGTGAGATTCTTAGCCTGGGGAAGTTTAGAGATGAGCTTTGCTGGCAGCTGGCATTCCCTCCCCCGGATTGTCCTGGAAGTAAGCAGATTTTTAAGATCTTGTAACTGGGAACTGAAGTGTGGCAGTTTGGACTGGAAGTCTACTTTCCTCAAAGGAAGAGATGAACACCAGCCAAGGACACAAAGGCCTGGCACATCAAGGTCAAGCATTGCCTTGAAGGGAAGACAGCCACTCACCAGACTCTAGGTGGTAGTGGAGAATGGATTCTGTAGCTGAGATGGGTGAAGGAGTTGACGTTCCCTTCAGCACCACCAACGGCCTCTGGGACACACGGTGCAAGTTAGAACAGGGCCTCCTTTTATCAAGACAATTTACTACTGCCACCTGACAGAAAACTGTAATAAATGGCACGCCCTCGAGTGCTGCAAGGCATATTCAAAACAATCATGAGTCAGCCTCTGAGCCACCTTCATTCTCCTCCACACAGCTGTAGGTGTTGATCCTGGAACCAGGACAGGCAGAGATTTTCCAGCCCCTGGATGTCCTCTGAGGTGCCAGGCTTTTGTCTATCTGCATGCCTGCTACCTCTCACAGGGCACATGGACTTTCCTTCTAGATCTACTTACCAGGAAACAGTACCACAAATGAAGTCTTCATTTTGCATATCTAGTCCCTTGCCAAAGAGCACCCGTAACGTGTAAAGAAGAAGGGTGACCAGGCTTGGTTAACCAGGGTCCTGGGGCGTAGCATGGTAATAAATTGCTATTGACCTCTGCAGACATGGAGAGGCCCATCAGGAGCCAGGTCTGCTTCCAGACATTATCTAAACTGAGTATAGAGAACATAGGATGGCATTAGAGAGGAAAATGAAGGGGGAAAGTGGACAGGTACTGGACTGAACATTGGCCCAACCTTGCAGAAAATGCTGGCAGGAAAAATAGATCAGATGCCCAGGATATAGGCATTCATCCACATGCAACTAATGGCTTTTTGTTTGTATAGGTCTTGCAAGCAAAGATTTTTTAAAATTTGATTGTTCGTATTTTATAGGTGAAGATATGGAAATAGAGGCAAAAACACTTGACCAGAGTCACACCCTGAGCTGGCGACCAGGTTGAGGTAGAACCTGTGTTCCTCACTCAGTCCTCTTTCTGCCATTCTCTCTCTCCAGTGCTTCTTTCTTCAGGGCTCCTCAAATAGCAGGCCATCCCAGCCTCCCTGACAGGGAACAGGGTCATTAGTAGATGGGGAAGGTGAGAATAGCAACTACACCATAAGTGACCACTCTGTTCCCATCCCAACTGGAGGTAGCAGGGAACCACATCTCTACAACCCATTCTCCTCCAGTAAATGGGTGAGTTATGTATGACTGCATGTCATGCCCCTTCCACTAGAGAATGCAGGAAATGCTGCGGTTTGAAGATAACAACTGGTATTTTCCTTCTCCTCTCTTCCTTCATTGAGTCTGGCCCCAGAATTTGCTGTATCAGCATTCATGGCTCCCCTCTCAAATAGTTATAGAGAAGAAAAGAGGAAGGAAATGAAACAATCATTTTTCATCAGCAGCTATATTTCAGAAACATTTGTACTTTTAAAAAAGCATAGAAGTCAGGTACTGGTGGCTCACAGCTGTCAATCTAGCTACTCAGGAGGCTGCTGGGATCTGAGGACCACAGTTTGAAGCCAGCCTTAGGCAGGAAAGTCCGTGAGACTCTTTTCTCCAATTAACTAACAAAAAAGCCAGAGGTAGAGCTGTGCCTCAAGTGGTAGAGTGCTAGCCTTGAACAATAAAGCTCAGGGACAGTACCCATTCTCTGAGTTTAAGTCTCAGGAGTAGTGCAGACACACACACACACACACACACACACACACACACACACACACACACACACACACACAACTATACAAATCATCCCACAAAAATGACTAAAATGTAACAAATCATCCATAGCGTAGTGAGGATGCAGAAGAATGGGAATGACCAGACATGGTTGAAAGGATGTAAGCTGGAAGACCATAGACTTAACTAATGATAACCAGATCTACTCCCCAAGACCTAGCAATTCCACACTTGGACTTAGACCTAAGAGAAACATGTTCCATGTCCTCCCAAAGATAGCGCAAGAATGTTCATAGTCTCTTTACTCATACAGCCCCAATTGTCCATCAACAACAGAAAAATAAATGTTTTCTTTTCTCTGAACTTGCTCAATAGTATGGCTTCTTTCTATAACAAGATACTCCACAACAAGGAGAGAGAGTAAACTGTTACCTGTGACATGAATGACTAACCTGCAGCCTCCATATGGAGCCAAGAAAATCATGCATGTGTGATTCTGTTAACAGAAATCCAAGACAAGGGAAAAATTCACCTGCAACGGTGTGTCACAGTGGATCCTTCAGTCGCTGGGAACAGTCTGAATTTCAGGTAGGATGGGTGGTGCTTACCTAGGTGCATACATACACAAAAATTCATCATGAAGCTACACACATGGAAGATGCAGGCACTTTTGAGGCTCAACCAAAGAGAACAAAAAGAAAAACTCACAAATAACCTTGATGTTCATCCCATTCTTCTCCAAATGTGGTCTCCAGAGCTTCACCAGGGAACTGGTTAAAAGCCAGCTTTCCCACACTTCTTGGAACATAGGGAGAAGAAAGCTAGCAATTTACATGTAACCTATCTAGGGTGATTTCAGCACATGCTGTGGCTCCCCTGCTGCAGATGGGTATTCTTAGCCCTTCACTACATACGGAGGAAACTAAAGTTTATAGAGAGCTCATAGAGCATCTGATTCTAGCCAAATAGAGTGCCAAGCTAGTCTTGTGATCCTTTTACCATGTCAATGATATATTCCCCTCTACAAAACTATGGCTTAGCCAGGAGGTATGGGATGGGAGGCTTTGTTGGATTATTTCAATTACTGGAAAGAGGATGATAGTTCTGAGTTCTCATATGATCCTCAGAGCAAAAAGACACTAGAGTCAATGCAACAGAATTGCAAAGTCAGCTAAGACCTATTTCCTTATTGGGAGAAACACAGTATCTTTCCCATCACACAACTGACTAGCTCCATATCTTTCATTCACCAATACTTTTCACACACTTTGCATGGTCCCTGTCAAGTGGAAGAAAGTAAATGAAGATTTACCGAGATGGGCATGGTAGCATATGCCTGCAATTCTGATTGCTTAGGGGATCAGAGGTGCAAGAATTTTGACCAAATTGCAAGACCCTATCTAAAAATGAACTAAAAAAAAGGGTTGGGGGCGTATCTCATATGGTAGTATGAGACCCTGAATTTTAGACTGCAGGACTAAATAAAGTTTTGTTGAACTAATGGATTGTTTTAGAATAGAGGTAAAATGATGTGTTTTTCTGCTTCTAAAAGCTAGCTGTGGCTGAAGAGTAGAGAATAGACTTGTAGAGCTCACAGTTGAAAGTAGTTAGAAGACTGGTTGGCGCAAGAATTCAGATAAGCTGGGCATTGGTGGCTCACTCAAGAAGCTGAGAGCTAAGGATCACAGTTCAAAGGAGAATGCATGAGACTCATCTCCAACTAGCTACCTAAAACACACACACACACACACACACACAAACACACAAAACAACAACAACAACAGAAGTAGAGCCATGTAGCTCAAGGTGATAGATTGCTAGCCTTGAGCACACAAGCTCAGGGACAACACCCAGCCTTTATGTTCAAGCTCCATGACTAAGTTAAAACAAAACAGTAATAATAAGTCAGATAAAAGTGGAGGGGGAGCCGGGCCCTGCTGGCTCACAGCTGTAATCCTAGTTACTCAGGAGGCTGAGATCTCAGGATAATGGTTCAAAACTAGCCCAAGCAATAAACTAATCAGAAAAAGCGGGAAATGGTGGTATGGCTCAAGTGGTAGTGCACTAGCTTTGAGCAAAGCTCAGGGATAGAAACCCAGGCCCAGAGTTTAAGCAGAAAAAAAAATGTAGGGGGGCAGGGCATATGTTTGGTGGATATCTATGAGGATGGAGAAAAGAAAATAATGTTATTATTGGGCATCCCATTATTCAACCAATAGAGGCAGATGATTGTCTCTTAAAGTCTCCCCATCTGCAAAATGGGGAGTTCTTAGGATTCAATGAGATTTTAGCACAATGCCTGTCTACTGTCATAGTCAGCAGGATTAGTTAATATTTCTGCCACTGTTGTTCCAAACACAGGGCTCAGGAGGAACCTTGGAGTTGGCAATATAGTCACCTTGACCCTGAGCCAGTCCCTATTCTTCATGGTCCTTGGTTACCTTAGAAATAAAATAAGAGATCTGTTGAACTGAGTAGCATGATAAAGCTTGCATTGGCCTGGACAAACAGATGAGCATTGTATTACAGGCAAAGGGGAGACACTCCCAGTATGGAAATTTAGCACCTGTCACCATTTTGGGTTTGATCCTTGTGACTTCATGTTGTTAAGTATCACAGAAGCAAATTGGAGGACAAAGAATGTTAACTGTAATATCTATTCAAGAGCCCTTTATTAGCAGAACTATTAGTGGGGGGGGGTGTAGAAATCTACACATTTCTGAAATATCTGTTTTCTTCTTGTAAGACAGGGAACAGAATTCAAGCTTTCAAACTGTTTATAAAGTAATCAGCATTAATTTGTTCTGTTCAGGTTTTAATTATACACTGTAGGCCATTCTGACAGGACACACCACCGCGGAGTCTGTCAGAGGAGATAATTTCCCACCAGGATGACCACGTACCTCATGAATTATACATGAAACTTTGTTTCCTTGTGACTCTTGCTAAAAGATGCTGTCAGCCTCCTGAAATCTCAAAAGATCTACAATTGTTTTTCGATAAGTCTAATTAGCAGGAAGTAGGTGGGGAGGTGTTAAAACTGACTTCCCAGGGATGTGAGATGTTGAGCTGATGCTGTAAGGTCCCCTCCTCAGCTGGTGACCCCAGCAAGCTCCACACAGGGTTGGAAGTCAGCCTGGGATACTTGCTCCCATGGGCAACAAGATTTACACTTGTTCTCTGGGAGACTGAACCCCAGCAAGACAGCCTGAGACTCCAGACATAATTCTGTTATTCAAATGGGAGAAGAGTTTGATAGCTATGCTAATGACTTTTATCTGTGAAAACATAACTAATAGCTTGGTTTACATTTGCGTACATTTATGAGCATAATTTTAGCACATAATTTTATTGCACAATAAAACATAATGCAGCATTAGTTGGCTTCACCAAAAAAAAAAAAAAAAGAGGGAGGGGGTGATACCTTCGAGTGATCTGCACGTAAACCTTCACACTGCATTTATATGACAGTATCATTTAAAAATGTTGGCCCATTTGAATTAATGAAAGAGTTTCCTAGTTAACAATTAGCTGCATAAGGCTATTTCCTGTAGACATAATATTTGGGGGCGATGCTTATGATTTGCTACATAATTCATCATCGCATTGATTGCTAAAGATTGTTTTTCAATGCTGTTATTCTTACAGTTAAATTGGATTGAATGGGGGTGATCCTTCTTTCCTGCATGCTCAACCTTTCTCGAAGCCTCTGCAATGTGGCTCCTTTGGAGGAAGACAGAGAGTAAAGCAAGGAAGGGTTCACTTTGGGTTTAAGGAGTGTAAGACTTTGGGGATGGCATGGGGACATACTTTATGCAATATTCCTAAGGCAGCAGAGGCCAGAGGCCAGGGGAGGGTAAAATACCAAGAATGGAGACCAGGATTACAAATGGCCAAGGTGAAACAAGGACATGGAAATGATTGGGATGTTGAGAAAAAAGGAAGGAAGAGATCTGTATGACCTTAGCTGGAGACTGGCCTAGAAACAAGCAAGGTTAGAGATGCTCAAGGTCAAACACAACAGTCATATCTACATGCGCTGAGGAGGAATAATGGCTGGGCTAGGTAGATTCTTGCTTGCAAATGCAGTGGCCCAAGGAAACCAGCCCAAGCAAGGGTGGGAAAGTTGGGCTCCTGTATCTGACAAGTCAAAGAATAGGATAGCATCAAACAGCCGAATCTGGAGTGTGTCTGTCTCTGTCTCTGTCTCTGTCTGTCTGTCTCTCCCTCTCTGTCTCTGTCTGTCTCTCTGTCTCTGTCTCTGTCTCTGTCTCTGTCTCTGTCTCTGTCTCTCTCTCTCTCTCTCTCTCTCTCTTTCTCTCTGTCTCCCTCTCTCCTTGTCTTCATTGTTTTGTATTGTGCTGAGCATTCTCTTTTAGGGCATCTCCCAATGGGAAAAAGCCCTTTAGCAACCTCAGGCTTCCATGGTAGCTCATGACCATTTAGCAATTCCTGAAAGAGATCTCACCCAACCTGGGTACGTGAGTAATGCGGTACTCTGCCTGGGTTTCCATGTTCTCCCCAGAGGTAAAGAATTTATGGCTCTTGACCTGAAGAATCACAGAATCAGAAGATGTGGGACAAAATGAACTTTTCACCTTTATAATAACAAGGAAGTAATTTTATTTAAAATGAGCTTTCCAGGCAAATAGACAGGAAAGCAAAGGATATGCATCCTCTCGCCTGGTTCTGGAGGCCAGAAGAGCAAAGTAAAGATGTTGGCAGGGCTCTACGAGAGAATCCTTCAGGCTTCTTCTCATCCTGGTGGCTATAGGCAACCCTTGTGGCTGCATCACCCAGTCTCTGTCCCTTCTTCACACGCCTCTCTCGTGACTACTCTTCTGTTTCTTAGAAGGGCATTTGTCCTTCTCCTTTAGGGTCTCCCTGGGTAATACAGGATGATTTCATCTGGAGATTTTTAACTTTGTGACATCTACAAAGACCTTTATATAATATAGCCATATTCACAGTTATAAGTAAGTAGATTTGGGGAAGGCTACCTTCCAACTTTGTACAGCCAGCACCAAGCCAGGCTTGAAGCCATCACAAGAGAATACCAGAGCTTTAAGGGACAGCCCTGGTGGCTGACAGAGGCTGACCTGGAGCTCCTGGGTCTCCTCTAAAGTCCAGGGTCTGTGGTGGGTAGCCAGGATCAGTAAAAGATACAGGTGTTCCTTGTGTGCATATGGTCCTTGGGAAAATGAAAAAAACTTTATAGTCTGCAAACCAATTTAAAGGCCAAAATTACCTAAAAATTTTCAGTTCATCTCTGAATGAGCTCATAGGGTTAGATATCCATTTCCTTCTTAAACAAACATTAAATCTAATACCATTTCAGGTTCAAGTATTTATTGATATTTTAGATTTCTCAAGAAATAAATGACAGATTGATAATGAGAAGCAGCAGGATGTTAATTATCTGGTCTATATATGGCAAATCTCACAAATAGGCACCTACCTATGTAATGAGTAATCAGTATCAATGTGAATGGCATAATAGATTAGATAACAGTGATCACTCCAAAGTACCACGGTCAAATAAACACCCAGTGTCTCAAGAACAGCTTCATCTACTCTGGTCATCAAATTCCTGTTGGGTAATATTGTGTCTGGGGGACTAAATCTGGGCCTGAGGGTGTATGACTGTCCTTGTCACCATTGTCATTAAAGACAACTTTGTCACTCACCATTTATAATAAGCAACCTTCATATGAGGATGATGAGGTTGCTGAGTACAGATACAGTTCCTGTGACACATGGAAAGAACCCCTTGGACTTGCAGCCACCCCCTTCTTCCTCATGGACCTATTGTGGCTCTTTGTGGAAATTCTTATCTTGCCCATTTTTCAAAGAAGAAACGCATGACTCTGATAGGCGAAGTGAGGTACCCCAGTCCTCACAGACTGTAAATGGCCAGGCTGATTTAAACTAGAGCCTTTTTTTTTTACTTCAATATACTTTCTCTCTTAGACTTGTTTATGGCACATGGGATAATAATAATTTCATACCTTGGTGTGGTGTCTAACTCCACCTGTTGGCCCAGGCTGTGTTCTGAGACTGGTTTAATATATAATATAGTTGTTGAAACAGGTTCCTATTACAAATTTGTATACAGGTAAGCCAGGAGGGTCAATGCTATATTGATTACTCTTGTTAAATTGACTAATTTCAAAATAATGGAAAAGCTGCATTTTCCTTAAATATGTAAGAAGATAAGAAATTGCAAGATGTATAGAAAGGACTGCATCTGAAAATCCAGAGCATTACTTTTCTTTCTTGGCCTGGCACTATAGGATTTAGGATCAACCATGTTTTGAAGCTTCCTATCTTAATGGAATTCTTTTTTTTTCTTAATATATATTTTTTATTGTAAAGATACTGTACAGAGGGGTTACAGTTTCATGAGCAAGGTAATGGGTCCATTTGCTGGCATTGTTACACTCTATTTTTCCCCTACCATTCCTTTCCTCCCCACCTCCCCAACTCCTCCCTTCACCCCTCCCCCTCCACAAAGTTGTAAAGTTTGTTTTCGACATACTGTCTTGTCCATCTCATTGTTACAATGGGTCATCCTGTATCCTTATTTCAGCATTTTGTTATTTCCCTTCCCCTCCCCAAATTAGAAAAATGTATATACAATATGTAAGACACGGGGATCAAATACAGTGACAACAGGGGTTGTAATGGGGGAAGAACATACAAAAGAAAAAAATCACATAGTACATTATAAATACATTAAAAATGAACAGCAACAAAGATAAAACCTCTTGTGTCCCTATCTTGGGGTTCATTTCACTTAGCATCAGGTTATATGGTCATCTTAATGGAATTCTTAAAGCCCCTTTTTTAGTTTGTTTGTGGCCCCAGTGATTACAGAGAGGCTGCTGAGTTTCTTGTTTAGAGAACTTCCATCTTGTCCTAACTTTTTTCTTCTTTCTTCTCGTTTATTTTTCCTTTTATCCTTCTCTTTTTTTTCACTACCTTTTATAATTTCTTGTCTTTGGTCCCATGTCCAGCCCCACTCCTCTTTGTAATTAACCCTTTTTGTGTCTGTGCTTTTCTGGCAGGATGCAGTTCAGCCCTCTAATGACACCTACTTTGGCTCCTGCTGTGCCCTGGGAGATAATGGCCTCAAAAGCTTTCTCTAAGCTCCCGGGAGCCTCTCTGGCCCTGCCCCGTGTGCCTAAGTCCCAGCCGTATACCCAGCACTGGGCAAGGTTTGGTATGAATTGAAACTCAGTTTAGAAAAACGAGACAAAGATAGATGAGTTTGCCTGTTGTGTCTAAAAGACAGCAAGCACCACATGAATTTGTTCTTGTCTGTGCTCACGGAGCTCACAGACACTTTTCTCAGACCCCCCCTAGAGGACCAGGTCAACCTTAATAAACCTGTGGTCTAGAGAGGCAAGGAGCGTGAAGGGGGGACTATGGGTAATTGGAAAGTTCTAGTCTACTGAAAGTTAACCCAAAGAGATTCCCTCTACTCACACACCTATAGCTTACCCTTTTGTCTTGAAATGTTTTGTGAAGTTGCATGTGTTTCCATTAGAGTCAGTTGAGATAGACAACTGTTGTTCCTTTCTTAATGGAGAAAGAGAGAGAGAGAGAGAGAGAGAGAGAGAGAGAGAGAGAGAGAGAGAGAGAGAGAGTCTGTGTCTGTGTACTGAGGTTTGAACTCAGGGCCTTGCATGCTCTACCACTTGAGCCTCTTTCCTAATTCTACATACTTAATGTTTCCCCCCAAAGGGGTTGTTCATACTTCCTCTGTGCTCCCATGGCACTTGCCTTATTTTGATTCTGTTAATACTTGGTTACGGCTGTGTCTCTTTAATACCCACCATTTCTTGATACATGGAGAGCAGGAAGCAGGGCTTATGTACTCGTGAAACCAAAAGCAGGGGGTTTAACCCCTGCCATTTTGGCTCCAAGGATACCTGATGCCACAGGTGTCCCCCCATTTGCTAATGGCCTCTCCAGTGGTACTGTGAGAACACAGTAGCCAGGGAGATGTGTGTGTGTGTGGGGGGGGGTGACAACCAAACCACCTTTACCAAAGACTATACAGAAATGCAAAAAGGCAATTCTGGAAGCCCAAGCAGAACTCCTCACAGCTGCCTCTAGGGTCATCTTAAATAATTGCTATGAAGTCTTTTTCTAACTTTCTTTTTTTATATGTGAGTGTGGATGGAGACACGGGCTCACTCCCTGTATAGCCAAGGCTAGCCTTGAACTCTCAATCCTCCTGCGTTGTCATATCCCGAGTGCTAGGATTGCAGGTGGGAGCTACTAGACCCAGCTAGTTTTCCAACTTACAATGAATATTACCTATAAAAGTAACATAGAATAGAATCGACAATAAATGAAATAGATCTAGTGAGGCTCGAGGTAGTTCAGCAGTAGAGCACTTGCCTAGACATGAGGCCTTGGATTCAATCTCTACCACCACAAAAAATAAATAAGTAAATAAATATGGTAATATTTAGATAAATAAAATTTAACCCAGAAAAATCAAAGTCAACCAAACTAATGGCTTGCGAAGAAAATTCAACAAGTCCAAATTTATAATTAATATAACTCAATGTAATATAGGTCAACAAAACATCTCTACTGTCAAGTTATCACAGAAAAGAACTAAAGATATTATTTTAATAATATACTATTAAAACTAAAACACGGAGATGGTTTAATAGTTTACAAAAAGAAATAAGGATTTCAATTGTCTTAGGGGATTTTAGTAGTGGAAAATATTTTCACAATGAAAAGCTATCACCATAAGCATATGTCTGATTTAAATATTCACATTCAAAATGCCTGGATCAAAGCAGCAGATTTGAACATCTCATTATCTCCAGTGATTTGCACGGGGGACCTCGCTCTGTGAAGCTTTTGTTGTTGGTGGTGTTTTGAAGCACGGCATTGCTGTGTGATTACTTAGTGAGGACCACCACTGGACTGAGTCGGGCAAGTTTTGGCATGCCCAAGGGCACGGGGTAGGGGATATCATTCATATTGGCATAGAAAGGAGGACAGGCAGTAAGGGAACCAGATTACAAAGGATGACAAGGAAACATCAGCTGGGGATCTTTGTTACCCAGACTATCTACAGGGTATTTAAAGCGCACAGAGACAGGACTAGCAGGCAGAAGAGGGAGGGAGGGATGTCCAAAAGAATGCAGTGAAATACAACCCATAAGCAGCACAGTCTGGACAGATGCAAGGCAGAAGCTGTGAGGAAAAAAAAGAGTAATTTCAACATAGAGTGCAGTCCTGCTTCTGTACCTGGGATGGAGCAGGTTGCAACTGTTTGGGTCCTAGACACTAATACCAGAACTCTGACAACTGCCATGTCCTTAAACATGCAGAAGAATCTAACACAGGCTACATAACACAGGCTATACCTTCTGGGTGCCCGTCTGAGAACCTGCAAACAAGAGCATGGAGTTCTGCAGGAAGAGCCAAAGGTACATGAAAGATGAGCATTGTCGAGACCTTCACTTAGTCCCAAGTTCCAAAAACCATAGACAAAGCTGAAATGTGCCTGAAGACTGTCTGACATAAAGTTAGTGCTCAACTTACTGTCTCCTTGAACACAACACTCACAAGCCTTCCAAAGCAGGCCCCAGCTGGAAGTCCATTTATCTCAAGCATCCATGGGTGAATTCCATAGCCAGTTTCTTAGAGAGGCCTGGGAAAAGAGTCCCCCTCTCTAAGTCTTCCAGTCCCTGTGGCTCACTCTGCCACATGGCAGAGGGGTACTGGGTGGCATTTCTACAATAACTGTTCTCATCTCTTCTCTTGCTCTGTGTTCCTCAGGTAACAAATGGGATGCTGGAGTCAGCATGATGTGCTAGTGTGAATAATTTAGCACTCACTTCCTTCTGGTCTTACTAGAATGGACAAGGGTTTTCTAACCTCAGCTTCAGACTCCTTTGTGATTTCAGGTGGGCCCCTGACCCACTAAGGTTGTATTGGTACTCCTGACATGCTTGTGCCAATGCAATCTTTGCAAATGTGACTGCAGAAGACTCTGTCCCCATGCACCAGTAGCTTGGAAGGACTTTCATTCCGAGTCATCCACTAGTTCTAAGAAGACAAGATACAGACCTGAAACCCAATCCTCAGCCTGAAGGCAGATTCCAAAGGCACCCAGGCCACACCAACTAACAGCCAGACACCTGAGAAAAGAAACGATTGTTCTTTTAGACCACTAAGGTCTGGTGTTTATAGCATTGTTGTAGTAACAATAAGCAGACTGATAACAAGTAGGACTGCTTGGGTCACCCAACAGCTCCTCGTAGTCACATCCATCTCTCTGTCACACAGATCACTCATGCCTATGCTGGGAGGTGGCACAAAGCCCAACACACACAGGCCCCTGCCAGCAGGTGGTGGGTGTTAGATTCTCAGGGACTGAGGTCCCTTTCCATTGACACTTCTGAGTAGAATGTGAACATCCAGTTCCATGACAGCATTCAGTAGCTCACAGTGCCAAGGCTGGGACTAAACGTAGATACAGTGGTTGGGATTGTCAATGGTGCTGTGTTCATCTATAACATTTCTGGAATAACTTCAGTTATTCAGTTATACGTAGTCAATCTTTAGACTATTGGATATCAGTTGCATTTGCCATTATTGATCTTACAATGGAGAGTTAGCATGTAGGAACACAAATCATAAAGAATTGCTGTTTTATATTGCGTACAAAAAGAAAGAAAGGAATCCTTGTATGGTAGTGAGCTTCCAGTGTCCTGGGGCTGCCAGCCCCGGCCCTGGCAGGTCACCTGGCCTTGCTTGGTCTTCCTCTTGTCTTCTGCAGGGATAATGACTGCTTCACAGAGCCATGGCAAGCTACAGATGACATGAAGTCAGGTGACCAAAGTGCTTAGAAAATTATAATATCCTGCTAGGATAAAAAGGTACAAGAGCCCAACCCCTGCTGATCTTAGCCATGCTCTGAAATAATCCATTTTATTGGATTCTATCCCATTGACAAGAATGTTCTGTTTCTCGTTCTCCCTGAAGTTTTGGAGTCAGAAAACCAGGAGTTAAGATCTAGTTCAAGTTCTGCTAAGCCAAGTGAACATGGGCAAGTCAAGTACCGTCTAGCTGTGCACTGAGCAATGCTTCAGTCAACCACAGACTGCATGTGGAATGGTTGTCCCATAAGACTGCACCACCTCATGCTGTAGCTGTCTTAGTTTGTGGGAAGACAAGCTGTGATTATGTTGACACAGCAAACTTTCCTTTTCTCTGGGTATAGCCCTGTAATCCAGTATACATGACTGCAATGTCATTGAGTCTCAATGTCCTTATCTGTGAAATGGATACAGTCCTAAACATCACTTTGGATTGCTGGGAAAATCAAATCAACATTGACATCAAGGCACTTTGTTAAATAAGAAGTGACAAAAGCCAGAAGTAGAGCTGTGGCTCAAGTGGTATAGCATTAGCCTTGAGCACAGAAGCTCAGGGACAGTGCTCAGGCCTTGAGTTTAAGCCCCAGGACTGGCAAAAGAAATAAAAAAGAGGAAGGAAGGAAGGAAGGAAGGAAGGAAGGAAGGAAGGAAGGAAGGAAGGAAGGAGAAAAAGAAAGGAAGTAATAGGTGTCAAATCACCTAATATTTGACTTAAATAATTTTTTAGGGGGAAGTGCTGGTATTAGGGCTTGAACTCAGGGCCTGGATACTTGTCTCTCAACTTTTTCACTCAAGGCTTACACTCTACCACTTGAGCCACACTTCTATTTCCAAGCTTTTGGTAATTCATCTGAGCTAAGAATCTCAGAGACTTCCCTTCCAGGGCTGGCTTAGAACCACGGTCCTCAGATCTCAGCTTCCTGGAGTAGCTAGGATGGTAGGCGTGAGCGACCAGCACCTGGCCTTAAAGCACTGGATTCTCTGTATGACTGAGAGTAGGCAATTTGGAGACTGTTTCCAGAAACCTCTGAAGACACCCTTTCAATGAGGATGCTCCCAGCCTCTCCTCAGTGGCAGAGAAGGAGGGGAAGAAGAAACAGGCACCTTTGGAGGTAGCTGCAACTAGGCCCAGAGTTTCTAGAAAGTTCAGCCCACTGGGGTTCCTCAGGGACCAAGAAGATGAGGTGTAGAAGTTGCCGCTAGGTAACAACCTTCTCCATAAAAGTCACACTGTGAAAAGCCCACTTTGTGGGTAACAATGAGAAGTTAATGCAGAGTTGTTGCCTCTCGTTAGTGGAAGCCTTGGCAGGGGCTTTTCCAGGCTCCAGGGAAGCCTTGGGAGCGAACAGCTCCAACCCAGAAGCACTCCATCATTTATGGCAATGAAAATGAGTGCAAACAGATTGTCGAGATGTCTGTTCGCGTCACCTCTTTTTTCTTGCGAGGAATCCCCTTTGTAATTACATTTTAGCTGTCAGTTCATAAATTTTTCTTATTACAAACTGGCCGTTATTGATTGCTTTTTAAAAGTACTAAAACCGAGCCCAAAGCGGTAGATCTCTTAGTAAATTCAAAACATACTGTCTTCAGTCCTAGTCACTGGCAGTGAGTGAAGGGTAAAGGCAGAGGCAGGATCAGGGGCCAGGCCAGGGATAAGGGTAGGGGGCAAGGGTTGGGGCAGTGGCAGGGCCAGGGGCAGGGGCAGGGGCAGAGGCAGGGACAGGGCCAGGGACAGGGCCAGGGACAGGGCCAGGGCCAGGGCCAGGGGCAGGCCCAACATACGTTTTAGTTTAGAGACTTGGCTTTGACAGCTGTGTGTTTTAAGCCACAATGAAAATAATTAATAAAGGATAAACTGATTTGGCAAATGCGGACACTTCCAAAGCCAACATCCTGTCATTGTTCCTTCATTGAGTCCTGTTACTCAAAGGGTTCTATCTGGGTTTGGGGCAATAATGAATAGCCATGATATGCAGGGACAAAAGAAGGAGGGATGGGGTGGGGAAGGGATAATGAAGACTTTCAGACTTAAGTCATCTGCAGAGCAGTTTCTAGAATGTTCCTTTTAGAAAGTGAGGTAATGGTGCTATATTTCAGAACTATTTGGTTAACAAGAAAAAATGTGAGAAGGAAAAATAAAATCTCAGGTTGAGTTCTGTGTTATGAGAAGAGAATGTTTTGGTTGTTGTTGGTTTTTTTTTTTAGTTCCCATTGTTCACAATTTCAGGGAAGTTTCCAGAACCTCCAATAATCACAAGGTAAGAAAACAGACGAGTGGGAGACACTTAGACCCCTACCTCAGAAGTCTGACAAGAAGGACTGCCATGGGAGAAACAGGAGCTCCTCGGCCCAGCCCCCTGCGCAGAGTCCTTGGAAAGCCCAGGGCAGGCTGCCAGCCCCCGAGCCCACTCTGGTAACCTCCGACTGTGGAGACAGAGCAGGGGGAAGGGGCTTGTGTGATCAGCGTCTGATTGGAGCTGGATGGAACTGGGCAATCAGTTCACTTTGTGGTGGGGACTGAGGCTGCCAGCCCCACTGCCCCTCCCCAAGGCAGCCAGTGCTACCGATCTGGCCAGCAAACAATGCCCCATTCAGCTGGCAGTATCTGTTCTTAATATCAGGACTCAGGACTGGGGTCCCCAGTGGCGAGGATGAAAAGCTGGGCAGGATGGCTATTACACCTGAACCAACTTAGGGCGTGCATGTGCGCACACACACACACACACACACACACACACACACACACACACACACACACACACACACACACACACACACACACACACACCATTTCTAGAGTGGAAATAAAGACTTTCTGAATATATACTCAGTACATACATAGTATACATGGCTGTACTCAGGAATAGGAAGCCATATTTCAGGTTGGGCAGCGGGCCTTTTGTGCTGGCTGGGTGTATTTTTCCTTCTAGCCAGGGATCTGGAGAGAGAGAGGGAGGGAGGGAGGGAGGGAGGGAGGGGACTGGGATGTGTCCAAACACAGTAGGCGCTCCTGCAGCCCAGGCCCAGGCCCAGCCCTGGCATTTGGCAGGCAGACAGGGTCCGCGCTGAAGCAGATCTGAGGACCTGGTACATATTGAATCCATCACCTCTCATCACAGGACTTGGGTTATAGACATGGATGACCCAGGAGGCAAAATCCAAAGGGACAGGCCAAGCTCCAGAGCCCAACGGCTGTGGGCCCTAAGCAGGGTCAGGCTGTAGCTGTATATCCTCTGTTTTCTGTCAGCTCCCAGATAAGATGAGAGAAGGTCAGGGCTGGCTGGATGAGCCAGTTAACCCAGCAGAATCCCTCAGCGGGCCCTAAGGCTGGCCTTTGAGCCATAAATCTGCCTCCTATGATCCTCTTGGCCCAGCCCACCTCACGCTGCCCTCCCAACCACTGAGCACTGTCAATGCTGGGCATTAGACTCAGAGGAGAGTTAGACCAGCCAGAAAGAGGCTGAGAATGAATAGACAGATGGAGATGATAGAAATAGGATAAGAAAAGCTATACAGTGCTCACTCCATGAGCCCAGTGACACAGATAGGGTTGTCACTCCCTTTCTATTTATTCGTTTTGCTTTGGCAGTATTGAGGTTTGAACTGTACTTGCTAGGCAGTGATAGGCAGGTGTTTTACTACTTAAACCTTGCCTCCTGCCCTTTTTGCTCTGATTATTTTTTGAAAGAGAATGGTGTTGTTGTTGTTGTTGTTGTTGAGACAAGTCTGGAGTGTGATCCTCCTGTTTCAGGCTTCTCACCATAACTGGGATGACAGCTATACACCACTGCACTCAGCTATGGGTTGAGATGAGATCTCAAGAACTTTTAACCCAGGCTGGCCTCAAACTTGAATCCTCACAGTCTTGACCTCCTGAATAGCTAACTTTACAGGCGTGAGCCACTGGTACCAGCCCATTATCCCCATTTTACAGAGGATACTACCACACTACAAAGAGGCTAAGTAACTTCTCCAAGATCACTCAGGCAGTGAGAAATTGAATCCAGAACATCTGTTTTAATAACCAACTCTTCCATACCCAACAGAGATGAAGAAGGGATGAGTCAGGAGAGCCTTCCTGTCAGAGGTGACATGTAAGTGGAGCAGCAGGAGAAAAGTAGGAGCCGAGGGCCTCTAGGATGGCACTAGTCTCTCCATTATTTGCTAAGTGGCCAATGAATTCTGGGATACAATGAAGCAAGACAGACACCATCCGTGGTCCAGGCTGTATACTCACAGGCTTTGTAGGGGAAGAAGAGATCAGCTCTAGCTACCTCTTTCCTCAGTGCTGTCAGTATCCACGGAAGAGCATGGTGTCACTCAGTATGGCCTTTGGGTGGCAGCAGCAGCCTCTCAGGGAGATTGCTGGGAGAAATGCAGGTTCCCAGGCCTCCAGGACACAGAGCCCAGTTTACACAGCCCCATGTCCTTCTCGCTCACCCTCCAGGATGGAAAGCTCCAACTGGATCATGGTGGGGGCTGTGGCTCAAGTGGTAGAGCACCAGCCTTGAGCAACAATAGCTGGGAGACAGCAGGTCCTGAGTTCAAGCCTCAAAAAGAGGACACAAAAAGCTAGGACAGGACAGAGCTGCTGTTTGGAGTACTGAGCTAGGGTGGCCGAGTGGCCTGCCCACACTGGGAAGGTCGCATGGAGCATTGGGGTCAGTGCCACACCCTGACTCCTTTCTAGGCCATTTTTGACGCCACGCTCAACTCAGGCTGAGACCTTTTTGAAACTCCCCACCAGCCTCTGCTTAAGGAGGGTGCCTGGGAGCCGTGCACACAGGGCGTGCACTGAAGTCAGCCCCTACCCAAATGAGGCTTCTTGTGGTTCTCAAACCCAGATGCTGTGGGAGGGTCGGTCCTGCCTCACCAGAGCTGTCCTCTAACAGCAAACAAGGCTGAGCATGAGGAAACACTCCTGTCATCCCAGCTACATGAGAAGCTGTAGCTTAAAATGACCACAGTTACTGGTCTTGGGCAAAAAGCACAAAATGCTACCTGAAGAAAATAATAATTAAAAGGCAAAAAAAAAACCCCAAAAACCAGGTCTGAGGGAGTGGTTCAAGTGGTAGAACACTTATCTAGAAACTGAAAAAGTACAAGGCCATGAGTTCAAACCCAAGTGCTACCCAAAAATAAACACTGAAATTAAATAGCAAAACAAACACCATAGAGAGCATACAGACTTTGATATCACAAAGACTTGGGTGCAATGATCAGTTTTGCTACTCTCTCCCTGTGTGTCCTTGGGCAGGTTGCTAAACCTCTCTGAACCACATTTTCACCATTAGGAAAATGCAATGAGGTTATATAATGTTCTTCCTGACTACTTTCCCTCAATGGTCACCAAGCCTGGGCCAGGCTCAGGTGTCCAGGGGTGTTGAGTGATGGTCCACTCCTCGCTCTGCAGCCCACTAGCACCTCAGGTGAAACCAGGCTGAGATGCAGTCTTAACCTCTGGGATTGGAGTCGGGAGCTCCAGGAGATGTCATTCTGAGTTGACATGGCTCACGTCACACTCATCCCCCCCTCCCCGCCCCGCCCCCAGCCCTGTATCCCACATCCTGGCCTACCGTCTGAGGAGACCATCCAGGACAGGCCTCCCTCCCGGAAGCAAGTACGTCGCGGTGACCTCTGGTCAGCGCAGAGGTCTGACAATTCCACGAGGGGACAGCTTTCGAGAACTTTCTATGAGGAGCGACAAGGCAGCCTACAGCCCTGGGGGCTTGGCGATGTTCCAGGCATTCTTAGGAGTCCAGAGGAATGAAATCCCTGAGTCGTATGACCAATCCCCTCCCGGCGCAGACCCTCCAACGCGCCTCAGAGTAAACATAGTTTCTCTCCGAGTATAAACGTAGGTCCAGTTGACATTGCCCGTTAGCCACATCGACCCTTGCACAAAGCCTATACGGCAGAAGACATGATTAGCCCCTCTTACAGATGAGAAAACTGAGGAAAAGAGAAAATGTGGCAATACTGGGATTCCCACCCATACCTCCAACCTGTGACCTCCAACCTGTGACCTCCAACCTGTGACCTCATGCTCATAGTCACTTAGCAAACAGCTGCTATCAGCAAGATTTCACAATTCTCTCATTGTTCCACTGTCTCACCATTTATTAACTGGAGGCTTAATAATTACAGGAAGCCAAGTGCCAGTGGCTCATGCCTATAATCCTATCTACTCAGGAAGCTCAGATCTGAGGATTGTGGTTCGAAGCCGTCCTGGGCAGGAGAGTTTGTGAGACTCTTGCTTTTCAATAAACTAGCAAAAAGCTGGAAGTGAGGCTGTGGTTCAAGTGGTAGAGCACCAGCCTTGAGTAAACAAGCTAAGTGACAGTGCCCAGGCCCCGAGTTCAAACCCAAGTATACACACACACACACACACACACACACACACACTCACACACACACACACAGAATTACATATCCTTCTTACTTTCTGCCCATAGTTAATGATGTTGTCTATATATTCCTGCTCAGTTATGGAGTTCATAATCAAACACCCAGGAGCATGGCCTACTTGGGTAATTCTAGCTGCTGGGGAGGCAAAGATTGGGAGGACTGTAATTTAAAGGCCAGCCCAAACAAAATGTTAGTGAGATCCTCATCTCAATCAACAAGCTGGATCTGACGGTGCACAATCGTCATCCAGGTTACATGGGCTACCATAAACAGGAGGATAGCAGTCCATAGCCAGCCTGACCAAATAGCAAGACCCTACCTGAAAACAACAAACTTAAAAAAAAAAAAAAAGAAGCTGGAGGTGTGGCTCAAGCGGTAGAGTGCTGTGATCTCCTTCCCTGCCAATTCCGCTGTCCCTACTGCTCTTCCTTTGCCCCGAGCCTGGAAACCCGCACATTCCTCATTAACAGCAGAGTCAATAATTGCACTTCTTTGACAAGCAAGAGTCAGACCCCTCCCCAGGCACCCAGATGCCCCAGCCCTGTGTACTTTTCCAGAATTTCTATTTAAAAATATAATGATGACTGCCTGCTCCAGATGCCAGATTCCTCCTGACCCGTGGCTGCAGCGCCCGCTCCCGAGCGCCAGCCAGAGGCCCTGGCAGCCAGGCCCTTCATCTCCACTCAGCCCCCTCCCCATTCTCTCCCCAGTAAATGATGCGAATGTTCCCCCTAATTAGAGTCTCCCCTTTAAGTTCTGTAGCCTGCTAATGAGTGTGAACGAGGAGGCACTTGGGAGCCCTGAAGAAATTATTTGAAAGCAAAACCAAGTGGCCTCGGTAAAATATCACAATTTCAGTCAAAGGGATTATTTTTTTTTCTCCCTTGCTCAGGACCACCTGACACAGCCCAGCTGGCACACGAGTGAGAAATTAGAGACACTAGCTAGCTTCAGAGAAAATGGCTCTCACTTTGTATCCCCGGGGGCTGTTTTTGTTTGGCAAATGGACTCCTTATCATTTTGACCCTTCTCTGACCCTCAAATCACTCTCACCGAGTCAGGAGCTGATTTATCCCCTTTTGCTACACAAGGTCCAGAGTGGCTAAGTGAATTGCTCGAGGTTGCACAGTAACTGAACAACAGGGAATCAATTGGATCCAAGGCCTATGGATGTGCTAGGTCCCTCCATACATCACCAATAATTGTGCAAGCTCGTGGACAGCAGCGATGAGGTTTCCCAGGCACCAACTCATTCATTTTTTCCCCTGGCCAAAGAATTATTTGGTTGCTGGGCCTACTAGGTCTCACATTGTCTTGCTATATCCCAAGGTATACATTCTGACTGAACAAAGAGCAGGAGGCAGATATGGAGCCAAATGCATGGTGAAGAACATCATTTAGATAGAGAAGTCAGGCTAGCCTCTAGATGGAGATGGTATTTGTGCTGTTCATTCAGGGGAAAACATTCCATGCAGAAGGACCAGCATGTGCAAAGGCCCTGTGACAGGAATATGCCTGTTTAGGAATGGCTGGCAGCAAAGGGCAAAGAGGGATCTCACCCTAAATGAGAGGGGGAAAGAAGCAGCAGTTAGGCTATGTCAGCCATATCCAAGACATCAGACTTCATTCCACACATTCACACTGTGTAGGAAGACAAGTTAGTTCAGACCCCAGTGTTAAAGGATTTATCTCTGGTAGGAAAACAGCCCCAAAGGGGTAAAGGATGGAAGCAGAGGGTGAAGAAGAGATGGATGAGTCCTTGAAGTCTTCAGCAATCCTGTCAGATCAGTCCTATTATAATGAGGCAACTGGGGTTCTGAGAGACTGAAAAACCAAACCAAACCAAAAACCCTTTGCCTTTCTACATTGCACCCAGATCCTGAGTTCAAAGGACCTGGTTGCTGGCTGTGGTGCAAAACTCTCCTGTTTCAAGCTGACTCCTACGCAGCACCCTGCCCTGAGCCCTGGTTAACTTGAGAGTCACCATTTATAGAGTCTCTTATGTCCCAGGTACAGTTGGGGAGGGGGAGGAGAGGGGAGGGTGTAGGGTGTGTGGGGGAGGGAGGGCAGCTCTGACTTCCAGGTTCCCAGCTAATCCTCTCTGCAGCCCAGAGATCTGGGTATTATTATCCTTGTGTTACCAGATGAAAAAGATCTCATTCTCTCAGTAGAGATAGTGAAAACATTCCAAAGCTGCTTTGGGGTTTAATTCACAGAAACCTCAGCATTTAATCTACTAAACCAGAAAGTAATCCCTTTTGGCTGGCCCTAGGAGCCTGTGTCTGTCCAAAGCGGTGGGGGACTGGGAGCTACCAGCACACACATGGGCACTGTGATTGGGCCAAAGCCCCCCAGGGCCACACCCATCATATAGACACCCGGCCTGGCATGTGTGAGGCTCTGATGCTCCTGGCTCCTCCCCTCCATGCCCCGAAGCCCCTGTGCTTCCTCTCTGCTCACAGGGCCCAGATCACGAGACAGACCCACAGCCCACCCTCTGGGTGCCCCCTTGGCAGCCACAGTGAGGTCACCTGCCACACCCACACCAAGTCCGCATCTCTCTGGTCCCATTGTCCCCACCCTGCTCCCCTGTGCATCTCCAGCAACACTAGGCATGTGTTTGTGTCTGGGGCACCGTGTGGCAGGCTTGCCTGACACACGGGATGGGTTGGACTATGCTGTAACTGTCGCTGGGCAGTTATAGACAGCAAGTCGGGAGCAACCCTCTGCCTTTCAAAAGAGACCTCCAGCAGCGAAGACGATGGAGACTGTTGCTCCGTGAGGTGGTACAGAGGGAATTCCAGCAGGAGTTTGGGCTGCTACCCTGAGGTGTTCTTTCTCCAAGTCCCTGATGATGGGGGACAGGCACCCAAGAAATATGTGTGTGTGTGTGTGTGTGTGTGTGTGTGTGTGTGTGTGTGTGTGTGTGTGTGTCCTGGTACTAGGGCTCGAATTCAGGGTCTCATGCGCCCATGCTGTCTTTTTTACTCATGGTTGATGCTTTACTACTTGAGCCACACATCCAGTCCTGCTTTTTTGCTAGTTGTTGGGAGATGGAATCACGTGGAATCCCATGGACGTTTCTGCCCTGGCTGGCTATGAACCATGATTCTCAGATCTCAGCCTCCTGATTATCCAGGATTATAGACGTGAACCAGCACAATGGCTTATTTTTAAGCACCTGCTACATGCTAGGCATGCTCAGCCCCTTGTCCAGAAGGGAATTAGCACAGGGACCAATCCAATGACAAGGTGATTTGCACAGCTCTGGAATGATGCATGAGGTCAGGAGGGTAGAGACAGACTGCCTTAACAATGTCTAGAAGAGAGCACAGTGGCTTCTAGAGCAAGGTTGACGAACACATATGAGGGAAGGGCTTTCCCACAGAAGACACTGCAGGGACAAAGGCCAATGGAGCTCAGGGATGCGGTGGAGATGCACCAGTGGATGCTGGCTTGTGAGTGTGGGTGGGGAGGTGGGAAGAAACAAGAGATGGTTTTTCCTTCTCGTGTGTTCACAATCCAATTGTCTTCAATAGGCTCCTTACCAAACTCGATTTCCCAGCATCCTCCTGGGGCTATAATGTGTAGTGGGCCCTAGGCAGGGAACTGTTACTCCAAGTATAAACTCCCATAGCTCCCCGATTCCTAGGGAATCAAGATCATGCTTGAACAAAGACAGCTTCTCAGAAGCCTCTCCAATCTCACCCTATCTAAATTCTCCTGCCTTCTTGGCAAAGCATCCTCTGATTAACTTTGTTCCAAGGGTATCCTCTCTCCCCAGGACCAGATCACAGTCCTCCAATGTCAGAGATTCCAGCCTAGTGTGGTGACAAGTAGACCCTGGGGATCCTCTCAGCACGGAGGATCTGTGGGAGGAGCAGGATCGAAGCAGTGCCATACAGTGGTAAATCTGGCAGGCTGCAGATTAGCTGGATGCGCAGTGCACACAAGTAATTTTCAACTTCCTGCTAGAGGTTTGATTCACTTGATGTACAATGGCATCTAGACAAAAAGATGTCTTAAAGCTCTGTGGATGAGGCAAGTCCAGCCCTACTTTTATTAACTGGGTGACTTCAGGTGGACTCAGTGTTCTGAGGTTGGAAGATCACTGTTTGAAACCATCCAGGGCAGAAAAACCCATGAGATGCTTATCTCCAGTGAGCCAACAGAAAACCACAGGTGGAACTGTGACTCAAAGTGGTAGACTGCTAGTCTTGAACAACAAAAGCTCAAGGACAGTGCCCAGGCTGTGAGTTCAAGCCCCACAATTGGCAAGAAAGAAAGAAAAAGAAAGGAAGAAAGAAAGAAAGAAGGAAAGAAAGAAAGAAAGAAAGAAAGAAAGAAAGAAAGAAAGAAAGAAAGAGAGAAAGTAAGAAAGAAAGAGAGAAAGTAAGAGAGAGAAAGAGAGAAAGTAAGAGAGAGAAAGAGAGAAAAAGTAAGAGAGAGAAAGAGAGAGGAAGGAAGGAAGGAGAAAAAGAAAAAAGAAAAAAAACTTCTGAAGGGAAATACAAGAGGAAGCTACCTCTGAGGGAGCTGGAAGACTTAGAGTAGGCCATGTGCACCCCCACTCCGGCTCTCAGCACCCAGCGCCTGTGCTTGCGGTAAACACCTCCTGTAGGTTCTGTTAATGGTACTCCCCAAAGGCAGGGTGTGTTAGGCTGAGCTCTGTGACTCCCTGCCTGCCGCAAAAGAAAGGCACCAGGGAGGGAAGTGTTAAATTAGAATCTGTTAATTGAGCCCCAGAGGCACTGGCTCCCTTGGAGGCTGTTTTTCTGGCTTCAGCAGGTTGGCAATTGTGACCCCCCTCCCAAACTCCACCGCAGCTCCTAAGTGAACAGGTGAGGGCGAAAGGGAACACACCCCCCCCACACCTCTCAGACCTCCTGATCACCCCGCGTGAACCCTGGCCGGGTCCTGAGCTGCAAACCACACCTTCCAGCCCCACCTCTCCACCATCAGCCCACCCCCCTGGCCTGGGAAATCCACCCAGCGACTGTGTATGGTAATAACTTAAGATGCCAATTAGCAAAAGACTCACTTCTGCTCATTTCAGCCTCTCTCAGCTTTCTGCCAAACCTGGACCTGCCCTGGAAACCACGGCTCACATTTTCCAACAAGACTGTCAGGTGGCCAGGGGCCTTGGAAGTGGAAGGAAAGCCCCTGTAAAGATCTGGTTGTTGCTAAAGCTCCACAGAACAACCCAATGAACTTTCGTAGGGAAAAGAGAGCCTCCATCCTTCTCTCCATGTCTCTAACACCAACCTTTTCCTTAGTCACCATCATTCAGGGGGTCCACCCCAGGCTGCTGGCTGGGGTCACACTCCTGAGCAGCAAAGTCACTGCACGAAGGCCCCGCACTCTGGGGCCCTTGCCACTGAGACCTCCTGCACCTCTGGGTGCAATTGGTAGAGCAGCAACATTGCCTACTAATGTCCAGTCTTGGTATTAGGAGCTCCTGACCCCGGGTCGAGGAGCCAGTCCGTCTGTAAGCTGTTGGGTCTGTGAGCCTGTGGCAAAAAGGGAATTTGGGCCACAATGGAAATCAACTATGTTCAGTTGTCATCCGTTTGTAGCAACATTTTCTTGGCAAAGGAAGCAAGATGTGGATTTGTGTTCCCCACGTAATAGTCTATGTCACAGTCCATGGACGGTCTGTGTTGTGTCCCCCTGTGCTCTGGCCCAGTCCAGTCTGCAGGCATGGTGGATGGCCAGTGGGAAGGTTTGGGTTTGAGCTTTGGTGGAGGGAAAGAGGTATCCCTGAGTTCCACTTGCTTGCCTTCCCAGGTCTCCCACTGAGAGGCACCCGGATGTCCCAGCAGTTTTCAAGGGTTGATTGTACCCCAGGTAGGTTCAACTCCATCAGCCTATTTGGACGAGAAGGATTGACCAATCATAATTCAGGCTTTAAAAATACTCTTCCTCTCCCTCCCCCTCTCTGTCTCTGTCTCTCTCTGTCTGTCTCTGTCTCTCTCTCTCTTCCTCACCCATAAATGAATTGCATTTATGTTAAAAAAAAAAAAAACACCTGACTTACATCATATCCAAGGTCACCATGAAAGAGCCAACAGGTTACCAGGATGACCTATGTTAGGCCATCTCCATACCTGCAGATGGATTTAGACAGCCCCAAGCCTAGGGGATATTTTGAATTAAAATAAAATCCCAGCCCACCACACCCTTCACTCCATACTTATTTCTTACAGAGTTGTGACACAAAAAAAGCACCCACTTAAGCTGTCCAGCTTGGATTTCCAGTGCTAGCTAAACACTTGGACTGATTGGCAGAACTTGTTCTAATGATCAGAGATGCTACCAGAGTAGTAGCATTAAACAGAAACTATACAAAATCTTTTCACTCCCATAAAGACAGCTTAGGCTCTAGAGTTTCTCACACCACTCTGTGTGTGTGTGTGTGTGTGTGTGTGCGTGTGTGTGTGTGTGTGTGTGTGTGTGTGTCCCAGTACTGGGGCTTGAATTCAGGACCAGGACTCCGTTACTTGGATTTTACACTCAAGGCTGGTGCTCTGCCACTTCGTCTCTATCTCTGCTTCCAGCCTTTTTTCATGCTTAATTGGAGATAAAGACTCTCACAGACTTTCTGGCTCAGGCAGGCTCTGAACTACAATCATCAGATCTAGAATTACAGGCACGAGCCACTGGCACCAGGCTACTGACCACTCCATCACTTCTGTATGTGTGACATAGAATACTGCCAGGAGGACTTTATTTCCATAAATGAAGTAAAACTTAACTGACTGACTGTGGGTAGCTCATAACTATCATCCTCACAATGATAGTCTGACGAGCGCAGTTTGAAATCAACCTAGACAGACGAATCTGCCAGACTCGAGGTAATCAGCAAAAAGCCAGCAGTGGAGATGTGGCTCAAGTCATAGAGGACCAGTTATGAGTAAAAAAGCCAACCGAGAGCTTGAGAACTGGAGTTTAAGCCTACACAAGATAAATAAGGAAATAAAAAACAAAGCCATTCAACATGGTGGAGAGGAGCTGTGGATCCTTTGTCTTAAAGAACTTTTCATGAAGGACCCCTGGAAAGGCTGCCTAGAACTGGGCAGGGTCAGGTGTCAGACAGCAGCAGAATGTGCCATCTTTTCAGAAGGTTGATAAGGAGAGCTGAGGGCTGCTGGTGTTCCATACAAAGTAGCTGGCAATGCTCTGTCCATCTACTGGACACCAAGTGACATCAACAGCCAAAATGGTGGAGAAACTCGTCAGCCTCCCAGCAGATTTCTGGCTCTGTATTTTCAGGGGCTTAAGATGATTTGTGGCCATGGGTACATGCCTACCCATTTCACTTCTTTTCAATCCACTCATCCTCCTGCTGTGTACAAGGATGTTCAGATTGCTGGAGGGCTTGCTGAGTGGCCTCTTACCCCCATGCCTTTGCTGGAGGGAATTAGAAGCTTCCAGAAGAAAGTGGCTCTGGGCTCCACCTTGATGGGTTCCCCACTTAGTCATTCCCCAGGTTTAAGTAAGGGGATCCCACTTCTTTACCTCTCTTCTAGTGCTGGCTCTACTAGCTCCCTAGGGAATCTATAGCCAAGTACCACAAATGGAGGACATTCAAACAACATCAATGTATTTTTTTCAAGGTTCTGGAAACCAGAAGTCCAAACTCCAGGTATTGAGGAGATTATGCTTCCTCCAGAGACTCTAGGAAAGAACCCTTCCTTGCCCTTGCCAACTTCCTGGGATATCAAACATTCTTTAGCCTATTGGGCGGCTTTTTCCCAATCTCTGCCTCCATCTTCATGTGACTTGTCTTTCTCTGATTGTTCTCCTCTTCTGTCTTAGGATGATAGATGCCATTGGGATTCAAGACCAGTTCCAGTAGTTGAGGATGAGCTCATTTCAAGGCCCTTAGTTTAAAGGATCTGCAAAGACATTTGTTCCAAGTAAAGTTTTCCTTCAACAGGTTGTAGGCATTAAGACACAAAAATACCACCCACTCACTGTGCCAGTTCCAAGTGCCATCAACAGTGATGCTTTGAATGGTTGTTTACCGTAAGTCATGTGTTAACATTCCCAAAGTAAAGGTGGGGTCATGAAGGTGAAGGCCTCTTGGGATGAATGGGATGAATGTCCTCATATAAGAGGACCAGCCATCTGGGCATCCCTTCTACTAGGTGTGGCCACAGCAAAGAGGTACCATATAAGAACCAGAAATTGGGTCCTCATCATTTTCTGGCACCTTGATGTTGAACTTGATCATGTTCCTCCAGAATTCTGTGAGAGAATTTTCAGTTGATTCTAGGTTATCTAATTTATGGTTTTTTGTTGTTGTTTTTTTAAATAGCAGTATGGACTAAGATGAACTGAACATGAGGGGCCAAGTCTAGAGAGGATGACAGAATCAGACAGTGCAGTTCAAATCTCAGCTTCACATCTCTACTAATTAGGGAAAGTGAAGGGAATTATTGAATTGGTCACTTTGGCTGGACCAAAGCAGCCAGGCTTGCTTTCTCCCTCTTTCTCCTTTCTCACGTCTTCCCTCTCCTCCTTCTCTTTATCTCCCTTCCCTTCGTCCAGTCTCCTTTTTGCTCTGTCTTGGGAGCTAGCATGTCTGAGCCTGCTTGTGGCATTCTCTTCCTCACCCCATCCCTGTCCCAGTACAGGGAGGAAGCTACCTAACTATTAAGCCCACCTGCTGACTCAGCCACACTCTCTTCTCCGCTTTACTATCAGCCCTAAGCATGCTATGTGTTCTCTTCCTTGCTTGCTGTTTTGTCTACTTTCCCAGTTGAGTTAGAACAAGGGAAGGAAATAGGGGGAGGCGGGGTTATTGGTCATCAAGCTCTCTTGCACCCTCACAAAGGCAGCGGATGATCGTTGAAAAACTGATGTATAATTTTGAAGGAAAAGTGCACCATAGGTCATCTACGCCATTCTCACTCCCATCTGCCCACCACACACACTCCAAGGCCTCCAGACAGGGGAGCTACCAAAGTTGACACAGAAGCCTTGGTAAATTCTGGGTCCCTGAGCCCAGTAGGCCCCAGAACCACGGCTCAAGCCTCAGACACTGCCTGCTCCCCAGTGGGCGACAGCCTGGGTGGTAATCAGAGATTCCAGCAGAGCCTTTGATGAGGCAGCCGGTGCGGCTGGGCCAGGCACTGTTTGAAGTGCCTGCCTGTGTAATAAGGATTTCTAATTCGTTCGAACCAAAGCAACATTTGCAGTAAAGATCACTTTTGGAATGAAAAATAAATTGTGACTGGAGGGTCTGGGTTTGTTTCAAAAAGGGAGATCACCCACAAGCATGTGTCTGGAAGAATCACCCGCCCGTGTGTTTTCAGATGGAGAGCACACCACTCAGAATTTCAAAGTGCTGTTAATTAAGAGCAGTTTATTAAAATGTCAATCTTTTAAACCAAAACAACGCTCTTCCCTAGCTTGGTGAGGAGGCTTTCCTGACATTTTCCTCTCACCCCAAATAATCCAGTAGGTACTTCACCTGAGAAACCCCCCCCCAAAATAATCATTGCCCTCCTCACACTGGAGGACTGCTTCCAAGAAGGGCCCTGCACCCATCATCCCATGGAAAGCCATCCTCAAAGGGCCTGTCTTCAAAAGATAGGAGGTCCCACAGACTGAGGGAGCTTGGTCACCTGGCCGGCCATGTGACCCAGAGCCTATTGTGCCTCAATTTCTTCTGTAAAATGGAGCAATGATAATATGGTCTACTTTATAAGTAAATGTGTGCAAGGCTTACAGGAGATGATATACGGAAAACCTAGCATGGGGAGCACTCGGTCAGCTTTGTTAATTATCAAAAGCCCAGTGAACAGGTGCTACATCTTGCCTTCTCATACAGATCTGTTTCTCTCAAGGGAGAAGCATCATCAGTATGAGTCAGCATCAGTAGTGCAGTGCCAGGAATCAAGATGTAGAGCTAGACATCGGAGGCTCTCTTCTATAATCCTAGCTACTCCAATGGTTGAGGCCTGGAGGATTGTGGTTTGAAGCCAGGCCAAGAAAAAAAGTCAGCAAGACTCCACCAACAAAATGTCAAAGTGGAAGCATAGGCTCAAGGGGTAGAGCTCAAAATACTGAGTTCAAATTCCAGCACCAGCGTGTATGCGCATACATGCATGTGCAAGCTCACGCGCGCGCACGATTCAACCCACAGTAGGTGCCGAGGAAATGACTGTTGAAAGAAAAACTGTGTCAATAAGTGAGTGAGTGCATGTGTCTGTGGCTTAGCTGTGTGCCAGACATTGTTCTAGACTATGAAGACTCAGCACTAATGAAAAGAAATTCCTTTCTTGGGATGTGTCTATTCTAATGAAGGAATTATCATTCTGACATAGAATTTAAAAAATACTTAGGAAAGTCCTCAGGGTGACATGGGAACTAGAACCCCAGTAATGTGAAGGTGCAGGTGCAATGATCCCTAGGCAGGAATGATATAGGTCCAGACCTGGCAAGTAGATGGTGGGCTGAAGTAGAGCGCAGGGAAAGGAAGCCCATGAGGTGGACAAGGGGATCCCACAGGGTCTGGCTGACTAAGAGAAAACTCTGGGTGCTTTGTTTAGGAGCCAGAAGGAGCTAATAAAAAGCCATGCTTTTAAAACATGTTTTATCCTGGGGGAAAGGGTAAGACAGGGGCAGGTAGCCAAGACAGAAGTCTGCAAGAATGTAGGTGGTAAGGAGAAAGTGGTGTGGTGAGCAGGGGTTGACTTTCAGAGCTTGGGGTACTCCCAGGATCTGCCTCCCGGCTAAGTCTACCTCCCCTCCTGTGGCTCATCCATGCTGAACTCTGCCAGGGGTTCCTTCTACAGAGGTCCCTTCCCTTGATGGGTAGCGGAAACAGAATCTGTATAGATCTTCCTCTGGTCTACCCTGTCCCCAATGCAGACCTTCCATCAAAAAGCAGTAGTGTAAGCTCTGGGGAAGAATAGCCATGTTTCAATGTGACATCTGCTACTTCATAGCTGAGAATTCTGGGCACATTGCTTCACTTCTCTGAGTTTCACTCCGTTCTCTCGGTAGTCAGGTGGGCCCAGCAATGCAGACTCCACGGGGCTGTCAAGCACTTCTAATGAATAAGTGCTAGAGTCTTGGCACACATGAGTGTCTCACACCTCTCACACTTGTGTTAGTGATTACAGGGTTGATAGCCCAAGGCTACATGACTGCTACCCTCCTCCTCACTGCATTTCACATTATCAAGGTTTAGAAAAACAAATGGAAAGTGTTGTCTTCTTACACCCTGGCCCTCGATGCAGTCTGGCCTGACTTAACAGGTCCTCAGGACCCAAAGGATTTCCTGCCTGCCTCCCTCCCCCACCCTAGCTCCCATCCCCCCTCCCTCCCACCCCACCCCATCCTCCCACCCACCTCCTCAGTGAAGAAGTCAGTATGGGATAGATGCATACATAAAGGAACAAGGGTCTTAGGTTTCTCATGGACATTCATTCATTCAACAGGCATTTGCTGTGTGTGACTTTTCTCTGGGGTCCTCTGTCTACCCCTACCTGGGAGACTGACTCCACAGCCACAGTTCTCAGGCAGTCTATCCCTTTGGCCCCAGAAGACCAGAAGGGACTGCAGAGAGGGACTTCTGCTCTCCAGGGCTGAACCTCAGCCATAGTTCTACTCTGCCCAACAGCTTTCAGGAAACGGCTCTTTCCCACCCAGGGAGCCCACGTGGCCAGCCCTGGGGTGCTTCATGTCCCTTGGTGGTTTCCCTTAGCCATAAACAGTTTATAAATAGTCTTTTTCTTACAATCCTCTCCCATCGGCATCCCTCCTCCCCCTGCCTGAGGGGCACTGTATCCCTATGCTTCCTGCCAGGTCGCTGTGCCATGCAGCCAGGCCAGGCCCAGCCACCCCGCTAGGCACTGTCCAGAGCTCTCTCGCAGAGGGAGACATTCTTGTGCTTGTAGGAAAGAAACTAACAAGAAGTGTGACCAATAAGTTAAATATATAATCTCTTAGGTCGTAATAGTGTAGATTGTCTGTGATTTTGGTATTTCCACTCATAATCTCTTTCTCTCTTTCTCTGTGTATCTCTGTGTATCTCTGTGTGTCTCTGTGTATTTCTCTCTCTGTGTATGCCTATTTGCTTCCCAGCTTCTTTCTTTCTTTCTTTCTTTTTTCTTTCCTTCCTTCCTTCCTTCCTTCCTTCCTTCCTTCCTTCCTTCCTTCCTTTCTTTCTTTCTTTCTTTCTTTCTTTCTTTTTCTTTCTTCCTTTCTTTCTTCCTTTCTTCCTTTCTTGGCAGGGGTCTCACCATGTATCCCATGCTAGTCTCGAACTTGCTATATAGCCCAGGCTGGCTTTGAATTTATGATTTTCCCATCTCAATTTTCAAGTGCTGGAATTATAGGTAAGCATTAACATGCCTGGTGGTGAGATTCTTTGACTTTAAAATGGTTCTAAAAGCAATATGTATCAGTAGAAATTGCGCTTTAAACTCTCAGCTTTGATCTCTTCACTTCGCAGGCTGGCCGCACATGGTACAGGATGCTCTCTGGAGAAGCAGAGCCCAGTCAGGGCTGCAGTTCCCAGTCAGTGCTGTGATGTTCTGTAGTTTTGGTTCCAGACATTATGTACATTTTCAACTTGACAATACTTTCAGCTTCCCATGGGGTTCCTTGAGAAGTGACCCTGTCACATGCATATGCTAAGGATGGTGGGGACCTTGCTGGGAGGCCACAGACAGCGGCAGTAAGAAGTGACCTGAAGAAGGGAGAGGGTATTAGCCAAGAGAGATATGCTGAGGTCCTGAAGCAGGGGTATGTCCTTCCTGACCAAGGACTGAGGAGGAGGCCTTACTTCTCATGAGCAGCAACTGGGCTTGAAGGACTCTAGCTGAAAGGGAGGAGTGAGGGAGGGCAGAAGCGGGAAGGGAGGCAGAGGACGTAAGCCTGGGATAGTGCTCTGATCTCCATGCCAACCACTGGATCCTCCCTTGGTCCATCTGTCAAATTCCAGTGTCTACCTCTGTGCCCCACACATGAACCTGAGCCTCAGGGTTGGGGGTCTAGCTCCTGTTGCTCATTCATCCCTGCCATGGCCCACTCCTGTGAGTGCTCCCCTGGGGGACCACTCTTTCAACAAGACTGTATAACTCACAGCCAGAACAGCTGTGCTATGCTTTCTGTATTCCCTTGGCAGCTCCTGGTAGAGGAGAAACCCACCACTCAGGACCCTGGATGCCAGGCTAAGGCCTGCTCTCCTCCCTAAGTTCAGGGCTCAGGGTCTCATTACTGGCCCCAGGAAAGAGCAGGGCTCCTGTAGAGGGAAGGGGCAGGGGTAGAAGGGAGGCCAGGGCTGACACAGGCCTGGGAGCCTGTCCCTGGGGATGTGCTCTCCCTCTGGCAATTGTTTCCCAGGCTCCCTGGAGCCAGAGAAGGATGGAATGTTCTTATCGCTTCCCAGAGGGAAGGCTTTCTTCTTCCTTCAGAAAAATGTTAAGCTTCATGATCCGATAGGGAACCTGGACAGGCTGCAGCTGGTGGCCTGGGTCCTCCTTCTGGGAACCGAGGAGAAGGGATAGAATGTGGGGAGGGATGAGTCCTGTTGAGCCAGACCCGGGTAGGGGACCTAGGGATGAGCGTGTTCTGTCTTTGTGGGAAGCTGTCAGGCTGAAACTGTGCCTCCTTAGCCAGGCATTGTAGAACAAGCCTGAAATGCCAGCACTTGAGAGACTGAAGCAGGAGGACTGTGAGTGTGAGGCCAGCATGGATTGCAAAGTGAGACTCTGTTTCAAAAAAAAAAATAAGGGCAGTCAGTAAAAATAACAATGCCCCTCTTCATAGAGCTGAGATCACTGAGGGCTGCCATCTTCTCAGGAGAGGAAGGGGTTCCAACCCTGCCCCCTGCTCCCTTCACTGGCTACAAAGTCTAGCATGCACTCACAGCCGGGTGCCACCCAAGTTCTCCAATTTCAGCAAAACAAAAATCACAAAAACAGAATCACGAGAGCCAGGAAAGCTGAGGATAGAGGCTTCTCTCCGGGGGGGGGAAAAGATGCTTTTTCCAAGGTGAGGGAAATAAAGATTCCTGGCTACTGGTCTGCACAGGTGAAGTTGTGTGAACACCAGAGGAAACTGAGGCAGGAGAGAAAGCGAGGTCCCAGCGTGACCTAGGTTTATCTGACCCTGATTAAAACCAACAACAACAAAAAAGCAAATAAATAAAAGACCACCCCTTTCCATGGAAGCCATATTCTTTCCCTAACTTCTTGCAGCCAAACCTCAAGCCTATGGCCTCCACCTGATGATCCCAGCTCATGCATATCAAGCTGGATGGGAACAAATGACCTAGGAGAGCAGACCCTCCCCTATCACACCACCCCAGGCTCCAGAGAGCCCTCGGACAACCAGTACCAGGGGCTAGTGATGGCAGTGCCAGCCACAATGGGAAGGAGTATAGACACAGCAGAGGCAATCTCCCCGGAGAGGCTGGTTCTGCAAGGTGACTTTGGATGCTGCTTGGGCTATGGGGCCTCCAGGCTAGGAGCTCTAGCTCTCCAGAGCTTGAGCTCTAGCTCTCCCCAAGGTTTACTATACCCGCAGTACACTCAGATGGGCCACGATTAGTTTCTATGTTGATGAGAGGATGCTAGGCTTGACTCAGCATCATAGAATGGGTGTGGACAGAAAGACCCAAAGGCAGGAAGGAGCCAAGAGGGAACAGTCCTCCAACTGCCTATGGCCCTGTGGCCCCATGGAAAGATAGGAACTTCTGGTCCTCAGCGTTTAGCCTCTCTCCTACCTGTTGGCACCTCTGCACAAGACGCAACAACACTCACACCTGAATTGTCTGACATGCTGTGTGTGACACACTCCTGGGTTGCATGGTGAGGGTTGAGCCAACTTCTGCTTGCCCCTAGTGCCTGCCCAGCATTGGAACTGCTGTTATCAATGTCATCTAACTGAACACCCCGGAGGGACATAGTTACAACACTCCAGGCCCCAGACCTGTGACACTGGGCATTAGAGGAAAAAAGTTCAGGGTTCAAGAGAGCACAGAGTTCTCTTGTGAAGGACACACTAGCAGGGAATTCCAAAGGATCTTTTTTACATAATCAGAGTGTTCCTGCTTTCTACAGCTACTCTCCTTCAGCACCCACATCTCAGTCCTGTCCCAAAGGTCTCCCTTGGCCCATTCCCTTACACCCTCTTCCCTTCCTGTGGCTGCAAGTCTGCATGCCAGACTAGGTTTCAAGGCAAAGGCCACCCATGTGGTAGAGCACAAGCCCTAATTTGTGGAGGTTGCTCTGCCAGACTCTCCCAAGAGCTCCTTACTTGGCCCACAGAGACAACATCTAGAGTGACAGAGCCATGCTGGGCCTGACCCCGGAGAAGGTGCAGCCTCCATCTCACCCTCTTGGGAAGTTCTTCATGGAGGTATTGGGCTTTGGCTGGCTAAACTCCTGGCAGGGCCCAGGGTCTGAACTGGACCTTCAGCTCTCCTGCCTACAGGTACTGGCTGCAGTCTGGCCAGCCGGGCCTCTGATTACTGTCCATTAGTACCCCCTGGATCCCAGGATTTGGCTTGGAGAGGATCGGACTGAGCGTGCGTGGCACCCTGGCTCTCCAAGCCCTCCAAGTTTGAGGCAATATAAAACCAAGCACTGGAGCCAGAAACAGAATAGTTTGAACAATTTGAGGGAAAAAATTACTCCGACCAATTTTAAGACATCTGAGAGCTCAAGGGAAAAAATCCACAGCCACCTCTTTAGGCACTAGTGTGTGTTCTCACCAAACCCCATGGCTTGGACTGAAATAGCTCACAGGCTGAATCTCCACACACCTCCCACACAGGAAACGGCTCAAGCTCAGGGTGCTGGGGCTTCTGGGCTACCAGGAGATGTCTCCATCCACTCTGTCTAGCCAATTCCTTCTCTGGGCTCCCACGGTGCGGGGCTGAGGCTCTGCGATATCACATATGCCATTGGATCCATCTCCTGCTCCTCAACACTCAACTCCGAAACTCCTCTGACCCTCAGAGCACCCTGCTGTGTGCCCGCACACACCAATGGGTCCCCATGACTCCATGGAATAGCACTGACTGAGCTCTGAAAAGGGAGCTTCTAATAGGCCACCCTGTAAATGGGTGACACAGGAAGGAAACGTGGTTGCAGGCTGCGGGGCCAGGCCAGACTCGGCAGCATCGTGGATGCACAGCCACTTTTGTATTCACAACCACATACACCATCCAGACACACACATACACACCCCATACAACCCCTTATCCACCTCTATACACATCCCCTTACCTATGCCATATAACTATACCCCCCCACACACACACACACAGAGCTATGCGCGCATGTGGATTTTTTTTTTTACTTAAGAGCTATGCGTATTTCTGTATATAAAAATATTTAGTAAGGGTCTGGGAAGGTGGCTCAGTGGTAGAGCACTTGCCTTGCATGCATGAGGCCCTGGGTTCGATTCCTCAGCACCACATAAGCAAAAAGAAAAAAGCCAGAAGTGGTGCTGTGGCTCAAGTGGTAGACCGCTAGCCTTGAGCTGAAGAGCTGAGGGACAGCGCCCAGGCCCAGAGTTCAGGCTCCACGACCGAACCAAAAAAAATAATAAAATTTAGTAAATAGCTTTATTCATGCAGTCAGTAAGTCTTCCCTGGGTTGGCACTGTGCAGACAGGGAAGCCTGGATCCTGGCTGCAGTCCTGGTGCACAGAGCATGGGAAGGCAGCCTCTGTAACTGAAGGGTGCTGCATGGACAATTATAGGTGTACTAACTTCAGGGAGTGAAGGGAGCCCCTCTCAAAGAAGCCATTTAAGCTGAGACCTGAAACACAGGCACCAGAGGGGAAGCATCCAGGACAGAGGGAACAGCTGATGTAGGGCTTGGCAGCCAGGTAGGCATTCGTTCAGCAAGCTTAGTTATAGCAAGAAGCCAACCCAGTGACGTTTGTTGAGGGAGTTTGAGACAGACAGATGTAAAGCTGGGAAGACAAAAGATCAACTTTGATATCTGCAATGACAAAGAAAGACTCCTAAGGGAAGACTTGAAGAGCTGCAGATAGTGAGGAACAGGAAGTATTTTGGGGTGATCCGAGGCTGGGGAATGGATAGGTACATACTTTGTAAGCCCTGTAAGGGCAGGGACTCTGTATCATTCCCTACTGTATCCTCAGCATCCATCAGAATGCCAGAAATATAGCAGGTACTTGCTTAGTAAATATTTGTTGAATGAATTCATTAATTGAATATAAAAAGAATCTGTGAGGTCCAAGCTTGAGACACACACACACACACACACACACACACACACACACACACACACACACACACACACACACACACACACACACATCAATCCAAAGGTCAGCATAACTTTCTCCCAAGCTGTTCTGTGACCCAACTCAGCCATCAGGAAGATGAACATTTTGCTGGGTAGGAAAAGCAGGTGTTGTAGGCACTGGAGCCTGGGAGGCAGGGCCCAGTGTGGCCAGACACCCTCCCCAAGGCAGGCAGAGAATCGAGGCAGCTCAGTGCTGACATTACCCACTAATAGGAGGTCCTTAGCACCTGGGATGGAGCTGGGCGCTCTACTTAATTCAGGGGAAGGCTACTCTCTGGGAAACAGGTGCCAATTTGTAGCAATCACAATAAGAAACATCCTCTCTCTGGCTGATGCAAGCCAACAAGGTAATAGGGCATTGTGCAGTGGGAAGAGATCAAAAGGACTTTTTTTTTCCCCTCCAAGCCCATGGCAGGCACTTAATCCATCTTTTGCTCTCTCTCTCTCCCTCCATTACTGCCTGTAGACGTACTATTTACAGCACCTGCATTAGCTGCCTTTTCAGATAGCACACTGCCTCAAAACCACTTCTGAAGGGAAGTGAATTAGAAATGAACTTGAGATATATGCAGTGGCTGGCTTCTACCACCTCCTGCCCGTGCTTGGCTACAGCACCTTCCTGCTGGTGCATGGCACTTCCCAGCACCACCTGTGACATCTGTCCTTCGAGGACAGGGGACACAACAGCTCCTACACATGTGCGTAGGACCAGACTGAGCCAGCAGAGAAGGAAATGTCCACACTGGCAAAGTCCAGGAAGCAATACTGTAACAAAGAACTTCATCTAGGAAGTGGATCCTGAGGGAGGAGGTCCTTTTGGAGAAACCCCAGTGTGCTCTATAAGGCTACCCATCAGGGATATAGGCCCAGCTTGTAGGCAGGGAGGGGGCTTTTAGGGGGGAGGGCTCCTGCTTGTAATGGGAGAAGCCTCAAGATACACCTCCCTCTTTTTCATTGAGCTCAGGACCATGGCTTGTTGAAGTCAGCTGCCCTGATTCCTGTTCCTGCCCTTCCTCACCCTGCTTCTCCTCTTCTCCGTCTCCTTTCCCTCCTCTCTCTCTCTCCTCTTCCTCCTCCTTTGCCCCCTCCTCCTCCTTGGGCCCCCATATATCTCCAGGAATGCCACTACCATCCTTAGTGTGTGTGTTCACAGGTACTACCAGTTATGAGGCTCCACAAAGGGCAGCATGGCAGAAATGCAAGATTTCAGTACAGGATCACATTCTATCAGAAACCCTGAGCCCAAGTCTTCGCCTTTCTCACAGGTGAGAAAATTGATGAAAGTGGTCACTTGCCTGGAATCCCAAATATCAGGTCAAGGACCAGGCACAACCAAGTATTTTGGCCTCTATTTGGTGAGTTTAAATCTAAGGGATAGGATCGAGTAGAACTTGGACTTCATCTAAGCTGATGTTGTGGACTCAAGCTGGAGACATGGAGGAAGAGGGTTCTTGATCCGTTCTGGGAATTTAGGGAGTTTCCATTCAAGGAGGGTAGAAGCACATCAGGCAATTGAGCCTCCTTCCCTCACTGCCTAGTGGGGATGTCTGGTCAGCAGATTACTTTAAGGTGTCCATCACCTCCTACTACTCACACTGGAGTCAGCCATTTGTCTCGAATGTGGACTGGAACTGACTGCCATAAGAGAGTACAACAGGAGCTATGGGGTGCCCCTCCCAGAAGGGAGATATTTCTGTCTTGCTCACTGTGACTCGGTCACTCACCCCAGCCCGCTCTCCCACTGAGGGAAGCTTGACACCATGATGTGAACGCTCCTCTGGAGACACTCTCTTGGTGAGGACACAAGATCTCTGGCTGGCCATCAGGGAGGACTAAGGCCTTTCCCCAATCACGAGTGCCTATAGAAGCGGATCCTACCTCCCTGCAATCCTGTCAGACATCTTTACAGCATCCTCATGAAACCTTGGACTCTGAGAATAAAACATAGTGGAGCGGGCCTACTTTCTGACGGCAGAAATGGTGTAATAATACATATGTGGGAGTTACTTATTCCAGTGCAGAAGATAATTCTGGGAAGGAGCTTTCCGTGAGAAGGTCAAGCAAGGGTAAGCAGGATGCCCTGCTCTGGATTGGACCTATAGCGGGAGACTTAAGCTCCATTGGCCTCCTCTCTATATAAGCCTCAGTTTACCCTACTGCACAGTTGATGAGGACCTTGTGGTGGCTCTAACTATTTGTACCTCAATGCCTATGAACGGGAGGCTGTGGGACTGAGATGACTGCCTGAGGTCATGAGAAACAGGATAAAGGGGAAATGCCCCGCCAGCTTTCATTGTCCCTTCTACTCTTCCCTCCAGACTCAACCCTGATGACATGACATATGGCCTTGGTTTTCAGTGGCCCTCTGACCTCAGATGTCTGGGATCTCCAGACCAGGCAGGAGACTTAAGGCCCTGAGGGATTTGTTGGTGTTGTCCCATCCCCAACATGTATCCTGCTCAATAGGAGTCCTGTCTTCTGCCCCGAGGAGTCCTAAAGTATCTCCTCTAAACCCCTGTGCTCCACTGTCTCCCCCACTCCCCTGCAAAGCCTCCTAGCTCAGCTCGCGGTCCCCAGGTAGAGCAACCACTCAGGCCTGTGGTATCAAGAGAAGATCTTGGAAACAAACACTACATCCTTTCTTTTCCCAGTAGCAACACAGTCCACTGAAGAGAGAAAAGACCTCCTACATACACAGGCCTTCCCCTCCGGACCACAAGTGGGGGATGGCAGTTCTTCCCTCCACACCAGGCCCAGCATGGTCCCCAAAGCCCCATTTCCCTCCGCAGAGCAGCAAGAAAGCCTGGGAAAATCCATGCAGCCTCACCCTTCCTAGGACAAAAACAAGACCAAATAAGGGTCCATTTCTGTAACATTCCTTCATACCGAAGGGAATGCCAGGCTAGGGCAGTCTCCCACTGCCGCTGCCCTCTCACCATGACCAGACCTGGCTCAGAGCCTTGGGGGCAAGAAGAGTTGTCCCATACTGGTCCGCAGTACAGTGTCACCCAGAGAGCAGGACAGCTCACAAGAACTCTATTCCTTCTCACAGACCTACGATGGGACCCTAGCAAACCTCAAGCTCAGGACCAGTAAGGGGTCTGCCAGGGTTCCTGAAGCCCCGCTCAGGAGAAGATCCAGAGGATGCCCATGGCCTTTAACCTCTGCCTGTCCCTCTTGGCCCACTCTTCATCTTGTAAGCGAGATTCAATATACTTAACTCAGGGTATCTCATCTCCATTGACATTTTGGGCTAGTTAACTATGTTAGGAGGGAGGAGAGAGGGTCTTATATATTAGAGAATGTTTAGGAGCTTCCCTGGCCTCTACCCACTAGATGTCAGTAGCATAAACCCCACCCCCATAGTTGTAACAACCAAAAGTATCTACAGACATGGTAGATATCAGCCGCAGTAGAGAATCATTGTCCTAAAGGGATGGAAAGACCCTTTGCTAGCCTCTGACTGAGCATCCTGACTATGAGACTTTGGCAAGAAGAAAGGCAGGGCAGACAGAAAAGAAATTAGGCTAGATTATGAACATGCACCTCTACCTCTAACACACTCAGCCCCCACTTCTCCCTAAACACACACACACACACACACACACACACACACACACACACACACAGACACACACACACACAAACTAGGGTAAGGTCAGAACTGATAAACTTGAGAAGATGGTATTCACTCGTATGTGCTTGTTAATGAACCTCAGGAGGATTAAGCTGGTCACACAGCTAACAGAGGCAGGGTTGGGACTCATGCCAGGCCCATAGGCCACTTTCCACCCCGCTCAGGAGAAGATCCAGAGGATGCCCATGGCCTTTAACCTCTGCCTGTCCCTCTTGGCCCACTCTTCATCTTGTAAGCGAGATTCAATATACTTAACTCAGGGTATCTCATCTCCATTGACATTTTGGGCTAGTTAACTATGTTAGGAGGAGAGCGGGCAGCTTCCTCAGGGCCACGTTCCCCAGGGGTGCCAGGGACCACTCACCCCATGCCAATTCTCAGCCCAGGCATCCTACCACCTCCATCTTAGCTGGGTTTCCAGACCCCCTGTCACTGAGTTGTACCTTCCAGTTGCTGAATTGTCCTGATCTCCTGTGATCGATTTGCATACCATATCGATCTCAAGGGCTGTGTAATATGTTTGATTTGTGGCACTTTGCATAATTTTCTGATTAAGTTACTTATTTAACCTATTGACCTTTTCTCTTAATTAGAGTACCTGGGTACTGCAAATGTTGAGTAGTAATCAAGTTGTGCATTTCTCTGAGTGGAATTCTCGTCCCCACCGCTTCCTCACTTCTTCGTGACTTTGGATTCCTCTAGAATGGGGTACAGTTGTGCCAGCAGTCCCCTTCTTCTCCAAAGAATTGTAAGCATGGTTCACAGGGAGGCAGACGCTCTGTGATCCCTTCTGTCCACAACGTTGGCGATGGACAGAGATGTGGGACAGCATTAGACAAAACAAGTTTTCACAGTTAAGTGGGAAGCTGGAGACAAGGGTGGGGCAGGGGTCTGGACATTGTGTCTGTTTATCTCTTGTGTATAACAAATCACTCTCAATTGTAGTAGCCTAAAACAACACCCATTTATTATTCCCTAAAAGGCTCTGACTTGTCTGGGTAGCTCTGGGGCTCTGAGCAAGGTTAATATGGTATGGGCTGAGTTCACACATGTGTCTGCAATCAGTTGGTGTGGTCTGGGATGGACTGGTCTAGCCTGGCTTCATTTGGAACAACAGCAGTCTATTTCCACCAGGATGACTTACCTGAAAGAGAAATATTCATGTCTTTATAGGGTGACAAAGCTGTACAAGTAGCAACACAACAATCACTAGTACTCAAAGTATCACCAGTAGCTTCAAGGAATAATCACATTTGCTCCCATCCCAATGACCCTAGCAAGTCACTCAGAGTAGAGGGGTTTGCCAGAACCTTCTCCACAGTGGGAGGAGTAAAGAATGGAGCCTTCTCAGGGTTTCTTCCTCTACCTCAAAGAAAGAGTTATCCAATTCAATGCGGAGTCCTGGCAGAAGTGCTAAACAAAGATACTTCTTTTCCTGCTGCCCTGTCCACCACAAACTCTAACACTACATGCTTAGAACTTGGGGTCCAGAGAAATGAGGGATCAAGATAGATTTTTCTACTGCCTCTTATTTGAGCATTTATTTCTTTGTAGGTTTGGATGGACACCCAAATCTGGATAGCCCTTCAAATCTGCCTATCTTTTAGCCACACTGGGTGTAGGGGAAGACTGAGACAAAGTCTCAACCTTATATCTGAGTGGGGCATAAGGTATCTGGGCTCTCTTGGGCATAGTTTTGTGTTACCATCAGATCTCTACAGCTCTCTGAAAGTGAAGAACCCCAGACTATTTATCAGAGCTCCTCATCAGCATCAAATAGCTTATCATTGGTGTGAGCTGTTGGCCAAAGCTACTCTCTGTTTCCACCCATAGAGAAGGACTTGAATAGCCCTTTTACCCTTCTACCATGTGAAGACACATTTACCCTCTGTGCCTTGGGATATCTTAGCAAGAGGCATCATCTTTGAGGCAAGAAGCCCTCAGTAGATACCGAATATGCTTGTATCTTGATCTTAGACTTCCCAGACTCCATAATTGTGAAAAATATACTTTTAAAAGTTATTTGGTCTAGCATGTTTATTTTTTATTTTTGTGACAGCCTGAATGCACTAAGGTTGGAGTATTGCCAATAAAATCACTGCTTTCATGTACAAGTTTTTATGTAGGCATGTATTTTTATTCTCTTGGATAAATATGTAGAAGTAGATTTCCTCCATCAGGTAGTAGATACATGTTTAACCAAACTACTGAGCTGTTTTTTTATGTGGTTGTATAGCTTACATTTATATAGTTGTTGTACATCCTTACCAATACAATGGCATAATTACTCTTTTTAATATTACTCATTCTAGTGGAAGTTTAGTACATCTTAGTATGGATTTAATCTACATTTCTTCAATGACTTATGAACCATCTTCCATTCATCCACTTTCTTTTTTTTTATTGTGAAAATACCATACAGAGGGGTTACTATTACATGGGCAAGATAATGAGTACATTTCTTATCAAGCATTGTTGCCTCCTCCTTTGTTTCCCCTTCCCATCCCTTCCCATCTCCCCCTCCACGCCCCTTCATTACCCCCACCACCAAAGTTGTAAAGTTCATTTTTAGACATAACAATTTGTACATCTCGTTGTTGCAATGGGTCCACCTGTATCCCTATTTAAATGATTTGTTTCTTCCCTTCCCCTCCACAAATTATACCAACATCAAATACAGTGAAAGCAGGGGTTACTTTCATTTGCAATCCATCGACCTTCTTTAAACTGGGCATATGACCATGTAACTACATACTGTTTTCAGCCTCCCTTGCAGCTATGTGGTCAAAATTTTAATAAACCACACAATAAATTTATTTTTAGTACTTTTCTCAGGCTTGTTTCAAGGAAGATTGCTTCCCCTCAATGTATCCTTTACATTGATCAGCTTTCCCTGAATCATACACATAAATCCATCCCAAAACTCGGTGGCAAATGAACCTATGTCCTTAGGTCTAGGTTAGTCTTTCACTATGTGAGCTCTACAACTCCAACCTAAGTTTGTATAACTTGCTCACAGGGGTGCAAGTTTCAGAGAAGCTGCTATGTTCTTGGCTATCGGTGGAGTCTGGGTCACTTCTACATACTATATTCTGTCAGCAAGCTCCAGATGCACCATCACCTTGGACAAGTCTTGTATATCACACAAGGTAGAAAGAAGCTCTCAGGACATAAAACATTCATGTCATCTTTTAAAGCCTTGATATGAAATTAAGACAGGGAAACTGATTCTCTCTGTGAAGATGGATCAAAAGAAACATAGATTTGCTGAACAATTGCTCTACCAGTGCACTGTTCCCTTTCACACTAGCTGGAATACAGATATGTCTAGGCCCACATTAGTGGGGCTGTTATACCAATTCATGGTAGATCATTGGGTAGGTGGGACCTTCGGTCTCTGAGATTCAATGTTGATCAGAACTTCCATGGCCCACTCTTGTCTCTGACTTAGGAGAATACAATTACCTCCTCCTTCTTTTTGGCACTATTTTGAAACTGCTTATTCAGTAGCCCAACTTTACCCTAATACATAATCCACCTTTGTTTTTCCCCAGCACAGGGGAAATTTTTGTTTTGCTTTCATCTCTTCTTCTGGGAGCATTCTTTCATCTCTAGCATCCCACATGAGGGAAAGTTATGGAGTCCAAAGGGAAAAGTTTCCACCTCATATTTCCATCCTGCCACATGGGCTGGTATCCTGGGTGTGTCCAAGAATCCTGGGAACTCACTTGCCATGTTGAAAACACTTTTTCCCCCCAGATCCCCAGCGAGCCCTGCGTACACACCTTCCTCTCAACACACAGTTCTTTTCCCTCATGTTCTTCCTCCTCAGGCCTGTGACTCTGGATGAGCAGAGCCAGGTGCTAGACCTGGCAGGGCCGCCTCACCTCTACCCAGCTTTGCCGCTCCACTCCACAGACACTAAATAACAGGCTCAGCATCTCCTAAAGCTCTGTGCTCATTAACACACTGGGAGGTAAGTGCAGGCAACCAGGGAGAATTTACCCTGCGGCAACAGGCTTCTTCTGCGGAAGCCAAACACACCCCAGCAGGTATCAAGTGCTCAGGCTGGGGGCTTCCAAATGCCTCTGAAGATGTGCCTTCTTCTTCCACTCTTGCCCCAGGTCCCTTGCAGCCCACACTCCATTCTTCATACCGCTTTTGCAGGCATAGCAGACAGGTTCGTTTCTGGGACCGTTTCCTAAAAGTCTGGGAGACAACCACAGCCTTATCTGACACTACTTCTCCCTGTGGCCATCTCTGGCCACCAGCAACTCCATTCCACGAAGCCCCCAGATCTTGCTGCCCAATCTTCTGTTTTTCTGCAATGCCCACATTCTCTCCCCTACACCTCTTTCCCAACGGCAAACTCCTACCCATCTTCTAAGTCCTGATCAAATGCAATCTCCGCTAGGAAAGCTTCCTCTAGTTCCAAGGACAGTGGTCCTTTCCTCCTGTGGCTTCCCCTGATGGGAGCCACATCTTCTGTTCTAGTTCCAGCATCTGTGTATGGCTAGAGCCTGCACCATCTACCAGTCTGTATGAGATTTGAGAACAGGAACAGGCCATTGTCATATCTGAGTTTTCAGTGCCTGGTAGGGTGCCAAACAAATGGCAAGTGTTTTTAGTATCTGTGGATGACAGGAAGGAGGAATGGATGCATAATAACAGACAGATAAATAAAGAAAGAACCTGTTAGAAAGAAGTCTGCTATGCTGTATTTTCCTTTCTTAACACTTATTTTTGTTGAAATTTAATATCATGAAATTATGCCATCCCCTCTCCACTCTCCCGGAAGCTCCAGGAGATCTCAGGCTGTATCTGCTTTATTGACACCTATCCCCAGTGCCTAGTTCACAGCCAAGACCTCAGAAGATGCTCAATAAAATATCTGCTGCACATAGTGGAAAATAAGAGGTTAGGTTGTAGAATAAGTGAGTATGTGATGCGTACTAGAAAAAGCAAGAAGAATATAGTGAGTTTGTAACTTAGAAAGAAAATTCTTCTTGGAAAAAGGCTATTTAATTCTTAGAGGAAAATACTATAATTGCCCTCAAGTTCAGGACCAAATTTCTTAACAAAATAATTCTTTAAAAGTCCTCCCTATTGACAAGGAAAAATAGCTGCGCTTCATTATTTTTCAAATATTGAAAGTGTCTATTTTTTACTCTGTTTTGATTTGCTACTGCTGATGAGCAGAGAGATGGTATTCTCATGTCTCTGGGCATGAGAGACAGACAGACAGACAGAGACAGAGAGAGACAGACACAGGGAGGCAAGACAGAGACACAGACAGAGAAAAGGAATGAAAGAAACACCTGAGCTAAGTGGAAGTGGCAACAGCCTTTTTCAGCCCCTGCCAACAGGTGGAGGCCACAGGACAAAGAAAAAAGAGACTAGAAAGGACTTTTCATTCTAGGTCTTGTGTAAAAGGTGTCAGTAGCTTAATCCAAGTTAATCCAAGAAGGATTAACTTTAAGGTGGAGGAAGAAAAGAGTCCAGAGGAGACTGAGGGGAGAGTTCACAGAAAAAGCTTATGAGAAACAACCATAACATGTAAACACTCCCAGGATGCCTGAAGAACGGGAGGACCCATATTATGAATGGATGGATGATGGATGGATGAATAGATGTATATATAAATGAATGAATGAATGAATGAATTAGGGAGTGAGTGGATAGATAGATATGTAGAGGGATAGATGGGTGAATGGATAATATTATTATTCCCTCTATGTTCGGTAATAGGCTCAAGCTGAGTGACTGGGCCCCTAGACATCTGCATACTAAAGGAAGTAGGTGAATGTGTTACTTATCCAGAACTCACTTCCCTATTTGCGTCTAAACAACAAGCCTGTATCTTCTGCTTCCTGGCTCTCTGCCCTAGCAACTCTTGTCCCAGGCAGACAAGGATTAGGTTGTAATCAGCTCTGAGGAGGAAAGCTCCTGGTTAAAATATTCAACTGTACTGTTCAGAATGCACACTGATTAGCAAAGTGCATCCGAGGCCTCGGTACTCCACTCTGCTGCAGCAGCCTGATTAGTGAAGGAGGTAGTTCAATCAGCACAGCCACTGCACCCAGACAGGCCCTGGCACTGCCAAATTCTCAGGGGCTAGTTGACATGGGCAAATGGGCCAGCAGAGACACAGGCTGCTCTGACTCTTAGGAAATCAGCTTTGCCTCCATGTTTAATACTGTCCTTGCTATGATAACAGAGCCCATCCAGGGACCTACATGGCCTCTTAAAGCACAGTATAGGGCTAGGTGAGGAAATGCTAATGACATACATTCCTTTTGTAGGTTTCTCTTGGCCTCTTTGAAACAGAAGACCTCTGAAGCCCCTATCTCTGGCCCTCACTCAGCTCCTGGACACTGGGCTTTCAGACCAGAGGGGCAGGTCCTCCACCATAGGCCTCTAGCCTTGTAGCCCTTCCCTCCTGTGGCCTCACACCCAGAGCATGGCCCAGTCTGCTGGCTTCCTGAGCTTGCCCTGATGGTGCTGGAAACATGGTGCAAGTAGTATAACATCTACATAGCAAGTATGAAGCCTTGAATTCAAACCCTAGTACCATCGAAAGAAGGAAGGAAAGAAAAAAGAAAAAGAGAGAGGGAGAGAGGGAAGGAGGGAGAGAGGGAGGGAGGGAAGGAGGGAGGGAGGAAGGGAAGAAGGAAGGAAGGAAGAAGGAAGGAAGGAAGGGAGGGAGGGAGGGAGGGAGGGAGGAAGGAAAGAACAAAGGGAAGAAGGAAGGAACAAAGGAAGGAACGAAGGAAAATGTAGTAGAGAAAAAATTCAAAGAATTTACTAAACTTGGGGCTGGGAATGTGGCCTAGTGGTAGAGTGCTTGCCCAGCATGTATGAAGCCCTGGATTCAATCCCTCAGCACCACATAAACAGAAAAAGCCAGAAGTAGCACTGTGGCTCAAGTGGTAGAATGCTAGCATTGAGCAAAAAGAAGCTCAGGGATGGTGCTCAGGCCCTGAGTTCAAACCCCAGGACTGTCCCCCACCCCCCCCCAAAAAAAAACCCAGAAAAGAATTTATTAAACTGTAAGGAATAAATAAAATGTGTAATCACAAAGAACACAAATAGACTAAAATAACTTTTTAATAAACAGAGCCTCTGGGTTTTTTCCCCAAAAAACTATATAGTGTTGAGAAGAGATAAATCTAAAACACAAGGACATAAAAAGCTTGAAGGGAAAAGGATGAAAGAACATCAGGTTAAAGTTAAGTAAATCTGGGGCAGCTATATTGATATAAAAATACACTTTTAAAAACACTGGAAGCATTATATTACAGTAACAGGTGCAATATCTTGGCAGTTACAAAGACTATTAACTTACATTTAACTAATAAAATGCCTTTAAAGGTATTAGAAACAGAGAAAGAACATGAAAATTAACTTCAGAGTGGAAGAGTTCAACACATCTGTAATTATTGATAGATCAGGAAGACAAGAATTTAAGAGAGAGAAAGAAATCTGGACAACCTAATGAAGAACAGTGTAATTGGCTAATGTATACCTTTTCAAGCACCCAAGAATATTTATAAAATTATTGCATTTTACAACGTAAGAAAAAAATAACAAAAAGAAAGACAGAAAAGAAAAAAATAGATTACATACTAGGCTACAAAGCAGTGTACAACCAGTTTCAGCAATACTCCTGACTACTTTGCAACTAAGGTATAAGTCAATGGCATAAAGACAGCCCAAACCACCACCACCACCACCAGAAAGCAGGCTGGACAGATCCGCTCCACAGAAGCATTCAGGAAATTCCCTTTCTTCTGTCTGGTTGCTTAATCATTTCTTGAGATATTGACCTCATATGCATGATTGAAGCTTGGCCCTGGCCACATTGGTCTGCTATTTTGCAGCAGAAAGAGTTCAGTGCAAGCAATTTTATTTTAAACCACATTCCACTGGTGATAATTTAATCTCACAGATGGGGCACACACCACTCAGGGAGGCTCCGAAATGTAATCTCTGTCTGTGCAATTGTGTCCGGGAAACCGGAGAGATCAGAGCTCAAGGATCAACTAGCAGTTTGCCGTACTCACTAAATCACTCTATGGAACATAACATCGGCACCAAACCCACAAAAAGAACAAGAAGGAAAGAAAATAAAATTATGAGCCAATCTCACTCACGAAAAGAGATGCAAATGTCTTAAATAGGAATAGAAAAGAAATCCTACTACTCCCACAATTTAGGATTAAAGCATTCCAAAAGCTTGTAATGGCCCCTCTCAAAGCATGCATACTTGATGCTGCTTCTTCTTGAGGAGAAGATGCAAACAGCCTTTTGCAAAAGGAAAGTCTCCGCTTCCCATTCCCCTTACCCCACTTGGACACTGCCCAGAACCTATGGCACAGTCCACTGCTGAGCCAGGCTCACCCCCTTTGCCCATCGACAACCTCAACCTCAATCTCTTCTGGGTCCAGCAAACACCAGATGAGCTCTTTATTTTCTTTTTTTTTTTTTTTTTTTTTTTGTCGGTCGTGGGGCTTGAACTCTGGGCCTGGGCGCTGTCCCTCAGCTCTTCAGCTCAAGGCGGAGCTCTTTATTTTCTACGGACTCTGTCTTCATAAGCATATGGACAGCCCAGAAAATTTAGAGTCCCTCTGACACACAGTATGCCTTCGTTCTTACAGAGCACCAGTAAGGTAGGTGATGTTTATTACCATTTGTAAGTGAAGAAGCCAGGACTGGCCCTTTGGGTTGCTAGAGGCGCTTACAAAGCATAGTGTTCCAGCCACTGCTGGCTCCCTAGAACAGTTCCTCACAGATCCACACTACACATGCTCTCTGTCAGAAAGCTTTGTGTTCCTAATGGCATCTCCAGGGTCTGGGGAGGGGGCAGCAGCCTTGTTCTGAGAAGTTCCAGAGGACACAGCCTACATGCCAGAGGCCAAAGGGCAGCAGGCTAGGTTTAGCAAGTATGACCTCCCCAGCTGTCTCTGGAATCATCTCCCAGTCAACTTCTTCTTTAATGTTCTCATTTGAGGACTGGAGCAGGATTAGGGCTCTCCTTTTTTCCTCTGCCCAACACACACACACACACACACACACACACACACACACACACACACACACACACACACTTGTAGATGGACCAGAAGCTCTGCTGGAGAAAGAGAACTGGACTAAGATTCATATTCTGCCTCGGAGTTAAGTTCTGGCTGTGGCCTTGCCACATGCCATGTGATCTGAGCCTCATCTATAATGCACATGCAGAGGCTGTGTGAGAGGCTCAATGTGGAGTGATGTGCTGGTGAGTGTGGAGCCCATCCTCACCGACAGCATCGTTACTATTCATTCCAGCAATCAGTCTCTGTTCTGACTTAGCAGCCTCTCTTGGGCCTTGGCTCTTTGGGGATGAGCAGGAGACCTACAAATCCTCTGTGTGTTAAGTAAGACAGAGATCCAAGTGCTGTCACAAACCTCCAAGAAGTAATAGCTTACCTAAGGGAGAGTTGTATTTCTCTCTCATGTAACAAGGAACTCGGGCTAGATGCCATGCTTCCAGAATGTCAGCGGCCCAGGGTTCTTCCATCTGTGTCTCTGCCATCCCAAGTGTGTTGATCTCACCATACGGCTTATGTTCTGCCTCCACCTCAGGCCAGGAGGCAGGCAGAAGGACAAAGTCTCACCCTCGCCCCGAAGGCCACAATCTAGAAATTGTTGACCTGCCTTCCATCCAATCCCACTGGGTGGAACTCAGCAGCACGACCACAGCTAGCTTCAAGAATGGCTGGGATGCACACACCTTGCCTTAGCAGCTCAATATCCAGTGGCCATTTTTACTAATGTAGAAAAAGGAGGAAAAGACATTGAGACTCTTCCCTACCGCCAATCTCATTCCATTGATAGGGAGGAACTTCTTGCAAGTGCTCTGTCTAGGCATGCATTTTACATTACCTACAAGTTAATTTTGTCTATTTTTGGAATCACTAAATCAGAAAGAGGGCATCTAAGTCCTGGCCTCACGTAGACCAACCCAAGAGTCTAATGAGGAACAGCCTCCTTCCTGTGCTCAAAGTAGACACTGTGAATGCAGCTAAGGGGGCTTTTGAGAAGGAGCTTTGTAATGCCTGGAGGCTGAGTCATTCCCCCACCCACCCAATCCACCCCCCACCCCCCACCCTACCCCACCCACCAGTCACCACCACCACCTCTGGAAGGTCCTGCTGTGATCACTCCTTATTATCTCTTCTTAGAAGGAAAGAGTATCCAGACAATCTCTGCCAGGACATGCTTCTCTATTTACAGGATTCAATACTCAGAACAGAGCCTTAAGGGAGCCAGGCAAGGTGGGTGTCCAGGCAGACATAGTTAGTTCAGGTGCCCCTGGCAGATGGCTGCAAACCCTCTTAACAGACTATCAAGTGACAAGAACCAAAGTCAGCCTTTGGCCTCAGGTGGGTGAGGTGGGCAATAACACTCCACCTCACCACACAGCCCTTGCACAGAAAAGAAGAGCAGAACACCAGTACTAGTTTAGAGGGGTCCCTTTGTGTCAGGTACCATGTTAAGAGCTATAGGCATTTTTTTTTATAGAGACAAATGCATTTATTGTTCACAAAAATCCTATAGGGAATGAGGAAGGTGAAAGAAGGCAGGATTCAGAGCCGGCTCCACTTGCCCCCGAAGCTGGCAAGCTTGACCACCACACTGGCAATCCCAGAGAGCTTGGAATAAAGGGGCCTGGTTATAAGTCCCCATCTGCCCCTGATACCATCTAGGGGCCAAATACAGAATTAAAGGGCAGGAAAGTGCTTGAAGTGAACAGCAAGTTTATTTAGAAGTGAAAACAGCAAAGCAGGCAAGGAGAGGACCCAGAGTATCTTCTTCTCCCCCCCCCCCCCACCTTCCCCGGCCCCCACACACTCCCTCTTGGATGCAGCCTGGTCTGATTGGTCAGGGAATAGACATGGTCCTGTTCTGATTGGCCATGGCATGGACACTCCCTCATTCTAAACATCTAGGCAGGAACCGAGAGCATTATGGGAAGAAGAAGCGCCATAATAGACAGGCTATCTGTCTGGTGTTATGGTGGCCATTTACCCCTATCTACCTAGTCAGGACTTTCTAACTTTCCCTCACCACTTCCATCAGCAGCCTCTCAGGCCCCATATCCCTCTTTTGTCTAAAAGAAGGCACTAATAAAGACCACACCCCCTTGGCAACACACACTTGTGACACATGACAAGCAATGTGTTCAGACACTTCCCTAGTACCCATGGGGGGCTTCCTCATCTCCCACCCACACTGTAAACTCCCCATCTTACAGGGTCCTGAGATCTGATTAACCATCACCCCATTACCCTCTAATTCTTCCCCTGGCTGTATTTTCCCTCTGATGGAGGTGTTATATATCCATGCATTTTGTTTATGTGTGTGAGCTGCAGGTCTAATCAGGATGGGGATTTTTATGCTTCTGGTTCTATTCACCCCTGTGTCTTTAGTGACCAGATAATCACACAGCCAGGAATGTACCCCAGTACCATTTAATGAATGGTTTTCCAATCAATAACTATCAGATTGCATGAATGGTCCCACAGTAGATTCAATGAAAATGAATCCATTCATCTATCATGCCTAACAGATTAACAAGATTCAATTTGTCCCCACCTCTAAGAATGGGTTAAAAAAAAGTCCTGTTGTGTGCATGTGCATGTAAATACACAAACACTAAAGGTGTAGAGGTAGAGTACTCAGGTCTTAGAATCCCCAGGCAATTGTAGATTGGCTCTTCCCCACTTTAGAAGTGATAGAGCCAGAGGGACCTAGGTCAAGGACAATGGTTTCCTTGTCTATGCTAAGGCCTGTTTGCTCCTTTTCAGTAGCTGAGCACTAGGGAGCATTCTTTTCTAGCATGTATTTGAACCCGTACCTCCTCCTCCCTCTCCTAGGCCAGGAGGCTGGTATAGATGACAGCCTCCCAGGTTCCCTGAAGCAGGACACCCAGTCAGTTGGCATCATGAATAGACCTCTTTTGGGTCCACAACACAGTGGGTTCTGGAACATTCTGAGGAATAAGCTTTTTTTTTTTTTTGATCAGTGAAGACAACCTCCCCCCTCCCCAAATCAAATAAACAGCAGTAGCCTGGCCTCCACCCCACTTTGGGCAGATTCATGAGGTCCAGGCGTGTTTGCGGGCTGCCAGCCCGGCCCTGGATGCTCAGAAAAATACTGCTGCTGCTCTGACGGCGGCTGCAGGCTTCTCAGAAGAGCTCTGGCCATAATAACCAGGCGTTCCCCTCCCGCCCGGGAGCTCATCCGTTATTATCTACAGCACAAACACCTACCACTTTGTACTAACATTTTGGCAGTTTCCTACAAACAGAGCACTTAGCACTGCCCCATAACTCTGCCTTGTTTCTCGGCCTCTGCTCCCAGCTGGCATGCGCGGCCAAGTGGTCTGTAACAAAAAATGTCAAAAAACAAATGAAACGTTTTTGCTTATTATTTTTTTATGCTCCTCTGCAGCTCTGTGCAACTCTGCTCCCGCAACAAATACATACATGAGTTCAGATCCTGCATCATGTATTTGTCAGGCCAGCTCTGGGGGTTACAAAGAGGATAGATTGTGCATGCCCCCAAGTAGCATTTTCCATCCTCCACCTGGGTTTCCACTGGTGGCGCCTGAGATCTGCAGACTCTGGTCCACCCATCGTCCGTGCACCATGTCGACCTCACCTCCAGCTGGGTACTGGCACACAGCTGCGTCAGCGGGAAGAAAGAGAACCCCAAACACTGCTGCTGGCTGCCCACATGTTTGTCTCCTCTGCCTAGCCCAGCCCAGTGGGGAGTCCAGACTTGGAACTTTTCCTAGCAGAGCTGGGGACAGGAGGCCACAGGAGATGGCAGAGTGGCCACAGGCCTGGTGCTGCTCAGGGCAGGGTCTTTCTAGACTATGTGTTGGGGAGGTGCCTCCATGCGTGGTCAACAATCCGGCTGCCTCATCCCTTCTCTGGCCTCCTGCCCTGCCAATCCACCCAATCAGCGCTTTGTTTCTTTCTAATCATCTCCGGACCTTCCAGAAGATAAAGTGTTTCAGAAGTGCCAGGTGCTGTGTGGTGCCGGGCATGTTAATGATTACTATCTCATTAAATCATGGTAGGAGTCCTCTAAGTAGGTAGCAGCACTTCTAGCTGAAGGCAAAAATGTTGGGGCTCAACAATGCTAAGTGACCTTCCCAAGGTTGCATAGTTGATAGATAGCAATGAGGGGACAGGATCTGAGAGTGGCCCCAGTCCAAAGGGCATGCTTTTGCCTCCATACCTTGCTGCCTCCTAGGAGAGAGAAGAGGACTCTAGGAGAGCTTCTGGAGGAGCTGACTTTGCATTGCATCTTACATGCACTGTGCACCCTGAGGCCACTGTGCCCTCCCCGCTGGTGCAGAAAGGGCAGGGGTCTAGGGTCTCCTTCCCTTCTCCCTACCTCCTTCCCTCCCTCCCTCCCTCCCTCCCTCCTTCCTTCCCTCCCTCCCTCCCTCCCTCTCTCCCTTCTTTCCTTCCTTCCTTCCTTCTTCCTTCTTTCTTTCTTTCTTTCCAGTCATGGGGCTTGAACTCGGGGCCTGGGTGTTGTCCGTGAACTCTTTTTGCTCAAGGCTAGTGCTCTACCACTTTGAGCCACAGTGCCACTTCCAGTTTTTTGGTGGTTAATTGGAGATAAGAATCTCACAGACTTTCCTGTCTGGATTGGCTTTAAACCTGGATCCTCAGAGCTCAACCTCTTGAGTAGCTAGGATTACAGGTGTGAGCCACTAGGGCCTGGCTTGTCTTTTTTATCTCTTATCATGATAGGCTCTGCCCTTTGAAATGTGACTCCCTTCCCCTCCACCCCCACCCCCCAGCCCTTTCTCTATCCTGGCTCTAGTGTGCACACTCATAGGGTATACCCTGTGTAGAGCTGTGTGACCAGACGCTTACAATGTCCACGCTCTTCGGGTCTATGTTCAAGGCTTCTCCAAACCAGATCCTGTCAGGCATAAAAAAAAAAAAAAAAAAAGGCAAGGACAGCAGAGGCAGAGGGTAGAAGCAAGATCTAGGGATTGGAAGAGCTTGGCATTAGGGTAATGGACAGTATGGGGGCATCCAAGGCCAGCTTCAGACACAACTGGAAAGGAAATGGGATCTAAGCAGAGTTTGGTTTAACCTTAAAGCCAAGCCAGCTGCTATGGGTTCAGGCCAGGCCCCCGAAGCTCAGAAACTAAAGGTTTCATCAGAGAAACCAAGACAGTCATCAGGTGGAGACATCCCCATCCCCATCAGTCCTCATCAAAGACAACTTAGCCCAATGTAGCCCTGACCCTTCACCATGGCCGAGAGGCTTTGGTTTCTGAGGTGGAGCCTGCTTCAGGACAGGACTGACTTAGGATCCCACAGGAAGCACTCATGTTGGTGAGGTTGCCCTTCATGGCAGTGATTCCTGCTGCGTTCCTGGCTTAACTGCAGAATGGTGATCACACCCCTGTCAAATGGTACTCATTTCTCAAAACCCAATCTGCTCTCCTTTATCGCCATTTTTCTGGTCCTCCTCCAGGAAGTTCATCATTACTGAGCTTCCCTTGATCCTACAACAGGCCTAGCTGGCAAATCTGGCCTTGCTCTGTATTAGCCCATCTTTACTAGAGAAAAATTTAGAATCCTTGAGAATTCACCCAGTGTCTTCTGTCTCCTTGGAATCCATGTCATCTAGCACTGGGCCCATCCAACGTCAGGTCCCAGACATTCTTCAACAATAGCCGAGATTGTTCTGTTTTGTTTCTCTGAGTCATGCCATAATACAAGTAGTAGAGGTGGCTACAGTCGAGGGTCCTACTCTTGATATCAGATTATGGGATTTCAGGGATGAGGCCCTACTGAGATGGTGGCAAGAGTAAAGAGAAGCCAGGAATGCTTAGAAAGGTTCTTAGAGGAGGTGGCATGGGGGATGGCACCACTGGGAGTCATCTAAAGAGGAGGGGAAGAGGAAGAAGATCCACCGTGAAGTCAGCCTCTGGTGGGCAATGTGAGCAACCTCCGAACAGCTTTGGCCTGTGAAAAACTGGAAACTATGGAAAGTGCACTATCTGGTCAGAGGCTAGCCCTGTTAGGGTAGCCTCAGACTTCTGAAGAACACACTGTGGCCACTCATTAGTAAAATGGGGAAAATTATACTTGTCCTTTATTGACTACAAAAGAGTTTGTTGAGCGAAGGTCATGTTGATAGTTACCATGATAATCGTGGAAGAGTGGTGAGAGCAAGGGACCTTTCTTTTAGGCACCGTAGGCCTGCAGAGACCAGCCAAGGCCCAATGGCCTCCCTCGTGGGAAACCTCAGCCACAAGGGACCCCCCCCCCGACCCAGTGTGGCTCATGTCTGGGAATAGATAGGCCCAGCCCACTCTAATTACTCCCACCCTGGCATCTGCCTTTGGTTAAAATGCACAGCTTTTCTCACTGGCTCACAACAGCAGCCATAAACACAGCATCTGCATGGCGGATGCTGTCTTAAAAATAGACCAGGCTGGGGAACCGCATTTCCCTGCCCTCGAAGTTCCTGGAATGGTTGAAGGAACATCTTTCGGGGATTTTAACCCTCTAGCTGGTAGCTCCACCAAGTCACCCTGTCCCCAGGGCCAGGGCAGAGAGAAAGTGGTGGGGAGGGAAAGAGGGGGGTAGGGTAGGCTGGCTGCCATGCTGATGCAGTTCCCGAAGTGGCCACCAGGTGGCGCCAGGGCCGATGCCTGGGGTCCCGGGCTGCGGCGGCTGGGAGGGTCCGGTCCCCCTTCTCTCCCACTACTTGGCCCGGGGAGTTGGCTGCGGGCAGCGGCTTGGCAGGCTGGAGCTGGGGGCGGATGGCGGGTGGTGTGGGGTTTCAGCCTCCCCGGAGGGCCCTCATGACTGCGTGCTGAGCAAACGTTCGGGCCTCATGTCGGCAACATGCGGAACCAATTTTCGGGGAACTCAGCAGCCAAACCAGCCACCTTTGGGCGGGAAGCGGGATCGCCGTCGGCTCCCCGCCCCCAGCCCAAGGGAGGGGGGCGGTGTCCCCGATCGGAGAAAACTCGGGGTTCTCCCGGGGGGGGGCGGGTCAAGGCCAGGCCCTAGCTGTGGAGCTGGAGAATGGGGCGCAGGAGGGATGGCTGTGGGTGTCCCCCCAAGACTCAGCTACTAGAGGTACTGATGAAGCACCTACTATGCGCCCCTGCCATCTGCTTTCTGCTCCTCACCAGCAGCCAGACCACTGTTCCCGTCTTTAAGAGGAGCTAAAACCACTCGCATCCACCAGAAGTATGACGGGGACTCGGGACCCCACACAAAGTGAACTTAACTCTGCTTCACCCGAAGGCCCCACGCAGAAGGAAGAGGCCTCCTACCCGGGCTGCTCAGCCCCACTCATGCCCGCTGTGTGGGCCCGGATCAAAGTCCCTCCCGGCACAGACACGGCTCCCCTGCCCCTGGCCTAGCGCGGCTCAGCCACAGCCCGCAAACCACCTCAACTGGCCGTGGGACCTTTGGCCACAGTACCTCCCTCTGAAACAGAGTCGTCACTTCTCTAGGTTTCCTGCTGTCTGTCCCTGGACATTGCGGCAATCGTGCCTAAGCGGAGGCCCAAGGAGCTAGGAAGTAATAGACCAAATCCCGACAAAGGTGAAGAGGGCTGTCATATCAAGAAGGGAGATGGGGCGCCAGGCAGGGCAAAGTGATGGATGAATGGTCTCTGCCTGTGAACGCGTAACCACTGCAGACTCCCATTTGCTCATCCATGCCGTGGGCATCAAGAAGGCTTGGAAACTCTAGCGTATTGTACACCTAGCGTGGCTCCTGTCTTGATTGTGATGCAGGCAGTGGTGTGCTGGGAATAGGGAAGAGACTAAAGGAAGGAAGAAGTACTCCCAGAAAGGGCAGGCGCTGGTAGCTCACACCTGTAATCCTAGCTACTTAGGATGTGGAGGATGGCAATTTGAATTCACCCTGGGTAGAAAAGTCCCCATCACTCCATCTCTAATCAACCAGCAAAAAGCCAGTTCTGAGGCGCAGCTCACATGGTAGAGCACCAACAAAGAAGCAAGCAACCCGAGTGAGCTCAAGGCCCTGGGGGACCTGCAAACACCTATCTAAATAAATAAAAACATTTCCAGAAAGTTCCATTGCTAAGGAGGAAAAAGCAACGGGGGAAGGAGGAACAAGATGGGTAGTTCTAAATAAAAATATATTACCAAAATTTCATTGAGAAAGGGAAAGGACTCTCAAACACTAAAGGTCCCTCTTTATCCATGCCCCGCTCCTCTGATCCTCAGCCTCCCAGCCCCTCAGTAAAGGAACTCAACTGCCCTTGGAGAAGTGGAGGGGTGGCCTACTATGTAGCCCTGGGTATGTGAAAGTACTCAGCACAAGTATGGGTGTGGTCAAGTGCTGAGAAGTGTACATGGCCAGGAAAGGTGGCTCTGATTGCTCACTGCATAGCGATGGTTTGTTCTAGCTCTACCTAGCTGAGGCGTCTTGTGGTGTCACCATTCTGAGAAGGGAACAATCCTTGTCTACTTCATTTTCCTACCAGTGTGGGCAGTAAGAACAGGATGATGGCAATGGAGCTCATGGTAGTGGGGGATGGCCAGCAGAGACTGGGGACACTCAGGATATGTGGAGATAACTGGGGACAAGAAGAGAAGAGGAGGCAGGTGGCTTCTCAGCACTGGGCCAGCTGTGTTGCTATGTCCTCCTACACACAGTGTGAATGCTTTCTCAGGACATTAGAATGCTCCCCCATGCGATACAAACATGCACACGGGAGGCCACCCTGCTCCAGTGCTGGCGCTGAATGACTTGAGCGTGAGCCAATCCTACTGAATAGTACCCACAGGCACCACCCTCTCAGACTACAGATTTCATGTCAAACAGCTCCTGAATCCCTCCAGAGGGGGTTCCTGTTTGGTTTTTGTCATGTAATCTAGGGAGCTGAAGGCAACCACATTTGCTCATGCCTCTGGCTGTCCGGGCCCTCACCTACTTACTAGACAAGGCTCCAGGCCCTGGCCTGTGTTTTCCAGACCCATCTGGGCCAGACTTTCTCCTACGTTTGCCAGGCAGCTCACTTCACCCTGCTTTCAGCATGCAGAAGGGCTGCTATCCTCCTGGATTTTTCTGGAAGACTCCTTTCCCTTTGTGCTTCACAACTCCTACTCTATTTTCAAAATCACCGCCTCTAGATCCCTGAGGCATAGGCTGACCCCAAGGATCACTTGCGAACCTGTTACTGTTCTACCTTGGAATCACAGCTGGAACCTTACAGGCAGCTAGCTGCTTTCCCGGCCCCCCCCTCGGGGGCTGCAGTGCCAGGGCTTCCCACAGGTTCCAAGTGGGCATCCAGAGCAGGGGCAATAGTGCCAGACTGCACAGAACTTACTCCAGCAGTTAAATGTAACTAGTAGCAGAAACCGGAATCACCAGGATAATGCTTTCATGTAGCATCTCTCCTTTTTTCTTTCTTTCTTTCTTTCTTCCCTCCTTCCTTCCCTCCTTTCTTCCCTCCTTCCTTCCCTCCTTCCTTTCTTCCTTCTTTCTTTCTTTTTCTTTCTTTCTTTCTTTCTTTCTTTCTTTCTTTCTTTCTTTCTTTCTTTCTTTCTTTCTTTCTTTCTTTCTTTCTTTCTTTCTTTCTTTCTTTCTTTCCTTTCTTTCTTTGCCAGCCCTGGAGTTTGAACTCAGGGCCTGGCACTGTCTCTGAGCTTCTTTTGCTCAAGGTTAGCATTCTATCACTTGAGCCACAGTGATACTTCTGGCTTTTTCTATGCGATACTGAGGAATGGAACCTAGGGCTTCGTGCATACTAGACAAGCACTCTACCACTAAGCCACATTCCTAGCCCCAGCACCTTTTTTTTTTTTTTAAAGAACAAATAGTTCCTATTTCAAAAATGCAGGACCCTTGCACACCTGCACTCACACAGACCAATATTTGCCTTCCTGATGCAGCGGGCATTTTCTAAATAATTCTCCAAGGGATATTAGAACAAAGTCTCCAAAACCAAAAGGAAAGGGAGAAAGGAAGAGGAAAACAAAATAAGAAAGAAAAGGAAAGTTGTCTTTTTTCCCAAGTCTCTCAAAGTGGGATTCATTGGACTAACCTAAAAGCTTTAAAACATGGTGTCTTAGCCCACACTCAGATTAACTAAATTTAGGCTCTCTGGAAGAGCTGCCTGGGAATATGCATTTTTTAATGTCTCTAAGTGATTCCCGGGATGCTATTTTGGCATAACCACTGCTCTAAAATAATCTGCTCTTTGGATTTCTAAAGAAGTTATTCCTTGTCTCTGTTCATGCCAGCAGAGCAGAGGCCAACTTTGCCTTAGACCCAGCCTATCCCAGAGTCTCTTTCTACTAAAGTCCTGCCAATAGCCAATAGCAGCCCTTCTTTCTTACTAATTTTGCAGGGGGGCATGGAGTAGGGGAGCTGGGAGTGATGTGGTAATGGCCAGACTGTCAGAAGTCTGTCTGACACTTTCCTCCAAGTAGCCACCACCTCCCTATCTTGCATTCATTTACTCTTTGAATTAAATGGAGAAACCAAGGTATGCAAAAATAAAGAGGAAAAGAAAGACCTGATGTGTGACCCTGGGGAGTTTATGCTAAGAGAAGCAGAAGTCTCAGCAGATGCCCTGAGGCCATGAGAAAGGATACACTTCTCTCTGTGGGACAGAGCGGAGGAAACCAGCAGAAGGTGTGGGGAAGGGCTCGCATGAAAAGAGAACAGCAGTGTAAGTCCAGGAGAAGCTGAGAGGAAGCTATCAACTCAGCAGAAGGGAGCAAGACTGGGAAAAAAGCCCAGTGGGCAGCAAGGCTGTCCTGAGGGCTTGGGCTTTAATTGTAAACTAGTGAAAGGGGCTTGAAATCTGGGAGGGGCTCTGGGGATGGCCTCCAGACTATCAATCAGAGAACACCCCATGAGGACACTCTGTCCTTCCATCCATAGAGGAGGGCATCCAGTCCTTTCTGAGGTCCATCCCAGAGGCCTGACAGGAGAGAAGAGGAGATTGGAGAGCCCCTAAGAGCATGCAGTCGAGGACTTTTCCCTGGTGGTGACTACCCCTTTCCTGTCAAATACTCTTCCAGAAAACAATCGTTGTGCCTCTTGGTCTCTTGGATTGACCACATGTGGTTATATCACTAATTTTTGTCTTCAGAATACCCACAAGGAAGAGAAGTCACCCCTGAGGTCAGAGAAGCGAGCCTGGGTATAATATCCGTCCCCATCCACTAGCCACTCAGACTGCATAGCCTGGCCTCCCGCCAAGCATGGAGCAGCATCCTCCTGGTGCTGGAAGACCTGTCCTGCTGTCCTGCATCCACTGCACCCAACTCCCAGCACCCAGTCAGGCCGTGACCCCAGGCACTGTCCCCACCATTGGCCTGTCTCTCCTGCTTCCGGATGGGCTGCCTCTGTAGACAGAGTTTGTGGTTCAAAGCTAAGAGGAAACATTAAGTATTTATACAGTTCTTCATTTAAAACAAAATAATTAAAACTAGGTGTCCGTGGCTCAGGCCTATAATCCTAGCTACTTAGGATTATAATCCTAGCTACTTAGTCAACAAGGCCTCTAATTATCCAGCAAAAAAAGTTCTGGAAGTGGAACTGTGGCTCAAGTAGTAGAATGCTAGCCTTAAGCAATAAAGCTAAGGGACAGTGCCCAGGTCCTAAGTTCAAGCCCCAGGACTGGCACACACACACACATACATGGTGGGGGAAGGGAGGGTTGAAAGACTCTGGCCACTGTCAGTAAGACAAAAAGCTCCAGGAAAGGACCTAACGCACCAGCCAATCACTGTGGAAGGACCTAACGCACCAGCCAATCACTGTGGAAGGAACAGTGATGCAGCTAAGCACATTCTCCTTCCCATAATCCTAGGTTAAGTTACCTTTCAATCAATACATTGAAAAGAAAGGAACTAGTAGTTCCTTTCACCGAAGCACACCTTGCTCGGAATTGACTTATGAGTTTTGGGACTTTGAACAGATTCCATCACTGCTTTTTTTTTTTTTTATTGTAAAGGTACTATACAGAGGGTTACAGTTACATGAGTGAGGTAATGAGTACACTTTTTCTTGAACATTGTTACCCCCTCCATTGTTTTCCCCCTACCATCCCCTCCCTCCCTCCCTTCCCCGAGGTTCTTTTTTTTTTTTGATTGTGATTAAGTGATTACATAATTTCCGGAAATTCACAGTATTGTGGAATAATGATGCTCATTTAAAGTCACAAGTTCATTCTAACTTTCCTGGAGCAAATTGTCTATCACAGTCTGTAATATATAATGGTGCTCACATGTTATATACCATATATGTGATCAGCAGCATGGGGATATTTGGTAGTGGTTCAACCAGATGAGTGGGAGTTCTTTGTTTCTTAAGTCCTGTTAGTTTTGTCATATCACCTAACATTTTGGATTTAGCATCCACTTATCAGGGAGACCATGTACTGTTTGTCTCTTCGTTCTTGGCTTACCTCGCTCAACATGATTCCTTCTAGCTCCATCCATTTCCCTGCAAATGCCATTATTTTGTCATTTCTAATGGCTGCATAATATTCCATTGTGTATAGATACCACAATTTTTGGATCCATTCATCTGTGGTGGGGCATCTAGGTTGTTTCCATATCCTAGCTATTGCGAACAGTGCTGCAATAAACATGGAGGTGCACGTGTCCTTGTATATTGGTTCCTGTTGTTCAGGGTAGATGCCTAGAAGTGGTATGACTGGGTTGTAAGGGAGGTCAATCTTTAGCTTTCTAAGGACCCTCCAGACTGCTTTCCAAAGTGGTTGTATAAGTGTACATTCCCACCAGCAGTGTAATAGCGTTCCTCGTTCTCCACATCCCCTCCAGCATTTGTCGTTGGCTGATTTGTGGATGTGGGACATTCTGACTGGGGTAAGGTGGTATCTCAGGGTTGTCTTTATTTGCATTTCCTTCACCACCAGGGATGATGAACATTTCCTCATGTGTTTCTTTGCCATTTTTATTTCTTCATTTGAGAAGTCCCTCTTTAGTTCCCTTGCCCATTTAGTAATTGGTTTGTTAGGTTTGAGAGGGATTAGTTTCTTGAGTTCCCTGTATATACAGGATGTTAACCCCTTGTCTGATATATTGCTGGTAAATATTTTTTCCCAATTAGTTGGTTGTCTTTCTAGCTTGGTTGCGATAGCTTTATCTGTGCAGAAGCTTTTTATTTTAAGGTAGTCCCATTTGTCGAGTCTCTCTCCAACTTGTTGTGACCCTGGGACTCTGTTCAGGAAGTTCCTTCCTGTGCCTATTAGTTCAAGTGTCTCTCCTACTCTGTCCTGCAGTAGTTTCAGAGATTCAGGTTTAATGTTAAGGTCTTTAATCCATTTTGAGTTGATGTTGGTGCATGGTGATAGGCTGGGGTCCACTTTTAGTTTTCTGCATGTGGCTGCCCAGTTTTCCCAGCACCAGCGGTTGAAGAGGCTGTGTTTCTTCCATTGTATGTCTTTGGCTCCTTTGTCGAATATCAGCTGGCTGTAGGCCTGTGGATTTATTTCTGGATCTTCTATTCTGTTCCATTGGTCTTCGGGTCTCTTTTTGTGCCATTACCATGCTGTCTTTGTTATTATAGCTCTGTAGTAGAGTTTGAAGTTCGGCATGGATAACCCTCCCATATTGTCTTTATCCCCTAGAATTGTTTTGGCTATTCTAGGTCTTTTGTTGTTCCATATGAATTTTTGGACTGTTTTCTGTATTTCAGTGATGTACGTCATTGGGATTTTAATAGGAATTGCATTGAATTTGTATATTAGTTTTGGAAGTATTACCATCTTTACTATATTAAGTCGGCCTATCCAGGAGCATGGGAGGTCTTTCCATTTCCTAGTGTCTTCTGCAATTTCTTTCTTTAACTTTTTATAGTTCTCATTAAATAGTTCTTTTACATCTTTGGTTAGGTTAATTCCTAAATATTTTATTTTTTGGGAGGTTATTGTGAATGGGGTTGCTCCCTTTATTTCCCTCTCATCCTGTACATTATCAGTGTATAGGAAGGCAACTAATTTTTGTGGGTTTATTTTGTATCCTGCTATTTTGCCGAAGTGATTTATGATTTCTAAGAGTTTGGGGATGGAGTTTTTGGGATCGTGGAGGTATAGTATCATGTCGTCTGCAAAAAGGGATAGTTTAACTTCTTCTTTCCCTATGCGGATCCCTTTAATGTCTTTTTCTTGCCTTATTGCCCTGGCTAAGGGTTCTAGGACTATATTGAAGAGGAGTGGAGACAGTGGGCATCCTTGCCTTGTTCCTGATTTTAGGAGAATTGGTTGTAGCTTTTCCCCATTAAGTATAATATTGGCTATTGGTCTGTCATAAATGGCTTTTATTGTTTTTAGAAATGTTCCTTCTATTCCTATTTTCTCCAGAGCTTTTAGCATGAATGAATGTTGAATTTTGTCAAAGGCCTTTTCTGCATCTGTGGCGATAATCGTGTGATTCTTGACCTTGGCTCTGTTGATATGTTGAATTACATTTATTGACTTACGTATGTTAAACCATCCCTGTGTCTCTGGGATGAAGCCTACCTGGCCATAGTGAATTATTTTTTTTATGTGTTTCTGGATTTTGTTAGCTAGAATCTTGTTAAGGATCTTTGCATCTGTGTTCATCAAGGAGATTGGCCTATAATTCTCCTTTTTGGTTGGGTCTTTGCCTGGTTTGGGGATGAGTGTGATATTGGCTTCGTAGAATGAGTTTGGGATAGCTCCCTCCTTCTCTATTTCTCTGAAGAGCTTGAGGAGTATGGGTATTAGTTCTTGTTTAAAGGTCTTATAGAATTCTGCTGTGAATCCATCTGGTCCTGGGCTTTTTTTTTGTTGGAAGACTTTTGATAGCTTCCTGTATCTCATTATAGGATATTGGCTTATTTAATTGGTTAACTTCTTCTTTGCTCAGTTTGGGCAACTTGTATTTCTCTAAAAATGCATCCATTTCTGCCCGATTTTCTTCCTTTAGAGAGTATAGCTTTTGAAAGTAGTCTGTTAGAATTGTTTGGATATCTTGGGTACCTGTTGTGATGTTTCCCGTGGCATCCCTAATCCTATTAATATGGGTTTCCTCTCTTCTTTTTTAATTAATCTAGCCAATGGGCCATCAATTTTGTTTATTTTTTCAAAGCCATCACTGCTTTTGTTCAACGATACAACAGGGCTAATAATCTATCATGTCAAGAAGACCATGGGAATGATATCACAGAATCTAGAAAGATTTGCTCTCAGCTCAGTCCCTGGATGGCTCTCTCTAATCATCAAGTGTCAGCTAAACGGTCACATCTGTAGAATATTTTTCCCTTACCACCTGACCCCCAGCATTTGCTCTCAGTTCACTATAGGCTTTGCACAGGTATCCTTCATCAGCAGAGAAAGTCCATGTCGACTTCCAGTTGGTTTTCTCATCTGCCCTGTCCATGTATGAATTATATTGATGGTTTTAAAAACATTAAACCAAACTAACTCTCCTAGAATAACTTTCACTTGGTCATAGTAGACTTTTTCTTTTTATACATTATGAAATTTGATTTGTAACATTAAGTATTTTTGTGTTTGTGTCCATGAGAAATATTGTCCTATGGTTTTTGTTTTCTCTTTTTATTTTCTTTTCCCCTTCCCTTCTCTCCCTTCCCTTCCCTTCCCTTTCCCTTTCTTTTTCCTTTCCCTTTTCCTTTTTCCTTTCCTTTCCTTTTCTCTCCTTTCTTCTCCTCTTTCCTTCCCTCTCTTTCCCACTCCTCCCTTTTCTCTCTCTCTCCATCTTCTTTTCTCTACTCCCCTCCTTTTTCTTTTTCTGTAATCACTTTGACTGGTTTTAATACTAGGGCAGTGCTGAGCTTCTAATATGAGCTGGCTCAATTTGATGTTACTAATTTTTGTAATTATTTGAGAGTCTGCCGATGATATCTCCAGACATGGAATTTCCTTTCTGGAAAGACTTTTAATCACAAAATTAACTCCCTTAAAAGATAAGAAAAACTATTCATATTTTCAACTGTTTTTCAGCCAGTTTGCTAATTTTATTTTTTTGAAAATTACCTTTTAGTCTTCAAAATGATTGACTGAAAGTTAGAGACTTTTCCTAATATTTATCTCCATTCCCCCTCCCCCCTCCATTCCCCCTCCCCCCCTTCCTGGTAATTTGTGGACCCTCTTCATTTCTCCTGCTCAGTCTCATTAGAAGTTTATCAATTTTATTGATCTTTTCAAGGAAGTAGCTTATGGTTTCTTTGATTTTTTTCCCTCTATTGCTTGTCTGTTTTCTATTCCATCGATTTCCACTTTCATCTTATTTCTTCCTGCTTACTTTGGGTTAAAAGAGATTTCCAAGCATCTGTAGGCTTTTCCAGCCTCCTAAGGTGGCAATTTGGTTTGTACCTGGTCATCTCTGCTCCTCTTACCACCAGTCTATATGGCCACTAAGTTCCTACATGCTGTCTTAAAACTAAGCCATCTTGTCACAAATACCACAGCCAATTGCAGAAGTCTACTGCACACAATACAGCCATAGACAGAGACGGCAGCGCATCAGAGTTAGAGAGCATAGGATTCAGCTGGAGGACAGATCAGACACAGCACAGATTTCTAAGCCCATCCTCAGAGACTCGAAGTCACACTCTTGCACTTGAATTTAAACAAGCTCCCAAATGCTCGTGCTGGCTTGAAGCCACATTTGGACCAGCACTGGCTTAGCCAGTCTCCACTAGTAAGTGGCGATGGAGAATCTGAACCCAGCACCAACTCTATCTGATTCTACCCAGTCCTATCAGATTCCAGGCTCACAACTTTCTCTATTCATTGACCTAAGCAGACTGGCGAGAAATAATTTTATTTAGCAGGAGGATAGTAAATGTATCTGTTTTTCCTATGACTGGAAAACTAGCATGGGGCATGGGGGGGGTGGAGAAATCCATCAAATTTAAGTTGTTTAGAGAATAATGTGCCATAATTTTCGGCCACCTTTGCTTGATTATTCTCTGTTTAAAATGTCAGTCTTGGTCCCTCCTGGGCTATCTTTCACCTACAAAAGGCATCTGCCTCTGTACGTACAGTACTTCATTATGTGGGCTACTTTAATTACATGTGTAAAATGGAATGAAATTTCATATGTCCATATGGAGTTGTGCTAGGCAATATTTTTTTAATGTTACTTCCAGCCATCGTGTGAAAGTTATAGCGTCATTGCCACATAATTTCTTGGAAATTCCCACCTAATTTCTACACGGGTAATGCTAAAACCAAATAAACATTTTTTTCTATCCCTCCCCCTTCCCAGTTCTCCAAACAATCTAATCAACTGCTGCTGTAGTGAAGGTTAAACGTATGGAAAACTCTGGACGATTCAGACCATAAATTGAGCTGAGCCTCCAAGGACCCCCCAAGATGGTGGGGGATGGGAGAGTCCTGCCCTGGCTAAGGGGACAGGGGCTGTTGCTCTTCTCTTCCCACCCTCCTGGAATTTGGATGGAACACTAGGATTTACCAGAGGATGGAGAGTGGAGCAAAGGGAACCTTATTGAGGGCAAAGCCTGAGGATGCCTGGTAGTCACTGAGTGCCCCCACTGCATCTGCTGGAGGCCTGCCACCATCACATCCTGGTGGATTCGGATCATTGAAGCAGAGCAATGTGAGTTCCTGACATCTTGGACTAGGATGGAGCAGTTCAGCAATAAGGCTGGCCTCTATTAAGTACAGAGGACTTGGAGATGAACGTGGCTCTTCCCAGTGTGTACTTGAGAGATGTTCAGGTGGGCCACACACCTGTGTGCAGCATTAGCATCTTCTGCACACAGGAGGCTTTCAGAACAACAATGTCATGATCAGATAGGCAAGGGTTTTGTTTTTGTTGTTATTTGTTTTTCTTTTGGGTTAGTATTGAGGCTTGAACTCAGGGCCTGGGTGCCATCCCTTAGCTTTGTTGCTCAAAGCTAGCACCTTACCACTTGAGCCACACCCCTACTTCTGGACCTTTAGCTGTTTAATTGGAGATAAAGAGTCTCACGGAGGAGTTTCCTACCAGAGCTGGCTTAGATCCTTGATCCTCAGATCTCAGCCTCCTAAGTAGCTGGGATTACAGGCATGAGCCACCAGTGCCTGGCCTTGAGGATATCTCTTTAAAACACAGAGCAAAAATCTTTTTTAAAATGTAAAATTAGAATAAAAAATTAAAAACCAGACCGAGGAGGTTCAGTATATGAATATAATGAGCCCTTGAGAAAGATACAGAAAATCATGAGGAGAAAATCATCAAAGAAATAATTCAACAGAACTTTCCAGACCTGAAAGATATGAATTTCCAGTTTGCAAAAGACCACTGAGCATACTGAGCACAACATAATAGAAGTATACCTGTCCCAGGGTAATGATCACACAATCAGAATCCCGAGGACAAGAATTTTCAAGCCATGAGTGAAGCAGAGACAGAGAAACGTTGTAAACAAAACAAAACAAAACAAAAAACAATTTGAATGGTAGCAACAATAGCCATGATGGAAGAGAGAAGGTAACCTTGCAATAGCTATGCTAGAAAAAAGAGGATAATAAAATGACCCCTTCAGAACTCTAATGAGAAATCATTTCCAAGCTGGAATTATTTTCAGCTGAATTATTAAAAAACTAAGTTTCAAAAGAAGAAGAAAAAGAAGAAAGAAGAAGAAAAAGAAAAAGGAAGGAAGGAAGGAAGGAAAGAAGGAAGGAAGGAAGGAAGGAAGGAAGGAAGGAAGGAAGGAAGGAAGAAGGGAAGGAAGAAGGAAGGTACTATCTACACATTTTCTCAAGAAGTAGCTGGAGGATGTGTTCCAGTGAAACAAGAGATTAAATAATGAAAGAGGAATAAAAAAGAAACAAGTCACCTAACACCAGGGGAATATCTCTCTTTGTACGACCTATTATTGTAGTTGGGGTGCTGTGGTTGGGGCAGTGGATAGAGTTCCTTAGGAAGACCCACAAGAACTCTGAAAATTCTGGCTCACCCAGACTCTTCTAAATAAACGGACCCTTCTATCCTCTCCTTTCCTGTCTTGATGTCTTTAAGCCTGCGGCTGCCTCTTCCTGGAATTAGCTTCATATCGGCTGATGCTTCTCTTCACTCAGGCATTGTCCACATGCCACCTCTTCAGAGGTGACATCACCTCTCAAATGACATCACCTCATCACCCTTTCCAAACAGCCTTGTCCCACCATTCGGCTTTGCTTTTTAATGATCTTATTTATTCTCTGTAATTATGTTATGTATTTATTTAGTGTCTAGTTTTTCCAGTAAGGTGTCAGCTCCATGAGAATAGATACCTCAATCTGTGTGCTTCACAGATAAATTATCCCAGACTCTGAACAATGCCAGACCTATAGTTCTTGTCTAAAAAAAACCCAACCTTACACAACCCTTTTTTGTTTTTGTTGTTGGTCGTGGGACTTGAACTCTGAGCCTGAGCACTGTCCCTCAGCTCTTCAGCTCAAGGTGAGTGCTCTACTACTTGAGCCACAGTACCACTTTCAGTTTTCTGGTGGTAAATTGGAGCAAAGAGTCTCATGGACTTTCCTACCCAGGCTGCCTTTGAACTGCTGTCCTCCGATCTCAGTCTCCTGAGTAGCTAGGATAACAGGTGTGAGCCACCAGCTCCCAGCTTACACAATCCTTATAATAATAGTATGAGGTGAGTATTCTTCTTCCTATGTTACAGATAGAGGTACAGAGAAGTTAAATGCCTGGGAGACTAGCACACAGCAGCGTAGTTGTGGACAAAGAGTTCGTGGTTCGCTATGTTGATCCACCAGCACCATTTCCTTTCTCACATGCTTTCTCTAGATCAGCCACACTCTTCTCCCTCAAAGCTGTTCAGAGCAGACCCAATGCTTTCCAACGACTGACATCTAAATTGCTTGTGAAGTTGGAAGAGCTGTAAAATCCCCAAGCTCGGGTTGTATTCCAGACCAATTAAATCAGGACTTATGGAGACCTGAGACAGGAGACATTCTCTAGGATAGAAAGGACTTGACACATCCCCAGGATCCCACAGGCAGCCACAGCTGAGAACCACTGTGTTAACTCAAGGCTTCTCCATAGGTAGAGCTGGAATTAAATGAAGTGAGCTGCAAGACTCTTCTAAGGCTCCTTAGAATTACTTTTCCTCCCCTGAAGCATTTTGGAGTGCAGCCTGTTTCTTTCCAGACCTGGCCTGGCCCAAAGTCTCCCTCTCTCTCGGTCAGCCCAGGGTACATGAGGACCAGCAAGGCTCAGTGCATCCCCATGCACACACGAAGGAGAGCTGTGTGCTACCTGGCAGGTGTTACTAAATACTGTTCTGCTAAAGACCCTCTACTAAATGTCTTAGGCTCTGTGGATGTTTGTACAGCCTCTTTCCGGTGCCACGGGAGTACAAAAACAGCTGCAGACAATACATGGCAAAATGAGCCTAGCGGAGCTCTCATAAAGTCTTACTTAATAAAACTGATGTTGGGATAGACATGACTCGTGGCTAGTTTGGGAAACCTCTGCTGCAGACACTGTAGCTTTGGGGCTTTCCTCACATGGCACAAACAATATTCTTTGAAAAACTGTCAGGTAAGACAGAGGAATGAGCCTACCCTGGGACCCACAGCTGTGGAGACTGTAAGAAAGGAAAGTGGAAAAGGAGGAGGAAGGCCTAAGTTCCTGATGCTGCTAAAGCAGGCCCAGGAACTAGAAGGGCATCATCATCATCATCATCATCATCATCATCATCATCATCATCATCATCATCATCATCATTTTGACAGTACTGGGATTTGAACTCAGGGCCTCATACATGCTCTGCTGGCAAGCTGACACTTGGGCTACACCTGAAGCTTGACTTTTGCTAGTTTTTTGGGGAGATGGAGTCTCTAGGACTTGTGCCCAGAGTAGTTTCAACTCTTGATCCTCTAGATCTCAGCCTCTTGAGTAACTAGGGTTATAGGCTTAAGCCACTAGCTCCTAGAGAGGAAGTTGTTATTTTTAAATTATATTTTTATTGTATTTTTGGAAAACATTATATTTTATTGTCTTTAACAAATCAGTTTATAGATACAATGCTCCTTGATTGATGTCACCCCTTTCCTCATTCTCCCCTATCGCTCCCAACCCCTCCCCTCAATTTTCTTAGTTTCATAAGCTAGGCATTACCGATTATGATTGCATTCTCTCCACCTTCCTTTCTACTCCCTCTCGTGGATCTCCTTGCCCGCTCCCCACCTTAAATCTCCACCTTTCAAGTGCCAGTTTCCTGGTATTCACTTTGTTGGATGGTGAGTTCATTCTCCTAAGAAATTATACCATTTGAATTCTCCCCTGCAAATACCATACTTCAGTTAATATATTTGTGTGTACTTGCATGCAACCGCATATGTGCTAATTTGTACATTTTTAAATTCTATGCAAGAAATATCAAGGTCTGTTCTGTGAACTTCAGTCTCAGCCATCGCAGCAGAGGTTCTAGAACCATCCTTGCATTACACACAGATGCAGCATGTCTGCTCCATGCCTAGCCTCTGCTACTGCTCATGAACTGAGATGGACAAGGCCTTTACCCATGGGCATGTCCCCTCTCTCAGGAGAAGAGAGACACATGAAAATGGCCATGGACCAGCAGTTGAAGATGAGCTCCAGTGCACTACATGGGCAGCTCTGGACTCTCAAATGAGAGTCTCTCCACTGCCCTGGAGCCAGTATCCCTTCCGTAAGAAGTCTGACTTTCCAACTGTTTCAAATATCTGTGCCAGACTTCAAAGACATACTGTCTAGCTCCTTCCTTGTGGGTAACTGGTTCTTTCTTTGGAGAACTGACTGTCATTTACTAAGGAATTGTGTTCTGGGGAGGAGGTTGATCATCAGCATTTCCTGGACATTAGTGATTAGCTTGACTATGTTCATGTGATCCAAGCCAGGCCTAGGAGAGACAATTCAGGTGTTTTTGTAGCACACTTCCCAGAGAGTGAAGCCTCTTTGCTGTTGAACTTCACTCTGAGACACCTGAGGTCTGAGGAACCAGAAGGAGATGGACATCTTAGGGAGCCAGAGCAGAGAGCTGAGAGAGACACTGAGCCTCCAGACTGCTGCTTACGCACCTGCGTTCAGCCAGCCCAGCCATGCTGTTCCTGTAATTTTTCAGCTATGTAAACCACCAAATCCCTTTCTTGCTGCATAAGCCATTTAAATTGACTTTCAGTCATTTATAACCAATAAAATCTAAATAATGCTGTACTTGACCTCACTGAAGCTTTGTAGAGTTTTGCTTTGTTTTCTTTCTGGGGTCACACATGTCTTCAACTTTCTGAACTACTTGCCTCTCAGGCAGCCAATCAAAAAACTGAGATAAAATTCACCTATTGGAATGGTCAGACCCCCATAGTACAAGCTGACCAATCAATACTCAACTTGTTTAGCAAGCCCAGTCTTTCTTTAGACCATCTTTATTGTGGACTTTGAAGGAGGCATAGGGTTAAATTTAATTTCCTCCTAACAGCTTATTAAAATTTAAGCAATGAATTTTGGTTCCAAGTTTTGATGAGACAGTTTAACTCTTCCTAGATTTTCTTGTTTAAATTAACTGGACTTTCGCCACTCCCCTCCGTAAAGTTGCAAAAATAGAGAACCCCAGATATCACACTCAGTTTGGCAGGCATTCGAGATTCAACAGCCTGAAAAACGATCTGGGCCTGTGTACTGTATTTATAGCTGCAGCATTCATCCTTTAGTGTGTCTTGTGTGACAGATAGTTGTCCAGGGCAGGTGTGCTTGGCTGACACACCCAACACACTGACTCCCTGCCTTCCTCGCCCCTATGTAGAGTTCCAGGTACCTCTGTAGCTGGAGCCACAAAAGCACCTGGGCCTATGGAAAGATGACTGCTCTAGAATTCACTTCTACCTTCTCCAGTGACTTACACCGAGACATTTAGCAGCTGTTATTTTCATATGCAAAGCAACATACCTTTTTCTAGGTGGGTTAATTTCTTTAAAAGGAAATGCAGTTAAGGGCCTTCATAAGGAATAGTTTTTATTCGTATTTTGACGGTCATATTCATTTTTGTAATGAAACATATTCTAACTCCAGTGAGAGCCAGTGGCTTCTCTGTGCATGATGATCTTCACTGCTCCGTGGTCATGATCCCTTCTGGTTTTGTGGCCTAAACTTTGTTACCTGCCTGTGTTGTTCCTTAGTGATGTCAGTGCTGCTTTCATTTCTCAGTGTGTATCGCAACTCTATAGCTGGAATTTTACAGAAAGAATCTCACCCTTTGCATGAAATAATTTAGAATGGAAATACCGTTTGCATTTAAATTGATATATCACTTTCAAATAGAAATAAAAATAAAATTCAACTAAAAGAATATACTCATTATTGCATTAGTTTCTTTTTCTTTTGTCAGCCATGGGGCTTGAACTCTGGGCCTGGGTGCTGTCCCTCAGCTCTTCAGGTCAAGGCAAGCGCTCTACCATTTTTGGTGGTTAATTGGAGATAAGGTTTCATGGAAGCCAGGCGTTGGTGGCTCATGCCTGTAATCCTAACTACTCAGGAGGCTGAGATCTGAGGATCATGGTTTAAAGCCAGCCCAAGCAGGAAAGTCCGTGAGACTCTTATAAACCACTAGAAAACCAGAAGTGGCACTGTGGCTCAAGTGGTAGAGAGCTTGCCTTGAGCTGTAGGACACAAGGTCAGCGTCTAAGCCCAGAGTTCAAGCCCCATGACTGACAAAAAAAAAAAAAAAGAGTCTAACAGACTCTCCTGCATGGGCTGGCTTTGAACCATGATCCTCAGATCTCAGCCTCCTGAGTAGCTAGGATTACAGGCATGAGCCACAGGTGTGAGCCAGTGGCACCTGGCATTGCTCTTGTTTCTGTAGACCTAGTATGGGCATGGAAATATTTATTAGCTGTTTGTGATTTAAAATCAGAAACTTGATACATCATATTAAGGATGACAATTGACACCATTTTCCTCAATGTAACTTTTCAGGTTTAGTTGATGATACAAGCCATCTTAGGGACTGTTAGAGAATGAAACTACTGTGTTCTGAGCCTTGAAATGCTAAATTACATTTATATGTTTTATGGCTCCTAGTTCTAATTATTACTATTTTTAAAACATCTTCTGCTGTATCGATGGCAGTAACGTTGACAGAAATATCAATACAGATAGTGTATTGAGGGTAGACTTTTTGTTGTTTTTTTGCTGATTAGTGCGGGTTTTTTTAGTCTTCTATAGAAGTAAATATTAGTCCAATTCGATCGCAAATTCCCTGGGTGACTCACTCTGTCTAGTGTCCAGTGTATGCATACTGGACTCGACTGGATTGAACACTTCTGAAAGTAATATCCATGCAGTCTTTTTTTTGGGGGGGGGTCTCAGAGGAGGCTGGCCCTGCTGTCTTGTGAATCACATTTCGGCAAGCAAGGCTCAAGTAAAGGGTGTTGCCTAGACCACGTTTCTTTCACCAGGAAGGAAGGAAGACGATAATGAGTGAACAGCTGCTCCCAGGGCAGCCTGGTGGGATCCCCGTGCTTGCTCTCCCCACCGGCAGCTGTGTTCCTTACTTTTCCAGAGCAGAAACCTGTGGATGGGGCCTCCTAGGAGGAGTCCTCATCTCTGAGCAGAGCGGCGGGTGTCTAGAAAGGACTGAGCAAACTTCTACAAAGCTTCCTCATTTCAATCTGTCCTTCCCAAGCTCTGACCAGCATGCCTAGAGGAAGCTTGAGCAGCAGCACTGGATGGAGGGAGACCGGCAGCCCAGCGAGAGTCCTAAACGCTTAGATTGTTGCTGCCCTTGTCCCTGTTGCACTGACTTGGAATGGCTCTCCCAATATAGAAAAGTTTCAATGAAGAGTATTGTCCAGATTAGTATCTTCGAACTCTACAAAGGTAGGCATGCTCTACACCTGGCTCAGTCCATGACACCAACCAAGCTCCCTGCTGGCTCAGGGCAGTGGGCAGTGGAGGCGGCTGTATGTACATGCTCTACTTGTTACCCTGCTGCTGCTGCTGCTGCTGCAGGTCTGACTCAGGCCCTTCATCTCATTGCCCCCAGTATTCCCTGAGCAGTAGGGATTTCTAGCGCAGTTACTGTGAGAGGTCACAGGATGCCTGATATAAAAGGTCCACGTTTTCTCGGAGGCTTTTAAAATAGAACACACACGAAAGCAGCAGCCACTGAGGCTCTCCTTGCTATGGAGACCATTTCAGTCCACCCTGCTGGTGTGGGTTACTCACCCTGGGAATCCCAGTACTGGTACAGCTGGCTTGACAGGTCCATTTTAAAGGCCCTGCTCACTGGAACCCACTACCAACCTCTGTCAGACTCTCTATGCCACAGAAATCACTTTGCAAACACCTTTGGAGCGGATCTGATTGGGAGGCGGGGATGAAGCTCCTTCTCTTTGGTGTTCCTCCTTGCTGGAAGAGATGAGACCATCATAGGCCAGGCTGAGTGCTGAGCCTGCTGCTGCCAGCTGCCAGGCTAGGAGTGACAGGCTGGACCTGGAGCTCCTGTCGCGCCCAGCTCAGCGGGACATTCACACTCAGGGAGTCAGGCCAACAGGCAGGGACATCTCTCACGTGGTCTCTTGACAAAATTCCATCTCGGACCTAGTGGTCTTTTTCATCCCTCTAAACCCACAGGCAATTCCTGCTGCTGTCGTGCGTGGCCCCTCCAGGAAAAGGCAGCAAGTCTTCCTCAGGCTGAAGACTGCCCAGCCTTCCCGTCCGGGCCTGGCGAGGACAGCACTTTCTGAGGGCTCTGGTAGGCCGCAGCAGCCAGGGTTTGCCGAACTCCATGGGGTAACCATTTGTGTGAGGCACAGACCAGAATGAACACAGAGGTCATAAAACAAAATTTATCTTTAATTGGTAAGTGTCAACAGCAGTACAAAAGATGGAGTGATGACAACTAGATTAGGATAGAGGACAGTCTTGAGGTAAATGAGCATAAATAGGCAGTTCTTATAGACACTCCCCTGCGGGCCTGAGCCACAGCATGGCATATACATTATCACCCAAGGATGGCATGTCTAACATATCAGGAAAGCACCTTGTGCAAAAAAGGAAAAAAAAAGTAGCTAAGGTGCCAACATACACCAGGATAGATAAAGACAGTGTGTCTTTCAACGTTGTCTTTTCCCTTATTCATGAGGCAGAGGAGGGGAAGACTTGGAAAAGTACCACTGAAAGATTATTCAATGTTGAGTTTTATCTCACGTCAATACTGCACAACAAAATCCAAGAGGTTTGTGTATGCAACATAGCTAAGAGTAACGATCCATTCCTTTACACTTGAAGAACTTCTCCCCTCCCCTCCCATTTCTTTAAATCCTTAGCAAACTTTTCTTTTTTTTTTTTTTTCTCATTATCAAGAGGAGAGTGTGAGAAAGATGTGATAGCAACCCTTAAGGTCATTTAAAAACTTTACACTGGACTGTACAAGATTTTTTTTGATAAACTATTTACATTTTCAGACTTTCAAACATATTCAAAGCAGCAATAGACACTAGGTTTTTTTTTTGTTTTTTTTTTGTTTTTTTTGTTTTTGCTTTTTTGTTTTCTAATTGCCCAAATAGTTACCAGCCATGGGCCAAGTAGGTACCTGCATGATACATAGAATTTCTACAAAGAAAATCTGCAGTTAAATTTTGCTCAAGGGTGTATTAAATGTCCCCAGAATCTCAAGGGTCACACCCACAGTGTTGCCATAGAAACCAGAGCACAGTACCTTGACAACAGCGTTGCGGTTGTCCCAACAGCCCTACACAAACTTTACACTTTGAAACAGCAGCCAGCATGTCAGTCCAGCATGTCAGTGAATTGTGCTGATTAAATTAACATAGAATACAATCTCACAATATACATTACAAACAATTACAATGTGGGGAAATAAAAGAGTTACAGTAAGATAAGTTATGTAGTAACAGCTTATAAGCTTGTCTAAGGTAATAAAAAATTTTACATGGCAAATACAATAATGAATGAACATAAATGCTAAGCATTCTAATTTGCAACAAGCTGGAGAAGGATACAATAAAGACTGCAGTTTCAAAAAAAAAAGCAAAAACACATATGACAAAGGAAGACAAACGGAGAATGCACATGAGCAGACTGCAATGTGCGGCACACTAGACAGTTAAATATTTGCACATTCCCCATACTCCAAGAGGACCAGCACTGAGGCCTCAATATCTGCTTGTGGTTCTTCAGGAATACGAAACTGTGAGCCAGAAATGTCACCAAATTGCTTTCAAGTGTTCCTGTTGCCACCCACATCCATTAGGCAAGCCCCCTGCAGAAGCCAGACCTTTAGCCCCTAGCTCACCCACCCCCTCACTCTGCCCTAAAGGTGCTGGCTTTCCCAGTACTTGTTCATGAGCTTCTGCAAGGTAAACCATGGGCTGGGGGTGAGAGGGAAATGTGTTTGCATATCAATATTAGCACAGGGTAGTATATGGCATCAGAAACAGAACGTGATTGGCAGGAATAACAGAGCTGTTTATTAAGGGAGAAAACACGTCAGGGGACAGATGGCTTAAGGAAATGATGCAAGTGCTTTTGTAAAAGGACAAGTGAGGTCATATGATATTATTATACTTTGAGAAGTGAGCTCAAGTGCCAACTCAATCCTTGGACCAATGTGTACAACATTAGGCAAGGCCACAGCCACCATTTCTGTCACTTGCTCATTAAAAAAGGAAGACCCAGTCATTTAAATACATTCCTCTAGCTGCCTTTCTTTGCAATTGTTGGCACTTGGTACAGGACTTCTTGTAGGTTTGAAAACTATGAAGTGATTCTTTTTTCCCCCTTTCCCTAAGGAGTTGGTGGAAATCAACTCTTTGCAAAACGAATGAGTTGAGAGCAGCTGCCTCCGCTGTGGTGTTCAAGGGACCAGGCCACCTTGCCATTAAGGGGCCGGAGACAATCCAAGCTTTCAGCTAGTGCCTGAAACTCCTGGCTCAGGAGGGTGAAAACCAAAGGAACCACCTAGCTTCCTAAGGCAAAGAACTTAGCCTTTAATTTCAGCCTGAGAGTCATCACACCCTTTCAAACACTCCCGGCCCCTGTGGGGGTTCATGTCCAGGGGAGGCCAGAATTTTACAAGCTCAATAGCACAGTGAGTCCCACACCTGAATTTAGACATTGGCCTTGGAGTCCATGTTAGGACCCTGGCAAATCAAATCAGGCTTGAGGACAAGGCTAGAGGGTATCAAATACCAAATAGAGCAAAATGATGATGCGCTCCTGAAAGGTTGAGCCAGCTACTGGGAACAACAACAAAGCTTCTGTGAAGTAAAGAAATTGCTGACCTGGTTGCTCATGTCCGCAGATGAACCTTTCCTTTCCCTCCCTCCTTCCCTTCCTTCCTTCCTTCCTTCTTTCCTTTCCTTCCTTCTTTTTCCATATGGCCCATTTTTTCTAAGGAGAGGATTGTCTACCAGTGTCCTTATTCCCGATGACAAAGAAGACCCTAATGTGTAAGTTCTTGACCTTTGATTTGAAGATACTATGGAACAGGAAACACTGAATAAAGTTTCTTAACCTTCTTTGACTGGCTTGGCAGGGTTTTTGATCATAGCCAGTCAGAGACACAGATTTTTAGCTTTAAAATGGGTAACTCATGCTTCTTGCCATGAAATGATCACACAACACAGGTTTCTGTGGGTTCACCAAGCAAATCGACTCTCTCCTAGCCACACTGGAAATGGAGAACGTGCAATTCATCAATCTAAGAAAGCAAGGGAAGAGTCTGTGGACCTGGGTTTCCCAACTGCCAAAGAAGCCAAGGGAGGGGCTGTGCTACCTGGGCTGCAGGCTGCCCGCTACCTGCCCTCATGGGAGTTGAGTCCCTGCGCCTAGAAGGCACAGAAATACATCAGCCTTTAGCATAGTCCAACACATACGGACAGAGAACAAGAAAAAGGAAACATATAACTTATTTCTCACCAAGAATTCATGAACCAAAAATAAATTCTATTTCTATGTTATATTTACACAATTAGAAAAAAATCTAAAATGAGATGGTAAAGTCATAAGAACTTTGTTTAAGCCCCACTGAAATAAAATGAAGTAATCCCTATGATTGTCATTCTTCTTTCCCATGGATATTTAGAGCCAAACTTGGCTAATAAATAGAATAAGCTGTGTATGCACAAAATTTAGATTCAGATACAGCCTTACTGTCTGTCTGAGCCAATGAAAGGGGCGTTTACAATCAGATCAGTCCTGAATAGCTTTTCATTTTGAAGGACATAGCTAAAAGTTACTGAACCCCTGTACTGAGGCAGAGCTGGAGCTAAAACAAAGTGTTCATACACACATGTATTTTGCATAAATAAATGAAATAACAAGACATAAAAATGACTCAAATCCGGCAACTGTGAGGCAAGCCCACACGAGTCGAAACAGATGACTTTTGTTCGTGTAGTTTTCGTACAACAGTTTCACATTAGTCAGAAGTGATAAAAAATACCATTTATATCCAGTGCTTATAACACTTACGAAACAACATCTGTGAGTGTGTGTGTTTTTTGTTTTTTTTTTCTTCTTCTTACTACAAGCAAAATCAAGTTTCAGTCCTAAAGAACAGTCCTTTGTTCTCCACCAGCCCAGAATATTATTTTGGCATGGTCATAAAAACAAACAAAATTAACCTACTATGCTAAATGTTTGCCTTTGTGCAAAATTAATTATATACAATACAATGCTAGCCATACAGAGCTCTACTAATGCAACACGGTAAAAAAAAAATGGAGTGACAGCAAAAGCCAAAGAAACCGAAGAGAAAGAGAAAACAAAAACAAAAACATGAGAATGAACTAAGGAGGAGAGGTATATAATCAAAGAAATCAGTAAGACATAATAAATACTCATTTTTTAAAGAAAAATGGTCTCCTCCTCATTTGAAATAAATGTACAACAACAAAACTCCAATCCCCAAACAATATTAAGAACAAAACATTCCTATCAGTACCTTAACAGCTCATTGAGCGCACTCCCAGCTAATAACAGAGCCAGATCTTGGCTAGACCTATTTATTGCTATTAGGTATGGCCTGGAGCACTCTTTAAATAAATATGAAGGTATACAATTTTCTTCCAAGTGACAAAATGGCTCAAGAACTCTGATGGGGCTGTTCCTATGTCCTGGCGATGAGCTTCTGGGTTATCCTCTATTTGGCAAACTGTCCCCTTCACTGACACCCTCCCACGGACCCATTCTGCATGGTGAGGCTCTCCTACAGGCAATCAAGAAGGTTCAGGAAGGTCAGTGTGGCAGAGCTGAGCTCCCTGCATTTAGGACAAGAGGAGTGGACCCTTGCAGCCTCCCAGCCCAAGTCGCATGCTCCAGAGCATGCCTTGAATGACAAGTGCAGTTCATTTTGTTCACATGCGATCAGGTCCCCCATTCAGAAAAGGATCAGACAGAGGAACGTGTCTGCTGCCTCGCACACTGTCCATTCCCCAGAGTTAGCAGTAGGAACATACCATATAGGGAATGTATTTCCCCCTTCTCCTTCCTTATAGTTTTCTTTCATTCTCTGGTTCATGACTATCTGCCTCTTATCTTTGTTTTGAGGCTGTCATATGGCTTCTTACATCCTAGCAATTTTGCAAAGATCCACTCCAGATGTGCCAGCTTGGAAAAGCAACTGTGTAAAGGTGCCATCCCACGACAGCTCCTCTGTAGCCTGCCCACAGGGCCCAGGAGCGTTGGGCTTCAGGTGAGCTACAAGACTCTCCTACTTAGCAGGTACCACTATTGACCCTCTCTGCTGAGTGGAATTCAGGGGAAGTGCCACTGATGCACAACCCATCACTTTCTGCAAAGTGAACTGGGGGAGAACTCTGCTAATAGATTAGAGGTCATAGTGACCCTTGAGGGCATACATATTTAAGTGTGAGACTGTACCCCTTCACTCCAACACACAGCCTGAAACCAGATGTACTCTCATCATTCAAAGCAACAATGCAGGTATTTGATAGCATCTTGTTTTCGAAATGTTTCCAGATGTTCTGGGGACATTCACCTCTTGTATCTAGCAGGAGAGGGAGGTAAACAAAAAAAAAAGGGCTGAAAGTTCTTCAGGGAAGGAGGGTTAAAAATTATTAAATTAATGCCACCAATAATTTTTAAATAAATAGTAAGTAGACCCATGACATTCTGGAATGAATAAATTATTTAAGAGAAAATGTGTCAAAGCTTGAATGTCAGGGTTAAAGGCAAAGGGGAAAATGGATGTAGTGAGAGGTGGCCTCGGGCCGAGAAGACCTCCATATTGGTGTCTGGTGTGTGTCATTCCACGCCCTGCACTGATGGCACAAAAGAGGCAAACACGATTGGATACGTGCACTGTGGCAACCTCATGCATTCTTTACATCTTGTCTCCAGATTCCTGAGTACTTTACCATTTTCTGGAAAAATAAAATAAAATAATAAAAAGAAGGTGTGGTTTGCTATTTTATTTTAAGATGCCAAAGATTGTCTAAGACTTTGCAGTGTCTCGTTTAAGACTTTTAAAATATTAAGATTCAAAAGTTATGAAAAGGTTTGGCACATTCAAGGTTTAACTCTACATGTGGAAAAAAAAATGGAATTCCGAGGCCTTTTGAATATGCTCTACATGCAGCTGCACGCGCTGTGGGCTTGTCCTGTTTCACAATACAAAATCTTGTTGTTTTCTAAAGTAATTCAGAATAAAAACACATTCACAACCTGTAGGCCGGCACAGCATACCTGAGTGAGAATGTTTAACCCCATCTAAAACAGTAACTTAAACCTTTATCAACATCCAAAAGGAAAAAAAAAATGTAAGACAAAAATATAAGACTTATAAGACAGCTATGGGTTGAGATAAGTTTTCAAGTCCTGGTGTCTCATATTTAATATGTCTTCACCTAAATTAAAAAACAACAACAACAACAATAACAATAACGACAAAAAACTCAAGTTCATGAAAAATCAGGGAAAACTTAATCTGTCTCACACTTTACGAAACAATTAAGACCATTCTGCTGATGTAATTGTGGAGCCACAAATGCATGCGGGCTCTTTAAGAACTTTTTTGTAGGGGGGAAGGGGGGGTGAAATGTCAGAGTATTTTTTTTTAATTCAGCAAACAACAACTCCTCAGTTGGCACTGACAGCCTCCGGGGCTTCGTTTTCACTGCTATAGTCTGATTTGGGATCGTCTTCATAGTCATCATACATTTCCATCTCATCCTCTCCGTTCATCATTTCATTCCCAGCTAAGCTTCCTCCGTCTGTCTTCATAGCATACGCACTCTGGATGACAGGGAGACTGGGCTCTGGGCTGGCCGAGGTGCTAGAGCAGTCAGATGTCATCTGAGGTGACGGTGTGGTCGTTGCCATAGTAATAGCACCAGGATACACAACACCTGTTCCTGTGGTGATTGGAATCTGAGGCTGTTGCCTGTGTAGATGAAAAAAAATTAACATAAAAAAAATAAAACAGAGGGCAAACCTCTATATACATGAGCTTCTCTATGACTCTGGCCCTTGGTTCCCCAGAATTTCTAAGTAAATGACATTGGCATCCTAAGTAAATGACAAGAATATGACAAAAGCGTTCCCCTGAGGAGTCCTAGCACTGACTCTCCGTCCAATGCTGTGGACTATCAGCTAATGCTGTGGTTGGAGGTTAAATAATACAATGGAGTGATTTGCTGATGAATTTGCAACTACAAGCAGAGTTCTTTGTACTTGGCAAATATGGCAATGTTTGGCTAGCACTTGCCATTAAGAACCAATGTTATAGTTCACCAGAAGACATGAAAGATTGGTTTTAAAGAGCTCAAGAGTATTGTTTTAAATTGATTGGTGGCATGAGACATTGTAATGACACTGGTAAGCAGATGGGTGTTATCTTCACTGTAGTTTGAATACTGTACAGTTGAAAAAAAATCTTGTGTCATCTGACTGTATTACCCATGAATACCCTACTCCTTCCTTAAGGATGTTAGCACCGGACTCACTATTGCTCTCTCTGACATTGCCCACCATAATTCTTGACAGCTTCACCACCTGTGTCCTGATCATTCTGCCACCTCGTCACTCCATTTCTTGACCTCCACGACGAGGTGATGATCTGGCCCTGTCCTTGTCTTGGGTGCTTACTCTCTTGTATGTAGCTGGTCTTGTCTGTCACTCACTGTTCATCTGGATCTTACACACTCTGCTGTCTGGCCACCACATGAGATCTTCCCAGTGTCCTCCCACCCCATGAAGATCTACAATTTCCTGATCCTCCAGCCTGTGTTCACTGCTCTCACTTGTACCCTCTGTGGTTGGCCCTCACTCACTTCTTTACCCAGTGGTAAGTTCTGTGGTTACTCTTTCCCTCACACTCTCAATTCTCTTACCTGATAAAAGACTCAAGTTAAATATAGCTCTCTGCCTACTCTGTTCAGGCACACAGATGAACTTGGCTGGAGAAAACACAACACCATGCTCACCATTCTCAGTTTACAAACATGAATTTTAAATTAGTTTCTGGTGCTGTCCAGCCATCATACTTTACATTCGCCTGGCCTGCTCTGCCTTCTTTTCTAGACAATGATTTCATGTTTGCTCAGTGCTCAAATATCCAACTTCGTCTCCCTTGTTACTTCAAGCCAATGACCTGGCTTTTCATTTCATGGAGGGACAGAAAGAAGCAAATCATAAGCTCCCACTTGTGCACTGACTTGCCTCTGTATCAGAGTCCCTGTCCCCCTAAGAATCAGTTCATACCCAATCAATATAAGGCGAATGCTTCTGCTGCTCCATTCAAACTATTTACTATTGCATACTACGGAGGCTCTCTAGCCATTGCCTCTTCCATTGTATCATTAAGTTTCCCTTTCCCTTGCGCCATTCCCACCACACCAGCTATTGTAGAGCCCCTTTCAAAAGAAAATAACCAAACTTTCTTGGCTCACATCCCCGCCAGCTATTGTTCGACTTTTCTGATTTCCTTCCTTTCAACTCTTCCTTAAATTCATTTCAACTACTCCTAACACTATGATGAAACAGCCTGGAATCAGACCACCAATCTCCACACCATCTCCAAGTGTCAGTTTTCAGTTCACATCTTACTTGACTTATACCGTGAGTATCATTTGATATAGCTGGTCACTTTTCTTTTAGCTGAGGCATCTAAGAACTGAAGCACCTTAGGACTTGGTCTCTGAGGTACAAGGGCCTAAATTTCCCAGGTGATTTTGCCCAGTTTTATGACATTAAACCTTATCTAGGATGCACTAAAATCGTAGAAACTTAGGAGACCAAGATCCAGAAGATCAAAGCCAGTCTTGATAGACAAGTCTACAAGACTCCATCTAATAACCGGCTGGGCGCCAGACCCTGTAAATCTAGCTACTCAAGGCTGAGATCTGAGGATCATGGTTCAAAGTCAGTCCAGGCACCAAAGTCCATGAGACACTTATCTCCAATTAGCCACTAGAAAACTGGAAGTGGCACTGTGGCTCAAAGTGGTAGAGCACTCGCCTTGAGCTGAAGAACTCAAAGACATGCTCAAGTCCAGAGTTCAAGCCCCACAACTGACAAAAAAAAAAAAAGCCATCCTGGAAGTGTGGCTCAAGTGGCAGAATTCCAAACAAGGTGGGCAAGTATGAGGTCCTGAGTTAAAACCTGGAAAATACCTCACTCCTAAATTACAGACATCTACAACTGCTTATTTTTATCTGGATGCTTGGACACCATCCTTGATCTTACAGGAGCAAAACTGAACTGATCTTTCTCCCACATGTCTGGTCTTCACACAGCCATACTCAGCTCAGATAACATTTCCTTAACTTTTATCAGACAAGGAACTGTCTCAGGACAGTCCTCAAATCCTATATATAAACAACCAACCAGAAAACATAGTTAACACTTAAGGCAGTATCTGGAGCCCATCTATTTCTTACCACCTTCATGCCTATACTCCTGGTCTAAGCTGCCATCTCTTGCAAGAGCCTGAACTTCCTGCAGGCCATTCCCTTCTCAGCCAAGTCTCAGAACAGTAGCTAGAGTGCTTCTTTGAAACCAAAGTCACAGGACAGCATGGTGTTGCTTAGTTATAATCCTTCAATATTTTTCCATCTCATTCAGAGTCCAGTTGAAAGTTTTTACAATGGCCTACAATCTTTCATTCAATTTGGCTTGTCATCTCTCTGACATCTGTTACTGGTTTTCCTATGCCCCTGGCATTCTCTCCTCTTTATTTCTCTTTGAATAGTGAGGCAGAGTTTCGCCGCAAGACCGTGGCACTTGCTGTTTTCTCTGCTCACTTCTAGATACCTGCCCAGCTTGCCCCCTTACCTACTTGGGTCTAATGCCCTCACCTTCTCAGTGAGGTTTTCCTCTGGCCACTCTATTGAACATTGTCTCCATCCTCTGAAGCTTCCAGCCACTTTCCTTGCTTTACCTTTTTTCTAAAGTACTTATGACTATTTGTAAACATTAATTGTTTGATTGAATGAGGACAGGAATCTTCAGAGAAATAGCTCCAGAATCTAGACAATGCTTGCAAGATAGAAGGCACTCAATAAACACCTATTGAATGAATAGAATAAATGAATATTCATTCATTCATAAACTAGGTGAATGAGAGAGGGGAAAAAAAGCAAGCCAAAACTCTAGGAAACCTATTCCAGACAGGAAGAGATGTTCTAAAATAAGATAAATAGAAAGGAGGGTAATAGGAAAGGATATGAATATAACCATCTTTAGAGGCTTGAATCTGTTCTCATAAACAAGAAAAGATCTAGGAGGGGCTTAGTTTAGCAAAAATTGCTTTCTGTCATTGGGAAATGTTCATATAGGAACCAGTTCTCATGAGAGGTGGAGAGGGATCCTGCATTCCAGGAGCCAAAGCAGAAGGCAACGAGTACTCTAGGAGTGGCTGGATGTACAATGCTGAGGCTGTTTTAAATTATAACTGCTTTGTGGTTGCAAAATCATAAGCTAAGGTTTACACTGACCTTTGGTTATAAATATGAAAAAGGTCTGAAATTTTAAGTGAACATCACTGAATAAGTCTAGAGTTTTCAAAATGTTGCTCTACTCATCCTCTTACATTTTCTTTACTGCTAGGGAAATTCTGAAGCTCATCTTTTTTTGTATTTTTTAATTGAACATCTCAGATTTCCCCAATGTTCTCATAGTCTCCATTATATGGAAACAAAGATCTCTTTTCTGCCAGTCTGACCTTCCCAAACCCCAAGTCTACTTCTCAAAGATGCTCCAAGGTTGGCTGGCTCTATTGCATAGTAATCTCAGTTTTACTTGGTATTATCTATAGCATCAGATCAACATTTGATTATATTCTATTTGTACACAGTATACACTATGTTCTCTGTGTGTGCAACTCACTGTTATTTGCTAATAATCTGTTCATGTATGTGTCTGCTTTTTGAAATCTCATGTATACAGAAATAATGCTTAATGCTATATTAATATAGTATGGAGTTAGGTATCTAGCTGATTCCAAATAACCCCTTACCAACTGACTGGCTAATCAATGAACAAAAGGGAAAAATCGAGCCAGCATGCTCAAGCTTTGTCTACCAGGAACTACTTTCCTAGAAAGCATTTTTTCCTTCCTTTGCAAATCAATTTCAAAGTCAAAACACTGCAGATTTCACAAATAGGAGTAGTAGGCAGGTATTGGGCTTTACAAATCATGCATGTCCAAACAAAAGTCAGGGATGCCCGTAGAAGTATGAACCAAGGTAGGCAAATAAAGGTGTCCTGGATGGAGCTCAGTATCACCACATGGTGTTCAAATCACAAGAATATTTCTGGGTGTAGGGTGGTTTTTGCCAATTGTAAAGGAACTGCATGTGTTTTCTAGCAAAGTCCCATTGTTTGCTAACCCTTCAGGTTCTTATAGTCTCTAAATTGGCAACATTGTTCTAAACACTTTTCATATATAAAGTTATTTGAGATTCAAGATGGAGTTTCCTTGTTGGCATTACTGTCATTATCACCATTCTCATTCTGCATATGAGAAGACTAGGAAGCAGAGAGTTTAAGTAAGTTGTCCAGGGGCAAGTAGAGAGATCAGAGGAATAAAGATTGATATGTGTTAGATCCTACAGCAAGGAAGAGGAAAATGGAGCAACGAGCCAGAAGAGTCTGACTCTAGAACTGGTGCTCGTCACCACTCTACTTCACAGGCTCTAAACAATTTGTAGGCTCTAATTGAGAGGGATGTGAAATAGCAAAAGGCATATGTTTCACATTCACATAAGCCTGGTTTAAATCGCAGTTCTGCCATTCACTAGCTGTGTGGCCTTGAACAAATTATGTAGCATCTCTGAACACTGGAAGGGGGATGATACAGCTTATCTTGTAAATCTGACATATCCTCAGTAATCTGTAGAGTTCGCTTTGCAGAGTATACTGAATATGCTCAGTATTCAATAATTTACTACTATTACACAAAAACCTCAAATTTAATATTTAGAGGACCTGAATAATTTTCCACCAGTTTACAGTTAAATTACTAAGCACAGTTTCAAATAAAAAGGACATTTAGTTATAATTATTCAGGAAAAGAGACAATTGGAGCAATCCACAGAATATAATTTCCACATTAATTTTATAAGGATTATTACTAAATTCTAATAGTTAATTTTCCAATTAAAGGGCTTAGATCCCAGGTAAAAGCTAAATCTATCTCATGTTATTGACAAATCCATTTTATAATAGCTAAGTTAAAAAATCTTAGCTCATCAGTTACAGTTGTATAGTCAGTAAAATGAACAAAAATGTTGGCTAATGCTGTTTTATTGGCTTGGAAGTTATGCAAGTCTTTTCCAAATCATCCATAAAAATTGATCTTAGTCCAACAAGAAGTCAATAGCAATGTGGGAAAGTTGTGTTTGTTTTTCTCCCTGCTCCTCTTGTCGTAACTTCACATTTAATGAAGATCAATTTCCAAAGATGAAGCTGAGGGAGCTAATAATCTATCAAATATAACTACTTAAACAAAAATACAAATCCATAAGTGGAAATAATACTTTGCATTGTACAGCAAATGTTACCAAAGCAAAGTAGAGGGAAATGTTTAATATTGGGGATTAAAAAGCAGAACATTCTGGTCATTGCCTGTAATTCTATAGCTTCATTCCATGGTCCTAACTTAGAATTCTATAGCAGGCTCTTCACTGTCAGGAAGCCTTGGTCACTACCTTTCAGAGCTCATTTTATGCACCATATATTACTCATGCCTCATTTTTCTAGGTTCTGAGAGCCCTTGCTCAAATGGCACAGCTTTGCTAATGACTAGGGCCCTGAGGTGTACATTGTGGAAACATGGTGAAAGAGTTTGTTTCTTTGTTGTTGAGCTAGACAGATGTGGGGATCTGAATCTGAATCTTTGATCTTTTTCACAGGCACTACCACCTCAATTCCATTATCTTATTTGGAAGACTATATGATTACAGTGTAGACACACCACAAATGGTAGCTATTATTCAAGTTATTTTCATTATATATCTTATAAGCACTGGTATGTGTTGGGACATTTTGATCCAGAGCTGTTTTAATATATTCTTTTCTAAAGGAAACAAAACTAACTAATATTATCATTCACATTAGCAGAAAAATCACATAGTAGCAGAAAACAGAAATATTACCACTGACGGCCATTTATAATAGGGTGAAAGAAACGCCCTAAGTATTTATACAGGTGATGTGATTTGTGAGAAAGGCTGGACTTTCAGAAGATACCAAGTTTAAGCTTTTGATTCTGAGTTCAAGAGATAAATACCGTATCAGGGACATACTAACAGGATTAAAGGAAGACATTTATCACAGTTTCCAATTTGCATTTTGTTACCTATGCCCATTCTACTGAACAGACACACTGAGTCAATATTTTCACTGATTTTCTGCCATGTGAATAGTCTAAGTTATAGTTCATTGTACTTTAATGTTAGAAGAATTCCTTTAAAAACAGCAAACACTTAAAACAGAGGAAATTGATGACCATTTTGATATGTCTCAATTAGTAATAGTTTGGAATCTGCAGTAAACCGTCTTATGCTTCTCTATATCCTAGAAAGTTCTGCCTCGGTATAAAGAAATTCACTGGTTATTCAACATGATATAAAACATGGCTTCACCATAATAGAGATATATATGAACTCAAAATGGCAGTGTTACAGTCTGCCTTTCCGAGCATTGTACCAAGCAGTGTAACACGCGCTTGTGAAAGCCTTGCCTCAGAGTTTTCCCTGACATCTCACGGGGTGTGGACTATCGCCTGTTTCGTTTTACAGGTGAACTGGTCAGTATTTGACTCTTAGTAGTTCAGACTTGGAAAGCTCACTTTTCTTTCTAGGACCCTAATATACTATGCAGACTAGGGTCCCAGAGTACTCTCACTGGCTTGTTGGAGTTTTTGTATTCTATTTATGATTTCAAGTTAATTTTATCCTTTTAAACATATGCTTCTGAAATCAGCTCTTTGTCCAAGTGTATTTTCTTTGGAGAATCCCTAAGCAAAGAATAGCTCCTTAATTCCATGTGGTCTCCCTTTTCCCATCTTTAAAGGACACTTTCTAATTGCCAGGCCCAGCACACAGCCCTCAGTTCTTTGTGTCAACAGTAAATATTGCTTCCTTTCTGTGCTCTCTCCCCCCCCCTCTCATCCTCTCTCTCACCCCTCTCCCCTCACAATTCCCACTCTGATTCCAGATAATCCAGCCAGGGCCTCCAGAATGGTCCTCTGGTTCCAGTCCCCCCTCTCCCCTCCCCCCCGCCCCGTACTGCTAGGCCTAGAGTGTGCTGGAATCTACAGGCATCAGCATCCCCACTTATCCTGACTACTGTGGTTATGAGGGGCCTCTGTTGAATGTAGACAGCCAGTCAGCCAAGTCGAAATTTATACCAGAAATCTATTACCTAATTTTTAAACAAAATGACATGAAATCAGACTTGAAGATATCAAAAACATGTCTAGTTTCTGATTTAAGCAAGAAAATCCATATTGTTGCTGCTTCTACCACAGAATAATTTACTGCAACAGGAGTTCTGGATCTTATGCCAAAAATGAGGTCTTCTAACCAATGTCAAGGCCAATTATCTTGTGGTAGATCCCACAACAAAAGCAGACTATTGTGATTAGAGTCAGAAGCACCACCCAGAGAAGCCAGGAAGCTTCTGGAGATTTTCTTAAAGTTGATTTTTATTTTCCCCCCATGTGTCTGTCTAAATAAACTACCAGAAACCATGTGTGGGGACTGAGGAGCTGAGATTAGCTGGAAGACAATGATAGGGACTGTCAATGGGGAGAGTAAGCTGGGACAGGTTTGTTTTGAGTTGAGCTGGAGCCATGTTGCAAAGCTGTGTACTTGTGACACAGCAAAGATTCCCATAGCCAAGCCCCAACATGTCACAACCCCCTCCCTTCCTGAATCTCCCTCCCAGATACACCATCAGGAGCCATCCTACAGTTTCAGGAATACAGAGCCCAGGTGGCTCCATGCAGAAATACATACCCCACAGTGAAGAACTGCCTCATCTCCTGTCGTCGAGACCGCATCAGTTGCTTATACTCTCCGATTCGGAGCTTTTTGCCATCGACAATGCAGGTGCGTTTCGGTCGGGGTTTGTATTTATAGTTTGGGTACTTCTCTAAGTGGATCTTGCTAAGCCGGGCCTGCTCTTCATAATAAGGTTGCTTCTCCTGGTTGGACATGGATTTCCAGCGAGAGCCTAGACAAAAAATAGCCTTAAGTGCTCAGTGGTTAAGGCAACATATTCTTTGGCAAGTACAACTAGACTGACCTCACACCACTTTTTTGCCTTTACTTTGTGTAGTTCCCATTACCATATACCATTGAGTGGTGTGTGTGTGTGTGTGTGTGTATGTGTGTGTGTGTATGTGTGTGTGTGTATGTGTGTGTGTGTGTGTGTGTGTATGTGTGTGTGTGTGTGTGTTATACTGAGGATTGAACCCAGGATGTTGTACATGGTAGGCAAGTGCTCTATCTCTGTGCTAAATAGATTGTTTTAAAAATACGTCTTTGCTGCTTAAAGATCATTTTCTATACCAAAGTTCCAATTCATCTGCTCCTCCTCTTAAAAAGGTTAACAGTCTAAAACTTCCTAAGCATGCTTCTGTGTATGACTGCATTCACAGGAAAAGCTCACTTCGTTCTAGAAATTTAAACATCTCCCACACTCCAAGTGTGTTTGGTGAAACTAACTTCTGATGTCAGCACATATTGATATTCTTCCATATATAAAGAGGGGGGGCAATTCTAAAAACAACTCACATGGATGTGGGTGTTGATACCTAATCCCTGTAATCCTTGCAACTCAGATGCAACTCAGAGATCTAAGGATTGTGGTCCCAAGCCAGTCTGAGCAGAAAAGTCCATGAGATGCTCTAACTGGGTGACTGAGGGGGAGCAGGTAAGAAAGCTAGATCGGGGTAGATTGGAGATTTGGCTCAAGTAATAGAGTACCAGCTGTCAGTGAAAAACTAAGCAAGAGTGTGAGGCTCTGATTTCAAACTCTAGTATCAGCACAAGCATGCACTCACATACATGCACTCACACACACTCTCAACTCTACTTAAGAAGTTATAACTTCAGACAGGAAGGTCCAGTTGGAAATATATATATATGTTTATATATTTATATTTATATACTTATATATAAATATATATACCATTTTCAAGTACTATAAATGTCCACCCAAAGCTATATCAATAAAAGTACAAAAATTTTAAATATGATTTACACAGGAAGAAGGAAAAGTATTCACGTCTTTAATATTGTTTATAAAGAATCATCTAAACACTTGACAAAGAAGGGATGTGTTTTTTTAGATGTATCAAGTTGCATTTTTGTGCCTTACTGGTGAATAAAGCGGTAACAGCTGTGCAGGCTGGATGTTAGCTATTCTTCCGTGGAGATTTTTCATACCTAAACAAATGGAAACGTTCTACAAATATTCCCTGTAGCCAGCAATATGCTGGTCTGCTTTAACAGCACATCCATCCCTGTTCTTTCCTAATTGTTGTGCACAAGTTGTGCAAATCGTCTGTGCAGATCAGTCTCTGTGCTGCTGGCTCCCAGCAGCTGAAAGCCCCAGTTGAGGATTCTTGGCACTCTTGAAATGCTTGTGTATAAAAGTTGACACTTAATGAATGGACTTGCTATCTTCCAAATCATTTTTCACAGAATGCATATCAATAATATAGATTCCTCACGGCTGCCCAACCCGACACACAGAGGGTCTATTCCCATCTGAAAGCTTACTAATATTACCAACAAAATGGCAGGAGACAAATAAGAAGATAATGCTGATTTCTTTTAGAATGACTTTTAGTTTGAAAAAAATTATAATCTGTCCATGAGGGATATTTTGATTTAGAATATACTTAAATTCAAAAGAATAACATCCCTAAAATCTTAAAAATAAAACATCACTTAATTGTCATGACAGTTAGGATCTACTTTAAAATTCAAAAGTCAAAATGAAAAAAAGAGAAGAATGTGTATTTGAATGTTTCACCACTGTTTGATCTATGTATATGTTTTAAATTTTCTTAGAGGTCAGTGACTCGAAATGTCTCAGAATCAAGTTAAATTATTTATGTAGCGACAAAACACATGTATTTGTGTATGTCCATATCACCGATATTTACTCAGGTTAAATATTTATTGCTTTTGAACAAAACATTTAAAAAATTAAAGCCACAGTTTAAGTCTGTAACGTTTTTCAGCTTCTGAAACTGCTCTCTTTGCAATTTTGCCACATCGTGACAGCTTAAACAGAACAGTGCCTTCTGTGTTTTTCCTTTTTAAAGAGGAAACATGTTGACTGTAATGCTGCATGTTGAATAAAATATGTTCAATATGTTGTGCACAATAATTCCAAACTATATAATCTCTGCTAGGCAAGCTTTACACTAATAGAACAAGGCTTGAGTTTAATCCTGAGAAACAGGAGAATCGCTGGCAATTTACCACAAAGTGGGCCTCTGCCCTGTGGTCTGTGTGTTCAACTCACTGCTATGAAATTTCAACTCGTCATCTCTTATTAAAGTAAATGTAGCTTTACTTTGCAACTCTTAAAGTTATCATTAGAGGCATTGTTCTGCACTTCATGAATTTCACACTATTTTGGGTTTCACCCCTCATCCTTCATAAATTCTTGCAGGGGAACATATGAAACCAACAATGCTAGAACAGAAAACTGAAGTCTTTGAGTTTTTCCAAGATTGCATAGCAACTTATAAATTTTAAAAGCCTGAATGAGAGGGTAGATAAAGCTTGCCCTCAGGATTCCTGTTTAGCAATGTCCCTGCAGGAGTGGCTGAATTCACGATATTAACATATTACTAGGAGTACTTTAGAGATTTGCAGTTAGCCTTGCCATGGCAATAGTTTTGCCCTTAAAAGAAAGTTTTAGCCACCTGCTCTATATATGCAGTAACTCATAAACCTGTATGTCGGGTGGTGGGAGAGGTAACAAGATGGTAACAAAAGGCTGTTGTGGCAACTGGCTGTATTTCATTTGACTCCTGCCACCTACAGTTGAAGCCCAATTACGCCCCTGCCTAAAAAAGAGGAGAGAGAAAGAGGGAGGGGGAGAGAGAGAGACAGAGAGACAGAGACAAAGAGAGACAGAGAGACAGAGAGAGAGAGAGAGAGAGAGAGAGAGAGAGAGAGAGAGAGAGAGAGAGAGAGAGAGCACACTAGCACTAGCTGTGCCACTGGCCACTGCACTTACCTAAGATTTTGCTAATGTTGGAGTTGTGCATGTCAGGGAAGGCTTGAAGGATTTTCCTCCTCTCATCCTTCGCCCAAACCATAAATGCATTCATTGGTCGCTTGATGTGTGGCTCGCTGCTGGCTCGGCCTCGGGCATCCCTGTAGACTCGTGCTTCAGCCACAGTGGCACCTCCTGTTGGCCAACAATAATACTGCTGTAGTTTAGCTGCAGAGCCATTCATTGCTTTACTTCCTGTAGTGTTAGGGCAGGAAGAACAAGATGGGTGCAAAGCATTATTATACGGCTAATGCAACAGCTTGCTGCCTGGCTCCACTGCTTCCCTTCTCTTCTGTTCTATGCAGTCTTGTGGAAGCAGAAGACAGTTCCAGATGTTAACTCTACATGACATGCTGACAAAGCCCTCAAAGAGACACTGGGAAGAATTAATTTTGCATGTTTTTATATACCTTGATTACTTTAATTGTAATCATTAACTGTCATATCATTTAATGATGTTAAAGTAATGGCTAGTGTTACTCTCTGGTAAACTTTCCTACTATAATTTATTTCTTCAAAAGCAGGCCTTTTTAGTCCATTTTAGCATCATTTGCCAAAAATTCTATACAGTATTTTGTGTTGGCCTGTGATCTTCTCAAGGCTTGGGAGACCTTTTTCCTATTGCTTGATGCTTAAGTCCAATTTGTCCTACAAGTCCGATTCAACTGTTGGTGTTTTGTGAATGAGGTAGTTAATGAAATAAAAAATATTAACTAAACAATGATGAGCAAGGCTTTAAGTGAATCAAGCAGCTCCTGTTTTCGAGGCACTTGCAGTTTGGAAAGGAAGCAAACAATTCAAACAAAAGATGTGTGGTAAATGTTACAAGCACCAGACAGGATGGTCACCAGTGCTTCTCAGGAGATATGATGGCCCAGCTGAGTCTGGAAGGATGAACAAGAATCAGCAGGTGACTGGGAGAGAGGAAGAATGACAGATGGGAAGTGCATTTGCAGTGAGATTCTCCAGGCAACATACACTCACTCCTTATCTTCATGCTCCAGGCCCCAGGCCCCAAAGTGTTTATTGTTTCCCTCACTGACTGCCTCTGATCCTTCCACCACTTCATCTCCAAGAATATGAGATCAGGAGAGATGGTGTTACTCCCATACTTGTATACCCAGGAATCCCCACATAATGGATAATAATTATGTGTTCAATAAATGTTATTTGGTTTTCAGTGCATATGCAAAAGAATTAGATTAAGAAGTAGTTATCTTAAGCGTCTTGATGTGTTTTTCTCTTGTTTAAGAGATTTTTTTCCCCATCTGTCAAATTCTATGTAAGTCTTTGTATTTTATGCTTTGTGAAGGGCTGAATTTAGTAGCATAGTAATTGAAAGCTCCTTGCGGGTATGTCAGGAGATGAGGCTCATTCATTATTGTATGCTTTGGATCTGTGAAGTGTCTGGTATATGCATGGAAGTAGGAAAGAAGGGAGTGGGGAATAAGGGAGAGAAGGAGGGAGAAAAGAAAGAAGGAAGGAAAAAGGAAGCCTCTGTTTGTTTCCATACTTCTGACCAGTATAGCACACTGGTGTATGCTTTGCCATGTAGAATATCCTAAATATCTCCTTATAGATAGAGAAATTCTACAGTAAAATGTGAAGTAGTTGGACGGAGGGCCTCAGCCACCAGCTGTATGAACTGGAAATCTTACTCACAAAAGTTTAGAAGCAAAATAAACATTAAACCCAACATTTCTGTTTATCTAGTATAACTTTCAGTTCAGTGAAGTTACACGGGAACAACATCACCTAATCAATCTCTAGCCTTTCTTTCCTATTTCCAGATACCTTGCTTATATAGCTTGTATGTGTCAAAGCCAGTAATAAATTAGGACATTAAAGGGTGCTATTATTTCAAAAATATGATCATCATTTACAACAATAACAAAAAAGACAGGATAAAAGGATGGAAATAGCTAATATTGTGAAATGTTTTTCTAAACAGGAAGGAGATCAGAGAAGCCACTTTCTAGAGATCATGCAAAAAAAATCTTGCTTTATAAACAACTCTTCTTTTAGACCTACTAGACAGAATGATGCCTTACATGAAACGTCTCAGATCCTAAGATGCATAACTAATATGCTACCTTTTTGCCACCGTACCCACAGTACATTAATTTCATTTAAAATGCACTGACCATACAGGATAAATTGATTTCACTTTATATGGATTTGACAGCCATGTTTATTGTGCAGTGAAATGTAGTGTAGCTTCCAGCTGACAATATCCATCAACACAGGGCAATATGCTGACTGCTGGGCCAGATGAAGGCATACATTACTCTGGAAGTGAAACACTCATTCAGATACGACAGTGTCTTCTCCTGAGGATCACCATGGTAATTTATGATGCCCTCAGTGCCATTACTTTACAACTGACATGGATTCAGCAATTTATATACTGGCATGCATACACATAAAAGGAGACAGGTTTGTGGAGAATGTCAGATGCAAAAACATTTCAATATTATTCTAAGTTAACTACTGTGCCACAGGTGATTAACATTTCAGATCTGCTTTTGCTGTTTGTAGCTTTCTCACTACCTCTAGCAAAACCTAATAGTTGACTTGCTTTTCCTTTCTTCATTTAAAAATGAATATTTCATTGTAAATGGGAAGTTTTCATCTCCTACAGACTGACAGACATAGTGGTGGATTTTTTTAGACTCTGCAGTTTGGAGAAACATTTTATATCTCTTTTCCATACTATCGCTGCTCTCTGGGACATACCCAATGCCTTCCTCTCGTGTGCTATGCCATAGTGTTAGCAAATGTGCTTTACAATCTTCTGCTTCACTAAATTCTATCTTCTCCCAAGAACAGGATTCAGGCCCAACCTTCACCAAGTGCTCTGTACTGACCTTTTCCCACATCTCATATTTTCTACATTACTCCACTCAATTATACAGAATACCTTTAGGACTCATAAGGAATGTTTCCAGATATTCAAGTACACTACATAGTATAAAACTGCATGGTAGTTAGAGGAACAGTTTAAAAAGGCTTTAAGGCACCACATTTTTTCCCTTGTCCCTTCCAGGAGGTGTGAGCTGAAAAATGAAGGAGGATATCTTAAACTAGTAATGATGGATCAGATGAACCAAGTGTTAGGAAGAACAGACTTATCCAGGGAGATCAAAGTTTGAAACCACTTTGAATAGGACCTGCTATCTGATCCGACTCAACATCAGTGACTTTTAATATGATACAAATGTTCAGTGTCCAGGTTTTTTGTACAATCATTATGGGCAAATGTTTTTCCAGGTTTTCCCTTTCCCAGGTTCTATTTTTACCTATTTATTTCCTATTCTCTAAATATGTGATACTTAAAAACTACCTTGTTGCTACACGAACTATGCCCAGAATATCACCCCACTTAATTAGGCAGTCAATAAAAAGCAAAAACAAACCTATTTGCCTATGAAAGTTGGCTTATCCCTCCAGTCTGAACAACTAACATCCTGATAGTGATTTTGTTTTGTTTTTGTCAGTCATGGGGCTTGAACTCTGGGCTTGGGTGCTGACCTGCGCTCTTCAGCTCAAGGCAAGCTCTCTACTGCTTGAGCCACATCACCACATCCTACAACTAACATCCTGAAAAGGCAAGATTTAGGACATAATACCTCAACTTATCACAGAGCGTTAGTTAAAAAAAAATAAAAGCAATATTGTAAACCAGAGACACTCCATAAGGATGTGTTGAAGGTTTCTCCTCTTTTTGTAGTTATTATACCACATACAGCTTCTAAAGAATTTATGGAAGCACTCTATAGAAAGATGCTTTCTTGATAAAATATTGAAATATTGAACTGAAACCTTGGACAGAAAGTATTTCTCAAGATTATTTCCGTTTTCATTGAAAGTATCTATCACTTGAACTTCCAACCTAGGTTTGGGCTAAAGTCAATACTTCTAAAAGATATGAAAGACTACAATATCAAAAGAACATTTGGAAAGTATCCTTAACCTTCCCTAAAATTTCCTCATTATGAAAAATAGCTAACAAATTGTAATTGCAGAAATATATATTATATACATATCTGTGTATATATATATAAATTAAAAAAATTGAAAAATGGCAATTTACCACGTAAGGAGAACTCTTATAAGGAGTTAAAAAATCTACACATCAAGTATATGTTTCTGAAAACAACATCATTAAGTCTAAAAAAGTATTGAGTTCTTAAATATGCAAAATACTCTATCGGCTTCAGAACTAAATTGTCTTAGAGAATAGCTCACTATTCTATGAGAGAATTTCCTTTCCTTTTAATAGCATAGGAAACATTTGTGGATTCAAGATAGGGTTTCTCACAGAAAGCAGTTGGAAGAAGCCTGGACATTCAGCTTGTAACAGAGGCTAGCTGCTTTCCCACAGACCTAACTGTTGCTAACTACCAGCATTCACAATCACAATGACAATTACTGAAGAGCCAGGAATCCAGGAGAACCAAACCAACAGGCACCAGGGGAAAGTATGGTGTCTGTACTCCAGGATCTCCTCTTCTGTACAACTTCCTCACATGAGGCTTAGAGCAAATAAGTCATCCTGCATCTCCTAAGTCATAGTTTGTGTAAATGCAAACTTTCAGTTAAACAAAGAAAAAGAGCTAATCCAGAGAGGGAAAATAGTTATTGCAAAACAAAGACCTCCTTAGGAAGTTGTGACTTGAATGATTTAGAGAACACAGAAAATTAAGCTTTTCCAGGTGGGTTGGAAAGACGGCCAGTTTCACCATCACAGCCGATGGCAATGGTCCTGAACTAATCTTAGCAAGGCCCCTTCCTGAGAAAATTCCAGAGGCTATCTAAGCAAATGACTGCTTGGTCTGGGTTTGTGCATATATAAAAATTTTCTGAATCCAGGAGCTCAGGATATTTCTGTAATGTCCCTAGTAATATTTATGCATTAATTCAGCAAACACTTCTGACAAATCTCAGATGTTCCAAGCATTGTCATGGGGCCTACAAAGAGAAATGGCACATGTACTTTGTAATTGTCCTCTGTAAGTGATGCTAACAAAAGTAATGAAAAAGTACTATGAAAGCAAACAGAAGCCAAAACACTTATTAGGGTAGACAGACATGAATATTAGAGGCTTCAGAGATAAAGGACTGTTTAGATAGCATCTTAAAAGAAGATCAAGCATATAGCAGTATGTGTGGGTATAAAGTATTCAACACTGGGAAACCAGGGTAAATGAAAGTATAAAGTTATTACAAAAGCACCAGAGGTTTGGGGGAATACAAAGAAGTTGGCTTAGAATTCCATTGTGTATATATACCACATTTTCTTGATCCATTCATCTACTGAGGGGCATCTGGGTTGTTTCCCTATCTTAGTTATGGTAAATAATGCTGCAATAAACATAGTTGTGCTGGTAGCTTTAGTATGGTCTTGTTTGTGATCATTTGGGCAAATGCCCAAAAGTGGGATTGCTGGGTCATAGGGGAGCTCTATGTGGAGTCTTTTGAGGAACTTCTATATGCCTCCATCAGAAAGAATGACATTGCCCCATTTGTTAGGAAATGGAAAGACTTGGAAAAATGTTATTAAATGAAGTAAGCCAGGCCCAAAGAAACATAGGTCCCACGGTTCCCCTTATTTGCAATAACTAGTATATGTATGAGACAAGTAGAAAAGGTCAAAAGCTATATACATGTGACCAGATAAGATAAAGTTAAGCAAAATGAACCCCAAGATAGGGACACAAGTGGTTTTTTTCTTCCTTGCTATTGTTTCTAACGTATTTATAAGGTACCATGTGATTTTTTGTTGCTTTATATGTCCCTCCCCCATGGTATAACCCCTGTTTTTTCACTGTATTTGATGTTGGTATAATTTGGGGAGGGGAAGGGAAAAAACAAAATGTTTAAATAGGGATACAGGATGACTCATTGCAACAATGAGATGTAGAAGACACTATGTTGAAAAAGGAACTTTACAATTTAGGTGGGGGTGGGGAGGGGGGTGGCTGTGGAAGTGGGAGGGAAGGGATGGTAGGGGAAAAACAAAGGAGGAGGCAACAATGCTTGATAAGTACTCATTACCTTGCTCATGTAACTGTAACCCCTCTGCATAGTATTTTCACAATAAAAAACTTATCGATGTTGGTATAATTTGTGGAGGGGAAGGGCAAAAAAAATCATTTAACTAGGGATACAGGTGGACCCATTGCAACAATGAGATGTACAAGTCGTTATGTCGAAAAACGAACTTTACAACTTTGGTGGGGAGGGGAGGATCGGGTGGTGGGAGGTGGGGGTAGTATGGGAGTTTTATATATATATATATATATATATGCAAGCTGGCTATGGCTTGGCTTATGGATAAAAGGGAAGTTCTGAGAGATGAAGTTGGAAAATTATATAGAATCAGATTGCTTGGGTACCCTGAAGTCAACTTGAGAAGTCTTTAAGTTACAGAGAGAACCAAAAACATTTTAGAAGTGTTCAAAATGGACACTAAAAGAGAAATTACCAATGTGACTAAGTGCCTTCGAAAAGGCTTATTGAAATTTGCATTTAAATTTTTTGACACCTTATATTTTGTTAGGTAGAATGAATGAGATATGGCACAAAAATTTCTGTTCTGGGATTCAGTTCTAGAAATAGCAGAATAGTTCACATCAGACCAGTCCTCTAACAGAAATAACTAACTTCCTGGGCAATATATAAAAAAGCACTATGCAAAACCATCAGTGGCTACCAAGATTAAGCAGAAGCTTAATGAATAGTTTGTCCTGTAAAGACAATCCACAGTGTGCATAGTTTGAAGTTATCATGAAAACAACAAATAAAAAAAAAAACTTGTCTATTTTGTATACAGTGTCAGAGACATCTGAAAAATCCGAGCAGCTATTTAGCTGCTAACTAGTACAAAAGAAAGAGAATTCGTTCTTGAATCCTTCAAGTGATAAGGAGATTCACAAACACCTTTCGCTTTCTTTCCATTGAAATGCCACATGGGGCAAATCCTTGGAAACAAATTCTCTATGCCAAGGCTAAAAACACAACCTAAGGCCTAAAAACAAATTGAAATAAAGTTTCTCTAACAGTGAAACTAAGCTTCCATAAGTTCAATGAGATCAATAAGCACCTTAACTGACTCTTACCACAAAAATATAACATTTTCAAAGGAATATAATAAAATGAGTCATCACACAATATATAGTAAAAATTACTAGTAATACAACCAGAAAAATGTAACCCAGATACAAAAACCAACTAGCCACCACCAATAACAAATCTCCAACCATCAATAAGAACAAACGGAGGTAAAGTTACCTGAATTTAGTGAAAAATATCAACTAACAGGTTGAGAAATGTGTACAAATTAAAAGAAAAAAAAAACCACATCAAGTCATTCAAAAACCAAAATAAATTTCAGAGAAAATGAGATTAGTAATACAAAGAATGGTTGATTATTCACTAGAAATAATAAAGGCTAGAAAAGAATGGAACACTTTTAGAATACTGAAAGAAACAAACTAAATCTGGTGTTGTAGCTGGTAAACATGTATTTCCAAAATGAATGTGAATGGAGTATTAGTCAGCCATAAAGAAGAACAAAATGCCATCACTTCAACAAAATGGATGGAGCAGGAGGACATTAGGTTAAGTGAGATAAGTCAAATACAAAAATAGTTAGCACATGTTCTCTCTTTTGTAAGGGAACTACAAAATGTTGGCTTGAACATAATCACTAGATTACTGGGGCCTGGGAAAAGTGCCAGGAGATGGCAGGGTTGAGGGCAGAAAAAAAAAAAAGTGACTGGATATGGATAATGTACAGTGTATGCAAGTGTAAAAATTTGCATTAATTATATATAATTATTATGTGTTAGTAAAAAATACATAAACAAAAATAAGGAACGGTCATTACAGAACACAAGGAAAGTGTTAAAGGACAAATAATAAAATAAAAATTACTCATGGTTCTACATGCAAAAATATGGACCAGGTGCCAGTGGCTCATGCCTGTAATCCTAGCTCTAAGGAGGCTGAGATCCGAGGATCACTGTTTGAAGCCAGCCTGGGCAGGAAAGTCTGTGAGACTCTTATCTGCAACAAACCACTCAGAAAACCGGAAGTGGCACTGTGGCTCAAGTGGCAGAGTGCTTGCTACCTGAAGAGCTGAGGGACAGCGCCCAGGCACAGAGATTAAGCCCCACAACTGACCAAAAAAAAAAAAAAAAGAGAGAGAGAGAATGTGAAATATGCTCTTTGGTAATAAAAGCTAAGAGAATGAGGTAATAGCAGACATGCCAAAAGAGATATTTGACTAAACTTCTCAAAGTGATGAGAAATACTAAACAAGTGAAAACCAGATACACAAGAAGAAAGTAAGAACATCGAAACTCGCATGTGACTATTCTTTTCTTCTCTGGATTCCATTAATAAACAACAGTTTATTATTTTTTAAGACAAAGGACTATTTAGAATGAAGTAAAACTCTAGTTGATGAGAGTTTCAAAATATGAAGAAGTTAAATGTGGGACACCAATGGCACATTAGTAGGTCAGATGAGGAGGATAGTAAATGAATTATAAAGCTTGCTGTGTTTTATGAAGTGTTTTTTTTGTTGTTGCTTTGTATGTCCCTTCTCCACGGTATGACCCCTGTTTTCACTGTATTTGATGTTGGTATAATTTGGGGTGTGGAAGGGAAAAAACAAAATCTTTAAATAGGGATACAGGTGGACCCATTGCAACAATGAGATGTACAAGTCGTTATGTCAAAAAACAAACTTTACAATTTAGGCAGGTGGGGTGGGGGTGGGAGTGGGGAGTGTAGTTGTGGAGATGGGAGGGAAGGGATGGTAGGGGAAAAACAGAGGAGGAGGCAACAGTGCTTGATAAGAAATGTACTCATTACCTTGCTCATGTGATTGTAACCCCTCTGTACAGTATTTTCACGATAAAAACTTATTTTAAAAAATACTTAAGGATGTGTAGTGAGTCCTTAGCAAAACCAATATTCAAAAATATACAGGGGTGGGCTGGGAATGTGGCCTAGTGGTAGAGTGCTTGCCTAGCATGTATGAAGCTCTGGGTTTGAATCCTCAGTACCACATAAACAGAAAAAGCCAGAAGTGGTGCTGTGGCTTAAGTGGTAGAGTACCAGTCTTGAGCAAATGAAGTTCAGGGACAGTGCCCAAGCCCTGAGTTCCAGCCCTAGGACTGGCCAAAAAAAAAAAACAAAAAACAAAAAACAAAAAAAAACCCAAACAAACAGGAGATATGCTTCAAAAAGATGCAATTAATCCAAAGGGAGGCAGTAATGAAAGAGTGGAAGGTGGAAAAACTTTAAGAACAAACAAAACAAAGTCTATCAAATTCGACAATTATATTAAATAAAAATAAATTAAATAATTCAATTTTAAAGTCAGAATGGATTAAAAAGTGAAAAAAATCAATGAAATAGAAAACAGAAACAAATTTAAAAAGCGTAAGGATATTTTGAAAGAAAAAAATCAATAAAACCAAAAGCCATTTCTGATTAAAAAACCCATAAATATTCCAATATTTAGATTGAAAAGGTAATGCATCAAATGGACAATAAGCAATAATATGAATAACTTAATTCCAATAATCTGAAAATAGATGAATAGGAAAATGTCTTGACACAAATCATCAAATTTTGTTGAATAAATAGAAAATATAAGTGCTTTCATAGCTAATAAATCTATAACCAAAAACATCCCTATGATAAACTCAAGTCCCAAATGATTTTACTGATAAATGTCAAACAGTTAAAAACAAAAAAGCTAGATACCTGGCGAATAGAGCACCTGCCTAGCAAGCACTATGTCCTCAGTTTAAAACTCCAGTGAAAAAGGAAGGAAGGAAGGAAGGAGAGAGAGAAAGAAAATTAAAGAAGGAGGGAGGAGAGAGAGAAAGAGAAAGAGGGAGGGGGAAAGGAAGGAAGGAAGGAAGGAAGGGAGGGAGGGAGGGAGGGAGGGAAGAAGGGAGACAAAATAATAATCTAGCACTGGCACAGCAAATAGGGAAAACACTTCCCAGTAATAGCAATATGGACAATATATCATGACCAAGTAGGATTTATTTCAGGCATATAAAATTAGGAAATATAATTCAAGAGTCAGAAAATATAATTCTCTAAATAACTGAGCAAAGAAAAAACATGTTTTTTTCTATTTTTACCTTATCACAATAGATTGATAAAATGGTTTGGACACAATTCAATACCCTTTCAGGATAAATATGCTCAAGAAACCAGTAATAGAAGTAAATATTCTCATTCTCTTAAAGACTGTCTTCCCCGCCCCCCCCCCCACAAAAGAATCAAAACATGCAGGGGACATTGTTCAATGACAGAGCATCTTCTTACCAAGTATGAGATTCTTGTGCTCAAATCTCAGTACTGTCAGTAAAAAGGTTTAAAAAATTGCCATGAATAAAAAAAAGAAACACAAATATCATCAGGTTGCCTTAGAGAACTGTTGACAATCACTTTCCAAAATCCTGTGTTTTGCAAAGAGTTACATGATATGTTTAATAGTCCCTTATTTTGGTTAGTAGAGAAAATGATGATGGCTACATTAGAAACTAAAAGGTAGAAGATGAAGGAATTTTAGAAGGGACATGAAAAATTACAAGAGGAGAGTATTAAAATTGCATCCAATTTGTTCGCCATGTTTATCCCACAAAATCTATCTTAATATGGTAAAGCTCTAATTCAATATGCTATAGCAATGGTTAACAGCTGTCTGTCTTTAATTATGAAAGCCCTTTGCTAAATTCTTGTGCCTGCTTACTGCCAGAAGGTTAACTTACTTTTATTATAAAAAGGCTCCTTGAAATTCAAATTTAATTTCTTCTTGTAAAAAAATAAAACTCCAAACCAACAACAACAGAATTTTACTTGGCAGGAAAAATACATTCCATGGCTGATAAACAGCCTTAATCATTCCAATCATAGTAGCTCAGAACTATAATTCTAGCTACTTGAGAAGCAGAGGTAGAAGGATCCCAGTTTGGGGCCAGTCTGGGCAAAATTTAGTGAGACCTAGTTCAAAGAACCAAACAAGGTGTGGTGGTACACACCTGTAATTCAAGCAACAGTAGAGACACAGATAGTAGGATCATAGTCTGAAGCCGGATGAGCAAAAGTAAGATCTTCTGTAAAAAACAAAAACAAAAACAAAACAAAAAAACAAAAACAAAAACAAAAAAAACTAAGAAAAAAAGGGCAGGGAACATGGCACACGTAGTAGAGCACTTGCCTAGCAAAGTGCAAGGCCTGCCACGTACTGCCAGAAAACAAAACAAAACCTAACCTCAGTCATTGGGGAAGGGAATATGTTCCTCACATCTGAGAACAAAGAATTGCCGGAATTGCTCTTAGGTCTTACATAAAACATTAGCCAGATAGATTAGTAAAAAGAGGTGGAATGACTTAAGGGAGGCAATTGTAAACATAGATGCATTGTTCTGATGCATTGAGTTTGGTGGAAAAATAGGAACCAGTGCAGAGGAACAAAAATGAATTATCTTGATGAATTTAATATGTTTTCATCAGTTATTTCAATGTAGAAGACCATAAACAAATCCTCATTTCCCTGTGTTCACCCCAAGATTTTTTTTTTTTTTTGTCGGTCCTGGGGCTTGAACTCTGGGTCTGGGCGCTGTCCCTCAGCTCTTCAGCTCAAGGTTAGCGCTCTACCACTTGAGCCACAGCTCCACTTCCGGTTTTCTGGTGGTTTATTGGAGATAAGAGTTTCACGGTCTTTCCTGCCCGGGCTGGCTTTGAACCGTGATCCTCAGATCTCAGCTCCTGAGTAGCTATGATTATGGGCATGAGCCACCAGCACCTGGCCCAAAGATTCTTTAACTGCACTAAAAACAATTTCTCTATGAACTTCAACTGCTGAACTTATTTCTATAAAGAAACTTATTGGATAAGCTCTAAAGACAGATAGCTAGAAAGATAATCATATATACTATACACATAAAGAAAACCATTCCATTAACACTTTGGAAATAACCATTTTACTGATCACTAACCAAGGTGGGTTTTTTTTTTTGTTGTTGTTGTTGTTTTTCAGAATGTGTTTGAACTTAGGGCCTTACCTTTGCTTGATTGAGCTCTACCACTTGAACTTCTAGCCTCTATGTGTGTTTGGGGGGGGGGGGTATGTGTATGTGCTGGTCCTGGGGCTTGAACTCAGAGTCTGGGAGTTGTCCCTGAGCTTTTTTGCTTAAGGCTAGCACGTGTGTGTGTGTGTGTGTGTGTGTGTGTGTGTGTGTGTGTGTGTGTGTGTGGTATGTGTATGTGCTGGTCTTGGGGCTTGAACTCAGTAGCACGTATGTGCGTGTGTGTTTGTGTGTGTGTGGTATGTGTATGTGCTGGCCTTGGGGCTTGAACTCAGTAGCATGTATGTGTGTGTGTGTGTGTGTGTGTGTGTGTGTGTGTGTGTGTGTGTTTGTGTGTGTGTGGTATGTGTATGTGCTGGTCCTGGGGCTTGAACTCAGAGTCTGGGAGCTGTCCCTGAGCTTTTTTGCTTAAGGCTAGCACTCTACTACTTGAGCCACACCTCCACTTTCAGCTTTTCAATAGTTAGTTGGAGATGAGTCTCATGGACTTTCCTGCCCAGGCTGGCATCAAACAACAATCCTCATATCTCAGCCTCTGGAGCAGCTAGGATTATAGGTATGAGTCATTGGTGCCTGGTTCAGCTGGATTTTTTTTTTTTTTTTTTGCTGGTTATTTTGGAGTCTAGTGGATTTCTCTGTTGAACCATGATCCTTCAGCTCTCAGCCTCTTGAGTCTCCTGGATTATAAGCATTAGGCAAGTACCTGGGCCAAGGTAATTCTTCTTAAAAACACCTTTTTGAGATTACAAAGTCTAGAGATTGGTTCCTGGAATAGCAACACTGGGTGTGTTAAGTAAATCATAAAGTAATATTTAAAATATTTTTACTAAATCATCATTATCCTGATCCTTTTTACAATCTTTTGAACTGAGTAGGAAGGTAGATGTCATTTGGAGCACTTCACCAGTAGGAAAACCAAGGCTCAGAGTACTATTGTACTACTTAGGAGTAGAGCCAACTCTAGAACTTATTTAGGTCTTCTATACCAAGCCACCCCGGTCACTATTCAGTGCTCTGAAATAACTAAATTTCAAAATCTCCATTCCAATGACTGGAACATAACTTTCCCCTTGTAAGGATGAGATTTCTCTGCACAGCTAAGCACATTAGAGGAGCCCATTACCAGTTATGAAGTTCATGCCACTATCTAATTGGTCTCTGAAATACTGCCCCGCCAAAGAGGCAAAGGCATTCAAAGAAAGCACTAACAACTGAAATTACAGCAGGGATTAGAATGATGCTAAATTAATGCATTCCTTGGTTGCAGGATTATGAGCAAGTGTTATTGTGGATAAGCCTTCTATATTTTTCTATTAGAAACTCCATTCTCCTTAAAAGATCAACAAGAAGAACCAAAAGGGAATTCCCTAAGGTCAGCTCTGAGGAAACATAAACCTCTAATTCAATAACTCTGCTACTGCTCTGAAAAAAGGCTTTATTATTGCAACATCCATATGGAGCCAATTGGACATTAATGACTAATCAATCCCTCCGCTTTCTATTCTACTTAAAGTGTCACAAACCATGTTTAGATTAGCCCATTTCCTGCTTAGGATTGCTCAAGATGTCTTTTGTTCTTTCAGGACCAGCCTGATGGAGGCAGCTTAAACAAACACACGACCAGAGTGGCGCAGGAGTTATAAAGTGCCATATGTGAATGAACAAAGGGGCTATACTAAAGCCTTTTGTGGTATTTGTTAATGTTTTTCATCTGAGCTTAAAAAGGCTTAATGACTTTGTGGTGAGCTGATGCATGTGGCTCGTGGCTTTACAAAATGAAGGAAATTCTAACCAGTGATATACCAGAGTCTGTGTTTTCAGGAGTCTCCTGCTTTAAGTTTTGGTGCCTGTGTTTACATTGGTGTTTTCATTTTTTTTTAATTCTCAAGTTATATTTGCTTTACACAGATAGCTAAACAGAGTCCTTTATCTTGTTTCAACTGTAGAATCCCAGGGCAGCTGGGATAACTTATGTGCTTCTTTACTTTAATGACCTGCAAGTAGCACAGCACATCAAATATTCCACTTGTTATCTACACTCTGGATGGTGGCACAGAAGGAGGGCTCGCAAGCTGTTGAACTCAGGCAAAAAGGCAGCATTTAAGTTTGAACCAGAGACCACTGGGGATGAATAAGACAACAGGTTCTGGCTTCTAAAGTTTTCAGGAGAACCAGGCTCAGGTTCAAGAAGACACCCTTGGAGAATACATGACTGGTGAAAACCTGGTAAACTAAATATTTCATGCTGCTCTGCATTTTCTGGCTTCAGCCCATCCCAGCTCCTATCATCGACTCTACATGAAATGAAGCCGCAGAAATCAAGGTGAAGTTACCAGATGCGATGAAGTCCTTCCCATTTCTAACCCTTACTGCCTCTACTGGGCTATCCTAAAAGCTAGCCTTCTGGCTCGTATTCTTCCTCTTGTTGTTGTTTTTAATCTTTTAACTTCTACCTAAATGCATCTTTCCTAAGTTCAGCCAGAATGATCCATCATAAATGCAATTCTGAGCAGGCCATTCTTATATTTAAAACTCCTTAATACTCCCTAATATCTGAGTCCAAATTCTAACATGGATACATCGCTTTCTACCATCTCCAGCTATTCTGCTCAAAGCCTCTTGTTTTATAACATGGTACAACTTCTATATGTATCTATACATTTGTTTTTTATGCTAAGAATTTTATTGTCAAGGTGATGCACAGAGGGGTTACAATTACATAAGGTAGTGAGTACATTTCTTGTTGAACTTGTTTCCCCCTCCCTCATTTTTATGCTAAGAATTTGAGCTCCCTCTTTTCCTGGAATTACCTATTCATCTCACAATTACTCATGGTAGACACATTTTGGGGGTCTGTCTATTTAATGGAAGTCTTATATGGCTGCCAGGATATACAGATATTCTAGGATCCCACAGCAGGTACACCACGCCTACCTCTGTTTACCTCTATCTCAATATTTATCATATTTTACCCAAATTACCAGTTTCATGTGCCCATCTTGTTTACCAGTCTGTGTACCCTACAGGAAAGTGATTGTACTGTCTTATCTATAGATGAGACTCAAGGCTGGTCCCAGGCTGCCATAAGGTAAATACTGAAAGGTCAATGGAGACGGCAGAGAACGGCAGGCATCTTCAACAGTGAGAATGTTAAACACTCAGATGTCTGCATGCTTCATTAGTATCCACGAGTTTGTAAACCCAGATTTCATATAAATCTCCATTTTTATCTCTTTTATTCTGGTAAGTGTCTTGAAGAATGATTTCAGTGGGAAAAATGCACCTATCCCTGCTAGAGACTTGGAGATTATTGGTTCTCACTTTTCTTTTGTTGACTTGCCACACTGCACAATTGTGAGATACCAGCTTCCTGACTTCCAGAAAACCATAGAAGGATGAGATTTAGAAGAATATCAAATCTGAGGGGCTGGGAAGGTGGCTCAGTGGTAAAGCGCTTGCCTTGCATGCATGAGGCCCTGAGTTCGATTCCTCAGCACCACATAAGCAAAAAGAAAAAAAAGCCAGAAGTGGTGCTGTGGCTCAAGTGGTAGAGCACTAGCCTTGAGCTGAAGAGCTGAGGGACAGCGCCCAGGCCCAGAGTTCAGGTCCCATGACTGGACCCCCCCCCAAAAAAAAAACAAAAAACAGAAGAATATCAAATCTGATAAATTCTAATGTTATTGGATGTGTGTGAACAAATACAACTGACCTTCCTTGAATAGCACAACATTAGCATAAAAGACGCTCAGAAATTGGATAACATAAACATGACACACAATAAAGATTGCCCAATTCACATACTTCATTCCATATGATAAAAATGTGTCATTTAGAGAGGTTAATTGCTTCCAAGGTTTAGCATTAGTCAAAGGCAACACAACTCAAACATTAATTTCTAAAATGAATTGTTTCAATGGAATCCAGATCTTGCCTTAAAAACTCATACTAATGAGCCTGGCTTACTTCACTTAATATAATTTTTTCCAAGTCTTTCCATTTCCTAGCAAATGGGGCAATGTCATTCTTTCTGATGGAGGCATAGAATTCCATTGTGTCAGTGTGTGTGTGTGTGTGTGTGTGTGTGTGTGTGTGTGTGTGTGTGTGTGTGTGTGTGTGTGTGTGTGTACCACCTTTTCTTGATCCGTTAATCTAATGAGGGGCATCTGGGTTGGTTCCATATCTTAGCTATGGTAAATAATGCTGCAATAAACATAGTTGTGCTGGTAGCTTTAGTATAGTTTCCTTTATTTGCAATACCTAGTATATGTCTGGGACAAGCAGAAAATGTCAAAAGCTATGTACATATGACCAGATAAGATGATGTTAAGTGAAATGAACCCCAAGATAGGGACACAAGTGGTTTTTTCTTTCTTGCTATTGTTTCTAACGTATTTATAATGTAACATGTGATTTTTTTTGTTGCTTTGTATGTCCCTCCCCCATGGTATAACCCCTGTTTTCACTGTATTTGATGTTGGTTCCCTGCATCTTGTATATACACTTTCCTAATTTGGGGAGGGGAAGGAAAAAAAACAAAATGGGATACAGGTTGACCCACTGTAACAATGAGATGTACAAGACACTATATTGAAAAACGAACTTTACAATTTAGGCCTGGGGCGACGGTGGTGAGTGTAGTTGTGGAGGTGGGATGGTAGAGAAAAACAAAGGAGGAGGTAACAATGCTTGATAGGAAATGTAGAACGTAGAATGTAGAATGAGAGGTTTGGGTTATGAGCTCAGGAAAAGCTATTTTTTTAAGATGAGTATATAGACATACTATTAAGAAGGAGATGGCTCAGGGGTTTGGGGTAGTCATATAAACCATCAAAATGTCTGTATCCTGGGAGTCAGCAAAACTACATGCAAGGTGCCTGATATCTGCATAGTCTGAAATATTAAAAGATAAAATATTTACACATTTCTATTTATAATTATTTTTTAATGAAAACTATAGGAAAAAGATACTCCAACAATGGCAACCAGCTCAGTCATCCTAAACTGAAAGAGGTGGAGAGTCAGAGACAATATAGCTCAAATGCTATGTACTTAGATAATTCAGGGCTTAAATTATAAATTTGAGCTTTCCTTGTAAAAAATTCTTAGAAAAATCTCTAACTATAATTTCATCTCCCTACAAAAAGAGCTAATAATGTCTACTTTGCAATATCATTTTGAGGAACAATGAGAAGATATGCTAATTTCCAATAAAGTGACTAGAACCTAGAACTTATATATTAAATAGTAGTTCTCGTTCCTTTAGAAACAATAGCAGTAAGAATGGCAAGAGAACTAATAGCAACAACAGTATTTTTACTATGAAAAAGTACAAGAAAAAGAAGTAATAGCAACAGGAACACAGTGAATGATTAAAAGATACCTGCAATCTTCTAGACTTTCCTCATTATCTGGTTGTGTTCATGTCCTGGTGTTCAGATAGTTAAAAAAAAATAGCCCATAAGTTAACTGTGGAGGGCAATTTGCTCCTTTATAGGGCCTCTATTCTGATCCAAAACTAAAAATATATTTCGAAAGGATCTCTAGGATACAGACTAAAATGAAATATATTTGTTTAAAGTCCAACCATCTCGTATCTCCTTAATTCTTGCATGTGAGAATAATAACCAGCCCTGGCTGCCTTAACCAGAGGCAGAAAAAAGGAAGATACCATAATCCTGTAAATGTACAGATTATTTATCTATTTAAAAATTTTATTAGTAAGGTGATGTACAGAGGGGTTACAGTTACGTAAGTCAGGCAATGAGTGCATTTCTTTGTGAACAGTGTCACCCCCTCCCTCATTTTCTCTCAGTTTTCCCCCTCCCAAATCTCCTCCTCTCCAGGTTGTATAGTTTCCAACATAGTGTCGAGGTTGCTTTTTTTCAGTCAGTCCTCTAGTGGGTGATGAAGGGTTAGGATTGATTACAGCCTGTGGAACTACAAGAAATGGTGGGCAATGAAGCTTCAGGGACATCTCCAAGTTGTTCTTTCTTCCCTACTAAGAGCTCTAACTCTGTATCAGGAACCAGGTGTTATCCTGCCTTGTAACTACACTGTTATGCAGCAGGGACCTTTCCAGAGAACAGTTGAGCTGATAAAGAAGTTTCTCTGCTATGAAAAAAATGTTTACATATGTTATATATAATATATATGCATATACATCCTAGTAGGTTTCAATTTGTATTTTTATATAAATTTAAAATGGTTACAATATTACTTATGAAACTTTTCTCTCCAGAGGTGAGATGTGATATTTTTACTTTGGTTATCTTCTGTAGCTTAAATGTTTATAGTGTAATGCAAATGCTGAGGTATTCTTACACAATCTCTTCCCTCTGGCACCGTGACCTCACCTGAGGCTATGGGTTTAAGGTGAAAGTATAAATCAAACAAAAGCCATGGGGGGAAAAAAATCCCTCCCCCAAACAAAAAGTACAAGTGTAAAACTGTCAGGTATTGATCAGCCACAAGCATTCTCACATGTGTAGTATATTCAGAAGGAGAGGAGATGTGAATGAAAAGCTACCTAGCACCTGCTTAGCTTTTTCATGACATCATAATATGAACAGGCACACAGATATAAAGAAATAAAGGTAGAAGAGTAATTAAAGAGACTAACAGAGCTCCAGGGCCCACCTAACTGTTGTGTTTCCATTATTCTTAGACTCTGGGCCAAAGTCAATCTTTAACAGTTAAAGGTTAATACCTATCTATTTGGTGGCAGAGTCCAAATTCTTCAGTCTGGCAACATGGCCTTCTGCAACATGGAATCTAGCTGTTTCCAAAACATATTCAATCCAACAAATATTTACTGAGTACAAGTGTGTAGAGGTTTTGTGTGGAGCTTGGTGAACACAACGGTATAAGAGATAATCAGCAAACTATAACTTGTTTAAACCTTATGAATAAAACTGAAGATTGTGAGGCCCTCAGGGATAGACCTGGTTAGAAAGAGTGTATTCCAAAATGCTGAAATAAGGATACAGGATGACCCATTGTAACAACGAGATATACAAGACACTATGTTGGAAATGAACTTTTCAACTTTGTGGGGGGTGGGGAGGAGTTGGAGAGGTGGGGAGGAAAGGGATGGTGGGGAAAACAAAGGAGGAGGCAACAACGCTCAATAGGAAATGGACTCATTTCCTGGCTCATGTAACTGTAACCCCTCTGTATAGTATCTTTACAATAAAAAATATATTTTCTTAAAAAAAGAAAGAACTGGTTCCTGGCAATCAAGTTCAAACTATAGAGAACTATGCCCAAAAACTATAAAAATAGAATGTATATAGTGGGTGCAAACAAGATTAGCAAACAAGAAGAATAAAGTGAGACAGGTATCCAGATGATGGAGGTAGTCAAATATAAGAATATCCTGGCTAAAGTTAAAACACCAAAAACAGAGCAAAAAAAAAAAAAAAACAAAAAAACCCTAACATAACATTGTTACTTGCAGAAAAGGAAACAGCCAGTTAGAGAAATCCAATTTTGACTTTTAAGCAGAGATAAATTAAAAGAACATTCAGAATTTGCCAGATGATTTTCAAATCCTACCAAATCCTACTGAAGTTAGTCTGCATTCTACAGCCTTCATGTAGACATTTAGGTGGCTCTTGTTGCTAGGAAATGAGGATTCTGGGACAGAGACCTAGATAATTTTATACTCCAAGACAAGTTTACACAGTTAATTCACACGAGGTAGACAGACCTTTACCACCAGGGTTTATTCTAATGTGTTCGTTTTGTGAAGCAGACATAGTGCTAAGGAAGCAAAGGCTAATTTTGCAATCCCACTGGGACCATATGCTAGCTGTTCTTGTCTTGAATCTAATTTTCTTGGTAGACAACAATTAATCTTTGACATGTAGTTGTTTTAGAGTTGGGTAATACTTATGTGTGATTCAACAGTAGCATGTCTTCTTCAGGCTAAAGGATATTCAGAGGACATATTTGTTTTGGTTATGATTTTACATATCGACGTTGGCAATTAACAGGCAATCCACTGAGAAATCAGGCCCTGGGCAAGGCTACCTTTTTCTTCACTAAAGGAAGCCTGGGTCTGTGATTGGCTTTCAAGCTTAAGCAACTATGAGGAGCAGGTTGAATTTCCTTTATGGAGTATTAGAGGATGAAGTTATACAAGAATCTTGACATCTCACTCTGGTCCCATCAGTACTATCTATCACTTGAAGAGTTCAATGGAAATTGTTTTCTACCAACATTAAAAGTTATTTGGGAGCTTTTAAGACACAGCAAATATATTTCTTTAAGAGAAGTTTATTTGCTTGTTTAAGAGTGCTGCACTTTATATATAGTGCTGATATAAACTGGTGCACAGGATCCTCTAAAACTGTTTATATCCACAGTAAAATACATTTCTGTGATACTCATACAACAGAGTTAGTCCAGAGAAAAAGGCTTCTTGAACTCTGCTTATCTCTTAGCCCATGTGCTGTTACTCATCTTTACCATGTCTTGTGCCTCTCTTCACTGCTCAGCCTGGCTTATGACCCCAGTCTGCTGCCCTGTAGAAACTGCCTATTCACTTCTCTGAGATGCCTGGACACACTATTTTAGGCAGCCATGAAAGGCGAGATTTCAATTCCTATAGTACAAACTTGCCTAATGCACCCTCTGATTCACCAAGGTCTTTTCATATGTACCATACCTTTCTCTTTTAGTCCTACTACATGATCTAGTAGTTGGACATTTTCATGTCATCTCTGGGATATTTCTGAACAAAGTAGTTTGAATTCAGGGCCTGGTCACTCATTTTCCCTTAGCTATTTTGCTCAAGATGGCCCTCTATCACTTGAGCCACAGATTTACTAACTGGAGATGAGTTTCACAGACCTTCCTGGCCAAGCTGGCTTTGAACTAAGATCCTCAGATCTTAGCCTGCTGAGTAGCTAGGACTACAGACATGAACCACTGTGGTCTGGCTAATTAATAGATTTAAAAGATTTCATGGTTCCTAATTGATATTTGCTACCTTGTAATTTTCATACTAGCAAATGAGTTCAATTATATGGCAGTAAAATTAGAGATTTTTTTCTTAATCTATAAACTAGAAATCCTCTAGGAAAGTGGAAACGACCTGCCTAGATGGAAAAACTAGAATTTAAGTCGTCTAGTGCCTGAGTAATTATCTGAATGGGTGAAAGGTGTCATCTAGAGATATTATATTTTTATTTTTCCAGAGTCCACCAGTCAGACTAGAGGTGAAAAGGAAACCGAGACAAATCTGGCTATAAATTATTAACAATAAAAATGCACTAAGAGAATTAGAATGAGCATCTTAGGGCATCAGCTTCCTGTCATTATCCTATTGAAAGCATTTGAAAAAAACTGAAATGACCACATATGTCAGGGATATGAGAGGGATTTCTTGGCCAGAATTATGGATTTCACAACCTCTCTTCTTTATTCCAAATTGGAGAATCTAACTGTTGCAATGTGAAGCCTGTATTCTGCTCTGGTGTGCTTGAACTAATGACCTTTACATTCCAGAGTACAAGCAGTTATAGCACTTAAATCCCACCCTAGATTAGCCTATAGCTTGCCTCTGCTGCCTTGAATGAGTCATGTATTATGGAATCAATCTTTCTCTTGCACCACGAGCAGGCATCTAGAGGGAAAGAGGAATGAGAAAAGCTTCAAAAATGTCCAAGAGTGTGGATCAAAGAGAAAGCAGGACTTTTAAGAGTGCACATTAAGTAGTGCATATGAAAGAAAAAGAGAAAACCTGTAGCCTCCACTATTTGTCCTTAAGCATAGAGCTTATGCTGGCACTAACCAGAGGATCCTAAAAAGAAGGAAGAGGAGGAAGAGAGGAGGAAGAGGCTTTGAGAAGATTAAGGCCATCTGAGCTGTGATCCAATTCACAAATTAATTATGATCTATAAAAAAACTTCTAGATAAATCTGAGAGCAAGAGTCCTTAGTTACATCTGTGGTCATAGCTACTTAGAAAGCTGAGAGATGGGAGGGTCCGGAATTGATGCTAGACTAGGCAGAGAAGTCAGTGAGACATCTTAGCTCCAATTATGCAGCCAAAAGCTAGAAGTAGAAGCTGGGTCCTGAAGTGGCACTGTAGCTCAAGTGGTGGAGCGCTCGCCTAGAGCTGAAGAGCTAAGGGACAGTGCCCAGGCCCAGAGTTCAAGCCCCACGACCGACAAAAGAAAAAAGAAAAAAAAGAAGCTGGGTCCTGGTGCCATACACCTGTAATCCTAGTTATTCAGGAGGCTGAGACCTAAGGATTGTGGCTCAAATCCAGCCCTGGCAGAAAAACTATGCGAGACTCACCTCTGATTAACCATCAAAAAACAGAAGTGGATCTGTAACTCAAGTGGTAGAGCCTTGTGCAAGAAAGCAAGGCAAGGGACAGGCATGAGTTCAAGCCCCAGTACACACACACACACACACACACACACACACAACTTTCTTCCACCTACCTCCCCTCCCCCCCCACAGTCCTAAACAAGGGTATTCGTAGTGCACATATTAATTTCCATTCAAATGAACAGGAGTTTTTAACTTTTAATCCAGGGCCTAAAGTCTGACAAACAATCACTTTCAGCGCTCATCCCTAAATTATAGGCTCATGATTCCTCAGCTTCAAATGAAGTACTGTTCTAAAGTAGGGGTACAATAGATGAAAAATTTAGGAAGAATGTTTTCTTATCCAAATCATACTGGAAACAGTATGAAATCCCAGGTTTGAGAGACAGAGGCAGAGACTGCAAATGAAACAGAGAGAATTGAAAAGAGGAAACTGAAAAGAGAAGAGAGAAGAGACAGAAAGAATATATTTTGAAAAGCCAAATAATGTTGCTGGGGTAAGAGAATGAGAACAGAGGGAAGGAAATACTACTGGAGAGATTCTCATTAATAAACAGGAAAGCTCAAAGAACATGAAAATTCATTTCAGCAAGTGACACAAATATATTCTCTAAGGTATTTCTATGAAAAAATCCCCACTAAATGTAACTTATTGTGGATAGACCAAATACACTTGAGTGTTTTATGAAGCCCCTAATATCCACTGCAGATTTGGAAGGGACCTTTGTGATAATTCAATCCAACATGCCTCTTTTGTTGGTAGTGGTGTTCCTGGGGATTGAGCTCAGGGCCTGGGTGCTCTCCCTGAGCTTTTTCTGCTCAAGACTAGCACTTTGAGCCACAACACCATTTCCAGTTTTCTGGTGGTTAATTGGAGATAAGAATCTCACAGATTTTCTTGCCTGACCTGGCCTTTGAACCTTGATCCTCAGGTGTCAGCCTCCTGAGTAGCTGGGATTCCAGGTGTGAGCCTGGAGGCTCAACATGCCTCTTTTAAAAGATAAAGAAATTTAAGTTTAGAGGTAGTAATTAATTGTTTTTCAGTCACTTGTCAAAGGGACTTTATGCCAACCCCCTAATAAACAGGGCAGAGTCCTTCCTACTATACTATGCCACCTTAAAATTGGGAGGTTGGCATTAAACTTGTACTCTTGCCTAAGTGGAGCAGGGAGAAGAGAAATGCCAGAAAGTCCTTAAAAGCTCTTCGTTGTTAACACAAGGTGACACACCCTACTAATCAAGCCCCTCATCCTTATTCGTCCTTTATGGAATAAAACAAATTCTGTATACTAGATACATGTTAAACCTTCAGCTACTTTGAAATATAACGAAACCTTAACCATGTTTCCTGAGTCTTCAGCACCATTGAATTTGTAGCTTTATAAATATCATGGTGAACAAGAAATGCTGTCTTGTCACATTCAAGCCAAATAACAGCTGGACTTTAAAAATAAAATTTTGAAGGCATTTGCCTTTTATATTTTTAATTTCTGTTTTCCTTGCTTATGGTTTTGTCCTTTGATTTTGATGAGTGGTTAATACACATGCACAGCTGCCTCTTTTGGTGACCTTTTCTTTGCTGCTCCATGCCCAGGGCTCTGAAGCAGGTCTACAAATTGCTTACTAAGTGATATTGTCATTTTCATGGCTGGCAGATATTTTTCCGGGAAGCCTGGTTGGACCAGGACCTCATCTTTTGGGCTGACTTGCTTTAGTCCTTTCTGAAGATCCACAGAAGTGCACAACCCCTCAAAACATTGTTCTAAAACTGGAGAAAATCTAGGAATGGTCATGTATGGATGGAGGAGAGGAGTGTGGATGGAGGAGAGGAGCTCCTGAGCTGGATGTCAGAATACACCTGGCAATTCAGCTCCCTAGGGCGCTTTCTCTCTGAATTCTCTCAAGTACAAGGAAGTCCTGCTCTTCTTAGCACTTTTTCTCAATAATCATAGTGTCTGTCTATCTTTATTCCTCTTCTCTTTTTTTTGTGTGTGCTGGGGTTTGAAATCAGGACCTGGGCACTGTCTCTTAGCTTTCTTGCTCAAGACTAGTGTTCTAACACTTGAGTCACAGCTCCACTTCTGGCTTTTTCGTCATTAATTGGAGATAAGAGTCTCATGGGCTTTTCTGCCTGGGCTGGGTTTGAACCACAATCCTCATATCTCAGCTTCTTGAGTAGCTAAGATTATAAGCATGAGCCACTAGCACCCAGCTTTGTATTTCCCTTTTAATCTTCCTTATCTCTCTCTCTCTTTCTCTTTCTCCAAGAAATGTTGTCTGTTTTGTTCAACCACAAACTTAGTATAAGAGCAAATATACTTTCTCATTCTTCTGATACTTCAGTCCCTGCTTAATCTTGCTGTTGAGGGAAATATGAAGATGCAAGTAGAGAGAGTATTATGTGTACCTGTTATCTACCCGACTTTAATACAAACTGTAACTCCAGCAGGCTTTGCAATCAGCTCCCACTTGAACAGATGCCAGGAAATAGCCTGAAGTCAGCAAAAGGCTGTTCCCCCATCCCAGCAGCCCTCACAAAGGCATGGCATTGCTCTCCGTATTAGAGCAGGTAACTTGACGCCATTCATGAACTCACAGTCCCCCAAAGCACATGAGGTCTCAATGGCAACTCTGGGCAAGCTTCTGAAGGGAGGTTTTCACACGCTCCTTAAGCTCTTGGGCCACTACAGCCCTTCTATGGTTACACTCATCAGGCCCTGCTGCTATGTGTGATAGAGTAACATGAGAGCTGCTGTATGGCATGACCTGCTATATTTAGGGGAAAGGAAATGGGCCATACTGAGGAAGGTCACAAGGAGTTTGTTAAAAAAAAAAAAGATGGTACCACCTATTTTTCTGTATATACAAGGGAGCAGTAGGCAGCTGAAATTTGAGGCTGGCATCAAATCTCAGTTCTATCCTTATTATGTGATCCATAGTAAGTTATTTAATGACTCTCAGTCTGAATTTTCTTACCTGTTAAATGGAAAAAAATCTTCACATAGTATATGGGAAAATACCTGTAAAAATACTTAACTCATTTTCTCTGAGTGCTTGATAAATGTTTCTTGAGTCAACAGTAACTAGGAATCTAGACAACGTAAGTATGGAATGGAATTTCTAGAGATCTGAATTTCTTAACATTCTAAAATATGATTCTCTATAATTTTTTAATTTTCTCTTTTTATAATGCTTAATAACTCCAGAATAGTCATTTATCAAGTATATATATCATCAACCTGATTATCAGCATTATTGAGAGGCAACTGACTATATTTATAACCAATACACAATTAAGAAACCAAATTAGAGTTTGAAACTCCCATTTCCTGCATGAAGAACAGGAAATTCTCTCTCTCTCTCTCTCTCTCTCTCTCTCTCTCTCTCTCTCTCTCTCTCTCTCTCTCTCTCTCTCTCTCTCCCCACCCTCCCTCTCTCCTTTAACCTTATTATATTAAAATAAATCCTTGCTAAACTTTAAAAGGGAAACCAAATTAAAAGTGTAAATGACAAATTTAGAAAAATCTGCTAGATCAAAAGTAAGTACTAGACCCTTATAACTCATATTCTATAGCCAAGTGGATTAGATACTCCAAAGTGATAGTAGTATAGAAAGTCAAATATTTAGGTATTTCATAGTACAATCTTCCAACAAAATTGAGATAGGCCGGATTTGAAACACTTCATCACAGACTTTCAAGCCAACCACAACATCTGTGTTGCAGTCAGCTAACTCTAAATGTCCCATTATTTGGGCTCCCTAGACAGAGGAATCATAACCCTTGCTCATGGAAAAGCTGCACTTCCAGTGCCTTGTGAAAATGCCAGCATGCTCTTGCTACACATTCTTCAAAGAAGACAGCAACTATAGCTTTGCTTGGGATTCTACTATCTTTCCTTCCTTAATTACCTTCCTTTTTCATTCTCTCTCTTTCTCTTTCTAGCCTGTCTCTGTCACACACACACACACACACACACACACACACACACACACACACACACACACACACACACACACACACACACACACCATACACAGGCATATACTAATCAAAATGTGTTTTGTTCTTTTCTCACCAGAAAAACATCAAACATTAGTCTTTCTCACTGATACGAAAAACCTGCCTTCTGGAAATCTTCCAAGTGTTTCCTGGGCCTGCTACCACCTATCCTTTACAGTTTATGCCAGGACCTTCTGAGCTGGAAGAGCCCAGTTCACATTCTGCTATGAAGAAATGTCTTTATGGTTTTTCAAGGGTCCTGCCAATCAAAGGGATACTAGTCAGAATCTTCCCCTCAAGCTAAAAAAGGACTGTTTGCTGGGGCCTGAGATGGGTGAAGTATCACATTACTCTAAAGAGAACAAATTAATCTTCCCTGACTGGTGGGACAGATTCTGCCAAAGAAACAGCTAACGGGAAAACCAGTCCCTACTCTGTGATGACACAGTAAATAACCAGGCAACATTACTACCAAAGTGCTGACCTAACCCATAAATCGTACGGGCCCTCTGGGGAGCAATTTCTGCTGATGTGCTGCTTGTGCATTTAAGACAAACAAACAAAAAAGGAAGAGGAGCGAGCAAGCATCGACAGTGCTAGAGGTAAACATCCTGAGAGCAAGGCTGTTCTTCCCACTCAGATGTTGAAGGGGGTCAGTTGTGGTTAGTACCCGGACCAGGTCTGAGCTTCTCCTGATCAACTAGAAAAATTATGTCAAGTCTGCTATAAACTGTCATTTAATCTTTAGAATGATTTGATTATACCTAACAATCACTTGATTTAGAATTAAACAACACTAAAAAAATACAATCCTGCATGATATGCTTTTTTTTCTTTTTCGTAACAAAAAAGTAATGAGTAGATAAAAAATAGAATTCTGCTGTTTATTGGACCGTGGAGGGTTATATTATTTTAAACTTTAAAATAGTATCAAAAGTACCAACATTAGCTGGCGCTGGGGGCTCATACCTATAATCCTAGCTACTGAGGAGGCTGAGATCTGAGGATCATGGTTCAAAGCCAGCCCAGGCAGGAAAGTCCGTGATACTCTTATCTTCAATAAACCACCAGAAAACTGGAAGTGACACTGTAGCTCAAGTGGTAGAGCGCTAGCCTTGAGCTGAAGAGCTGAGGGACAGCGCCCAGGCTCAGAGTACAAGCCCCATGACCGACCAAAAAACAAAAACAAAAACAAAAACAAAAAACAAAAAAAAAGTACCAACATTTCCTGTGTTTTGCCTAGAAAACCCAGTTCATGACACCCAAGCAAGGCCATCATGGTATCTGGCATCTAAGTCAGATATCCAGCATTTAATTCAGATATCCCTTTGGAATACACAGAGAAGCAGAAAAGAGCTAGAGAAAAGACACTCACCCTCTGCATCTTCTGGCCGAGTAAGGTCGATGACTCCTGGGCCCAGCTTTCCATCTTCGCTTGACTTTCCTGTTAACTGAGGCCCCAAATTCTCAAAGCGTGTTCTTTCCTAGGGGAAGAATAACCAGAGGCTTAATCAAAATTCCAAAGCAGCTACTTTTGTCTTCTACTTTCTGTCTTACTTCATGGGCAAAACCTGAATTTGCAGACTTTCTTTCCTTTTCTTCCTTAAAACCTTAATGCAGACTTTCTTCTTTCTTTCTTTCTTTCTTTCCTTCCTTCCTTCCTTCCTTCCTTCCTTTCTTCCTTTCTTTCTTTCTTTCTTTTCTTTCTTTCTTTCTCTCTCTCTCTTTCTTTCTTCCTTTCTTTATTTTCTTTGCTTGCTTATCCTCCCTCCCTCCCTCCTTTCTTCCTTTCCTTTCCTTCCTTCCTTCCTTTCCTTTCCTTCCTTCCTTCCTTTCCTTTCCTTCCTTCCTTCCTTCCTTCCTTCCTTCCTTCCTTTCCTTCCTTCCTTCCTTCCTTCCTTCTTTCCTTCCTTCCTTCCTTTCTTCCTCTTTAGCCACAGTAACAGTTTCAGTGTTTTGGTAGTTAACTGGAGAAAAGAGTGTCATGAATTTTTCTGCTGGACTCTCGTGGACTTTTCTTCCTGGGCAGGCTTTGAACTGTGATTCTCAGATCTCAGGCTCCTCCTCAGCTAGAATTACAGGCATGAGCCACCAGATCCTAGGCTGCAGACATCATTCGAAGAAAACATATGGGGATATTCTGCTAAGGCCTGAATGTGGCACTTACTCAGTGCTGACAGCATGGAGAACACAGTACCTGTAAGGAAAGGAAATGTGTGGAGGAAACCCGCCAGAGTGGCTCCAGTAATCTATAAAGAAAGTTGAACCAAAAATGCAAAAGCTTGAAGGAGTAGTTCCTGTTCAAATATACTGCTAAATTTATGGGAGAGGAAATTTTACATTTACAGATCAGAGCTTGTATTGGTATTCCTGGGAAAATACGAATTCAAATTTTATGCACCAGGATGTCAAAAACAAATAATATTTCAAGCGAGTAGACTAGATAATAACATCACTGCTACTGTTTTGCCCACTGGTTTTAACTGTGTCTTTCTGGAATCTGAAAAGGAGGACATCACTTCTAGCCAGCCCAGGAGCTAGGAAAGTTAAAATACCCTGCTGCTTTAGGAGGGAAACCCAAAGCAGTTTGCCTGTTCACCAGACCTTCTAGAAGCAGGCATTGGAGGCTCTGCTGAATGGGGCTCTGCTGCTGTCTGGATCCATAGCAGAGGGCTCACTGACCATCGTTAATATGGTGTTCTTGTCTGCAGGAACACAGCACGTGTCCCCCCTCGCCTGCTTGTTACTCTCCAGACTCAAACTTGGCTTTGTGTGATGCTTATGAATGAATGAAACCTTGTTGTTCATTACTATGAAACAATATTAAATGTCATGTCAGCTTGAATTTACAGACATGAAATAGCAGCTTCCAGCTCCGGGAATGGCTTCTGCATGTTATACTTAATGCATAATGCAGCAGCGGAGTGCTGATTGCTGTGCAGTCTATTGTTCAATGACCTAGTTCTGTACTGAGCACGTTCAGCATTCGATAGAAGCACTCTGAGTGTTCTCTTCTGTAAGATGTTTAGAAACTTGGAAATATTCTTAAGGAGCAACATACAATTACTTGATAGAGACTCTGCCTCATTTGTACAGCCGCACTACATTTGTGCTTTCTAATATGATTATTTCTTTGAATATCATTATATTTCTATAATTAATTCCCTTCAGTCAAATTGGGCAGGAAGTCCTCCAGTTTCCCTTCATCCTGGAATATGTTGAAGTCTGCGTTGGAGGAAAATGCAGTATAAACCTCGCTTTAATCTCGCACCATTTCTATGAAAGATCTGCCACAAAAATTATAACCATGAATTTCTCTAACTGGGTAATACTAACTCGTTTCAGTAGCAATATGTTGGGAAACCTCTGAAATACGACACTTATAAAAGACAGGCTGAAAATAAAAACCAAATTAAGTATGGCTCCCTAATATCTTCTTCTATGAAAACACTGCCATACAAGAACAAATTAACCCAGATGCAGGACACACAAAAAAGCAACCACAAGCCTCGTGGGAGTTTCACACATTGTCAGGGAAAGGACAGCTGCTTTTAATCAGCCAATTTCTATCTGTGAGTAGCACTTTGGGTTGTCACGATGTAAAGAAAAGGAATTAAAGTGAAGATGAGTAGTGGGGGGGGAGGGAGGGAGGAAGCAACATATTCAACCTTTGTTTTTATTACATTGTTTCCCATTTCAAATATTTGCATGTGAATGCTCCCCCCCCCCCCGCGTTAAATGCAAAAGGGAGTTCTGATATGACACCTGCAATCCTCTTACAAGAACAACCTTCAACTATATTTTCCTGGTGGGGGGAGGCAACTTTCTGTGAAAATCAACAGACTATGCCATCTATCAATATGCAGATTTCAAGTATCTTTCTAGTCATTCATTCTCTTTGATTTTACTGGAAAAAAATATTCTCAGTAAAAATAAAAATAAATAAATAAATGAATAAAGTTCCTGAAAGGATATCAATATTTTGACAAGGAAATAGAAGAGGGAAAATTAGATGCCATGGTTTGTAAAAATCCTAAGACAACAAAGCTTACAAGATGATAATATCTTTTCCCTTATAAAAATGAAGTGCACTCACAATTCAGGAGTATCAGCTTGTTTTTAATCATAACAAAAACCACTCAGAGCATTCAACAGCACATTCATGTCTTTGAAGTCATACATTTTTTTTACTTCATTGAAAAAAAAATCCTCTGCAAAGATACTTTCCCTATAAAATATCAATATTTTGATAGAATCGAAGACAAGGAAGAATATCTCATGAAATACTTGTTAAGTAGGCAGAAAATAAATCAATGATAAAAATTGTTTGGGGCAGTAGGTTGCATCTTATATTTGAGAATATTAAGCACTGTGTTTGAGATTAAAGAGGGACCCGGCAAAGCCATGCCCTTTCATATAAATTTCTACCTAGTCTCCCAGAAGATTTCCTTCTTTCCTTCAAAGAATAGTTCAGAATATTTATTTGTCAGCCACATAACCATAAGATAAGAGACTGATGTCTACAGGTTAGGTCTGGGCAGCTGAGTTAAGCAAAGATTTTACAGTGAGATTGAACATGACCCAAGGAACTACAGAATGTGGACATGGGCACAAAGAAGAATGAAAATATATAAACTCCTGGCCATAAAATGCCAATAGGTATGCCCCGATGTGCAGCAAATACAGACAGTATGTGGCAAGCCCTTAAGTTCCAAACTCCTCACATACTTGAACTAGCCCTTCACAATGCAGGTAGAATATTTTATAGATTATATGAGTAAAACACCTTACTGCTAATTTAATCCTACCACCCTGGAAAATACCTTTCCTTATGTTGACAGAGGAATGTGTGTTTTCCATGCAGCAATGGGACCAGATACTTACTGTGCACTGTCAGTCACAAACATACAGGCAACATAAAAGTTATTGAAAAAAAATTAAAGTCAGCTCTGCTGTGTTGTAGGATGGTGGGCTCTCTAAGTGCTTTGAAATTATGATGTATGAGGTAGATGTTGCATATTAAATAAAGATATTTAAATGATAAAGCCCCCTTTAGTGAGAGCTGATGAATGTTAAATGTTACAAGCCACAAGATGGTAGCATCCATCATCTTCACATATTATCACAGTCAATGACGGGCAGCCTCACTGATGACAGATAGACTGCTGCATTATTATCCCTTATTTCCAGAGTCACTGAACAAACCATTCAACTCCTCCAGCATTATTTTTAACTTTGCATTAAATTAGCAACTTTTCCTTTTCATCCCTGGCAAGACTGATCAATTACATCTTTGCATCAGTGGAGAGAGAGTGGGGGGGGAGGGAGAGAGTGAGAGAGGCAGAGAGACAGAGAGAGGCAGAGAGACAGAGAGAGACAGAGAGAGAGAGAGACAGAGAAAGAGTGAATATGAATTTGGAGTAACTAAAAGACCAGAGGTTTGTTTTCATCTAGGGAAAAAAAATCAACTTCCTCTTGCTGGCAACAAATGTAAAATTGTGATCTTGGGAAAGAACAGCAATGAAACAGTAAGCACACAATAATGGCTTTTCTTTGCACTTAGATAAAAGCTGAATTTTTGATGTGCACAGTATATTTTAATAAAATTTTATATACTATGTTTTATACACTTATTGGCTATTCCATAATAATGTGTGTGCTAACAGTAAAATTGCTCTTAAATTTATGTGCGTTATTTATACGTTCCCACGTAACAATGCTTTTTGTTGTAAAAAATATTCTGTTTATTAATGTAACTTTACAACCACTGCATCCAAGATCCGTGGTAAATTAATGACATTTTTATTATTTTATAGTGTCATTAAATTTTTACTGATCACTCCATCAAACAGAGGCAGTAAAGGCCATAATGTAAACTGGGACACTTAGATCAGGCAGCAGGAAGACATTCCATATAGTCTGAAGAAAACTGCTAGCCATAAATGATATTTATACCATCTTTAAGCATGTGAGAATACTTGGATAAGTTTGGCAAAACTGTTTCAGTAGTAGAGTGGATTGTGTACTTAAATAACAGTTTGCTTGCCAGTGAGACAAGCCTTTTTCAAACCCTATGCAAGATGACTGATCATATTCATTCTCTTCAAAAAAAACCCATGAAATATAATGATATACTAGGCACCTTTCCTCTGGGTTGCCAAGACCTAACTAGCCCACCCTGTACACAGGCCTTCCCAACAAAAGTGGCACATGCTGAGAGAAATCTTTTGTGTGTTGCCTTAACAAACAAATTGATTCCATTTTAAGTAGGCATGCCTAGGCAATGATGTGATATATTTTATTCCAATGGTCTGAATGAGAGGCACTTTACTACCCTTTATTTCAAAGCTCATTTCTAAACAATGTCTGAATATGGAGTCATTCATTGCAGGCATACAACATACAACTGGGGGCCATTACCTACATCACTGTTAAAATCAGCCAAAAAAAATATCATTATCTTGAGTTATTTTCATATGTAAAATACATTATAATTAGGATGCTCACTGATTGTTAAATAAAAATTTTAATGTGTGTTATTAACTAATTTCAAATATTCTATGTATATAGAAGACAGTAAATAGAACATTCTATGCTCATATAATCACAAATTTAGTAGCAACTATATCCTACATGGAAAATCTGGTATGATTCTCTTATATAAATAAGAATTTTGTTGTTACTTACACAAATACATATTTACTAAAAAAAAGCCTTTAAAAATCTTTTGGATTTGTAATCATTTGGAATTTTTCATGAAAGATTAATACTGTAGCACCATCAATCATGTTCTTTTTATGTACTCCTAAAGCAGTGTTTTCTAAGAGAAAAAAACCAAATGCATATGCCTTGAAATTTCTAGCCAGGTGCTCATACCTGTAATCTTAGTACTTAAGAGGCTGAGATCTGAGGATCGTGGTTCAAAGCCAGCCCAGGCAGGAAAGTTCATGAGATTCTTATTTCCAATAAACCACTCAAAAACTGGAAATGGCACTGTGCCTCAACTGGTAGAATGGTAGCCTTTAGCAAAGGACCACAATGACAGCGGTCTGGCCCTGAGTTCAGACCCCATGAAGGGGGGGAAAAGAAGAAGAAGAAGAAAAGAAGAAGAAGAAGAGAAGAAGAAGAAGAAGAAGAAGAAGAAGAAGAAGAAGAAGAAGAAGAAGAAGAAGAAGAAGAAGAAGAAGAAGAAGAAGAAGAAGAAGAAGAGGAAGAAGAGGAAGAAGAGGAGGAAGAGGAGGAAGAGGAGGAAGAGGAGGAAGAGGAGGAAGAGGAGGAAGAGGAGGAAGAGGAGGAAGAGGAAGAAGAAGAAGAAGAGGAAGAAGAAGAAGAAGAAGAAGAAGAAGAAGAAGAAGAAGAAGAAGAAGAAGAAGAAGAAGAAGAAGAAGAAGAAGAAGAAGAAGAAGAGGAAGAAGAAGAGGAAGAAGACGAGGAAGAAGACGAAGAGGAAGAAGAAGAAGAGGAAGAAGAAGAAGAGGAAGAAGAAGAAGAGGAAGAAGAAGAAGAAATTTCCTGAGGCTACACAATATTCTGAGATAGTCTATCCTTTAAATTTCTACTATGCCTAAATTTATTGAGTGCTTGCTGAATTAAGTCTTGTTTTCACCCCAGCTCCAAGCAGCAATCTTTTGACTTTTGACTACCACTTGCATCCTGGAGTGGATTCCAGGAAAATGCTTTTCTAAACTAAAAGTAAAGGATAAGCAGCTTTCTCCTTTTTCCAACTTCCTTCCAGCTCAGTGTTTACATCAATGCCAACTGGCCAATAACAGTACAAGTCTCACTGCTTTCCTTATCTTTCTCTGCCTAGTCAACCATCCAGTCTTGCTTATTTGAATTCAGCAGAGCCTTTTGGCCCCTCCTTCAGAGCTCTGCTGACTGACATCACTAACCCCCCAGCACAAGCCTTCAGGCTTGCACACCTATCTCACTCTTGCAGCTGCCTCTGTAGTCTGACTGATCCTTGGTGCGGCCCTCCCAGCCCATCTCCTCACACTGCTTCCTCACCCCATGTGGTTAATTCCACACCCTCCTAGTTTCTGCCGCATCTTATCCTCCCCTGGCTTTCCAGTTCCTTCATTTGCTGCTCTACCTGCTCTGTTTTAAACTTAGTTTTCTTTTTTATTTTTCTTTTTATTTTTTTTTATTGTGAAAATACTGTACAGAGGGGTTACAATTACATGGGCAAGATAGTGAGTACATTTCTTATCAAGCATTGTAGCCTCCTCCTTTGTTTACCCTTCCCATCCCTTCCCAGCCTCCCTCCCCCCCAATCCTCCCTGCACCCCCCCCACTTGTAAAGTTCGTCTTTGACATGACAACTTGTACTTCTCATTGTTGCAATGGGTCCACCTGTATCCTTATTTAAACGACTTGTTTTTCCCCTTCCCCTCCACAAATTATACCAACATCAAATACAGTGAAAGCAGGGGTTATACTGTGGGGGAGGGACATACAAAGCAACAAAGAAATAATCCTATAATTGCGTTAGAAACAAATGCATGAAAGAAAAAAAACATTTAAAATACATATCTTAGGGTTCATTTTCCTAACATCACCTTATCTGACCTTTTCTGCTTGACTCATACATATACTAGATATTGCAAATAAGGGAAACCATGGGACCTATGTTTCTTTGGGCCTGGCTTACTTCACTTAATATATTTTTTTCAAGTCTTTCCATTTCCTAACAAATGGGGCAATGTCATTCTTTCTGATGGAGGCATAGAATTCCATTGTGTATATATACCACATTTTCTTGATCCATTCATCTACTGAGGGGCATCTGGGTTGTTTCCAGATTTTAGCTATGGTAAATAATGCTGCAATAAACATAGTTGTGCTGGTAGCTTTAGTGTGGTCTTGTTTGTAAACATTTGGGTAAATGCCCAAAAGTGGGACTGCTGGGTCATAGGGGAGCTCTATGTGGAATCTTTTGAGGAATAAACTTAGTTTTCTTTATTTCTTCTCTCATACATCTTCTGCTCAGGGCATACAGTGACAATCTTCTAATAATAGTACCAAGATCCTTCCTTGCTCACGGTTGCTGAGTATGCTTTCGTATCTCTTCTTTCTAAGTCATATTCAGATTGAAAAACTCAAGTTTTCTATGAACTCTATAACCTTATGAATATTCCCACTTTCTGATATGCCAAAATTCTTAAGTCTTCCCTACATAATAAGCCCCTAGTTGCACACTATGTTAAAGAACCAGAGCTGGGTTCATATATACTTGCCAAGTCTTTCTCAACACGTTAGATGCCAGGGGTTACATCTTGGACCTTTTCTAGGTATCTTACACAGCATTTAGTATTAGTGTCCATAGGTACTTGCAGATTTATATAAGGCCACATGATTTATTCACTCATATAAATAAAAAATACCCCGTGCAAGCAAATGTCAAAACTGAGCTAGAATTATCAGTTTTCTAACATTTCAAGTTTGTGATGAGATGTTTAGATTTACCATTCCTCATTATCATGGTGATGCTTCTTCAAGCAATGATATAATCAAAATAAGGACATTCAGAAAAACATTAAATAGTTTATAAAAGAAAGAACTAGACAGCATTTAAAGAACACAATAGAAAAATGCATTCATTTCTACAGCTTAATATGAATTTAACCCTGGAATTTCTGCAGGTAAATACTTGCATCTTTGCAAGGCCTTTGTAACACACTGGCAACAAAACGCATCACTTACCACAAATGCTTGGCTTATTAAGCAGTACACATTTCATAATAAATTATTTTGTTCTGTTTGTTTTGTTTGGGAAGCAGGACAATATTAAGCAGAAAGTCGGACAGTACTCTCTGACTCTGGCTGACTTGCTTTCATTTCTTTCTCTGGACATAGCTTGCCATCGTGCAATTCTCAAGAGCTATCATTAGACCATATGATATGGTTTCCTTTTCATTGACTTGCCAAACTCTATTGCTTGAGTATTCTAATTTTATATCCTTTGGATTTACTTTTAATAATTTAATGAAGAGTAAAAACTATAGGCTTTACACGGGACAGTAACCATATGTACTTTTTAAAAGGTGATTCTTTTTGGAGGAGGAAGTGATTTTAGAGGCTCTGCGATTTATTTGTTTAATGGTGTCAGTAATCATGATAATAACGATTCTGGCCTGCAGAAACAAAGTTCATTGTTGAATTTCATTGTTAAATAACATTTTGTGAGTTACCTACAAAATTTTCTAGCTCCACATGATTCTTTAACATCAAAATCACACTAAGACTCATGAATGTGTTAAGGCCTAAGTTTTCAATTGTATTTCTCACACTGTACCAGCACACATTGGAGTAGTAGCATACCTTGGAGTAGTCAAAGGATGAGTGTCTCTAATGTTACTGCATAGTCTAGGCACTCTACGTGCTAAATCTTGGTAAAGTAATTTTCCTTTCTTCTTTTATTTTAATTTTATCTTGAACTAAAATAAAATTTCTGATATGTTTGAAAAGCAGGGAGATATAAATGAATAAAAGGTAGATAAATACAAAGGAAAGCATATAAGTCTGTTAAACAGTAGTGTGATCTCCTGTTCAGGATTAGGCTTATGCTGAAATATAGGAAATCTGCCTGTTTTTCTTTATAGGAAGAAGAACGTTACTTGTAGTCCCAACCTCCCCTTAAAAAAATTCCTCTCACGGGGCTGGGAAGGTGGCTCAGTGGTAGAGCGCTTGCCTTGCATGCATAAGGTCCTGGGTTTGATTCCTCAGCACCACATAAGCAAAAAGAAAAAAGCTGGAAGTGGCGCTGTGGCTTAAGTAGTAGAGCGCTAGCCTTGAGCTGAAGAGCTGAGGGACAGCGCCCAGGCCCAGAGTTCAGGCCCCATGACTGAACCAAAAAAAAAAAAAAAAATTCCTCTCACCCACTTCTTACACTGTAGAGTCATCTACCATTAACATTTAACTCTGAATTAACTAAAATCACCACTCTCTTACAAAAGGTAATAGAGTAAGCTGCTAAACCAATCATGTTAATTTAATTCCTCTTGAGAAATAAGAGCATTCCTAGGAGAAATAATCTACATGAAACTACACAGAGACATAAAGCATGTGGTCAATGAGGAATATGTGAAATCATTTCATAAGAGCTTAAACATATACAAGCTTGGCAAAGATGGCTTCTAGGAGCTGAACTGTGTCTTCTCAAGATTCTTAAGTTGAAACTCTAACCTGCCCCCCCCCCAACATCTCAGAATGTGACTATTTCTGAAGGTAAGATTTTTAAAGAAATGATCCAGTTAAATAAGGCTAATCCAGTCTGATCAGTAGGTTCTCATACAAGGAGGAAATTCTGGACATGCATTACAAATGCCTACATACAGAGAAAAGACCACATGAAGATAAGGTGTCCATCTGGAAGCCAGAGAGAGAGGCCTCAGAAGATCCAAACCTGTGCACACCTTAGGTTTTATGGAGCTTTCAAAAAACAATCTCAAATGATGTATGACTTTCAGCATCTAGAAATGGGAGAACAATATATCTGTTGTTTAAGCCACCTGGTCTCAGTATTTTGTTGTGGTACCCCCAGCAAATGATTACAATAATATCTTTTTAATTTGTCACAAAAGATTCGTTTTGCAGTTCAAAACTTATCAGGTGGTTGGGAAGGTGGCTCAGTGGTAGAGTGCTTGCCTTGCATGCATGAGGTCCTGGGTTCGATTCCTCAGCACCACATAAGCAAAAAGAAAAAAGCCAGAAGTGGCACTGTGGATCAAGTGGTAGAGTGCTAGCCTTGAGCTGAAGAGCTGAGGGACAGTGCCCAGGCCCAGAGTTCAGGCCCCATGACCGGACCCCCCACCCCCCCCAAAAAAAAAACTTATCAGGTAACAAAACGGCAGCTTTTTAGACAGGATATCTTACTAGCTTCAGAAACAATAATGCAGGAGCTAGTAGGAGCAAGTAGTGGTTTTATCTGTTGATAACTCTATCCATTTATCTATCTTGATCTACCTACCTACCTACCATCCATCCATTCATTGCTGGTTCTTCAAAGGAAAAAAAAATCCCTTAGAGGAAAGGAAGATTTGCAAGTTTTCAAAAACCAGATGATTCATACCTTAGGTATAAACAAAATCAATAAAGACTGACATAATCTGTTCAGATCTCCTCTCAAAATGCTGATCTATGCCACTGGGCCATAAGCTACTTGGAGAAAGGACTGTCTCATGACCCTCTCCATCCCAGGTTAGCACTGTGCCCCAGACAAGCAGAGAAGCATGCAGCACATGCCTACTAAAATGAACTGATGTCTACAGAGCTTCTTGTGCATATGTTTTATGGAGCTTTCAAGAAGTGTTCTCCAATGATATATGACAAGTTTCCCTGTGGATTTGAAGAGTACACCAAACTAAGCAAGTTCTGCCCTCACAACCCTGGCAACAGCAGCATCCTGTATATTCCCACACGCTTAGACTCTTGTCACTGCCCATCACATGATAAATGATACGGTAGCATTAACTCTGAAGATATGAGACCCTTTTAGCCTTGGGAGCCACTGAATTAAATTAGTTTCATCAGGATTATAGTGCTTACTGAACCCCTTTAACTGAATGCTTTCTGTCTCATTCATATGGTTTCAATATTGTCTCAACCAATTGTAAGGTTATTTATAAGTTTGCAACTCCCAAGTAGAGTTATAAAGCATTCAGATTTAAACAAATCCAGTTGTGTGGCAGCCTAACTTCTACTTATATGTGGTTTCAACTTTTTATTCGTGTACAGGGCCATGATGCTGACTCGTTCTTAAATATTCTCTGATTAACTTTTGTTTCAGTAACAAGTTCACAAAAAGTCCCATCATAAAATTACATAAACTCTTGTTAAAACTAACACATGATTTAATAAATAGAGAATTCTATCTCAACTTAAACCACCAGTAAGGCTTTGTTATTCTAACATGTGCTATATGAAAAAAGGCATCATAATAAAATTAATGACCAGTTAGGCTAATGTCTTTGTTCACAATGGTACCTAGGGGATTCTATTAGTTCAAAATCCAGGCACTTGACTTCAGGTGTTTATTTAGTTTACAATGTATATTTTTCATTATTGTTTGGGCAAACACAGTTGTAATTTTATTCAAATTGAATATATCAAAACTATATAAAGAATGAGTACTTTTTCCCTAAAAAACTATACCTTCTATTTCAGTTTTGACTGACAAATTGCTAATTTTGAAGACTTTCCCTGAGCAATAAAAAAAAAAATGAGTAGAAAAATATAAAGATTCGTACAATGTGTTTGCTTTCATTTGAGACATACTGATATAGCATATCCCCAGAGATATTTTCTTATAATTAAAAAATATGCATATGCCACAGAAGTAACATATATCTTTTTTTAAGTTGGGGGAGGGGTGTCAAGAGGAAGCTTCAGTGCCAGAAAGATATGTAAAGGCATCTTCACGAAGACAGCCTGGAGACCAAGAAAGTTAGGATACTTCCCTGAAGCCCTATAGCCCACAGGTAAAAAGATCTCCAATATGCCCCCGCCTCCATGCTCTCAACTTCCTGTTCCTGCCACTAAGCGCTCTCTTGAGAGCATTGAGTTAACTTATCTCCATGGTTTCTTCCAGCCCTGAAACTTGATGATTATATGATACTTGACTTTTGCTCTTTGAGATCTACACTGCAGCACACACTAGTAAAATCACTTCACCATGTTATAAAATAATTCTGACTAATTATTCATATTCTCCAGGAAAGTACTTAAAATTAATCCATTTGTCAAACAAGCCTACCAAACTGTGGTCACAGTTGGCTGAAAAGCATGTTTGCTACTTCTGAGATTTTGTTGCATCCATATGCAAAAGCAATAGAAGGGAAGGGACACAGTGGTAGAGGAAGGCAAAGGAAGGAGACAGGAAAAAGCAGAGGACAGACATTTAAACCTGAATTTGGTGTAAAATGTATTTCCATGTTCCTAGTTTAGTGTCACTAAGGTAGCAGTACAAGTTGTACAGAATACAACCTTTTTTTGTGTGCAAGTAAAGTAACATACATGTAAAGACTGCTGGTAAGAAGAACCTTTCTTCAGAAATAAGTTGTTAACTCCTTAATATCAAGACTATGTTTTACTATAACCCCCTAAACAAGTATAATAGGTCAAAAGAAGTCAGAAATGAATTTGGAACAAAAAATAACCTATGTCTGATTGCGAAAAAAGCCATTTTTTGGTGTGTGTGTGTGTGTGTGTGTGTGTGTGTGTGTGTGTGTGTGTGTGTGTTTTGTGTGTTGTTGTTTTTGTTTTCGGTTTTGGTCCATGTCCTGAGGCTTGAACTTAGGGCCTGGGTGCTGTCCTTAAGCTTTTATGCTCAAGACTAATGTTCTACCATTGAGCTATAGCTCCACTGTTTTCAGTAGTTAATTGGAGATGAGTTTCATGAACTAGCTAGCCCAGGCTAGCTTTGAACTGTGGTCCTCAGATCTCAGCCTCCTAAGTAGCTAGGATTATAGGCATGAGCCACTGGTGCTGGGCTGGAAGAAGCCTTTTTCTCTTTTTTCTTTTGCAGGCCTTAGAGCTTGAACTCTGGGCCTGGGTGTTGTCCCTGAGCTTTGGTATTAAAGGCTAGCACTCTACTTTATCACTTAAGCCACAGCTTCACTTTCGTGTGTGTGTGTGTGTGTGTGTGTGTGTGTGTGTGTGCGCGCGTGCGCGTGTGTGTGTGTGGTTAATTGGAGATAAGAGTCTCATGGACTTTTCCACCCAAGTTGGCTTCGAACGTTGACCCTCTCTCAGCCCCTTGAGTAGCTAGAATTACAGGTGTGAGCCACCAGTGCCTGGATGGAAGAAGTCTTTTTAAAGATTAAGTAAAATTAAAATTTAGAAACTATGTGTTTATTTCTAAAATTAAAAAAATAATTTTGAAATTGAAAATTTTAAAATGAGTTTAAAAGAGGAGAAAATATTTTAGGAAACTCATTTAGAATAGTGCACTAATATGACAACATTACGAAGAACAAAAGATTGTGTCCGACTGTGGTGATATGTGTTAATTGTATGGTTTTTCAAAGATGTGGGAGAACTGATATCAATTACAGTATAATTACCATTACTTCCAACAGAGTTAACACGTAGTTACTACAAAATAACATACAATTAACTGGTGTCACATTGCACACCAGGCTAAATAAGATACAAATTAAAAATTCTCAAATGGTACCATAATATTCTTTTCTTAAAAATAAAATAAATTAACATTTCTTTGATAAAGTCACAGCCTTTTCAGGAATTAGTGCAATAATTTCTGAGAAAGGAAATCCAAGACATAAATTAGAAAGAATAAATTTTTAGACATGAGATGAAAAACTGCCTGGGGAGGGAGATGTATGCATCAACAAAAATTTAGATTTTATTTTAAGCTAAAGCTGTGGTAAATAAAATTAAAACCTTCCTAACATATTTCATATTTCCTAAAATGAGGAAGCTCAATGTTAAAATTGAGTTCAAAAAAACCCTTTACTTTTACTGATATCTAATAATAATAATTATTATTATTGGTGGCGGTGGTACTTTATTTAGCAAACACTGAACAAGTATCTGCTTTAGTAGTACTCCGGAGGGATAGGGAAATGAGTCAGTCTCAGTCCAGAGGGGTGCTTACACAGAATTACTGGTTGTTTGCTATGTGGAGTAGTAAATCTCGTCTCAATTTGAGCAATTTCCTTATCAGGCTGTGTACTGGAGAGACACAAAATTGTAGAGATCAGTCTGAAGAAGTAAAACTCCTTGTTGGAATGTCTCAAGTCAGCAATAATAACACAGGAAGCTTCCACACACTGCCTATGAGCAAGGGGCATGTGTGGGAACACCAACACACCAAACATGCATCTAGGTCTCATTAGGAGAGAGTGAAGATGGCAGAGTGCGACCCCGTGAAGTTGATGAGAGGACAAAGGCAGAGCACTGCTGCATTTCAAACACAGCTACAGTCTATCTGCTATATCCGTTTCAAACATCTGGGCTTCCAATTATTTATTGAACTCATGTGTAAGAGTTATTTGGGAATACGACAAACTGTTGTAGATCAGGAACGCACTAAAAGCTTCGTGAAATCTTCCAGGATTGAACTCTTGCTGAAATCCTCAACAATAAGAAAGAAACTGCTATGGGAATGTTTCCCTTCAGTAAATGCATGTAAACCATGAAGATGTTAGCATTCTAAGAATAAACATGGTAAATACCATGCTAATTCGTATAGCAGACAATATTTTAGTAAGAACTTACATTTTGCATTTTATTAGGTTTAGCTTGTATCTAGATTTCCTTCCTCCCTTCCTTCCTTCTTTCCTTCTCTCCTTTCTTCTTCCTCCCTTCCTCCCTTCCTTTCCCCCTTTTTAATATGTGAAATTCAAATGCTTTTTGCTTGAGATTAAATGAGGCTAGTAACATTCATAAAAGGCTGCACATCTTGCTTGAAGGTTACATAAGTATATGCATGGAACCTCAAAGCTTTCAGGGCAGTTTGTTCCCCTATGTAGCCAATTTTCTCATTTTCCTCTGAATATAAAGCTCAGGAATAGATGTTTATTCTTGCACTTAGCTCCATGTTTTAGTCTACTGAATTCATGACCCATTTGCCGGGCTTCCAGTTAAATACAAGTTGTTGTTGTGAGGGGGTGAAACGGAACAACAATGGGTACATCCTTGTGGCATGTTATTTCCTCTTGTTCCTGCATCACTGTGACATTCCTCTGATTATTGCAGTCTCAAAAAATGTGCTGATCACTGTGTGTGTTAAGCGACAGTGGCAGCCCCAGAAGCTAATACCCTCCATAGAGTACATTATGCATGTGATGTAAATGAGGTATAAGCTCTCCAATGCATCAACCATTTGTCATCAGAGAGCCAGCAAACAGTACAAGTGCCTTTTATTCCTTCTACTGTAAGCATGAATGGCAAAATATATAAATAAATAGAAAAAGAAGATCACCTGCTCTTCACAATTGACTCTAATTGACACAAACTTGAAATTATTTCCATGTAAAGTATATTTTGTGTGTGCTTTTTACTTGTTTGTTATTGTATTAAAGGAGAAAGGGTTATCAGCCCCGTATTCAGAAATCAGAAACTGAAATAACATATGTTAAAGAGAGTTGGGACTGCTCCCACATTACTTCTCAGAAACCTAGAAGTCGGTCATCAACTCTATGCATAAACAGTTTAAATATTAAGATGATAATACCATTGGAACAGAATTTAGGATTTGGCTCATAAGTTAGAACTCAAGCTGACAACTCAAGTTTGGGAACTAAATAGTAAGTTACTTTAAAATGTAAACTGAATTCCTGGTCCAAAAATAAGTGCTTCAATAGATTTGAACAATCTCTTGAAAAATTAGAATCGGTGCGTAGGCTATAGGTAAAAATTTCTAAATGAAACAGAAGCAACACCTCCAAGGGCTCTTAGTGCTCTTGCTTCAAAAAGTAGCATGTGTTTATTCCTAAAGCTTAATAACAACATTCCTGGTTACTCTTTGTCCCCTTCCTAGGCTGGGAAAAACCTGGAAAATTAGCCAGAGCAGGATATGGGAGAGATTTGTTTATTCATTCCCAAAGATTGAATAATGATGGTTATCTAAAATGGGTTTGCAGAGTATCAGGAAAAAAACCTAATTGTTCATAGAACAAACAACTTCCTTTGTGAACAGTACAACTATCAGCTTTCAAATTTTTGTAGAATTTTTAATGGTATTTCATTAACTAATGACTTAAGAAGATCATGATTGCAAAAACTACATTTTTTAAAAAGAATGTAGTTCTTATTTAACTGCACTGCAATAGTGACACTAAGGAAAGAAAAACTGGAAAACAACCACAATCTGTGTGTTTCATTGAATAAATATAACACTATTCAAATTTATATTGTGATCAAAACTTTATTTTCCCATAGCTGAAGTGATAACCAAAAAAAGTAACAAAAATGAAAAAAAAATTGCACAGAAGATAGCCAGCCTTCCTGCTTGTACCGGGACCCAGCATGTTAAAACCTGTTATTTAAATAAGCTTCAAGTTGTGGATTGTGTTCTCTTATTGGTAATATGACATGAAGGCCTGGATTATTGGAATGCTCAGATCAAGCAAACAAATCTTAAAATAAACATAATCTATTTAGGATCTGTTTGGTTTGAAATACTAGCCTTCCCAGGAAGACCAGAAACATGTCTGTGGGCTCACACTTCTACTTTCAGAAGTAGAATTCATCGTGCATTGTTTGAAACACTCACATTCTTTGCTTTCTGGATAAACTGGTTTCACTGCAAACCAAACTCTATCTAGCATAGTTTCTATTCAAAGATAAATCACTAGTTACTATTCTCTCAAACATCACCTTTAGATAATTTTTATGTCATTAACTTAGCTTCTAATATTATAAAAGTTGGAGAAAATGATCCAAGAAAACCAATCTACACAAAGCCACATGAAATTCATTAACTCACTGTGTTTTGATCTCCTTGTATTGTGCTGATCAGTAAATCCATCTACATTTAGCTAATTCTCAGTCCTCAGCTAATTCTTTGAGGGGGAAAAAAATGAATGTTTCCTATAAACTCCAGAGATCTTGGGTACAACAGACCTGATTTACTTGAAACAGATTTCACTTCCTTTCTACAACCTCTCCTTCCCACCACCACCCACAACGATGATAAACAAAAAGTTGTTTTATTTGTAGAAAAATAGTGAAGACATGCTACTTATTTATACTGTTAGCCTACAGCAGCTTCAAGTCCACCCATTCCAATGATGCTGAAGATAAGAAGCACACAGCAAAATAGCATTTGCCTTTCTCAGCAGAAACCAGTGACTCGGTTCCTCAGTTCCCCAGTTTGACATAACACGTGCCGCTATGCTGAAATCACCTCAACTAGAAAACTCTTTCCACAAATTATCTCATTTGTAAGGCATAATCTATTGATTCTTCAGATCGTACTAAGGCTGAGTAGCATTAAAGATCCCAACACCCCACAGATAGTAGCCTATAAGACAGGTCTTCAGCTTTCAAATCTAGACTTTTTACTTTCTTCTTCTTCATTTTTTGGGGGGGGGTCAAGTCTTAATCTATGAGCCTTGATTCAGTTCTAGTTACACCTCATGTGATTGGGAAGGCCATCATCCAGGCTGGCTTCCAAAGCTTTGCAAATCTGTTTATTTTATAAACGTAGCTTCCCAAAGCTACTGAAGTCTAAGACTTTATTGCTTGACCATCTAAATAAATAAATGAGCATTAGATTTTTTCATGACTATGTACTAGTTACCTCTCAAGTCCCCTTACTATATTACTTCCTTTGTGTATGGTAATTCCAGAGAGGTTTTGCCTCTCTGCCTCCCCCTCTCCTGTCCTCCCCCCACCCCACCCCCAACCTGACCCAGATCATCAGGTGCAAACCTGGGAGGTTCCCATGACATTGGTACTGCCAAGGACATGGGCTAGAGTCAGGAGATGCACGTATTAGACTTGAAAGCTCTGCCACAGAAAAATTCAAAAAGCACAGCTGTCTCTTGCAACTCTGAGTTTGGAGAAAAATCATCAGCGGTCAGACAGTGCACCCTAACTGCAGTGGGCTGTAAGATTGCAGTAAGAAATAGAAGGAAAGGCAGAGAGAGGCACAAAAGAAGAGGAGGAGGAGGAGAGAGAGGGGAACTCAGAGGGAACAAGGAAAGGGGGGAAATATATCTTATATATCTTGGTAATTTTCAGCAATAGAGACAGAAAAGCAGACTGCGAGCAATGGACCTATATTTTGAAGAACAGAAAACAGAGGAAGAGGCTGTGAAGCAAGGGAATTTGAGATTCTTAAAAAAAAGACTATCAGAAGTTTCTCTTTAAGTCTTTAGCCCACTTGTTGATGGGGTGGTTGTTTCTTTGAGGATTTGTTGTTGGAGGGATTTAGTTTTTTGAGTTGTAAGTATATTTTAGATATGAAGCCCTTGCCTGTCTTATGACTAGTGAGGATGTTGTCCCAATCCATGGGCTTTCTCTATTGATCTTGCTAGCTATGTCCTTTGCCATGCAGAATCTCTGCAGTTTCATGCAATCTTATTTGTCTAATCTTTTTTTGAGTTGTTGTGTTTCTGGGTCTTTATTAAGAAAATTTCAGCCTGTGCCAAGGAGCCCTAGAGTTTCTCATATTCCTTCCTGTAATGTTTTCAGGGTGTCTGCTTTGACTTCAAGGTCTTTGATCCATTTGGAGTTGATTCTGGTGCAGGGTGATATATAAGCCAGGCCCAAAGAAACATAGGTCCCATGGTTTCCCTTATTTGCAATAACTAGTATAAGTCTAGGACAAGCAGAAAAGGTCAAAAGTTATGTACATATGACCATATATGATGATGTAAAGTGAAATGAACCCCAAGATAGGGACAAAACTGTTTTTTTTTCTTGCTTGCTATTGTTTTTAATGTCTTTAAAATGTACTATGTGATTTTTTTTTTTGCTTCTTTTGTATGTGCTTCCCCTGTGGCACAACCCCTGTTTTCATTGTATTTGATTCTGGTGTCCTGCATCTTGTATATACAATTTTTCTAATTTAGGGAGGGGAAGGGAAAAGACAAAATGCTGAAACAAGGATACAGGTTGACCCGTTGTAACAATGAGATGTACAAGACACTATGTTGAAAACGAACTTTACAACTTCTGGAATGGGAGAGAGGAGTTCAGGAGGTGGGGAGGGAAGGGATGGTAAGGAAAAAACAAAGGAGGAGGTAACAACACTCGATAGGAAATATACTCATTACCTTACTCATGTAACTGTAACCCCTCTGTACACTGTTTTTACAAAAAAAAAAAATCTAAAAAGAGACTTAAAATTCTTCTAAAGACTAGTAAATAACCCTGTAAATAATGCAAAATTCCCTTGCCTAAGGAAATTTCAAAGGTGCAGACAGATACGATGAAAATAAATTATTATTTTAGAATTTATAAACTGTGTCCTCTATTCCTAAACAATCATGATCAATGAATAATGCCTGAGTGTTTTAGGCTCAATGTTAGGAGGACGGAAAATAGGCCTGGACTTTCCTTTCACATAACAGTAACTCAGGCTTTACAGGAAAAAGGGCTGATATTTGAACAGAGTCTTATCACATGAATACTCAGTGTTTTGGCTTTTGTTTTTAATATGCAATGGAGGATAAAAACAAGACACTAAAAATCCTACCTCACAGGATTTTGGTAAATTTCAAATGAGACTCTGTCTAAGGTCACTATGATCAGAGAAGTCTTAAGAATAGCAAGGGATCTTTTTTTCTCTGTGGTGCAAGAGATAGAACCCAGGGTTTTTCTTATCATAGTAAGCATTCTGCAACTGAGACATATCCCCAGCCCTAGAAAGTTCTTAACAAGACTATGGAACCTAAGAGTTCACTAAAAATGTTTCTTTCAATGTGTTCCCATTTTACGGGTGGAAAAATTGAGATCAATTTTATTGCTGCTGTTTTACCATCAACATATGGAAGGAGATGCCCAGAATTTATAATTTCTCTTTTCACAAAAGTCATGACAATTCTCCACTGAGGGCTACAGCATAGATTTCTGACGTAGAAGATATGAGAACTAAGGCTATTGGGAAATGTAATCATAAGATACCCTTTGTTTTTCTTCAGAACTAATGCTGTTGATTTCATTTATAAAAAGACAGAGAGGGCAAATCAGGGTTGTAACAAAAATAAAAGCAAGACAGTACTTTTGGAAATTCTAATATTAGTTGCAAATGTCAAGAATGCAAACTGAATCTTAGCTAAAAGCGAACCTTGGCCAGAGTACTCCCAGTTACACATTTTTTTTTTATAGCCAGATTCAAGACAATGCTGAGGGGGAAGCAATGAGGAGAAGAATTCATAAAGAGTTTTTACTTTTCACAGATACAACCATGGCCTACCAGTTAAGAATGTAAATGATCAGGTACAGGAATACCTACCACCACCAACAGCATAGAAAAAAGACCCAGAGCCTAACACACACATACACATATTCTTTTTCTCTTTTTCTTTCTCTCACACAGAGTGTTATATAAATTCACACTATCATACAGTCTCATAACAGATAGACTGACATACATTCAGAGACATACAGACATAGATTCATAAACGTATCTACAGACACATGAACTCAGAAAGATAAACATTTACACAGATACACAGACATAAAGGGACAGTGACAGTTACAAAGATGCACATAGTCAGACAGACATACAGTAGGTACCCATTCTCACTTACATAGATACCTGGAAAGACAGCCACACATACATACAATGTTTGATGCATGAAGACTGTTTTTAAAATTTAGGTGAAAGCAAGTAAAACATTAATGCAAGTATATGTACAACAGGATCTAAAATAGGATATATTAGAAGTATCCCATATTGGAAAGCTCTAAGACTGGTTTAGAGGGTCCACAAAACCAAAATTTTTTACAATTACTCTTGTGAATCCTTATTTAACGTTTTTTTCTCTCATGTGTATACAGTGGCACTTAAGAAGTTACATGGCAAGGATAAATTTTAATGTCAAAGATATTAGAAGAGATGTGTTGTAATAAGTTAGGTATTAAAAAGATTTATAAAGATGAAAAATCCATCCATCAGTTTTTTTAATTTGAAAAATATAGCTAACATTCAAAATGTAATTTATATTACTATCTAATCAATTTGTTAGTTACTATAAAATAAATGCTTTAATGTTTCCATTTTAATATCTAATATAATACATTTTGATAGATATATCCCATACTAAATTCTCTGGTTTTTTTAAATTAATTTAAAAAATGTGAAAGGATCTTGAGATCCTAAAAAGTTGAGAACAGCTGGTCTAAGAGCTTAAAAAGCTAGGGGGTTAGATCTCCAAAATCCTTATATTACTAAACATGCTCTCTATACATATCTAAAACAGCAACTCTCAGAAGATGTATGTGAAATTGTATGTATGTATGCTTCTGTTAAATTTTAACCCTTTTACTGGAGTAGAAAATTAACTGGCTGTGGCATTTTAACTTAAAATACTTGTAAACTAAACTAAACGTCTAACATTTTTTCAAATCCTTACCTCTATTCTTAAAAAGCATCTTAAATTTTATTAAATCTACATAAATTCTCACCATCTTTTCCATTTAAACTGAAGAGAAGAAAAGAACCAAGCAAGTTTGTTGTTGTTTTTATGAATTAGGCCTTAAACTAGTAGCTAGGCAACCACAGAAGTAGCCCTGACAACAGAAAGAAAGAGAGAGAAAAAAGAAACACCCAACAACTTAATGATTACATTCAGCCAGGAGCTTACATACAGCATGGCATAGTTGTCCAATGTTATCAGTTCAAATACAAAATCCAAAATTAATAAAATTTGCCTTGCTTTTTTCTAAATTTTAGAAAAAATCCTTCATAGTATAAATACAGCTATTCATTTCAAAGAAGCATCCAGAAAGAAGACATGTCTAGGTTAAATTCTTTACCTCATGATTTTAGCATTGACTTCTTTAAGAATGATGCTTGAAACTAAGATGAGTGTCTGGATTTAGATTCTAAGTAAGATAGCCCTATCAATCTCAGAGGTGAAGAGAATGAATGAGATACTAGAGAGAAGAAATGCAGGAACAAGGTGACACAGAGCTAGTCTTAGTTTCTTCATCTGTGAAATGGGAATAGCAACAGCTGTATCCTTGAATTTGGAAAGGTTCAAGGAAGATAATATGTGTGACGTGTTTTGAAGCAAGAACTATAAAAAAAATCTCGTAATACCACGTTGTGAAAAATACTACAGCTTTTAAAAACTGACACTTGCTCTGTTTTATAAATTATGATGGCTACAATTAAATTTGTCCCCTTAAGTGTAAACTCTCTAATGTGTTCTATTTTCCTTATAGGACAAGTTGTTTTCCTGGAGCAGATTGACATAGGAGAGCGCTGTGACTGAGCACGTTACGCAACTGTTCACAACAATGGTAACTCTGATTAATTGGTACTATGTACACCTTTGAAAACAAGACCTCACTAGCCTATATTAGGAGCTGTAATAAGAAGCTCATTCATTTCAAACACATTTTGCTAAATAATTTGCTCACAACTCCCTTTCACTTATTGTTATATGGCTATATTGATCTTCTGTCTAAACCAATCCTGTCATGCAACAATGAATATCTGAATCAATTGTATAAATAACAAGAGCAATGGCAATTGGCAATGGGAAGCAGAAAATATACAGTATGTGTTTCTTTTCCAATAAGAAGGAGCATTGTTACATTTATGCATCCCTGATGTACTATTCTCATATTTTACAAAGTATGGATGAGGAAAGAGAATCTACACTTGTACAAGTTAAACAATGGTTTTTTGAAGTAGAAACAAAGTTTTGCCTCAATGATTGTATTGTAAAATTTTGTTTTACTTTATTAAAAAATACCATTTTGCATGAGAAATGTATGTAATTATTAAGCATAAGGTTACGTAGTTTCAAATATCATTGACTTGTTTCTAGGTAAATACATTAAAATGCATTAAATTAGTAGGAACAAAGGTTCCCTAACACACTAACATAATCATATTTTAATATTACTATCACAGTGGTTATGGCCAGAGCCTAGCAAGTAACTAGTATATACAAGTTACTCTAAGAGAAAAACAAACAAACAAACAGATTTTGAGGCTTTGTAAGAAGCTCTCTGTTAGTATCTTATTTGCTTTCTTTCTATCCTAAGACATTATGGCCACAAGGAACAATAGGTGACCCATTTGTTACTAGAGATTATCAAAGAGAGAAAAATTAACAAAATTAGCAACACATATGACAAGCTGCCTGATATCTTTAAATAATAATGAAACTTATATTGATGAAAATGTCTCTTCTGCTCAATACATGCTAAGTTCACTTTTCCTCAAAGTGGTCCTTCAAGGAAAGAATAATTGCCTTCATATTAATGATATGGTCATCAGGGTATGATCGTGTACCCTGTAATTCCAGCTACTCGGGAGACAGAGACAAGATGATCACCAGTTTGAAGTCAGCCCAGGCAAAGTAAGTGAAACCTTGCCTCAAAAACATAACACAAACAAGAGTACAGCCCATGGCTCAAGTGGGAGAATATTTGTCTAGCATGCACAAGGCTCTAGATTTAATCCCCAGCATATCAAAACACACAGATAGACAGAGAAATTATGTTCACTGAAACTCAGAAAAGTTAAATAATTTACTATAGTAACACAATCAGTAAGCAGCATAGGAAGAACTATCAAACAAGACAAATCAACTCCAACTCATGTTCTTACTAATCTGTCATGAGGCTGTTCATCTGTGGATGCTCCTGCCTAGCCAACTCCTCTGTTTCTCTGTCTACACTTGCACCATCCTATCTTCTATTTCCAGAACTAGAGTCCATGGACATCATGGCAGAAAATGAAAAGTACACAGAACACAGGAGACTCAATGTTTTTCCTGCAATGCAGCTGTTATTTATTTCTTACCTTACTTCCTTCAAACGTTTAAAATTGCCAATGTAAAAGTTATTTCTGTATGTAACAGGTTGAAAGATACCAGGAAACTATCAACAAACTGACACTATTCTCTAAGTAGAAATACGACTAAGTAGATTAGAAACATCAAATCCAAAATGACTGTGGGTATGTTAACTAGGTCTCAGTTTGTCTAACTATAATGGGAAGCAATTGTACCAAATCAAATGTAATGATCCCTCCAGTTCTTCCATATGCTACAGCTTTAACCTCACCAATACACTTAAAATGTAGGTGAAGTGTGATAATAGTGATCATTTATAGCTCATTTTGATTCTTTATGAGGTCAACTATTTCTCCTACAGATGACAGGAATAACAGCTTAGGCCACCTACACATGGATGCATCATCTGCCTGTTGTGAGCAGCTGTGATAGGCAGGTAACCTATCTTACACAAGGCCCATGCAATGAAGTGCCCAGCCTAATCACCAAGTCAGCACCCAAACATCAAGTTTAGGACACATTTTAACATAGATCCATTCATTTAGAGGGCCACCCCTGTATTCTGCCAAATGCCCTTAGTTTAGCTTTGAGGACATTTATAAGCAGCCTTATTAAAATTCTGCTGCATATTGTCATAAAATACTCTCTATCTTAGAGATGTCAAGACAACAAAATTCGGTAAGCAATTAGCTTATAATATGATCTAATTGCACTAATACTCCAACAGGGTTGGGATAGCTAGGGTTCTTGGTATGGAAAACTAAAACTCAGAGGAGGGCAGTAAATGAGACTTCTGCTGGCAGGACACTTACAATCTATAAACGAGGCTATGTTGAAATGATGGAGCATAGCAGCTCCTAAGGCGCTGTTACAGTCTACTGTCCCTATAATCTATATACCTAACAGACGCTAAATACATCATAACACAGCCACCCAGAACAACTCCATTGGTGCCATTCTGGTTGATTAAGCCAACAATATTTCATTTTAAAGTGCAAAAAAACTGGGATTTGTGTAATAAAGTGAAACATTTCATGGGTTAACTTATGTATTCACATGAACACATAAAGTGAACTTCTAGGTGTGCCTGTGTAAATATTAACACTGAGTAGACACATCAACTCTTCCCTATGCATATTTAATGTGATTAAATGTAACATGTTAACCGTGGACACTGTACTGTACTTCCCAAATTTCCCTATCTCTCAGTTTCAGGGAATGCTATTGGTAGCTACCTCTCAGCTATTGGCCCTATTTTGGCATTGGCTCAAGCGAAGAAAGTCACCTCAGCCAAAGTCAATTCTTAATGGACACGGCAGCCTCAAATCTTCTCATAGCCTGAGGGCTTAGTTAAGACTGGGTCTTCTTTTGCCCAGTCATTTCCATAGATGGCGATGAGAGCATCTCCAAATAAAATTACTGCTAACCTCTATATCATGGTCAGGTTCCTGCTTCCCAGGAAACCCAAATGTGTGCCATCTTCCTTTGTAAAGAATGTCCAATTAAGAGTAAGAAGAAGAAGTATATTTAATACATTGTAAGATTTCATGACAGCAACACTGAAAAACTATCTAAAACTGTATTCTGGGTTACAAAGAATTAATTCATAAATTAAACGTATGGATCTTTATATCTAAAGAAATAGGTAATCATTGTAGGTTAGACAATTTTGAAGAGAGTTAAAGTGAATTTGTCATGATCTCTTTTCCAGTCTTATTGTGCATTATATAATTACCTTTTTTGACTCAGAAGAGAGTCTGATCGTAAGAAAAAAAATAGCAGTGTCCTCATGGAAACTCATGAAATTTAAGATAGTTATTTAATAATAAAAAAAATAGTGTAGCTATCTAACTAGTAAGGATAGATAACTACTCTGGATACTAAAAAAATGTCTGATATAAAATATAAGTTAAAAGAATGACATTATTCAGAAGAAACACCATCTTAATCTCATATCCAAGTGAATTTTTTTCTTTATTTTATTTTATATTTTGAGTTTTCTTGTTCAACTGATACTCTATCACACAAGCAAGGCTTTTTGCTGGTTATTTTGGCCCAGGTTGGTTTCAAACCTAAATCATCCAGATCTTAGCCTCTTCTGAGTAGCTAGGGCTATAGCTACAAGGCACTGCTACCTGACTCCAAACGAATTTAAGAGCTAATGAGAAATATATAATCTGTAGAAGTCAAAGATAATTGAGAATTTTACAGAGTCTGCATTTGAACTTCACTTCCAGTTGGTGGTATAAACTCAACAACATGGGACTATGGAATGACTTTAGTTGTCCTCTCAAAATCAAAATGTTGAAGTCCTCACCCAATGTGATAGTAATTGGATGTGGGTCTTTTAGAGATAATTAAGATTAGATAAACCATGAGGGTAGAGCCTCCATTAGAGCACATGATTAATCTCAAGTATACAAAAGTATATACAATTTAGCACATACCAGAGGATTCACCACAACATGATACGTGTGTTTTCCCATCATATAAGGAATGTAACATGGAGCTACACAAGGTTTCTAAGGAAGTGTGTGCCCCTTCAAATCTAAGGAAAGATGGGAAAAAAACCAAGCTGTTGAATTAGCCTAAATCCTCAACACTGATGAGAGGATAAAGAAAATGTTGACTATACACACAAAAGTACTAAAAGCAGAGAGTATTATAGAGTAAAGAGGCTGGAAGAATGTCTCACACAGACACACACACAGACACACACACAGACACACACACATACACATACTGTTTCAAAAAGGGAGATGAAAAAGAGAGACAGCGAAATATAGGAGCAGGGCAAGCTTGTTCAAAGGACATCATATATATCTATAGAATTATCAAATGAACTCTTTTATGCTTTTAATAAAAAATAAAATATATAAATAAAAATGCAACATATGTGCACATATATATGCACATATACATATGTACATGCACCATACACATTCGGTGTAGCAACTTAGTATAGTGAGAACAGAGTAAAATCAAATTCTTTACTAAGCCTTGGGAAGTCAACATTCTTTCAGAGCTAAGCTTCCTAATCTGTGTGAGGGCTTTGATCACTACATGCTTTAAGAATCCCATCATTTTCCCATCCTACAAAATCCTTTCCAAGCTCTCTTCACAGCTGTCTCTGACTGTAGACCAATAATAGGTAGGTAAGGGCAAGAATTAGGTTCAGAGTGAGCAGCTCTCCGTGTTCTACTGTAATGGGTTGAACTGTGCCCTCCAAACAAATATACTCATCTTCATCTAAAGTTCCTGTAGATGTCATCCTATTTGAAATATATATATTTGTAGCTGAGAGTTAATATATGGTCATGTGGATTTGGATAGATGCTGAACACAGACACACACAGAGGGAAGACAACCATTAAAGAGAGGCAGAAACTAGGGAGAAACAGCTGCAGGCCAAGCAACAGCAAGAATCTGTTACAACCATCCTCAGGAGAGGATTCTCCTTTATTGCAGACACCTTGGCTGGTGATTGGCCTCTAGAACTGGGTGTGTGAAAATTTCTGTTGCTTTAAGCTACTCAAAGTGTAACAAAAATGAAAAAAAACATCCCTAGGAAATGAATACAACCACATTTCCAGAATCTCCAGACTGTCACATCACCTACCCTGTTGAGAAGGAAACACAGAAAAACTAAAAGACAGTATCCCACACTCCCAGCTTCTAGGAACTGGGGAAGATACAAGATCTCTTCTGATGAATGAAGACTCCACCACAGCAGCCATGCCAGAATGAACAAAATGTGGAATGAAAAAGAGGTCTCGTGACCCTCACTTTCATAGTCTTTACTGAATAAACATATAAATGGAAACATTTAGAAAAATTTACTCTAACACTGTTACCATTACCCATCATGTTATACATTTTGTCCCTATATCATAATCCCTTGCTCCTCTCTAAATAAAAACCTCTCATGATTCAGCACTGGAAAGGTACTATATTTTCTTTCTTTCTTTCTTTTTTTGGCAGTCGTGGGGCTTGCACTCTGGGCCTGGGCGCTGTCCCTCAGCTCTTCAGCTCAAGGCTAGCGCTCTACCACTTGAGCCACAGTGCCACTTCCGGCTTCTTCTGTTTATGTCGTGCTGAGGAATCGAACCCAGGGCCCTCATGCATGCAAGGCAATCACTCTACCACTGAGCCACCTTCCCAGCCCACCATCTTTTAAAAAAATAAAATATTTCATTCTACCAGGCAATCAGAATTTTTCATGCTATCTCCTACAATCATCCCTCAGCTGGGCCATTCTTCCACAGGAAGCCTAATGATCTTATACGTAAATGAGATAGATTTACACCCTGGACAGAACTAACCCGGGGATTCCTGTCATAAGCAGAATAAAGAGCACACAAAATCATATCCCATTGTTCTCTAGTATGCTCTCTCCCGGCCTATGCCTTCACGGGCTCCTGCTACCCCTTCTCCTGCAGCACTCTGGCCTCTCAGCTGATTGCTCTGCTGCCTAGAATGCTCCTCACTAGCTCAGTGCTAGAACTCTCAATATCGCTTTCCAAGAGACTCCTTTCCATTACATCTCAGCCACCCTACAGCTGCCATGTCCCTACTTGCTTGATTTTTCATGGAAAGTTATCCACCTCCATATTACTTTATTTGCTTTATTTCTCTAGCATCAGTGTCCCTCTGTTAAAATGTAAGCTCTATGAGGACAAGGATTTTTAATTGTTTTCTTTCTTTTGTTTTAAATTAGTGTATTTTTATATTGTACAGAGTGGTTACAGTTACATGAGTAAGGTAAACAAGTACATTTCTTATCGAGCATTGTTACCTCCTCTTTTTGTTTTCCCCTACCATCCTTTCCCTCCCTACCTCCCCAACTCTACCATTCCCTGACTAGAAGTTGTAAAGTTCATTTTCAACATAGTGTCTTGTACATCTCATTGTTACAATAGGTCAACCTGTATCCTTATTTCCCTTCCCCTCCCCAAATTAGAAAAATGTATAGGGGCTGGGAATGTGGCTTAGAGGTAGAGTGCTTGCCTTGCATGCATGAGGCCCTGGGTTTGATTCCTCAGCACCATATAAGCAGAAAAAGCCAGAAGTAGCACTGTGGCTCAAATGGTAGAGCGCTAGCCTTGAACTGAAAAGCTGAGGGACAGTGCCCAGGCCCAGAGTTCAGGCCCCACGACTGGCAAAAACACAAAAAAAGAAAGAAAAGGAAAATGTATAAACAAGATGCAGGGCACCATAATCAAATATAATGACAACAGGGGTTATACCATGAGGGAAGAACAAACAAAAGAAACAAAAAAAAATCACATAGTACATTATAAATACATTAAAAACAAGAGCAGGAAAGAAAAAATAAAAACCTCTTGTGTCCCTACCTTGAGGTTCATTTCACTCAGCATCATCTTTTTTTTATTTTTTTGGTTGTGGGGTCTGAACTCTGGGCCTGGACATTGTCCCTCAGCTCTTCAGCTCAAGGCTAATGCTATACAGCTCAAGGCTAATGCTATACAGCTCCACTTCCGCTTATGTGGTGCTGAGGAATCGAACCCAGGGCCTAATGTATGAAAGGCAAGCAGTCTACCACTGAGCCACCTTCTCAGCCCTACTTAGTATCATCTTAGATAGTCCTATGTACATAGCTTTTTACCTTTTCTGCTTATCCTAGACATATACTAGATATTGCAAATAATGGAAACCATGGGACCTATGTTTCTTTGGGCCTAGCTTACTTCACTTAATATATTTTTTCCAAGTCTTTCCATTTCCTAACAAATGGGGCTATGTCATTCTTTCTGATGGAGGCATAGAATTCCATTACACACACACACACACACACACACACACACACACACACACACACACACATCCCATTACATTTTCTTGATCCATTCATCTACTGAGGGGCACCTGGGTTGGTTCCATATCTTAGCTATGGTAAATAATGCTGCAATAAACATAGTTGTGCTGGTAGCTTTAGTATGGCCTTGTTTGTGATTGTTAGAGTAATGTCCAAAAGTGGGACTGCTGGGTTATAGGGGAGCTCTATGTGGAGTCTTTTGAAGAACCTCCATACTACTTTCCAAAGTGGCTGAACAAGTTTACACTCCCACCAACAATGCAGTAAGGTTCCCTTCTGTCCACATCCCCTCCAGCATCTGTTGTTATTAGAGTTCTTAGTTATAGCCATTCTAACTGGGGTGAGGTGGTATCTCAATGTTATTTTGATTTGCATTTCTTTTATGGCTTGGGAGGTTGAGCATTTCTTCATGTGTCTATTGGCCATCCTTCTTTCCTCTTCAGAGAAGTTTCTCTCTAAGTGTTTAGCCCACTTATTTATTGGGCAGTTGTTTCTTTGAGGATTTGTTGTTGGGGGATTTAATTTTTTGAGTTCTAAGTATATTATAGATATGAGACCCTTGAGGACAGGGAGCTTTGTTTTAATTCTGAAATCAGAGTGAGAACTCAGGGTTTTGCACTCTTACTCAGCTTGCTTGTTCACAGCTGACACTCTCCCCACTTGTGTCATATCTCCAGCCCCAGCTAGCCTCATACTGCAAAACTCCAGGTCTCTGCCTCCTGAGTAGTGAGAATTGCAGGCACGAGCCACTGGCTCACTGCTGTATCAGCACTGCCTGGACTATAGTCTATTAGTAGATAGATACATACTAGATAGATAATAGATGCTAGATAATTTGCAAAATCAGAAACAAAAAGGAATGCATTTTACAAACTGCTGTGTGTTGTATTTTGCCCAGGTTGACAGGAGACTTAGTATTAAATCAATGGTATAAATTATGGTATCACATTAGCCTTCATTGTGAACATATATGCTTCTTCTTTTTTAATGCTTGCATATTCTAATCTCATTCTAATGAAATCATATATACTCTTTATTATAAGATACCTTTCAGTATTTTGGAATGTGAAAGAAATATACACCCATAGGCAGGTAGGTGGGATGCCTGGGAGGCCATCTCAGTGAAGGGGAGAGTAATGCTTAAATGAGACATATGACAGGTCTGAGTTAAATACAGGGCAGCCCTCAAGGGAGAGGCCCAGACCCTTGGTTGCTGGGTGACATGTGGGAGCCTGACAAGAGTGAGGGAAAAGGAATCTATGGGTCTCGCAGATCCAAAGGCAGAGGAAAGAAGGTTTTACCTTTTCATTCCTGCAGTTGTTCAGTCCCACATTATTCATGGAGGAGAGTTTTCCATCAACACCATGTGGCTGTTGCTGCTGTTGCTCCCGCTGGATCTGCTCTCGCATCTTCCGGGCTTCCTGAATGGCTTTCATCACTGTATCCTGATCCCCAAAAAGGGCAGGAGAATTGAGACTGGACAGGATATCTGCATACATAGGATCCATTATTAGAGACTTGTGAGGTTAGACTATAAAGTACTGCTAAGATCTACTCTCCCTTACAGAATATCACATTCTCTCAATAAGGAAGTAGGAGCCACATTTGTGATTTATTAATAAATGTGTACAATACCATGCATAGAGCACAGAAAGCTGGGGGTAGCAAACTTTGCTGGTGCTTTTAGCCTGGGAGGATACTCCAGCACTCCAGAGTATATGGATTCTTCTACTCCCTTCTTGTAGATAAGGTCCTAGATACCAAATGTGTGTCCGTTTGGGAGAAAATGTCTGTTTTGGTGCCATCTACAGTGTATGAACAAGCTTTCCTCCTCTTTGTAGGAGCAATAAAGTTAAAGACAATGGGAGAGCTGTGGAAAGGAGGCGAGATATCTGCCCAGGTTCCTTGTTCTATTTGGTATGTTCGTATAGAAAAGCGATTTCAAGCTTAGCAGAAAAGACCCTGTGAAATACTGCATGCGTTTTAGTGACATCTGTGTGTGTTTGTCCATGTGTCTACTGCAGGAGAGGGTGAGTGGGAGGAATACACCATGCTCTCCATTCCCCATTGCTGGCTGGTTAATGAAGCATTTTTCTCATCATGTTGTCTCAGTTATTTACGAAGAGAAGGACAACTTATTCCCTGCCCCCAACTTGAACACCCACTGCTCTCAGCCCCCCTGTCTTCATGACAGTGAGGCTATGAGTGGGGGAGTGGTTTTCACCTGAGGATGAGTCCTCAGGTAAAAGTAAATATTTGCAAAAATAAAGCAAAAAATAAACATTTGCTTTTGTTATGATCCAGTCACAGAGGAGGAAACTCAAACTGAAACAAATCATCTTGCATAACTGGCATTTTTACCTTGGATAAAAAGGACACTTTGAATAAGGGTTTCTAGTTTTAGACAACAAGAAAGGCAATTGTTTGATAACTAATAGATTTCAGTTGCTGTAGCATGATCCACTTTTAAAAGGCTTTGTATGAAGATTTCATAGTACACATTTTTATCTCATATAGACAGAGGGAAGAAAGGTAATCAGACTACAATCGGGCTTATATCACATGCCTTATGTGTGCCATACGTGTGCAATAATGTCTTTGGATAGGTCATCTCTGAAAATACTTTTTTAAGCACTCAGTTCCTTTGTAGGATCTAGAAAAGCCACATCATTTTTTTCTCAAGCTTTTCTCAGCAAAAGACCATTTCTGTGCAATATTCTCAGCACAAGAGTGCTGTGCACCCTAAGGTGCTATTACTTTAGCCCATCTGGCTCATGACCTGAAATACACTGGGCTGAGGTATCAGTCCCAAACAGCAGGACCTGTGACATGGTCATTTTTGTCCCTCTCAATGCTCAATACAGTGAACAAATGCTTTCCAAATAAAACACAGAAGTGCATTCTAAAAGGGCCACTTTCTAAAGCAGGTCTATTATTTATCATTAGGCTAGCTTTTTCTCTCTCATCTGGCAACTTCCAAAATCCCAGCCAAAAGATATTCTTCATATCCATTGCTGGGCATGAATCACTTCTTTCTTCCACATGGATACCACTGACTTGTGGGGAAAACCTGTGGGTCTCTGCAACAGGCATCCTGACTTAAAACATGAATAGGCTCCTGTGTAGATTCCAATGCCCTAGATTTCAACAAGGAAGATTGTCAGAGGTTCTCTCAGACTCAGTGCAGCTCGGCAAATATCAAAACTCTGAGATTATAAAAGGAGACTGAGTTATGTATAAGTGGACCTGGGTTTCAGCCCTGGCTCTACTAATAGCTACAGAACTGTACTTAAGCCATTCTACCTGAAAGTACTACAGCTTACTGGACAACAGGGTAGTAATAACATTCTATCTGATTCATAAAATTATTGTGAGAAATCAAATGAAATAACATACTTGAGAATGTTGTAAAAACTATAAATGCTATACTCACACATTTTAAAATCTATTAAAATAACCTTAGCTGGCTTGACACAAAGTAGATAATAATAAACTAGATATAATCCGTAACTCCTTGGAATCTCACCAAAATGCCAGAAGTAGAGCTGTGGCGCAACTGGTAGAGTGCTATCTCCTTGAGCAAAAAAGCTCAGGGATAGTACCTTGGTCCTGAGTTCAAGCCCCAGGACTAATGCATGCATGCACGTGTGTGTGTGCGTGCACACGCACACACACACACACACACACACACACACACACACATACACAAGATATGTTGAGAGACTTAATGTTGAGAGACTCGGCACTTTCTTGTTGAAAAGTACTTTTCATCTTTCTTCATTTTACATCAACAGGTAAACATGTTGGTGCACATTTATTTTTGCTTTTTAAAAAATAATTGATTTGATTGCCTTACAGGGCTAAATACCATATTTGGCAACTATACATGTATTTTTCTCCCTTAGTCTTCATAACAAACTATGAACAATATTATTGCCTAACAGGCACTATCATTCTCCTTTTAAAGCTTAGGAAAATGAGTTTAGACTATTAAATAACTTTCTCATGACCATCCAGGTATTCAGTAAAGGCTTTAGTTTAGCATGTCTTACTATAAAATCCAAGTTTTCCTCCATAGTTTTCAAGCAAGGGTGTGAATATCCCTAGAGAACTTGCAACATCTATCTCAGGCTAAAGAAGGAAGAGGATCCTTAAGACACAGCTTCCTGGATATTAATGTTATTTCCTATGTTATTTGTCTTAATACAAAACTAATATGAGTACTGTAAGGTTAAAATTCACATATATTTTTGAAGGGAAAATATAAAACTCCCAGAAAATTTCTTTTACTTTGAGCAGGTGGCTCTGAGGCCAGGTCCTAATGTCCTTGGAGATTTACTTAAGAAACAAAGCTCCAAGGAAATACAGCAAGTACTAGATTTCTGATTTGCTTGATCGACTCATCATCATCTAAAGAGTTCATCTGGCAAGATTTATGTTATGACCTTTTCCAAAAGTTCTGATCACCTAAGACACTACACTGGGCAACATTTCATTAGAAAAGAAGAAAGTACTGTTATCTTTTACTAAGCAACAAGTTGGAAACAAGAATCAGTCATCACTAAATAGGTTTGCTTTCTTTTACCTAATTCATAAGTCTCTTCTTGGTGTTGACTTTTCCATTTACCTAAAGAGGATCCTCTTCCCAGGCTTCCTCCAATGGGGCTGGGGATGCTGCTTTTGTTTGGCAGATTGACAGGGCTGGTTTTGCTGGCTGGGAAGAGGTTCTGGGTGGGAGATGTTGGGGATTTCACAGGCTCTGCTGTCTTAGGTCGGGATGAGAGATTCAGAGGCTGTGCTGCTGCCTCATCCTACAAGAATTTAACATAAATAATTATTTTAAAAAAGACAACTGAAGCACATTATCACTTAGTAAGCCACAGTTATTTTACACCTCAGAGACAATGCCACATTCTCCTACAGTAATAACAAAAGAAGCTAATTATCTACCTCCTTGAAGATTCATCAGAAGGAAACCTCATTAATTTCCCTGTGTTATGCTTCTATTTACATTAACTGTGTAGTTGGATCATTCTTTTTGCCAAATTAAAATCTGAATTAGCTCACATTACAGCTTAATTTCCTAATGTGTTTTCAGGGATCTAAATTAACCTAGGGCATTTACAAAGAATTATTTAAAATTTCAGTAGCTCTGTAGTGCTTTTATGTTATTTTCTCTGAAAAGTTCCTGTAACTATAAATAGTGTTTGCAGCTAATTTTTTAATATATATTTTAAATCAAACAATTGCAAGTACTTTAAAAATGGAAACATAAAAAGCTTTCTGATCTCCTGGGCCCCTGCCCACAGAGCCACATGCCACACCATAGCTTCTATGTGGCTTTCTGGGTGTGGGTGCTCTTTGTGGTCTATATTCTGGTCTGTATTCATGTTTAAAATTAATTTTTGCAAAGAGTAAGGACACATTATAATTATGTTTTATATACTATGATATATGCAATTTATTTTTCATGTTTAAAGTGATGTCTTGTTATATTCTTTGCTATATATATTTACAGAATGTCTATTTTAAGACACATCGCCCTCCACACTGAGAACAGTGTTCAAATTTCTGGCTTGTAACTCTAGTATAGCCAGGAACTTGAAAAGCCAAGTTCCTTGCCTTCATTTTGTCACATTTATTCTGCCATAAAATGTCTGGAACAATACTTCTATCATTTTAGAAAATTGGTTGCAGTTTGAACTTATTTATTTAAATGTTCGGTTGGAAGATGTGTGTTACTGTGTTCTGAATCAAAATCATCAGCAAATGTTAACTCCTGTTTCACTTCTGGGAAGGCACCAAGTACTCGCTTTTAATGTCATTACTTAAAATATACAATACAGTTTAGTAACAGAACATTCTTCCCTTTGGTAAACATGTGGCCTCACTCTGGGACTTTGTTTCTTCATTTATAAAATGAAAGCCTCATACTAAATTATCTCTAAGGGCTCATCTAGTACAAATACTACAGATTAAGGGGAAACAAAATGAGATACCAGAAAATACTATTGGAAAAGAAAAATTGGAAAGAGAAAAAAAATAAAAACCATGCACAGACATTATATAGATCACATTCCACATACTGTATTAGGCATAGTCATATATATTAGCTCACAGAGCCATGCCATGAGCTTTATGAGGAAGGACAGCATTAGGATAAGCTTGTATTTTTTAAAAATCATTTCTGGGACATTAATTTAGGTTTTCTATGACTTATCAGGCTGATGTTTTCCTCTACCACTATAACACTTGTTGAATCTTTTTTTAGTTTAATGTTTATTTTTTTTGGGGGGGGGTCCGGTCGTGGGGCCTGAACTCTGGGCGTGGGCGCTGTCCCTCAGCTCTTCAGCTCAAGGCCAAGTGCTCTACCACTTGAGCCACAGTGCCACTTCTGGATTTTTCTTTTTTCCTTATGTGGTGCTGAGGAATCGAACCCAGGGCCTCATGCATGCAAGGCAAGCACTCTACCACTGAGCCACCTTCCCAGCCCCTAATGTTTATTTTTTAGTTTAATATTTACTTGTATAATTCAATAGTTACTACTTCCACCAGCAAGGTGGATAGAAGAAATTTTAAAAAATTATATTAAGTAAAGTAAGCCAGGCCCAAAGAAACATAGGTCCCATGATTTTCCTTATTTGCAATAACTTGTCTGAGACAAACAGAAAAGGTTAGATAAGATGATGTTAGGTGAAATGAACACCAAAATAAGGACACAAGTGGTTTTTTCTTTCTTGCTATTGTTTCTAACATATTTATAAAGTGATTGTTTTATTGCTTTGTATGTCCCTCCCCACAGTATAACCGCTGTTTTCACTGTATTTGATGTTGATATAATTTGTGGAGGGGAAGGGAAAAAACAAATTGTTTAAATAGGGATACAGGTGGACCCATTGCAACAATGAGACGTACAAGATGCTGAGGGTAGGGATGGTAGGAGAAAAAACAAAGGAGGAGGCAACAATGCTTGATAAAAAAAAGTACTGATTTCCTTGTTCATGTAATTGTAACCCCTCTGTACAGTATTTTCACAATAAAAAAACTTATTAAAAATAAAAAAATAGTAAGAGCATAAACTATAAAAAAAAGAAATAAAAATAGCCCTATCAATCAAAAATGTTACGGACTCCTACAATACTTTCTTATTATAAGAAGCATAAGTATTTTCTCTGATTATACATTCCTCAGTGTTGCAATGGCTGTTTCTGTCAATTCTGTACAACTCTATAGGTGCTTTACAGGGAATGAGTTTTCCTATTTCCTTACTAGGATCTAGCTAGCAGTTTTCTACAAGAGTTGCTTTTTTATCTTATCTATTAAATCCTATCATTTGTGTCATTTGAGTCTATTTGAAATTGATTGGTTTTCTCTTTACTATTTGTAGTTTCATTTCTTTTTGTAAATCTGGTAGTTATTGAATGGAATCTCTATACCGTGAGCTTTTTTACATTGTTTTTACATTGTTGGATAATAGAGTTTATCTCTTTCTTTGAATATCTGTGGACTATGTTCTAAAACAGGACTGTTTTATGCTTTCTAGGCATAATTTTCATATTTGTTAAGTAGGTTAATGAATACTTTGGCCCTAATATAAGGAGATACTCATTGGGTACTCCACTTGATATCCTCATGTCAAGAGAGCTTTACATTCTGGCTATAATGGAATGCAAATTACTCATGGTACATTGTGAACAATTCAATTTTTTTGCAGGCTACCCTCTATTTTATTCTGGACCTTAGGTAGCTTCCTTACATGCATTTTTTGACCAGTACTCAACTAATTACACAGTGGACTAGTTTGAAACTTCTTCAGCATTACCTCTTTTCTCTTGTACCCTGTCTCATAAATCTGACTTATAATAAATAATACCCTACAATCTGTCTGCCTGTCTGTCTACTCAGGGAGCCTGGCAAGCTCCTATACAGTGTCTGAGAAACTTCCTTTAAACAGTTACATATCTTAAGCTCATTTTACTTGACTTCTTACAGATCACTGTCTCGTGCTCCTATATAAATGTCTTTAAAAATAATTGTTTCAAATAGTTTTGTCCTTTGGTTTAGTTATTTAGCCTGGGAAAGGCTAAATAATACAATTTGCCATAGAGATCATCTGGGTACTTAGTTAGAATCTCTCATTATGCAAATAAGCAACCATATAGGTCAACTCTAGTCACTTAAACCACCACTTCATTTCCTCTAATAGTATCATGAACATCATTATCATTATTAATATGGAATATTCCTTACATATTTTTGGAGTACATATTGTCTCAGTTAACAATATTAACTTCTATTTTACAGAGGAGAAAATTAAGGCTGAAAATAGTTAAGTAACCAAGCTAGTAAAAGTGATATAACAATTATTTAAGAACAGAAATATTCTGATTTCTAATATTGAAAGACATAGTACATAAAATACAAACTGAGGAAGAGCGAGGTAAAGAACTTATATTTATTTGTTACCTTCAGCAAATATTACCCTATTTCATTTTTGAATTTAAAATATGTGATCATGTTATATAGAGGAAAAGCAATCTGAGAGGTTCTCAGTGATCATAATTATTTTAATTAGCAAACTGTGATTGTTTTCAGAAGTTCTTTAATAATAGGAGCATTAAATTTGAAACGCTGGCCTTATATCTTAGTTTATGTATTTTACTTACATATACAATAGTCTAATAAGTATGAGAAATGTTTCCTTTGTTATTAACATAAAATATAGTCCAGTCCAATTATATAGAGAACTCCCTAAAAGTTTGCATGTGGTAAAGTGAGTAATAAAATTCAGTTGGCCCACAAAGATGGAATGGTAAAAGCAAATCTTTGGCCCACAAAGATGGAATGGTTAAAACTTGAATTTTACCAGGGAACATTTTACTCATCCAGTAAAGGCTTGGTTTGGGACAGCTCCAGTTGGCCAATTTACTTACAAAATGACTTATTCATGTTAAAATATTTAATACTCACTAGCTCAGGACATTGATGTTTGATATATTTTAGCAACTATGATTAAACCAAGTGCCTTGGTTTGAACTGTAGTGCTCTGATGATCTGATTCATATTCACAAAACGTTTCTGGATACAAAAGAATCTGTTTCCATAGGTTTACATTTCCTGTTTTTCAAAATATAAACTGCCTAGTTTCATGTCTTACTATTTCTATAACCAAACATAAAAATTTTCAATTATTTCTTTGGAAAATCTTAAAGAATGGATGGCATTAACTTAATTTTGGGGGGTGATGCACAGATGTCAATGATCTTAGTGATGTTTGCTTTTTTGATCTTTGATATTTACAGTCTGTTCCCACTCCCAGAGTTTAGAATCTTAAAATTCCTACATGTAAATTTTACTAAATAAAGCAATTTCAGTGATTGTACAGTATCCAGTGTTGAGCTTGGTTGCTCCCAACTGTTGTCCATGTGAAGATTATACTAACTGCAAATTTTTCTCCTATAATAAAGCTCCCACAGTCACCATACTTCTCCAAGAACATAAGTTAACTTACAAAGAAGTTAATTCTTGAAACTATTCAAATTCAACAATTCAGCATAGAAAGCCAATACAATTAAAAAATTTTTAAAAGGCTGGCCTGGTGACCATGCCTATAATCTAAGCATTTGGAAGACTGGGATTAGAAAAACCAGAAATTTGAGTCAGCTTTGACTACATAGTTAGTTTGAGGCTACCCTAGCCTAGATATCAAGTTTCTATTAGGAAAACAAAAGCCCCAAACAACTAGTAGCATCTTTAGGTGCTAGTGGTAGTACAAAGTTCCAGCAGCTCATCAATTTCCCTATCACTAAGTGCTACCTGGGAGGAAAATCAGTGAGGAAAGGCATCTACTAATGGTTCAGATATAACTTGAGAAGCCCTATTTTTCCTAATACAATTATATGGTATCAGGAATATGACCAGGTTAATGACACTATTCATTCCTTATAGCATTAGTTCGTAATTAGGAGAGACTTTCAACAAACCATGTGATGTCCAGTATTTGATTCTTTTCTATCACTTTTTTTAAATCTCAAATTTCTCCAATGGTACTACAAGTTGCTCCCCCACCTATTCAAGGAATGCGGAGAGAAGTGTTGGAAGTCTATGACAAAGACTGGCAATAAAACCATGGCCATTTGTGCCAATGAACATTAAAAAATTAAAAACCAGAATCCAATCAAGACTTTTTTTTTGAGAAGTGAGTTTGCAGTTAGGGAAAGATCTCACAATATAGCACTATTGTTATCAAAAGGAAAACACCTGTTTCTCAAAGCTCAGTCATGAGATTTATCATAAAGAGGAGCATTTTGGGGTTCCTTTATGTTGCTATGCTTCCTGCTGTTTATTCCCAACATAGCCTGGTTCACTACCTTCCTTGTGAAGCTATTTTCCAAACTGATTCCACAATCCTGCAAAGCAAGTTACCTTAACTTGAGTTACAGGGCTGGTCCCTCTCTTTTCATTTTTTATCCCAGTAGGTGAGACCGCCCCTGCTGTGTTTGGTGGCTGTGGAGTTGATGGCATCTTTGCTCCAGGTGACACCTGCATGCTGGCCAGCTGAGCTGCGTAGAGTTGCTGCAAAACAGAGAAGACAAACATTGATCTCTTTAAATGCAGCTGAAATGGAGTGGGTTTTTTTTTTAAAGAAAACCTTACTGTATTGTTAGAGAACTATTTCTTTTACAGCCTTGTAATTTCACTATTCTTTAAAGAGAAAAATAAGAAAAACTAAATAATGCATAGAGAAAGAATGTCAGAATGGGAGCCATGGTTCTGTTCCTTCCAGCATTAACATTACTTTCTGAACAAGCATTTTTATCTATGAACTCAGTTTCTTCAATTGAGCCAAAAATAATTTGAATAAATAGTCACTAAGGTTCTTTCTAGTTCCCAAAATCTCTATGAAAAGTTCTTTAAATTTGATGTAATTATCTTATAGGTGAGCTACAAAATGAACCTAAACTTCCCTATAGATTCATGGGAGAAAAACAATTGTTATTCACCACTGACTGAGCTCTGGGGACTCTGATCCTTCTTCTGCATAACCCCAGAGGCCCAGTAAATGTTACTCTTGTCTCAGGGTCAGATTTCTAGATCACAGGTAACATAATCTTCAATAAAACTAAAAAGTCAGATGTTTTTTTTTCCTGCCACAGGAGCTACCCAGGAAACAAAGTGCTTCCTTCATCCAGAAAGAGCATTTGATTTCTCTCCTCAAGCCCTGACTTTGGGACTCCAGGTACACTTCCCATATTCTCACTGCTGTTTTCAAGTCCTGCTCTGTGTAATATTTCCTATAGATCTCGTCAACAAACCAGTGATCTTATTCATTCTATCGGCTAAGACTTAAAATGCTCCTCTTGAAGAGGGATTAAGAAAGAATAATTGGGGCTGGGAAGGTGGCTCAGTGGTAGGGTGCTTGCCTTGCATGCCTGAGGCCCTGGGTTCCATTCCTCAGCACCACATAAGCAAAAAGAAAAAAGCCGGAAGTGGCGCTGTGGCTCAAGTGGTAGAGCACTAGCCTTGAGCTGAAGAACTGAGGGACAGCGCCCATGCCCAGAGTTCAGGCCCCATGACCGGACCCCCTCCCCCAAAAAAGACAATAAAAATGTAGGGTTTTTAAAAAAAAAAAAAGAAAGAAAGAATAATTGTGAGGTGAATTTGATTTAAGTACAATAATGCATCTATGGAATATCACAGTGACATCTTTCTATACAATTAATGTATACCTATAAAGAGAAAGGAGAAAAAAGCTCCTCTTCCATGAGATATGCTAAACAAAAAACCTGATATCATATATTTTAAAATAATAAACCTCCAAATACATTGATTTAACTGAATTCAGAACAAAGACCGAAAGCCAGGTTGGCTAGTCTATACGATTTAAATTTTTATCAATTTTTTACAAGTTCAGTATTACTTTACGGTTTACAAACCAACAACAATAACAACAACAAAAACACAAAAACAGCATGGCTATCTTGTAGAATGTAGAACCTCCACAGTTATGAAGATGGTTAGGGTTTCCCATACCTGTCCTCCCCACCTCTCTATGGGGTGTATCCCTTGTAATTGAACTGTTTTGATTAATATTGACATCTGACTGGTATGTGCTTATATATTGCTGAATCCTTATCTACAGATTGTATATGTGTTTAGCTTTCCTTACCTCAGCATACTATGTCTCCATGCTCTCCAATTTCTTAATGTTAGTACATTAATTTAAAAATGAATCTTTCCTGCTATATTATTCTCCCTAGATACTTCCTCACTGACCCTCTTATTTTCTTACTTTTTCTCTCTACTTGCCTCTCATCAAATGTTTTTCTATTTTGAAATCTTTTTCCAATTTTATCATTCAAGATTTCTATGAATCATTAAGTCTTCTGCTGTTATAGGTTTAAGGGTATTCTTTTTTCTCTGATGGCTTCTTTTTAGAGTATTCTGTTCTCTATTCTGTATGAATGATAGGTTTAGGATTTGTTTTTTCTCTTCTCTGCATTGTTGTCTCTTTTTCTTTCAAGTTCCTTGAGTTCTTTCCTATTAGAAGCTTTTCTAAAGTCCCTGGTGTTGACTGTTTATTCATCTACAACTGACATAATCAACTGAAAGTCTAAGGATGGACTTACTGACTGACAGGCTCAGTATAAAGTAATGATGCAGAAAGACTTTTCCTTGAGGAATTTTATACTGGGCCATTGTGTTAGGGAAACAACTTCAAATGTTCCCCTTAATTTGGGGAAGGCCTGTATGGCACATTAGGCAAGCAAAGCAGAAGGCAATTGTGGGCTCTTACTGTTTGTTCTCTCATGCCAACTCTGTTTTCAAGTTTGTATCACCATTCATTCTTGGCTATGCCTGATACTCAAGAAAAAAAAACCTTCCATGTTCAATTTCTCATAAGAACAAACTTCCAGTTCCAGCTGTGTTACATATAGATGGTGGTGGTAGTTGAGAAGAGGTGATAGAGTTAAGATGAACAAGGTTATAGGGGAATAATCTCAGTATCTATTTCTATCAGCTATCCTCTTTAAAATTTCACCTTTTACATCTGCCTTCAATGATACCTGGTATCTTCAACTCCTAAGCATTTCAAGGATTCAGTTCCAAATTGGGTTTAATTCTTTTTGGCATTTCACTCTAAAGGCTTAGCTATCAGATTTCTCTGTTTTGGGTAGACATTCATAACTTATCTACCCATCTCCCATATTCTAAAAGCTTTTTGAGTCTCATTTTTTATTTCTAGTTGAAAACTTACACCTGCAATCCTTAACTGTTGCTGTATTAGAATTGGGGTAAACCTAGTAATAAATGAATGTTCATTTGGTGTAGTTAACCAGAAGTCAGTACCCGATCTTAAGACTATTTAATGCTTGAAAACTTCATTCAAATATTTTCTTTTTCTCACAATCAAGATTAAGCCATTACATTGATAGTCAAATTTCAATCATAATAAATAGAAAGCTTCCTAGTTTGTCAGCCACAGAGAAAATAGTTCAAACTTTACCACATTTATAGGAGAGAAAAAACAGGTGGTTTATATATAATTTCCAGCATTACTATCATTCAGATGGACAACTAAAAAATTACAGTAATCAAAAACAGACCTTTCAGCACATGTAATTAAATGAAAGCTTAATAAAGAATAATTTGCAAGAGCCAGATGTGCTTATGTCATGATTGTTGCTTTCTTTGGAACAATTTTTCTAATATAACGAGCCTCTAAAGGAATTAAAGTTTCATAATTCTGTATGCAATGACTCAGTGGCAAGCATTCATAAGTAAGAGTCAAACTGCTAGAGTCAAACTTAGGCAAAAGAAAGGCTGTCTTTTTGCCTTTCTTTTATTCTATTGTATCCCTTCCATTTGAAATTAAGCTAGGTGTTTTAATAAGGGAGCATGAGAAACTTTAAAATTTTTTCTTTGGATTAAATAATGGGAGAAAAATACTGTGTTGAATAAAATGGAGAGAGGAAATAGGTGCTGCCTATATAGCAGTTGATAACACAAGTGATATCTTCTACTTTTGAGTATTACACAGTCATGAAGTCATAGAGGTATAAGACTTTACACCACTCATGCTTTCATTTTACCTTAACAATTCAGACTTTTTTATTCTACCAAATTCTGAGAAAAAGCATTAACTTGTGAAAGATGCAGAAAACCAAATCTATTTTACATCTACTTTTTTAAAATAACGACTCAGTTCAGTGATAATTCAGGTTGATTGAACAATACAGTTGAATTTTAGAAATTGAATAATATCAATTGCTTCCTCTTAAGCTCTGATAATCATACATTTTATACCCTTTTCTAGTAATTTGTCTGTTAAGGAGGCAAGACCACACAAATTATGAGGCTGGACATTAGGATATCATGAAAGGACTAAGTAAAACAAGTCTTGAAATAAAAATCAGAAAATGGAGTACAATGCTACAAAGCACTCATGAAAATTAAAGTATCACATTCTATGCAGCAAAATATATTATTTTAATTATAAATAATTTCAGATTGAAGATTTTCAGTTGATTTGGATAATAAGAATGTCAATCCATTAAATAGAAATAAATTCACAAAATAAATTTACATCTATTTCTAAAGCTAACCACAATTGGATGTGTCTGTTCTAAGTGCAAAGCTGTGTGTTAAGAGCTGGGGAGAACACAGCCTTGGAGAAGAGGTAAAAACAACTTTTTTTAACCTTTAACTTTTATTAAAAAACAATTTTTTTAACCTTGTGTTTAGTTACACACAAATATCTTACTACCCATGATAGACTGTAAGATTACTGAAGATATGAGGAATCTATTTTTGAGTGCTTAGCACTAACCATTCATGTCTTGCTAATAAACATCCAAGTAATACTTTTTGAACTAATATAGATAGAAATTTAGAAATGAAACTGTCTGTAAATGACATAATAGCATAAGTTGATGATTATATTTATTATCTACACAATAAATTGTGGTGTTGAGTTTAAAAAAATAAAAGGAAAATAAATAAAATGAAATGAAAATAAAATGAAACAAATTATATTGTTTCGTTAGAAATGGCTCTTTAGAAATGATTTCATAAAATATTTACTAGATAACCTCTCAGTAACTATTAGCTTCACTAACTTGTCTTAAACTTTTCTAATAGATTATACTCAACAGCTTTTTTCCCTCAATATAATTATAAAGGAAATGCTACTGCACTCTTTTCTGAAATAACATAAAATTGTTAGCTATCTTTTATTATTATCTTTAAGTAATTGTACAAAGGAGTTGCCATGTAACAAAGTAGTTTATAAATACAATTCATTTTGATAAATGTCACCCTTGTAAGTTATTCTAATGAATTAGCTTCAGTTAGAAAATCCCTTTGCAGACAAAAGACTTAGGAAGGAAAAAGTTTGAACTCTGATGAACTAGTACATAAGGGTTTTGAAAAATGTTATTCTACATGTAGGATTGATTGTCAAGTCATAGTTCATAGTCATAGCGATAATAATGAGTGATTCATTCCTAAACAAAGTTAAGGCTTTAAGAATCACCAATACAGTAAAGTGCATAATGGGATTTACAAATGTTCCACAAACATTCAAACTTCAGTAAAGAGTGTTTTATAAATACAGGTTTTCCTGGCTTAAGTTTGAACAATTCACAGTGATTGTCTAGGATATGGAATTGTTTCTTTTTTCAAGTTATATAAAAGGTACACAAACTATACATTGAAAACTGAGCCTGGATAAAAATCGTTCATTTTATGGAACACTTCAAAATGCAGTAAACAAAGTAGCTAGAATCAAAAATTTGGTGAATGGAACAATGACACATCACATGGAATTGAAGGGGCCTTAACACATCATTTAACCTAGTCTGACCTCCCCTTCTACTGGTAAGCAGGGGTCCAGTTAACAGAAATAGTTTCCCTGAGATCACTTACGTAGTGAGTCCTAAAGTTAGATCATTTTTCTAGCTTTAACTCCAATATTACCACAATGTCATTTAAAATATATTTATTTATTGAACATATAGTAAATCTTCGCACCTTTCAAGGACAATTCTTGCATTAATTGGTTCACTGATTAAACACCTGTTCATGAAACTCAATACTATATACTAATAAGCAATTCAGAAATGGCACCTGATTTAATTGAGCTAACATGAGAAACAGCCATTAAGTAATACTTAGACAGTACCTATGAAAATATGAAAGTTAGAAAGTATTGAGAAACAAAAGTAAAGATATCAAGAAATTCACTAACAAAGGTATCATTGGAGATTCAAAATAACGTCTCTGAGAAAATATCATTTTTTGTGAGTAAGATATATGCAGTTGGAAAGATTGATTATAAGCATTCTAGGATGAAGAACAAGTAGCATGGCTCTGAGGCAGAAAAGGAAGGTTTTTGAGGAACTTTAAAAAGTCCAATGTGGCAGGAATGCTGAGTGTTAGTGGAATGTCAAGAGAAGAGGGTTATGGTGGGCAGTGTAGACTTTTGACTCTTTAATAACCAAGCCTGCTTAGATTCAACACAAATTAGTAGGCTCTACCAATCAAACTCAGTTTTACGGGGAAATTCTTGAGTATCTGCCAGGATACACACTGGTCTATGTATTGTGTGGAGAGCTATATTATTCTGTTGCTGTATTGGGAAAAAGAAGTATGCTTGTCCCACCACACCAAAATTGATGTCAAATTATAATGTGTGATGTCACAGTGTATCTACATTTACCATGGTAAATGTAGATACATTATATATATGTCATATATTTATACTTCATATATACATTCTGTAATAAAAATCACATAAGACTTCTAATAGAGAATGACATAAAGACATAAGACTTCTTTTAAAAATTCATGATTATATGATTTTCCTATGTCCACATAACTATTTCACTAGTCTTCCAATAATATCCCCATACATACTTAACTTAATAAAACAAATACATATTGAATACTAAGTCATGCCATATGCTAAGTATATTAATTTATTAGTTTACTCAGTCTTCATATGCGTTATATAATGTAGGAATTACCACCCATTTTAGAGTCAGTATCATCTTTAAGCTCTTGTTCTTTCTGCTTTTAAAATTAAATTATTTAAAATAAGCTATACAGTGAATCATAGTGAAACCTATTTCCTGTTCCTAGTCACCAGACGAGGATTATTGTCCAAGGAGAGGATTCTTATGTGGCTGCTATTTTGAGTTCTCAAGTAGCAAACTGTATTACCAGATGTCTTATAGCTACTCTTTGGAAAATGGCATTTCATTATTCTTGAATGGAGAAAGAAAAGTTAATGATACTACAAGCCATCTTGATGGAATAAAGGTCACAAGTTTGACAATTCCCTTCTCCAACCAATCTTTCAGTCATAGTAAAAGATATATACAACTCCTAGCTTAATGGACTGATAGCAGAAAAAAGTAGTCAGACTATGGATAGAAATAGGAGAAGTTAATAGAATGCAAAGTGACAAAGAGGCACTAGTATTTTGTGGGATATGTAAAACAACGTTTTTTTAAAAAAAAAAACAACACAATATTATACACTAAGTTCTCTTTGATGTAGCTTCTCCTGTATTTTTATCATTTCAATTAGCAGAGCCATTTTAAAATTCCATACATAATTTGACTCAGAGAGTAAGAAAGTAAAATTCTCCCTCAAATGCATCTTGCCTATGAGAATGAAAAGTACTATCTAACAAAAACAGATTCAGTAGACACCACCAAAAGATGTTAACTATCACCATTGTATTTTCCCCATTTGCTACAGTTTCATACAATACATGAGGACTTAAGGCCTAGTGCAGCTACCCAGGTTAACAGGCCTAACCTTGTACACAATACACTATTCAGGAGAACAATAGGAAAAGGATCAACACTGAGGGGAGGAAAGAAAGGCATCCTTCAGTAAGTATCATTATTCATGTGATTAATGCTAACACAGGGCCCCAAACCCAGCTTAGTCCTTCAGGGATGCTGGGTTCTGTTTCCTTTTCAAAACAATGTTGATGGCCATTCTTCTATCTATCAAGCAAAGCTGTAAGACTGGACAGCTCAGCTCTGAAAAGGTGGACACAGAGATAGGATAATTAATCATACTGATTTAGTGCTTATTTAGCACAGAGAAGAAAGTATGTCAGTAACAGGTCATTATAAACTGAAGGAGAGGTTGGAAGAGGGCTTAAAAATAATTATTTCAAAGAGTTTACAAATACTTTTACTTCTCATAAACCTTCAATGTCAACAAAATGATCCAGGAAACACAGCTGTGGTTTTATGGAGGCTAGAACTGAAGTCCTTGTTTTCAGCATCGAAGTTACTTGTTTAGCCATTCCTCTAATATTTGAGTTGAAAGAAAACTGGCTGCAACCTGTTCCTCTCTTCCACATTTAGTTCATTACTAGGTCAATCTCCTTGCTTCTTCTGCATATTTTTGTATTGCATTCTTTTTTTTCCCCTTAACTCTGCTACAAATCTACTCATTGAGTCTCAACACAGAATTCATTTTCTGCGTGAAGCTTTATCTGTCTACTCTGTAACCCCATACATCTGTATACTACCCTCAATCATCATATACTTGCCTTTATATCCATAACATTTTCTCTCAACAAATTCAGATCTGTTTAACATAAAAACCTGAGTCTTAATGTATCTGTGCATCCATGACATAAAACCCTAGCATTCTATACTAATACTGACCATTAACACTCCTTCATTTCCATTCTTGACTATCTTTTCTGCCTACATCCCTTTCTTAGTTTTTTCCTCAGATATGTTCCACAAAGGAACCCCAGAGATGGAGGTCATTTTTGTTTCTGTATTCTTTTTTAAACTATATTTTTATTATCTTTAAGTAGTTGTACAAAAAGGTTACCATTCAACAACTCAGCTTATGACTATACTGCATCTTGATCAACGTTACCCCTTTCATCATTCTCCTCCAAACCTCCCAACTCAATTTCCTCAGTTTTATTGGGTATACATTGAGTATTAGGATTGCATTCATCTCTCAGGTCCTCTCTTCATTTGTCTAGCTTCTTCCCCAACACTCTGCAAGTTTCAGTTTCCTGGTATTCACTTGCTATTTTTGATGTTGTAAGCATTTGGGTTTACCATGTAATGCGCTGATTTTTTTTCCAGAGAAATCATATTATACAATCTTAGCAGAAGAAAGAATTATGCACATCTCATAATCTAGTCTCTCTGCAGAAGAAAGCTCAAGTCTCCAGATGGAAAGTGGTGTTCATAATATGTTAGTTGATGAACAGTAAATAGAGTGAAGTCTAGAACCCAGTTTCCCTACATCCCTTCTACTTCCATATGTGCATATATTTCCTTACATTCTATTCTTTCAGAGAATTGATTCAGACAGAATTTGTACTTTGAGATTTTAGTCTCTACTTCATAAAAAGATGTTTTTTCACCATTATCCTGTGATTAAAAAGAAAAAATTATCCTAAATGTATTTGAAAACCAATCTGTGAGTATTCTATAATGATTTGTATCATATAATCTTTATATTATTTCAAAAGTATATAGTTAATAGGCAACCACAGTGGTCAGGTAACAATAATTATAGTCATGTTATGAGTATTTTCAGATACATAAATGACCAAAATTTTATCTCAGGTGAGAACAGACCTATTTTGAACAGACCCACTTTGAAAAATTGCCAGTGGCCTTTCCATAACAGACAAAGGAAGAATGCAACATACATTGACTGAGAACCAGGACCTGTTTAATTCATTTCATTATTCTGTAAAGCTAGCTCAAGAATATCAAGTAATAAAAAGGAACTGAAAGAAGAGTTTCCCTGGTTAGATGTCCTCTCACCTATTTCCCCAACCATTGGGGTAGTTCGCTCCTATAACATAATTCTTTGTACTAATGGAGTAGGGAATGTGTTTGGTATTGAGGATAGGAAACATTATTAAAATGAAAAGATAATAGAATATAAAAGTTCAACAAAATATCCTACCTTTACATTACAGTACTTTCTTAAAAATTTATCATCTAATAGAGTACCTAATTCTCTTAGTTTGGAATTCATTCTGATTATATCAATTATATTGGAATGAATTCAGAAGAACATTATTTTCTTATAGAACAATTATATGGTGTAAATAAGAAAAAAACAACCCTCAATATTTTTAATAAGAATCTCTCTATGTACTATATGATGCCTTATTGACAGAAATAAAGTCACCAAAGCAGTAATTTAGTTCTTGAAGCAAAATATTCAAAGAGGTGATAATAAAGGCAGTGTGCAGGGGGCGTTACGGGAAAGGGACTGCTTCGTTCCCTTTCAAATAAATGGGCAGGCAGTAAAGGGATCCAAGTGCTACATGGAGTTGGCATTTGCAATGCTCCTTTATTTAATTTTGTAGTCTCAAAGCCATCAACCCCCAAGCCACACAAATGAGTGCATCTTTACCCTACCTATAGTATATGAAAAACTTATCCATGAACTCCGAACTTGACTTGAAACCTAGGCATTACTTCTCACAAACTATGTCATAAGAACTTTTCAATGAGGGAGGTGGGGAGGGAAAGCATGGTTGGGGAAAAACAGAGGAGGTAATGATGCTCGATAGGAAATGTACTCATTACCTTACTCATGTAACTGTAACCCTTCTGTACAGTATTTTTACAATAAAAAACATATAAAAAGTTTTCAATGGATATTTTTAGCATATGTATTGTTATACTTTTTAATAAAAGAATACATGTTAGTTTACCAGTTTTTTGTGACCAGAAGATGCATTCATTTACTCATTCCTTCATCCATTTATTGAAAAAAATTTACTGAGTAGCTGCTACTTATATTTAGAAAAATATAAGTAGTGACTTTGTGAAACTGCATGGGGAGAAAAAGACAACTAAGCACATAGGCAAGTGGTTGTGTGGGAAATACATGCTACGACATATAAAGTATGTAAGTATGGAGTGGAGTTGAGGGCTTATAGAGAGATCAAAGCATCTCAAAGAGGACATTTGGATGCCTGAATGAAGTGAGGGAGTAAGTCATATTACTATCTGGGGACAACACCCGGGAAAAAGCAAAGTATAGATGGAAATCCTGTGGCAAAGGTGTTTGTACTTGGAATGTCCAAGAAACAAAAGGGAGGCCAGTAGAGTTGGAGCAGAGTGGTCTGGGTAAAGCAAGGGTGAATTCTCTGGTGTCAGGAAAATAGCAAGAGGGCCAAGTCATGTAGGTCTAATACATAGTGAAACGGACTTTGGATTCCGTGCTGAGTTTCTATGTTTCTAGGAAACATCATTAAAACAACATGGCAGAAATGGAAGTCCCTCAGCAATACCCACATGGGAATCTGGAGATAAGCCAGAGCTGCCTGATCTTAGCCCACGATGATTGCCAAGGAACCAGATGCTGTTGCTTGAAAAATATTCTACAATTGCCCTTCAAATTCCATCCATAATGAAACTTCCAAAATAACACAGAATGAAGACAAATATGGGCAACTATGTAATTTAATTTTTCAATTTGTTAAACATGTATATTTGTGAAGAGAAAATTGCATGAAAAGAAAATATAGTGTTTTCTAGAACTTTATTTTTTATTTTATCATTGTACCTATATTTTTATTTTAACATTGCACAGAACAAATATTGCTAGATGGAAAAGAATGTGTTTATTATATAAAAATGTTTTCACTGTTTTCAAGTTGAACTTGGGTTTCATTTCTCAGCAGAGATTGGAAGACTGAATATAAAAATCACACTAATAAAAAAATTTGTATCTATTATGAAATATATAGATCTATTAAATACAAATGTGATATTTATACTAAAGTAAAAATTGCATTTAAAAAACATATAGAAGAACATAAATGTTTTGAATTCACTTATAAGTGATCAAATAAACTAGATGAGATGCAAAATATTGTGTTCCTCATATTTTTACTGTAAATTTTTTAATGAAATAAATGTTTAAGTCCATATCAGGGACAACTCTACTTTCACTTTTTAAACAGCAAATTATTAGTATTGCCAATTGGAAAAGTTCAGCATATTTTGCAATATATAAATATGCTATCTGTATCTCCATATATAAATAACATATATAAATATAAGTTCAGCATATTTTGCAATATATAAATATGCTATCTGTAATTCCCATTGCTTGCTCTCCAATTAGCAGAAATGAATGATATCTTGTATATGGCAGCCATAATAAAATTCATTTAAGTGGGTAAAAAGTACAAAATGCATTGTCACTACATGTGGTATTAGTAGATATCTCAATATCTTGAAATTTTCCTATAGCAGATGAAACATGTAAGAGACTATAAAGAAATGTAGAAAAACAAGATCTTATAAGTTGCAATATGCAGGTTTGCAAAATAATGAAGAGTTCATTCACTGTAGTCAAAACCAGTGTTCACTAATTATGTCTGGGCAAGTTATTTAATGTCTCTAGGCCTTAAATTTCCACAGCTATAAAGTGAGGATAACAAGAGTCTACTGTAAAGATTGTAAATAGGCAAACACACAAGGTATATTTAGAACATAGGCATTTCATACAGACTTATTCTTCTTAGTACTATATATATATATATATATATATATTCTTATTAAAAGAACTTGTTCTTGGCTGTGGATGAAGCTCAGTGGTAGAGCACTTGCCTATCAGACACTGGCTCTATGTTCAACCTCAAAAAAGGAAGGATTAGAAAAAATAATTCACAAGGTATTACTTAGAGAAATAATTACTTATTATCAACTTCATATAATTTATCAAAAAGTATGTCAAAGATGAAGAAGATGCTCTTCCAGAAAAGGAAGGAACTGCTATCTCGTCACAAGGTCTGGAAGGAATATGTGATAAATAGTATAGTTAAAGAATTTACAAGTTCGTACTGAAACACCATCACTCAAAACAGCTGGTTTAGACCAAGTATGTTTAGGTAGGCGCTGTTCAGAATAAAGTCTGTGAAAGAAGTCCTTTGTTACCTAAAGATTTAAAAGTCATCATGAACAGAATGAACACTAACACACCCTTCACCATGGGAAGTGTTTGGGCTCTTAAAGTTTTTGTTGTGCATTTAGTATATTGTGTCTCCCTCCACCTCCCTCCTCCCAGCCCATTTCGGAGGAGCTAATACCTGAAGGCCATTTGCAAATAGAACTAAGATGCTAGGGCTAAGAGACAATATGGCTTTGAAAGAAGCTTACGATTTGTGAAATGCACCACTTTTCTGGCAAAAGGGAAATCATTCTCAGCTATTCATTTAGAGAACAGGAATTTTGTTTAGTACTCGTTTTCACTGTCCATTGTTTGACAGAGAAAAATCTTTATGCTTTCAAAGTCCTAAGTTAGGTGGGGTTCTAAATTTCAATATGTCTTCTAAGCCTACTGTTACACTCCTAGAAACCTCTCTTTACATGATGTAAAATTGCAGCTTTAGTCTGTTAAGAGGGCATAATTCTGAGTAGACCATGGAATATTTATGTCTCTATGCAGCTCTTTGAAGAAATAATCTTATGTTTTTGTGCCTGTGTTGGGTCAGAGGTTCAAATCAGCACTTCTTTTTGTCACTTCTTATAATGTTTTACGATAATTTATAGCTCAGCAAGAAGAATCATAAAACAAAAGTGTCTATTTTATTTCAGCAACTAATTCTATTTAATCAAAGATTTCCAGCCCAACAACGCAGCATGAAACTCTGCATGAAAAATATGAGAAGAACAAAGCATTTTGTCAATTCACACATCTCATGATGTAAACACATATGTCTTTTAAAGGAAATTTTATCGTGTCCACATTATCGGCACACAAAAGCAGCATTCTTGTCGCAGACCTGGTGCGACTGTGGAGTCATCGTCACTGGAAACAAGAGCCTGATTAGGTTCCCACACAGATATGAATAGACTTTCCTTTTTTAGTGAAATAGCTGCTTTTATTCCTTTTTAAAACAGACTGGTAATTGTCACCCAAAAACACTGAATTGTACTCGAACAACATTTGTTTCTGCTCTCCCCCCACCCCATCTTTTTAGAATCAGCCAATAACATTACTCTCCCTTCTGGTTGGTCTTCTTCTGGAAAGTCTGAGTTAATCCACAGCTGTGTGAATGCGAAAAAGGTACACAGCAGGGCTAAGTCTGTTGGGTCTCTTGTCTGCTAATAAAGTGCACAGTCTGCAGGACAGATGTTAAGAGGATCTGTTAAATAAGTCAGTGGCAGAGATCCTGACCTCTGCCAAGGAACATTTTATTATTCCAGAAAGGGACATAATTACAAGGCATTAACAATTAGAAGAATCATAGCTATTCTTTATAGATTTTTTTTTTTACTTCTTGTTTCATTCTTTGGTTGAAATATAGTATCAAGGCCCATTCATGGAGAAGCTATGTGCTCAATATGATTGGGTTTAAACTACAGATTACAGGATTTCCACAAATCCCCATGAAATAGTTGGACCTTGGCTTTGCTTCAATCTTAAACAGTTTTGTTTATTCAGTGTATATCATTACACTATTTGTACAGTCTCACTTGCTACAGGGTACCATTGTACTAAAGGGAATATCAATATTACCAGAGTTCTCTAACTATTAAATCTAGTGTAATGGGAAATGTAAACTAGAGATCAAATTAATAGAATAATATCACACAATAAAGTTGTTCACTATACCACATATACTACATTACCATTTATGGTGTGAGTAAAATCATGCATTGCAAATTCCCTAGTGTGGTTTAAAATGCACTCTGCAATCCAACTACTTGCTTACCTTTCCAATCTCACCTACGTTTGCACTCACCCTGTGCCAACTGTTTCTGAAGGTGCCATGTGTCTATTGCTGCTCCACGAATGAGCAGGCTCTTTGTCTAAAACTGTTTCTTCTCTTCTCTGGATCTCCGTCAATCCACATCCTTCTCCACAAACCTAGGAAACTTACATTCTCCTTTCAAGATTCAGTTTTATCATCACCTCATCCATGAAGGTTGCTAGTATTTCCCCAAGCAGAGGCAAATATTTCCTCCTCCCCTAGCACCTTCACTCTGAACACACATCCATTTTAACAATTATCACACTGCTCACTAGATTATGGGCCCCCGGAGAGCCAGGGTCAAATTTTATTGACTTTTAGTATGCTGAAAACAGAAAACAGTGCTTATTATACTGTAGACATTTAATAAACATTTGGGGAATCACTAGTTAAATAATTTATCTTTTTATCATGCCACTGTAAGCTTATATTTTTAGTACTACCAGCATTGTAACAGAGCCTTTTTTTGTATTGTAGAAGATAATCTTAATTAGGTTGATACATTCAATTTTAAAGAGCTATAACAATATTATATAATGATATATTACAATATGATATTGTATTATGATTTTAACATATAGTCACTATTGCAATATATTTGTATATGTACAATACATACACACAGATAAATTATATATAATACATATATACATATGCATGTATACACTAAAATTCATTTCCCTGGATATATACACTAAAACCTGTATCTCCAATCAACTGTCACCTATAATACATAAGTGCATAAAATGTAATATCCTCTTGGCCATCTTTTCTAATTCAGTTCAACTCAGTCAAAAGTTATTTACAAGAAGCAATTACATTTAGTCTTTAGACTGAATCCTCACTAAGACTTTAGACTTCATCCTAACTAAGGATATCTACTAACTCTATGGATATGGTCAAATTAATGCATCTCTCTGGTCTCTAGTCTCTTCAACTATAAGATCAAAAGTTTTACATTGTCTTTGGAAGTTTGCAAAGCACCTCTCAAAAGAATTTTCTTACATACCCTCACAACTGCCTTAAGGGTATTATCCTAGGCCCCTTAATAGAATCTGGTTATCAGGAAGATTAATTTGTCCAAGAAGGAGTGGGGTTAAGACTTGAACAACCAGGTCTTTCTAGTTCTGGAAGTCTAGGGCATTTCATAATCCCATTGTCTTTTGCTAATTTTTTAAAATATCATGGCATTACTTTCCTTAATTAATGAGAAGTCCAACATGAATACCATAATTTCCAACCGCTGTTACTTCTTGCTAGAGAGTGAAGTATTAAAGCTCATGCTTTTTGAATTGGGGACAGTCATCATACACAAAGACAGAAATGTCTATACATGGTAGCTTATTTAATAAACTAGTATATTATATGCCTATACACCAAATGAACAGCCCCCTATGATGTCTGTTGGTGACACTTTGAAGTATTGCTCATTTAATTGATTTCCTCCCTAGAATCAACTTGAAGAGGGCACAAAATTGCTTAACTTGCTTGTTTAACAGAGGACCTAAAGTACATAAGGACATAATTCAAGAATATTTGTTAAATTAATAAATGAATAAGAGATATGAGAAAAAGAGGTACAATTGTGTTTATTTTTCATCTACCATAATTTAGACCATGTGCTTGTATTTTACTTAATCTTCAGAATAATCATCTGGGAGGAGATGTTGTTATCCCCATTTCACATATGAGAAGACTGAAGTTCAGAGAACACTAACTCATGGCCACATATGTCTTTTAACATTAGAGATCCTGTAGAACTAAAAGGTACTTGTTTATTGAAACCTCCACATCATTCACTAATAGATAGATAGAAAATAGGTATAGAGAAAGCCAGCTGCTACACAAGAAGGGAATGTTGTTTCAGTAAGTGGTCACAAATCATGACCTGATGATATACAGTCATCTTCCTGTTTCATAAATAGGCTTGCTTGCATTTGGTAATGGTGTTTCATAATCAAGAAATGTAAGCAGAGGTAAATATAAAACAGGAGAAGGTTCAGTTAGATAGAGGTTAATTATAAATACTATTTCTGTAACTAAGATGTGCTTCTTTATTAAAACTATTAATACATTTTTGGAAAATGGAATCATGTGCATCCAAATCAGTTACAACTAGTCCTCTGCTGCCTCAAATAAAGATTCCTCTTCTGATGGTCTTAATCTTGCTCTCTTTGTTGTGCCGTGTCTGAGTCAATGACATATACATACTTTGAGCTGGAAGTGCCCCTTTAGGTGGAGCAGATCACACTGCTTGGGTGTAAGGAGAATGTCCTGAGTCAGTAAACAGCATCACGGGTTGGAAATGTGTCTTTTCTGTATGTTGTATGGGCTATGGAGGTGCTAAACTCCAGAGAGAAAACTCAGAATGATGTGGACATGCCTACCTACTAAGTAACAGTATTGGTCTCTCATTTTAAAATTTTATTTATTTGCTTTTCTTTACAAGCAGACCAGTGACAAGCCATTGGGAATGTGATGCTAAACTACTTTTCCTACAGAGTTTTTAAACTGGGCCTCTGAGAAGGAGTTTGATACAATTCAGTGACTGAAGTAATACCTTTGTCCATCTGAGCATTAAATGGCCCAATGAAATACAGCTTAGTTAGAGGGAATTTCAGAAAATAGTACTTTCTAATTATTAAAAAAAAAAAAAAAAAAACTCCCTCCCAGCTAAAAAGAGCAGCCTTTGGAAAATGTAGCTCGATCACCTTTCACAGCCTCTCAGGCCAGTCTCTCTCCAGTGTTAATTAAACATAAACCCCTTAGAATATGAGAGGTTAAGCGAGAGCAACATTGCATTCTCTTATAATATATTATTTTGAACATAAATGGCTATAGTCTGTTTATACGAAGGCTTATTTGAGCACAGAATTCTTACTGGAATTCTGGAAGAAACATAATGTGACATCACAAAATACATTTTAAACTAGCCATTCCCATATCCATTGTGCTTAAATAACACATATCATAAAGGAAATAACAACTGGTTTTAGCTTTGGGTAGCAAATTCAGACCAGTTTTCTGCATGATAAATTAAAATAGTAAAAGCCAGCAAGGGAAGTCAGTCAGTCTCTTACCTAAAAAAAAAATCTTTTGCTTCAAGCTACAAAAATTTCTCCAATAGCTAGAAGTATCCATATAATTTCTCTTTTTATCAGATGATATGCTTTCTGTAGTAGAATTTGACCACTTGTCCAGAAACTAAAAATGGACACTTGCTGAAATAACATTTCTATATGAGCCATTTTGAATTAGAATAGTCTGTTCAGCTGCTGCATTAATGGTTCTAAAAGTTTCATACACTGTCTGGAGCTATTTGTAAATTAAATCACTTTAAAATAAAGCTCTTTAATACTCCATAATTAGTCTTGTCTCTCTGAACATGACTTTACTGTAAATGCTCCTTCTTGACTCTCCTATTGTCCCAAGATTCCCGAGAAGAAAGCAGCCAAGCGATAATTCAACATTATTGCTGCTTCAGTGCGCTAATCACTTAAAGAGCAGCAAAGACTCCATGCTCTCTGCCCCACAGCTCCCCAAGCCTCCAGGCCTGAGGCAGGCACTGCGACCCAACAACGTCCAGATGTCAAGAGGAATACCCAGCTCCTGATGCAGCAGGCGCTCCATTCCAGTATGGTCGAACATCTGCTTCCTCTGCTGGCATGCAACCTGCTGAACACACTCAGAGGGCTGCACAGGCTAGGGATGGCCAAGGACACAGTCCTCAGCTACTCAGAGACACTCATCAAAACTCTGAAATTGTAAGACAGCCTCAGAAACTCCAAAGAATAGGCCTGCAGCATTCAGCATTCTAAGCATTTTCCTCAAAGGAAAGCTGCAGAATAAGACAGTTCTTATTCTTTCTAAATTCTATAGGCTTGAAGTTTCATCTAGACAGCTGAAAACTTGAAAAACACATAAAACTCTGAAATCCTGAGATTTGCCATTTCAACTTTGACATTTTCCCCTATGATTTAATTAAATTACTTTTAATTCACTGAAATTTCATCTGAAGAGAGGAATAAGTAAGAAATCGTCTAAAGGATGATGCTTTCTGCCGGTGCTATGCTTCCTGCTGTGTTGCTACCAGACAGCAGAGTTGAAAAGTGAAGAACCCTGGCTGAGAAGTAAATTTTAAAATACATATAAATCACCTATTATAGTCCTATGAGTAATATGGTCTAAGTCACTCAACCTACTTGGGATTCAATTTCTTCCTTAAAAACATGAGGATGACATTAAAACACATTTATTATCAAGGCCAAGTATAAATATCCTTAAACTATAAAGTAGATACAAGTATATTTGTGTATATATATGTGTGTGTGCGCGCGCATATATAACATATATATAACATATATAACATTCACAATATGGTTTTATTTTGTTTTATAAAAAAATTCAGGTTTCATTTGTAATATCCTAGTTACACACATCAACTATAGTTTCTCTGACAAGAATGATTCCATTCATCCTTTGGAATCTCAGGAAATAGTTTCCTATAAAAACTCCCAGTCCTGGGTCCTCACCAAATTTCACATTTACTACACACTGAAAGATAGATTTGTATGCTAGTAAAGTAGCAAAATAGTATTCCCTTAATGAAAATTAAGCACATAATGTGCTTGATTATTGAAGAGAATGGCACACTGCTCTAGTCAGAATTGACATGCTAGAATAAAAGTTTTTGTTTTGAAGATCAGTGTGAATAAAATGAGCACAAACAACCAAGAAACCTTCATTAGAAAAAAAAATGTCTATCCAGATGCAGGTGGACAGATAAGAGCTGCAATGTCAATTCTTATAGATTCATATATATATTGAATATATATATACAATATAGATATAGATTTGTATATATTGTTTTATCCCTCAACAGACTGTGAACTCTGAGAAAGCAGGGACTTGTTTTACTCATTGATATTTCCCAATGTCTGTAGGAGATTTTCTCAACCTTAGCACTACTGACATTTTAGACAGGATAATTCTCTGTTGTACAGTGTTCAGTAGAACCTGTTTAGTCTCTACCTACAAGACCCCAGCAGTAATCCTCTCTGCCCTCTGTCAGTCAGAACAATCAAAGTGTCTGTCTGTCATACCCTTGAGGAGAAAACTATGCCTAGTTAGAACTATTTACTATCTAAAAATGAAAGCACTAAATATTTGTTGAATAATTGAATGTTTAAATTTGTCATGTTTGGATTCACTTATAAACTTTCTAAAAAGCCATCATATTTTTTTACACAACTTAAGTTTTGGTGCAAAAATTTTAAAGTATAACAATTTTCCATACATACTTTCCCTCATAAATGTAAAGACCCCATTACCAACATCCTCTACACCACAGTGGTACATTTGTCACAGTGGATGAGCCCCACAATACCTTAACAGAATTAACCAGAGTTCACAATTACAATGGGTTTCACTCAATGCTATATATTCTATATATGTGGATAAATGTACTATGACCGGTATCTACCAGTACAGACTCATATGGAGTATTTTTACAGCTTAAATCTTCTGTATTTCTCCTGGTCATCTCCCTCTCCATACCTAAATCCTTACAATCACTAATATGTTTTACTGTCTTTATAGTTTTGCTTTTTTCCCACATAGTCATATTGAAATCATAGAATATATAATATTTTATTTTCAAATTTTATGAACGTGATCAATTAGTTGTAAACTCTTCTAAAGATAAAATTTCAAATTGTAAATATGTTAGAAACACTCGCATGAAAGAAAAAAAACATTTGAATAAAATATCTTAGGGTTCATTTCCCTAACATCACCTTATCTGACCTTTTCTGCTTGACTCAGACATATACTAGATATTGCAAATAAGGGAAACCATGGGACCTATGTTTCTTTGGGCCTGGCTTACTTCACTTAATATAATTTTTTCCAAGTCTTTCCATTTCCTAACAAATGGGGCAATGTCATTCTTTCTGATGGAGGCATAGAACTCCATTGTGTATGTATACCACATTTTCTTGATCCATTCAGGACCCATTGCAACAATGAGACGTAGAAGTCGTATGTCGAAAACGAACTTTACAACTTTGGTAGCAGGGGGAGGATGGGATGGGAAGGGGAAAAACAAAGGAGGAGGCTACAATGCTTGATAAGAAATGTACTCATTATCTTGCCCATGTAATTGTAACCCCTCTGTACAGTATTTTCACAATTAAAAATTTCAAATTGTAATTAGACATATTCAAGAATATTTTCAAGTGGGAAGAAATTTTAGAATATGTAAAATTTATTCTTGAATTTCTTTCTTCATTAGGTAATTTTTAAAATTTGGAATATATAAAATTTCATTCTTCATTAATTTAAATGAGTAGATGAATTAGAGAAAAAAGTAGATGTTCAAAAATAGAATTTTACATGAAGAGCAATTCTATTCTATACTGGACTGAAATGAATGCTATATGCTAACACTCTACATGTTTGAAATAGTCAAACTGGCCAACATATTTTAAATAATAAAAATTTCATATACATCTGTCATTTACTTGTTGTAGCTCCTATTTCTCAAGGGGAATCAAATTTCTCCAGGGGAATCCAAGACCAAGTACAAAGAGTCATGATCTAGATTCATCTAAGCATTACAACATCAGACCCTAGTTATAGGTTGTAGTTGGTGTTAGAAGAGAAACATACTATTGCGAAGGAACTCCTAATTACTATAAATTAAGAATTCTAGTTTAAATATTTGCTTCCCTATTTGATGAGGACATTGGAGGCCTTGTAAATTTGTTTAGTTCCAGTTAGCTTCAATTTTCAGTCTATTAAATAAAAATGAAAATACTTAGTTATACCAGCAATATTGATTAATCATCAATATAAAGGAATTGGTATTTATAAAACTGGGGGAAAGGGTATTAAATTAATTCCTCTTACATGGCTACTATTGTCATCAGTTATGAAGGAAGAATGAAAGAAAGGAACATATAATGCCCATATAGCATTCAGTACAAAGTTCAGCAGATATTTAGTGTTTATTTATACCTAATTGAGAAATGAATCCTTTATTGGTACCATTTAAGGTTAGGAGATAAGTAAAAGAATATAATTATTATCCAAATCTTCATAATCAAGAGTGGACAAAATAAATTGAGATATTTTCAAATGGTTACATAGTTTAAATCATAGTATAATTCCCTGAACTAGTATTGATTTAGTCTTTCACAAGCATGTAGTATGTGAAATCTTTATGATTAAAACAAAAAGGTAAAACTGGGAGTGATAGCTATGTGCTAGCCCTTGTGATTAGGCAATTTAGACAACATCTGGAGTATGACTCTGAAGGAAATCCTCCAGCTATAGTGGCCAATACTGTTTCATTAAAATGTCACAATATATATTTTTGTCTCAGTCTTTTCTATGACCTGATAGGTCAAAATAACTTATCACATCTTTTTCTGGTATAAATTTCCTACATGTTGATCACTACAACTTACTCTATATTTGGAAGCAGGAGCAAAACAACTTCTAAAACATAAGGATGTTTTGCTTTCAAACTTTTTTATATATAAGGATTTATCAAAGACATCTCTTTAACCACATCATATCTCTCACTTGTAAATAGATAATTAAAATATATACATGTGCAAACAGTAAACTCGTTTGGCAAAAAGGAATAGCAAAAATGTTATTTGAGAAACTAATAAATCTATTTAAATAGAATAACAGTTTTCTCTCAGTATCTGTGGGAGATATATCCAAGCTCTGGTTGCTCCCAATAGATGCCAAGAAATCTGAATGCTCAAGTCCTTTATATAAGGATTCTATTTTCACATAACATATTCATATAAATTACTTATAATACCCAATACAATATAAAGGGTGTGTGTAGTTGTACTGTATGGTTTAGGAAAGAATGACAAGTAAAAATAGTCTGTACATGTTCATCACAGATGTAATTTTTTTTGTCTAAACATTTCTATCCTACTTAGGTAAATCTACAGATGTAGAATTTACAGATAATGGAATGCTGGTTATTTTTACATACTGGGGGCTTCCTGGTAAGTAGAATAATTAGTGGGGCTACAGTTAAATGATGATAGAATTCTCACATTAGGAGATCTAGATGACTGCATAGGTCTTGTAATTTCAATATCCTGCCTCTACTGAACCATCTTTGTGAGTATGACTGAATATCCCACTAACTAAATAACAGAAAATAGAAGGGCTTCCATGAGCCTAGCAACTCTCAACTTTTAGGAATTACTTGAAAATCACTTTTTAAAAAATCAGTCTTCCAAAAGAAGTATATATTAAACTTGCCCCTCAGAAGTAGGACTGCTGTACTGGGAAGTTTTTATTTATTCTGATGGCATTTCTGCTGACATTTGTAGAAATCTAATAGATACAATGACCCTGAGAATATTAATGGCCTTTTTACAATGAAATGCTGAAATAAGAAGGCATTTTGAAAATAGTCCAAGACAACAATAGTGAAAACTCTAGCTCAAAGTTCTGATTCCAGAGGTGGAACATGTTCCATTAGCCCAAGACTCATCTAATCCTAGCTGCCTTGGTCCTTTCAAGTTCCCCCATACTCTTAAAAGTCAGAAGACATAGGTGATTGAGAGAAGGCTGATTAAAACAAAAAAAAAAATCAAGCATTTCCTCTCCAAGCACAACTCTATGGTTGTATCCTCAAAGTAAGCTTTAAATTCAATGCATTCCTTTTCACCATTGGGTAGCCAGTAATTGGTCATTCTAATCAACTCTTCATTCAACCTTCTTTTCTATTAGAATCACAACTTTGCAAGGATGGCCTGAAAATTTAGCTTACTCTCCCATTCTCCCAGAGCACCTAGGCATGTCTACATACAGAACATATAAATACAATATCATAAAGATTCAGTCTTGAACTAAAATATCAATAAAACATTCCCCATGTTGGCAAATACTTCTTCACTTTCTATTTGTAGCAAGTAAATTGACAATATCATTTAAATAAAATATGTGCAACTATTCATTTTGCAAAAACCTCAATTGTTCTCTTCCATCTTTGCAAACTTAGCAAGACTTTTCCTCAGAACCAAACAAAATACCCATTAAATAAAAGTGAAAAAGTATTTATATGAGTATGTTTTGAATTTTCATATGCAATTTCTTCGTTCAGGCTATTACCTCATGCTATCATTATAAGAACTAGTCTGTTAAAATATGTTCCAACTAAAGCTTGGTGGACTTTGAATGCTCGATAAAAATCATTCTCTCGAGCTAATGAAGACAGAAACTCTGCCTGTAACAATATTAAGTTTGTTTTCTCTGGTGATTCGGAGAAGTGAGCAATCTGTCAGTAATACATTGAGTGAAATTACTTGTCTTGTAGGAATAACTGCTGACAGTCACTTTATCTCAGGGCTGACCAAACATCTCCCTGCTGACAAACAAATTACTATGTCTAACTTTGAAAAGGTAGCTAGCTGTTTTAATTTTGATTGGCCTTTCAGAATCCCTTATACAAATACCCAGTCCCGTCTTTCATTGTATTTTATAAAAAGGGTAACAAAAAGTGTTCTTTTCTTTGCAGGGGTGGGGTGGGTTGGGGGAATTGCAGGTTTGAATTAATAAGAAAAAGAAAGAAAGAAAATCTCTGTCAATTGAAGGTAAGAAAAAGAACTGCTATGCTTCCTTCTAAGACTGTTCTGAGATGGCTAAGTGTGTCTACTCAACATTAAGACTGGCAGTGCTGCCAGTGCCTGACTGGGTGAGTGAACACATTACTCAGACAGTATTGTAGGAATTAATTTTCTTCAATAAAGTGATTTTTAAGCCTCATATATTTCACAATCTAAACATATGTCACTGTTTCATAAACAAAATAAATGGATTAAAATAATACATTACCAATATGCTGACATGTGGAGATATTTTAATTAGAAATTCTTAAGCTATGTGGTATTTAACTGCTGTATTTGCTGAAGAGAAGCATGCATCATTTAATAAGAAGGCATGAGTCAGGTGTATCACTTTGCATATAGTACCAGATTATGTATAATGTAAACTACAACTATGAGGCAACGTTACTCCCAATTCAAACAAAACAAAAAACAAAATTAAAGACCCATCTTATTGTAAATAAGTAATCAAATACAACAAATCAATACACTAAAACTACTTTTCCATTAAAAAGTCACTCAGAACCTAGTTCCAGAGACAACAGACCTTGAGAAAAATGGAACACCATGACTATTTAAAGGCCATGTTTACATGACTGCCTCATTATATTGGTCCCTTTCCTTAACATCCTTTTTTACTTTCTTAAAAACCAATGATAATACAGCTAAGGAAGCAAATTGCAACTGATCCAGAAATTTATAAGGGTGAGAGCACTAGAATAAGTAGCAATATAATATATTGTTTACTGTAGTAAATGCCCTCTGTTCTCTAAAGGTCAAAAGCATTGTAACTTTAGAGCTATAGTTTCTGATTGTTCCCAGGGTTAAATACATTATCAAAATTAATGGCTCAAGCCCCTAAACCTTCAGATATATGAGTAGCCATGCTTCCATCTGCTGAACTGCTCAACTAAAAATAGCATTCTTTGGTCTTTTCTCTTCTAGTATTGTGCCCCTGAGGCAGAGTAAACCAAGCCTTAGATGAGCAAAGTAGTATATGGTTATAAAAGGGTCTTCCTTGTATTTTCCTTCTTTTAAAGAAAGAGCATAGTAAAATATGTCAACTTAAGAAGAGACTTTCCATTTGAAGTATCTTTTGTCTACAAAATAGAAAAGTTCATGTTTCTAGTTCATGTTCTATTATTGCTGATGAGGTTTTATGCAAGAACATTAATAATAGAAATAGAATGGCATGAAGTATGATTAAGTTAACCTTTACATTAGATAAAGGGATCCATTTTGAGCAACATGCTAGGGGAAATATATTGTTAAGTTTTCCTCCTGAAAGTCTTTCTTTATAAACCAAATCTGTTAACATAATTGTAATAATTCCTTGGTATCAATAATTTATCATAATCATGATTATTGATGGAACTGTAACATTTTAGCTTGTTAAAGGTGGGCAATGATCCTTGCCGAAAAGAAAATGGAGTTTTAATAACAATAAAATAAGATGCTTTAAAAATTTCCTTTTACCTTTGCTCAAAATTTAAAATATAATTGTTTACTGGCTCAGCTAAAGATGTCTACTATGTTGTTCATGAAGATCCCTATAAAAATGCCATACTCACACTAGGAGAGTTTGGGGAAGCTGCTTTTCAAACAATATCGGTCTTTTCTAGCCAATGTACCATACAAAAAAACAGGTTTCCTGATATGCAGGGGAAAAGTACAATGAGTGGAGGCAGGCAAACAGAGCAAAAATATAGATGAAATAGGAAACTCAAAATGAGCCACACTCAACTGCAAAGTTATGAAGGGTCTTGCATTAGTGGGTCTTAATTAGCCTAATTCAAGTGGCAGACATGTAGTATCTGCTGTGCTGCTACATCAGCATTGCTGTGACACCACACAGCTCTGGAAGTCATATACAAAACATCATGACGTCCGGAAAACAAACAGAAGCCAGACTTGACACCCCAGGAACTGAAGTCAGAAGAGAAGGCCAAGAGGCAGAAAAGAACCAATGTAAGTTAAAAAATGTAGTCAAAACAAGAAATTTAGTAGAAACCTGAATAATAGCGTAAAACACAGTATCTCAACAGAGAATAAAAGTGAAAAAGGAATGAAGCCTTGAATTTGAACCAAGGCTATATGCTTTTATTTTCTAAGCATTTAAAAGCTCCTCAGGCTAACTGTTCTAAGTGGGTAAGCTTCCTAACTAACATCACACACAAAAGTTTTCTCATGCTTCTAATCCTAGCTACTCAGGAGGGTAAAGTGTACCTGGGCAGAAAAGTCCATAAAGACTCTGATCTCCAATTAACCACAAAAAGCCAGAAGCTGAGCAGTGGCTCAAGCACCAGTCTTGAGCACAAAAGGTTAGGGAGAGCATCCAGGCCCAGAGTTCAAGCTGGATGACAGGCAAAAAAAAAAAAAAGTGTTCCTGCTCAGATATCTCATTTTAGGTCTTCTAAGCATAGATTTCCAAAATTCCCAGAAATGTGGCATCCTTTCTATAGTCTTAGACAGAAATCTCTTCTGGTTGTATAGAAGACAGGATACTGTCTGGTCATGTCTGAGTGGAAACCCCCTGACTACCTTTTATATCAAAATGAAAGAGGAAAAGTGGGGGCAGGCAATGAATTCTGAAACCCTTCCTTAGGCTACTTCCAAGGTGGCCTTTGATCTTGGCTTCTTCCTTCTTAGGAGTAATCATTCCCTATCATTTTTCTAAAGGACAGATTCAAAAACAATGGAGAAGATAATGTCTAAGAAATCCTGGGTATTAACCCTCAATTGATTGCAGCATTTGATATGTATACACGGATAGAGTCAATAAGATATGAAAATATATGATCTTGTCAGATCGCTTAAGGTTTCCCACTCTAGGGTTAGAAATTAGATATCGCCCAGAAAATTAAACTTCTCCAATTTAAGTTAACCACTCTCTATCCTTTTGCTTTTTAATTCAACAGATGGCAACCCTCCAACATCTGACAGTCCCAAAGATACTCCAATGTTACAGGAATTAAGAATTAAGTATGAAATTGTAGCAAAGAAGAATAGGTCCCTGACGTAGAAAAGGACTTCATTTTTAAAAGAATCACATATGCTATTTTCTCTCAAGTAGTAAGATTGTCCTGCAAAACAACAGAAAGCTTTACTGGAAGACTAAATATGAAAAGGATATTATAAAAGTTTATGATACAAAAAGCTACCAAGCCTGGCTCAATATTCAACCTTAGTCTGAGAAAACTAAGTTATGAACCCTGAACTTGGTAGATATAGAAGTTCTGGGCAAAAACCCTAACTCAACAAATATTTTTCAGATTTGTTCAAATCATTTGATCTTTCTGAACGTGATTTACCTATGCAAGCAGAATTCTATTTTATCAAGCTTTCGGGATATCACATATGAAAATGAAAATAATGTATAAATATCTAAGTATTTGTTAAACATTATACTTAAGAAAAGGTTTAAAGCCTGCAGATCTTTGTAATTAGCCTTCAGCAGTCTACTTAGCTCTAAAATAAAGGACCCAAAATTTGCCCTCTCTCTCTCTCAAAAAAAAAGAAAAGGTTAAAAAGTGAGAGGAAGATGGCTTTAACAATACTCAGAATGTACTCAGAATGTAAAGAATTTAGATTTGTATAACAATGAAGAATCTAATAAAAGGGCTTGGTTTCAGTTTTACCTTTTTTGTCTGAAAGAAAAGGAGCCAAAGAAAAAACTTCCTTATATACAAGAAAAAAAGGAAAGATCAGATTTAGTTTGAATATTTGCTACTTTTAAAAAAATCTAGAATATGACTGAACAATCCAGTCCCCACCCAATGAAGTATCAATGGAAGCATTCATACCTCAATCTGTTTGTGGTTGTAAGAGTGGCCACCACCATGTTCAAAGGTGTCCAAATTCCTGCCAAAACGGTCACTTAGGCCCTTGAGCCTTGGGTTAATTTGTGGGTGAGAAACATGACCCTTCTGTTTAGTAGCATATTCAGAAAAAAAAAAGACAAAACACACTGTCAGAACTCATGAAACAACATATATATCTAAATCTTGGGTACTGACCACATCAAGAATGGAAAGTAGACTATTTAAGACTCAGCCTTTCTGTCTTTTTAAAAAAATAGAATCTTGGTTATATAGGTTCAACCAGTGGTACTGGTTTCTTATTTCCACCTCTGAATCATGAAATTACTCCAGAGATCAGCTATAGCAATAGGAGAAACAGGTTAGGTTTTTACCAATAGTGAGGGGGCTCTTGAGATTTTTACCAGCTGCTGTTGGTCCCAGTGTTAGTAGTGTAGAAACAAGATTTGCAAGACAGGTAAGACTGCTGCTTCTGTTGGAAAAACTTTCTGGCTCTACCCAACAGCCTGTGCTGGGGGATAGAGGCTTGAAACACAAACTTCTTATGTGCTGAAAAAAATTCTTTACTTATAGGTCCAATTGAAAATGTCCAAAATGTTTCTGTATGGCACAAAAGTTGTATACTTTTTATGCTCAAATTTTTTTAAGGAATAGCAACACAGAAATAAAAATGTCTAGCTAAATGCACTCTTCTAGATTTTTAAAGAGAACTCAAAAACAATCACAATAAATGGTAAGAATAAAAATTATTTTTAATGAGCTGTTTCATTGAAACTTATGTAGTACCACCTATCTTTTTTTTTTTTTTTTTGGTTGGTCGTGGGACTTGAACTCTGGGCTTGGGCGCTATCCCTCAGCTCTTCAGCTCAAGGAAAGCACTCTACCATTTGAGCCACAGCGCCACTTCCAGTTTTCTAGTGGTTTATTGGAGATAAGAGTCTCACAGACTTTTCTGCCCGGGCTGGCTTTGAACCGCGATCCTCAGATCTCAGCCTCCTGAGTAGCTAGGATTACAGGTGTGAGCCACCGGCACCCGGCCCACCTATCTTTAGCATATTCAAATACCAAATATTTGACTGTTGGTGTTCACTCATATATATGTGTGTATAAATATATATACAATGTTTATATATACATGTATATATATAGGTATATATATATACAATGTATATATTTAAGTCAATTTACCATTCTAATGGCTGTAGTAGAAGGGAAAAAAATATCTGGTCCTATTCCAAATTCCTTATATTATTGTGAAGAAGGTAAGGTAAAATAATTTTTTCATTCAGTCTTCTAAATACATTCTCCTTAAATTTAGAAAGCACCTTAATCTAGAACTTGGTCAGACAACAGGCCCAGACTTCTGACATTGGGAATAATAGGATTGCACAATTTGTTTACATTTACCAAATGATCAAGTAATTTGGAAGTAATAAATTATTCTATAAGGTACAAGAAGGACAATATCTAACATCACCCTCTGTTTTGATGTTTCCATGTAAAATCTAATCCAGCTACAGTGAAAACATAGATAAGAAGTTGGTAAGGAAAAAGCTAACATATTCAATAACTAATCATAAAAATTGTAAAACAGTTAACTAACCTGACAGAAAATAGCATTAAATTGTATCACTTTCCTTTAGAACTTATTGAAACCGGCCATTTTCTCTTCTGTTTGCAGAATGGTAAGTACATAAGGTGTTAATCCTTGCGGGCTGGGCTTTAAAATTATTTAACATGCAGGCCATTATTTAGCATACAGCTGGTTTGCAGTTTTTTTCCCCCAACTAAAGCACTGGCTCACGGCCCACTTCTTTTTTTTTTTTCTTCTGGCACTTACCTGGAGCTGTAAAGGGCTGAGTCCAGAAGCAGCAGCAGCTGCCATTGTTGATGGAATGAACTGTACGGGGTAGTTATCACCTGTCAGAAAGAACAATGCATACAGGTTTAGACAATGCACAGGGAATCTCAGCAGACAAGTACAAACATGGCCTTTGGATTGCCTGAGCTTTACAACATTGCTCTAAGCCCAAACATCTGCAGAAACAAAAGGCTTGGTTGGGCACAGACTTGCAGTACTGCCTTGGAACTTTTCGTTAACAGATAGCTGGTAGGCAAACTGGCAACACATGAATGTGATACAAAAAAAAAATAAGTGTGCAATTCAAGCATGTTCACTCCATTACAAATCTTGTAATACATCATTTTTAAGAGTAAAAAAATATCTTAAGCCAGGCTGACACTCAGTACACTGTGAAAACACTGAGGCTTTTCTACTTGAACAATAGAAAGTTTTGGCTTGGTAAATAAGGCAAAGTACGAGAGTCCAACAAAAGACTATCAGCTATTGACTTTCCATAGCTCTAAACTTTATATTATAAAAAAGAGAAAACATTTTAAAAACACAACTTCTCTTATTATTATTGACAGGGAAGAGAGGGAAAGTATATTATTTATTAACGTTCTGTGAAATGTGTGGTATCCCTTAGTGGGAATGAAAAACAGTTTTGGGGGGAATTCTAGGATTTGATTAGTAGAACCTAGTAGAGAATTGTGCCTACTAAGCACCAATCAATGATGATGATCATCATGATGATCATCAATGATGATGATTTGATTACATATTTTTCATGGGGTATCTATATCAAAAGCCTGGTATAGATTGGGTGTGGTTTAGTAGGGGCCCATGCCACATGTTGATGTTTATCTAACTCCAGTCCACTCCTCAACAGGGGACTAAAGTACCTTCCATGAGCTAAGCACTCTGTGGCCAGCAATCTGAAGAACTGAGAGGAAGTAACTAAAGAAAAAAATAATACTTGTGGGGGGAAAAAAATCACACAATATTAGTGAGTTATTGTACTATCACTTTGGCTTCAGCTACTTATTTAAAGTCAGTGTTATGTAGTATCTCTAGGCTATATTTTAATAGGCTGTTCCTCCACACATTTTTGACATTTATAATAATCATGCTGTTTTACATGAACTTTTCCGCACAGAAATCTGAATGTAATAATAAAGAGACATTGTATAAAGAGTCACTGTAACAGCAGTAGTCAACTGGACAGCAGTAAGCCCCTCCCCCCCCCACATGCTCCCTTTTTTCCCCCAGCACAGATACTAGTACCTGGACCCTTCCCAGTGTCCCTGGTTCCTTGGAACTCATCCTGTTTGCCACATGAAGTGCCACTCAGCTGGTCCAATGTAACTGTGAAGTCGTGTTCACTTTTAACAAATTGTTAGCTTCTAATCGACACACTCTCCTTGCATCATATCCATAATACCTCATCAGACCATTGAGCACAGTGTGTGCTTGTACACAGTCCAGTAACAATTGGCTTCTGATTGCATATGGAGTGCTGCTACAATGCATTCACTAACACTATATTGTGCTGATCTCCTATGGAGTAATGTTCAAAATATCTGATCTTGTTTTTCCCCTTCCATGAGGTTGATTTTAGTTTTCAGTATTATATGAGCTTTTTAAATAGATAACTAGGCCAAATTATTTTTATAGTAAATGACTGTCACTGTTTTATGCTTAAATAATTCTACTGATCTTCATCTGTGAACTAAATTATCTGAAGAAAGAATATCTTATATAAGTCAAGCAGTACTTCTTTGGTTGATGTCTTATCAGGTTAAAAAAACTGTAAACGATGCTGAATTAATGATGTTTCAAAAAATAGGGGGAAAATCACCATTGCAACCATCAACATGGACTGCCTCCTGGAACATTTTAAAGCTGTTCTTTCTTTAAATATCATGCATTATTCATATCAACTCAAAACCACAACCCCCACCCCGTAAGTTTAATACCAGTTGCTTTATTTGTACTAAAACATTTTTCATGTCAAACATATTTAAAAAAATCAAACTCTAAAAGAATTCCCTGGGGCACTCCTTTTTTCATAGCTGTCATGCTTCTGTGCTATGAAATAGTTGATTTTTTTTTAAATATAGTTTTTGGCTTGCCAGTTAATTTATTACTATCTCTACCACACCCTGTAGTACTCTCCAGCTCACCTGCTGGCTACATACAGTTTTCTTTCCACTGTCAACAAGCATATTTTTTAAAAAACCAAAACATTCTAACCTTACTGTGGGGTTGAATCTGTTTATTTGAATGTATCTTTAGAAAGCTATTTCTTCAAAATATATCACCGTATCAATTCTGAAAATAAAAAAAAAAATGAATCTATCAGAGCAACAAGGTATACCACAAAGAGTGGTATAATTGGAAGAGAGAGAGGGAGGTTAAAAATGGGAGAAAAAAAACTTAAGAGGGAGAAAGATTCGAAAGTAATGTATAGTTTTTGATAATAAAGGGGCAAGTTTTCTCTATCCTCTCTGATTTTGTTCTGTATAACAATTGATCAGGAAGAGTTCTCACTAGCTGGCTTGGCAAGCAATTAGTCAACATGTTACAGCAATTTTTTTTTCAAATTTCAAATGCTTGCGTGAGGAACCATTCTTTTTAAAATGAATAAAGGAAGAGAAAGCCTGTTGGAACAGGTTGGCTTTAGGCACAACTGTAATTTAGCCCTTGCTACCTGTAGTGTAAGAAGACAATCCCCAGAAACCAATTTGGGACATGATAATGTACTTTCTGCAAGTCTATCTTGCCAACCTCCATGTATTCTAATTTGTTTTTATCTGAAGATTACAGAACAAATATAAAACAATTTTTTTAATCTATGGAAAAGTTGCTTAACATTAGTTTCACTTATCAGAATAAGATATGTTCCTCTGTCATCACAACAAAAGTTCTAAATGAGAGAATGTAAATTGTTAAATTTTAGAGAGAAATGAATCCAGAACTTAATAGGAAATGAAACTTCAACCAAGACTCATGCTGTCTTCTGCAAGAATACTCCTAATTGGCATAGTTTAGACATAAATTCCACTTTTTTAAAAGAATAAAAAAAATTGGCTGGGTAAAAGTCTTTCTAATTAACTTGCATTCTTCAAAAGAACAAGTATGACTGGGAGAGTCATAGATCCTGAGATACTAACTTTGGATGCTAATATATTGTAGGAGTCATTTAGAGTCTTTGGGAGGAGGAGAAGAAAAGGAAACACACACATACACACACACACACACACACACACACACACACACACACACACATACACATACACACACACACACACACACAAAGTAGGAGTCAGGACTCCAAATTCTGTAGTGACTGTCCAAAAATGTGAATGTAATAAGTCTGGATTTATCTTTACACTGTAGCAAAAGTTAGGACTTTGGACTAAAAAAACCAAAATGAAATCTTCAATTTGTTCTGAGAACAAAAATTTTGAAAGGATAATAGTATAGATTACTGAGATCATCATACTCTTATTTTTCCTGGTTTTTTCTTCTCTAATCATCTAAGAATATCAATGATGAAAATATTTTTGACCCCCAATTTTTTTCTAAGATCATCTGAACTCAAAGCTCAGGTAGGTCTTGGCTAGGTACAGTAGCTCAAGCCCTTAATGCCAGGTACTTGAGAGCCTGAGATCAAAAGAATAGGGTTCAAAAGCCAAACCTAGGGAAAAAAGAAGTTTGAGAGACTCAACCAATGGCTGAGCATTATGGCTTGCACCTGCTAGCCCAGCTAGAGATGAAACAACAATATCTGGGTAGAATGGCATGTATCTGTCATCCCCGGCAACATAGAGAAGCACAAGTGGGAGGATCATGGTCCAAGTGGCCTGGACATAAAACTCAAGATAGTTCCTCAAATGAAGACAGCACAAAGGCTGGGCATCGGTGGCTCATGCTTGTAGTCCTAGCTACTCAGGAGGCTGAGATCTGAGGATCACAGTTCAAAGCCAGCCCGGGCAGGAAATTCAATAAGACTCTTATCTCCAAAAAACCACTCAGAACACTGGAAGTGGTGCAATGACTCAAGTGGGAGAGCGCTTGCCTTGAGCTGAAGAGCTGAGAGACAGCGCCCAGGCCCAGAGTACAAGCCCCACGACTGACCAAAACAAAAAAAAGCACAAAAAGAGCTAAAAGTATGGCTCAACTAGTAGAGCACCTACTTGGCAGTGCAAGTCTGTGAGTTCAATCTTCAGTACTGAAATCTCAAGAAAACCTTCAAGCCTTAAATTACAAGCTCATAAATTACATAGCCTCCATATTCAAGCGAAAACACCGTTAAAATAATTCTTAAGTTCATAAAGTTAAGTGAATTTACACTGGTAAACACAAAACTTCCTTTATAATCTCAGCATTCTCATTGAAAACTGAACATGCTAATGAAAGAGTTACAAAATTCTTTGGTTCCAAGTAGATATAAATATTCATAGAGTGGTTACATATCTCTGCTTTGAAACACTTGGGAAGACAGAAATGGCTGGCTTTATTATTTAGATATCCTCACACATAAAATTATATTGTTCTCTTATAAAAGTTAAATTTTCTTAAGCTCACACATAGACCATATCTTCAAGTTGAAAGTACCAAATCACAGAATTTAGGTCTTAACTGCACCTCCACTATTTTCTAGATGTGAATTCCTAATAAGCTAATTTAATATTTAAGTTTTTAATTTATACATATACAGGTAGATATAATTCTGTTATGAATCATATGTCATAATACATTGATTTAATAGTTTAGTGTCTTCTTTTAACTTAATAATAGAGATAAGACCACTTACTTCAATCTAGATCTTAGAGTTATGAAAGTTGTTCATATACATATGGCATGTATCTTGGCAGAAAAATAGTAAACAATAAAAGAAGCAACAGGGACAATCATAATGATTGTACACCAACCAATTAAATAACTTAGAAGAAAGAGAAAAATTTCTTGAAACACACAAATTAACCAACTGACTCAAGTTGAAATAGGAAATCTCAACAACTTGTAGCAAGTAAAGAGATTGAATGAGTAATAAAAATCTTTCTAACAAAGAAAAGCCCTGATCCACATTGCTTCACTATGAATTCCACAAGATGCTTAAAGAAGAAATAATATCAATCTTTCTCAAACTTTTCCAAAATAAATAAATAAATATGTTCTCTGAGGCCAAGAATACCTTGATTCCAGAGAAATACATCATAGCAAAAGAAAATTAAAGACTAACACCTCTTGTAAATATGTGTAAAATCCTCAGCGAAACATTACCAAATTAAATCCAATAGCATATTAGAAGTATCATTCACCATAACAAAGTAGCAATTATCCTAGGAATACCAAGGAGGTTCAACATAATCAAATCAATACAATACATTTAATTAACAGAACAAAAAACACAGGATCACTTCAAATGATGCAAAAAAAAGTCATTTTCAAAATCCAATATGAATAGGAGAAAAAAATTTCAGCATCACCAAGTGTTAAAAACTCAGCTAATTTGGTTGGTGTAAGCGTAAAACTTTTCTCCCTAAAGAACGAGATAGTGGTTATTACTTTTTCTTCTTCTATTCAGTGTTGTACTGGAAATTCTAGTCAGTGTTAATAGACAAGAAAAAGATATGAAATGAATTTAAACTGGAAAATGGGTAAAATTATTTCTGTTTAAAGAGAAAATAGGCTGATTCATAGAAAAATATCCCTAAAAGTCTATGAGAAAGATAGTAGAGAGAAAAAAAATTAGTAAACTTACAGGGTATTAGAAAAGTTGCATTTTTATATACAGGCTATAAAACAACCCCAAAGAAAACTAATAAAGAAATTCTATTTATAATAGTATCTAAAATAATTAAATACCTGGGTTAAAATCTAACCCCAGGATATGAACAATTTATGCCTTGATAACAACATTGCTGAAATAAAGTTGGCAGAATCTAAGCATTCACCACCTGATGAATGGATAAAGGACATGTGGGAGACACATGTACACAATGGAACACTAGCCATAAGACAGACAGGAAAGTCTATCATTTGTAACAACATACATGGAACTAGCAATCATTATGTGAAGCAAAAGGAAGATATGTACTTCATGATCTCACTCATCTTTGCAATCTGAATAAAAATGTTGTTCTTACAGAAGTTGTAGGTAGACTCGTGGTTAACAGAGACTGAGGAAAGGATGAAGAAAATGGGATGGGGAAAGTTCAAGCTATAGATACTAAGTCACAGGTGGAAAAAAAAAGATCTGGTGGTCTATTGCTCAGTAGGGTGACTACAGCTATTATTATGTAGAATTATGTATTTCAAAAAAAGTTAGAAGAAAGGATTTTGAAAGTTTTAATTTAAAAAAATGTCAGAAGAAAAGATTTTGCACTTTTTCACCTAAACATTTTAGATATGAGAGCATTCTGGATGTTCAAATTAGAGATGCTCAAAGTGTATTAGCTTTGATTCATTTATATTTGAATATCAATCAGCCCTTAAATTAGCCAATCCGTTAACACCTCTATTCCTTGAATCATTTAAGTTTTGTCACAGACATCATCTTCTTGCAAGGAAGAGAGTCCTCTACGAAATGCAAAAGAGCATACATGGTAGCAAGCAATTAAAATGGACATAAAACTGTTTGTTTCTGTGTTTTTTAGTAAACTTCTTTAGAATTTTAGTGAAATGATTTATATTTTATTGCTCAAAACATACTAAAATGTTTTTGCTCATTTTATGTCACATATACAAAGAAATCACTATACTTAGATCTGTTACATTCAGACTTGGTAGTTAATATAGTCAGGTTAATGTGGTAAAAAGAACTTGACACAAAAATTATTAATGAGTGGAACAAGGTCACTACTTCTGAGCTGAGGTCACTTACAAAGAATGCACAAATGAAATTAAGGTTGACTTCTATTTACTTGACTATCTTCTTACACTGGATTCCTTTGGCAACCTATCTTTAAACATTTAAAGCCCTGTTTACAAGGAGGCTCTGAAAGAAGCTTCAAACCATTATGTCCCTAATTGAATTCCCCAGGAGTCCAGCAAACTCACAGGAATAAAGAAAAACCATAACATTTGCTAAATCATATTTCATTGCAAGGTTATGTGACCTGTTTTTGAGGTTCAAAGATGAATGAAAAATATTACTAAATACTTCATTATTCAGACTTTATTTTTTTAAATCTACCTATTAGTTGTAAACTAATTAAATCAGCTCAAAATGTTTTTTCTAAGGGAAATCTGACAGAAAAAAAATAGCAATAACATATTTTATATTGGATGTGACCAGCTTCCCAGTGGACAAAGGCTTGTGGGAGTTAGAAAAAAAAATCTTTAACTAGAGACAATTATTCATTGTAAAGTTCTGAGAGAAAGCTAACCAACATTTTCTAGGAAATTTTATCTGTGAATTCGGAGCAATCTCAAGAAGAATGAAACTAAAAGTGTTAGCAACCAGTTCGTTTATTCCGATTCTTGCTCTTCTCAATTCTAATTTACTTTAAGAGAAGCTTCCATGATTTTTAAAAAAATCTGCAGTCCCCCTTGCATGTTCCTATGTTTGTTGTGACTGCTAAGCAGAAACATGTGGATCTGAACATTGCCAAAAGAATGTAAAATCTCTGGCTTTCTCTACTTACCTGGTTTGTATGTTATTCCAGGGGGGAAGAGGAATCCCTGTTGGGCGGCAGCAGCTGCTGCCAGGGTCCGCTGGTCATGTGGAAAAATTGGGATCATGAGCGGAGGCATGTGACCCTGAACCTGCTAAACAGAAGAGAGCCTATGGTCAGACAGAGAGCAAATGTGTGCCAAGAAGCATTTGTTTTTTTCACCCCTAGTGATGCCTAGGTACCTTGCTAGCCACCCACCTCTAAGCTCATTCCAGATTTGCAAGCTGAAAAAACTCAAAGTCCACCAGATCTCTTTTTTCAGAGGTTATTAACCTACCAAGGATATAACTTTACTTAAATTGGCCTTGTCTCTACTTCCAGTGGACAGTAGTTTGTGGCTTTGTTTTTTTCTTGATTTATTTTCCTTTTATTTTCTTTCTTTTAAGCACAGAGCTATAGGAAATAAGTTTGCTTCTTTTCTACAATATTGAGAGGTTTGCCCTTTCACCCATTTTGCATTCTATGCTTTATTTTTAAAATAGCATTCAGTACCCTTGGACAGAAAATAATATCTAATTGTTATGTATTCCAAAGGCTGTATCTTCCCCTTTTAGATATCTTATTCCAAAGCCTCGCTGCATTATATTAAACATATAGCTCTTCAGATTTAAGGCTACCACATCGTGGTTCCCAATTAAACTAATATTCTTTGCCATACACACCTCGATGTAACATATAAATTGCTTGTCTGGCTAAGCAGTTTTACAGTTTTATGTACTACCATGTAGCAAGGTAATTATGGAGTTGTATTCAGAGAGCATTTCATAATAAATCCTACTATATCAAATTTCATTTGACCTCAATAAATGTATCAAAGAGCACAAAAATGCAAAATAGAAAATCTTCACTCTATATCAGTATTTGTATTCCATATAAAGAAAATAAGAGCTATGACAGAATTATGCTTGTGGAAATTACATTTTAATTCCTTAGCTCCCTTCCTTACTATGTGCAAGCTTGCCTTGATTCTAGGATAGCATGACACAAAGCTTTGTCCTGGCTTAGAGGGCACAATTTTATAGTGTAAACTACAGGACTTTTCTCATGTAAAATACAAAACAAAGATGCATCAGAAGAGGTGATTCTCATTCACACAGGATCTTTGGGCTTGTTACAGGTATTAAAAGGGCTGCATACTAATCTATTTAAGATATAAACATTTACCAGTAACTGTATCAACCCCAATCCCTTCCCCTGTCTAAATTCCTAAATCTCCTCTTTAGGCAAAATTCCATATCCTAGCTGATGACCCTGTACAAATAGCACCAACTTGCCCTGTCCTGTCCCTGTTCTCTCCCCAGTGGGGGACACTATGCAGAAATGCTTCTGAGAGGTTTCATTTACCAACCGTTTTTCTCTAGGGAAAACCCTAAGATGTGGGTTAATAAAGGGCAAGCAAAAAATAAACACTTTAAAGTATTTTTCTGAATTCATTTCTCAGGAAAAATCAACTTATAATAAAAAGGTCTTTGTGCAATTACTACCTTGCCAGTGGGGCGTGAAAGAAACTAGCTTTGAGCAGCTATTTCTTCCATTTTAGCTGAGGTAAGCCTAAGTTTTGTGCCTTAGAGTACAGACTTATTCTGCTTAAATTGGAGCTGATCCCCCAGTGCCCAGGTCTTGCCTTTAACCTTGGAGAAAAGCAATGGGTTTGCTGATCAACTCCAGCTTGTTGTGAGCAGATACAAACCTAAAATGTCAAAGATGAGAGCACTGTTCTAAGCCATAAAACAAAATACCATTCTTTGTGGTTGACCAGGGTTCAGTGTGAGAGCGCAGTGCAGGAAATGCTTTTATGTTCCTCTAGAAGTCTAGTCCCAGTATGTACCTAGAACACATTAGGGCTGCCTAATGCCTTAGCAAGGGGCACAAAAAGTCTGGGCATCATATTTATTTATTCTTTCCATCTTTCATCCAACTATTATTTGCTAAAGTGTTAAACTCTGCTAGGGCTATTTAGAAGTAGCCAGAGAAACTGGGATATTAAGCCTGAGAGAGAAGATATAAGGTGATCTTCACCTGGTTATTGTGAGAAACAAATGCACAAGACAAGTAAAGCTTATGATATAGTGACTGACATAATAGTAATGTAATGTCACAGTAAAGATTAGTTCCTTACTTTTTTGTGTGTAGTTTGCATATTCAGTATTTGAAAATGATCAAATTACTGATAAGCACACCCAGTAAGTCTTAGCCTATTTCAAGCCAAGAGAGAAAACATGAACCAACTAAACAATCCAGTTTGGCAAGCGGAGGCTGGTCATGTTCCTAGCAGACAACCATGCCTCCCAGAGCATTATCTCATCCCAAGTTTCTAGAAAACCATGAAAAAAGAAGAGAGCTTACAAAGATCATTTGAAGAAGTAACTCAGGGTCTTTAGTGTTACATATTAGACAGCATTTACGAAAACAAATTTAGTTTTACAGTGGTCACTAAAGCTCTTCAGCTGGCAAGAAAACAAAAGAGGTAAATGGCAACTAGGAACCAGACCTTAATTCTTGCATCTGGCTGGCTGTCCAAAATTGTCTCCTTTGTAAGTGTCCATTTTTATGTATATAACTAAGAAAATTGCTATGATTGGGTTTTCCTTGGTTTTGTTGTGGTGCTAGGGTTTGAAAGCAGGAGATCATGTTTGCTAAGCTGTAGTTCTCCACCATGAGCCTTGCCTCCAACCTTATTTTTGCTGATTACCTTAGGATAGGGTCATGTCTCTAACCTAGACATGTGCTTCATATCCATGATCTGCCTACTTAGGCTTCCCATCATTGCTAGGATAACAGGAGCCTGCCACTTAGTCCAGCCTCTGATGATGGAGATGGAATCATGTGGACTTTTCTATACAGGCTAGCCTAGAACTGAGATCCTCCAGTTCTCAGCCTTCCATGTAGTTTGGGATGACTGGTGTGCATCATTATGCCTAGCGATGGGTTTTCAAGGAGTCTTGTGAATTTTTCCATTTGACTGGCTGTAAATGAAGACCCTCCCGATGTAGTTCTATCCTCTCAAGTAGTTAGGAGCTTTAGTCATTTGTAATGACAAAAAATTACAAGTGTTCCATATTAACATGTACTGTAAGAATTGGGAAGTTCCTTTCTCTCTGTAATATTCTGTAAGGCAAGCTATGTCAACAACTTTGATTATTATTATCCAGAGACGTTTTTTTTCTTTTGGCAGTACTGAGTATTGAACTCAGAGCTTTGGGCATGATGAGCAAGAGCTCTATCACTTGAGCCACACCCTCAGTCCTTTTGTTTGTATGTGGTTTTGTCCTGGCTGCCAACATGTCCTGAGCCAACATGTTAAGCTCCAGATAGTTTCAATAAATTGAAAGACGCAATTAAAAAGGGGGAGGATAGAAGACATTGTGAAAGCAAGAAAGTATAGAATCATAAAGTTGAGAGATGATCTGACTTGTTTTCAAAACAACTATGAGAACTGTTTTTTGTTTTTTTCCCCCCAGTCCTGGGGCTCGAACTCAGGGCCTGGGCACTATCCTTGAGCTTCTTTTGCCCAAGACTAACATTCTATCACTTGAGCCACAGAGCCATTTCCAGCTTTCTTTGTTTATATGGTACTGAAGACTCAAACCCAGGGCTTCATGCATGCAAGCACTCTGCCACTAAGCCACATTCCCAGCCCAAGAACTGTTTTAAAAAAGCAAAATTTCAAGCTCCATACCATACCTACTCAATGAAAAACTCTTGAGATGGGGTCTAACAACTCAAATTTTAGGTAGAAATTTAATCTAAAGCAGTAATCTTAAAACTTTAGTGTAACTAGGACAAACTAGAGGGCTTCTTAAGTGCCCCCATTTTCATACACTTGAATCCTCCAACAGAGCTGGAATGTGGACATTTTTAACAAGTTCCTAAATGAAGTTGATCCTGCTGGTCCAGCAACCACATTTTGAGAATTGTTAAGTCCAAACCTCATAATTTCCCAATAGAAAAGAGATGGATAGAAGAGATAGAATGTATACATAAGGCTAAAGCTGCACTATGACAGACTTGGAACTACAGTCCAGAACTATCACTCACCATACCCAATGCTTTTCTACTACATCACTGGGACTTCAGCAAGAGAAAAGGGAAATCGGTGATAGGAAAGGAAGAAATCAATTTAGCAGAGAAAACCTGGAAGTTTGCAGTTGAAAGCAATTTTGCATATCAGAGGTATATTTTTGGATGCAGTTCCAGAATTTGGATACTATAAATGCTTTCCAATGTTCTTTTTTTTAAATTTAATTTAATTTTATTTGTGAACATACTGTACAGAGGAGTTACAATTACATGGGCAGGATAATGCGTACATTTCTTACCAAGCTCAATGTTTATTGTCAGTAATTCCAATTATTTATTATAGTATATTCATTATCATTGGTCATTTAGTTCAAATTATATCTTATTTTAAATAGAATTATGGTGTAAAATTTCAGAATACCCTTTATTAAAATCTAGCTAGAAGATCCATCCAGCAAATTCTTAAAATCTAGGCTGAGCACAGGTGATGAAAAGCTCCCTTTTAGTTTTCCTTATGGAAGCAGTAGAAATGAGGCTGATAACAACAGTAATAATAATAATAACCACTATAGTTAATATTTTTTTAGTGTTTCCTATACATTTAGTACTGGAAAAGTAATTGCATGCTGTATCTCACTTAATCTTGAAAATCCCATGAGGTACTTACTTAATCAACGGGAAAGACAAAGTTATGAGTTAGTTAAATAACTGTCCATTAAAAAGTGCTAGGTTTCAGTTCCCATTCCAGATCAGGATCAAAGTGTTTTGTGTTATTTTAAGTCAATGTCCATGTGCATACTTTTTATGGGGGGAGGCAGGAATGCTGGTCCTGGGGGTTGAACTCAGGGCCTAGGTACAGTCCCTGAGATTTTTGGCTGGAGGCTAGCACTGTACCACTTTGAGTTTCAGCTCTACTTTCAGCTTTTAGGTAGTTAATTGGATATAAAAGCCTCATGGACTTTCCTGCCTGGGCTGGCTTCAAACTTCAGTCCTCAAATCTCAGCCTCCTAAGTAGCTAGGATTACAAGTGTGAGCTAAACAGATCAAAGTGAGTTAAGGAAAGTCATTCTTTGTGATAGCAATTACTGACATGCTTTTATCAATAAAATTGTAGATTTACATGTATTTGTAGCAATGCAGTGAGGTCACCTGAACCTTTCACCCATCTTAACCGTGATAATACCTTGCAAAATATTACAATATTTTGCAATATAGCAACCCAAATATTGATCTTATTCAGATTCTCCCATGTGCTAAACCTACTGTAACTTAAAAAATAATCAAGGAACAACCAAACTCCCATTTTCTGCAGAAAGCTAACCAATATATTTCAATGACCTCTGAGTATAAAGCCTGATAGTAACTACTCCTTTTTCATGGTTCATTTATTGTATGTGCTAGAAGTTTATTAGTCCAATGTGAGACAGAAATGAATAGCAAGAGGTAGCATCCAAATACATTCCTCTTATGGAAATTATTTTTCAGAAAAGATCATTGTAATGCCTACCAATCGTCAGAGCAGATATAAACTTTTGAAAATACAAAAGCTACACCCTGTTCTGTGGATGGTCCTACCTTTCCTATCCCTACTTCCCATCATCATAGTTCCCATTTGTTGATATACTAGGAAAACAGCAACTCTCAGAAAGATTTTACTAAAGATTTTACTAAAGAATTAAAAAAATGGAATTCTTCTCACTCCATCAAAGAGTAACCAGTCTCCACATGTCTTTCTCAAGAAGTTATCAAAATTTCAAATAGCATCCATCTATTTTTTCTTGAAATTGGAACTTTCCCTAAGCACATTCTTTAATTGTCCTATAAAAAAAAGATAACCTGATTTTATTAGTACAAAGAAAAATGATGTGGCCAAAATATATCTCAGCATGGAAGTTGTATTATTTTTATTGCTTTGTAAGTAAACACTAATTGGCTGTGTACTGAATGACTAATGAGAAACCAGGAACATCACTGTGGGCAAAGCTTAATGCATCGTGAAAGGAATCCTATCTCCAAGGCACAACTGTCCATTTATTCTAGATTTCCACAATCCTTGACCAAAGAGTTTCACTTTTGGAGAGGTGAGGAATACGTTCATGAGCTGATAGCTACATGCCTAGAAATTTAATTGAGGGTGCTCCTTGCATCTTTTAGAGCATCAAGACAGCAGCAGATGGGTGGGAAACACTTCAGTTCTGTCTCTTCCAATTCATAAAACAGCATTGTTGCATCAACACTTATCGCCTTTGTTTTCTCTGTGCTAAGTTGTTGATGATGCCATTTTTTGCCATCTGCCCCAGAGCTTCATTAAAGATACATGAATGGGCTAACTAGCCTGATATCTTGTGAGGAACAGGTGCTATTGTTTGTCCCTGAAGACTTGCACTAAAGATGTGACTCAGAATACTTGAGAAAGAGCATCTGCAGCAGTCAGTCAGAGAGCAACTTGGCAGAGACCTGGCTACATGCTAATATGCAAACAGAGTGGCACTCAGGGGGGCTCATTTTCTCTTTCATGAAGATTATTTAACTTCTTTTAGTGATAGGCAGTATTTGTACAGAAAATCGTGTGCATATTAATGTCCTTTAACTGAGTGAAAGACAACAATCAAGTGAGAAATGTAATGCTTTATTTCTAGAAAATCATTTCTTGTGTGGCTTAAGTGGAGAAATCTTCCATATACTAGATGAAATGCATCAGATATGTGTACACCATGACAGGAAATAAAGAGAGACAAAAGAAAGATGGAGGGAGGGAGAAAGAGATTGTAATTGGATGTTGGGATATGTAGTGCAGACAGAAACAGGGGAAGGGGGTGCATTTCTTTAATAGCCTTTCTTTTTGCTTTATGTACATTTCATTAACTCAATTAAATAACGTATAAGAAGAAGAAATCAAGTTAACAACCACAGGAAAGAGAAAGGAAAGGAAATTTGAGTAAACTTTATAATTTGACAGGTTCCTTATTAATGTGACATCATTTTGATGGAAGCAGCCTCTCTCCCCCATAAAGACAAATGGAAGAGGTGACATCAGTCAGGATGCACTGTACTCACAAACTGTTACGTTGAGTTGGAACCTCTTTATACAACTACTTAAAGACAATCAACATAATACCTTAATTAATTTAATTAACTAGGTGGTCACATGTAAAATAAACTTGTAGGCTGCACCTTAGAAACCATTTTCCAAAGAAATATTCTTTAAGACATGAATATCTATATTTTTACTAAAAAAAGTGTTATATAGTATTATCATTATAAAAGCTGAGGCAATTGGAATACAAGCAATAAAGGACCCAAAAGCCTTGTATGAAAATCTTTCAAGGTCAGGGAAGTGTCTTCTTCTACCAAAAAATGCATGCCTAACCACAGTACATGGACCTCAGTTAATTTTGGAAAGTTAGAGAGGAAAAGGTCTCTAGACAACACAAATCAATTTCTTAACAGAAATTCTTAGTTTCAATCTTTTTATTGTTAAATCTGTCTAAAGGGTATGACTGCTCCTTTCTTCTTTACAAATCATAATCTAGTAGTCAGGAAACTGACTCTTGCTTGACCATAACCTGAAGGATACAGAAGAATCTTAAATTATATACTGAATTCTTGGTTACTCGCTAGTTATTTTAACTCACAAATTATTTCTTGCTAAGTAAATTGAGCATCCTGAATGGCTGGTACCTGCCCCATTGCCTGTGTCTTAAAGACAAGAACATAGAAGTCATTTTGGAAGAAGTGATCAGTGGTTGAGAGCTAAATATTAAGGATCTAAGAACTGCTCTTATTACAGGCTCCCACAGGGTATTTTGTGTGTGCTGTGGCAGTAGCAGAGTTTAGACTTAGGGTCTGAACACTCTGCATTAGCTTTCTATGCTTAAGAGTTAGCATGCTACCACTTGAGCCAGTGGCTCTACTTCAAGCTTCTTTTCTTTCACTTCCAGTTTTCTGGTGGTTATTTGAAGATAAATGTATTGTGAACTTGCCCATCTGGGCTAACTTCAAACTATGATCCTCAGATCTTAGCATCAAGATTATAAGTGTCAGCCACCAGTGTCCAGCTTCCATAGGATAATTTTATTAATACAACTGCAGAAGACACAGAACTGTAATGTTCTTGTTCCAAAAGAAAACTTAAGAATGTTTTTAAAATACATCTTGATATAACTTTGGTTTATAGTTGTAACAATTAGCATATCTCTAGCTGCTATTACCTAACAAAGAATAGCAAATACTACTTCGTGCAAATCTAGTTAACACCAAGCAGAAGATTATCAAACTGAAATTCTGTTTGGTGATTTTTTTTTTGGCGGGGGGGGGGGGGGCGGTCTGGTCATGGGCCTGAACTCTGGGCCTGGGCGCTGTCCCTCAGCTCTTCAGCTCAAGGCTAGTGCTCTACCACTTGAGCCACAGCGCCAGTTCTGGCTTTTTTCTTTTTGCTTATGTGGTACTGAGGAATTGAACCCAGGGCCTTATGCATGCAAGGCAAACGCTCTACCACTGAGCCACCTACCCAGCCCTCAAACTGAAATTCTATGGAGCAAATTTAGGACACATATTTCCTAGAAATATTCCCAGACATTTCTCACAACTACCCGATGCATATACAGTATATAACTAATATAACTACACCTGGGAAACATTCTTTACTTATTTCTGTTTCTATGTCTCTACTCCTTGCTTTCCCTCTCCATTCTCTTGTATTCTCAACCCTCTCCTCTGTCTCCTCCTCCCTTCTTTCTTTTCTCAGAGACACTAGTATGTTACCATTATTAACTACTTGTTTTTAATATATGAATATCTTCAGCAATTTTGTGTACTATTACAGCATTCTTTAAGATTCACACTAAATGGCCAAGATGACCCCTGAAGAAGTAAAACAAACTTAAATTCTATAGTTTAAATATTCTTTTGAAAATTCATATGCTAGTAGTTCAAAGTCATTTGCTTTAGTGAGAAATGAAGAGCTATTACATCATAATAAAAAGTTACTGTAAAGAGGAAAATAGTTCTTCACTAGGCTATTAAATATGTTTAACAATATCTGAAATATTTACAGGAGAAAGGGAAAAGGATGTATCTTTTCTCCCTCTTAGTTTTTTTTTTTTAAATAATACTGAGGTTTGAACTCAGGGCCTTGCTCTTATCAGGCAGGTGCGTAACAGGCAGGCAGCCTCCATCCCTTTTTGCTTTAATTTTTTGAATAAAGTCTAACATTTATACCTAGACCACCATCGTCTTGCTTACACTTCCCGTATCACTAGGATGACAAATACATAACCCTGCATCCAGCTTTTCATTAGCTGAGATTGGGTCACATGAATTTTTGGCTTGGAGTTTTCACAAAGCATTAACTCCTTTTATTCTGCTTCCTTAGTAGACAGGGTAACTGGAATAAGCCTTCTTTTGAAACACCTTGCCACTGGCTTCATTCTGTCCCTACTCCCATTACCAGGAATAAAGCATGGAAAGCAAATAAAGCTATTTTCTGGGTGAGTTATTAAGATAGTTTTTCAAAATCTACTTCACAGTCTAGCACTTTCTAGCTCTCTCACAGGAAAGAAATTCTCTTTGCAAGTAAGAGCATGATGAGGGGTAATACTCATGTTTTAAAAATCTTCTTTAGGTATATTTCCATAGAGAGATGCTAGAACATTACTTTTTGTATGCTCCATGTGATGTTATACACTTGCTCAATTAGCATGTTAGTAAAATCGCCAGACATCTCCTTGATCCACCAGGATCATCCGCAGTCAAGCATCATTACTTTGGCCTTCCTATTTTATCTTCCATTCATGTGTACATGTTCAGTTTGAACACTGGATTTTCAAAGAAAACAACACAGATTACACCAACATAATCTTATTTCCTGCCATCTTTTACTTATTTGTCCCTTATTCCATGATATGGAGATCTTGACACATATGTATTGACCTCTTAGACCTCTGAGAAACATGTTCCATGCAGGACACCAATGCCAATCTTAACTCTGTAAAAGCCATTTATTGTGCACTTATTGTTATATGTTTGTTACTTGCTAGGAACTAGAAAATAAATATATCTCTAGCTTTACTTCATCAGGTAGTACTGCTAGGTTGTTTTCACTGACAAACTAGTATATATCACCCAGTTTGGCAGCTTACTTTGGAATATGGTCAACAGAAAAAGATTTGCTTGAAAATGAAAAATCATAGCCAAAAAAGTCATTAGGTATTTTTCCACAATATTTCTGTGGTCCATATCCCACAAAAAAATTGAGAGTATTTATGAGGACATAAATCAGGTTACTTTATAAAAAGGATGAAAAATGTTAATTAAATGTGTTTAAATTTTCTTACTATGTTTTAAGAAACTCTCACCAGGAGGGAAATAGAATATCCTGGCCATAAAGAAATTAATAAAACATGTTATGCAAAAGTAAAATTTATGATTCATTTGGAATTAGATATCTACCACCTTTTCAATCCATACAAATGCATAATCTTGTCAATTAAATATTATTGTTAAGGTCTAGTAGTATGTTAAAATCACTTTAAAGTGCAACTAAGGAAAATTCATGTGTGTTTATTACTCCTTAAGGATCTATTAGTGGGTATTTTATTCAGATTCGTGCTGTAAAATCTGCATAAACTCAGCATATTGTTATCCCCATGTGTGCATTTGTTTGGTTAAAGCAGAACAGCAAATCTCAATTTTTGCAACTTCTGGAAAAGTCAAGAGAACTAAAACAGTCTTAATTTTAATCAGATACAAACAGTTATCACTACAGAAGTGAAGAGTTGACTATTATGCAAATAGTCACAGTTAGTGGTCACCAGGCCATCTCAGAAGACTGAGCTAGTCAATTATTTTGGATATTTCCAAAGACTAGTGAAGATGAATGTTTCTATTCGACCTTGTCTTATTTCCAGAGAGGTATGTAACATATTAAAGACTAATGATTGTTGTTCTTAAATGGAAACCTCATTAAATACACAATGATCAAAGTGTTTTGCCAGGATGAAAATTAATTTTTTTCAAATTTTGTATAAATGCCATATAAACATGTAACATTTGTGAAGTATGTGGCATTCCATTCTTTGTAACAACCAAATCCAGATATAAACCTTTCATAAACTTTTGACCTGTAATGAAGGCAATCTGGTTTTTACCCCTGAAGTATTTTATACAAGCTTATTCTGTTAGCAATGACCAGAGTTCAATTATTAAATTTCTCATCCATAAATGCAGGTTTACATTTTAAAGTTAAGGTCTTGTTAAAATTATGTGCAAGCAACTTAAAGGCAAGGACTTTGTTTTTCCCCCAAGGCTCAGTAGAAATCTTTGTATAGAGTAGGTCTCCACAAACATTTATTATATAAATTCATTCAAAACTTTTATTCTATCTTTTTAAAAACTAAGCTACAACAATTCTAATTATTGTTAAGTCTGTTGAATCCAGTCACATTCCTGTCATCATTTACCAGCCTCAAATTGAGGGAATCTGAAGATAAATTTGTTCCAAACATATGCCATCATAGTGATGGCTTTTCTTTTGGCTATGCCATAGTCTAACTTTGAAATTCCCTAGTTGTTAAGAACATATAAAATTGATTTTCTTCATTTATTTCAAAATGTTTTAATGACTTAACCACTCCTGTTTCATCTGTTGCAATTCTTCCATATTTAGAATAACTCCAAGAGATTTCTCTAAGCTTCTTTACTAATTTCCTCATCATCAATTATAATCCTGTCAAGCAATGATAAACCGTTCTCACCAGAAGATGAAGGGATACAATTTTCTAAAATAATAATACAACTTATTGAAAAACGGTAAAGAATAAGCTATCATGGAGACCAGAGGCTTTTCAAGTTGAGAAGGCTTGTGTAAAGAACATGAATAAATGTCTTAAATATTGACTGCTGGGAATCCACCCTAACATGAGAGAAAGGGCTTGCCTGTGTGACTGGGGAGAAAGGACAGAGAAGTGATCTTAACTTTTTTTTAAAAAAGGATATTGAGAAAGAGGGTCAACAATGATTATATAGCCCTAAGTAAAATAGCCTTCAGGGTTTTCAGTCTTTAACATATGCTACTATTTTCAGCCAAATGTTAATGGTATGCACTCCTGTCATGTTGGAGCATAATCTTTCTGCTTTTGCTTTAAATAGTTTGAGTCTGTTCACACAGTTTTCTCACTTGCCATACAGAATGCTCTACCCGTTTATTATCTTCCCAAACCTAGCTAACTTGTCAAGGTTCCGCACCAATTCACCTCCACTGTAAGTTTCTCTAACGTGAATTTCCTTTCCTCTGTCAAAATTTGCATTACATATACTATGTTGTATAGGTCTCTTATGTAGATATATTAACTCATTCATTATACAAATATTTAATAATTGATACTACTCTAGATTCTTTAGTAGCAACAGATATTATTATTGACTATACATACAGAAACAGATAACCCACAAAGGAATATATATAGGTATGTGGATGGACATATGTCTATATGTATGAATATATTTGTGTGCATACACATGTATGTATATATACATGTGTAAGAAAATAAATAAATATAATAAAGGCTAGCTGATAACAAGTGATATGAAGAAAAATACTGTAAGATAATAAGAAAGATTAAGAGAAGTAGAGGGCAGAAAGAAAGTATGCCAGGAGTAGAAAGAACTAATTTGGATAGGGATATTCAAAAAAGGCTTCTTTGGGAAGTTCATGAAGTGCAGAATTAAAGAACTGATCAAATGTTACCTGAGATTTGCTGATAGAGAAGCAATTCAAAAGAAAAAAGAAAAGGAAAAACAATTAGGTAGGAGACATGTGCATGCCTAAGACAGCAATGCCTTGGGTGCCAGGGCTAGTAAGGACAGACAGGAGGAGCAGAGAGAATGATTTGGGAAAAGACTGAAAGTCAGGGATAGCTCAGTTCTTTTTGGGCAAGATGAAGCACCACCAACATTTGGATCTTTTCCCAAGTGTGATGGCAAGTCACTACAGGGTTTTAAGAGAAAGTACTAGTATTGAGACTTAGAGAAAACCTGACCCTAGTACAGTAAGGAGAGGAAAGACTTGCTTCGAAACCACTTCAATTGTCTGACAATGTGGACATTTTCTCAAGCGGAAAACATCTCGCAGAATTGTAATAATGCTCCTGGGGCAGTACCTTCAAATATGCCAAGCAAAGTGTAAGTATGTGATTGATTGATCAATGACTGACTAAAATACGATTTTCCCATTGCTTCAGTAGACGGCAGAAGCACATTTCTTTCAAACACATACACTCCTTGATGTCTATAGAGAAGAATATGGTTGGAAATGACTATAGAACTGTCACACTTTTCTCCAAACATCTTTTTTTTTGGCAGTCATTGGGCTTGAACTCTGGGCCTGGGTTCTATCCCTCAGCTCTTCAGGTCAACCCTAGTGCTCTATCACATGAGTCACAGTGCCACTTGCAGTTTTCTGAGTGGTTTATTGGAGATAAGTTTCACTGCAATCCTCAGATCTTAGCCTCCTTAGTAGCTAGGATTACAGGTGTGAGCCACTGGCACTCAGCTCAAACATAACTGACAAAGTTAACATGCAGATTCTTAAGACAATCTTTCTAAACAATATATAATGGTATTTTAAATAATCCAAGCTATCTACAATGCTTCTGTGGTTAAAGTTAATAGTAAAGATCATTAAAATGGAAAAATGTAGTACAAACCAGCCAAATACTAGTTAAATTAAGTTTCTCTTAGCTTTCCTTTTTTAGTAATTAACACTAATTTCATATTTGCCAAATGAAATTAGAATTTATCAAGATACTCTGTTATTAAACAGGACAATAGCACTATTTAATACTGATTAGCAATAACTTAATTCAACTAATAATTGAATAATCTGATCAGCTTAAAATAAGTAGAAATTCAATAACAAAGAGAAATGAGAAAAGAGAAGAAGTAATCAGAAATCACAGTGGAAATGAATTTATTGATTGAAGCTTCTATGTATATTTGTTTTTTCATTTTTTCTTAATAGTGTTTTATTTTAAATTTTATATCTTTTCTTTTTGTCGGTCATGGAGCCTGAACTCTGGGCCTGGGTGCTGTCCTACAGCTCTTCAGCTCAAGGCTAGCACTCTACCACTTGAGCCACAGCGCCATTTCTGGCTTTTTCTGCTTATGTGGTGCTGAGGAATCGAACCCAGGGTCTCATACATGCACTCTACCACTGAGCTCATACATGCAAGGCACTCTACCACTGAGCCACCTTCCCAGCCCCTAACATTTTTATTTCTGACATAGACTTCACCATGTTTTCTTAAAGGAGTCACAAGTGATCATTCACTGTTTAAAAAAGCTAAGAAATTCAAAGTTTCCTTTGTTTTATTTTATATTATATTTTAATTTTTAATATTTTAAATTAATCGAGGTGGTATTCAGTGCAACATTATGTAAACAAAACATAAAGATAGGCTATTTTCTCCAAATTAAGTCTGATTTTGAGACAGGTCACTTTAGCCTTACAGTTTTATGGGTAGGAACATGAAACAAAGAGAGAAGGCACTTGTGCTTTCCTATTCTCACTCCTCCCAATACATATACAAAAGGAAAATATATATAAGAAAATATATTGATTTGACTGAAGTTATTTAATTCTTATTTCAATTATCATCTGCACACCAGTACTCCAATAACTATAGTGATGACTGTATATTTATGAAAACGGATACAGGAGGAAAATGTGGACATGTGTACTTGGATGTTAAAGGAGTAATGTTTAACATTAGGTCTCTTCCAGAATATTTAGAACTCACAGTACTCATAACAAAACATCAAACCAATGATGTAATTTTTGAAGTAATTTTTGACATAATTTAAATTCCTAAATGTGTAATTCACAACTTTTGACATTTTCCACAGCCCTATTATCAACCACAAAGGTTCATGATGATTGAAAGTGAGGACTAAAAATATCTACATCAAAAATCCCAAAAATGAATAACACAAAGCCCAGTTTTAATTATATTTAACTGTATTTGACAATTTTAAAAAGTCCTTGGTAGCTCCTTTAATACTGTACTATGTCTGTAGTTTCCATGGTAGAATAGGGGGTTGAATCTACATAAAATGATCAGCTAATAACAATAGATCTTTGTCCAGCTGTGACTACTTCCATTCCCTACAACCAGTCCTTATCAGGCTCAGGAAATGCCTGTTTTAACTGACAGGTAGGAGATTAAATCTACAGCTGCTGAAACACAATCTCAGCTCTGTTAGATAGGCTTTCATTGAAAAGCACTACAAACACATAATTTGTTTATGTTGTACCAGCAATCTCTGACAAAGCAGACTGTCTAGCTGAGACAAATGTGGTTAAACCCATTTATTGTATTATTTCTGCTACACAGAACAAGCTCTTAAAACACAGAAACTAAACAAGGCACAAAGCTCTAGCTGTCTAAAGAAATCAAGAATAGATGACTTCTTGTTACACTAGCCCCTTTTACACAGAAAGCATACTCTCCCCTGGAAAACATCTATTCCAATTTCTCTTTTAAATAGGTAGTTCAATTATGTTTATGCTACAGTTTTAAAAGTTTCTTTTGTTCCTACCAGCATTAAACGGGCACAAAAGCACCTAACCACTGAATTTCTCTAGATTTTAAGAACATGATGAATATTTACAGTAAATGTTATATCACCCCCTCAAAATACCCATAATGCTAAAATTTTGATGAAAATTCATCCTCTTTCAATATTTATTGAAAATTCTGACAGCTATTTGAGTTCCTTATTTTATTTGACAAAAATGACTTTATAAATCACACAGAACATGAGTGATAGTTTCTTTTAAAGTAGGAATTTCTTTAAAATAGGGAGTTGTGAAGTGACATTTAATTTTATAAAATGTTTGTTAAAAGGAAAACCTTTTTAACAATAAAAATATGAAGGCTGCTCATAAAGTTAAATTTCTGTTCTTATATATAAATTCCAACTCACAGATTTAGATATTCAGCTTTAATTAGAATTCTCAACATAATACATATACATAAAACTTAGTAGTAACTAAAAATCTAAAGTCTTAACCTACATATATTAAATTCCAAGATTTATCATCAATGATATACATACATTATATATAATAAGAAATTAAAAACGTGAAGACAGATGATGTAATTAAAATTTGTCAAAGAATTTTGGTAAAAATAATATTTAAAACAAAGAGTATATTTGAAACACAGCTTAAAAGACTAGAGTTATCTACTCTCCAACATGTCACTATTCCCTAAAATTTTATTTCTCCTTAATCATTACTATAAACCTGGAAAGTGGGAAAATAATCTTCCAAGATAGAAGTTAGTCTTAAAATACAGAATGTATGCAATAAACTAGCTGAATCCATGGGGTCTCCCTCAAACAGCATGGATAATGAGGGGAATCCATAATAGACATAAACAAACACAGAAAGATGTCTAGACCCCACATCATTATGTATGATATATGCCCAAGATATATAGGCATACATTTGAATGTTCAAGTTCAAACTTGGCTTCTATTAGTCTGATTCAATCACAGCATGGGGTTTCTTTAATAAACAAACCTTAGTGTTAGAAAATATTGGGAACTCAAATCATGTATTATGCCCCAGCTAGTTAAAAATGTGGTGCTCTAATGCCTTAGATCCCTTGAAGATTTCTTACAACAGACTGCAAATAATAAAGAACAGCCATATCCCGGAAAACCATACAGAACTCCTAGAATTTTATATTACAAGTTATCAGAAAGCACAACGCTAACATTGAAAATTATGCACAAAACTGAGTGACCATTTCCCATTGAAAATTAGAAATTCAATGCAGGCCTAGTTTATACTCTCCATGATTCTTAAGGCTGCTAAAAACATGCATGTAAAAATATAGGCATAATTATCTCCTGCCAATAATTTATTTGCCATGTTTAACATACATATGTATAATACAAAAAAATAGCTCACTGAATAATCATGGAGTTTAAAAATTAGAATGGTTTCAGAAAACATTATCTCACTATCTTCATTTTAAACATGAATGTAGGCCAGAGAGAAGTTCACTGCAAGGTTGCTGAGCCCGAGAATGACAAGACCAAAGCTGCAAAAAAGTTCTTTATCCTCCACAGTTACTAATCTTATAAAAATCATACAATCAGATTTTCAACCATGAAAAAGATTTAGAAAGTATGTAATCCAGTAATTCTCACATGGACAAGGAGCTTTTTCAGAAATACACCTCTTTACCTTTCTTGTCCAGATCTACTGTTCAAGCCTAACCACCTGCCTTCCAGGGGCACATGGGGATAATGAGACTGGTATGTTATGACATATATTAAAATTACATATGTTGTCCTTTTAAATTTATATTTAAATAAGAATTGTAATAGATTTTATTAGTATACATATGGGTGTATATGTGTATATACGTATATCTTATATATAAATTGTATAAAGGTATTTCATTGTGATATATCCACACACGCATTATTCTTTTTTCAAATGGATGAAACTATAAATTCTGAGAACAGAACAATTATTTTCCCTTATATTTCTCAATATATATATTTAGTTATATATTTAGCACTATATAACTTGATTTATAACTGATTAACACCAAGTGTAAATACACTAGATATGCTGCAACAACATATAAAATAATACATAACCAAGTGGGATTTCACTGAAGAATTCAAGGTTGGTTTTACATTTGAAAAAATATCTACCAATATTATTCTCCATAAAATGAGAAGAAAGAGAAAAAATAAACATAGAAGAAACATCCAAATAAATATAAAACACATTCATGATATTGAAAATATCTTCAGCAGAGAATGGGTGTGTAATAATGGTTAGAGTTTTAGGAGCCTTTGAAAATTCTACTACAGCATCTTGCTCAAATAGAAAACACAAATAAAACATAGAGAACAAGAAATCAATGAAATGACAAAATAAATGCCACAGGGGCACAAGCACACACACACACACACACACACACACACACACACACACACACACACACACACACACACATTACCACCACCACCACCAACAACAACAACAAAAACAAGAACAATTTTCAACAAACTTGAATGGAAGGGAAAAATCTGACAATAGTAAAAAGCACCTTGTTTTCTATCTAAGAATACCTACTCTCACCACTTCTGTTCAATATTTTACTGAATTTCCTAGACAGTGCAATAAACAAAATAAAAGAAAACATATACACAAGATGCAAATACAGAATTATTTTGGCTTCATCTTAAATCTTAAGGAATTAAAAAACTTAATAATTGCCAGGTGCCAGAAGATTATGCCTGTAATCCTAGCTACTCAGGAGGCTGATTTCTTAGGATCTCTGTTCAAAGCCATCCCGGGGAAGGAAAGTCCATGAGATTCTTGTCTCCAAATAACCACCAGAAAACCAGAAGTGGCACTGTGGCTCAAGTATTAAGAATGCTAGCCTTGAGCAGATGACCTCAGGGACAGCCCAGGTCTAGAGTTCAAGACCTTCAACTGACAAAAAAAAAACTTCAAAATTTTAAGAAATTAAAAAACTGAAAAATCAAGCCGGTGGCTTACACCTGTAATCCTAGCTACTCAGGAGGCTGAGATCTGAGGATCATGGTTCAAAGCCAGCCTGGGCAGGGAAGTCCATGAGACTCTTATCTCCAATAAACCACAAGAAAACTGGAAGTGGCGCTGTGGTTTAAGTGGTAGAGAACTAGCATTGAGCTGAAGAGCTGAGGGACAGCGCCCAGGCCCAGAGTTCAAACCCTATGACCAAAAATAAAAAAAAATAAAAAAAAAAAAAAGCTGAAAAATCAACAGAAGAAGAGTAAGCAAAATTATAAAATGCAAGGTCAATAACAAAATTAATTGTCTTAATACATACTAATTGAAAAAACTATAAAAGTAAATTTTTAGTAATTCCACTTACATTGGTATAAAATAAGATACTTCAAGAAAAATTTAACCAAAATATATAAGCCCTCTATATTAAAGTTCATAAAACACTGCAAGGATACTGATACTGTACAAGATGAGGTCTATTGTTAATAATGTATTATAAATTCAATATTTGCTAAGAGAATATAATTTAGGGGCTCTAACCACCTTAAAAAATCATGAAAGGTAATAGGTTAATTTGCTCAAATGTTGTAATCATTTCACTGTATACGTATCAAAATAGCATGCTATACAGCTTTTAAAGCTATAGGATTTTAACTGTAAAGGAGAAAATCTAAAATACCATAATATCACATTGATAGAATGGAAAATGAAATAGTGATAAGATGATAATTCTTATAAAATTGATCCACAGATTTAACCCAATACAAATCAAAATTATGGAAGTTAAGGTGAAGGTAGAGCTCAATAGAAGAGCACTTGCCTAGAATGCACAAAGCTTGAGTTGGATCCAGTGCCATGAAAACAAATACAAACATACATTCATAAATACCTAAATAAATACATAAATACATAAAAGTAAATGTGAAAATAAAGCCTACCAGGATATTCTAAAGACAGCATCAAGCTGATTCAAAATTTTACACTGGAAAAGAGACAAAACAATTTAGAAAAGTAATCACAAAGTAAGATAACTATAAAATTTCAAGTTGAATGATGACACTATTTAAAGTATGAATTTCTGTCCCTAAATTAATAGAATAGAATAAAGTCCAGAAATGCAAGTTGTGACGGTGAGCTGGAAGCCAGCATGTGCAAAAAGATGTTTTCTCAAAATTAAAATTCAAACAAAAGGTCTGGGAGGATAACTCAGGGGGCAGAGCACTTATCTACCATCTATAAGGCTCCAGATTCAATTTACAGCACTATAAAAATAAATAATAAAAATATTTCCATTTTTAACCAATTGATTTTCAATAGAGGGGAGTCTTTGAAAGTGATTCTTTTTTCAGAGTGGTAACGGTTAAATCTGTGTCCCTCACTTCTCATTTCCCAACCAATTTATTGTAAAGGTGATGTACAGAGGTGAAAGTGATTTTTGCTAGAAATGGTTATGTTGGAGAATAGTTTAATGAATTAAACTCTAATTGTAAAAATTAATTTTAGAAAAGCTGAACAAATAAATATAAGTGAGAATTTTGTGGCATTAAGCAAGTTAAAAGCTGAACACTGCATCATCCAGACAAACAAAATTAAAAAGACAGAACTGGTATCACCAAACTTCTCTTTTAAAAACATAATGAGGATTTGTTGTTGGGGGATTTCATTTTTTGAGTTCCAGGTATATTTTAGATGAGTCCCTTGTCCATTGTATGGCTAGTGAAGATCTCCCAATCCGTGGGCTTTCTGTTGATCTTGCTAGTTATGTCCTTTGCCCTGCAGAAGCTCTGCAATTTCATGCAATCCCATTTGTCCAACCTTTCTTTGATTTGTTGTTTTCTGGGTCTCTATAGATGTACAAGTCGTTATGTCGAAAACAAACTTTACAACTTTGGGAGGGGGATGGGAAGAGATGGGAAGGGAAACAAAGGAGGGGGCAACAATGCTTGATAAGAAATGTACTCATTATCTTGCTCATGTAATTGTAACCCCTCTTACGGTATTTTCACAATAAAAAAGAAAGAAAGAAAGAAAATTTCTGCCTGTGCCAAGGAGCCCTAGGGTTTCTCCTATTCCATCCTGTAATGTTTTCAGGGTGTCTGCTTTGACTTCCAAGTCTTTGATCCATTTGGAGTTGATTCTGGTGCAGGGTGATATTTAAGGATCTAGCTTTAGTTTTCTACAAGTGATTAACCAATTTTGCCAGCACCATTTACTGGAGACTATCTGAGACAAGCAGAAATGGTCAGAAAGTTGATGTTAGGAGAAATGAACCCCAAGATAAGGACTCAAATATTTTTTTCTTTCCTGCTATAGTTTCTAACATATTTATAAGGTACTATGTGATTTCTTTGTTGATTTGTATGTCCCTCCCCCACGGTATAACCCCTGTTTTCACTGTATTTGGTAATTTGTGGAGGGGAAGGGAAAAAACAAATTGTTTAAATAGGGATACAGGTGGACCCATTGCAATAATAAGACGTACAAGACCGTCATGTCAAAAAATGAACTTTAAAACACAAAAAATCAAAGAAAGGTTGAACAAATGGGACTGCATAAAATTGCAAAGCTTCTGCATGGCAAAGGACATGCTAGCAAGATGAATAGAAAGCCCATGGATTGGGAGATCTTCACTAGCCATACAACGTACAAGGGTCTCATATCTAAAATATACCTGGAACTCAAAAAATTAAATCCCCCAACAACAAATCCTCAAAGAAACAACTGCCCAATAAATAAGTGCGCTAAACACTTAAAGAGAAACTTCTCTGAAGAGGAAAGAAGGATGGCCAATAGACACATGAAGAAATGCTCAACCACCCTAGCCATAAAAGAAATGCAAATCAAAACAACATTGAGATACCACCTCACCCCAGTTAGAATGGCTATAATCAAGAACTCTAACAACAACAGATGCTTGAGAGGATGTGGACAGAAGGGAATCTTACTGCATTGTTGGTGGGAGTGTAAACTTGTTCAACCATTTTAGACAGTAGTATGGAGGTTCCTCAAAAGACTCCACATAGAGCTCCCCTATGACCCAGCAATCCCACTTTTGGGTATTTACCCAAATGATCACAAACAAGACCATACTAAAGCTACCAGCACAACTATGTTTATTGCAGCATTATTCACCATAGTTAAAATATGGAACCAACCCAGATGCCCCTCAGTAGATGAATGGATCAAGAAAATGTGGTATATATACACAATAGAATTCTATGCCTCCATCAGAAAGAATGACATTGCCCTTTCTGTTAGGAAATTGAAAGACCTGGAAAAAAATTATATTAAGTGAAGTAAGCCAGGCCCAAAGAGACATAGGTCCCATGGTTTCCCTTATTTGCAAAAACTAGTATGTGTCTGAGACAAGCAGAAATGGTCAGATAAGTTGATGTTAGGTGAAATGAACCCCAAGATAAGGACTCAAATTTTTTTTCTTGCTTGCTATTGTTTCTAATATATTTATAAGATATTTCTTTGTTGCTTTGTATGTCCCTCCCCCATGGTATAACCCTTGTTTTCACTGTATTTGATGTTGGTATAATTTGTGGAGGGGAAGGGAAAAACCAATTGTTTAAATAGGGAAACAGGTAGACCCATTGCAACAATGAGATGTACAAGATGTTATATCGAAAAATGAACTTTACAACTTTGTTGGGGGGGCTGGGAAGGGGAGCAGGAAGGGATGAGAAGGGGAAACAAAGGAGGAAGCAACAATGCTTGATAAGAAATGTACTCATTACCTTGCTCATGTAATTGTAACCCCTCTGTTTGGTATTTTCACAATTAAAAACAAAACAAAACAAAAACATAATGAAGCTAAGTGCCCTGTTGCTCATACCTGTAATAATCCTAGTCTACTCAGAAGGCTGAGATCTGAGGATCATGGTTTGAAGCCAGCTCAGGCAGGAAAGCCCGTGAGACTCCTATCTCCAATAAATTATTCAGAAAAAGCCTGAAGTAGTACTGTGGTTCAAGTAGTAGAGCACTAGCCCTGAACAAAAAAGAGCTCATAGACAGCAAGCCTTAGGACCAGCAAAAACCACAGCAACAAAACAAACTATGATTAACAAAGCAAGCCATAAATTGAAAGAAAATATTTGCAAAAAAATAAAGGGTTTATATCTTAAATGCAAAAAGTTGTAACTCAGTAATAAGAGGAATTAATTAATAAAAAGGAATATTAAGGGCTGGGAAGGTGGCTCAGTGGTAGAGCGCTTGCCTTGCATGCCTGAGGCCCTGGGTTTGATTCCTCAGCACCACATAAGCAAAAAGAAAAAAGCCGGAAGTGGCTCTGTGGGGCTCAAGTGGTAGAGTGCTAGCCTTGAGCTGAAGAGCTGAGGGACAGCGCCCAGGCCCAGAGTTCAAGCCCCACGACCGGACCCACCAAAAAAGAACAGGAATATTAAATCTTTGAATGAGTAAATAAATATGTGAGAGGAAATCCAACATCACAACATCATCCAAGAAATAAAAGTCAAATACACACGATATCCCTAAGAATGGAAAACACTGAAAAGACTAACAATATCAAGTGCTGATGAGGATTTAGAGCAAGTGAAACTTTCATATATTGCTACATTCTTACAAAATAATTTCCTAGACAGTTCAGCATACCATCTATGTAGAATCTGGCATCCAATCTATTCTTAATATACAAGAAAGTGAAAATGTACATGTATTCCTCATAATAACCAATATCTACAACTGGTCTGATGTCCATCAGCTAAAGAATCACTATATAAATTATAGTAAGTTTATAATATATACTACCACTAGCAATCTAAATTAACAAACATCGATGTATCCAATGACATAAAATTATGTAAGGAACACTACATATAAGAGCCTAGAACACTATTATGTATTGTGTGATTCCATTTATATGAAATTTTAGAGGTAAAAATGGTGGCAGAAAGCAGAGGGACCAATGGAAACATAAGGATATTTCTCAGGGTTGAAGTATTGTATATGTTGTTGTACACAGTTTATAGAATTTATTAAAGACATAAATTTGGTGAATTTAATTGTATGAAATTATATATCAATAAAGTAGGAAGCCTATAATTATTTAAATTACAAAAGCGTACTTATTAGAGTGGGTCTCATGATCACAAAGCTGAAAAGTTTCACAATAGCTGTCTGTAGGCTGGCAAACCAGAGAAACAATAGATGCTCCGTCCAAGACAGAGGTCTCAGAATGAGAGCAAAAGCCCAAGTCCTAGCTTAAGCCCCAAAGGCCCAAAAGTCCCCAGAGCACAGTTAGTACAGGCCAGTCTATTTTCAAAGGCTGAAATCCTTGAGTTCTGATGTACATGGACAACAGTAGCAGAAAACCACCTGTTCAAGAAAGGAGGGCCGGAACCAAAGAGCCCGAGTACACACGTTCTTGTGTTTTTCTATTGTCAGTCCCATTCTCACCCTACACTGCCAACTGGATAGTGAAAATTCTATTTTAAAAAGCAGAAAAATTGTCAGGTGCTGGTGGCTCACGCCTTTAATCCCAGCTACTCAGGAGGCTGAAATCTGAGGATTGCAGTTTAAAGCCAGCCCGGGCAGGAAAGTCCAGGAGACTCATCTCCAATAAACCACTAGAAAACCAGAAGTGACGCTGGTGCTCAAGAGGTAGAGCGCTAGCCTTGAAATGAAGAGCTTGAACTCTGCCCAGAGTTCAAGCCCCATGACGGACCAGAAAAAAAAGCAGATAATTTTTTAAATGCCCTATGAAATAGGTGTTCTTTCCCATTTTATACAGGAGATAATCTAGATTGAGCAATTTCCCAAAGACTATAGCTAGAGTAAGAGCCAAAATCCAAATATATAAAAATATATAACATATACACTTATATTTACTTATATGAATATATAACATAAATATTTATCTATCTTTCTCTCTCTCTATATATATATAGAGAGAAGGTATATATATATTAAATATATAATATATATTATATATATAATATATATTAAAAGAAAGAGTATGAGTTGCAGAAGGTATATATATTTAGATATATATATACCTTCTGCAAATCATATATATATATACATATAAATATTTATATGTATACCTTCTGCAACTCATACTCTTTCTTTTAAGAAAATAACCTTGTTCCCAGGTTAGTGATAGTGATCCTTCATTAGTGGGTAAAGAGTATTAACATCCATAGGAAAATTCTTGTTTCCAATTAAGACTAAGATGGTTCCATGTGGAGATCCAGGCTCAATGATAGCCCCTAGGGCTATCAGTTTGCCTGATTTAGCGTTAATTTATATTAACTTTTCAAAATAACAGCCATATCCCACCTGCTCTTAGCTTGCAAAAAAAAGCAATTATATACCATGAGGACACCCAAATTTACCAAGTACCACAAATTTGAAGAGCTTATTACTTAGTTCAAAAAAACTAATCTTCCCAAATGGCATGATACTAGTATAAGGATGAAAAAAGAATGACAACTATGGGTGGGGACAGGAGGGAAAAACTGGGAGAAAGCAAAGGAAAGGATGATATTGTCCAAAACAAAATGACATCATTACTTGACTTGTGTAACTGCAATCTTTTAAAATAACAATAAAAATAAAAATAATTAAAAGAATGATTTCAATCATTTTAAAAATTGATATTCATCTCAACATATTCAGAATGATCCCAAACAAAGACACATTCCTCTACTGGAGAGATTTCAGAATCTTGGCGTGTATACGAGAGGGGTGCAGATGCATGTGTGCTTGTTGTTCATTCTACATGTTCTTCCCAACTAGAAATAAATGTGCCACAAAGGAAATACTGGTCCTATCCCCCTCTAACTCTTGTTTTTCCTGGGGTTAAATTTGGGAATGGGAGATGCATGTGACTTAAGTCCCATGAAAATATGCTTATAAAAGTAGAAAAAGCTCTGAGGAACCACCTGGGTTTAGCATAGCCCTATTCAAGTTTTACATAAGAAGAATGATTATAGAAGGATCTCACAAGGCAGAAAGATTATTTTTACTAAAATATTGAAGGTTTACAATAGAGATCCTGAATTATCAGACATAAAAATAAGAGGAACACACTGAAGACCTAATGACAGATGTTAATTTGAGTCTTATGGCATTATAATAATATTATTCTATTATTATACTGCTTTAAGCCACTATGGTAATTACATGAGTGATAATAATGGTAACAATGCTAACGAAGGCCACACTGATAGAGCATTTGCAATGTGCTGGGCACTTTTCTAAGTGCTTTCCATCCATGCATTAACACATTTAATTCTCAAAACATCTGTATGATGTAGGTATTGTTAATTTCCCCATTTTATATAAAACAAAAGACCCAAAGAAGCCTAGTACTCTGCCTCAAACTCAAGGTGCTAATAAATGGAGAGTCCAGGAACTGAATCCAGGTAGTCCGGCTTAGAATTTTACTCTTAACCAATGTGTCATACTGTCCAGCGATGTAGAGAGATACCAGACTGGAGCCTTTGGTCACACTGTAGAATGGTGAGGAAGGGAAAAATCAGAGGGAAGTAAGGAAAGCCTTAAAGAGGATGTGTGTAGTATGAATTGGTATACACAGAAGCATATTATTTTACAAATTCCTTGTATCATAATCTAAGGCTCATCAATATATAGTCATGATTCTGGGTTTATGTTCCTATTATAAACATTGCCTAGGGGAAACTTACAGGCCACATGGGGCCCTTCAAATCATTTGGAAAATTCAAGGACAGACACCTATACTTTTACATTTCTCCTCAGCTGCCCTCAGCCATCTGCCTGTCATTTTGTATTGCTCTCAAATGGTATTAGAAAAATCCAAATTTTCCTTGGCAGTAAAAGGGTTTCCTACCCCTGGACCATACCATCACTCAACCCTGCCCAAGAGCTTCACCATCCTTTCATGCTTCTTGTCCTAATTCTTTATTATTAGGATGGCTACCGAAAGATAATCTTTCCATATTCTCTTGCATAGTTTTTGGTTGGCATGTTACTATAAAAGGAGCTTTCTTGTCTCCACCTATATTCTTTGTTTTATACGTGTTATATACATGTTTATTTGAGGATCCTTATTCTATTAAATGGGATAAATTTATTATTATTATTATTATTAAATTGTGCTAAATATGGACATAAACTGATCCTTTGGACTGGATTCTGTGTCTTTTTACTGTGCCCCTTAAATCACTTTTTGGAATAATGAAATGTTCCAAATTTATTCTTTATTTGCCTCTCCAGCAGGAGACTAGTATTTAAAAGACAAGATCTGGGCACAGTGTTAATATTACCAATAAGGCATATATTATTACTAGACCCTCTCAGTAAAATTAAGAAATATTATTATATATATTACACAATCAATTACAACAACTATATTCATGAACATTTTGATGGGTAGTTTTCTATACTACAATAGTCATCACTGAATAGAAAAATGATAATAACATCACATTGATATTTTGAATTCCAATCTAACAGCAGAGTTTATTGTTTACATTTTCCATTTTATATTTAGAGCCCTTTCCTAAAAGATTGGAAAACCTGGATCCCATTATATGCATATAATGTATGTATGGATTTAGATATAGAAATATATAAACGGAGCTTTACATTTATTTTCTCTGTTCCCTATGTATTATCAGCCTATGTCCTTATTCTGCTAAGTCCTTTTCACTGGACAGCCTTTTAGTGGGCCTCAACTCTTACAGAGCAATCAACATGGTAAGTGGTAAGCCACTTTCCCTGTAGGGCTCACAACACCCAACTCAGCTATCTTTTTCAAAATTGGTCCTACCTAACAGCTTTTCAGTTGAGTCAGAAAGGCAAGAATGAAAGGAGGTAGAAAAAGTCCTAATCTTATTTGATTTATATACTTACTTTCTATTAATTAGGCATTGCTGTTCCTCCCTTTCATTTCACTAGGAGACATGTATGGTAGAATAGATCACAGGTTTTGAAGCTATAGAGACCTAGGTTTGATACCTGGCTCAAGTAACTAGACGGTTGCATTAGTTTTTCCATCTATCCAATGATGACTATAAACCCTATATAGCTACATATTTATGAAAATTAAAGGAAAATATATATAAGGAAACTAACAGAGCCTAATAGAGAAAAGCATAAATAAGTCATAATTGTAAAACAGATGGTAAACTCTCAGGTAAAAGTATGTACATGATCAAGTGGTGGTAAGCAAAGTTGACTTAGATACTAAATGGAGACACAATGGCTATTGTGCAAAATATAAGGGAAGGAAGTAAAACGTAAGAATAAGGGAAGGAAATTAGAATTTTTTTAAGTTTTTAAAAAGAAAATTTAAGGACGATCAGAAGAGGCACTCAATAAATAGAGTTTTCAAAATCTCTTCATTCTCAGTACAAGAGAGAAATGAGACAGTGAATGAAGATCATTTTTGAGTTCCTAGAAGCATTTGGATTTCTCAATTGGGTTTCCATTTGCAAACATTTTCACAACATACAAAATCTCCACACTGAGAAGGGAGTTAAATGAAATTACAGGTATATAATGATGAGTTCTTAGGATGCTGGTGAGACTAGTTGCTAGCACTGACTGCTTCATCTTCCCCAGGAAATATTAATAAAATCAGTATGTTTTAGAGGGTGAACACTTTTATGTCACCTGGATATCTTTTTAAGACTTCACAAATTTTTTCACAAAATATTTCCTTGAAGGCAAAAGAGTAGTAGAGTTTGAAATAGTTACAGCAAAGTCGGGCGCTGGTGGCTCACGCCTGTAATCCTAGCTACTCAGGAGGCTGAGATCTGAGGATCGCGGTTCAAAGCCAGCCTGGGCAGGAGAGACCGTGAGACTCCTATCTCCAATAAACCACCAGAAAAACCGGAAGTGGTGCTGTAGCTCAAGTGGTAGAGCGCTCGCCTTGAGCTGAAGAGCTGAGGGACAGCACCCAGGCCCAGAGTTCAAGCCTCACGACCGACAAAAAAAAAAAAAAAAAAAAAAAAAGAAATAGTTACAGCACTGCCAATCTTGCTTTTTAACTCAGTTCCTTTCCCAAGTCTTGCTTAATCCTCTCTTCCCCAAAAGCAAGGAGAGATGAACACTTAAAAGTTCACTTCTTTTTTTATTGTATTCATATTTCTTGTCTTCTCTTACCCATGTGGAAAAAAATTAACTTGATTCTTTCCAGCACGTGGAAGAACATAGCTAGTTTATCCAGGCCAGATTGAAAGCTTTCAGTGACTCTTCTCTTCCCTAAATTCTATTATTCAGTGTGAAATCTAAAACTTTTTAATGATTGTACACCAGAAATGCAGTATGGCATGAAGATGTGAATTACCATGTGCCTCTGAGTCTTTCACATACCTTTCAAGAGAGATTAACCATTCCTTCATAACTACTTGGTCATAGCATCTTTTCATATACACAAACTGCTATTTAACAAATCAGCAAAAGCAAGCGACCTGTAAGACCTTCTGTAACCACGTAGCTGCAGACTACTTACTGCCTGTGCCTGTCTTTTAGCTGATCAGCAAATACATATTTGCGTAGTCTTAACCCTTAAAGACAGCATTCTAAAGAAATTCAGAGTATGATCTTCCAATCAGTATTGAATTAGACCACCCAAAGCCATTTTTTAATTCTTCATTGTTTGAATAATATGGAAGGAAATTCATGTATACTCTCTTCTTCCTGCATTTTCCAGCTAGAGTAAGCTGGTATCTTCACAATTGCCTCCCAGCTGCTGTGACTTGTGAAAACAACAGACCCTGCTCTGTTGTCTGGAGAAAGCTGGGATTGTTATGAGTAACTTTATTGCAGGCACATGAGTGTGTTAAGACTTTAAAACACGCTCAAATGTCATGTGCACACCCAATGACGGGCAAGAATAATTATGAAAAAACAAGAAATCTATGTCTATGAAACTGTGCTGGACAAAATGGGGCCATTCATTGTGTTCCCCTGGGAATGGCTGGACTCTGCAGTTAGAAAACAAAAAAGGCACTTTTTTCCTGCCGTAGGCTGAATACTTAGCTTTGCCATCTGAGTCCTAAGAAAACACAGGCCCCTCTACTGCTGGCGCACCCACGCACACTAAAAAATATTAATGCCTCTCTCTCCTGACGTTTTTTTTTTCAGACATCCCCTCTTGTGTAGGCTGCAGCCAATATAATGTCAACACAAAGACAAAATAGTTTATCTAACATCAGTCCCCCACAATTTCCCTCTTGTGCTCACAGTTAATTGCCCTTCCCCCAACACTCAAAAGAAAAGGAAAATGAAAAAAAGATAACCTTTACTCCAGTGGAAAACTTGTCTCTGGCACAGATTTTCTCCTCAGCAGTCTTTCTTTCTATTCTCTTAAATGTGGCTACTGGTAAAGTTTTTACCAAATACTTTGTAAATGTAATCATTTTCTTTCAAAGGGCTGCTTCTTCCTTAATGAAGCTTCAGAAAATCATTTTGTTGTGTGATGTTCACTAGATTCTTCTCAAGAATGCCCTCAAAAGTGAACCGCTGTGTGTCCCTCCTGTTAATGGGTGCACATAGTAACGGAAACACATAGGAGACTCCAAATCACTCTCTCTCTAACACTATTTAATACAGATTCCCTAGAAGGTCAAGGATTTTATGCTTTATTGAGATTTTCAACCCCAAAATGTGTGTGTGTGTGTGTGTGTGTGTGTGTGTGTGTGTGTGAGAGAGAGAGAGAGAGAGAGAGAGAGAGAGAGAGAGAGAGAGAGAGAGATGTTAACAGACAAGTAAGCTATTCAGTGATTTTCTTAGATAGATGCATTGCACTTTGATGGTCCACCATAGATGCTACAGTAATTTCTTTGACAGCTGAATCAGCAAGAAGAAACAGCCAATAAACAGATTTCCAAAACGGTAAGCTTTTGCCCAGGATCTTCAATCTTGAACCCTTTCAGTACACTCCAGGAAGAAAAGACTGAGATAGCACTGCAAATTGGGGAAATAGGAGTCTGATAGTTAAAGGCCATAAATTCCCATTTCTTCATCTTCCCTTCTGAAGCTTAGCTCATTACTCTTGCAGTCTTACCCAGAAACTACTGACATCAGAACCTGTCAATCAGCTTGGAACAAAACTGGAGAAAACATTTCTTTGGTTGTTTTTAAAGTTTAGCCATACAACACTTATGTCAACTCCTTTATTTGACTTAATGTCAAATATTTTGACTAGAACAAGTATTTTAAAACTCATCACGTTTAAACATGTGCCTAATCTTTAGTTAATAAGCAAATGACCTGGAAAGACAACAGCTGGAGAAGTGAGGTAGAAATTCTGTCTGACAATAAAATGTGGTTATCTTTTATTTAGTTAACTGGTGTTAATGACCCAGTAGCAGCCAAGGTCAACTGACAAGCAAGCAGTTGTGGGTACATGTACATACACCAGCAAGATACCAGTATATATTTAATCAGCCAACTGAGTTGTTTTGACTTTAGTACTCTCAAAACTATTGCTTTGATAGAATTAACCAGTTGAGTTTGAACCTACATTATGTATGAAAGTTAGAAAGACATCATCCAGTTGCACAGTTCTAGTCGCTTACTTTTTAAAGTGAGTCTATTAAGGCTACAAATTGACATAAAAGATCATTCAATTAGTGTCAAGGTCAATATATGGGATTAGTCAATGGCATAAAATAATGACTATTTAAGAATAATTTTAAAAGCTGATGTTAGATTTCTCTAAATTGAAAATAATTACTTTTACAATAAGTACTATTTCCCTACTTCCTGAAGTAGGGAAACATGTCAGGCCAAAGTCCTGTCCTAGAGTTTATCTCAAATGTTTTCATACCAATAGGAACGGCCTTGTATGGCCAATGTTCCTCCTGTGCTATCTTGCAGAGATTCTAAGATCCTGGGTATGCCAAGCTAAAATGATATTACCTCATGGAAACCTTTATATCATGACAATATTAAGGACAATTCAGTATACCTCTTGAAAGTATGAAATTAATTTCAAGAAGTTTTCTAGTTCATGCAGCCTAATTAAGATATTCTTATCTCCACCCCTTCCTCTGGGTCCTAAAACGCATAAATACAAAGATTTATAAGTAATACTGAGCAAGGAATCAAGAGCTAGTTCTGTCTCTCAGACTGGAAGATAACGTTCTTACAATATAGCCAGCCATCAGACCAGCCATGAATTTGTTTTAACAATTCAACAACATCACCATTCCTCATTCATCCACTTAGCTTAATTTTCCTAGCATCACTTTCACTGCTGAGGTTGTCTCTATTAAGCCATTTTTTTTGCATCATTAACTTTTAACCAGGCATCGATGGCTTTATTGTTTAAATTGCATATGACTTTATTTAACGTCAGCATTTCTTCTAGCTCCTGACAAGAAGACACATTTTATAACTAATTAAATTGATCCCTAGGAAGCAAAAGCCACTAAACGGAATTATTCGTACCCAAGTGTCAATATATTAAATCAAAGGGCTAATGAGTTGGGTCACTGCTTCTTTTATTGGAAGGCTATAGCAGAATAGGACTCATATTATCCTATATTTTCTGCCTTAACAATCAATTTTATTTAAACCAAAGGCAGCTAATTAATAGTTTTGGATCTTATAGTAAATAATACCTCTCTTATAACACATAAGTGATAAATGGGAAATTTTCTTCGATGACATATGTAAATACATCTTTTAATGACACTAGGTCAGAGAAACATCCAAGGTAATCTAAAAGGTATTTTGCAAGCAAATGATTTTGAGAAGTTCTAGGTTTCTACTGCTAGCATTATGGGTATAAATCATGATGAAAATTTTCCTCTCCAAGCTGACAATAGTGCCTAACGAAAGTGATTAAGAAATGACTAGATTTGTCATGAGAGCTTTCCCATTGCTCTTACAGCTGCTGAGTAGTACTTTGAATGATTCCATTATTTACATCTGGACACTACTTCTAAATTTCATCACCTACTAATTTATACCACTCACTCTTTCGACATAACTTAGCTTCTTTTGACAAAATCCCTGGAGACTCTGTTTTACTGTTTCTTTCAGTTAATCTCATCAACCCAATTTATTCAGAGATAAAAGTTCATGTTTAACTACTTTATATTTTATTTGGGAGAATTTCATTGACAATTTATCATGTTCTGTATATGAAAGGGAAAAAACTAAAATCATATATGGAATCTCTTACAACTTCAAAAACAATATGGCCTATAAATCATAAGTATCATACAAATATGTAAAAACATGACAAGTTGAAAAATTCAGTCCTTTAAATTAGGCCTGATAGCAATTATCTGATGACAGTAAGGAGACTAGCTCTAGGAAATACAGTAACACAGAAGAAATAAAAATGAAAGAACAATAAAGCACATATACACACAGAGAGAAAACACATTCATATCAAACTGCAAATGCTAAATACAAAGTCAGGCAATGTCTTTAATTAATATGAGAATTTCATTTTGTATGTGTGTCAATTAGCTAAAATATTACCAGTTTAAAGGCAGCCCTTCATTCTTTTGAGTTGAATATTATTTATCACATAATAACTTGTCAAAAGTAAATTTTGTCTGTAATACTCAACTTTGTTGATTTACCACCAGGATCAAATACATTGTAGGGAACACCACAGATGTTTTTGACAAAAACATGTTCTTTCATCCACACGTAGTTTGCTTTTTCAAACACTGAATTAGGGTTTCTTTCTTTGTAGACACAGTGGTTCTTTCTTGAAGCAACCTTAAATAGTCACTTTTATCCATTTATAGATGTGTATACTTTGGAGGTCAAGCATGTGCTGTTGTTTCTTACCACAAATGTTTTTCTTCATTTTCAATGGTCAAAAGTCAGAGGCATGTTTGACCCCACCCACAGACAGCTCTGTTCAGTATCTGAAGAACCAAAGCTGGCTAGAGATCACTAAAAATACAGATGCTCGCTTCACAAACAAAACGAGATCCCAACATTGACCAATGGAATTTGACATTGAACTGTTAGTAAGTTGCAGAAACAAAACAAAACAACATACTAATTACTAGTTTCTGTGGGTATTTAGAGTACATTCTTCCTTATTAATAGAGAACTGAGATAAGTATTCAATTTTTTTTCTTTCTTGCAATTGTTTCTAACATATTTATATGATTTCTTTGTTGCTTTGTATGTCCCTCCCCCCATGGTATAACCCCTGCTTTCACTGTATTTGATGTTGGTATAATTTGTGGAGGGGAAGGGAAAAAACAAATCGTTTAAATATGGATACAGGTGGACCCATTGCAACAATGAGATGTACAAGTCGTTATGTTGAAAAAACGAACTTTACAACTTTGGTTGGGGGGGGCGGGGGAAGGAGGGGAGGGGGAAGGGGCTGGGGAAGGGAGACAGGAGAAGGGGGGATGAGGGGGAGGGGAGGGTATGGGAAGGGATGGGAAGGGGAAACAAAGGAGGAGGCTACAATGCTTGATAAGAAATGTACTCATTATCTTGCCCATGTAATTGTAACCCCTCTGTATGGTATTTTCACAATAAAAAAAAAATAGAGAACTGATATAAATGAACACACTAAGATAAATACTTGATCATATCCAGTAATAATGACTGAGCTGTCAGATTACATTTCTCTCAGCTTCCTACTTTCATGTTTTAATTTACACACACACCAACCCAAAGATATCAGGGTTGATATATTATAGTTACTTTTTATAAGAGAGGGAAACCATACCATTAGGACAAGGAAAGGTTTTGTGAACTGATTTTTGTTCCAAATTTGTTTGGCAATAGGTAACTCTACAGAGCAATTTTACACAGGAATATATACAATAAGTTTTTCTAACCTATCAAAATCAGAGTAACTTATCCCTGGTAAGGTCAGTTAGAAAAATAAAATATGATATCTAGTTATTCCAAAGAAAATAGAATAATAACCCATTTCACTTCTAAGTACAATATTAGCAACTGAATACATCTGAGACTAAAACCAACTGAGCCCACAGAACTCAATCTCTTTTGGATCTTCAGAATATAATTGGCTATAATGATCAATGATCACTAGCTTCTTTGCCCAAAACACACTTGAGTATTGTAGTAATTGCCCACAAAACTAATGAGGTTGAAGATATATCTTCATATATGATCCTAGATTCAAGTTTTTGATTTTCCACACTGCTGACAAGATGCAGAGAAAATCTAAATATTGTAAATCCAGACATGGTAAATCCCAATATTATAAAGCCTAAATTCTTTTCTCTTCAGAGCGTTCTATCAATTCATTCTAATAAGTTCTATCAATGAAGACAATATATGGCACAGAACTCATTTTAGAAATGCTGCCCAACAATATACAGGGATAGTAAAAAGAAATAAGATTATAATTGTTCTTCTTGTGTTTATTAGAGTGGTTGTTATCTGTTTTATATTTTGATATTGAACAAAGCAACTCAGCAGAATTGTCCGAAACCAACAATAAACCTGTGTTTACATGTCTAAATATTATCCAAAAACTATGCCTTGATCAGGATCCTATGTGATTTTACAAATATATATAACGAAGTTAGACAAACCACTAACAGTATAAAGGGAAATAGATTAAGAATCCCCCCCTTCCCAATTAATTTGCTGCAATACATTTTAAAAAACATCTCTAATCATTTGTTCATTTCCCTTCTTAAGCTTGCATGGTTTTCTTTTTCACCAATAAAATAAAGAAAACTTACTTCACAGGATGTGAAACCTATAGAGAGTAGCTGTAAGTTCCTACAGATAATGCTATCTTTTGGCATTCTGACATTTTCATTTTGTCATTTTAGTGACTATTTCATATTCCTAACCAGACCTTTTCAAACCACCTACTTGTTTAAACTAAGTACATAGTCTTCTAAATGACTCAACCATAGCCTAATTATTTTTTAAAGCCACTTAATATTTGTCCATGAAAAATATGTGAATAGCTTTAAAAATAAATCAGGATATTTCTAGTGATATGTACATGAATTCTTCCCATCTCCAATTCCCCAAGTCTTTAACAACAACACAGACCAGTTAACCTACAGGCACCTATCCTGATAAATTTGCACCTTGAAAAAAAAAATTGCACCTCGAGTTTGTAACCAGGCATTTCCTGGGCAACCAGTCTTTCAGGGAGTGTTCAAATATTTGTAGTAGGACAGTTTGGGCTGCACATATTTTAGTTCTAATTCATGCATTCCTTATTTACAAGTTGTGAACCTGGTAAATTTCCCGTTTTCAGACTATCACTCCTATTCTGTAGGTGGTCCTTGAATTGCCCTTTACTTAACTGGAGTGTAGTTAAGTTGATTGTCAGGATAAAAACATGATTTGATCTTTTTCCTTTAAAAATTTTCCTCAACTGTCTTGTTTCTATGTTAAAATTTCCAATTTGACAAATGAGTCTACAGGCCTCTGAATCAAAATTTCTGTTCAGAGAGTACAGATAACAATGTTTCTGTGGTGGCTAAGAGAATAGCTTATACAGCCATATTCAGCATGAATGCTAGCTCTGCCCAGTTTCTAACAAATGCTCTGGGGCAAAATATTTAGTTTCTCTAAGCCTCACTTTTCTAATTTATAAATGGGGACAATAATTTCCACCACACAGGCTTTTTTACAGATTCAATGAGCTAATATATCTAGAACTTTAGAACAGTGACCTAAATATAGGGAATACTATGCCAACTATTTACTGTTAATTAGGTTAGAATCCTGGGCTAAGCCACTTTCTATGATATTTTGCCCAAGTTACTTGACCTCTTCATATGCTTCTATTTTCTCAATAGTGAACAGAGGATTCTTGTGTGAACTATAAAATACAACACATATAAGGAATTTATTATAGTGCCAGATACATAGTGACCAGTAAATAAACACTAGCTATTAACATATTCTTACTAATGATCCTCTTTATCTTCTACTTCCTGAACTAAAGAGGAACTAGTTCTACAATAATTCTCTATTACTTTTACTCTATCTTTACTCTGACCAAACTTGTAAATTTATCTCCCTATTGTCGAGTATAATTTATCCAACCACACTGTCACTGTGTAGCTTTAATATTCCTCTTACATTACCTTCTTCTTCTGAGAACTCAATTCCTACCTACATTTAAGACCAAAGACTCAGAAAGTCCTCTTTATTCTTCTAATTTACTTTCTAATTTATTTTTTTGTTGTTCTGGGAAATGGAAGATAGGTCTGTCTGAAGACTTAAATTATGATGTTGCCTTTTCATGATCAAACTGTGTTACCTATATTGCCTATCACTTTGGTCTTCTGATCATAGATCCCATTTCTCTTTTTTCTCAGCATATATTAATTCTACAAAATAATGGGTTTCATTTTCACACCCTCACCCTATCTCTCTACTTTCCCTCCACTCATTGATTGCCTTCCTCTTCCCAAATACTCCATCCTTCAACATTCATTTCTTTTAAAAAAAATCTAGATCTCTCATGAGAGAAAACATGCAATATTCATCTTTCTATGTTTGTCTTATTTCATTTAACATACTGATCTCCAATTCCATCAGGATTCTTGCAAATGGCATAATTGTGTTCTTCCTTACAGCTCAGTGATATTCCATTGTGTGTGTGTGTGTGTGTGTGTGTGTGTGTGTGTATGTATGTGTGTGTGTGATATTCTTTATCCAGCAATGTGTTGATATGAACCTAGCATGATTCCATGACTTGGCTTTTGTGAACAGTGCTATAATAATCATGGGTATGCAGGGATCTATCTAGATTCTATACTGACTGACATTCCTTTGGAATGTAAGGAGTAGTATTAAAGAATCCTATGTGTTGGGCACTAGTGGCCCATGCTTGTAATCTCAGGAGGCTGAGATCTGGAGATCACAGTTCAAAGCCAACTTGAGCAGGAAAGTCCATGAGACCCTTATATCCAATAAACCACCAGAAAACTGGAAGTGGCCCTATGGCTCAAGTGGTAGACTGCTAGCCTTGAGCTGAAGAGCTGAGGAACAGTGCCCAAGCCCAGAGTTCAAGCCCATGAACAACAACAACAAAAATACTATGATAGTTCTTTGTTTATTTTTGAGAAGGTTCCATTCTGATTTCTATAGTAGCCATATTAATTTACATTTCTACCAATAGTAGTGCTGCTTTCTTTTCTCTCTCTCTCTCTCTCTGTGTATGTGTGTATACGTGTGTGTGTGTTTAGCTTCGTAGTCATACTGTCTGAACTCAAGACCTTGAATTTACTATGTTGGTATTGTAGCACTTGATCCATGCCACCCAGTCCTTTTTGATTTTAGCTATATTTATAAGGAAGGGTCTCATGTTTTTTCCCCAGTGCCAGCCTTACTTTTAAGTCTTGTCATCTATGCCTTGAAGATTACAGGTATCCCCAGTTTATTGGTTGATATAGAGGTCTCACTAACATTTTTGCCTAGACTGGCCTTGAGCTACATCCCTCTCAAATGCCCTCTTCTGAGTAACTGAGATTACAGGAATGAATGGATGTACCTGACCTTATTGTTTTCTTGATGATTTGGGCAAAAGGAAATTAATGTAGTTTTGATTTGCATATCACCAAGAGCTGAGGATGTTGAACATTTTTTCAAATGTTTATTGTCCATTTGTATTTCTTTTTGAGAATTCTTTTTAAGAATTGCTCAATTCATTTGCCCACTTATTGATTGAATTATCTATTCTTTTGGTGCTTAATTGTTTGAGTTCTTTATATATTCTGGCTATTAATCCACTGTCAGATTAATAGCTGGCAAATAATTTCTGTAAGCTATCTCTCCACAGTTATTTGTTTCCTTTGCTGTGCAGAAGCCTTTTAATTTGATAAAAAAAAAAAATCCCATTTGTCCATTCTTCCTATTATTTCTCTGGCCACTAGTTCTATTCAGAAAGTCCTTGCTTATGCCTATATTATAAAGAGTTTTCTTCAAAGTAGTTTCAAAGTTTCAGGCCTTCCATTTAGATCTCTGATTCATTTTTGCGTTTATTTTTATACAGGGACCTAGGTCCAGTCCTAGAGGTGAACAAGTAGTTTTCCCAGCAAAGGTTGTCTTTTTTCTAATTCAGGTCTCTATCACTTTTGTCAATAAAATTATATGTCTGCACCTTTGTGAGATTTTATTTCTAAGTATTTATTCTATTGGTTTATAGGATGATATGTTTGTTTTTGTTTTTACTATGGCTCCCCAGTGAAATTTAAAGTTAGGTATTGTGATACCTCTGCCATTTTGTTTAGGTATGCTGTGGCTACTCATCATCTTTTGTATTTCCATATGAGTTTTGGGATTAATTTTTTTCTATTTTTGTGAAGAATTTCATAGGAATTTTGAAGAGGAGTACATTGACTCAGTAGATCATTTTGGTAATGTAAACATTAGTATAATTTTAATTCTGCTAATCCATGAATATGTAAGTCTTTCTATCTTTTCTTTTATCTTCTATCTTCCATTTCTTCCTTCAGTGTTTCATGGTTTTCATTTTAGAGAGGTGATTCACATCCTTGTGAGGATTATTTATAGTTATAATTTTGAGACTATTGTGAATCCTTTGGTTTCCCTGACTTGTTTACTTAGCATGCTCATAATTTATATGTATATAAAAAAGCTGCTGATTTTTGTACATTGGTTTGGTATCCTGATAATTTGCTGAAAGTATTTATTAGGTCAAAGATTTTCTTGGTGAAGCCTTTATGGTATGGGATTATTTCATCTGCCAGTAAGAATACTTTGAATATTTCCTTCATATATATGTCTTTTTATTTCCTTTACTTGCCTTTTTGCTCTAGCTATGAATTCAAACACTGACTTGAATAAAAATAATTTTAGAGAAATTATTTTAGAGAAAATAATTTCAATTTTTCTTCATTCAATATAATGTTAGCCACTGGTTTGTCATATACAGTATTCATTATATTGAGGTATGATTCTTCTACTTCTAGTTTTTTTTTAGAGTTTCTATCTTGAAAGGATGTTAAATTTTGTTACAGGCCTTTTCTGCATCTGTTGAAATTATCATGTGATTTTTTGTTTTTGTTCCTAAAATAGATGATTTATAAAAGAATTTCACCATGTTCTTTTGAGATTTATGTATTTTCATGGGATTGTGATTCTAATAGATGTCTGTCATGGCTTTAGAGTGAATTTTCCAGTGGTGAACAGCTCTGGATCAGCCAGTGGGTTCCCTTCCCAACATTGCTCATTCTCAATTACTGCTGTGCATTCTCATCTCTATCACTCCAGCCCTTCAAGTTAGCAATTACAAAGGGCCTGGTCTTCCGTCCTCTTCTCATCTCTGTATTTCTATGTAATGTCATTATTAATGATTATTTGTAAACTTGAGTCAAACTCAGACTCCATTTCCAAGTTACAAACAACATATTCAACACCTAGTAGACCTATCTACTTGAACGAGAAATTGGAATCTTTTACCCAATTCTTCAAACCTGTTCCATATATATATATATATATATATATACACATATATATATTCTATATATATTCTATATATATGTATATATATGTATATATATATGTTCTATATATATGTATATATATACATGTATATATATATATATATATACAGGGATATATATATATACATATATACATATGTATATATATGTATGTATATATATATATACATATATATATTCCCTGTTCCAGATAACTCTCAGACCTTACTGAGCACCACTTATCTTTTCCTATTGGCCTCCTTGCTGAAAATATGTTGAGCACAATCCTGGGTTAATATTTGAAATTCTATTCCATATCTTTAGAATACTGCTTACCCTAATATTTGCATGTCTCTTTCTTTCAATTTATTGAGATCAGTTCTTTAAGACCTTTCTGACTAACCTCTATGAATTTAATAAATCTTTGACTTAACCTTTTATTCTCCATAAACTTATTACTGCATGATATTATTTGTTCAGTCTCTGTGATCCCAAACTTTGCTAGTTTTGTTTAGTATTATATTGTCTATATTGTTGACATTTAAAACAGAGCTTACTCAGGAGCACTTAAATCAGAGGAAGTTCCTAGTGTGACAGAATACATGGTAATTAATATGTTATCTTCTGGACTAAAAATTACACCTCACATCATTGTGAAATGCAACAAATAATGTACATAATCCCTAGAAGCTCACCTTATACTTAAATCATATAAGAGAATAAGATAATGCTTAGCCCAAATTGTCCATGTTAATTTCTTATCCAATATTAATATAATTTCTAGCTGTGACTAAATCACTTTCTACTATCCCTTACTCTAATACAGACAAAAATCATTTAGAGTGTGAAAGTTCACTTCACTAGGGGTTCAACTCTTTAGGATAAATATTAGTATTTCTCATATTTCTTATCTTTTCTATCTACTTTATTTCCCACCATGTACATACAACTCTCCAAAATAGTTATGTGCAGGAGTTAATGCTCATTAAAAACAGTTTTCTTCCTCCTTTTAATTTTTTAGAAATTTAGCCTCATAGAATCAAAAAGTAATTTGATAGAAAAATATTAGGTGATGTGAACTTGTGAACTGATAGAAAAAAAGAAAAAAAAAACCCTCTGTGCTTTTTTTTTTTTTTTACAGTATTCTGAGTAACATTAGATCTAAAATATATACGCATGGATTTTAGTAACCTAATAACTACGCACACAGCTTTGGAATCCTTTAAATGTTTGACCAAGTGGAATTTTGGGTTAAATTTAAAATGTAATAAAGTTTGTAATATATACATTTACTGTTAAAACAGTCTCCTTTCTATTGACTTTTATTGGCTTACAGAACAATCAGACTTTTGATAAGTCTTTCTACCTATAAAAACCTAGTTAAAGAAAGAATACTGGGATAGGTAAAACTTCATTACCAAATCTGCATAAAGTGGAAGGATTTGGTGACAGGTATTGAGATATGGTGCAAATTCTCTAAAGCAGGATTTTTTCAGAAGAATTCTATCATAGAAAAAAAATCGTGTGGATTGGATAATGTGGAAGACTTTGACAAAAGGCTAACATAACTCAAAATACTAGGCTCAATGGAACTTGCCAAACCTGACAAAACTGCCTTACTGTAACACTGATGCATTTATAAAGGACTGTAAAAGGTTGGGTTCTCTAAAGCCAGAAAAAATACAAGGTTTGAAGAACATGGCATTTACTAAAGAGCAACACCTGTAAACAGGAAGTGAAAAGAAATAAGATTGGATGGATGAAGACTTATAATTCAGCAGGGAACTCAGAAACGAGTATCTCCTTTCAAGCCTCAAAGACCAACCTTTCCATGCACATCATTCACTTAAATGGAAGATCCCTGGGAAGTATGTGATCCAAGGCTAATCACTGGAACTAAGTCCCCATAGCTGAGATAGACTTCAATAGCTGACAGGTAGAGGCTTATCCATACCCTCGTGGCTGGCCAGGAAGAGCTTCCTTGTAAAGGGTTCCAGAGCGCCTACATTTCTACCATTTCAACTTAAATTTTGTCAGCTTGTGGTACTGTACTACCTTTGGTAAACAACTGAGCAAAGATGTGAACATGACCACTTTTTAACATAAATGTAGTAATAATCTTTAATACTTAAGACATACTGTCAAAAAGGTATTAAAAACTAAGGACAAAAATTGATGGTCGAGTACTTTATTTTTTCTCAGCTAGGTTTTGTTCAGATTTCTAAATTGTCCTTCTTTACCGAAGTCTACAAAAGTAGCACAGGGTCCCCCAAAGGACTAGTTATTTCTGGCTGTGAATGACTAAAAATATTTTTAAATTAGTAAAGAATTTTTGGCACTGTGCAACTTTTTAAAAATTGTTCAATTAAAAACAAATTATTAGCAAAACTACAAAACAATTTTTAAACTTTTTTTTTAGGCAGAAAAGAGTTTATTGTGGCGGGGGGGGGGAGAGGAGGGAGGGGGAGAGGGGGTGGAGAGGGAGTGAACAGTAGACCACATGAGTTGGAGGCATGCCGAGACAAAGGAAAGGAGAAGGAGAAATAGAGAAGTTTGTTTGTTTGTTACTTTTGATCCCAGTCTAATCATACTGATTAGTGAAGTAACATTCATTCTTAAACCCCTTTAGTTTAAAAGTCAACAATTCAAAGATTTGACTGCTTTGCTCTTTAATATTTTTGCCCTTCATCATGTCAAGTTCAATGATAATGATAAAATAACTGTAAAACAACGAACAAAACAAAACTCAGGCCATTAGTTAGTTTCCATGATGCAGCTTAGAACTGATTTCACCCAACCAACATGATGTCACTGCACCAGAAGTTATTAAAGATACAGTATGTTCTTGTGAACCACTGGGTTGGCCTTTATATACCAGTAGTATACGTCTTCCTTTCATTTCTCCTTGTTCTTAGATTTTGTGAAGATTGCACAATTTATAATTTTACAGGGAATCTGTTATTTCAATATATTATATATGCATATATAATATATGCTAAATATAAGAATAATTTAGTAGCTACTCATTTAAACTTAATTGTTATATTCACTTTATTTATTCTGTTGAACCTGAAAATTCCATGGTTAGAAACCTTCTAGAAGTAAAACTGAAAAGTAATAGAAACTAGATTATAATGCCCATGAACATGTACATGTGTGCACACACATACTCATACACACATTTATACACAGTCTTCCAAAAAGGTATAAATTAACAAAGAGCAGCCACTCATTTTGTGATATCATTGCTAAATGACTCCATGTTTTTTGTTTTGGTCATTCATGGGGCTTGAACTAGGCCTGGGTGCTGTCTCTGAGCACTTCAGATCAAGGTGAACACTCTACCACTTGAGCCACTTTCAACTCCATGTTCTTGAACATATAAATTATATATATATGCACACAACAGAGGGAAGCCAGGAGGAGGATGCAGAATAAGTGGGAAATGGAACAACATACAATAAAGGGTCCCATCGCTGTGCTGGACATAGAAGAAAAAGAACTAAGCAACCCAAAGACAGCGATGGGAAGGGAGGAATGAGAGGGAAAGAGGGAACAGCCTACACTAAGCAAAAGGAAAGAAATGCAAACATCACCTGATATGGAAGAAATAACTGTATTGTCAGAGCTCATAGAATTCACAAACTTTATAGACCATGATAATGACAATTTGCCTTGTGAAGGTTAAAATGTGTTTGTGACTTTAAGTGTCACTATTCCACTAATTTATGTAATCACCTAATCTCAATTTTAAAAAAAGGAAAGAAAAGTGAGAGAAGGGATGGGTTAGGGGCGATGTGTGACAATGTTGTCAGACACCTTGTATTCATATACTGTTTTGTAGAATGGGAACTTCTTTGTACAACTACTTAAAGATAATAAAAAAGTTAAAAATATAAATAAAAGGGTACAAATTGAGTGAGATTTGAAGACAGAAATAAAACAGGACAAGGGGAAAAACAAGTTATTTTATTAGGACCACAAAGCTCCCAACACGTTAAGAGTTATTCTATCAATAGGAAATGCTCATTCGCACAGACCAGTCAGATCTCTAACACATAACACAGTCTTTACGTTTCTCATCTTTCTTTTCTCCTATTTCTTGCAATGTCATAGCACCTGGCACTTAGTAGTACTTACTAAAAAAAATTGTGCTTCAAACTTTTTATTATTCCCACCAACCTAGCCTTAGTATATTTCACTGTTCAAACATGCTTAACCTCCCCTGACAGTGGGCTTCACCAAACCCTGGTGGTTTGTGCTCCTTCCTAGACATAAATTCATAGATGCTTCTGTTTCTTTTTGTCCTACATTTGATGAAAAGAATTCTATGCAATTATGTCTAATGGAGCTCTCAAGTCCTTCAGGTTTTACATTAGATGTAATAGTTGTTCCTTGCTGGGAAGTATCCTAACTCTAAGTTCATTATGATGAATTGCAACTTTGCTAAACAGAAAGCTATAGAAGCTTCTAAATTGTTACCCAGACATTCTTGCTTATAATTTCAAGTTCTTCAAAACAGAGAGATACAAGTCCAAATTTTTAAATCAATGTCCATAAAGTCCCAGATGTTTTGGTTTCTTTGCATGGATTTAGATTCATACATTCCAACTCTGTCAATAACTAGATGGTTTCAAGACCAATGGTGGGAACTTGCTCAGTCCTCTCCCACAGATGATAAGCCATCTTTATCCATTCAAAATAATTGGTTTGACTTAGGTCAGTGCTTCCCAACTTTCTTGTTGCAATGAAATAGTGAGACAGAGGTAGCATTTTTTAGTGTATATTGATTGTGCAAAGTAATGGGTTTATTTATGAATTTTTCACACATATAGATATTAATATTATAAACTACAATATAAAATATAAGATAATTATAAATATATATTTAGATCATAATCTCCTTCATTATCTTCTTTTTTCTCCCTCACATTTCCTGCTGTCCCTCATTCTCCTTTCCCCTGCCCTTTGTTGAACCCAGTGCCTCACCTAACACTGTAGCACTATAATTTGTTTTTAAGTAACTTTGTTTTTAAGTAAATTTGTTTTTAAGTAACTGGGATCACAGGCATGTATAACCATGCCTGGAAGCTTCTGGTCCCTTTTTAAGAATAGAATTGGTGTGAAATATACTTCTGCTGTGTGTTTCTTTGAAAAAAGAAGAAAATTAGTGATCTACTATTCTCAGGCCAAAACGGTTTAAGATCCCATGAATTTTTATATGTGAAATAATTTAAAGGATAAATAAAAGAAAATGAAAAAGTTGAAAAGTAACTCATCTACATAGAATCTTAAGTTTTCAGAAGGATACGTATCATTCTTTGAAGAGCTAAGTATCCCAGGAAAAATAAAAGCAGGACAGAGAAAAGAACTCTGCCTTTCAGATAATGATGAAAAGCCCCCTTCCTCTACCCTGTCAAGTCAAGTAAAACAGAAATCTTGACAATAAATCTTGAGGAAAGTCTTCTAAGTTATAGCTTAAACCATCCTCCCAGAGCCTTGACTACATGGTTTGGGCCTCTAAATTTAACCCAAAGCGAAGGTTAATCAGAGGAAGATAACAGCCATCAGTGTCTTCCTCGTGGCTTCTGTGAGCTGCATTTCATCATGTAGTATGTATTTTGTCTTCTGTAAGAAGTTTGAGCTTGGACAGGTGTACATGTGACTCACTGATAGGCTCAGGACTTGTTCTTTTTAAGCCTGTTGGTTGCCAGACAGAAAAGTGCTAAGCCTCTAGAAATTCTTTCAAGTAATGTTACTAACTCTATCTTTCTTACAAGTACTATGTAATAATAGGTTCCACTTTAGTACAGAACTAATTTTGCAAAGCAGCCTCTTTTCTGGATCTTTTCATTTTCATTCATTATAGTTGGTAAACCTTCAGCATTTAGCTGCTCAGTTTATAATAAATGGTTCCATACTTGCTACAAAGATGCTCTGCCATAGCTCCGTGTTTTCAAATGCATTGGCATTTTCTCTCCCAGGCTAGTTTGAAACTCCAATTTCCTATTTTGTCCTTCATACATCTAGCTTTCAGTGTTAAAACAATGAAACTGACTACTTCTTTCTTTCTTTGTTGCCAAGTACAAGTTTGCCTGGGAAATTCAATGAACTCCCATGTTTCCATCATTCTACTCATTCATGGACCATGCTCTAAATATTTTAGTACAACTTATGTCTTTTATATGCTTTGGAATATTTGCTTCAGTTACTAATGAACACATAAAGGATGGTAAAGGAAGAATCAGTGTCTCCTTTGTCCATTAAAATGATTTAAGATTCTAACTATTCGACAATATTCAGTATGCATTCACTGTGTGCAGGCACTAAGATGAAAAGACTGACACAGTGAAAATGAATATGATCTCAGACTTCCAGGAGGCTACAAGCTTATGCACAAGTAACTGAAAAAAGTGCGTGTACTAAGTATTTAAAAGGAACCACAGAGTTGTGGAAACTAGGAAGAGAATAACTCTGGTGCAGGTCACAGAGAAGTTGATCAGTGATGGCTTCACAGAAGTGGGACTTATGGAATTCCAGGTTTTTAAAAGGGGGTGAAGATGAATGCAAAGGAATGGACAGGCATTCCAAGTTAGAAAAATATGACAAGTGACGTGGAGATGGAAAGCACAAGTGGTATTTGGGAGATTATACATGGACCGGTTTGTAAGCTAGCTAGAAAAAAGTAAAGGTAGATATGAAAGCAGGAACTATATTATAGAAAACCATGAAATTCAATCTAAGAGCTCTGAATTTTGAAAACTATACATTTTTTGAAAACTATGGCATTCTAATTTGCACATGTCTTTATGTCTTCTTTGAATTCCAGATTCATATGTCTTAACTCCTACTTAAGATCTTCACTGGGATCTCCAATAAATATTTTAACCTAATAGTTCAGCACTTAAAACTTCTGATATTTTTCCTTTCCCAGTCACATAACCCCTGAGAAAAGACTCCTATAGTTTGTCCAGAATGACAGAACTTCAGTGAATATCAATTCCATTTTTCCAAGTAACTATTTTTTGCCTAATTAATCATCTTATCATCTCCCTGCTTTTATTCTTGACTCTTTTGTAATATATTTGCCATAAGCCTGTAAATCCCATAGTCAGATCACCAATTCCACTAAAATACTCAAATCTTCCAATAGATGTAAAAGCCCCCTTTACATTTTCAGCTTCTAGCTCTTCTCACTTTTGTTACTAGTTGTAATGGCTCCTTGATGCTCCTTACATAGAGCTGGCTTGCTCCTACTTTACAGTCTGTACATCTGCTCTTCCCTCTGCTTAACAAAGGCTTTCTTCAGAAATCTACATGGTTTGCTTTCCTAACTCTAAAAGGCCTTTGCTTCAGCACTACCTTCTCTGCTAGTGCTTATTCAACCAACCTGTTTATGATTTCAGTCCTTTTCCCCACTTCCCTTTCACCTTCCCTGTTTTTTCTCCTTGGTAGTTCTCTAACATGCGCTAATGTTAGTTATCTCATTTATTGTCTCCCTGACATGACTGGAATGTAAATTTACAAGGGCAGAGACTTTTGTAAACTACCATAACTCCCCAAAGACTAGAAGAATGTCAGAAAACACAAAGAGCTGAATAAAAATTTGTTAAATAATTAAAAAATGATTATCAATAAGATCCCATTGGAGACTTGTCAGCAGAAGAGAAGCATGTGCTTTGGGAAGAACTGCCCTGGAATGGAGAGGGATACACTCAAGTTGAAGATAAAATTTAAGAGTTCATTTCAGCAGTTTGGGGATAAGTTGATAACCTACATCATGTTCGTTAACAGTGGGATTGAAAAAATGAAGTTATACCTGAGATTTTTGAGAAAATTAGACTAATATTGGCAACTCTATGATGCATAAAGGAAAAGGAGGTTTTGACTTGAAGTGGTGTCACTTATGAGAACATGAAATATAAAAACAGTACAAAGTTTACAGAAACATGATATTGATTTTGAGTTTCAGATATCATCTTAAATAATAAAGGAAATGAAAGCTTAACCAAATTAATTTATATTAAAAATAAAGGTGGGTCCTAGAATTTTCTTTAACTTTTAATTTGGAAGATCCTAATGTTTTTCATATTCATCCACACTTCAAAACTGGAAGAAAGATGACTTAGTATAAATGTGGCATGTGTTATTTTTATTAACCCATACTTTATTATGGGAACCTTAGTAGTTCTAGGTAGAAAGCAATATGGGTAAGGAAAAGCACTTTTCTCCAAGTTACATAGTCACCAGTTCACCAGATTTAAGTCTTCATCAAGGGATAAGGTGTTATGACACATACAGGAGCTACCAGTACACTAGTATAAATAGTCATTAAAGTAAAAATTATGGTTCTTCTGCTACCACTGGTAATGACATGACAAAATATGATTCCTTTATGAAGACTACTCTGATAATCAGATGCTCTCCAATGAGTTGTCTTTCCATCATTACAAAGAAAAACTGGTTCTTTCTTTCCGCCATTTCTGGTCTGTTACACTGACCCTCTCGTGTAAAACACAATGCCATTCCCACAAATCAAACATCATATGGCTTTGTGCTGAAGAACAGTATTTGAAAATGTATTGATTTCTCTGTGTTAAAATTTTAATGTAGACTTTTAATGTTTTGAGAACATTTTAAAACATTTTTATTGTGGCTACCCTGCAATCATATCATTTGTTTCATTTCATAAATCTGCATTTATTATTTATTTATTTATGCTATAGTGGGATTTCTGAATAAAAGGTCTCATGTCATATTTTCAAAAACATGGGGGTTTAGAGTTGAAAAAGGGAGGGAGATTTCCACTTATGGAAATTTCTTTGAGACCAACTCAAATAATTGGAGTGTCCAATTTTTAAAACATACAGAACTTCAGAATCAGAAGATGATTATAGTTTATATTTAGTTAGTCCTATTTTATAATAGTTGTCATGAAAACACATTTAAATGTTTGTTTACAAAGCACTACCTGCTAAGATACCAAACTTGAAAATAAAAGTACAGAAAGTTCAAAATCCATAGTAAAAAATTAACATTAAGGGTCAGAGAGAACTATAATACAAGTCAAAGGGAAACTGATCCTATTTACACAGTTTTAAAAAGACAAAAACAGTGTAAATAGAAACACACCTGTAAACTCCTACATGTATCCTTTTATAAGTAAGGATTCCCTAAAAAACAACTGAGACAAAGAACCATAGCTTGAAACTCCAACAGAAAATAAGGAAATAAAGATCACCTCTACATTTTAAGCAAGTAATGCCAAAATTAAAGATTCAATGTATTGCCAAGGATGCTGCTTAGTAAATAGTTTAAATTCCTTCCACTTGAGACAGGAAAGATCAATGTATATTAGCTTCTCCCCTTCCTCTCTAGTGAATTAATACTCCATCATATATACACCATCACTGTTAACTTTTAAGGAGCAAAGATCTGCAAATAGCTATTTCACAAAGAATAAAAATATACCCTTGTAATTTTAATGTGTGTTTATGTAAAAAAGATGTGGCAGATCCATGTTAATAAACTTTGAGTGGGGAAAAAATAAAATAGTGGCTAAGCTATGGTGAGTAATTAGCCTTTTAGCATCCTCTTTCTTCAAGAATGCTTCCTCCTGTGCTAGTTCTTTTAAATAGCTCCAGTCCTGGCTGCCTTTGTTGGGCTTGGAAATTGTTCACATATGAGAGAAATTAAGCCCTCATTTAACAGAGACACATGCCTGTCAAGACCACAGGAACAAAGACTAGTCCCTAGGGCCTGTTCAGCTCCCAGAGGCTGCCACTCATTCTGTTAGCAATGCTTACCCTTTACAGAATGTGGATAAAACCCAATAAATCATTTCATCTGCTGTGCTTAATACATAAAAGCGCTGACAGTCTTTCAAAGTGTTTGCTGTTTCTTATACAACTTTTCAGCTAGTTTTCTTTAAAAAAAAAAAAAGACCTCCTATTCTTGGTTTGTTTTTACAATGCCACGACGTTTTGTCAAAAAGGTAGTAAGGAAGCCCCAACACTAGTAGCATAAATGAAGAGGCAGAATCGCAGATTTCTTCCCAGATATCTTCCTCACATTTATGGTTAATAATTCCAACATCAATTTTGTGACTTGCCAGGACATCATGCAACAGCTTTTAAACCTAGCTTCAGAAGCTAGTCCTGGAAAAACTAAAAATTACAAAGGACCAGAATGGTACAAGACTTGCTGTCCTATTCTAAATTCAACACTTTGCCCCTTTGGAAGATAAGAGCAACATGTTCTATCAAGGTGACGATTAGAACTACAACTTAACAGCCAGTTCTTTTTCACTAAGAAACTAAAGTGGCCTTCTTGTAAATTAAATCCAATACCTTTTATACATTCTCATTTCCAAAAAATATAAAAAATAAAATTTTCTCTTGAAAGAAGATATTATCATTTATGTAGAAGGCTTCTATATATTGTCCACCTACCTAAAGGCATGGTGGAAGATTACCCACAAGACTTTAAAAGTCTTCCAATTTTTACTTACTCCTATCAAAAATAGAGAAGGGAAGGATTGTGGGGAAATATTTGTTATTAAATAAACACTTCATTTAAAACTAAAATGCTCATTTTGCCTGACTGTTTTGTATGGAGAGCAAAGTTGTCAAGACTTTATTCTAGCAATGTTAATCTTTCCACAGAAACACTAAGGAATTCTACAACTGACAGCTTCAATCCTCAAGATGCCATGAACCCCCAAATAATAAGCTAGTAGCACAGGAACTTCACCCTACTCAGCAGGGGGAGAAAAAGCAGAGCTGGATTGGATAAGTAAAACCAGATCTACCCAATGGTTACATGGTAACGTCCTGCAATTAATGGGGACCATAAACAGTTCACAAAGCCAGCATGGCAGCCGTCTCTCCAGAATCCATTCATTCATATCTCGTGAGACATTAATCAGAAATACCACTGGCACAAACACTTTAAGCAAGCACAGAAAACCATACATGTTCCTCAGCCTAAAAAATAAAAACACTAAAATATAAGTGCATTAGACTCTTTTATATTCATATTTATATGAATATAAATGATTTATCATTTTTAAAATAACAAATTATTTTCATTTTTAAACCACAAATCATATCCTGCAGGCCTTAGCAGAGGCAGATGTCAGAATGTGGTAGTACAACAAAATTAAGTAAATAACCCTTGAAAAAAATACAAAGTTTACTTATAAAAAATGACACTAAGGTGAACTGCCTAATAAGAACATGGATTTGCTTAAATAAAACATTATATCGTTCTGTTTTAGATTCATCCCTAAAGCCCTGAAAGATATTAGAATTTTAGTGAGTAATTACCCTATTTACTTCAAACAAAATGGGAGTAAATTGGAAAACCATATTAAGCTCTACCACAGATCAGAAATGAAATTCTGTCCATTTTTAATCTTACAGCCCAATAAATAAATTGTATTTGGAAAATTCATTGGGACTAAAAAATGAAATTTAGCTAGTAGGAAATGAGGAAATGTCCAAAAGAATATCGACATCAATATTATTCTTTAAACAGGAAAACTATTTCTAAGAAGCATAACTAAGAAGTTGCCCCTTCACAGCTTAATTGTTTTCAGACAGTCTGAGCCACCCCGCCCCCACCATTAGACAAAGTTCCAGTCACTAAACATATTTCTTTCGAATGAAAATGCAATACAGAGTAAGAAGAAAAGAGAGTAGGAAAAGGTGTTATGTGTAATATGTGCCACTGACATAATACTTCTATAGGATATGTTGTAATTTCCTGCAATGACTACCTTTTTTTCAAAAATTATAATACTTTACTTGCAAAACTACAATTCAGTTTGTACCACCCTTTCCATTATATAGCTCCAATGCCAGGAGTTTGTTATTAGCTGTAGAAATCTGTAAGCTATAGCCTGAAATAAGCATGTATAGACCCTCTACCTCAATGTTTCTATCTAAATATCCCATTGTCATCATTTTATGTGGTAAGCATTACCAGCCATCACAATGCTCCACAAAGCAAACACGAGTTGGACCTCATAATTCCAAACCTATTGATCAATTAAAATGAAAACATTCCTTCTCAGTAGACATGGCTTACAACTGTGGCCAGCTTGCCACAGTCACTCCAGTCATCCAGAATCAGAAACATAGGTGCAAAGAATTTCAGTGATAATCATTAGAATCCCTTTTCCAAATCTATGACAGAACACTCATTTGCTGAAAAACATGCAGTAAGTAGTGGAAGAAAAAAAGGACTAGTCACAAACATCCTGAGACTAAGTTTAGGCTTCTTTCTGCCACTACTTTAATACTATTTGGTCCTCATCTTGGACTGGATGGATATCTTCCATAGAAAGAAGTTCCCACTGAGAAGAGACCAGTGATCTTTTCCATGCTTCCTCTTTTCCTGGGCTTGGAATAGTGCCCTACGTGAGCCAAAGAGAACATTTAAGTCCATGCAGTTAATTTAGTGTTCCAGGCAAGGGTGGCTGGGAGCGTGAGGAAGTCACAGATACAGACACCAGTAAAACAGAAAGCACTGCAAAGAGAGTGGCATCTTTTTATTTATTTATTTATTTATTTGGTCCGTCATGGCCTAGAACTCTGGGCCTGGGCGCTGTCCCTTGGCTCTTCAGCTCAAGGCTAGCATTCTACCACTTGAACCTCAAAGGCCACTTCTGGTTTTTTTCTGTTATGTGGTGCTGAGGAATCGAACCCAGGGCCTCATGTGTGCAAGGCAAGCACTCTACCACTGAGCCACCTTCCCAGCCCTGAGAGTGGCATATTTTTGAAGCTATCTGGAGACTTGGTAGAAGCTCTGTTTATGAAGCCAGAAATCATATATGGTTGTCTAATCCTAAGATTGTATGAGTATACTTATATGACAAGGTTGAGTACAAGGTGAAAAGATACATGTCTCATGTCCTTGTTTTAAAAGTAGAATATTAATTACAATATATACTTTTCTTCTAATCCTCTTTTCTGCTTATTTTTGTGTAGCATCTTACTCTATTTATATTATTGGGCTCTCGGATTTTTTTTCCCACATAATATTATGCTGTAAATATCATCTCAAATCATTAAAATTTAGCAGCCTGATTTTAGCAGCCCATGACAACCCATCACATGAATGCCATAAATTTAATCATTTTCTTAACATTAAATATGAAAGATTTTTCAATACATATTTCTTAAAAATAACTAACTTTTTAATATAAGAACATGATGCCTTAGAATTTTTTTAAATCCTAAACTAAGAAAAATGGTTTAACTATAATTCTATTATTCATACTCATTTGCCCTGAGATTCTATTCATGATCACTTGATACATACAACTTATCAGAAATCAAGGTCCTGGGTGCTGGGAAGGTGGCTCAGTGGTAGAGCACTTGCCTTGCATGCCTGAGGCTCTGGGTTCGATTCCTCAGCACCACATAAGCAAAAAGAAAAAAGCCGGAAGTAGCGCTGTGGCTCAAGTGGTAGAGCGCTAGCCTTGAGCTGAAGAGCTGAGGGACAGCGCCCAGGCCCAGAGTTCAGGCCCCACGACGGGACCCCCCCCAAAAAAAATAAAAGAAATCAAGGTCCCTAGTCAGAGTGCAGTATTAATGAGAATGAAAGATACCCCATGTCTTACACATAAGAATTCAGATTATCGTGATGTCAGGAAAATAAACCCTTAGATGTGTATTTTAATGGGTTTTTTTCATGCATGTGTTTCTAAAGCATTTATAAGATTATCTCTTTGTTGCTTTGTATGTCCCTCCCCCACAGTATAACCCCTGCTTTCACTATATTTGATGTCAGTATAACTTGTGGAGGAGATGGGGGAAAACCAGTTGTTTAAGGATACAGGTGGACCTGTTGCAACAATGAGAAGTACAAGTTGTCATGTCCAAAACGAACTTTACAACTTCAGTGGGGGGGGGGGGAGAGGGGGGAAGGAGAAGGATTGGGATTGGGATTGGGGGGGAGGGGGGAGGCTGGGAAGGGATGTGAAGGGTAAACAAAGGAGGAGGCTGCAATGCTTGGTAAGAACTGTACACATTATCCTGCCCATGTAATTGTAACCCCTCTGTACAGTATGTTCACAAATAAAATAAAATTAAATTTAAAAAAAAAAGAATTCAGATTATCTACTCTATTGGGCCCCATAATCTGAACTTCTCACACAAGGTATCTATAGAGTTTAGAAGTTCCAAACATATAATCCCAATCTAAGATAAGAACCAGTAACAACACCAATGGATCTGCTGATCCACATTTCTTAATAGAAAAATTGTTGCTGAATGCATGCCAACTTTAAGATCTCTGATTTCCCCTCTTGTCTTGTGGATAGACGAGCAACAAATAAGCTGGAATTCTTCCAGTGATAAACTGAATGTTTATCATTGTGAATTTGACCTGACCTATCTTATCCTAAGACCAACTCTGACTAAAATCTAATCATGAATACTACCCAGATCACTTTTACCTGCTCTGTTTTTTTTTTTTCCATACAAAAATGTCAGATCATCTAATGGCATCTCCAGTTCATCTTTCTTAAATAAAATATATGGACTCTGAACCAATCTTTACAAAGGAAACATTGAGTCTTTCTTTCCTCTTCAAATATTTTTTTTTTACTGGTCATTATGTAAAGTGATAGCTTGCTATTCGTTTGTGCTCTCTTCTTTTTCTTATGTGACAGAACTCTTTTCTCTACCACTATGCCCATGTTTCTACTTTCAAACCGCAGCGTCCAGCTACTAAATTGTTGGGCACCAACCACATCCATGGTTCTCAAATCAGGAGGGAGGAGTGGCTGCCAGTACCTAAATCAACAGCTGCAGGTTCTTCCTCAATTCAAACTTTCAGGTCTCTAATTACCTTTCAGGTTCCATCCAGTTACCTAAATCCCAAAGTACCCTATATTTAACTAATTCTCTACACACTAACAAATTACTTCTGCCAGAGCCAGCCTAAGAAATAAACATCAACTTAAGACCTACATTGTCTACTAAATAACAGTCTATAAGTATTGTTTTCATATTTAGGAAACCAGTTCCCTATATCGCCATAAGCTCTGAAAATGACCCAGCATTATCACCCAATCATTTGAAAATATGTTCATATCTTATGTCCTTTGTATGATTTAACTAAAGAATATAGAAGGAGGAGCAGATGCCATTTAAGTATAAGTAGGCTCAGCCTGCTGGCATTCCTTAGAACCCTACCTTGCCTACCTTGTCATTGGATTCTACCATTCACCAAGACGGCCCAGTGAGAGCCCTTTCCACAGCACTAATCTCAGCTACTGTGGAAAATGCCTTTGTAGACATCTTAAGAAAAATCCTTCCATTAAAATACAATGAGACATAAGTCAAGCCTGAGATCAGCTGAAGAACTCTCTCCTTTAATCTGATCTGTGAAATCCTTAAAATTCATTGTTGAATGTGACCATTTTTACCATTTCTTAATAGACTGAGAGGTAGATAAAATTAATTCAGTGTCTCGCAGGAAGCATTACACCTTTTGCATCATTTATTTTCTTTTATTTTGAACAAGTAAAAATATCTGTCTCTGGCATTAATAATTTTGAGTGGGAGTTACTATATGTGAATTAAAAATGGTTATGTCAGTACATCCCTCAGCATTTAAAAGATATTTCCCTGTGTTACATCAAGTGTCACACAGTATATCAATTTTTATTTCCCATCTCTCAAGTCTGGTATGCATACTGTTTAACTTCTTAAATTCTAAGTATAGACATAATTCACAAAAGCTAGGCAAATGCTTGACTTACAGGAGATGGTATACAGAAGATTTATATGAACAACTTTATTTTAAACAAGAAAGACTTTTGCATTTTGTGCTGCTACATCACATAACTTCATCTGTGTTTAAAAAGCTATAAAATAAATTGAAAAGGTTCATTTTGTATCGTTCTAATTTCACAAGCACTATCGATCTAATAGCAAAGCTCATTTTAGTGAGAAAAGTGAAAATTTGACACTATTTTCTAGGAATGAAATGCCATGCTCCCTTTTGTACAATCTCCAGACAGCTCTGCCTAATTCTCAGCCAACCAGTTCTGAATGCCTGATAAACCTTGCTCTCCACATACTGACAATTGAAATCTCTCTCATTTGGCAGGCAGAGAAAATTGTTGCTCTTTCTTTTCCTCTAGATTATCATGGTGGTAATAATTGATTATAGTGCATACACATTGATTATCCTATATTCACATCACTAATTTACAGGTTCTAAATATGCATGTGTATATGGATTCTAACAAGCATATACACGCACATACAGAATATGTTCATGTATGTCTTTCCATTAGGTAGTCTGAAATGATTCCCAAATCTAGTCATACAGGAACAGCACTAAAAAAAATGATGATAATAGATACTATGCATTGAGCTAACTATGGGCCTTTTATAATTATCTCTAATCTCAAAACTACTGGAAGGTACTATAATTATCCATTTTTAGGAATTAGGAATTGCATGTTCAGTGACATTCAGTAACGTCTCACAGCTAGTAAACAGAAAAACAGAATACAAAGCTAATAAACAGTGGAACAGGATTTATACCCTGATTTATTTGACTCTAATACCTGAACTGGCTCCAAATGATAGCTTACCTTATTCTCTAAACTCTTTATTTTTATGTACAAATTTAGCTTAAAATATATTCAGATTCATACCTTCGTCAAAGACACTGAAGTACAGGCAATTTCATAGAGAATACTCAAAAACTTCTATGAAAAAATAACAGCTGTACACAGTGTCATCCCTATAAATCACAGTTATTTAGGCAGCAAAGATAGGAGGATTGTGGTTAAAGGGCAACCTGAGCAATTTTTTTAAAGTTAACAAGATTTGATTTCAAAGAACAAGCTATGTATGGTAGTGGGTAGTGCATTTCTGTAATTCCAGCTACATAGGCAGCATAGATAGAAGGTTCGAAATCCAGTCTGGGCAAAATCATGAGATGAGACCTTATCTAAACAATAACCAGCGCAAAAATGATTGAAGCTGTGGCTCAAGTGGTAGAGTGCTTGCCTAGAAAGTTCAAGTTCCTAAATTCAAAGTAGATTCAAAGTAGAGTATAATAGATACATAGGTACATAGGTACATATGTATAGATGTACAAAAATTCACTCGGTTTCAATAGTTAAAAGTCAAATGGCATCTAGGAATTCACTTTCTACATTTTCTCTGATTCATGTTTCATTTTAAAAATACCTTGTCCTAAAAACACAGATGTGATGTCAACAATGTTTGTCTTCCCAATGAATCACCATACCAAAAATGTCACTTACCAGATCACATAGCCAAACATATTTACATTGTTTAAACAATGGCCCACCATAAAGTTTCTAGCTAACAAGTGAGATAGCTCTGACTAACATATATTTTAACTGAAAATATATTTTATGTGCTGGAGAATTGTTGCACCCCAATCCTCAGGATAGTTAGATTCGATAGATAGATAGATAGATAGATAGATAGATAGATAGATAGATAGATAGATAGATAGGCGAATAATATGATTAACTAAGAGGTCTACATGTATAAAACAAAACAATTACTCAACTAGAAATACAACTCATACTATACTACAAAAAGATTCCCTCCACAACAAATCCTCAAGGAAACAACTGCCCAATAAATAAGTGCGCTAAACACTTAAAGAGAAACTTCTCTGAAGAGGAAAGGATGGCCAATAGACACATGAAGAAATGCTCAACCTCCCTAGCCATAAAAGAAATGCAAATCAAAACAACATTGAGATATCACCTAACCCCAGTTAGAATGGCTATAATCAAGAACTCTAACAACAACAGATGCTGGAGGGGATGTGGACAGAAGGGAACCTTATTGCATTGTTGGTGTGAGTTTAAACTTGTTTAACCTCTTTGGAAAGTAGTATGGAAGTTCTTCAAAAGACTCCACATAGAGCTCCCCTATGACCTAGCAATCCCACTTTTGGGCATCTACCCAAATATTTACAAACAAGACCACACTAAAGCTACCAGCATAACTATGTTTATTGCAGCATTATTCACCATAGCTAAGATATGGAACCAATCCAGATGCCCCTCAGTAGATGAATGGATCAAGAAAATGTGGTATATATACACAATAGAATTCTATGCCTCCATCAGAAAGAATGACATTGCCCCATCTGTGAGGAAATGGAAAGACTTGGAAAAAATTATATTAAGTGAAGTAAGCCAGGCCCAAAGAAATATAGGTCCCATGGTTTCCCTTATTTGGAATAACTAGTATATGTCTGAGACAAACAGAAACTGTCAGACAAGTTGATATTAGGTGAAATGAACCCCAAGATAAGGATTCAAATGTTTTTTTTCTTTCTTGCGATATTTATAAGATGATTTCTTTGTTGCTTTGTATGTACCTCCCCCAAGGTATAACCCCTGCTTCCACTGTATTTGATGCTGATATAATTTGTGGAGGGGAAGGGAAAAAAGTTTAAATAGGGTTACAGGTGGACCCATTACAACAATGAAATGTACAAGAGTTATGTCGAAAAACGAACTTATAACTTTGGCAGGGTGGGGGTGGGAGGTGGGGTGGGGGGTGGGGTGGGGGTGGTGGAGGGTGGGGAATGGGGGTTAGGGGGGTGGATGTGGGGTGTGGGGTGTGGGGGTTGGAGAGGGGAAGGGATGGGAAGGGGAAACAAAGGAGGAGGCAACAATGCTTGATAAGAAATGTACTCACTATCTCTATGTATTTGTAATCTCTGTGTATGGTATTTTCAAAAAAAATAAAAAAGATTCCCTTTATATTCTTTTTAAACTACTATACCCATAGTTGTAGTAGCTTATGGGATACAAATTGAGTCTATTGGCAAATATCCATTTTCTCTATTTAAGAACAGAGAATATACTGATTATTTTTAGGTCATTTATCCACATTTTATAAAATGGGAAACTGCAATAGACTAGTATGCATCTAAGGCATAAAAAGGGCAAATTGGGAACATCCTAGAACACTATACTAAGACTAGGTATCAAGAATGGTGAGTTTCAAACTCCTGATGTTGACATTACTGAGGTTTCTAAGCTTGGACAAATCAGTGGTCTATGCCTCAGTTTCCTTATATAAAGTAAATGATTTAGCCTAGAGTAAGAGTTCTCAAAGGTTTATATATCATATGTACATCATAAGTCAAATTTCAAAGAAAGCCTAAAGGCTTATATGTATTTGAGAACGTTTATCAATGAAACTACTAAAAAAGAAATAACAAAATTGATACTATATAGTATCATTTTCACTTCATAAAAATGAAAGAGTATTTTAAATCCAAAAGAAGTACAAAAACACAATCACATGATTATTTTTAAGTCTGAATTTATGATACACTTGATGAGAGCTATACTGTTCTTCAGTAAGGGTAGCCACCTGCCTTCCCTTCACCCACCAGTGAATGAGGATCATGACAAGCTGTGATTATGTCTCTAGGTTTAACATGCTGTGGAAGTAGCAGCAAGGTGAAGGGACATTTAACATGTCTTCATATAGTACTCTTCCAAGGATTTCTCAAAAATCCACCAATAAAAAAAATGCCTCCATAATGTTGCCAAGATCCAAGTACACAACTACTATTGGCTGCCTTTCGTTTCCCCCCCCCCCCCATTCTTGGGACTTGAACTCAGGGCCAGGGCACTGTCCCTGAACTGGCTCAAGGCTAGCACTTTACCACTTGAGCCACAGCGCCACTTCTGGCTTTTTCTGTTTATGTGGTTCTGAGGAATCAAATCCAGGGCTTCATGTATGCTAGGCAAGCACTCTACCACTCAGCCCCTCTACCACTCAGCCCCTATTGGCTATTAAGTTGACTTTTTTTTGCCTTAAATACATTTATGTTATAATCATTATTATCACTATATTATGATTTTAGAAGCTTAAAATCACTTTTCATAAAAAGGAAATAACCAGATAATAACAAAGACAAAATTTTACATTTATCTAGATTTTAGCTAAATGCTATTGCCTCCAAAGGCTTTGAGACTATCATGATATTCTCTCCTTAACACCTCCCCACACACACTCATACACACACAAAAGATTAATGCAGCCTAGAGAGTATTAAAGGCTAACACTAAACTGAGCCCTCAATATAATGAGAAGGATCAAGAAACACATAGAAGAGAATCACATTTTTCCTCGAAGATTCATATAATGTTATGTAATGTCAAGCGCTAATACCACCTAGATCATCTGCCCCACTAGCCTGCACCCTGCCCTACCTCTGAAGGACTTGGGCACTCCTCACTTTAAACTCAGAAAGAAGCAGAGACTTTGGTTACTCTGAGCTTTTAGAATCATGGTTTGAGAGAGAAAACTGGGGAGTGGTATCTGGGAGATGAGTGGAAATAGTCAAGATAGAGAAGAAAGTCTGGTATCGCTAGTTGAAGAAGTTTAAGATCCTAATGAAAACAATTGAAATTTGCCTTCGGGTTTTGGTCTGTTGTATGAGATTGCGCTATAAGGGATCTTTGGAAAACTGGTAGCTAGCTGATTAAATTATATATATATTAGCTCACAAAATATAGTCAAGCCTCTTCTTATTTCTAGGTCCATTCTAACCTTAACAAACAAATCTAGCATTTTAATGTAGAGTTTAAAAACCACAACCAGAATTTGTAATTTTATCTGTTATGGTACTTACAATTTACAAATTTGGAACCCTTACCTATTCTTTGTAATTCACAAACTTTATTATTAAAATGTTTGAAGCAGGCTACGGAGCAGCTATCATTACTTAAAAAGTTAATTCGATTACATAAAAGAAATCATTAGATTTGCATGTTTATCTTGGTTTTAAACTTCCAAAGAAAGCTCATAACAACTTGCCTGTGGACAATTGAAAGCAGCACACAGCAGAGGAGTCGAGAGGAGACAGGGGATGTTTTTCCTGGCCAATTCATAATTGAAGATAGAATTATAAAATATTTTAAGGAAAAAATAGTTGAAGGGTTTGCTGAAGCTGGGGGCTAATCCTACCTTTCTAAGCTTTGTTTACAGCCTTCGTTTCATTGCAAGAGAATGTCCTAGGCATGGACAGTGGCAATAGAAGTATCAAATTGCTTTTAAAAGGTTTATTTGGTCCTTTCAGAGGGTTTTGGAAGAAGTTTTGTTACTTGATCAAGAACATGAAAACACTGTTGGCTAGAGCCAAACCAGGAGCTCCCTAATTGCCTTTTGTTTATCAATGCTAAATACAATTAGCAGAGATACAGCCTAAGACAGAGGAACTGTGTGGGATGAGAAGTAAGCTCCTAACTGTCCTGTGGGGTTTTTTTTATCCCCTCAGTTTTTCTGTTGGCTGTTCTAGTCATCTCCAAAAGACAATAAATGGAAGGTCCAGCTCTTAAAATTAGAGGTCAATTAGCTACTTAAAGATGAAGCCTATCTTCAAATATATATCTATTATTTTATGCTAGCAAAAAATTAATTAACCAGGTCAAGCAGGCCTTGGAGGCTAATGTATAAAGTAATTATTTCTGATCTTTAGACAACTACTTCACATAAAGAGCTAGTCCTTTATTCTGCTCAGCATATACCTGAAATGCTTGTAGTTAATCATACCGAAGGAAATCAAAGGCAAAGTTTATCTCTTTAAAAGATGAGGGTACATCTCAAATTATGCTGCTTAATTGTTTAAAGACAAGCACTTCCTTGCTTAAAATTGTAACATCTCTCTGATCATCATGCTAAAGGGAAGGAAAAGATATATTTAGTGGTTTTCTATCCTATGACAAACAGAAAGATGGAAAAATATATGCTACTACTCCAAAGACTATATCATAATCAAAATAAACACCATATCAAAAGGACTAATACATAAAGCACACAAAGATGGGGAGAAATGAAATAAGTAGCACCATTGCATTTGCTAGAATAAGTTTTCAGTAAAGAAAAACTAAGATTCGCTAATGAATATCTGTAAAGTAGAAGCAATGATACTTACATTTCAAGCTTTCTACAGATTTGAGTTCCCCATCAAATGTATTAAATGATAAGGAAGAGGACAATCAATATCCTTCACTGATCATGAGGGAACAAAGAGCTAACAATTTCAAGTCTCAGAATTATATTAAAAAATATGTAGGTGTGTAAACTGACAAAACCATTAGCTGGTCCAGAAAGCCAAACACCCAAATAAAATCCAAAAGTTAACAAATCTATTCTCTAGTCTATTGCTCAGTCACTTGATTCAGGGATATTGGTTGTACAAGTGAGTGGAATAATCTACAACTGGAGTCTGAGGAGACATGAATAATAGGATAATACCATTCATCCCTGAAAAAGTAAGTTTCTCACAAAGATATTTTAATGAACGGAATTCTTTCACAAAGGCTAAGTTCTATCTAAAAGCTGCTATCATTAAATTATTCTTATTGATATGCTAGAGAAACCACAGAACATGGTATATTGTGTTGATAAAGAATACCTTCTCTAGACTTGAAACCATGATATAGTCAATGGGGAAAAGAATAAATATATAGATGTATCAAAAAATCAGAATTTAAGCCAGGCACCAGTGGTTCATGCCTATAATCTTAACTACTCAAGAAGCTGAGATCTGAGGATAAAGCTTTGAAGTCAGCCTGGGCAGGAAAGTCTGTGACTGTTATCTCTATTAAACTACTCAGAAAAGTCTGGAAGTGGTGCTGTGGCTCAAGTGGTAGAACACTAGCCTTGAGCCTTGAGTTCAAGCCCCAGGACTGAAAAAAAATCTGAATTTATAAAATATTTTTTACCTTAAAAGAGTAATTTAATATTTGATTAAAAATACTGTGGATATGTGTTAGTTTAACTATAACAATCTGATAGATTAAAAGTGGATTTGATCAGTGAGCATAGCTCATAAATAAATCCTTAAAAATATTAACCACTATAGTGTAATAGAAGGGAGATGGAGGATGAAATAACTGAGGCTTTATCTGTCCTCTGCAGTTAGAGCATGACACAGACTTTATAAAAATGGTGTGAATTGAATGGATCAAGAAAATGTGATATATATATACACAATGGAATTCTATGCCTCCATCAGAAAGAATGACATCGCCCCATTTGTTAGGAAATGGAAAGACTTGGGAAAAATTATATTAAGTGAAGTAAGCCAGGCCCAAAGAAACATGGGTCCTATGGTTTCCCTTATTTGCAATAACTGGTATATGTCTGGGACAAGCAGAAAAGGTCAAAAGCTATGTACATATGACCAGATAAGATTATGTTAAGTAAATGAATCCCAAGATAGGGACATAAGTGATTTTTTCTTTCTTGCTATTGTTTCTAATGTATTTATAAGGTACCATGTGATTTTTTTGTTGCTTTGTATGTTCCTCCCCCAGGGTATAACCCCTGTTTCCACTGTATTTTATGTCAGTATAATTTGGGGAGGGGAAGAGAAAAAACAAAATGTTTAAATAGGGATACAGGATGACCCATTGTAACAATGAGATGTACAAGACACTGTTGAACAACGAACTTTAAAATTCAGGGAATAGGGAGGAGTGTAGTTGTAGAAGTGGGAGGGAAGGGATGGAAGGGGAAAAACAAAGGAGGAGGCAACAGTGCTTGACAAGAAATGTACTCATTACCTTGCTCATGTAACTGTAACCCCTCTGTACAGTATTTTCACAATAAAAACTTATCGAAAAAATATGGTATGCAAATGCTATCCTGGGAATATAAAAAAAAGTCAATCCTTTTCTAGTTTCCACACCAAGAGATTTACTTAAGATACAACAAATTATAAGAGTCATATTTTCCTCACAGCATAAATAGGAATTTGAATTCACAAGCAAACACCCTCCTAAAAATCTGTTAATATTTGTAATTACTTTAAATTATTACTCTGATTTTTAAATGGTAAAAATTGACTTATCAAAAACATAAGAACAGTTTACAAAATCATTTATCATACTTTAAAAAAATACTACTTACATGGTTTTAGAAGTATCTTTTTATGGATTTATATTATATTTTATAGGATTTATGTTATGTACTATATTATAAATATAATGTTAAAAATTTTATTCAAGGAGGAAAAACATAAATGATTTTAAACTACCTACATAAGTTGGTAAAATGTGCACGGCAACTTTTATAATACTATCTTAATTGTGGCTTTTCCCAATTCTAATAAAAAGAATCTTACTTTTTCATTTGTGGAAAACAGTCAGGTTTTTATTTGTTTCCATTACAATAGACCTAGATGTGTTTGTAGTTGTATAAGAGGTCAGACACTCTTTCTTTTTTTTTCAATTACAGCTTGCAAATTGCAGAAAAATCAGCACTGATTCAGAAGTTAGCAGTTTGAACTAAAACAATCATGAATTTTTATTTATTTATTTATTTATTTATTTATTTATTTATTTATTTATTTATGTCAGTCATGGGGCTTGAACTCAGGGCCTGGGCACTGAGGTCTTTTGCTTAAGAGTGGTGCTCTACCACTTTGACCCATAGCACCACTTCCAGTTTTCTGGTGCTTAATCGGAGATAAGAGTATCACAGACTTTCCTGCCTAGACTGGCTTTTGAACCACTATCCTTAGATCTCACCCTACCAAGTAGCTAAGATTGCAGGCAGGGGAGAGCCACAGGCACCTGGTTTGAACCTAACAACCTGGTAACATTTTTTAAAAAATAAAGAAAATTTTAAAAGTAAAACTAATTCAGATTATCTCTGTATTTCTAATTTTCTTTAACAAAAGGAATTAGGCCTCATTCTTAATCATCTTATTCTATATCTTGTTTCAGATATGAAGATGTTTTATTTTTGCTAGAAAAAGATGTTTGAAGCAGCACTTAAATCTCATATTTTAATGTATAAAATGTTCATCAAAATTAACCCAAATAGTAATCTTTCTCCTAAATTTGACACTTGTCTATGACTTGTCAAAAACTCTATTTAAAAATATAATTAACCTTTTCCCCTTCCAAAGAAAAATAATTGAAAGTCTAAATATCAAAATCTGCTTTGTGTCAAAGATACGTAAGTTTTATGTAAGGAGTAAGTGTTTTTCAGCATTTGAAAAATTCTTTGAATGGTCTCATACTGATAAGATAAATACTGACAAGATAAGTCATGTTGCTATAGCTCAAGACAGAATGAACTATAAACACCAGTCTTATTGCTTCCTCTTTTTTAAACACAAATTCTCGTTATAAAAAGTCCTATATTACTAAATGACTGTAAACTATTACATTGAAAAGCTCTATCATTTTATAACTTGTACAGTTGAGTTCTAAATTTAACAAAATTTAACTGTGGGAAATAACACATACTTAAAAGTAGTTAAACTTCCCTTGGAAAACTTGAAAAATTATCTCTTGATCAAGTAATTTTTTTTATTTTGAGTAAATGTATACTTTATTACTTATTTGATATCATAGAACTACTGTATTGTTTTTGTAAGGGTTGTAGGGATTGAATTATTCTTGATTGTCATGGAATGGTTCTATTTCTTTTTCTTCTTTTTTTATCTTTAAGATTGTGTTCCATAGTTTACTGCAAAAACTTATCTATTTTACAGTGAAGTTATAACTATAAAATTATATGTGGTCAATAATGCTAATAATATTTCATAACATAATTCTCTGAACTGAACTAGTTGCTTTTCACTTGAGGTCCTCATTAGCACAGAAAAAAATCAACTAAGTAAGTCAATACAAATGATGTTAGTCTAAGAAGTAAAACAGAATGCATAGCAAAGAGATAGCAAAAATAGTAATAATAATAAACTGATATAGAAGCCTCTCAAGGAACTTCTTCCATTTCTACTTTACAAACAGAAGAATTGAGTTGATCATGTTATTTAACACCTACCAAGTTCTTAGAGAAGAACCTAGAGAAAATGGAGGAAAGTCATAGGCTAAAAATCTTGACCTTAACAGTAGGAAATATACTGAACATTTTAATAAGGACTGAACAAGGCAACACCTGGACAGTTATTTAATTAAGGAACTCAGCATGAGTCACAAAAAAGATATCAGGATGAGAAATTATCCCAAGATTTAATTGAAAGCCTTGCTATCAAAAATGCCAAAGACATTCCACTTCATCTTCATTTGGATTCTATTTTTGAAACACATAGATTTGAGTGTGGAAAGTAAAATCAGAACAACAAAAAACATTTTTAACTAAAGCCTCCTAGTGAAGATGTGTGGGCAAAAAGTTAAATTAAATAAAGGCGCTTCTTGAGACACCAAGTATTATAAACCCAGTAATGACAACCTAAATACTAAATACGAAAAACAGAAAGAAGCAAGGACCTGAGCTAAAATCACCGGCATTCATCAATAAGGTAGAAAATGAGAGCAAGCCACAAATTTAGGCTACTGGCATATTAAAACTTCAGATGATTATGATATTAATTTCATGTAAAATAATAATGTAATTTAGAATATTGGCCCAACTTAGGTTGAATTATAGATCCCAGGAGGTTAAAAATATTACAGCAAAGAAGAGAAACCAGTCTTTGGTTAAGTATATAGAATTCTGGGCTCAGAATTCTGAGAATTAATCACTAGACAATCAACTTTTTATACTAGCACTTTCTAGAATGCACATATCTATATTTCTACTGAGAAATGGAAAGCCTTACCTATCTCAAATAGTGGTTACTTGAATTAATCATCAAATGTTCAAAGGAATTACAGAAATCAGACCATCAGATGGTGATCTCTTCCCAGATCACTGGAATATGCTACATATTTTTATACTGATACAGGAATGAGGAATTGTCTACATTAGGTTACAATTATTCAGATTGTAAGCTCCTCATAGACAAGGAATATTCATATTCCCTCAGCATTAAAAAGGAATGCAGTCAATATTTGCTAAGAAACAAATTAACTAGCAGCCTTTTCCAGATTCTTCTAAAGAATTGTCCAAATCGCTTCTAAGTAGTAAATAAAGTAAGATTTTTCTCCATGGTATTATCATTTAATAAAACACATAGCAGAAAGTAGCTTGTGGCAATAAAAATAGCATCTGTATGGTACCTTGAAACCAAATGGTTCTTGGTCATGTGGGGCAAATGGCAGAAGAGAAACAAATTAGGCTTATTCCGCTTATACATCACATCAGAGAAGAAAGCTTCGACTGCCACCTAGTCAATATTTCTTACATCCACTTATACAGTTGTGTACAACATCCTTGAGTAACAGCCCTATTGGTGCTGTTTACAAGACAGGGGTACATTTGCAACATTTTAAATTCCATTTTCAAGTAGGAAAGTATATAAGTATAATCAGACGAGAGTAATAAAATACACTGACCTGGATCTGTTGCTGCAGGAGATTAATTTTGTGCTGCTGTTGCAGAAGTTGCTGCTGTTGTCTTGCAATCTATCAGAAATAAAGTTTCATTAAGTTAAAATGAAATGCTTACACCTTTGCCATTACCTCAGGGATCTCTCCTGGTATTACAAGACTGCTTTACTGCAGCTTGGTGGGACAAGTTCCTACAAAATAAGAGCAGTAGAATGAGAAAGTTGGAGAAAAGAAAAGATTTTGAAAAAGGTGTCATCTCTCTGCTTTATCTGGAGATGAAAATATCCACTTCATATCACATTTGTGAAGAACCCACCTATAACTGCACTAGTCAGCTGGAAATGATGAGACTTGGGAAATCTGACCTGTGCAGAATGCAGACAAGAAAACTTTGGTCATATTTATCTGAAGAACTTAATTTGGATGCAAAAAGTAAAATCTGTAAGCAAATACAGGAAAACGCTTTCTATTATTCTTAATATGGTCTACCTCTTCTGATTTTCAGAGTTAATCTATTTACCAATATTGTCAAAGCAGTATAAAAATATATGTAAGTTAAAAACTCTTTAGTTTTAGCTTTTTAAAATGGATTTTGAATGTGATCTACAAAAATATTTTAAGACACACTATGCTGTAATTAAGGATAAACTATGTTATAATTACCCTCAAAAGGATAGCATGTTTATTTTACAGTAAGGGATCCACATACAAGTAGATCCACAATCAAATTTAATATACCAACACTCAAGCTGGTCTTTTACACAAGTTCTATTGAGAACAGAATCTGTCCTTCAGAAGGGCAATTACTTCCTTAGGATAATGGTGTTTCTCTGTGAAACCTGAGTTAGGCAAGCTGCTGCTTATCACCTCAAAGGCTGAGCTGCCTACAGCCTGAAGCTCAGGGAGATACCCCTAAGAGTATCGTGCCAAGGGAAGCCTGGCTTTCCTGTGTCTCAGGAAGTCTGAAAGGGAAGTCCAAAGACCACTTAAGGAGGACTAGGCTTTGTGGTTCCTTGTGCTCAAGTTTGTCTACCTTTGTCTATTTCCAAAAAGCTGGTGTTCTCGAATGTGCTATGTTGGAAGTGGAAAATTAGTGTGGATCAGTTCCAGTCTCCACCTGTATGCCTCCTGGGCCTTTCTGGTGTGCTAGCTTGAGTACCAGGGGGAAATGCCCACTCACATTTCATTCAACCTAAGATGGCCACACAGCACTCTACTCCCAGATACAGTTCTGGTGATGACTGGCTCATACTGGAAGTCACGATAAAACTGCTCCTAACATAGGCTGCGGTTTGAAAAATAAGGCTACTTGTTTTTTCTAAAGTTTTATAAACAAAATGGAAACTGTATTTAATCGAGTTGGAATGGCTCACTGTGCTCGTCACCACTCAAATCAGAAATGGACAACTCACTCTGCAGCTTTAGGTACAGACACTGGATCCTCTGAATATTTATTTCCTCTTAGCAAACCAGTGAAACACCAGTAGGCATCTAATATTGATGGTCCCTCCTAAATGATCAAGTGCTGCATAGAAATGCATCGAAGACACCACAGTGCAATTACTATCATCCACTGTAGACGTATGGGTTTGACACAGTGAAGTATGGTACATAAGCACCATGTGGCTCAAATTCTGAATTTTATTTGCCAATCGGTTGAGCTACATGCTCGCTTCATTGAGCATGACAACCTAGTTTTAAGTGTCATTTAATTTTCATTTTGAAATATAATTACAAAGTGTTCACTGTAAGATATCACTCGTCTGCAAATGTGTCAAGATTAATTTGTGCTAGCTTATTCACAAGTGTCAATAGTTAATTACTGTGTCATCTCTGGATGGCTAAATGACATTCTAACTTCTGATTTTTTACAGTGTTCCTTTATGTTATTTTCCATTAGGGGCTGAGTCCATATTCCTACATGTGGGCAAATATTCAAGCATATAAAATACCAGACGTCACAACTCATTAAAATCAACAGAGCATATATTGCTCTATATACCCCTATAAAATACTTGTAACTGAAAAGATAATTCCAGTAATAATGTCAGATTCCTAAAAACTGCACATTAATTTAGGTCTGTCTGATCTAAAGCATCAGAGACCACTCGATAGAACAATTGTTCTTAGAATAATGTACTCTATGAGACAAGAAAAACATTTGAAAAAGTGTTTCATTTTTTAAAATAAAAGATATACATTTAAACTTTGTTTTTTCATTCTTCTAAGCCAATCAAGGCAATTTTTTTAGTAACCATGTGTTAATCATTTTCAATAATTTGCCTATGCTATAAATAGTGATCATATAATTTATCCTCCAAACCATGTCAACTTTTGCAAGTACAAGGAGTAGGGTACTAATAATTACACTGGAAAACAGGCATGAACGAGGGGTATTTGGAGAAAATTCAGATGTAGAGTTGCTCCAGTTTTAAGGACAGGGAAAATCATTGGCCCAGTGAGCTGAAAGAGCCCCTGAGTTTTTCTAGAACAGAATCCCTTCACCACATGAGAAAAGGAAGGCCCCAGGAGAAGCCACTTACTCACAGCTAGCATTGGAATTACCTATGATGCTCATGTAAATTAATATATTGGAATAATTAATCAAATTGAACCTTCAAAACCAATATATCACTTCAGTTATACACAGTGGTTATGATGAGTTCTTTGCCTTTCCATTACAGCCCTTGCCCCAGTTTTCTTGATGACTCTGGATTTCCAGAAGTCTGTTTCCTTTCTTATTTTTAATTTTTTAAACTTATTTTATCTTTTTTTTTTAAAGAAAGCTTACAACAAATAAACCAATTGATGTGGTTCCTTGCTGAATTTGGCACACTCCATCTCTCCATTTCCTCAGCTCCTTTTACAGGGCTCACCTGTTCTTGCTGTTGGCGAGCAAGGTCCATTTGCTGCCGTTGTTTCTCAATTTGTGAGGCTGCCAGTTTTTTCTGCTCATCATGGGCTGCCAGGAGCTGCTCCCGTAAACTGATCAGCTGGGTAATCATGGTGGAGAGCTGCCGCTCTTTTTCTGCCAGGCTCTCAGGTGTACCTAAAATGGAAGCAAGGAGAGACCTCACAAGCTTGAGGAATGTCTGAAGGAATCAGAGAACAAAGGATAGAACTTAGAAAGGGGACTCCTTAGAGACCCTCGTAGGGACACTTAGAGATCTGGCACACTGCATGTAGTTTCCCCACCGTTGTGAGTGTGAGATGCCACAGAGTAGTTACAGCAGTAGAATGAATGATTGGGCTCATTGTTTTCCTTGCCAAGAAAATGTGCTGTCACCAATAAAATCCCTGATCTTCCTTCCACTTATGGAAACAAAAGCAAAGCAGAACTATTTACCTCATTCACTTTTTCACTGACTCCCATCTATCTCATCAAATTAAGAAACCTATAAAATTTAACATCAAGGAAACAATGTAAAGATGATATTAATATTCTATCATTACTTCTCAGAGACTTACATAGTATCAATAGCTAAGACATAGTAGGTGCTCATTAATAAATGTTATTTAAGCAATTTTCTAATCTTCATCCTAAACTTTTTGTTTTCTGCAAAGATCTGCCTCTTAAATTCAGAAGCTGTGGGTCAATCTCTTGGCCATGGGACAAGTTCTACAGAGAGAAAAAAAAAACTGCCTCAGGTAAGAAAATATTGAATTTTTTTCTGTTAAGGAATCAAGCTAAAGTTTCCAAGTTCATCCTTAAAGGCAACAATGTTGCTGGGGGGCCTGGGGAGTGCACCCTGAGCCCTTTGCCATTTGTCATTCTTCAAAGGGAAAAAACACATTTCGAGGTTGAAAAGGTTATGCATAAGGATATGCTGTTTAATGACGATGATGTCGCTGAGCACTTATGGTATGCACTAATGGTGCTGAACAGTCTTTTTATGGGCAAATTGCACAGCTCTCCTAAGTAAAGGGTACAGAATCCTTTTGTGAATCTAAATTAGAGCATTTTACCGCAGCATAAGATAAGAATTTCAACCCACTGTAGTTGAGCCACACAGGTTTCATTATGAAGAAATGATCTATGATTTGAAAGCTTTTCAGAAAGATGCCACCAGCTGTCAAAGGGGACAAAGATTGCCAATTTTTGTGTATAGAGAGAGGGAGACTTCCAACCTCCTATGAAACCTCTTCATTCCTATGAAGAGATCATCAGAACAATCTAAGGAATTAAAAGTATCTTCATGAGTGATCCTATTTTTTGAGTGACCCTAAGGAGCTCCACAGAGCAAAGGCACTTGTAAAGGGTGCTGACATTACCTGTTTTCATATGTCTCGTATGATCATTACAAGGCA